>NC_134115.1:51138226-52388226 GCF_040939455.1 Microcebus murinus | reverse complement strand
CCCAATTTACTCTTCTCAAATCTACCAATTAAATGAGTTAGTCCATCCACTTCCCTTGCAGCAGTGTTGGTTAGTAAAAGGACAGAGAAAGGCCAGTAGCTGCTTAGGGAAAATTCTTCTTCATCAAAACCGAGAGTGAGGAAATGGTGCTCTCTCCAGTATAGTCTAAGATTTTGTACATTTGGAGGGGCAGGTGCTTAGGTCTGTGGGGAAGAAATCAAAGACCAGAACAGATTATAGTTGGGATCCCCATTAATCATGATGCCAGCTGAAACCTGATAATATGAGAAATCTGTATTAATCATTTTAATACTTCACATTTGCCTATCTTTACTTGCATAATCTTGCTTATGCCCAAAACACACTGTGATATTGATATTAGCACCTTAACACCAAAGAAGAAATTGAAGCACAAAGAGATAGCGTTTAGCTCAGGGGGGTAACTAGTCAAGGGGCAGAGCTAGACTCAAGCCTACGTCTTTCTGGCTCTAAAAGTCAGCCTCTTTCCAGTCTTTGAGGTGGACACATGGTTTGCAATGACATGTTTGACTCAATTTTATTTTAAACTTTTTTGTTTGTTTGTTTACTTGTTATGGATGTGTTCGGGAGGGTAGAGTGGTAGAGTGGATGGCATCATTAATTATTTGTATCTCAGAGTTATCTGTTTTGTCTGCCTGTTTTCATCTAGACAAATTGAAAAGCTCCCAGCTAGATGGTTGTCTGTTCTGTCTTGAGAGTTTCTAGGGATGCAGCCTCCATCCTCCATCCTCTATATTCTGTTAACAAGAATAACTTTTAAAACAATTTAGAACGTTTTCCTGTTAACAGAATACAGAGATTATAGCTGGGTTATAACCTGATGTGTTGTGTTAAATGTAGAACACTTTAAAATTTAGCATGAGAACATTTTATATTCCATTCTAAAAAATGTTGGAGGGATTAGTGGGAATGTGTGAGGGATATAATTTGCCCTGGTATATCCAAATTCATGAAATAAGCCATATTACACTAGATTTTATTATATGCAAAAGATACTGGAACTCCCTCATGATATTAAGCTAAGTGTGTTATAAATATTGGGGAATATTAACTGATTATCAAATCACTGAGATTATTATTTCCTTTTGCCTGAGAATTAGAAGTCCACCCAAATTAAGCAAGATGGAAACTTTTATTTCCTTTTTCTTATGCAAGGCTCCCATTGCCACCCGGTCCTGCCCCCTCAATCCCCTACCACCTCCTGCCCTATCCCTTACGAATAAACACACATTTGCATTGAACTGAATCATTTTGTGTTACTCATATCATTTCTTACTGTTAACAGTTGTAGATCCTTTTGTTACCAGTCCTGTCGTCATTAACCACATAATTGTTTTCCATTTCAAGTGCTTTCACAGGCAATGTCTCTATTATTAAATAATTTTCACACAATAACCTTGACAGGTAAGCACCATTATCTTTAAAGAAGACAAAATAGAGGTTCATAAAAGGTGTCCTGCCCAAAGACGTAGCCAGTTAAAGTCATTGTCAGGATTTGAATCCAGGTCCTTGACTCCAGACCACAGAGGTTTGAGAAATATATGTCTTAAGAGTGGCATGTGACAATTATGCATAGGACTGGGTCTGTGTTTCCCTTGCTTCCCTCCCTGACCCCCTTAGATGTGCTCTAGAACCTTATGTTTTGAACCACCCAGCTGTCTAAAGAGGCAGTGTTAAGTGGGAGTTAAGAGATTTGGAGTCAGCTTGGCTACTTACTGGTTCTATAACCTGGGACAAAGTTTTGATCTCACTGTGGCTCAGTTTCCTTAGTGTAAAATAGGGATGATAATAATAATGACTATGCATAGGGTTGTGAAAATAGAAATAAATAGTAAGTCCTCAATAAATGCTATTGTTAATATTATATCATTAGGTTGATTAAGATTCTGAGTAGCTGTTTGGTCTCTGAAGAGTCTGATTTTCTATTAAAACTTGCATCATAATGTGATTCAAAGGATGAACATGATGATAGCAACAACTGCTTTATTCAGTACCTGGTATGTTAAAAATTTTATATAAACTCTCTTTAATTCTCACAGCAACCCTGCAGAAGCTGTGCTCTTAGCCACTAGACTATATTGCCTCTAAATCTTGCCTGTGATTGACATTAATTTTACCCAGCCCCTGTCAAGCTTAAAATTGTAATCTTTTGAAAATTAGAACTGTATTTTCCAATTTCCAATCTTCTAGCCCATTTTATGTTCTCCACTCCCCTTCAAAGATGTTTTGCAGTGGTTCCAGATGTCATATATAAGTTCCCAGAGCTGGGGTTAAAAATTTTCCAGACTTTGAGGCTCAAATTCACTTAGATTGGCTAAGAGTAAATAAGTCTGTTGACAGTTACGGGAGCCAGCTTCCTTGAATTTGGACATTTTTCCTTTAAAGTAAGACTTTTCCAAGAAAAGATTGGCATACCCTGTGTCAAAGAAAAAGAAAAAAATGGTAATTGACACTGATCTTTATCCCAGTTCTGGTGGAGGCTCAATGTGACATCATACCATCTGGTATATACCTATGCTTGAAAAAGTAAAAATACTTAAATTTTTGACTTGCCTTAATTTTGTATTTCAGTCATTATTTTAGCTTTATCTGTAGTTTCCTCCACATCATTCTTCTACCTGCACCTGGCTTAGGAATTATGTTTTCAAATCATATTCTTTTTTAACCATAAAAAATGGATATTTTCTAGCTAGTCTAAAGATCTGGAAATAATATAGTAAACATTTACTGTCCTAAATTTTTTTTTCCTTTTAAATAACAATCAGTAAAATCATTAGGATGTCTTTCATAAAGATTAAATGAGTTAACTGAGCTTTTATCTTATAATAATTTTACCTTCACTATTTATTTTTAAAACTGTGGTAAGATTGGATCAACCCTATCCAAGGTTGGACCAAAGATTTCCCATCTTCCTCATTGTTGGGGATCTGAGCTAGTTTGTATTGTCATCCAGAAGGAACATCATTCTCTATCTTTAAAAAAACATTTTTTTTTAAAGTCTGTCTTTTCTTCTGTAGACTATGTGTATGTGGTGCATTAAACCACACCAAACCTCACTCTTTCCTTTTCTTTCACCGTTTCCATTCTTTCTCACCAATGGGTGTCCTCTTCTGACTGATGATGTTTCAGAGTCTGCATTGGTGAATCATTATGGGTCTTTGCCAAAAACACTGGTACATCTATTTATTGCAGCTGTTGCTACTGCTGCAGTCTATAAAGTCACATGCAGTGCTTTCTTTTTTAGAGTATTTACTCATACTTTTAATGCCAGAATGGCCACATTGAAGACTAAATAAATAAGCCTACGAAACAGTGAGAATGCAATTTGAATGGCCATTGAAGAGCTACAAAATGATGAGGAGTAAGGGTCATGTGACAGACTTCTGTAGGACTACACCTATTCCTACTAGCTTCATTTGCATTCAGAAGTGTACATTTTAAAAGTCTGAAATGTACATGTACATTTTAAAACATGTACATTTTAAAAGTCTGAAATCATGCATATCTTTGAAGATGAAAACAAGACAGCAATATTTCTCCCAGCTAATCTAACAAAATGCAGCAATATGCAGCTCAAAACTGAGGAAGTGGATTAGTTGGAAAAAAATAGCAAAGCTGCTTCTCAGGCAGGCTGATTGTGGGGTTGTTTTGTGAGCAAAGATAGCACCTAATAAGTAGGCAGGAGTAACACAGCTCATAAGGGTTGATGGAGTTGCATCTTTAGGCACAATCTTTATTGGCACCCTGGAAGGTCAGATGATGTTTATTCCCCCCCCCCCAAACACACACATACAATCAAACACACACACCTCTCTAAAATAAAAACCTAATCCACTTTTATTCAATATTTGGAGTGTGGGAGGAGGGTTCTATGGACTACTCCAGCCATAAACAGAAAAATATTGTGGGAAGATGAGAAACTAGATTAGTCATTCTTCAATTTTGAAGAGTTGGAATTTTAGATAACACTGAGGAAAGGAGCAGCCCATTTGAAAGAGAGGTTGGACAGATGTCTTGTCCTTTCAGGAGATGGGCATGTAACTTCGGAGCATCCCAGCCAGTGGAAATATCCAGCCTCTGTGAGTTGGCAGTGAGCTTATATGGTGAGGTGGAATCCCCAAATAACTAAAGGCAGGAAGTCCAAGTTGGTTGCTCTTTTGTGGTTTCACTTTGATGCAAAGCATTCATCATTCACTGTCATTTATTTATTCATTCAGCAAATATGTAGTGAAGTGAACTCTGTGCCTGGCACCATTATCACTCCTGGGGCTCCACCAATAAAGATGGTACTATCCGTCCATGTATAGGCTATTAGCCCATAAACAGCCCATGTATGGGCTATTTCTGGGACATTTCTCTTGTGGCCACCCTATAGGGAGTCATCCTGCCAGCTAATCCTGCTAGAAGAGTCCTCCATCCCACAGATGATATTGAACTGCTTTCCCTCCAGCTGGTATCAGCTTTGGTCCATCTCCTTTCTTTCCTTCTCACCCTTAGGTACCACCAAGGCCGCTTAAGTTGGTCATGGATGGAGAAGACAGATTTCTCAGGAGTTGAGTGGGAGAGTTGTTTCATGTCTTCCTTATCTCTGGCAAAGACTCCTTGATTTTTCAACTAATGAGGCAAAAGGCATCAATAGGAAAAGAAAAATAAGAACTTTCCTTGCCAGTGTTGCTTAGTTACCTTGTCAACATTCCCTTGCAGCCCAGCCGAATTCTCTCTGCATATTTTTATAGTGTGCATGTTTTATTGCTATAATTGATCTATTAGGCAGGAAATATGGAGAACACATGGAGCTCCTGTCAGTTTCATGCTATTTATTTGGATTTCCGTCTTTCTCTTTCCAAGGACCTCACTCTTTATTGTCCTTTTCATTCCTTAACCTGAGTAATACTCTGAAGGATACACATCAGTGTCCCTACTGGTGCATTGAACTTCGCAGAATTTAAAGTCAATAACTAACCTCAGAACTAGATATTAAATTGTAAACTCTTCATAGGCAAGGAACAAATTTTAATTAACTCTATGTCCTTAGTGCCTACCATTGTATCTGGCACATATAAGGCCTTTAATAAATGTTTATTGATTACATGAGCAATTGGCATCAAATATTTACTGAGAACCGGCATTGTCATGGGTGCTATTCATAACACAGAATTTGCTTTTAGTTTCTGGTCAGGGAACAAAACTTATGACTTGTTCTTTTTTTCTGGAGACTGGACAAGGACGGAGACTAACCACTGGGTTGTTCTAATGCAACATTTTTATTCAGCCAAAGAAACTTGTCTGCATGAGGCGATAGTAGCAGCAGTTGTGCTCCATCTGGCATTTATAAAAAGGTATTCACTGGGGACCTCCTGGGTGCTGGGTGCTGGGCTATCCAAGTCAATCTGGATCAAAAGACCTGGTCATTGTCACCATCTGTCAAGGCAATTGTAATCAAAACAGTGAGTCTGTCCTTATTCTTTTTCCCAAACACACTCAACTGAAGACTCTGTTTATGAAGCAAACTGTCGACAAAACAACAAATGGAAGTTTATTTATTCATTCCTTTACTCAGCATTTAGGCAGCGCTCCAACCCATTACTTTGCAAAGAATATACTTCTTCTGAGATTTTGTTAAAATTCAGATTTAGATCTACTAGGTCTGGGGTGAAGCCTGAGAGTCTTCATTTGTAACAAGCTGCCTTAGTTAGATCAGGCTTTCGTACTTAAAGTGTCATCCAAGGACCAGTAGGTTTGGCATCACCTGGAAGCTTAATAGAATCTTAGGTGCCAACCAGACCAATTCAAGCAGAACCCACATTTTAACAAGATGTCGCATTGACATTTGATAAGCACTGCTCTGACCATTTAATTAACTGGCAGTATAAATTATGGGCAGGGGTCCCAATAGGGCTGTGGGTTGGAAAAGTAAGGCCAGGTGGAATTACTTTCTCTTTTTAATTTCAAGACTCTTCTGGAGTACCTGTGCCAATATGGCATGAGGCACTTGGAAAAGACACAGATGGGTGCCTCTTTGTTCAGTCATTCAGTGGCCTGGCAAATCTGTTATTATCCATTCTGGATTGCCGTTGTCTTTATACATGGGGGCCCTCCTGACAAGCCTATCCCTTCTTAAGAGATGTCACTTTAGGTGAAAAAGTTTCACTCAAAGACACATCCTCATGTCTGACTGCGTCAGAATGATTAACAAGTTTGGACCAAACACCAGGAGATCAGAGTTTCTCTTTCCTCGTCTATAAAATAGAGATAATAATACCACCTGTTCTAGCTTCCTTTGTAGTCTTTTTGTGAGGAGCTTTGAAATATACATGTGCAGGAGCTTTGAAAACATAAAAATGTTCATGAGATTTTAAAATAGCTTTAGTGAGAAAAAGATCTATGTTTCAGTGTCAGAGAGATATGGGTTCAAAATGTAGCCTTACGTTCTACTCACTTTGCGATTTCTGGAAAATTATTTTATCTAGTTGAAACCTCATTTGTTTTTGGTATGTCAAATGGTCATAAAAACTTCCACCATGCAAGGTGTGGTGGGAGGATTAGACATGTTAATAATAGATGTAATGGATCTGGTGCATAGTCATGTTCAATAAATGGTAGGGAACAGCAGCATGAAGGTATTTGGTTGAGAAACAATCCTCCAAAGATGCCTTCTCTCTCAGGTAAGCCTGTTAAGTTGGGTCAAAAAGGGAGGGTGATTTAAGGTTTTGGAAAAATTCCCATCTGGTTCAAGAGATTGGTATCTTGAAGTTTGTTATTTAAGTATCTCTGGAGGAAAAAAATCCCCAAAGTTCAAACAAGGTTTTAATAATTATTTAACTATTTGGGCGTGCCAGCCACTGCCAGACTTTGTGATGGGAAGGGTTTGCTGTGATTATCCTGTCTCATCCGCATGCCCCGGTCAGAGGTGCAAGGCGAACTTGCTGATGGTGTCTGCAAAGGTTTCCACGTTGGTGTCCATGCAAGCAGACACTCTGGGCCACTGGAAACAGCAGAGTTAGTGGTGCCAAGGGACATGTAAGGTGATGAAAGAAGGGTACCCTGAGGACTGTGGGAATTAATGGTGCCCTCATTATCAGAATAACAGAACAGCAAGTCTTACTTGCTCAAGACATGAGTGTTTACTGCTTTAGTATCAGCAATTAACATTTGAGACAGAGAGAGACTATTGTGTACTCTTTTTTTTTAAGTCCTTACCATCCTTTCTCTGTGTTCCCAACCTTCAGCTCTTACTTCTCTTTTGGAAATGTCCTTTAAGGCCCTCATTTTCTTAAGCCTCTTTCCAGCAGAGTAAGCCTAGGGAAGGTATTCTTTTGAAAAAGAGATTGCCCCATTCTTTCCCTGGAGTTTGCAGAGCTTGTGTGCTGAGATGCTTGCAGGTGACATTCCGAAGTACTCAGGAGTGTGTGATTTCACAGACAGCCTCAGGCACAATGTCATGTGATCTGCTTTTCTACATGGATCTCTTTGTGGGGAGTGTGTGTGCTCAATGTCACATGAGGAGGGAAAATAACCAAGTCACAGATATGGCATTTCAGTGAAAGCCTATTAGGAAGAGGGTGGGGTGAAGAGGGAGGAAGTGAGTTGGCACAGGCTGCAGGGAGTGGTGGGAGAGGCACTTAGCTGCTAGATTAGCAGTTCTGAGCAAGAGCAGGGTCTGTAAGAGGCAACTGGGATGTCTCAGATGTATCGTTTTGCCTTCATAACTTAAGGTTGAAAGCATCATTGAGCCATATTTGAGTGTGGAATGGAAGAATCTCTTCTAGGTAAGATTAAAAAACAGTTCTATGGGATCATACTCCAAGTCCATTTTAACGGATTTCATGATGGGCTCTTCTGAATCTGGCTGCAGCTGTTGGCTCATTTTGTTAGGGCTTGACCTATGGTGAATCAGTTATCTCTTCTCTATTTGAAGGCCACAGGACACAGCTTTCACTTCCAGCCAATCCATACTAGCAGTCTTTGGGGAATATGTGGATAGAAGCTCTGGTTAAAGAGAGTTTCATGAACCAGCAGGAAAGACAGGTCAAAGGCCATTACTTTTTAAAATATAAGGCCACATGGAAAAAGCATTTGCTAGGAGTCAACAAATTGGATGTTAATACCAACTGTGCCCTCTGCTAGCTATGCAACCTTAATAGACAAGTAATTTTATCTCTTGGAGATCTTGGGGGAAGGATACCTGCTGCAAATCTATTATGCCTACTATAAATCTCTAAACCTCACCATATTTTTGTGAGTCAGTAAGATAGTGGAGAAGAGAACACTGAAGACTTCAAAGCTGTGCTGTCCAATATGGTAGCCACTAGCCATGTATGGCTATTTAATTAAATTAATTAAAATTAGATGTAATATAAAATTCAGTTCCCCAGTCACACTAGCCACATTGCAAGTGCTCAATAGCCACATGTGGCTAGTGGGTATCCTATGGGACAGGATAGATAGAGCATTTGTATTGTCACACAAAGTGCTATTGGACAGCTCTGCCTCAAAGTGCAGTGTGATAAGGTATAATATTAAAGATATAAAGGATGGCATCTAGGAGTGACAAATGCTATCATAGTTAGGCATCCTTAGAAAGAAACAACTTACGTTAGCAAAATAAAATAAGGGATTTATTTTACTAGTTCAGGAACAACAAGTGTATCCCCAAAGGTGGGAGGCACAGCTGGGCTTCAAGAGGAATTGGAACCAGTTTCTAGAAGATTATCAGGAACTAAAGAAGCCGGAAGCCACTCTTCCCTTCTCACTATCTCTCTGTTTTTCTCATGTCATCCTCTCCCTGAGGCCACTTTGGCTCTTGTCTCTGTTTCTCTGAATATCAACAGCTTCTTCCTCTTCCTTTTCTTTCTCTCCTCCAACCTTGCTAGGCTCTGCAGATCAGCCATCTCAGCTCCACTACACATGGTCTAAACAGGGTTCAAGCGGACCCAGTTTTTATCACCTCTCATGGAATGCCCAAGAAAGAGTAGGTCCTGATTCCAAATTCCCAGGAGAGACATTCTTATCAGCCAGGGTGGTGTGGTAGCTGCTCTCTCCCATCAGCAGTCCGCAGGGTAGTGGCCCCATACTTACTCATCAGGGGCAATGGCAGGGTGGGGCTCAAAAAGGAGCCCATATGGGATAGGGCCAGATTATTGATCAACACCATGACATCTTGGAGAGGGCCCCTGAGTCTATGATCACACAGAGAAGAGCCAGCAGAGATTTGACAAAGGCCATGAAGAAAGAGTGTGATGCCTTTTCTTCTTTAGTTATTTGCATGATTTGCATCATCAGTACCAAGTCACAGGGCAGTGGCTTGACCCCATGTCCATATACCTGCATGGAAATGGACACAGCAAGAAACACAAGGGCGAAATCAGGTTCAAGCCTTTGTCATTTCTTAAATGCAACTGGGCACTCATAAGTTCCCTTTTCTCTTCTGTCTTTAGGAAGGAACATGAGGTTCCCTTGGAGATCATTCAAGAGGAAGGTGGAACGGGCTATTTAAAAGAGATTAAAAGTTGTAGACTGCAAGACTGGGGCCTGAGGGCTGGCAGTGGAAAACCCTGTTGGGTTGCGATCTCTCACTGAAAAGTTCCAGGTGCCTTTTTGATTCCTGCAAAAGAAAGGAAGCAAAGGAGAAGACCATGTCCATAGCCCTGAAACAGGTATTTAATAAGGACAAGACCTTCCGGCCCAAGAGGAAATTTGAACCCGGTACGCAGAGGTTTGAGCTACACAAACGGGCTCAGGCGTCCCTCAACTCAGGTGTGGACCTGAAGGCAGCCGTGCAGCTGCCCAGCGGGGAGGACCAGAATGACTGGGTGGCTGTACACGTAGTGGACTTCTTCAATCGGATCAACCTCATCTATGGCACCATCTGTGAGTTCTGCACCGAGCGGACCTGCCCTGTGATGTCAGGGGGCCCCAAATATGAGTATCGGTGGCAGGATGACCTCAAGTATAAGAAGCCGACAGCATTGCCAGCTCCGCAGTACATGAACCTTCTTATGGATTGGATCGAGGTTCAGATCAACAATGAGGACATATTTCCAACATGTGTGGGTAAGTCCATGACCAGTTCTCAGTTTTTAAAAGAGATTAAAAGTTCTCTTTTGTACCAACCACTCCCACCCCCACCCTAAGCTCAGAAAATTTACAGATTGCCTTTGAATGATAGGAAGCACACATGTCAACGTTTCCTTAAATTCCATTATTCGTATACCTGCAATTTCTATTTTCATATCTAAGATCCTCATTGAAATGAAAAAAAAAAACCAAAACATTTATGGACCACTTATGTTTATTTTGTGGATCCCAGTGATACACATACCTCAGGCTGGAGAACACTGTCTTGGTGACATGTTAGATTTGATCTCATTGGCTTCCTTAGGACTAGACTCCAAACCCACCCACTTAACCTGATAAAAAAAAATTTTTTTTTTTTTTTTTTTTTGGCTTATTGACTAAAGTTACATTGACTCTGATGCAATTACCGGTATTCATCTCAGGATTAAGAAATCCCAGTGTGAGAATTCATGGATTTGTTTGGGGATCTAAACACAGAGTTTAGATTTTGGTAAAAAAAAAAAACACTGTGCACCTGTCAAAAAAAAAAAAAAAAAGATTCTGGCATTCTCATCCCTCTCCTAGTCACAGATTATTAATTATTAATTCCAGGCTATGCTGTTAACTCTGACCTTTGCATAGCTGCTGGACCCAGTGGGACACTTGAAATGCAAATCATTTTGTTTGCTGTGTGCTATAGACCATGAAATGCTTTAAGGAGAAGGACCAGGTCTTTTCTACCTCTTGTATTTCTTTATGCTATTGGTCATTGGATTTCCTGTGTACTGATAGGCTGAATTTAGAATTCAGTGTTTTATGCCCTAGGCTCAGTAGGAGTGAGCAATCTCCTACTTCCCCTGTTGTATCTCCAGTGCTAGCACATTGCCCTGGAACCTTTGTAAACAGAGAATGTTTGTGGAATGATTGTGCCATTGGAAAGTATTATCACAAAGCTCTGAGATGGTTGGAGCCCAAAAAGAGTATTTGAAACACACTGTTGAAATCACCTCTAGATCTGGGGGAGGGGTGTCCCCATGTGGCATATGGAAAGTTGAGAAGGGGTGTATGGAAGTAATTAAGTTTATACCAGGGGAAAAAAAGTGCAAATTGATTGGTGCAGTATGTACATCTTGAAATATTCAGCACACAAACTAGTATGTCGGAATGCTGGTGTTGCCTTGGCTTATCCGGTCCCCTCATGCTCTCTCTCCTGCCCCTTGTTAGCAGGAAGGAGGTGGCGTATGTGGTAGGGCACATCCTCCAGTTCACAGTGTAGAAGGAAGAAGGCAGGCTTCAAAAACTCCCTTGGACATCTAGTATGCACCTTGGAGGGGTGGGAATTTCTAGGTTCATGTCTTTTGTGCTTTTGTTGACTGTCAGAGGCTACATTGGAGCTGAGAGGAATTTTTCTTTTCCAGAAGCCTTTCAAGCAACCGCCAATGCTCTGTACTGAACATGTGATAGCAATAAAGATAAATAAATGTGGGTAGGGATAACTCCTCTTTGTCCTTCCCCTTGTGTCTGCTCCTGGATGCTTTGAACTCTGGGCATTCCTGGTCTCTCTGGCAACTTTGGGTACCAGCCCAGAGCCATGGCATGTTACTTGAGAGTAAGGAAGCTTCTGGCTATCTGCTTGGAAAACAGGACATCATAGATGGTTTTAGGCTTTGTTTGGAGGAAATCAATGGATGCCTTCATATCCTCCAGAGTAATTGACTACATTTTTTTTCCTATACATTTTCTTAGTCATTACATGCTCAGGTGACAAGCTCTCCTGATCAGAATTCTCTGTTTCATCTCCACCCATTATATGCTCTGTTATTCTGAGAGCTTAATATGTATACCTTGATTATTTTTTCCCATGGAAAAATAAGTTTGGGGAATGCCAAGTGAAAATGACTTCTTTACTGCAGGCATTATAATATGCCAGTGTACATTATGAATTTTCAAGAAAAGAATACTTTAGTATGTGGTGTTTCCTAATTTGACCCTGGTACCTTTTCTTTTTGTTGTTAAATAGAACACCATTAGTTATCTTTTGAGAAACATTAACCTATTTAAATTAGAGTTGTCAAACTTTTGTTTGTATCAGAATTACTTAGGCTTTCTGTTCAAAATGCAAATTCCTTGATCCTCTCCCTTAACAATTAAATCAGAATCTCTTAGGTGAGACCTAAGAACCTGCACTTTTTTTTTTAACTGTAATCACCGTGTTGTATAATTGATCTCTTGAACTTATTCCTCCTATCTAACTGAAATGTTGATTCCTTTGACCAACATCTCTTGAGCTTCCCTCCCTGACTCCCAGTCTGTGGTAACCACCATTCTACTCTCTACTTCTATGAGATCACCTTTTTAGATCCCATATATAAGATCATGCAGTATTTGTTTTTCTGTGCTGAGCTTATTTCACTTAACAGAATGCTCTCCAGGTTTATCCATGTTGTTGCAAGTAACAGAATTTCATTCTTTTTTTAAGGCTGAATAGTATTTTATTGTGTACATAAACCACATTTTCTTTATTCATTCATATACTTGTTGGTCATTTATACGTCTTCTTTTGAGAAATGTCTATTCAGATCCTTTGCCCATTTTTTAATTGGGTTATTTGTTTTCTTACTATTGAATTGTTTAAGTTCCTCATGAACCTACACTTTTAATAAGCACCCAACACTACTCTGTTTCTTGTAACCACCCAGAATACTTTTCATTCCCCCAGAAACATTCTGTTTTTACCTCTCTGGTTTTATCCATGTGATTCTCTCTGTCTGTAATCACCCATTTCTCTGTCTAGAATTCTCTCTTTTGAGGTCCAGCTCAGACACCCATTAGAAAATAAGCTCCTTATGCTATGTAATATATCTAATTCATTTGAATATCCCCCAGCCTTAAGTCTAGTCCTGGTGTCTTATAAGTTGTTGGATGGACGAATGGATGGATGAGTGGAAAAATAACATTTTTAAGGTCCTTACATGTTCATGGCACTGATGATCAAAGAAAACTTAAACAAATGTCTCCAAATCCTTTTGTATCCATTCCTGGATATTTCCTGCACCTTGCTTTCACAGAGTTTTACTTTCTCTGTTTAACTTTTCCAAGGTGAAATGGTAGGGGTCAGTAAAACCATCACCATCTGCCCTCATTATGAGGGTCTTCTTCAGCCTCCTGCTCACCTGGGTGATTTACCCTCAGATGTTATTGTCAAGGTCTTTTGCAAGAACCTATTTTTAGGAGCCACTCTCTCTGATACACTCCATTTCTTCCTCTTCTTCCTCCTCCTGACTCCAGCCTACTTTTCTTCTTTTTGATCTTTGTGCTGTCATGAGTCATTATCATGGAAATTATCAAGATGTCTCTACGGAAACAGCAGACCCTGAGTGGATGAGAAATGGGGAGTTCTGCTTAGAATTATAGCTTTGAATCCTGGGCGTATTTCTGTGTTCCTGCCTAGGAATTGGGAGAGGTTCAAACTTTACCTCCTCCCCACTGTGATCCAAGGAAATAGAACCGGAAACTACTGACAGATGTGAAGGCTTCATCCTTAGTTAGGTATTAAAGGATATAAACAGCTGTTGATCTGTACCACTGAAACACTGAGGAAAGAAAGGCTTTCATCTGTTCCTAGATTCAAGTTTAACTGAGCGACCCATGTTATTTCAGAAGTCAAGCTTTCTCAGATGGGAGAATACCAAACAGATGTGGATCCCTTGTAAACTATAGTCTCCTTCACTCTCCCTTGAACTCCTCTGGCTCCCTTTGTTAAAAATCCAACAGATGTCACTGTTAAAGCCCTTAAAACAGCAGTAACTTCAGAAGCAAGGGCCACCTCTTCTTTGATTCCATCTCTTTAACCATTTTTAGAGATAACTGCTAAGACAGAAAAATAGAAAGCTATGGACTTTAAAAAGAATTCTATTGCCAGTCTAATTACAATAATTTGTATGTTCTAGCCCCCAGATCCCCTGTTTTTCTGTTATGTAATAGGATTTAATGTTTTAGATCTGATACTCAGGAAAAAAAAAATAAGTAGAAAAATCAGAGCTCCTCCAACTCATGTGTTTTTAAAAAATCTCTGAAAAGGATGACTAAGAACATTTATAAAACAGTGATAGGATCTTACCTACCTCTGAAACAAGTGTAAGGGCAGGAAAGATTAAGGAAAGCAAGGGAGGGAATTCAGATCTATTGAGCCTGCTAAATGCCAGGCACTGTACCTACAATTGTTCATCTTTCTTAATTCTTAAAACTCAATAAAGCAAAAATGAAGTTAATATTCCATTTTACCAGTGAGGAGCCTGACATTTAAACAAGGTAAGGGGCATTCCCTAGGTTGTACAGCTAATAACAATTTAGTAGTCAGAGTTTGAGCTTAACAGTATCTGACTGAAAATCTATGCCCTTTCATACGCTACCATTTATCTCTTGTATCATTATTTCCCAGATTTTTCTTCACATGGCTAAAGCCTTTTCAATGATTGGTTTCAGGAGTTGTTTAAGATGAAGAAATTTCATAAAACCTGGTTTGTTGGTTTGTTTTGCTAGAACTTTTACATAAATGATTCTTTTTTTGATTTTTGATTCTTTTAAAAAATCATCTCCATAATGCCTCCAGAATGTGTCTAGGTACTTTAACCATTCCCATATTCCATTCTAAGACTGGGCAGAGGATGACTTAGCCTCATGAAAACCTTTTGCTGGCCTACAGCTACCTGTTATTGACATTCATTCATCCAGTGAGTGTTCACTGAGTACCTATTTTAGGTACTGAGAGAGCAAGGCAGACAGAGTCCCTGTCCTTGAGCAGTTTACATAATGTCCAGAGTGTCTGGTTGCTCTAAATTGCTCTGCACATTTTTCTAAAATGAATAGTTTATTCATCGGTCAGGCACGTTGTAGAAATCATTGCATCCTTTTGACAACCTTTCTCATGAGACTATGGCTGAGTTTCATCCTGTCTCAAAATATTGTCCCAAGGCCTGTGAGAATGGAAACTGCCCATAGGGCTGAGCTTCTCAGATATGGGGTGCTGCAGTGTTGAGTTTATGATTGGCTTTTACATTTCAAAGTCTGTATTTTCTATTGTATGTCTCCCACATGGCTTTTATTTTGATATAAATCTAAATAACACTGGCAAGACAGAATGGGTATCAACAAAATACATTTGGAGTGTGGTGGAACGAGAACTAGACTTGTAGAAGAGACTTGTGTTTAATTAACTAGCTCTGCCACTTCAAGCTGCTGTGTGACATTACCCCTAAGTTTCTATTCTGTTTGTAAACTACAGGTTATGATTCTGACTTCACAGGGCTATTGTAAGGATTAAATGAGGCTATATGAGTAAAATCACCTGTTCCAGGGCCTGAGACATAAGTACTACTGAGAACTAAATGTGTGTTAGTTGTCTCTGTCTCCATACATTTCTATATAACTATCAACCAAACTTGTGGAGACTATTAAACAATTTTTGAATAGTATCCTTAGAAAAATAAAATATTCTTTAAAAGACTCAATAAGATTTTTAAAAATTATCAGTCTTCATTGCTGAATCACTCTGTGATGGGGGCTATAAATACTTCAGGTTGACATCTCTCAAAGGCTTTGGAAAATTCCAGTGTTTGTTGAGGAGCTAGATCAACTCCTGGTTTCAGGGATGAGCATCTAGCTCATTAGAGAGACATCCACTAGGAAGGGTCTTCTTACTTGGTTTTCAGAAGACTGAGCATTAAACCTACCCATTTCCAGTGTGAAACCAGCCTCCCTTCGTGGAGAGTGGGTGTGGGTTAGCAAGAGAAGTGGGAAAATAGGCTACTAGTCACATCTGGGACAAGCTACTTAATAAAATAAAAATGTTGTTGAGATCAAATCAAAGTCACCAAGAGGATGGGAAAAGTGTTCTCAAACTAGTCACTGCCAAGAATGCAGCCCTCTAAAATGGCCTTGTAAACTTGTAAGTTTTTCTAAGGCTATGGAAACATGATTCACCTTTGGGATCTAGTAAATTGTTTTGCTTCCTAAGAATTTACTAGTTGGGAAGGAATAAAAATAAAGCTGCCATTTTCTGAAGACATACTACCTTAAACACTTGAGCTGCCTTATGTCATTTAATCTGTAAAACAACCCTGTAAGGCAAGTAGTATGATTTCCATTTCACAGATGAGAAAACTAAGACTCAAAAGGATTAAGTAAGTTGCCCAGGATCACTTAGGCAGCAATGAGATTCAGATCCAAAGTGGCCCAACTCCAAAGCCCATGCTCTAAATAACTCCAGCATCTCATGTCTGTGATGTTCTTACCCCAGAATCAATATCGGACACAGTTTACCCCTTCCTGTTGCATCAGCTATTAACCCCTCACTAAGGGATGTCCTAAGACAAAACCCCCATTGACAAGGAGGGACTTGAAAACAGCCGGGGCCCTGCATCTGATGCAAACTCTACTGGGTCTTTACTGGTGGGAACTCTAAGATTCTGTTCCTTTTAAGAACTTGCCTCCTCTGATGCTACTCAATTCTGTTCAGTTGTCTATTCATGGAAACTGTGCAGAGACAGCTGAATCCACTTCCCTGCCCCCACCAACTGCTGAAGAATTGACAGTCTATTGTCACGGTCACAACTCCCTGCCCCCACTTTGCAAACCCAATATCACAATGACTTGGTGGCTGAGTTAATGAGGACAGTGTGAAATAACCACCCCTGCTCAGCACATCCCAAGAGATACTCCTGAAAAGGGCCTCCAGTGTGCTAAGAAGCAGAGAGGAAGGAGAGTGAAGGCAGGAATCCCAGAGGGCCTGGGGACTGCCCTGTAAGTTAAGGCTAATTACCTGCTGTCCTGACCTGCACCGAGTTCTCCATTACCTATGCTATGTAATTTTAATGGGCTGTATCTCAAGTGACAAGTTGTTACAGCTCACCACCAGCTGGGCAGGAAAATGAGATATATGATATTCAGTAGAAGCCAGAGATTAAAAACAAAAGGCATAATGAGGTGGGGATGGGGGCATCTGACGCTTTCACTCCTTTGGTCGTTAGAGAGTTGTAACTAGGGTGTCCTTCCATAGTCAAGGAGGGCTGATTGTGGAGGTCAGTGGTGCTTGAAAAGTCAGGCTTTAAGGAGTGTATCTGCAGTGGCTTGATACCAGAGACCTTCTCTCTGTCCTTCCCACCAGTGGTCTGCCTCTCCTCTAGATAGAGAATATGTAGATACTTAGGCGATGTCATTTTGCCATGAGGCCAAGTTATTTAGCCTAACACTAAGTATTTTCATTCCTTAGAGAGAGTTCAATAATTGAAGAAAGTTTGGCAAAAATTCCTTTTATTATGTGAATACCTCCTTAGTGATGTGTCTAATTGAACCTCAGTCCATGCCTTTGGAAATTAAATGTTTGCCTTCACAGGGAAACAAACCAGAGTTGTTAGCTCTTTCTCAGGAAAATAAAAAAATCATTCTTCAACAGAAGCAATAGGCTTTTGGGTCACCGGGACTGGAGAACAGTGATGATTTAAGGGAGAAGCTCCAGCCAGTAGGCGCGTCCGTTTGGTTGCTCATCCCCTGGGTCACGTACTTTGGGAATCTGCTGGCAATGCCAGGCCCCTGCCTAGCTTCTGGTCCAGCTGAAGTGACAGCACAGTGGGGCCTCGGCGTCTGGTGACCACTAAGAATTATTTGTGCGTGACTTCCTTCAACATCACCTTGATTGCCCGGGCCAGCTAGGGAATCCTACCATAGCCACCAAGGGCATAAGAAAGAAAGTTGTTGAATATTGGGGATTTACAGTCTGTTACAGCCCTCAGATAAGCTGTTTGTATTTAGCCATCCCAAAATGGAGAAGAAAAAGCCTGCAGCTGAGGGCATCTATCTTTCCATGTCTTTAAAGAGAAATGTGTACAAATATGTCAATGATAGGTACCAGGGTTCCTAGGAAACTATCTATGGGCAGTAGCTGTCAAAGCACATGGGATGGCTCCCAGCTTTATTTCTGTTTCCCAGAAATGGTGCAAAGGTTCAGGGCCCATCTTCAGCTCTGGTTCATATCTGCTCTTCTCCTTATAAGCTGTGCAAGCTTGGCAAGCCCTGAACCTCTCTGAGCCTGTCTCCTCATCTGGAAAGTGAGGGAATAGTCATAATTCCTGCTTTATGAGGTAATAAGAATTAAGTAATCTAATGCACATAAAGCTCTTAGCATATTCCTGGTAGAGAGCTAAGTGCTGAATAAATTTTAGCTGTATTTCCTTTTCATGGTGATATAAAAAGGGAAGACCTCTGATTTATTGCAGTTTGTACTGTTTGATCATATAGGAGAATTTTGTCTGCAGTATTCTCTGCTCATTTATTTTCTAACTGAAGTAAAAGCTGAGAAAAGCTATTGATCATGTCACAGTTACAGTAATCTCAGAAAAGAATAATTTTTCACATCCATTAGAATATCGGTTAATCAAAACTTGAATACCAGTTAAAAGCAATAGATTCCATTTTTCATGTAAGGTAATATTTCTAAAGTTTAAAATACAGCAATAATTATATTAACTACCATTTATTACCTATTCACGGCCAAGCAATGTGCTAGGTCCCTCCTTATATTTTTTCTTATCCTTAAAGCAGCCCTAGTGGACCATTATTATTACCCCTATTTTCAAATGAGGAAACTGGGATACGTTTCTTCTCCCAAATTCACCTTCACAGTAAGTGGTTGATCCAGGCTTCCAATCCAGACTCACCTAACTACAAAGCTACAGAGCTTTTTGTTAAGCTGCATTCAGTGAAATTATAACCTTTACTCTCTCCAAAAACATAACAACTTAAAAACAAAAAAGATGAAAGTAGTGTCTGTAATTCCCTGTTTTCTGGAAATGGTAATGGTTAAGCTGGGATAAAGCATTTCTTTTCAAGTTGAAAAACTGAGGCCCACTTTTTCATATATGTACCTATTTAAAGTACAGATGTACTTGTGAAGATACTTTTATGATTATCTTGAAATAATTCACTGCCTTCCCTTCTAATAATACCCAAGCCACATTTACAAATGACATCTGAAAAGGTGGTGGAAAGCAGGTTGATATAGGGTATTTTATGTTTTTTTCTTTCTTTCCTTTTTTTTTTTTTTTCTGGAGGATGGGAGTAGCAAAAGACAAGAGGTTTGCATTTACTGGAAACTGGAGCCAATGTCACAGGCAGTACAGAACATCTATAGTGTCCTTGTTCTCCTAGAATGTTATGCCTTTCTTATACGTGGCCTGGGGGGACATGCTGTGATTCATTAGTGGTGTCTGCGTAGTTGTGAGAATAAGGAATGTGTGTCATGCATATACCATTCCTGATCTTAACATCAATTCTGATTATTGACAACTCAAGAGAAAGACCAAAAAGACCAGGCATGCATACATTGGTTCACTGAAGCCCAACCTACTGCCAGGGCTAACAAAGCTTAGAAAATTCTAGGCATGCTCAGGAAGTATACTAAAACCAAACCAAAATGTCATCTTCTTATCGAAAACCCTGATGGTCAGTCTTGAAATACGAGTGCACAGCCCTTGCAGCAACTCAGGATAGGTACATGAGAGTAAAAGATGGTCCAGAGAATGGTTCCTAAAATGACTAAGAAATTGAAGAGCCTGAGTGCCTGGTTGGACTAACTAGAACCTCTCAGTAAGGGGGGAAAAAAAGTGAAAATCTATAAAATCATAAAGGGCATATAGCAAATATAGTTGGATTTTTTCCCCATCTAAATCCTGATATATCAAAATTGTAATATACCTTTTGAAGCTTAAGAAGCATCAGTGTTAAACCAATAAAAGAAAGAAAGAAAGAGTTTATATACATTTGGAAACTTAGGATCTTGTTACTTCCAGAATGGTACAGGCTAAAAATAATAGGGAACTGAATGAGTGATGTGGTACATATTTGGACTACAGTCGCATAGTAAGCTCCTGAGAGAGCTGATCTGTTTAGTGGCATGTTCCCGACTGCTGAGCTTGCTATCAGATGCCTCCGTGCTTCAGGATGCAGTGGGGAAAATGGACCCAGGGACTAGCCCTGCTGCTTTCTAGCTATATCATCTAGGGCAGTAGTTCTCTCTCTTTTTTTGTAAATAGAAAAACAGAGAACAGGGTAGTAGTTCTCAAAGTGCTCCCTAGACCAGCAGCCTCAGCATCACCTGAGAACTTCCTAAAAATGCAGTTTTAGGCCCAACCCTAGATTTACTGGATCAGAGATCCTAGGGGTAGCCCAGAAATCCATGTTTTAAAGTTTTCCAGGTAATTCTTAAGCAAGCTAGAGTCTGAGACCCACTTGTCCAGGGAAAATAAATGCTCCCTGAACCTTATTTTTCATACATATAAAATAATGATACTACCACTTATCCCTCGGGGCTGTTAATTAATAAAAAAGGTATTTACTTGAGATATCATTGATATGGTAGCAGAAAAGACAAGCAAAGACCCTGACCTCATGGAGCTTACATTTCAGACAGGAAAATAGACCCCATTCCAGATGGTATAATAAAAGGAATTAAGATCTCCAGAGAACTACTGTGTTTTCCCGAAAATAAGACAGGGTCTTATATTTATTTTTCTTCAAGAAGACACCCTAGGACTTATTTTCAGGGGATGTGTTATTTTTTTTTAAGTATGGTACAACAATCTACATTATACAAATATAGTTAAGTCATCTTCTTCTGGAACATCATCATAACTCTCCAAACCCCAAATTCCATCCTGAATTTTTGCAACTCTATTTCCTTTAGAACCATTGGCTCCAGTCTCTCATGTCGAGCAATAGAGCTCTCATGGGGCCAATGAGAAGGGCTGCTCGTCTTCTTTACCGCTCTGCGACAAAATGCATGGGTTGTGCAGATACGCTGTGTAGCCATGCCCATCACTAGGTCTTATTTTGGGGATATAAGCCCTTATATTGCGCAAATGCTTAGAAATCCTGCTAGGGCTTATTTTATGGGTAGGTCTTATTTTCAGGGAAACACAGTAGTACAAAGGTGTTGAGAGAGCCAAAAAGTCAGACTGGGATGGTGAAGCAACCAGATAATAACAAGAGCTGGAAGCTGCTACCACCTTAGGGGTGGATGAATGAAGAGAGAGTATTACCAGAACCGGCAGCCAGAAGCACAGATGGAAAGTCCATTCAGTGGAAACTGGAGCCATGGAGAATACACTGTATGGCTGGAGACCAATGGGGGTGTTGGGAGGTATAAATACCTGAGTCTATGCTTTGCTCCTCTAGTCTTCTGCCAGTTGCTTCTTTGTCAAAGGAGCCTGGGGAGCACTTTATGCAGAGGAAAGGTAGGAATGGATCTGAGAGCAAATAGGCAAATGACTGGCATATGGAGAAAATAGATAAGTAAAAAATAAATATGCGATATATATAATGCTAGATAAGAATGATGAGTTCTATGAAGACAAAATTTGGATAGAGAACTCGAGTGTTATAAGATTTAAATGGGATAGATCTACAACAGTATTTCTTAAATGTTCTTTGCTCTCACAACTCCTTCATACTCTAAAAAAATTGTTGAAAATCCTGATCTTTTGTGTATGTGGGTTATTGTTATCAGTAGTTACCATATTAAAAATTAAAATTAGGAAGTTTTAAAATATTTATTAATTCATTGAGAAAGTAATAATAACCCCATTATATACTAACATAAATAACTTTAAAGGAAAAATAACTTTAAAAACAAAAACAAAAGAATTGTCTTGAGTAAAAAGAGTAGTATTGTTTTATTTTTGGCAAATCTCTATGACTTCTGGTTTAATAGAAGACAACTGGATTTTCATATCTGTGTCTGCATTTCAGTCTATTGGATATATTGTTTTGGTTCACAGAGAAATGTTCTTGGAAAGGGGAGGACTTTGTGTACCTCTGAAATGACCCCCAGAGATCCACACAATACTTGGAGAACCCCTGCTGTAGATATAGCAGTGGGGTAGGGTTTGGGGTGGGTAGGGAATGGTCCTTTGCACATAGTAGGCACTTGAAATGTTGGTTGAATGAGTACAAATTAAAATTACATTGAGGATTTTACAGTACAATAGTCCCTCATTAGCCATGCTTTTGCTTTCCATGGTTTCAGTTATCCACAGTCAACTGAAGTCCAAAAATATTATTAACAAATGGATAATCTCAGATATAGACAATTCATAAGCTTTCCATTGTGAGCCTTTCTGAGTAGTGTGATGAAATCTCATGCGGTCCCGCTCTGTCCGGCAAGGGACATGAATCATCGCTTTGTCTATCGTAGCCACACTGTGTTCACTCCCTGCCTGTTGGCCGCTTGGTAGCCATCTCAGTTATCAGATCCACTGTCTCAGTATCTCAGTGCTTGTGTTCAAGTAATTCTTATTTTCTTAATAATGGCCCTAAACTACAAGAGCAGTGGTGCTGGCAATTCAGATGTGACAAATAGAAGTCATAAACTGCTTCCTTTAAGTGAACATGTGAAAGTTCTCAATTTAATAAGAAAAGGGAAAAAGGCATACTGAGGTTGCTAATATCTCTGGTAAGAATAAATCTGTGAAATTGTGAAAAAGTAAGAAAAAAATTCATGCTAGTTTTGCTCTTATGCCTCAAGCTGCAAAAGTTATGGCCAGAGTGTATAATAAGTGCTTAGTTAAGGTAAAAAAAAAAAAAAGGCCTTAAATTTGTGAGTGGAAGACATAGACAGAAACATGTTCAATTGACGGCAATTGGGTTTGATAGTCTCGGCGGTTTCAAGCATCCACTGGAGGTCTTGGAACATCTCCCCTGTGTATAAGGAGGCACTACTCTGTGCCTTATGTTAAATGGTGACTTGTTGCGTGCTGGTAGCATAAACCACTTAAAAGCACTGTTCTTAGGGCCCCATTGATCAGTAAGACATATGCTTTATGGTATTTACCCAGCAGAACTGATGGCTTTTCACCTCAGTGTTCATAGTCATACATATAGAATGTCAAGCATCAGCCAAGACCCAAATAATACTGTAAGGAAGCTACTATGGTAAAGAAACTGAATGAATGATTTAGAAATTATTGCATTTCTGGATTATCTGTGACTCTTTTCTTTCCATCTGCATAGATAATTGAATTCAGCATTAACTGAGGCCCATGACAAGGAACCTTGTGATGGAGTTGACCATTAGTCAGCGTTGGGTAGACATGGCCAAATTGCTTCAACCTGCAGATGGGCAGATAGGGTTAGCCTCTGTGGACAGACTTGTTTCTAAATGGGGTTTATAAAACATCTTATGCTAAATGAAGTGTGTTTTATTGTTAGTGTCAGAGGCCAATCTCATACCTGCCTTGCTAAGCAGATTATGTCATATCTAGCTTTCATTTTATGCAGTCACTATAATAATGGTGTCTACCATTTAATGTCTACTATAAATTAGGTGCTTTACATTACTCACTTTTCACAACAACCTTTTTGAAAAAGGTGGGTTTTGTTTTTTTTCCAAATGAGGGAACTAAGGCTCAGAGAGGTTACTAAGGTTGCACAGATCACACAGCTTATAAAGGCCTATAGCAGGTCTTTCTGACTGCATTGAATTTTTTCCCTATGCCAGGGACATCTGTGATATGAGCATTCTAGACACATACATGCATGCCTTTGCATAAAACATGAACATGAATATATTCAAAGACTGAACGAGAAGGGGGGAAATGAAAGGATAATTTGAAGAAGCAAAAGGTTTAGCTTCTCTACGACCCTAAAGAATGAGGCCCTTGTAATAGAAATCCTACGTGGATGAAATTTCAAGTCAGAGCTTTGCTATTTTCTCATGATGCCTTGAATTCTTGTATTTTAACTTATGGTCACTGAAATTAGGAAAACTTACGCCAGTGGCACAAACCTCCCATGAATAAGGTAAGACAGATTGTTCAATAATTTGTGTGTGTGAGTGGTGAGTGTTGATTTTGTGTCTGTATGTGTATGTTTTAAAGATAAAAATCTCATTGGCTAGGAAGAGAAGGAGGAAAAAAACAACAGAACGTGAGGGTATGCTAAGTAGCTACACATTGTGCCCTATGGTTTCACAGTTAATAAATGACTGGACCAATATAATTCAGTTTCTGCAACTTTTAACTTTCAGTTAGTGTATAAAGTCTGACTCTATCTATCCACCTTTCCTTTTCACTCCTCAATATGTTAACCCTATATCCTCCCCTGTAACATTAAGAGACCTAGGTACTAAGGGTGCTATAAGGTCTTAATAAGATAATGCATGGAGCTCTGCACGTAGGAAATGTTCAATGAATATTAGCTAATACACTGCTAATAACAATGTCAATACAACACAACAAAATTAATTGCTGTGTTTTTCTCCTGTGTTAGAAGCTGCACATACCAATAAATCAATGAGCCTCCCAGAAACAAGACCCTGAAGGCACTAAGTCTCTTTCAATAGGCAGGATCAGTGGTAGGTTTCTGGACTTCCTGCTGAGGTGGACTTTTCCAGCCTTGGTTTTTCAGTCACCTCTCAGACAGTTGACACTTTGAGGCCCATGAAGCTTTTTTAGCCCTAAAACATGTTGACTCTTGAAATAGCCGTGGAATCTGGCTGCCCTTATCAGTCTACAGTGACTCACTGGGCTGGCTGGACGTCATGTTATTTCAGGTGCCACAGATGTACATTTCCCCTCCTGTAGCTCCTGGTCCTCCCCAGGGTGCTATCCAGTAGCTGGCCTTTGCAGAAGGCCCTTTGAGAAATATGACCAAAACTGGGACTCAAATTTTTCAGATAAAATATTGTAGCCTTTTCCAGGACAACTGGACAAGGAGACGTTATCAAAGTGAGCTTTTCAAACTACTCAATAAACAGACCCATGAAGCCTATTTAGGGTTTGCCCAGTTTCAGTCTGCCCGTAAGGTCTGCCCAGTTGTGCCATATTGGAGTCATGCCACTGGTATTGCAACCAATGACAGGGACCCCCCCCATGCCATTCCCTCCCCTGCTGACCACTGGCCAGCCCCTAGCTCTTCTGCCAGCCTCTTCTCCTCTTGCCCTAGCACTCTGCCCATCTGCTAGGGCTCCCTCAGTCACCTCCTACTGAGATCACCCCAAGTACCTGCCTCAGCCTCTCAGATCTGTCAGGGTCTTGAACCTTTCTCCACTGAAGGGGACCTCTGGCCGTCAAGTCAGCAGCAGCAGTTCTGAAGCCAGCCACAACCTTTCACCAGGGAGCAAGTGAGAGCTCCCAGACTCTGGCAGGAACAGGGCTCTAAATCCAGTTCCCTGCTAGCTGCTAGTGCCCTGAATTTACTGCTCAGGCTTTTCCCAAGGTTAAAGCTCTACTCCTTTGCCCAAGCTGAAGCAGTGGTACAGAGGGACTAAGAGCTGGTGCTGTCCCTTCTGTGAAGGAGTTCTCAGTGCTCTTGGCTATTTATACGATTACTGTTACTGCTGTCTGTAAATCTGACTTTCAAAGGTAAACTGGTTTGTACCACAGTGTCTTAATGGTGTTGCAACTAAATAAGAGAAGGAAAAATGCATCCTGCCATGCAGCATGGGGAGCCTTAATAAGAGGCCCTATTCATCTAATCCAGCAGTCCTTTCCTTAATTTAAAAATAGCAATGTGGCTTCTGTGCTTCCATAGCTTCTGGATATGTTTTTGTTTTCAAAAGAGTTTAGCAAAGTTATCATGCTTAAGAAGAAGGTTCCAGACTGAAAATGCCTTAGTACTTTGTTTAACTGACATGAAAAACCGAAGCCCTCTTCTTTCCTTGGAGATAAGCCGTTTCAAATATAAGGCAGGCAGATGTGTCCCTATGGATGACTTTCACTTCTACTGTATAGCTCACTGCTCATAAATAATGAGTTTGACAAATGTAAAATGCATCAGTGAGTTTCAAAAGGCAGGACTCTGGTGACAATGTGACATGCTTTGTAGTGGTTGAAGGGAGATGTTGAAGGGAGTTAGCCTGTTGGGTTTTTATAATGTCCATCAAATGGATTATAGACATCATATTCATCAATGACCAGTAAATACATAGACTGCAGATAAATTAACACATTTGATAATAGAGCCATGGCCCCTTAATTAGCTAGTGTCTAGTCAAGATTGGAAGTTGCCCCATTATTATCATGGAACTTAAACTTGAAAATTACCAAAAGGTACTAAAGTCAATGAATACGTTTATAATTATATAGTAGCCCCAAATGAATGATATTTT
This sequence comes from Microcebus murinus, assembly GCF_040939455.1. Lineage (NCBI taxonomy): Eukaryota > Metazoa > Chordata > Mammalia > Primates > Cheirogaleidae > Microcebus > Microcebus murinus. Next base: position 52,361,972 of record NC_134115.1, on the reverse strand, counting down.
TGAACATCAGAACTATTTTACTTTTTTCTGTAGTTGTTTTTAATATCCTAAGAGGTCTTAATGCCAAGAGGGGCACACCTCTTCAGCCCATCCTCCGCATAGCAAATAGTTATTTTCTTAAGAAAACGTAAGTCAGGTCATGTTCATTTTCTGCTTTAAAAAACTCCAATATCTCCCCACTGCAACCAGAATAAAATAAAATATAAGGCAGGACACATCTGCCTGCCTTATATTTGAAACGGCTTATCTCCAAGGAAAGAAGAGGGCTTCAGTTTTTCATGTCAGTTAAACAAAGTACTAAGGCATTTTCAGTCTGGAACCTTCTTCTTAAGCATGATAACTTTGCTAAACTCTTTTGAAAACAAAAACATATCCAGAAGCTATGGAAGCACAGAATAAAATACTAAATCCTAGAATACACTAGTAAACAAAACAAGCATGACCTTCTCCTTATGGAGCTTAAAATCAGATAGCTGAGTGAAACATACAAAGGATGGAAGCTCTGAGCATAGAAATCTCTCCCACTCAATGTTGCAACCTAGTTCCTAGAGCAGTACTTGGCACATGCAGATGCTTTGTATAAGTTGACAAATGAACAAGTGAAATAAATTATTACAAGTGTGAAAAGTTTAGCAGGGGAAAATGCAATGTGCCAGATATACAAAGTACAAACACACACACAAAGTCTCTAACAAGGGCACCTCAGAAATAATATTTAAGGTAAGACTGGAAGGGTGAGTGGGATTCATCAAGGTAGAAAGTGTAGGCTTGTGGGTATTGGGGGTCTGGGCAGAGGGGAAGGACCACATGTGCAAAGGCCCTGAGGTGAGAAAAGTGTGGCATCCCTTAAGGATGAAAAGAAGGCAAATGTGAATGCTACATAGTGAGCGAGGCTGGCGTGGTGTGAGGAGCTCGCAGAGGTGGCAGGGCCTTGGAGACCATCGTGGTGGTCCTGGAAAGAACTTGGGACTTTATTCTACAGTCATAGGAAGCCTCTGAAGGGAGATGAGTGATATGGTAAGACTTGAGTGTTGGAAGGATTGCCCTGGCCACAGGCTGGAGAGGGGCAAGGATGGATGCCAGAGACCAGTGTAGGGAAGAAAAAATAATTTTTTCTCTATCTTTCACACCTCTTAACTGGGATTGCCTGCAACAAAAAACAGATTAACAAGAGAAAAGCAAACAGAAATTTATTAACATGTATGACTCATGTGCACATGGGAGAAAACCCAGAGAAATGAATAAATCTCCATAGTAGATCTCAAAGAAAGAGTTTGAACTTCAGGCTTACATACCATCATTTGCAGAAATAAAGATAAAAGGGGTATGGGAAACTCTGGGTTTGGAGTGATGGCCAGGACAAGCAGAAAAAACAAGGGTAAGATTTGTTATACAGACTTTGGTCCAGGCCCTCCCGCATCCTGGTGCAAAGAGACACCTTACAAATGGTGTTTTCCTTTAGATGTAAATTTTTTTTTTTTTTTTACAAAAGGGTGATTTTTCAGAGCTACTCCTCTGGCTGCAGTCTCTCAAAAGAACCAGCTTGAAATAATCAATATGCCAAAGAGGCATATTTTGGGGTATTGTATTCTGACCTCCTACAGACATATTTTGGGGTGGTGTGTCTGAGCCCCAACACCAGCTGGGGCCCCATTGCAGTGATCCAGATAAGAGCCTCAACTCAAGTGTGCAGATAATTGGTGGATTAGAGAGGCTTAGGAGGGCGAGCTGGTGATGAAATGTATGAGGGGTGGAGCAGGGAGCAGAGGAGTAAAGTGGGACCCCCTAGGTTTCCAGCTTGAACAGCAGAGTAGAGCAGTTTACTGAGATTGCAAATGTTGGAGGAGTTTCTTGGGGCGAGAAGTTTGGATGGATGGGTTGAGTTTGAGGTGCCTCTGAGCTATCCAAGGAGGAATATCCATGCAGGTGGGCAGACAGGTTGGGGGCTCAGAAAAGAGGTCTTGGCTGGAATGTATAAAAGGCAGCTGAGGTCATGGGTGTGACTGAGAGCACTTGGGGGGGGGGGGTTAAGGTACACAGAGAAAAGGCCTAGGACAGAGCTCCAAGGGACCCCTCCTTTAATGTTGGAGAAGACAAGGGTGAATGGTTGGTAAAAGAGTTTGAGTAGAAGTCAAAGAGTTAGGGGAAACCAGGAGAGAGTGGTGTTATGTGAGCATAGGGAAGAGAGAGGTGCCAAAGTTGGGTGTTGAAAGGTTAAGTAAGATAAGGACAGGACAGGCAAGTAGATCACCACAAGAGGGTCAGGGGACACTCAGGTGAGCAAAATCACTTCTAAGGCAGCATTTGTCCTCCCAGTGATATTCTGGTCTAAATCAGTACCTAACAGAGTCCAACAGCATCTCTGATTCCCAGTTCCAAAGCCAAGAATGTCAGTGTGAAGGAGAAGGAGCAAAAAGACATGAAGCTACCATGCATCTTTGGAGTGGGTGAACGAATACTCTGGGTCTTGACTTTTCAGTTCCATTTCCATTCCCTCATGACACCAGGCTGCATTTGTTGCTCTTGTTTCCTTCCATCTAATTGTCTGTGTTCGCTTCTGTTGGTTCAAGTGGTTTTCTCTTTTCTTCAACCAAAATAGCCTTGGGTTAGCCAAAAGCTCTTTGACTCACAGGGAAAAGGCTGCTTGACCTCTGCAGGCTCTGTTAAGGTCACCCTTGGCAGTAATTCAGTAGCTTAGCAGGTTTACTGCTATAGCCTGCAACTCCTAAACCATAAATTAAGAATCCTGTGCACCTTCAACATGCACGGAAAGGCTTCATTCTCATCTATAAATCTCAGGAATTCTAAAGGCCTTGACAATTCACAGTGCAACCTCCCCTGGTTCTTCCACTTCCAGGAATTTTTTCAGACTTGATTAATTGGAGGGTGGAGATGAGGTTTTGTAGGCTCATTTGGAATCCTTGGCTCTGTAAAGATGGGACAGAAATTATTCCCTTTTTAAGGTAGACGGCATGAGATTGGTTTATCTCAGAGACTTTTTTGCATCTCTGATTTCTGTAACAGTAAATGAGGTTTGTACCCCCATATCCATTGAACATCTGACAGCGATTTTACCTCTATGTGGCTTAATTCAGGGCTCTCAGTTCAAAACCATCTTGCTGCTTAAGATGGGTGAAAGTAATAGCAATGGCATAGAACAGACACAGGTGGAAAATGTATTTGGAGGTAGAAAATAGGGGAGATAGGGACTGGAGCAATTTCGGATTTAAAACTGTGGGGGGTGCCTGGTTGAAAATCAGCAAATTTGATTTAGAAAAAAAAAGTCCTCAAAAGGAAGATGTTGATTTTCTAAAAGGAAAGATAATGTTCTCAAGAGAAAAGGGTATTCTTGAATCTATTCTCTAACATTGGTCTCTGTCACCCAGATGAATCAAGAATTCCATGTAATTGGGGAATATTTTTGGATTTTTCGCAAAGCCTGGAAAACAGCTTCCTTTCTTCTGTTCCTTTCATCTCATCCTTGGAGCCCCACTTTGATGCCCCCTTTTTCTACACAAGAAAAGGTTGAATCAAGAGGGCAGAGGAAAAATTTCCTGCAGGGACGCCGGTTAATGCATGAGATGGAATCCCACCATTATTTCAAAGTTGGGAACTCTTACATCTTTTCCACAACCGTTTTTGGATAGGAAAGGATGAGACTAGAAAGCAGAATCCTCTCAAATGCTAACATTCTATTGATACTAGTACCTGCTCTGAGGGAAGATGAGGTTCATGGGTGTGCAATTCTGGCTGAGTTTTAGTTCAGTTCCAAAGAGCCCTATGAAATGCCTACCATGTGCTGGGCAGGGGGTAAGGCAGTGCAGGACATAGAATAGCAAAAAGTGCTTCTAGTCCTTGAGCTTACTATTAATATTGCAAAGTGGAAAAAGACTAGTAAAAATAAAAGCTTTACCAATATGACAATACTAAATAGAACTTGTAAATTTATAGATTCTTCCAGTATTTCACATGGCAATTACCCTGTGATTGAGTTATTCCTGCCTCTGCTACACAAGGAAAGAAACTCCGTACCTAGAAAAAGAGAAATCAATTATAGAATTGCAAAAGAAGAGAGCTCCTAGCTGGTTGAAGGATCAAAATAGGTTTCATGGGCCGGCCATGGTGGCTCACGCCTGTTTGAGACCAGCCTGAGCAAGAACAAGACCTGTCTCTATAAAAAATATAAAAATTAGCCAGACATGATGGTGCATGCTTAGAGTCCCAGTCACTAGGGAGGCTGAGGCAGGAGGATCGCTTGAGCCCAGGAGTTTGAGGTTGCAGTGAGCTAAAATGACATCACTGCACTCTAGACTGAATAACAGAGTGAGACCCTATCTTAAAAAAAAAAAAAAAATAGATGTCATGGAAATGACTGGAAGTGAAACCTTGGATCCACTACTCTTTTCTTTGACCATTTTAATAATAGGTTGCCTTCCTTCCTTTAATTTCTCACTTAGTTGTGCAAGTCCCTGCTTTATTTTTCTGAAAATGGTAGTTGATTGTCTGATGCCTTTTACTTTTGTAAAGAACACTGCCTAATGGACGTTGGACTGTTTCTAAAGTTACTTTTTTTTTCAACCAAGCTGATGCTCATTTATTCCAGCCTTAAAAAGTACGCTAGAAAGGTTGGGAGAATTTTTAGCATGCCTTGGGTCTCTTGGTAGATGGAATTGTGTTTATCCTTCATGTTGATTGGTTGTGTACAATTTTTAATGGGAAAAGCACGACTTCGCTGACCTTTTCTGAACAAATTTACTTAAGTCTGCTTGGTGTCATTTGGAAAAGAATGTTCTTTCTCTTCTTCCTCTGGGGCTGCCTGCCTCCAGAGTTTTGCATTTCATAATCCCTACATTCCCAGCTTCACACCTCCCCAGTCACCCCACCCCACAACTTTAAAAGCAGACCAGAAGAGGACTTGAAAGAAGATGAGAGTGGGAAGTGGAGAAACACAAGTTCTGTGGCTGTCAGTCTTCTGTGTTGTACTTGGGTTTTCAAGGAAGATTTATATCAATGGTCCTCATCCTTTGTCCACAGCAGTGAGCTCCTGTTGCCACTTCAGGTCAAGCTCTCCCTCCCAAGGAAGCTTTGTCTTTCTAGAAAGTGCTTAAGGCTCTCCTCTTCTTGGGGTTAGACTCCTGAATCTTGTGAATATTGGGGAAGGAGCATCCAAGAAAGTTCATCTCTCTCCTTCCCTGTTTTCATTTTCTTTCTTGGCTCTCTTTTCAAAAATAGTAATTAAGTCACTAGGCCTGTTTGGAAGGAGATTAGGAGTTAGCTTTAACAACTAACATAAAACCAAGTTACATCTCTAGTTAAGTGAGGAAAATAATGTTGTTTGTTTAACTTTTGATTCTTTGGATGCAATTTATGGGGTTTGTTTATTTTCAAATTGTAGGGTGATCTGTATCTCCCTTGAGAATACAGAGAATGCCCTCTCAAGGGTGGAAAATCATCTTTAAAAATGAAAAGTTTTCTCTTTTAAAAAAAGCACTTGAACTTTCCCCAATCAGAAGTTAGTTTTTCTAGCTACACAAAATCCCAGTCATTTACAAGTGGAGGAACCTGTTTAAGGAATAGCTAAATTAGCAGTGACCAAATTCTTGAGGCTTAAGAGTCTCAGGTGAAATCTGATCCTTGACTGGGAAATTTTTTATTTTTTTTCCTGGCAGACAGGATGGCAGCTTAACAAACTGTGGAACAGAATCCCATGTGGTTAATGATCTGAAGGGGAGGGTTCACAAGGTTAACGTTATGGTGGTAAGAACCAGGAGTTGTGCCTACTTTCACAGAAAATACTTGAAAACAACCATGGAAAGCCTCACAAATAGGCAAATAAATGGCCCGATGAGCTTTTGTGTTCCATGATAACCTGCTTTAGGAATTTTCTATCTCTTTTGAATTCCACCTGGACATATATTCTGCTTTTACCTTGGCTTCCACTCTTTAGTTAACTATAAAAAATATGGTGTGATGTTATTGAGGCAGACACACTGTTTTAGTGGTTTCAAACTTTTTTATATTTTTCAACCAAAAAAAAAGAAGAGAGAGATGGAACTTCAAGTGAAATAAGTAAAATTGGATCCGTGTTGGCTGCAGTGGTGGGGAAAGGCTCAGAGTGCCACCCACTCACCCCCTCTCCAAGGTGAGGTAGCTTCCCTCACTCAAGAAGCAGAACCCGAAAGCTTTGAGGAACACAGTTTGAAAACCATGGCTCCATAAGTGTCTGCCACTTACGACTTCACCTGGGGCCTGCTTTTCTTCTTATTGAGAGTCTGGGAGGGTCGCAAACCATGAAAGGCTGCCTGGGACCACCATCCTTGCAGCACAGAAAGGGAGAGGCTGTGGGCTCAGGTGCCAACCCCTCGTGGGCTCAGCAGTTCCTCCAAGCTTCCCCATGTACTCTGAAAAGTGTGCATGGTAGAAGACGTAGACAGTGAAAGTACCTGGTCAAGAAATATTCATGTAATCTTAAATCCAGAGAGGCTGATCATACAGGATAGTTTAAGCAACAGATCTAGGAAGCTCTCACGAAGCAATTGACACCCTCAGCATCTCATCAGGGAACTTTGTTAGAGCAAAGGGGCTCCAGAGAGCTTTTTTGCATTCACTCCTGAGCCTTGAGCACATGGGGCTCACTGACCTTGCTGCCTCAGATGCTATCTTCTAACCCTCAACGCATCCTTGCTCTTCCCTGACACCTGGTTTCACAGTAACCATTAGAGATGCCATCTGTGCTTTTACCTGGCTACAGTGCTGATACCTTGAGTGGCTACCTTGAAACTCAGTATTATGGAAATTCAAGGTAATCACCTTGAATGGTGATCTTGAAACTGGGTAACCTTCCACCAGCACCATTGGTGGACTGGCTCAAGCTTCCCATCCATGCAACAGCCACGGCATAGTCTGAGTGCTCCTTTTCCTAGAGTCCTAGCTCTCCAGCGTCCAGCTTAGCTTTTTTCTCCTGCTGGTAACTGCCACAGCAAACTATAAAAGTGAAACCTGATCTGGTTCTCAAGAATGTTTCCTCAGTTTATTTTTATGGTTATAGGATCTATTTTTCTCTTTAGCTCTTTCTCATTCTGAATTCCTCTGGAGTGTGATTAGCATATTTTTAGGACAGTTTTGTCCCCTTTTTTCTCCTTTCCTGTGACTTTGGAGGTCAGATTTCAGCGGATGTCTTCTGTGAAATACTACTGCTCATTCTGGATGTACCATCTCCGCCCATGGAGGTATTTCCAAAGATCACATTTTCTGCGAGGGGCTATGCAGTTGGCTGGTTTGTTGACTGCCGTTTCTAACTGGGCTTTCCAAGTGGTTCATCTTAGAGCATTATTCTGAAGTTGAAAACCCACCCAAGACCTGTTTGTGAAGTGAGTGTAATAAGGATGATCCTAGGGTTATTGAAGCTTGTGCCATGCTATTTATAGCATGGACCTAAAACCACAGTGTCTCCTAAAGACTTATGGGTGTCGCATACAGATTTAACTATTTTGAATTCCTGAAGTGTGTATGAGTCAAGTACAAAAACTTGAGTGTGAATGGAATGTCATGTTTATTTTCCTTAATTTAACTTATATCTGAGTATAGTCCTTATTCCACGGGGTGGTGGGAAACCTACACTCAGACATTATTTAGGCTTTGTGCTTTTCCTTAGGGTTTGGCCACGCTGCCGACACTTTAATCAGTGCCAAAGTATTAATACAAGGTAGCCCACCCAGTGCTCTATCTACACTGGTTACCACTGATTGTCCCAGACCATGAGTCCCCTTGGGCTACATCTGTGCTGATTATGGGGCACAGGACTCTTTGGCACAGCTAGGAGCCCTGCCGCCTGCGATCCAGCCATTTTAGATATGCCCTGTGGCCATCACCTTTGATGGGTTGCCACCTTCCCTGGCAATAAGTCATAAGCGTACATTATCTTGAAATACTAATTCTGTTCAGGCTTTGGGACTGCAGTGAATGGAAACTCAACATTTTAACTTTGCTTTACCTTTGGCCTCGGCCACTCCTCATTTCCCCATGCAGACCAAACCCATCTTCTTCTGGCCAGCTCCTACTCATCCACTGGATCTCAGCTCTAATATCACTGACCAAGTTAGAGTTACCTCTGTCACCACCCTCAGTCCCCTCTACCTGCCTAATCACTTTCCTACTGCCTTGCACTCCAAGCATGATTTGCATTGGAATCATCTGGGAAATTGTTAAAAATACAGAATTTCTGGCTCTACCTAAGGGGTGACCCATATGCACATTAAAGTGTGAGCACAGACATACTAGATCATGAGCTCCTTGATCACAAGGACATTGGTTTTTTACCACCACATCCCTTTTAATGGTACTTAGTCCATGGTAGTCCCTCAATAAATAGCTGTGGAATGCCTGTAATAATGATATAGATCAAACATTCTGTTTGTAGTGGTTGCTGTTCAAGGAGGGATTGGGCCTAAAGTATGACCCAGCAGGTACTAAACTAGACTGAACTGGGGGTAGAAGTGGGTTGGGCACCACACAGTGGAGTCTGAAGTGTTGGGCTGGGCTCAGGCTAGGTAGACGGGCCTGCAGGTGTAACAACCGAAGTAATAGGCAAGATGGGACCAGGTCAGCTTCGTGGTAGGGGCTGCTGGAGAGCCAGACCCAGGAGGGAGTGAAACAAAGATCACTCCAAAGAAGCAGAGGAGTGGGCAGAGGGAACTCTGTAAGGGTCCCTGAAGGGTATGATGGAAAATAAATTTGGACAGGTAGACTGAGGTTCCAAAGGCATCCATTTTCCACCCAGTATTGAAACAAAGATTCCAACTAGATCAAAGACAAGGCAAAAAATATGAACAAAATCTTTATTGTTCTGCATATTCTTTGTATTTATTTGAACTTAGGAGTAGGGGAGAAGAGCCAAAGAAAGGATTAAATCTATCTCTCAAGTTTGTTAGAAAATCTAAGATTTATTAGCGGCTTTTATGCACCTGCTTATCCCAAAGACATGACCACTTGGACTGACATTAAGGCACTATTAGAGAAACTGGGGCCAAGAGGTGGCTGGGGACGAAAAGATTTTGCTTGTCTGTGCAGACATCTCTCTTCAAACTGGTCACTCTGAAAGAATGTTTAATGATTGTCTGGCAGGTAAAGTGGTTCATGCCCACTGGCATTTCTTTTTCCCTCGGAGATAACCAGATGCTCTTTGGGAATGCTTGCACATTGGTTCCATAATAGTTTCTGAAATTTCTCCTTTTGTCAAACATAAAGTCTATGGGTTGTATCAAGGAAGTTTAGCACTGAACTTATGGTAGGAGAAAAAAAAATGGAACTGGCACAGTTTTGGTACTGCATCAGGAACTCCCAGTGCAGGTGGGCAAGAAGTCAAACCTCAGAAGCTTTCAGCACTCCCTGCCCTGGAATGCTGGGATCTGCTTTCAGGAGAGCATGTAGCCCTCGCTCTGCTTCTCCTTGTGGCAAATTTGGTCGTCTTCTACCAAAGTTGGCACCTATGATAATCCAGTGTATGCTTGCAAATTCCATCTTGCCTATACAAGCATGGGATTCTGCAAGAAAAATCAAGTGGCCTGCCCATTCCGTTTCTCTCCACTTCTCTGTGCTTATAATGAACTCTGAGAGCTTGCTTCCAAAGCACACGTGGCGGAGGGGAGATTATTCTGATTGAAGCCAGTCATCCAGCTCTGGGCAGTATTAGGCTGCAGAAAAAGAAATGGAGGAAGCCAGGGAAGTGAGTCTCAGGGAACCTGGAGGATCTCATTTTCCCCTTGGATTTTGAATTAGGAAAGGGGAGAGTGTCATATATTATTCTGAGATTAGAAATCAGCTGAGCTTGGACTTTCTTTGAAGAAACAGTTTCTGCCTAGACATGAATTAGAGCTCTGACAGGCAATAGCTTTCACATTCTCAAATCAGCTTCAGAAATCCCTACTGGAGTAGAAACCAAAGATTCACTTCACAGCAGCTTGGTAACCTGCCTAGGCCTCTGTGTGCACAAGCTTTGCCAATATATATGGATCTCAATCCATATACACTTAAAAAACTGTTTTCCTCTCCCCAAATCCCTCCTAATCCCCCAATACACACCTGCCTATCCTGCTTGAGGCAAGCAAATATGAAAACAAAACAACAGCAAAACATATGCCTTCTTTCTTTTCTAAGTGGTGCTTGCAACTGAGAAAATTAGGTTTGAATAACACTCAAAGTGTATGACTTTATTTACACCAAGTTAAACAGATTGAGAGTGGGTCCTCGTATCAACACAGTTTAGGTTGGAATCCCAGTTCTGCCACTTACTGGCAAGTTACTTAACCTTCTTGAGTCTCCATGTCCTCGTGGGTAAGATGGGGATAAGACCAGCACCTACTTCCTGAGATTGACTGAGAGGATAAAATGAGACCGTGTATGTAAAGGCTCAGCACAGTACTTTGCTATGGTAAGCACTGAGTAAATACTGGACTTTTTCTTTTTCCTTTTCTATAGAGAAGCAGATCACCCTCCTCCTTCTGCTGAGCAAATCAGAGTTATGTTGTCTAATGTCTAATGGATAGGTCAGTTTCTAGTCACTCTTCTTTCCCTCTTGACCTGTGACTTTTCCAGTCTCACACTTTGGGCCCTCTGTGATTTGACTGATGAATAGAAGGTAGAATGTATGCTTGCACCATATATTGAGTTTGGAAAGACTCTGGGGAGGGGGGTGCTAGGAAAAGAGAAATGAAGGGAGGGGAGGGCTGGGGAAAGAGCCTTGGGCTTTCTGATGAACACTCTGAACCCTGACCCCCACCTCCCACCCCCAACCCCTTCCAGATTTGTAAAGTCCACTGTATTGGACTTCAGGTTATTAATACAGGTCTACAATCCATTATTTTGAAGTCCAGAAAAGATCTGGAAACCACAAGAGTTTTCATCTGGCATGAGACTATTTATATTCTGTCTTTATTTAACTTAGTATGAACATGCTTATGTTTCTCTGCAAAGATGTTAATGTGCTTGACTCCACTGTGCTGCCCCGGTCCCTGCTGGGGGTGTTATGTAATAGACACTATATGTACCATAATACCATTCTAAATTCTGAAAAATCCTGAGTTCTAGAAACAAATCTGTCCCCAATTACTTTGAATGAGGATTTTTCTGTAACAAAAACTAACTGGAGGTAGTTTAAGCAAACAAACAATAAATCGTGGGTGGCAGGGAGAAATTTATTTCAATGATTACAGGCATATTTCACAGAACCCCAGTACAGAAACGCAGCTGTCTTGGGAAGTGGTAAGTGTGCCTGGGAGGTCTAGGGCCCCCTCCTGAGAGTTCTGGCTCTTACGGCACAAGCATGGAACATGGATTGCTGCCATTGGTACCCAATATATCCCTCGTAGCCTAATCTGTGGCAAGTGGTAGGAACTTAATATGCACATGTTGAATGACAGATTGGCTTTCTAGTCTGGTATATTCTTTGCTTGGTGGCCATAAAATTATGCTTTCCTGTTAAGCCCACCATCAGGATTTGCCTTTTGCAGAGTCTCTTTATGGGGTCCTTGGAGGCTTTGTGAGCTCCCACCAGGCTGAACAGCAGTCATGCTGACTGACCATGGGTCCCCATGCTGCCTGTGACTGATCCCAGTGGTGCTTTTGCTGGGTTTGGCATTAGCAAGAATCACTCAGAGCTGCTCTTCCCCACCGTCCTAGGGTTTGATTCACATGAGAACATTTGAGAAATAAAGTAAATGGAAGAAAGATAGCACCTACCTCCTAAGATTGACTGAGAGGATGAAATGAAACCATATAGTTAAAGGTTCAGCACAGCAAAAAGCAATTGATTAGAAATGAGGCACTCAGGACCTGTCCTGTTCTTCAGAATTTCTTTGGGCCTTCAGTTTGAGCTCCATCCACATTAACTGTGAGTCCCTGGCCAGCAGGTTTTGGGACCTGGCTTCATATGATCCTGGTGATTGGGATGTTTGGGGTGAACCTCTAAATCACCCTAATCAGTTTTCTTCTAACTGCACTGTCTTTAGTCTTGGTGTCTTTAAGAAGCCACAGAAACATGTCTGGATGTCTTTTTCCTATTTGTCTTCTCTTTCCTAACAGATTGATACATAAGCACAGGGACATCAGGAGGCTAACCCAGTATGCATGGGTGATGACTAACTGTCAGGAACCTGGAGCTTTGTGACACACACATAGCAGCGTGCATAGACAGTCATGCTGCATTGCTAGTGATTATGGCTACAGACTCTGGAACCAGCCTGTCTAGGTTCGCATCCTACTTCCACCACTTACTAGCTACGTAACCTGGAGAAAGTAACTGAACCTCTCTGTCCTTGTTTCTTCATCTGTAAAGGGGGCAGACCAGCACCTCCTTTATGTATTTGTTGTAAGGATTAAATCAGTTAATTTACACGAAAGCACTTAGACTGCACCTGGCATATAGGTTCATAGTTAAATATGTGATACTTTCCTCTGGTAAGCGTAGAGTTGAGTCAGAGTCTTATTCGTTCATTAAATAAATATTTATTTTTGTATTTTGTGTCTATGTGTGAAGGCACTGAGTTTGAAGGGGCAAACAATTCATGTATCTTCTAGTCTTGTGGTGAAGACATATTAAAAAATTATTACATGTGAGATAAATATTATGCCCCCAGCATTATGCTTTCTGAAAAGATCAGCAGAAATCAGCTAATCATAAATCCAACTTTATTGTTTTTTCTCTTTAAATACTCCATAATTCTCCAAGAATCAGGGCATAAGTAAAGATGAGGATGGCTTGGAGCAGCAGTCATACCAATAGTTGCTTGCTTGAGACAAGAAGTGACTTAAATCTTGGGTAAGTTAAAAAAAAAAAAAAGGAGTTATTGCCATTATAATCATGTGTGAGGTCCAAAGATGTTTACAGAACAGATGAAACTGTTGTATTTACTTGCAGTAATAATGGTGATAATAACCAGAAGACTTACAATGCTTAGCAGTTCATTCTTCACCCCTAATTATCATAATGACTGATGGAAAGTCAGAAGGGCAGGATTTATCCTCAGTTTACAGATAAGGAAACTCAAGCCCAAAGTAGTAAAATGACCGACCCTACGTCATAGACAGGGCCAGTGCCTGACCTGTAATCAGCACCAGAAACGTTTGTTGGATTGAACAGCATCTGAATGTCCAGACTCCCCACACAGTGTTCTTTCTGGTTTTCCATGTGGAACGCAAGCAAAACACCAGCTCTGAAGTATTTTCAGATTTGCTCATTATTATTTGGATGATTTTTCTAACATTCAACCTCTTTCCAGATAACAATTGAATAACACTTTTTTTCTGACCCTGTCAAGACTTATGACATACATATTCCCACCTTTTTCCTATCTAGTTTCAAGACATAGAAAACTAATTTTCAAGATTCATCTTTTCGAATTTAATATGTACATTTAATAATTTTTAAAAGTCATAATACAATGTTTTCTGTAAGCAGAATTTACAGGCAAAGTGGAATTTGTGGTATACATGCTTTAACAGGTCCTAGAATTATCTCTTTCAGATACAATCTTTTTAAAGCCATTAATATTCATCAAAGACTGATCTCACACAGACTGTCATACAAAAAGCTTAAGAAATGTATCACTCCCCTGAAATTGTTGGCAAGATATTAAGCTACATATTGCAAATGCATGAAAACAAAAGATAAAATCTGTCTTCAGCTATCTTGATTAAATATGACACATTGGTTCCATTCCACCAATGACTGTAACTTCTACAGGGTGCCTAATTTTAACCTAGGTCAGACTACATCAGCAGAATTAGAGAAATGATATCAAGGTAGGTGTTCAGCATATTTCACATTTACCAAATGCTTCTATAAAAGTCTCCTCTGAAAGCAAGGCAGAGAGTTGAACTGAAACTTAATTTATGCATTAAATGGTGGGTTATTGATTTATTTTAATGCAAGGAAGATTAAATGAATGAACTCAGGAAATACTGGGAAATGAAAGTTCAGCTAGGCAACTATTTGGAAAGAACAATTAGCTCTAGATTTGCAAGCTGAATTGAATATTTGATCATCACTATTTTCTATTTGTAACTTATTGTCTTCAGGAGACGATAAGTTACATTTACTTATTCATGTATTCATTCATTCATTCACTCAGTAAATATTGATGGATCCCCCTCCAGGGTCCAGACACTGACATTAAGTGAGGACACAGCAGAGAATAGTAAAGACTGAGTCCTCGTTCTCACTGAACTTCTATCTGCATTGGGGTGGAGAGGGAGAGGCAGACTATAATCAAATATAGATGTCAGGTGGTGATAGGTGCTAGGAAGAAAAGTAGAGGGCGATGGAAGCTGTTTTGTACCGTGAGGGCAGAAACAACAGGAGCGACACCTGAGTGACTAAGGAGCAAGCCCTTTAACAACTGGGGAAAGCACGTTCCAGGCAGAGGGAAGAGTGAATGCCAAGGCCCTGCGGTTGGACCGTGTTTGGAAGGTTTGAGGACCAGCCAAGACGCCAGTGTGGCTGGAGTGGGGAAACGGGAGAGCTGGAGGAAGGCAAATCCTGTAAGGCCACGGTAAGAAGATTTTTAGACTTTATTCTGAGGTCGATGGGAAACCAGTGGAGGGTTTGGAGCAAAAATGTGAAGTAATCTCCCTGGTGTTTTAAAAGAATGACTCCAGCTGCTGTGTAGAGACCATGTTTTGAGCAGAGCACTGGGGGTGAGCAAAAAAGATCTGCACCGATTGCTGCTGCTCTCCCTTCACTCACTCTATGACCGCGTGCCTCAACTTCTCGCCTGTAAAGTGGAGCTGAGAATACCCCTCTTCTCTGTAGGGCGGGTGCAAGGTTACCCCCCTTGTAAAGTAAAGGCCTTTCTGTACAGATGTGATTAGTATTGTTGTCAAGCTCTGGGTCAATGATAGATGCTGCTGACCTTCCTATTTTCTCACCCCTGAGGTTGGTATAAGGATCATATGAGATCACTTATGCGAAGTACCTGGCAGACACTCAGCAGACATCGGTTCCTTTCACATTCCTCAGCTATTGGAGTCAGAAGTATGGGCTGCTTTCTTTTCCCTTGGAGATTCTGAGCAGGAGAGGCTTAGAGAGAATTTTGTAAAATCCAAGGGAAGAGAACTGTTGATTCCCAGAGCTGGGGCAGGGAAGCTGTGAGCAGAGGAACCACTCAAACAGAACTTCATCCTTCCTTTGAAAGCAGACGGTGTCACTTGCACACTCGTGCTCGCTCGCTCTCTGTCTTCCTCCCATGTATTCATTTCAGGCCTTTGTTTTTCAAAAGTTGTATGTCCTACATCCTCATAGTAATAATTTAAGCAATCCCAGGTGTCCAAAGTCTCAATAAAATTAGGTTTCTTTCTCCCCTCCAACCCCACCCCAATTCCAAACTCCAGGTGTAAGTAACTAAAGGTAACTATTTAGTGTATATTTCTTTAGGTTCTCCTTGTTTATTAACAGTCATAAACACATATACTGGCTTGTGATTACCCTTTGTTTTGTTTACCCAAAAAAAGGAAAAAAGAAAAATGACTCAAGAGATTCCCCAAAACCCTCCAAATTATATCTAATGTGTTTTATGGGTATAATATCTGTAGATTTATCAGATTGTTGGAGGAATCTAGCAGCCCACCCCAAATTAAGCACCAGCCATTTTAAACTTCCTAAAAATTATAAACATGGAAATTAGACCAGATTGTCTGAAGTCCCTCTATTGCCATTTCATCAAATTTGCTTATATTCAAATCTAAGAAAAGCTTTTTTTCTGCCCTGATATGCCACTTCCTGGATTTCTCTTGTCAAGTGATCCTTAAAAACCCCTTTAATTGAGTCTTGAGGTCCTTCAAGATTATGAAGGGAAATCTTAATGTTTCATTGAAAATAGTTGATTGTGTTCCACATGTTTATTTAATTCTAATTATTCAGAATTCAGTAATACTTGTATTGCTGCATAATAGTTTTATCAGTCAGAAAATTATATTGATCACCAAATGCATTTTTGTCATGTAATAAGAGGACAAAATTGCAACTTCAAATATCAATAAAGTCAAACATTTCTCCCTTTAGGATTACCTATAGTTAATCCAGGGATGACAGCATATGAAAAGCAAATCTAATCCTATGTCTACATGAATTAGCTAAATAAGTGCATCAAACCCCATATTAAAATCTATGAGTGATAGAATCCACTCATCTTGCAGTTTAGAACCAGATGTGAGGAAATTGTGTTTTCTTCAGCAAGATGGTCTTCAGTTAAGTAGACACTTGCCCATCATTTGGCTGTCCCCAGAGGATACAGTAGTTTTAGCTCTAAAGTCAAATACATTTTGAATGAGCCAGTATCTTTTCCATTTGGAAGTAAAAAATAAGGCTCTATAGCAATACACCTTCAGTCCAAAAGAAAAATAAAAAGAAAAAAAAAAAATAAGGCTCTTTCTCACAGTTAGCTGATGGTACTCTTCTAGCATGTAGCACAATTACTGCAAAGTTTAGACTGATATGAAATGTAAGTGCCACCCCCATTAACTTTTTAATGGTCCCATCCAAAATTGATGAGATAATATTTTTTTTATCCATGGGAAAGAACATTTTCAGAGAGAGAATAATGGATGGGGAAACTCAGAGACTACAGAACCAGTTCCTAACTTTTAAAGATGTTATTTTATAATTTGAAATAACTTTAGATTTACAGATAAGTTACAAAAATAGTACAGAGTTCCCATATACCCTTCACCCAACTTCTTCTAATGTTGACATATTACAGAACCTTAGAGCCCATTTCAAACCCAGGAAATTGACATTGATTAAATCATAGCTTTTAATGACTTTTCTGAAAGCAAATAATAAAATTTCTCTTTTAGCCTATGTTTGAGAGCTAACGAGCACTTTTATCTGTACAGATTGTGCACACACAAAGCCATCTTCTAAAAATTCCTTCATTCCAAAGGACTTTAAAACCATAGTTAGAGTACAATGCAGCCAAACTCTCTGAAAGGATTTCTCCTCATTTTGGATGAGAATTTGGATGATCTGAACAGCAGTTCCTACAAACAGCTGCTTGGAAGGCCTGCATGCATTTATTGGGGAGGAAAAAACTTGTGACCACATCATCGCCTATTTATGTTGCCCATTTAAATAGTGAGGCAGCACTTTGAAAACTACACCCTGTGTGACTGGTTCTTTATCACCAAATCCAGGGTTATGGGGAGTATAACCTCAGTAGCAGGAGCCAAGATAAACTGCCTTTTGTTCAAGACTCTGACATTTTAAACCTAATCCTCATATTAGCTTTGCTGGGGCAAGAAGTGGATCTTGCCCCATGTGGGGAATCCTCAGGGTCATCCCACTGGCCAGCCCTGGTTGAATGGAGGCCATGAGTTTCGGAATGGGCTCTCAGCAGCTGCAAACATCTGTAACAATCTGGTTTCAGATGAATGGGCCCCATGGGGTCACAGCTGCTTGTGTCCACCGAGGCCTTGTGGCTTTAGACAGATGTTTCTGCTATGAACACTGAGAGATGAATGAGCAGTTTCCCTGCCTGTTGCCAGGGATGATGGCCTCATGGTCTGAGGTCCTCTGGAGCTATTTTAATGGTACCTACAGAAGTTGGCATCTGTTGACAAAAGTAGGCAAACATTTTTCTGCTTTGAAAAGCAAGGCCTTCCCTTGGGAAACAGCAGTCAGAGAGATCGCATGTATTCCTCCATCAGAACCCACTCCAGGTTTATTGAGCCAGGCATGGTGTGGAGACGTTCCAGGATACTTTGTTACTCCCAAGCTAAATGAAAGCTTAACTCCAGCCAACACATATGTCAGTTTTTAAAATACATCTCAGATTCCAGTGTTTGCCTTCTGTTCATTGAGACAACTCAAAGAAACCAAAGCTGTTTGGAAGACTATTTTAAACTAGCCTCAGGAACTCGCTAAGACTTGGATTTATTAGGGGCCCCCTCTCTCCCCTGCTTCTCCTGGAGGGTTCTCTGGCCCACAGTTCTTCTGAGGATCTTCTACAGAGTTGTTCAGGCCTGAAACGTAGAAATATCCTTGATATCTTCCTCTCCCTCACCCCTCAAATCCTATTGCTTTTACCTTCTAATGAGTTCTTCATTTCTCTTCGTTGCCATTGCTGTAATCATCTCTCAACTGCAATACTGTAGCACCCTCCAATTTTAAGATTCCCTCCATCACTCTTGCCCCTCTCCAATCCATTCTTTTCAAAATAGCCAAGAGTAAGCTTTGAGAAAACTCTAGCCATGTACAAAACTGGTTCCTTAGTGCACTTGTTCAGCAACCAAAATGCAACTTTATTCTTTGTCTCCTATCTCTTTAAAAAGTTTATTTAGTACAGTAGTCCTCCCCTGGCCTAGATGATAATCTTATAGGTCATGGCTTTTCTAGTCACCCTCAGGTAATAGTCTATGTCACTTTAAGTCACACACAGAAAGTCCCGATTCAGTAATTAGAGTAAGTCCAATTCAAGATAATATTCCAAAGATAAGACTCCTCCCCCTCCCCTTTCCCCCCACCTCTCTGCTGTGCTGAGATTTATAATTGGGCTATTTGCCTCAGGGGAGGGGAGCAATGGTGGCTGGATTCCTCTCCGGTTCCTCAGCTCCTTCTTCTCCCACTCCTGATTGCTGATCCACTGCCTGGGTCAAAGCATGGGGAGGAAGCAGAGGATAGGAATGTTATTACTTAGGTAGCTTTGTGCTCTCTGGCCCAACGGATGGATAAAGCAAAATCTTTAATGAGATCCTTTCTTGGCAAATCTGTCTAAAAGGATGGCCCATCAGCTTGGCCCACGGTCCAGTCAGCTGTAGCTCTGGAGGGGTGCTGTCCCATAGGTAGAGTCGCCATGGGGTATGTACGCCAACGGGATGTGAGTGGGTCATCAGAATTTAACCACGAAATAGACAGCAATATTGACTTAGTGACGGGGTATAATAAGCTAAGCTAACTCTCCAGGTGCACTGTTTCTGTTTAAAGCAGGATGGACTGCAGCCTTTATCTGCATCCTGAGAGGGTGCTGCCTAAACCCTCAGCACTGGCTGTCATCATTCTCTTCCTGGGTAGAAATAAAAATGTTTGCTTTATTTTTTATTTGTGGCTGTACACCCCGAAGATTTGCTTTGGGGAAAGTGGAACTCAGTGCTAAGAAAAGAAGGGAGGAAGGCAGGCAGGAGGGCAAAACAAAACAAAACAAAAACAAAAACAAAAAAGGAAAAAAATTCTAATAACCACAAAATCAAAAAGAAAATTGATTTCTAGTTGTGAGTGTTTCCTCATGGCACTGAAGTATAGAAAAAGAGTAAATGGCATGAATGGCTTGTGTGACAATGACCCTTTTGAATCTGGAAAGATAAGGTCTTCATCATGAACCTCTCACCCCCTTATTAGAAGTTGACCAGGCATCTTTCAAACGTGGCTCTGGTGAAGAATCTCCAGGTGAGGAAGGGAGCCTGGCCGAGCATCCTCCTGCCCCTGCAGTCTCCGCTGTCCCCTAACCACTGCACTGAACAGGGCAGGTATGGCTGCTCCACCTTGATTATATGTTATTTTAAAATTTTTTTATAAAGGCAGATTTGTAGACAAGAATGTCTTTTTTAAGAAAAACCTTTTCCCCATATTATCCTGCCACACGCTATGTGAATTGTTTCATTTCACTTGTTAGACTGCGTAAAATGCCACCAATAACAAATGATTTAGAATTGACAAATATTTTCTTTTTTTTTCTTAATAGACTTTTTTAGAGCAATTTTAGGTTTACAGAAAGTGGAACAGATAGTGCAGAGGTCTTATATACCCTTTCCACCCTCAAAATTTCCCCTATTATTGACATCTTGCATTATTGTGGCACATTTGTTAGAATTCATGAACCCAAATTGACTCATTATTAGCTAAAGTTGATAGTTTACATTAGGGTTCACTGTTTGTGTTGTACAATTCTATGGGTTTTGGCAAAGGCATACTGTCATGTACCTAGCATTACAGTATCATTCAGAATCATTTCACTGCCCTAAAAATCGCCTGTGCTCCACCTGTTTAACCCTCTCCTTTTAAGTTTTGTTTCTTTATTTGGCATGCCTTAAGTGTAACCCCTTCTGTTGGTTCATTTAATACACCTGGAACTGCTTCAGATTTTCAAAAATTGCCAAATCCTGAGTAGCTTAGCTAGGAAATACAATTTAAAAGTCTAGCAATTGGCACAGCGTGTGCTCTGATGGTGGCTGTCATGCTCCTCCAGGCTCTCTTGCCATCCAAGGCCTCATGCTGGGTTCTGCTCTCCACACTGCAATCCCAAGAAGTGGCACAAATCTGTGTGAGCCTTGCTGGAAAAATCAGAGGGTGTTGATTCACCACATAGATGTTTCTTCTTAAACATTTTAGACTTTCTATGGAGTCTACAGAGCTGTATTCCTCTGCAGCAATAGAACCCTTCTCTCCACCTCCAGGACTGACTTTGTCAGGTACAGATCTGAGACTGAGAGAACAGCGTGCCTCTTCTCTAGAAGAGGTAGGTATAATCCCCAGGGAAGAAGCCACTAGTTAGGGGAAAAACCCACCTGGCAGACCCAGGGCCCTCTCCCCTAATATATAACTATATCAAACCCTGCCTAAACATAATATCCATAGAATAAGCATTCTATGCATACAGGAACAGGAGGATCATGTGCTCAGACTCACAGCAAAACCAAGTTTCTACCAGACTTCTACATTTTCATTCATAATATTGACTCACACATCCATAAGATACAATTTTAGACAGCCATTAAAATCATGTTTTCGAAGAATATTTAAGACATGGCATAATGTTTGTGGTATAATGTTAAAGAAAAAAATGGGATATAAGGTTGTATGTAGTATGATTCATATATCTCTATATATAGAGAGTTTATCACCAAGTGGATTTAGCAGTGATTATCTCTTGCTGATGTAATTATTTTGAGCAATTCTTTTTTCTTTTTATGTTTTCACATTTTCCAAATTTTCTAGTGAGCATCACTAATTTTATGATCAGAAAAAAACATAACTTTATTTTTAAAGAAAGAAATACTAGTCTATGTGCTGACCATTTTGGAGGGATGTGCCCGGCCTGAAGACCAACCAGGCAGCTTCCTTTTTATTAGTTCTCACTGAAAATAATGGAGATGCAAAGCCCCAGGTCAGAGCAATAATCCCTGGGTAGTCAGCTTACCTGTGCTTACCTCCAGAAAGATGCAATATAGACATTCATCACAAGGGCAACTGAGCTTTTACAAAGACTTTCCAGGAACCCAAGGTAAAAAAAAAAAAAAAAAAAAAATCCTCTTTTCTAAGCAATATCCTGGCCAGGTGCAATTTTCTTACAGGTGCATCTAAAACGTCTTTTGAACTGGGTGATTCAAATTTGCCAGTTCCCAATATGCCCATGTGATCCTCATCAAACTGTACTCATTACATTTCTACTATCCTGACTATGCATTTAGGAATAAATGACCCCACAGGATAAAGGATGAGCTGAGGCCTTGTCAAAGCTGCCCTCTTTACTTCCCTAGGTGTCTTGGGGGGCACCAATGTTTGTACACTTTGAAATCAAATGGCAGAATGAATAGGCGTATGCTCTGGACCCCGAGGGCCCTCAGTAACTGGCTGTTGGCTTCTTGTTCTTGGGCTGACTTCCTTTATGATCAAATATTTTAAAACTTTTGTTTTTCTAATGCAAAATATACATAACATAAAATTTACTATTTTCACCATTTTTAAGTGTAGCATTAAGCACATTCACAATGTTGTTCAATCATCACTATCCATTTCCAGAACTTTTTCATCACCCCCAACTAAAACTCTGTACCCATTGAACACTGACTCTCCACCACTCCCCAGCTCCTGATAACCTATATTCTACGTTCTGTCTCTATGAACTTTTCTGTTCTAGATACCTTATGTAAGGACAGATCATAACATTTGCTCTTTTGTGTCTGGCTTATTTCAATGAGCCTAATGTTTTCAAGGTTCATCCAAAATATGGTAAAGTGTCAGAATATTCTTTTTAATACTTAATAGTGTCCTATTGTGTGTATATATCACATTTTGTTCATCCATTCCTTTGTTGATGGGCATTTGGGTGATTTCCACCCATTGGCTATTGTGAATAGCACTGCTATGATCATTAGTGTACAAGTATCTGTTTGAGTCCCTGCTTTCAATTCTTTGGGGTATATACCTAGATGTAGAATTGCTGGAGCATATGAAAAATCTGTTTAACTTTTTGAGGAACTGCCAACCTGTTTTCTACAGTGGCTGCACTATTATATTAATACATTCCCATCAGCAATGTATGAAGGTTTCAGTTTCCCACATCTTTGCCAATGCTTATTATTTTTAATTTTTTTAATAGTAGCTATCCTAGTGGTTTGAAGTAGTATCTCATTGTGGTTATGATCAAATATTTTAAAGCAAATCTTTCTGTGTGTTGTGACCATCTCCGAATTAAACAGTGCTGTGTAATGGTTAGGAGCTCCAGCTCTGGACTCGAGCAGCTGAGGTCCAAACCCCAGTAGGAAGTCAGTTCCACAAGGGAAGGAATTTTAGGCTGTTTTGTTCACTAGTGTATCCCTAATCCTTAGACTAGTGACTGGCACATAGTAAGAGATTAATATCTGTTGAATGGATGAATTCCAGTCCATCACTTTCTAGCTATGTGACCTGACTTAAGTTAATAACCTAAATCCCAGTTTCCCCAACCATAAAATGGGAAGAAAGACAGGGCCTTCTGCCAAAGTCATGTGAAGATTATCCTGCAGCACCAGCCACAGAGTGCCTGCATGCTGTTTGACACATAGTGAGCACTCTGTGAATGGTAGTTGGTTTGCTTGTTACGACCAAGCAGGAGGCTTCATACCTAGGCCAGTGCTGAGCCTTGGTCTGCAGCACAGTGGTGAGTTCCTCGAGGCAGGCAGGATGCCATGGGTTCATGGATCTGGACAGCTTTTATGCTAAGCCAGAGCTTTGTAGCAGGAAGGAAGGGGAAATGCTGCAAAATCCATTAAGCCCAGAGCTCCCTAGAGCAAGTGCATTCCCTGGCTATGATGCTGGGAGGCCAGAGGCAAAAGGAGAACTGGGAGGCATGCTGTTGATTGGCCCAGCCTTAAGCCAGAACAGGCACAGTGAGGTTGCAGCATGAGGGACACTCAGTGAGGATTAATGACCAGTGATTGATGGTGGCTCTTGTAGCCATAGCTACGCATTCTTTCAAGATACATAATACTGCACTGGGAAAATGTAGCTTCATGTAACTAAATGCTAAGGGAATGCTAATGTCCCAGATCCCTCCTTCCCCAGGAGGAAGTAAACTGAAGGAAAGCAAAGCTGTGGATTTCCCCCTTTGCTCAGAGGTTGATTAAAAAATGCATCTCCCATCTGGGTGCAGAAATGTGTATTCTTGAGAACTCAGATAGGCTGCAGACTGAGTCCTAGTTCCGTATGATACATGTTCAGTGAGTGGATAGATGCTGGATAGTATCAAGCAGATTTCACTGAAGAGGAGGATAATTTTTACTCTTACCTCTGTCTCATCAACTTGACAGAGCTTGCCAGGTCGTTTTGTAAGTGCTACGTGCATTCATTCTTCCAGCAGCTGAGTAACCGATATTACATTAATCAGTGCAGCTTTCATGAGATAGAAGGCCAACAGATTCTACTCTTGGCTCACCGCATTCTTTCAGGGGTGCAGTGTTTGTTTGTTGCTGTGTCAACCCTGGCCAGAGATCAGCAGGGGCCCCAGGGCATCGCGAGCTGTTGGTGTTCCAGGCACCAGGCTCAGAGGCCAGAAAAGCCTCTAGAGATGGAAAGGCCTGTGAGGACTCAGTGAAGTACTAGCTAGGGCAGGTAGGACCAGGGCTTGGAGGCCCAGTGCCACAGGTGTGATGGGTTATCAAAGAATGTGAAGCCCAGGTTTTGGGATCAGGACCGAAAATGGGAGAAAAAAATGAAGGAAAGAAATTGAGAGGAAGCAATATTGGGAGCAAATAGACCTAAGGATCCTGCTGTCTTGCCAGAGGCAGTCCCTGAAGCCTGTCCCCACCTTCCCAGTGCCAAGTCAGCCTCTCCTCCATTTGTCTGGGGGCTCCTGGTTTTATGTTCTACAGGAGAGATGAGAGTGGCCCGTTTCCCTAGAGCAGAAGGAAGTGTGTGTGCATGGGTGGGGGAGCTCCCAGGGATTCCTTGCCTTTTTCACTGCTTCTCCAACAAGAGAGGAAGGAAGAATAGCATTCTGGGTTCTCCTGCCCACCATAAGCTTAAGCTCTCCATGCCTTAGGACAGCAGACCCCACCCTTTTTAGCACCAAAGATCGATTTCATAGAACACAATTTTTCCATGGACCCCGGGGTTGGGGATGGTTTTGGGATGATTCAAGCACATTATATTTATTGTTCAGTTAAACCTCTCTGCTAACGGTAATCTGTATTTGCAGCTGCTCCCCAGGGCTAGCATCACCACCTCAGCTCCACCTCAGATCATGAGGCATTAGATTCTCATAAGGAGTGCACAACCTAGATCCCTCGCATGCGCAGTTTACAGTAGGGTTCATGCTCCTATGGAAATGTAATGGCACTGCTGATCTCACAGGAGGTGGAGCTTATGAAGTAATATGAGCAATGGGGAGCAGCTGTAAATACAGAAGTTTCCCTGGCTCACCTGCCACTCACCTCCTGCTGTGCAGCCTGGTTCCTAACAGGCCACAGACCAGTACCAGTCCGTAGCCCAGGGGTTGGGGACCACAACATCAGGGTCTCACACTGTGGCCTGAATCCATGCCAACCACTGGAATTCCATCAAGCAGCAAGGGCGAAAGATTCACTCCACACCTCTAGTGAATTGCTTCCTCTTCCTTTGATGGAGGACTCGGACCCTTTTATAACTAAGCAAAACCCATAATTATGATCCTATAGTAACACTTCTATAAACAGTAGTTTGAGTTGAAAAGACCAGCTCCAGAATCGTGAGAAATGACAGCATCCTTTGCCTCATCTGGGAATAGTTCCCTGATGTTTTGCTCCCAGCTTTCTTTTTTCTAAACTCAGATGGTAAAATGCAGGGTACTTCAGTCTTTCGTAGACCTGTCAAGGTAACACAAAAGAGTGGGCCTGAGCATTAAGCACTGTAGGAAATACTTGGAGGTATGTGCATATTTGTGGTACCTGAAGTTTTAAATAATTCAAAGTTCTAAACTCCAGAGACATAAACTCATAAACTGGCTATTACTTGAAATGTTAAAGATATATGTATGGCTGGGTTAAGTCCTCCTTTTTTGCTGTCGTTCTCTTTTCTGTCGTCTTGATCCATCCAGACCCAGGGCCTCCCCTGCTTTCCTAGTGTCACCAGAGCTGGATACTAGATCTTTTTTTTTGTCTTTTTTCAGGACTATTTTCCCTTTTATCCTATTTCCCTCTAGTGAAAGCTGAGTGTTTGGTGAGAGATGCAGGGAATCAACTAAGCAGGCTCTGAGGACAAAAAATGCATTCAGTAGCCTGAGCCACACACAGCACCCTGGGAGGGTCTCTTCCATCCAAAGACTCGTCGCTCAATTGCGAGCTGTTCACTGTCTCTGGGCAGACAAAAGCCAGCAGGCTTCTGGAAGATACATACAGCAACACTAAATTTTCCTGGCTTGTCAGGCTGCAGTTCAGCACTTTGCTGCTCTCATTTTCCTGGGAGGCCCACAGGGCCAAGTGAGTGAATGCTGATAACATCCACACAATGCTAAAGAGCCTGCTGGAAACATGAAGATGAAGGCAGGCCACTCGGTGTTTTGTGATGGCAATGACCAAAATTCAGTGTCTTAGCCGTGTTTATCGATTTGATGATCTTCTTGGACTTTCTATATATGGACTTGAAATTCATTCATTCATTCACTTATTTATTCCTTTAATAGCCATTTATTGGGTCCCTGTTGCATACCAGGCAATGGGATAGAGGACTATATTGTCCATAATTGTCCCTAGATATAGATGGTCTAGAAGAGGTCTATCATTGGTCATGGGTCATCATCACCATTATCAACATTCATGCATTCAAAAATACAGATAAAACACTATCTATGTGGTACTGTGCCAGCCATTATGTGGGAAGCAAGATAAGCAGAGTCTATGCTCTCATAGAGCCTCAGGGCCCTCTGATAGGGGAAGCATATAATATTAGATTAGTTTGACCTACCAAAATGTGAAATTTATACGGTTCTATTTATTGACTTTATTAATACTGTTTATTGACTGTTTCCTCTACGCCAGACTCAGGAATATGTGCTTTATACGTATTACAGTTAACATGCACAAGAACCTCGCAAAGTCAATTTTATTATTTCCATTTTATAGATAAGGAAACTGGCACAGAGAAGTTAGATAAATTTCCTTCGGTCACCAGTCCTAAATGGCAGACGGTCTGTCTGACTCCAGGTCCTGTGTCCTGTTCTTTTTTTTTTTTTTGAGACAGAGTCTCACTTTGTTGCCCAGGCTAGAGTGAGTGCCATGGCGTCAGCCTAGCTCACAGCAACCTCAAACTCCTGGACTCAAGCGATCCTCCTGCCTCAGCCTCCCAAGTAGCTGGGACTACAGGCATGTGCCACCATGCCCGGCTAATTTTTTACATATATATATCAGTTGGCCAATTAATTTCTTTCTATTTATAGTAGAGACGGGGTCTTGCTCTTGCTCAGGCTGGTTTTGAACTCCTGACCTTGAGCAATCCGCCCGCCTCGGCCTCCCAGAGAGCTAGGATTACAGGCGTGAGCCACCGCGCCCGGCCTCTGTGTCCTGTTCTTTACAGGATAGAAATATCTGCACATTATGTGCCAGGCTATTAGAAGGGAGCAGAGGAAGTTGGTGAGAGCATAATGCCCACTGGTGTGTGGAATAATGGATGAATTCTTGTGGTTGCTCATGTTTCAAAATCTGCTATATTTGCCATGTTTCTAACTTTTGCTTACCCCTGTGTTTTTCTTTTGCTTTCCTTGCTTTGAAGTTCCTTTAAGGGTTTTAATTCCTCATTAGTGTATTAAGAGGACTTAACTTTTGGTATCTAGATGTGCTCCATCTGGCACCTTGGAAGCTAGTGGAGCGGAAGGTTGGCAGAGCTGCCAGGGATAAGAGGTGGGTGAGGCAGAAACACGTAGGGCAAGTTTCTGGGAGGGTGAAGGACTATACTTTTGGAGGTATCTGTACTGTGTGTGATCTTTTTCAGATCATCCTTGCTCACGGCTGCAGATGGGAGGGCATCTGCCCAAGCTCCCACCCCACATTGCCACAAGAGATTGGATCAGGGTGGACACGTGACTTGAGACAGGTCTACCAATAAGTTAGCTTGTGCTGTGTGACTTATGTGCCACCTAAAAGTAAGAGCTGGGCCAACTAGAGCCCCTCAGGACCCTTGTACTGAGGTCCAGAGGGGAGTTATTAGTCAGAGGCGAGGCATTGAGTTGAAAAGTCATGGGGTCCAGGCTGAGGTTGCCAGGTGGGGCTCACCTGCAAGTCAGATGAGGGAGAATGTGAAAGAGAAAAGAACAGCTTCAGGGACTGGAGTGAGGTACGGAAGTGAGACCACATGGTCTATGAACAAAAAGGCGCTCCCAGTTCCCGTCCTTCAGTCCCCTGGCCTAGTTCCATCCTGTGCTTCATTGCCTGCTTGTGGATGGCATGCCGTATTATGACATAACCCCCGTTGCCTTGGATGGCTTGCATTGATTTCCTTGTCACACACAGATCAAAACACAAGCTCTCAAGCAGGTAATTTGTATTGCAACTAAAGGGAAACAAGGAACCCCATGATATCCTATTCCTAGGTCTCAGATACTTCTACCCTCTCTACAGAAGGCTAAGCTAGATGGTTCATATTATTCTCTCCCTAAGGAAACATGAAAAGAAGGTATAGAAAGCATATAAGTAAAACTTCCCCTTTTAAGTAAGTAATTTATACATTTAATGTAACACTAGAAGAACCATCACTACAGACAGGCCACTGGCCATGCCTTTCATCCACCATCAGTGGACCTTCTCCAAGTTGGAATCCATGACAGACAGTGGGTAGATGAAAATGAGTGATATCACACCATTCTTCAGGTGTTCACAGTGCAGAGAAATAAATCAGCATATAATGTAGATGCTACTGTAGTAGAGAAAAATGTTCCTCTGAGAAAAAAATGACTAATTTCAATTTCACCTAAGGATATTGGGGAAGATTTCTCCTAGGAGGGGATTTTTGAGCTGTGTCTTGAAAGATAAATAACCATTTGCCTGGCACTTTGGGAAGGAAGGAGGGGGGCTGGCACTCCAGGCAAAAGGGAACAGAATGTGCAAAGGTAGGCAGGTATAAAATGGTCTTTTTTGATCATAGAACCAGGAAAAAGGACACTGGGAAAAGTGGCAGGAATAGGTTAGGTTGGGACCAGATTTTGAAAAGTTGTATAAACAACTAATAATACAGTTAATAATTATTATAAGGATTAGTCATTCTGTACCACAGACAAAATATGTATTATTTATACTTGTTTATTTGTATGTATTGTTCTCGTTTAATTAAATGCCAATGACATGTGTTGTAGACAATGTCCAACCAATATAAAGATTTTAAAATCATTTTTGGGGGGTGAGGACTCTGGGGACAATTTGGAGGAGAGATGGGGAAGGGAGGCGGGCAATGAAGAGCAAGCAGGGCAGGCAGTGGGCCACTGTAATTTCCAGGTGAGAAGTAAGTACCTGCTCCAAGACTGTGGGATCAAAAGAAGCAGTTGGGCCTGAGACACGTTTCTGAGGCAAAATTAGTTAGATATGTGGAGAGAACGAAAAGGAACCTTGAGCCAGATTTGAAATTTCTTCCTCTTTGGAAGTGGAATCATTTGTGACAGCACTGAGTTACATGACACAAGAACAGGAATGGGTGGGAGGGTCGGATTTCATTTTGGCACATGTTACATTTGAGATCCTCATAAGATACCAAGGTAGAGATCTGTTGGCAGACAGATAAAGGAGTCTTGAGGCTTGGGAAAGAAGTTAGGAATGAATACACAAACTTGGATTGTTTAGTCACTCTGTCCTTCAGATCAGTGGAAGGGTTCAGAGAGGCACGCAAGTGAGTTTTCAAGATCTGTGTTAATGGAAGGGTCTCCAGGCCACATCGGCCAAGGAACAGTGGGTGGCTGCCCTGAAACAGCCATTCAAGGACTTGCCTTCTCCCCAAGTGCTTTCCGTTCCCTAACAGGGCAACCAGGTGGGAGTGCGCTGGGGCAGGATGCTCACTGGCCCCAAATCCATATGGCCGAACTGCATTTCCATCTGCCGTTGTGTGCTGTGTGGCCTCCACCCTTGTCCCGCTCAGTGTGGCATAGGTGTTTCATCTCCTTTATTTAATAGCCTCTTAGCAGTTTCAGACGAGACATGCCTTCCCCCACGATTAATTCAGAGCCCTGCCAGGAATTGGGATCAATCTGGCCCCTTTTGCTGGAGGGTGTTCTGGGAGCTCTACACGTTTGCATCTTGGGTTTATGAGAGAAAGATGAGGAAGAATGGAATTTTCACAGGTAGTAATAATAGATCTCATGTGGGCTTTGTTTCCTCAGAATTTTCCTCACATAACTAAGAATAGTTTGGCCCCCACTTGGGGACTTAATATTTTAGATATTTGAAAGTCTATTCTCCCCCCACACACCCCAAAACTCAGATTGGCACCTAAGAAACTGCCATTTTGCGGATAAAAAATGGTCACCTGTCAGCAATTACATATAGTTCAACCTACTAGCAGCAAGGGGTACCGGGATAAAGAGATGAAAGTAAGAGAAATCTTACGTACCTTTTGAATGATTTGCCACAACAGTCCCAGGTGTCTCTTTTAGTTAATTCAGATTATATATGACTTTAAAAACATATCTCAGTACTTAATTGTAATTACTTATTTTAGAAAAATCTGGCAATATTACACAGTCAGTATTTCCACTGTGGACATCTGGCAGTGTCAAGAGACATATTTTCGTTGTCACCTCTGGGAGTGTGCTTTTGGCATCTAGTAGGCAGGGACGACGACAATGCACAGGACAGCCTCTCAACAAACAATTATCCAGCCAAACTGTGGATTCCATAAGTTTAAGAAACCCTGGTCTAATGGGCACTTGCTGGGAAAATAGTTCAACTGCTCTAAAAACAAATCAATTTCACTATCAACTATTTTGGAAGCACTTATTTGTATATAAAATATTACTATAAATTATGAATTATAAAATGTCTAGTCATGAAAGCAATTCTCAGGAGGGAGCTTCTGTTATTAATACTAAATTCTTCTGAGGGATCTATGAACTAAAAAAAGTATATTTTAATAAGGAAAGAGATGCAGTCAAATTTCACAGATTTGGTCTCAGAGCACAGCAAGGAGATAATCACTCACAATTAGTGAACACTTCATATGTTGAAGCATTGATTTATTTTCTTCTAATGTATTGCTTTACATAATTTTACATAATAAATGATTTGCATTTATTTGAGTATTGCTTTCTATGTATTAACTCTAACTATGCTCTGGTCAATGGAAGAAAAACCTTGAATTAAAAGGGATTGTTAATACAGCAATCTTGACCTTTTTTTGTTTTGCCACTCCTGTAAAACTCATAGTCATAGTGTCTCACCCTGGGCCTGCCATGTGACTTGGAATGATTCCATCGTGGAGGATCTCTGCACCTCCCTGTAGCAGAAATGATATTAAGCATTTTTTTTCTGAACACCTCTCTCCCTTCTTCCTGCATTTCTTTCTTTCCTAACTTCCTTTTATTGAACAATTTTTTAGATGTCTTTATTACAAGACTGTCTTACAGCTGTTACTGTCCTATGACAAAGGCGTTTTCTACTTCACAAAGAAAATTTGCTTAGAGTGGGTCCAAAATATTATTTCCTTATAAGTTCCTCAATAAGATGATGAGAGCATCTTACCAAGCATCAGGAGACTGTATTCTAATCTGTCCTCTTTTGGTGGTTGGCCTTGCACAAGTCGTTGAAAGTCTCCCCTCCTTTTTCCTCACTGTAAAATGAAGAGTTAAAGCAGATGATAGTGACTTCCCCTCATGCATTTGCATTTTAAGATTGTGATAGTTAAATCTTAGGGCATTTAGGATGCTAACATTAACATTTTGCTCGGCAAAAGGATCAGGCTGCCTTGAAGGTAGCTGAATTTCATGGAGTGTCAGTTAAAAGGAGGGCTGAATTATTAGAGGTGATATCATCCTTATTTACAGAATGGAATAAATTCTACCATGTTCAGTGGGGAAAGAGACTAAATTTGGTGGTAGATGGTCAAGGAAAAATATGGGAAACCATCCATAAAGTAAGGAAAAGTGAGATATATATCGTTTAGGGCTCTTTGGTTAGAAGCAACAAAAACTGACTCTAACCTGCGTAGGAAATAGGATTTATTAGAAAGTAGGTAATGTCAAAGTCACATGATGATTCTAGGTGTGTGCAAATTGAGGTGGGTGGATAACAGATTGGCAAACTTGGCAGAACCCCAATCCCTGAGAAAAGAGAAGTTCTCTGAGGGAGAGAAGCTATGAAAAGAGGAAGAGTGAAGGGAGTGCTGAGTATCAAAAATAATACAAGATGCACTTGAGAGCACTCCCCAGAGGGGAAAAAATAATAATAACAATAATAATAATATAATAAATATGAGTATTTCTAGAACAAGTAAAAATGTAAGAGAATCAGCTCACTGTCAATGATACATCTGTTTGAAGCAAGAGAAAATATGGTGTACTATTTTGGAGAAGGAAAAAATAGATAGGGAGAATGTACCAGGAAAGTAAAGTGAAATAAATTCAACCAAATTTATTTATTACTGAGCATTTTTAGAACCTCCCCTCCCCCTTGGGTGCCCAGACACCTTGTGCTCAGTATCCAAAAAAGGAAAGCTCCCACCCAACAACACAATAATTGTGAATTCCTCATTTTTTGAATGTTCTCTAGGTGCCAAGCTTCTTGCTGAGTACCTTAAAAGCTGGTCTCATTTAATCCTCCAAGTGCTCCTTGAGACTAGTCCTCTTGTTATCTGCAGTGTGTAGATGCAGCTGAGAGGATCAATAGAATGAGCCTGCAATTAGACAGCATGCCGGGCTGAGTCTTTCTCAGCCCTGGTCAGCCTGGCTCCAAGGCCTAGGCTTTGTTACTGCTATGTGTTGCCTTTCTTAGCAGATAGAATAGGAGAAAGAAAACAAAGAAATGCAAAATGGAAGTTGCAACTCACTCATTCCTATGGTATCTCCTGTTGACTAGATCACTGAGTATTGTAATATTTAGGAGTTGAATCACATTCACTCCCCATTGAAGCCTGCAGTAAATTATTAAAAACACCCAAGTACAATCTGTGCCCCAGACAGGCCAGCAACTGCTCCAAAGCAGGACAGAACCTGCCTTGCTCTGTCTGGGACATTCCAACCTATCAGGGGTCTTTTTTAAAAAATTAATTTATTATTTAATTGACAAATAAAATAGTATATATTTATGGTATACAAGATGGCTTGATATATGCATACACGGTTCAGTGATTAAATCAAGCTAATTAACATATCTATCACCTCAATATGTATCTTTTTTTATGGTGAGAATATTTAAAAATCTACCTTTTAGCAATTTTCAAGCACACAATACATTATTATTAACTATGGTCACCATCCTGTACAATGGATCTCCAGAACTTACTCCTCCTGTCTCACTGAAACTTTGTACCCTTTGACCAACATCCCCCCATTCAATGGTCTTTTGATGCTTCTACAGCATAATAACATCCTGACTTAATGACACAGATGACCTTTCCTCTGCCCCCAAACAAAGTACAGATTTCAAGTCTAAATTTTTTATCCTAAACCAAGATAAAAATGTTATTGTTTCTTCTGTGCCCAGACTTCTCATCAGCAGTGAATAGAAATATCAAAGATTATTAATATTGCTAATCTAATAGAGCTGCTGGCTTAGAGTCACTTGTCTTGAGACATCCCAATGTCAAAGCATGACTCTCGGCACAGGACATGTACAGTGGGCATCACGCTTATACTCCCAGCTTTTAAGGTGATGTAATTCTCATTTTTTACGTTTCACTACTTTTCATTAAAAAGTATGTTTACTTCTATAGTAGAATCATTTATTAAAAGGAATGTCTGATATGCTCTGGTTAATCTAAAATTAATACTCCTCTGCCACCTACACCATTGTTTATAAAGGAGTCTTTCCTAGGTGCTAGAAGTATAAATATGTGTGACTTAGAAGCCCTATGTGCCAAAATTTAAATAACTGAGAGAAATAAAGTATCTTCGTATGCAGTCATGCCTAGGATGTCCTACATTCCTTCCTTCCCACCATCCCCACGACATTTTATGGCTTTTGGACCTTTTGTTCAACACAACTTCTGGACACAGTTTATCCAATGGCCAGTGTAGTATGGATTTATCAGCCTTTATAGCCCATTTGGGATCACTTCTTTTGGTAGTCCTTCTATGTTTTAGAACTCTAGCTCTTTGCTTTTGTTTTCTTTTCCTTCAAAAAGTCATTGAAGTCCGAAGTGTTGGCAGTGACCTTTGGAAATGTTTTTACAGCTTACAGAGACTTCCTGACATGTTTTATTAGCTCTTGGTGGTAGCTAATAAAGTGAGTCTTAGCAAAGCCGCATTACATGACAGATTAGAGCCACTTCCAAAATAACCACTCACCAGAGTTATCTTGAAGGAGGCTTGATGACAGGATATTTGGCTACTGCTTTCTGTCCAGTTCAGCAGGCCATGTGTGATTACTTCTTAAAGAAGGGAGGTCATCCCTTTAGGAAATACAATGACCAACTTATTCTGAGAGCCCCTTGCCCTAGTAAAACAGAGCCATGATTGCAGTGGGGATTGATGAATGAGTTATTCCACAAAGCTTTTGTTTCCTACCTACACTGAGGTAACATAGCCAAAGCTGGTCAACTGTCTTTTAAGAGGAAGGAAAGAAATAAAAACAACCATACTTGAACACTTATGAATGTTAAGCAAGATCTCTCTTCTGTATATTTTTTTTCTATGTGGAGGGGTGGCATAGCAAAGTGTTACAGAGTTTGGACTCTGGATTTCCACAGATCTGGATTCAAATCCTGCCTCTGCCACTGTCCAACTGGGTAATCTTGAGCAAGTGGCCCCTTAAGACTTGGTTTCTTCGGATAGAAAATGAAGATAATATAATCATCATAGTGTCGTTGTGAGGGACAAAAATGTGACAATAGCTGTGCTTAGCACAATCATGACACATCATAGGCACTCAAAACAATGTTAGCTATGAAATTATTTTATTAAATTTCTTGGAGGGCCATGTGTAAGCTCTGTTTGTGGAATAATATCTATCTGTGTGTCTCTCTGCACCCAGGTCCACCATGTCGCACAACTCCTTGGGGCACAATTAACAGTGAGCATCATTCACATAGAATACGGTATGCCGTATTCTATGAATGATGCCCCTGGAGTTGTAGAATCTAGCAATACTCCTCACCCTCCACACATCTCTCTCTCTCTCTGTCTCTCTCTCTCTCTCTCTTTCTCTCTCTCACACACACACAAACACACCCCTCTGTACCCTATCCATAATCCCCTGGCCTATATTTACTTTGGGGAAATAACTTACTCATACTAGGCATAATAGAAAAAGTAGAAGGGACCCGGACAGCATTTTAAAACTTATGTGGCAAGGATGTACTTGTACCTTGTGCATTTTGTGACAAACTAGGCATAGAACTGCTATTTCAGAAAGTTGCTAAGGGTCAGGTCCCAAGAATCTGTCTCAGGTGAAACTGACAGAATCTAAAGCAAGAGAAAAGAAGCTGAAACTAAAATGCTGGGGGTTAAGCAGCCCTTTTTCCTCCCTTTTACCTCAAACGACTCTGTCTCAAGACTTTCTGTCTCCACTCCAACAAGAGTCTTAGCAGGTCATAGACCCAGGTGAAGAAACCAGGGAAGTAAGACATTTTCTGAGTCCCTCCTATATGCCTGTTGATCAATCCCTGTGAGGTCATTAATAGTCAGGATGACGATTATTCCTATTTTGTAGATAAGGAAACCAAGAGAAATAGGTTATGTGAGTGATGCCCAAATCACACAGCTAGCAAGGGACAGAGCTGAGAATTGACTTTTGTCTTTACAAAACATGGGTCTTCCCACTGCCTGAGAGCTTCCCAGATAGATGTTAGTGTTGTGGTACTCCTCCGTGACAAAACGAAACGAGGAAAATAGGTTACCACATCAAATGCCTCATCTTTATTCCTACGTTTATTCCATGTAAAGAACTGTCCTTTATTCTGAGATTATATCCTTCCTGCTTTTTTACTTTTTGATGTTAAAAATGCCCTTTTTTAAATGAAATGATAGTGTTGGTGAACCTTTTTAAATTGCCTTTGTTGGCAAAATAAATGTAGGCAACTTTATGTTGATCCCCTTGCCCAAATTTTTAAAATTTTCCTGGATTTTGAAACAGAAGCCTGGCACTATTACGTTATACTATTTTGCTTTCCTCCACATATATGCAAATATCGTAAATGCCCCTGTTTGCACTTGAGGGTACTCCTTATAGCTTAGGTACTTACTATGTGGTTATGGCCTGTATTTCTCATTAAGCTTTGATGTTTAAGAATTATCTGTTCACACATATGATAAAGGGATCTTTCCTTGTTTATTTGTTCGGATTCCACCAAAAAATGGTTCCAAATAAGAATTCTCTGGGAATCTTATTAAAATTTCAGATTCCAGAGCTCTGCCCTTAGAGATTGATTCAGTACTTCTGGATGGGACCCAAATTTGGATTTTTAGTAAGCCTGTCAGGATTCTGATGCTGCTCATATGGGGATAATCCTTTCAGGAACTCTCATATAAAGGCATTGTATCTGATGTGAAATGAGTACTTGCCTGTGTTGAGAATTCTGCATTCTTTCTGTAGAGACTTACAGAGGCATGGCATCATGTCAAGCTCAATTTTTTGAATTTTAAGAGATTTCTGCATCTATTTCTGGCTAAAATATCAGAGCAGAACCATCTGATTTGCTTTAAGCGCTTCCTCCTAAAATCAATTTAAGTAAAATTAATCTTTTTTTAAAAAGAAACAACTCCCTAAATCTGAAATTACTTTACATTTAACTAAAACACATGATACCTCCAAGCTGAATCCTGGGCCCGTCAGGAAAGTCTCAATCCCATATGTGACATCAGTCGGTTGCCAGGAAGTAACGGCTGTGCTTTAAATTCCACCTCCACGCAGATTTCCCTTTATTGCACATCAACTGAGAATTATTTCTATTATTTTTGGATCACACTCAGAGAGGATATTTAGTATAATCACTTACTTTCATGAAAATACTTTAATAATTTATGTCTGTGGTTTCCAAATGTTTTCTGTGTCACATTTTGCAGGTGAACAGCATCCTTCCAACAATAACATGACTCATTACATGAAGAGATTATTGACCCAGGAGAGGTGAATCAGTTTATCCAGGGCAAAAAAATAACTTGAAAAGCCCCGCCTGTTTCCTCGAGAGACCCTTTAAACACCGCCCACCACACCCCACCCCACCATTCATTTCTATAAATGAACTTTACGGAGATCAGATACGCTGCCAATATTTTAAAGATTTTCATTGAAGAATTTTCTGAGGTGAGAGGCATTCAGCAGAATCACCTCTGAATCGAATGTGCTCAGCCAAATGCCATGCTGTGAATGTGGTCCATTTTATTAACACCAAAGCTCTCCTCTTCCCAACTAAGACCTCTTTTGAGAAAAGAGTAGGAATGAGGAAAAATTTCATGCCTTTTCTTCCCCACTTTTCTGCCTGGCCAACTCAAGCCTCGGAACCTCTCCAGGATTTCCTCTTAGTCCGTTCAGGCTGCGACAAATAACATAGACTGGGTGGCTTATTAACAACACAGCTTATTTCTCACAGTTCTGAAGGCTGGAAAGGCTGAGATCATGGAGCCAGCATGGTCAGGTTCTGGTGAGGTCAGAAGCAGGGTGAGAGCTCTCTGGAGTCTTTTTTAGAAGGGCACTAATCCTGTTCATGAGGGCTCTGCTCTCATGACCTAACCACCTCCCAAGGGCCCTGCCTCCTAATACCATCTTGGGGGTTAGGATTTCAACATATGAATTTTGAAAGGACACAAACGTTGCACCCTCTGACTCTTTAAACCCAGTGAAGTGCTCTGCATTCAGTGTCTCTCTGCTGATCTCTAACATACACATTCTCTCTGTGCTGAAAGTGTTCCACCATGCGTGTGGGCTCCGCATTCGGGCTTCAGATGCCCTCTCTGCCAGTTACCCTCTGTGGGAACTAATGCTGGTGCAGTGTTAGCAGTGTCTGGCACATAAATAATATTAGCAATTAAATTATTGAAATATGATTTAGGAAATTGATGTACTTCTGCTCTACTTCCATTCCAAGTAATAACCTTGCCTTTTTTTTTTTCTTTTTTAAGTGGATACTTAGAGTGGAGGGTCTTGAAAAATTCTGAGGCCATATCCAAGCTTATGGGAAAGACTGTGCAGATCAAGCAGCGATATCTGCCTCAGTCTAGGTTGGGGCTGTGGGGGCGGAGGGGGGACACTCCTCATCTGGATGTGCCTTAAGGGTGTTAATCAAGTCCTGCCTTTGATTTACTGATCATCTATAACACTATGTACCAAGCACTGTAGTTTCCATTGTGTGTACATTAATGAACAAAACAGACCTGGCTTATGGGCCTGTGAAGAAACCAGATAACAAGAAATAAGCTAGAGAAAAAAGATAGAATACAACTAGGGATGGGGAGTGCTGTGAAGAAAACCATCAGACTATAGCCACCGAGAATGGGCTGGGGCCAGGAAAGCACATTAGAAAGAGTGGTCAGAGGAGGCATCTCAAGCGAAGAGAAATATGTTTCAGCCACGAGAACAGCCTTGCAAGGACCTAAAGTGGAAGAGACCTTGGTATGTTCCTAGAATTGGAAAGAAGCCAGTTTGGCTGGAGTGTGAGCAGAAGGGAAAAGAATGGCACAAAATGAGGGGGGAGAAATGGGCAGGAGCCAGAACACAGAAAGCAGTGGTTCTCGAAGCCCAGCACATATCAGACTCATCCAGAGAGCTCGCTAACACGCAGACTGCCGCCCCACCCCCAGAGTTTCTGATCCAGCAGGTCTGGGGTAGGGCCTGAGAATGTGCATTTTAACAAGTTCCAGATGATGCTGCAGATCTGGGGACCACTCTTTGAGAACCCTTGATATAAGACTTTTTTAAGGCCACAGTAAAGGGTTTGAATTTTATTTGAAGCATTAGTGGGAAGCCATCAAAGGATGTCAGGAGTGATAGCTTTTAATTATTTACTATTTTAAAATGATTACTCAGACCATTGTGTGGAGAATTAACTGGAAATTGTCAAGAATAAAAGTGGGGAGGCGATTTAGGAAGTTGTTCACTGTGGTCAGGTGAGGGCAGAGGCAGCAGAGAAGAGGGAGCTTTCAAGAGGAATTTAAGAGGTGGCAGATCTGCCTGTGGATTGAAAGGGATGGGCGAGGCAGGGAGGAGTGGAGGATACTACCTGGGTTTCTGGTTTGGGAAATGGAGAAGATGGTCAAGGCTTAGATTGAGATGGGGAAGATTGGAGGCAGGAGCATGTTTAGAAGGGAGAGGAAAAGAATAAATTGGGCATGTTTTAGGCAGGTTAAATTTAAGAGCCATCTCTGAAGGCCCAGAGCGTAGCAGGTGTAGATGCTTCAGTGAGTGAACTAAGGTAGCCTCATGGTCACTGCTGAAATAAGAACGCTATGGGTGCTTGGGGACCAAGCCGGATCCTCGGCCTCTGTCTCCAGGATCCGGGATGCTCTATAACAAATCACTGCCGCATGACAGGAGTAGCATCCCACATGAATCGTTAGAGAAGTAGGTCAGGCACCTTTGGAAACTGGATTCGCCCTTGGGTAGCTGGGAGTTAAACAGTATATCTAACTTAAAACAGAAGCTCCTATGGGGCCAAGGTGCTTTTCATCCCAAGGCTTACCCTAACACAGGATTTCTAAACTTGGGCACTATTGTTTGAGCTGGATAATCCTTTGTTGTGGGGAGCTGTCCTGTGCATTGTAAAATGCTTAGCAGCCTCCCTGCCAGATGCCAATAGCACCCCCTTGCCCAACTGTGAGAACCAAAAATGTCTTCAGACATTGTAAATGTCCTGGGGGGGGGTGAAATCACCCCCAGCTGAGAAGCATGGCCCTAAGAGGACCCTTCAACATGCTAACGCCTTGGGATACCCCTTGCCACAAGACAAACTCTCTTCTCCACTTAATGCACTGTACTTGTTTTCCTTCTTAGCCTCACAAGCCTATACTCGCCGTCTTTCAAGGTGACTTTCAATCTGTCTGAAATACTAATCCAGGTCAGTGGGTAAGGAGATACTGTAATGTGACCTCCTGGAGAGAACATCTCTGTCCTTAAAATGTTCCCATCCACGTTGCTGATGCAGGGAACTTTAAGGCATCCTGGAGGAGGAGGGATGTACCAGGAGAATCTGATGACAATCATGATGATGATAATAGTCATAGTAGCTAACATTTATATAGGAATGTGCCATACACGGATCTAAACATTTCAAAAATATTAACTCTAATCTTCACAGCAGCACTGTGACTTTGGTACTGTTACTATCATCCTCATTTTATGGATGAGGAAAATGAGGTGCAGTGACTGAAATAGCAGAGCTAGGTCCAGATCCAGGCTCTATACTGTGTCTCCAGAGAGGGACAGGCATTTGATGGGAAAGAACACGGGGGCCCATGGGTGTCACACAGTCTGCCTATTAATATTCTTCACCTTTAATCCTTAGTCTTCGAGATTCACAAAGTCCCTTTAGTAGCAGATTCCCACAGAAATTTAGAAATCATGATTCCCACCCATGGTAAATATTTTAAACGAACAATTATTCATTTATTCATTCATCTCTCTCCTTTCATTCTGTTTAAAGAAAGCATCCAACTTCAGTTTTCTTAACAAGCTCACATTTAGGCCACAGATTTCATTAAGTCACAGTGATTCATTTTCACAGGCTTGTAACTTTATTTTCGGTACCCAGAAGTAGCTGCCACATTTTGCTGCTATTTCCATATTGCACAGAGAAGCCAACACAAACATTTGCATTGCTGTGGTAAACTGTAGGCAGCTGTGAAATTACAGGTGTTCTGTGTTCACGTGGTTTGGTAGGGGGAATGAGAGCTCACACTTCTCCCCGAAACTCCTCTAGGAGCAAGTAGATTGCAGAAAGGAATGTGCTTGGGTGAGAGGGATATAACACAAGAGTTGTGAGCTGATACTTTGATTGCTGCCGTGGCCCCTGGAAAGATAAGCTCATGATGTTTCCCTTCTAGACGTGTTCTGAATGCAATTCCTGTAGCTAGTAAAATATCAGTGGAACTCAGGCTGACTGGGCCTTAGGGGCCATCAAGAATGTGATGACAACTGGTACAGGGTTACACATGACCTTGTTTGTGCTACATATATAGATTTTGAAATTCCTTTGAAAAGCACTTCCATCTGGCAGATTTCTCTAAGGAGAAAAGTTTCTTAGATTTATGCACTCTACCATCTGAAAAAAAAAATTCTTCATGCTGTTCTTGAGACGTTAGAAAATTCCCATCAACAAAACAGTTCCTTCAATCTGCTTTAGTTTTCATTTTGATAAGCATTACTTCCAGATCAAGACCATCAAATGAGTTATTGCTATTATTGGACATTTCCTTTGGCTTTGTTGAAATGTTCCTCTAAGATGTGTCAATAATGATAATATGAAAAAAAAATGGCTAAGATGAATCAGTTACCATATGCTTATTACTTCATGTGGATAATTTACCCCCTCAACCCTGTGACATAGGAACAATCACTGTCCCCTGGTTTACAAAAGAGAAAATACAGGTTTAAAGAAAGAAGTTGCCTGCCCAAGGTCACAAGTGATGCCTGGACTGGAACCTTGGGCTCATGCTTGGACCCCCAGCATCTTCTATGTGCTGCCTCCTGCCTGTGAACACCACAAGCCCAAGGAAAACCAGCAGCAGGAGGGATCATTCTTGTATTTCTTGCACATGTCTGTACAGCAATCCAGGTGTCCAGAGCTTACCCGGTTGCAAACCTACCTAGACATGTCTAAGGGCAAAGTGTCTGAGAACTGTCTTCATTCCCTATGCACAAGGCCCGGAGGCACCCTTCATCAAGTTGTTTGCATGAAAAGCATACAAACCTCAAGGTGCTCTGGGGCTTATCCCGGC
Source organism: Microcebus murinus (assembly GCF_040939455.1). NCBI lineage: Eukaryota > Metazoa > Chordata > Mammalia > Primates > Cheirogaleidae > Microcebus > Microcebus murinus. The sequence continues at coordinate 52,320,696 of NC_134115.1, read as the reverse complement.
AGCTGCCACAGCAAACTGTCAAAGGGAGCAAGTAGGTGCTTGAGGGAGTACCAGGTCTGGCCAGCGCTGGTGCTTGCTCAAAAGCTCTCAGCAAACAATTAAGTGTAAGTGTGTTTCCTCTGCCAGAGCCCATTAGAGCAATCAATATTGGCATCTGTCTTTGCATGTTTAATAAGAGTCTTGTTCCTGCACCAGTTCTGTAGAAAGTACCTTCAAAAATTCCCAAAGGCTTTACAGACATCAATAAAGTCCTCCAACAGCTCTCCCTGCAAGGAAACACAGAGAACAGATAAAAACAGCTGCTGAAGTTGGTGGGGAGAAGGAGAATGAGAGAGAGGGCAGGTACACAGAGAGGACCCCACGCTTTTAGCCCCTCACCACTCCCATGCTTCTTAGTTAGGCACCTTTGTAGAACCTGTAGAATATAGTTTCAAAACCACTGGTCACTCCTATCCTATCTTCTTCTTTAACTTATTTGTCACTGTACCCCCGTGGTACCCAGTACAGGCCTGACACTCTGAAAGTGTGCAATAAGTTTTTGATTGGATTGACATGACTTGGGGAAAAATAATCACTGCTCTATTGTATGTCCTGCTTTGCTTTGAAATATGTTATGTAAGTATGTATGAAAATTCAGGGGAGTGTGTTAAACCCCATGGAGGAAACTCAGCAAGAAAACAGGTTCAGGCAGACATTTTCTAAAAAGCCCCCTTTCCCCACTTCTCATCCCCTTGCCATCCTGCTTCTTGCCCTATAGCAGGGCCATCCAGCAGTAATTAAACAGCTTTGACTTGATGGTAATTTCTAGGGCAAGATGCCTTTATCTATCTCTTAGTTGTTCCCAAATGCACATCTGCTCCCTCTTGGCTGGGACTGCCCAAACAACCTATATATCTTTGGAGACATGATCCGAGTTCATGGCAGAGGGGCTGGAGGCTGCGGCTGCTGGCCAAGGACCAGTCTCAGCTTCTCACCCTTGCCCAAGCTCACCTCCTTGGGCAAAGGTGGTGCCATACGGCCAGAAGGACTCTCCTTAGTTTCTGATGCTACTTACTGGCAGAACAGCTGGGAAGCCACCCCAGGAGGCATCTGGCAGGTGCGGGAGACAGGGATGCTTCCCTGACACTCAGACATGCCAGGGAAATGCTGGAGGGGGCTGTTGATGGAGAGAGCATTGCTGTGTTCCAATCTTCAATCACATTTGCCTCCACCATTGTTTTCTATGGAAGAATGAGTTGTTGCAGAACAGTTGTTGTAATAAGAGTGATTTTACCTGTCAAATGGCCAGATTTTTTTCATTAGTCCAGTGGGGTGTGTGCCAGCTACTTGCGAAGATGAATGGACTGAAATTGTTTGAGCTATTAAACTCTGAAATAACAGGATCTCCCCAGTCCCATCCCTAGAACTAACCCCAAGTGCCATCAGAGGTCAGCTGCTGGTCTATTTCTTAGCTCCAGGCGCTTGTTTCCTTAAGTTTACAGTTAGAGTTAGTGAACTTAGGCCTAGTCTTTGTTCCAGGGGCAGAGACTTAGGCATCTAACTGTGGCTCCACCACCTGCTGGATGAGTTTCCATTTGCTCACCTGGAAAATGGGAATAATAATTGCTCCCTCCCAGGGCTAAGTTTAATCAGGTAATTTCAGTATTCCCCTGAAGTTTCTATTATAAAGAAAAGTGTTCTGTGGCTAACTAGGTTTGAGAAACACTGCATTAAAAGTAAGCAGGTTTCTTTACTGTAGGATTTCTTGGAACCTTTATAATGCTGATATATACCAGGAGCTTTCTTGGAAAGGACTAGAATAAATGGAATTTTATTTAATTCTGGTATCCTTTCTTTTATTTTGTTTTCAAGGACTATCTTGCTATGTCAAGGCAAACTTTGGGGAATGGTAGACAATATATGAACATTTAACCTTGTGCCAACATGTGGTTGTAGGTGAGGGTACTTGCAGCCATTTATTAGGTTCCCACTATGTTTGTGTAGAGTACGATATAAATAACACATGAGCAATGCAGTCTGCTAGCACCTGAGCAGGAAACAGATCCACATATATATCTCCAGCACGTTCTGTAAAGGCACTGGTTTACTAGGGTCACAGAGCAGCTCTGTCCTGATCTAAAGGGAAAATAATCTGCTTCTAGGAATAGGTATCCCTTTATACCCCCATCCACCTGTAAACCACCTGCTTGCCCTTCTAGACTTGACTCAAGAGCCATCCCTCAGCTCATTTTGTCAACTTCTTTGAAAGGTTTTCTGGCCCTCACTCATGTAACCTTTGTGAATCAGCTAATTAACCTGGAATTGATTGAAACTGAGTTTGAATTCCCACATCTCCACTTCCTACCCATGTGACCGTGAATAAATTATTTGTGCCTCAGTTTCTCTAACTATAAAACTTAGACCCTGCCTATTTCATAAGGATCAAAATGAAATGGAGAGGTGAAATGAGAAGCTTTATGAATAATGGCAAGTTCTTCTGTAGCACTTCCTATGCACCAGGCTCTGTGGTAAGGGCTTGACATACATGAATTCATTCATCTTTATGACAGCCCCATGGGCGAGGTTCTGTTATTCCCTCCAAGGTACAGAGAGGTCACACAATTCATCCGAGTGACTATGTGCCAGGATGTGAACATGGGCAGGCTGGGATCCCAGATCCACACTGTCTCCTTTTAGGCCTGAATTGTGTGTAGCGCATTTAATGAATATTTTCTTCTCCCCTGATATCCTTTTCTCCCACTCAACTGTTCTCTCTTACTATCTTATTAATCAATTTATTCTTCCCTTTCCCCGAGTACTTCTTCCTTAATAAAGTGTTATTTGTTCCATCACTTATGTATTTAACACATAAAGACCACATAGTACCACATTCTGAAAGTTCATGATTTTGTTTTGGAGCTTTGAATTGGGGATTTAGCTGAGTTGGAGGGGAGAGGAGAGCACTGGTTATTTCATGCTTTTGGGGGAGTCCAAGGAGCACCCTGTTTCTGCCAGTTCTGCTCTGTGCAGATTAACATCCTACCTGACCCCTGAGTGTATCTCTTCATATCTCATGGCACACTGGAGAGCCATATCTCACTACAAGTTCACATTTATCAGGTTTTTATTATGTCTTGTGAGGGCAGGGTCCAGGGAATTTTTGGTTTGGTCTTTTCTCAGCTCAGGTAGGAGCCAATGAGCTATCTGTCTGAGTCAGCACAAAGGAACGCGTAATGTGCCTTGATTTATTAGGTGTTTTTCTCCACCCTAGGCTATGTGGGTGAAGGAGGGTTGGGGAAGGTTTGGCCCTGATCTTCTGAACAACACGCGTCCTTCTAACTCCTGGGTGAAAGAGTGAGTCAGAGCACTGAGAATAGCTAGGGACGTTTGATCCTACTCAGCGTGTTGTGGGCAGCCTGGGGCTCTGGGCAGAGAAGCCTGTGCAGAAAGAGAACTGACCTGAAATCTGAAGCTATGGGTGTCCCACACAGCTGGGTGACTTTGAGCCCCTTAGCTTTCTTTTGCTCCTTTTATTACTCATCACATTTTAAGGCAATCATCAGGAGCTGCCTAGTGCAAAGTGATGGCAATTAATAACAAATAATCACATATACAGTGCCAGACACTGTGCCAAGCTGTCAACACATCACTTCATCACCCACTTGAACTATGAAAAAGCTGAGACCCAGAAAGATGAAATAATGTGTCCAATGCCACACAGCTATAGTGAGGGGGTGTCAAAATTATCCACTAGGGCTTTCTGGCTCCAAGGCCCAGGCTGGAGGATGCCTACCCCTCACCAACTTAATGTTTCTTCCCGTAGACTTAGAAATTGTGGGGCAATTCCTGGAAGGAAAATATCTTCAATTCCATCACAAGTCAGGCAGTACCACCAAGGGCCCAGCTTGGGGTACGATGCCTGGTGTCCCCATTCTGCCCAGACCTCTGCTGTCCACTTCTGCCTCGGTTTGCATGGGCACTTGGCAGATTTCTAGGGGCACTGAGGGCCCTCGTCTGATCCAAGGAAGTGTAGAAAGTGGAGGCAGCTTTTCAGCCCTTAGACAGAGACAGATTTGCAGCAACTAGGACTCCAGCCCCAGGGAAGATGTGTTAAGCCTTTAGCATCCTCAGCTCAGCATGGATTAAGGAGGCAACACTGAGAGGCGACAGGCATCTGTTTCAGTGGGAAGTAGAGTCTCAGAACCATAGAATGTTTGGTCCAGAGGTACCTTCGGAATCTCCCAGGCCAGGAGTTTTTAAACTTTAAATTTGTCAAGTATAATCCTACATAGAACTCGAACATCGGGCCATGGGTACAGAGGAGGGAAAAGGGATTCCTTGTTCTTCCCCCCCCTACTCAGCAGCACTCCATGCTCGCAGCAAAGAGCTTGAGACACACCGATCTCAGCCACAACTCGTTTGCCGGCTGAAGAGTCTAAAACCTAGAGAGGTTAATTGAGTCCCTCCAAAGCTCACCCAGATCGTTAGTATGGTGAGAGGTAGTGTAGTGAACTGGTGTCCCCGGATGCTTTCTAGGTCTAAAAAGGTGGCATTGGGTCTGCCTCATCCCACCTCCAGGTTCAGTGGAGCTTTCTTAGGCAGTGTAAAAAGCCCCGGATGTCCTTTGACTGGCTGATCCCATTCAAGCTGTCTCAGCTCCTTCCTGTGAGTTTTAACCAATCTCACAAGTGGTCAGGGACCACAAGGGAGAAGGAATCCTCAAATAGCCAGAATAGCTTAAAAGCCCTGGGCGGGAATCAGAACACGGTGCTTTGGGGAGGGTTGGAAGATGGACCACCCCTCCAGTCTGCTCACCATTTTGCCCAGAGTCAACTTTAATGAGAGGGTTAGTTTCATAGGGCATTTAACCTGGAGAGTGCCTGGTGGCTTCAGCCCTGAGTATAGAAATCCCATCTCTTCCTGCTTTTCACTCTCATAGAACTTTAAGATTGTCCCTGAGAGAGGAAGTGAGAGCAGATTCGGTTGAGAAGGGCTGTGTGCTAACACTGCACTCCTAGAGGCAGCCTCTAGACTTTAGGGTGGGTGAGGATTTGCACACAACTTGCAAGATAAAGGGACTGATCCAGCTTTTCCCAGAAAGGGTGGATTCTGTTAAATTACCACATCAGGAGTTTCACTGGGGTTAATGTTTTAACCACTGTGTCAACATACTTAAGGACATTTTGTTTGAACATTCCATGACAACCTAAAACCATTTTTAACAAGCAAGTTTTGTTTTATTTTAAAATGAAAGAATGGCAGTAGGAATTACCTGGGTGTGCTTTGTGGTATTTTGAAAAGTGTACATATTTTGAAAAACAAAATATAATACATTTAGACCAAAGAAATATCTAGACTTTATGCTTGCAGAGCTTTGCAACTCTTTTAGTTCTTCCCATCATTTCAAGATCTAAGAGTCTGTTTAACTCTCTTGGTATTTTTACTGTGCTTTTTGCTATTTGGGAGATAAACTGCTGGGGGCTTTTGTTCAGAATCTGCCTTGGACCGAGTGGATCAGGTCTAATTTGGTTCCTTCTATTCCTATGGTTAGGATAAAAGATTTGCAGCCAGCCTGCACTGCTCACAGCCTGGCTCCCTGCAACCCTTTGGGATGTGATCTTGGGCAGAAAATTTAATCATCTTCTATCTGTTTCCTCATGTGGGAAATGGGGCTGATAGCAGTGCCTGCTGTGTGTGGTCATTGTGGGGACTTAGTGAGGTAACAGCTGGTGCTGGCCCAGACTAAACCCTCAGTCACTAGGAAACATTGTTGTCACTGTTATCACCAGCATGCAACCCCATAACCGGCTGTGTCTTACACAAGAGGCTCAAGAGTCATAGGATTTCAGAGATGGAGACCCCAGAGATTCCCAATGATGCATTAGAATCCCCAGAGGTACTTTTAAAAGTCACCTATTCCCAAGCTGTGCCCAATACCAAGTGAATCAGAAGGGGCTCTGGGAATCTGTCCTATTAGGAAGCAGTGCAGGAGATTGTGATGTGCAGTCAGTGATGGAAACCTTCTCCTCTTACCTGAATCCCCTCTCCAGCAACCCTCCCAATGGTCACCAGGCTTCTGCTTGAGCACCTCCTGGCCTTGAGGCAATGCATCCCCATTTTGAACACCTCTCACAATGTGAAAGCCTGTCTTCACATTGACCTAAGAAGGAAGGGGCTGCTTCCAGCCATGAGAGACAGACTAGAGTAGTGGAAAGAGAATAAGGTTTGAAGTCAGAAAGAAATGGGCTTGAATTCCACTCCAGCACTTTGTGGCCCTGGATAAGTAGCTTGCTATTTTCTCCTCCCTTTCCTCTTCAAAATGACTTCCAAATCTTTGAGCCCTATCCTTCGAGTTTTCTCCTAGTCCCCTCCCCTGACGTGATGCCTCCATTTCTCATATCACTTAAGTCACATGCCTGGCTCTGTCCCTGCACAGTCATGTAGTACCCAGAGATGCATATGATTCCCCAGTGTGGTTCTGGGTAGGGATGCATGAGGGCTGGCAAGGGCTGGGAGAATGAGCCAGAAAGCCCAAGATTAAGCCAGAATGGAGGGGCAGGAGCACAGAATCTGGCAAAACAAGTCCCCAGCCCTCACCTCTATGGTCATTTGGCCAGGCTGCCCCCTGCTTCTGATGGTTCTAGAACTAAACCCCAGCTGTGTCCCTTTGGAGCTGGGATTAGGAGTGGATATAGTCATCCTGGTGACATTGTTGAGGGAATTAGATGGAGTGAGGGCCAACTTTCCCTCCTGTTCACTTTGCCCGGAGCTGTAAGCAGAGCTTGCTGGAGAGCAGGCAGGCAGGAATATGTGCCGTGCCCCTTCTCACCCATCCAGATGCAGAGTCCATCCTCCTTACCTCATCTCCACCCTGGCTCAGATTCAGGGTGTCCTGCTACCTGTTCATGCTCAGTCGTGCACATGGTCTTTCAGTCTAGAAGCAAGGACTCTTCTACCCATTGTGTGGGTGAGACAGAAAAGCAAAGATTTTGAGATCTTATTTCTGACCCAAAGATCCCTATCATTAGCCACATGTCTTCAGAAAATTTGTTTAACCTCTCTGAGCTTCAGTTCCTTCATCTGTAGAAGTTGGGATATAAGTAATACCTACCTCATAGGGTCAAATGATTAGATTAGGATTAGATGACATAGTGTGTACAGACACTTAGTCGATATTAAGTCTTTGGTATGTGTGGGCATCTTGGGGGAAGGATGTGTGACTCTGACTGACTCCTCAAGCCACCACCTGTGAGAGCAGAGCAAGGAGGGCTGTGCCCACGCATCACTCCGCCCTTCCAACTCCTTCGGGGCATCTAGGGTCCAAATGAGTGTTCCATGCACAGGTCTGCAAAGGTGGCCAGTCTTATTCTAGGGCAGATCTAAATAGCATGTCAAAGGGAATTTGAATTTTACAGAGGAAATATGAAAAGTCTTAGAGAACATTTCTCAGCTTCTAAAAACTTTTATAGGTCACAGTTCAATTGCCTTTCAGTTTCATGAACTCTGCCAATGTTTTCGATTTAGCATAAAAAGTATGGTCAGATTGGTATGAGCATCACCTGGGAACTTGTTAGAAGTACAAGTTCTGGGACTCACCCCAGACACGCTGAAACTCTGGTGGTGCAGCCCAGCAATCTGTGTTTTAATGAGCCCTTAAGGTGCCTCTCATGGCTTCCATCTAAGAACACTGGTGTAGGTGTTACCAGGGTGTCCCCCTTGCTTCTCTCCTTCCTCCCTCCCCTGGCAGTTTTCAGGTCCAGATGACCAAGTCTGGCTCTCTGGCCATCTATTTTCAGCACTTTTGCAGTGTGAAGACAGCTCCTGAGGGAGTGTCTTATCGTCTCCTCCTGGGAGACTCACGTATTCATGCCAACAGCAGGTGTAATCTAAATCCAGCTCAGGCCTGAGAAGAGTCCGGAAACAAACATCTGCTCTGGATGTTCAGACTGCCATGACTGCTGGCTCCCTCCATCTCCGCAGAAGCTTCCTTCCTGATCTCCTGGCCACTAGTAATGGTTCTCTGATGGCTAATATTGATCAAGCTCGACCTGTGTTGCAAAACACCTTTCGTTATTTTATTTCCCATTTAATCCTCACAACAGTCCAAGGAGTTAGATACTATTAATATATCCACATGTCCTGCATGGTGGAACTGAGCCTCAGAGAGGCTAAGTCATTTGCCCAAGATCATATAGCTAGGAAGTGGCAGAGGAGAACTTGAACTCAAGTCTGTTTGACACCAGATTCAGATTCTGTGAGTCAGTAGGCTGTATCCTTTTTTTTTTTTTTTTTTGAGACAGAGTCTCACTCTTGTTGCCTGGACTAGAATGCCGTGGCATCAGCCTGGCTCACAGCAACCTCAAACTCCTGGGCTCAAGCGATCCTCCTGCCTCAGCCTCCAGAGTAGCTGAGACTACAGGCATGCGCCACCATGCCCGGCTAATTTTTTCTATATATTTTTAGTTGGCCAATTAATTTCTTTCTATTTTTAGTAGAGACAGGGTCTTACTCTTGCTCAGGCTGGTCTCAAACTCCTGACCTTGAGCTATCCGCCCACCTTGGCCTCGCAGAGAGCTAGGATTACAGGCATGAGCCACCGCACCCAGCCAGGCTGTATCCTTGAGCCAGGAACATGCGCAAAGGAAAGTTCTAGACCTGTGGTCTTTAAACTTTTTCATGGAATAGGACTATTAGAGGACATCACAGATTGCTGACCCCTATTCTTAAAGCACTGGACTCAATGCCACTAGGTTGGGGCCTGGGAATTTGCACTTCCAGCAAGTTTGTAACAAGTTTCCAGATATTGCTGGTGCTGCTGGTCCAGGAACCACACTTCTAAGTATCACTGCTTTAGTCCAGTGTTTCTTGACCAGGGCTGTACATTAGAATCATCCAGGGAATTTCAGACCCCATTGTTCTAGTATGGGACACTGCCTTTCCTTTTTTTTTTTTTTTTAATGCTCCCCAGATAATTCTAATGTACTGCCAGGGTTGAGAACCACTACTCTACTCAGAGGAAGACGAATTGCTGTTTACAGCCTTGGTTCTTGACTCCTATGTCAATGTCAGTATTTCTCCAACTGAGGCAAGGGAGGCATGCCCACTGGTGGGAACTCAGTGGTGTGCCAGGGAATACTGACACTATAACATAAATAGTGCACGATAATTTTATTTCAAGATTTAGGGAAAATTTAATATTTTCTATAAAACAAACAGATCTGTTATGGAGTATAGTATAAAATGTACATGACCTATTAATACAAACTATGAGATTTAACCTATTCCTGAGATTCTAGCCAAGGAAAATTGTCAGAAACTAACTGCCAAAGGCATGGGCAGAAGAGTCATCTAAATTTTTCTTTTGTCTTGATAATTGTCAAATCTGTGTGATGGGTATATGATGATTCAAAGAATATTTAATACTCATCAAGTTTAAAAAGGAAGATAGAAACTGTATGTATAGTATAACGCTAATCTTATAAAAAACTACACACACACATACACACACAGATAGGATAGTAAACACACCAAAATGTCACCAGTGGTTATTTCTTGGTGGGATTATGGGTGACGATATTTTTACTTGATAACATTTTCTGATTTTTTTAACAATATTACTTTTATGATTAGACCAAAAGAATTTGTATAGGCAGTCACCTACTTTTATAAATATATGTTCTGCAATACCTGTCTGAAACACAAACCATAGATTTATAATGTAGAAGATTTTTTAGAGATTTAGAAAACATTTTTAAATTGCTAATTAATGGTCCCAGTAGGTGCTACTACCTCTGGGCCTAGAAAAAGTGAGAACTTTCATAGGCACCTAGGGAGGTAGTGCTGGGCAGGGGGGCTACTGCTCTGCAAGGTGTTTCCCCTGGTGGGGGCAGGTGGCAGGGATTCCCAGGGGCCTTTCAGGATGCATGGCGGGGGTCGAGGGGGCATCTGTTCTCTCCTCCACTGAGTACAGCTGGCCCACAGTGCTTCCACGTGACATCACCAAAGCATCACTATAATTAATGTATCATAGATCAAATGTGTCATACCAAAGGGGATTTAGCAAGGTGCATGTATACTGTGCAAATATACAGGTGATAGGAAGGTCAAGCAGGTCAGGCACAGTAGCTCACGCCTGTAATCCCAGCACTTGGAGAGTCTGTGGCAGGAAAATCACTTGAGGCCAGGAGTTCAAGACCTGGACAACACAGTGAGACCCCGTCTGTACAAAAAATAATAAAGTTAGTCGAGCATAGCGGTGCACCTGTATTCCCAGCTACTTGGGGGGGCTGAGGTAGGAGGATCACTTGAGCCTGTGAATTCAAGGCTGCAGTGAGCTATGATCATGCCACTGCACTCCAGCCTGGCTGACAGACCAAGACCCTGCCTCAAAATGGAAGGGAGGGAATACGTTACTTGAGGAGCAGGTAACAGGCCAGTGGGCACCATGCTGGGATGGCCTCATGTTGAACAAAGCCCATCTCCCCAAAGGACGACCTATCCCAAGGAAGGCCACCTAGCTGGAAGTACCCACCATTTGCTATAATCAAATTTGCAACCATAGCAGTATTTCCTTTAAAGGATCCAGGCAGGCAAAATAAATGGAATGAATAGGGCTGCTCAGGTGAGTATAGTGTCTCCTGTGTGTGGGAAATGCACATTACCGAGCTTTGCCATGTGGGAATTTCAGTGCCGTTGTGCCAGGTCTTCTGAGTTCCTCCAAGAGAAGCAAGAATCCTTGATCTTTGTGTTATAGTTTCCAATTTCTAAATGTTGGCAGCATTTCAAAAATATTATGTAGTTCAAATAAAACACTTCTGCTGGCTGACTTGGGCCTGCAGCTGTCAGTTTCTCACCTCTGCTTGTTAATCTCAAGTTCTAGAGAGGACATTGCTTTAGTCACCTGCATCCTTTCCCTCCTCTTCCCACCCCTGCTTCACCACCACCAAATTCCAGAAGACCAATTTTCTGAACTCACAGACTTCTCCTCAAAAGTCATGTTTCACAAGGACCTGAAAACTGGTTAATGGCTTAACAATAATCTATTTTAGTTGAGGATTTTTTAAACTCTGTGCCTAACCATTGAGATGTACTTTCTGTATGATGACGTTAATTTAAAAAATAATCTTAAAGGAATTGCCTTGGTTTTTGAGGTGTAGAGGTATGTATTATTCAGGAAATGGATGCTTTGGAGTGGGCCAGATCTGGGCTGAAATCCAGCGTCACCATCTGTAACACTTGGGGCAAGTGACACAACCTCTCTTAGCTTCCCATTGTTAAAATAAACACTTTAGGAAAATTAAATTTAATGGAGTTTAATTGAGCAAAGGAGGATTCACAAATCTGGCGGCCCCCAGAAGAACCAGATTCAGAATGACTCCAGAGATTCCACATGGTTGGACAACACTTGTGGATGGAAAGAGGAAAGTGACGTGTAGAAAATGGAAGTGAGGTACAGAAACAGCTGAACATTTGCCTTATTTGAACCTGATTTGAACGGTGGGCTGCCTGTGGGTGACTGAAGTTGGGGTGCTGTGATTGGCTGAGACTCTGCTACTTGTTACAAAAGGATCAATAGGTTATAGTCTGTATACACCTCAAGTTGGGGTCAGTATGTATGTAAGGAGAAGCCTTTAGGCAGAACTCAAAACAGAGAAAGGCAGCTGTAGGCCAAATATACCAGCATTTTCTCATCTGCAAAATGGGGACAACTGTCCAGTTTGTTGGTTTGTTGGGATAATGATATTTACATATGTTAGTATCTGGTGCCTTCAGGTGTCCAGGAAATAAAAGTTTCTCTTTGGAGCCAATGTAATTGAATTTTTACTTTCTTTAGAAGTCCCATTGTAAGTAGGTGGTGCTGCAATTGAGATGGGGAAAAGCAGGAAAATAGAGAGGGTGTGGGGATGAACCCCCATGGGTGTCTGCACTGGAGCAGGCCCTAGGGTCAACTTTCAGGGCCAGCGTTCACTTAGGTATTAGATAACTTGATCTTTCGATTTAATTCTTTTGCTTATTATTAAATCCCTAGTCTCTAGCACATCCTCAAATAAGTAAATATTTGTTAGTTATTTCACTTAGTTAATGAACACATGCAGAGTATATGGTGGGAGTTTTACCAGGCAAGGATGACTCCTGACTGGACAGCTCTGTTCTGATTATGCTGAATGTCAGGGCCAGGACCAGCTTCCAGGGCATGCAACTTGTAGTCACACAGGCCCTGCGCTCCCAAGGGCGCCGTGCTTAGTTTGAGACTCTGCTATTGTCATCTTGAAATTCTTAATGATTTTTTAAACAAGGGACTCTGCAGATTACGTAGCCAGTCCTGATCAGAGATTTTCATCTTTAAACACAGAAACGTCCATGTGTAAACCAGAGGGATACGATTCATGGCCCCTGGAGCCAATCAAATATTTTTGAACCACAGAGTGTTTATTTAAAATATAAATAAACTTAGAATAGTTTTAGATTTACAAAAAAGTTGCAAAGATAGTACAGAGAATTCCCATATATCCTCCACCCATTTACAATACATTTGTCACAACCGAGGAGCTAACATCAGAACGTTACTATTGCTAAACCCCACACAGTATATGGATTTTTCTAGTTTTCCCCTAATGCTCTTTTACTGTTCCTGGATTCCTTCCAGAATAATACCACATTACTTTTATTTGCCATGTCTCTTTAGGCTCCACTGGGCTGTGATGATTTCTCATACTTTCCTTGGTTTTGATGAACTTGACGATTTTGAGAAGTACTAGATATTTTGTAAAGTGTTCTTCAATTTGAGTTTGGGGTTTATCTGATTTTTGTTTTTCATAGTTAGATGGGGCTTATGGGTTTTGGGGAGGAAGACCACAGAAGTGAAGTGACTTTTCATGAAATCATATCGAAGGTGTATATGCTATGAACATGATTTATTGGTATTGATGTTAACCTTGATCACTTGGCCAAGGTTGTGTTTGCCAGGTTTCTCCACTGTAATATTATTCCCCACCACCACCCCCTTCCAAACTGTTTCTTTGGAAGCAAAGATATCTTTGCACAGAGCAAAGGGGATCTTTGCACGGAGCAGTGGTTTTCTGACTGACTTAAGGGCCACTGTGTGGAGTTGGGAAAAGTCAGGGGACCCAAGCAGAGGACACTCTTTACCATCTCCCCATTACTCTGATTTCGGTGGTTATTTGTGGTCAAAGGTATCATAAAAGTGGGTGGCTTCTAAAAAAACAAATAATTATTTCTCATAGTTCCAGAGACTGGAAAGTTCAATATCAAGGCCCTAAAACTTTTAGTGTCTGGTGAAGGCCCACTTCCTGGTTCATAAATGGCAAGGTTTTTGTTTTTTTTTTTCCACTGTAACCTCACATGGAAGAAAGGAAAAGCGTCCTTTTTTATAAAGGAACTAATCCCATTCACAAGGTATCTGCCCCCATGACTTAATTACCTCCTAAAGATCCTACCTCCTAGGATTAGGATTAGGTTAGGATTTCAACACATGAATTTAAGGGGGTGGGCACAAACATTCAGTCCATTCCATGCACCCAACAAATACTTAGAGAACCACTATGCTCTGCTATGTGTTAGATGCCAGGGATATAACTAAAAAAGAAAGATACATTCCCTGACATTACAAAGTTTTCAGTCTACTGGCAGACAAAAAAAAGACAATGATAAGATGATGTGGTATTATCATGGGAGAAGTACAGAGTGTTATGATGGTACCTAACTAGACTGAGGGTGAGGTGGGCATTCTAGAGAAAGTGGTGAATTAGTTGAGGCTTGAATAACAAGTGGGAGTTTACCATACAAAAAGGAGAAGCTGAGGAGGAGGTTTCCAGCTGCCAACCCTGCAGGATGTGGCATCACCCAGAAGTGAGTGAGCAAGAGGATCTTAGCTCTGCAGGGCTGGAGTATTACATGGAAGTTGGAAGGATCCAGACATGATTTTGGAGAGATGCATGTGTATGAATCACAAAGGGTCTTGCCTTCCATGTTAAATAGCCTAATGCCACCTTGGGGGCAGTAGGAAGCAGCTTTCGAGTTTTATGCAGAAAGACAGACATCTTAGTTAGATGTGCATACTAGGAAGATCCTTTACTGCCAGGTGGGATTGGAGAAATGCATGAGTAGAAGAAGAGAAATCAGTGAAGGGGAGCCATGCAAACCGGACAGGAGGTGATGGTGGCTTGAGCTAGGGGAAGAGGCAAGGGATTGAAGACAAATTTATAGATTAGAAACTCTTCAAGACCAGACATGGTGTTAATTGCCTTCCACATAATGGAAGAAAGATTCTGCTGGGGAATAAGGGATAGTTTTATTTGTGAGGATACTCAAAATAATCATGTTGATGACAAGGAATCTGGGTCATTTTCCTGTTCTGACCTGTGCTCATGATCAAACTATTGGTATTTCTGCCTAACTTTCCAGTACTAATGAAGTTAACAGCCTGTTCTCAGCTCACTCTATCTCATTTGACCTGTGTGATTTTCAGCAAAATCACTGGTCAGGTTGGAACTAGCTAGAGTTTGTTTTTAGTGGTTTTTGGGGTCAATCCATAGTGAATACCTTTCTCAGGTTTTCTTGGGTCATTCTTCACCTACTTCCACCTCCATGTCCATGCCGTGACAGCAGAGGGCAAGGGCAGCCACCTCAGGATGGGGTATGGAGTGGCTTCGGGAGCTGAATCGTAGCACTGGAGGGTACAAGGCCGTGTGACAAGCAGGCACAGTCGCTCCCCTGTGTGACTGAGACAGCACTTCCTGTGCCCGGCACGTGGTGTGTCTGAAAGAATTAACAATCTGTTGAGAACATATAATCACATGCTAGTCCATTTGCCTTTCTTGTGGTCCAACCACCTTGGTAACAGAAGGGGGGTGGGTAGCACAGAGGGGCTGGGAAGGGCAGAGGAAGAGAGTGAGTTGGAGAATAGAGTAGTAGCCAGTTGATTTCTAACTATTCGCAGCTGTCAGTGTGTTTGGGACTTTTTTATTTTTCTTTTTTTAGGCAGAGGAACAAAGTCCTGCTACATGGAAGTGTTTTCCTTGGCATGATGAACAGACACTTTCTTGAGGAACGCACTGAGATAACACAAAACATCTGCTGAGAGGAATCGGTCCTCCGCAGCTGAATTTCCATCAGTATCTGGAAGGGCATGGGGCTTCTTTAGATAAATATATATGTGTGTGTATGCGTGCCTGCGTGTGTGTGTGTGTGTGTGTGTGTGTGTGTATTTTGCAGGAGACAGAAGAATGTGGATGGATGTGAAGGGGCAGGGGAGAAACTAAGAGGAAGGGGATGTGTGTTTTTAAGAAACATCTGTAGTGTTACTAATTTTTTTGTTGTTGTTTCTTTTGGATTTTTTCTTCCTTGTGATCCAATTGCATTTTGTTTTGCAAGTATTTTGGAAATGGTATGCTCTCAGCCACGCTGCCAGAGGAGGTCTGTTTTCTTTTCCCACGTGTGTGGGATGTTGTTTTTATTCATGAACTATTGAGAATGAGTGACTTTTATGACTTGCCGAGGGATTTTCACATGTGCACTCCTATTACTGTACTCCAAAGACAAAGCAAACAGCACAAGTGCTCTCAGACTTGAATACGAGTTTTTAGGAGAAATGTGGGCACTTCCGGCTGTTGTGACTGACATGCCATCAGGGGTCCCTGGGGGATTGGCCAGGGCATTAGGTTTCATCATGTGTCACATGGAAGCTCCTTGGAAGCTCACGTGCTATTCCCATTCGTCATGTTTCTTCCAAATCAACTTCCCAGGAAAGAGTTTGTCCTTTGGAGAAAAGGCAGCTTCACCCGTCTTGTTTTATTTGTCCTCCCTCCATCCCGTCTTGGCTTTGATGAGGACAATCCATCTTCCTAACATGAGTGACATCGCTGCCATTTTCCAGATGACTTCTGTGAGCCTGTTGGTCCTGTCCTTCTCATTTGATCCTCACAGTCTCGTGAAGAGCTGCATATTATTACCACCATTCCTCAGATAAGGAAATAGAACCTCTTAAAAGTTAGCAAACTTGCTTAGGGGCAAGCAGAGCGGAAGTTCCACAGCTGGAATGTGAATCCAAGTATGATCAACGCCAGAGCCTGGTGCTTCACCAGTGTCCTAAACCCTGATGACACGTGGGTTTGGGGAAGAGCCAACTACTCCCTTCCACCTTTTATCTTTTAACGAGCTTTGTTTCCCCAGTTCTGCCAGTCATACCGGAGGGAGATGAAAGTAGCTGTAAGAACCCTGCAAAGCTTCCTGGCAGAATGGAAAGAGCGTAGGCTCTGGAATCGGACAGACTTGAATTCAGATCCCTTTTCATCACCAGCTAACTCTGTAAATCCCAAATCAGTCCCTTCGCCTTTCTGAGCTGTGACTTCAGGGTACACGGGTAGCGTGGGAGCTCGACTCTCAGTCCAACAGTCAGCAAGTATGTATTTCATGCCCACCCCACTCCAGGCTCCATGCTAGGCACTAAGGAGGGAAGAGGATGGACACAGCCCCTGCCCTCGGGAAGTGTCCAGTCCAGAGGGGAGAACAGACCTGAGGTAGGGAGTTCCACAGATAAGTGTAGAATTTCCCATCTCTAATCTGTGCAGGAAAATTCCAGGAGCAGGATAGTAGATGTCAGGAACCCAAGTCCTGGAATGAGGGAAGGCTTTGAACCAAGCTCTAGAGAAAGAAGAGGCATTGATAAGGTATGTAACAGGGCTAAGGGGATATCCGCCAGCTGCTTGCAAAACCTGTGATGTTTGGGGGTAATTCTTCAGTGTCCCTGGAGACAATATTTTAGTCCTTACTCTTCATACCTCCAAAGCCAGGTTCAGCCTGGCACTGATCACAGACCAGAATGATCACAGACCCAACCATCAGCCTTTCTCTTCTGAAGAAAAAAAGAGAAAAACAATGAAAACAGGAATGAGTAGCAACTAACTCTGAACCCTCCCCCCAATCTTGTTAGACTTTGGGGCCTTTGTCAGCCAAAGCATTTCTGCATTTTCTGAGGATCTCTTTCCCTTTCTGGCCTCTATAACAGGATAAAAGGAATAACACAAGCCATTTAGACAACTTATTTTCTTGCAGGGGTGCCCAAAAAAGGAATGATTAAATGGGCCATTTGAGGGCTTAATGGAAGGGAGAGGAAGGGAGAGAAAGAAGAAGAAAGAAAAATGAATTGAAGCTCAGAAATTACTGGAATTTTTATTAAATTTTGTTTGGGAGAAAGGAGATTTACTGAGTCAGAGATGAAAGGCAAATCTGCATGAGGCCTCAGAGAAATTATTGTATTCCATGCTCGATTTAGCTCTCACACTGAATATGGTTTGGAGATCAGAAAGTTGTGGTTAGACACATTCATAAACTCAGCAGGGCTCTGTCAGATGCTGCTTCCTGACTGAGTCCCAAGTCTTCTGAGCAGCAGAGACGGACCGTGTGGCTGTCTCATCGGGCCTTCAAGGGACACTCCAAGCCTGCAGTCCCACCTCACCTTCCACCTCCACCCAGCTCATTGGCCTGCCTCCTCCTTGGCCTGGTCGCAGGCAAACTCTGGTCTTGCTTTGAGTCTAATTGGAGAGCAAATTCCTATTGGAGCCGTCTGAGTGATTAGTTTGGATTCTGGCCTTTGCCCAGGCGTGTTGCCTCAGCACACTGTGGAATCGGTGCTCAGCCTGGCCCTGTTCTGGGTTCACCAATTCCATTTCAGTACTGACCCATCTGCAGAGACCAAGCCACGCCACAGGTCCCAAGGCCATCCAGGTCCAAAGTCATCCTCAGACACCTGGGTGTCCATCACTTCTTTGCGGAGTGCTCGTCTAAAAACATTCCACATTTCAGGCCAACTTCTTGGAGCCTGAAATTTCCCAGCTTTAAGAGTCAGGGAAAGTGGCTCAGGGTGGGGTAGAGGAGGGGCATGTTCTCAGACTCAGTGATTGCAAATCACTTATAGAGAAGAACCTTTGATCAGAAGATCTCTATCATTAATACAGACACATCTAAGTGTCTGGGATTATTGCCTAGGGTTTGTCTGGATTATGATATGACTAGTCAAAGTTTAACTCTAAACCCTTAAGACATACAATCTATTTCAGTTAAGACTGCTGGTTAATAATGTCTAGCATTAACTTTCTAATTGAGTACAGTGACTGAAAATTAACTCTCACCACCTTAAAAAAAAAAAAAAGATTGAAAGGATTAGAAGGGAGGTTTTAGGGTAAAAAGAGAGGAATTTGAGATTTTTTCTTCCTGCCCTCTAGACAGGATCACAGTGTTCTTCATTGCAGGGTTCTCCCTTCTCCCCAAAAGCAATGTGCAGCCCTCTATGCCAGGACTATGTCAAGGCTCTGGCAAAAAGCTAACTTTCTGCTATGGGGTTTTTCCTTCCCTCAAATAGGAGATGATGGGTTCACATCTTGCCTAAATAAGACCACTGCTCTTTTCTGTTTCAATGTTGATTGATGACAATATTCCTGCCTCACCTGTGCCAGGTGCTTTTCAAGGTAGAGTCAAAGTATAAAATAGCCCCTTGGTTCAGGGGAACTTAGAGCAATACAAGACATAAGTATGAGAAACTTGTAGAAAATAATGTAAGGTAGAATATACATACCCCGGTGCTTAATTGAGTACCTACAACTCTATGTTCTGTGCAAGTTCAGAGTTGGTATATTAATACCAAGACTGCCCTCCTGAAAATAAATAGGTGGGAAGAATTTAGTCTCAAAGTATGTTATCAAGAACATTTGTCAGTGGTGTACTAAAACTAGCTGTTCACAATGGAATGCTTACTATCTGCAAGGCATTGAGTAAAGCCTTTTAAATACTTACATGTTTAATCCTCACAACAACCTAAGCTACAGATAACAGTATGCCCCTGTTGCTTTAGGGGTGGGGAAACCCCTAGTCTCTCTTAGACTAAGTCATTTGCATATGGCTACATTGTTTTGTTTTGTTTTATAAGAGGGGTGGTCTTGGTCTGTTGGGGAGGCTGGAGGGCCGTGACACAAACATAGCTCACTGCAGCCTCGAAGTCCAGGGCTCAAAATATCCTCCCACCTCAGCCTCCTGAGTAGCTGAGATTACAGGTACACACCACCATGCCTTGCTACTTTTGCTTCCATTGTTTTAGAAACAGGGTCTCACTATGTTGCCCAAGCTGGTCTCAAACTCCTGACCTCAAGCGGTCCTCCTGCTCAGCCTCCCACGTTGCTGGGATTCTAGGTGTGAGCCACCATGCCTCACTGGCTACAGTCGTAATAGGTGGTAAAGCCAGAAATGAAACCTGGGAACTGTGATTGCAGCCTCTGTGCTTTAAACCAATAGATATTATGGGCAAAGGGGAATCCAGAGTTAAGCAGTACTTTTTGCTGTAGTATTCTTAGGTCATTTGCTATGCTTGGGTATATTATAAACCTCTATGAAAGCAACATTTTTGCAAATATATTTGACCTCACAACCCTTTCTTTTTGGCCAAGGATCTCCCAGGATTAGTGATTTTTTAAAACACATCCTGGGAAATACCAAAGTGGAAGGTCCAAAATGTCTTATATACTCGAGAGAGGCAGAAGAAGCAAGAGGATGGGCTTGGTTATGGCCCTGATGCTGGGGCAGTTATGCCCTGTGGACCGCACAGCCTGCCCTCCACCCAGACCCAGCCATGCACAGCTCCACGGACAGGCTGCCGTCGTAACTAGCAGGTGTCCGTGTGAGGTGATCCAGCAGCCTTTCATTCTTCCTACTGCCAAACTGGATTCATTTAAAACAAACAAACGTTTTTCGAGCTCCTTCTACAAGTGAGCCAAGTGCAGCTCATGAAATGGTGTTCTTGTCCTTGTTCCCTGGCACCGTGGAGCCCTGAATAACAGGATGTGGAAGAAAGAACCTGAGTGTTGGAGTCAAATCTCTACTCTGCCTCCTTAAAAGGAGGCCTGGGGCAAATGCTTGAAGCTAAGCCTCAGTTTCCTTTTTTAAAAAAACTGAAATAATAATACCCACTATTCAGGGTGTCCCAGTAATTAAATGACACTACACATGCACATTTCAGCCTTTACTCAGGATTCTCTTTTCTTTGGCTATTTTATGGAGATTGGATACTTCTCTGCAGCACCATGAAGGAAAAAAATCAGTTTTTATGAACTGGCCCCTTTGGAGCCTGTCAGGAAAGGGCGTGGATGGGCGGGCTGAGTCCTGCCCTATCTTGCTGCTGTGAGGCCAGTTACACAGAATGAAAGTTCAGAGTCTACCAAAGGGGTGCACATGCAGGTCCTCTGCATCTGAAGGGACACTCTCTTCCGTTTCCCACTTTCTGAAGGTTTATTTAAAACACACACACAAGTCGGAACATCTGGAAGGCAGAGGAGAAAGGGAGGAAAGGACTGACATAGTATACAAACTATAGAATTGGCCCCGAACCATCAACAGATAAATGAATGTCCCAAATGCCTGTAGCTTTCCTTTTCTTAACCCTGTGTTCTGTGACCTGGGGTTTTATCCCAGGCTCAGAAGAGACCCCCAACGGGGCTCCTGGGACTCCCAGAGTCAGCCTTGGGTGACTGTGGTGTATGCTGAGCAAGTTTTGACTTGAACCGTTTGCAGCTTTTGCTTTTGAAGAACGAATGACATATGAGGGAGGGAATGGTGAAGAGACAGGCCTGGCTCAGCAGCCAAGAGATTCTAAGTTCAGGGTCCTTCCTCCCTGAGGAGTTCAGGTGGGAAATAACAAAAGTCGATCTTAGTCCCCAAGTTCCCATTAAGTGCCAGGCACAGCACAGATGCTATTTTAAGGGCACTACATAGTAATAATGTTTATTGATTTTATAATAGAGTGATGAAGTAACGTCCCTATACAGGTAGTAAGTAGTAGGACTAGGATTTTAAACGAGTTACAGAACTCCCCTTCTGAAGGGCATGCACCTATCTCAGAGGGGATCCCGTTGCTGCTGGGACTCAGGCTTCTTCAGCGACTCCAGACCCGCTCCCAGCCTGGCAGCAGTGGCTCTGGCCCCATTTCAGCAGAGAAAACAGCACGTATGCCCTGTGAGTGGCTGCGCTCCACCTTCTCTCGTGCTCTACCTCGCCCTCACCCCCAAATCCCAGCATCTGTTGCCCAGACAGTCAGCTGTCAAGCTGTGCTGGAGTCTCTCCCTGGGTTCATTCGATATGTTGCCACTTTGTTTTTGAAAAAAAGTCATATTGGTGCCAGGACCCCAGGGAATCCGATCCTGTCACTGCCGCCTGCCAGACACGGTCTGTCTCTCTTATCCTGCCTTGGGGGTCCCAGGTGATCCCTTTACAGAGTGTTTCTCACCAGACAGCTGCCACCGGGTCCCTGTGAAGGAAGGACAGCAAAGCTCCAGGCATCCTAAGGACCTTGAGCATGCCCTGAACACAGCTCTGCAATTCTGCTGAAAGGCCGGTGGTCATGTCCACCTTTTCTAGATAAGGGTAATTATTTTCCTCATAACAACAGCTAGATGCTGCCAGACCTCACCTTGCAGGGAGAAGGGGGGACATCTCAGTTAGCTCTCGTCATGCCCTAGGCACTGTAGGAGGATCTTACGCATGTTAACACCGTCCTAGCCAGGCAAGGAAGGCCTTATCGTGTCCCCTCACTTACAGATGAGAAACCAGAAGTTAAATAACTCGCCCACAGTCGTGCAGCTGGCAAAGGAGCAAAGTGGGAATTCAAACAAAGTCTGTTTAATGTAATACCCCGTTATAACACGTCACCACTTAAGGACAGGGTCAATAACAAGAGTTTCAGCAGTGCTTGAGAGGGGGAAAGGAAGTGGGCTTGCGATTCTGTCATGTATTGCTTTGACCAAGCTGGGAGTAGTGATCATCAGGCGTGAAATCCAAGTGACTCCTCTGGCCACTCACACTTTCTGTTATGAAAAACATAAGCCCCAACACATACCTTCTTCCTACAGATGAAGGGCGGTAAGTGTGATGCGAAGTATCTATGACAGTTATTGAATTTGCCCACCTCAGAAACAGTGTACCTTGGGAAAAGTTTTAGATCAGAATTTGCAAACTGTAGCTTGCAGGCTGAATCTAAGCTAGAGAGCTGTTTTGTTTTGACCCATGGTGGTATTTTTTTTTTTCCTTTTAAGAGATGGGGGGTCTCACTTTGTTGCCCAGGCTGGCGTGCAATGGCACAATCATAGCTCACTGTAGCCTCAAACTCCTGGGCCCAAGTGATCCTCCTATCTCAGCCTCCCAAGTGGCTTGGGACTACAGGCACATGCCACCACACCTAGCTAACTTTTAAAAAATTTTTTGTAGAAATGGGGTCTCGCTACATTGCTCAGGCTGGTCTTGAACTCCTGGGCTCAAGCTATCCTCAGGCCTCGACCTCCCAAGGTGCTGGGATTACAGGCATGAACCTCTATGCCCAGCCCTGTGGTATTTTTTTAAAACTTAAAATTAATTACTAACATTTAAAAAGTATAACAGATTCACATAGGACCCCAGATTCTTAATTATCTTGAAAAATCAGGAGCTTCAACAACCCTGGGCCTCCATTTCCACATGGTCACTGTTGGCTGGAGTCACACAGCAACTGCTCCCCTTGACAGGGAGGTAGGAAGATATTTTCCAGTATTTTCCTGCCTCCTCCACTCCCGATGACTCCTGTGACAGGGGTGCCAGTCTCCCTGTAGCACCACCCTCCTGCTACCAGTTTTCAATATTAGAGGTAAGAGGAAAATGAGCTTTACCATCATGAGTTCATTCCCTTTTTCTCTCTCTCTCTAGGTGTTCCCTTCCCAAGGAACTTCCTTCAGATCTGCAAGAAGATCTTGTGCCGCCTTTTCCGGGTCTTTGTCCATGTCTACATCCACCACTTCGACCGCGTCATTGTGATGGGTGCAGAGGCCCATGTCAACACCTGCTACAAACACTTCTATTACTTCGTCACAGAGATGAACCTCATAGACCGCAAGGAGCTAGAGCCCTTGGTAAGTGGCACTGCACAGTAATGGTACCCGAGCCAGCCCTCAGGAGCTCAGCCATTTGTCACAGTGCATCGCCAGGTCCCCAGGAATGTTCACTAATGGCTAAATGTTAGCTAAGGACCAGGAGATGCCAAGGTGTCCATTGCCACCAAATCAATGTCTTGGATTGCTCTCCCAGAGGTGGCAGAAGGTAGTGGGAATATAATGGTTTGGGCCAGAGGGAGGAGCTTTAATTCTTAGCTCCAAAATCATTCACCTATTTATTTAATCTCTTAAATGGGCATCTTTGATTTCTCATGTCATCTATCACACTGTTAATCAAAGATGATCAGAAACGCTTCTTTAGTCAATAAATAAATATTTAGCAGCTGCTATATACCAGTTTCTAGGCATACAAAGTCAAGTAAAGCTACCTTTGAGTAGCCTTTACTCCAGAGATAGAGACAGAAGTAAGCCCTAAATAAGAATATAGCCTCATAGGGATTTGCTTTTCATGTTGAGTCTCCTGCAATGCAGTTTTAATGGGATACATTAGAATCCAGAAATATTTGATAGAAAACTTCAGTATCATTTAAGTGAATGGGGACTACCTTTATATTCTTCATAAGCTATTTTTACAGTTGGACTTAATCTGTGCTCTAGAAGTCAAGAACCCCTAAAAACCTCATTAACTTTTGTAACACATGCTATCTCAATGTGGACACTTTCATCACAGCTATTTCTAGTTCACTCTGTTGAGTGTGTGTGTGTTATATCCAGAGTATACAAGGTGGCAGTTTTGCTCAGTATAGCTGACAGCACAACTACATTTCACCCAAGTCCATTTGCATGGTGGCCAGAGTGCTGGGGCCAGGCTATCCTCTTTTCTTAACTTGTACCCTTTTCTCTTCAGGTATATATTTTAAAATGCAGGTTTTATTATTATTTAGGTATGGCGAAGCCAGCAGATCAGAAATGACTGTCGTTGAAAAGACAGTTGGGTATCCTCACACATCCTAAGAGAAAGGGTCATGCTGTACTCTTGGGGCCACACGGGAAGGCAGTAGGGTCAGTCAGAAGCCAGAGGGCGCAGGGGAAACACAGCCAAGAACCTTTATTGTGGCTTTTGTGAGAAGGAAGCAGGCCAGGCAGGGTAAGCAGACTTGAGGTTGACAAGTTTGAATAATCTCAACGGACTCTGGGGCATAGGGCCTGTCCCTAGTTGTCTGGTACCCAGCCCTGGGGTGGTTAGTGTGAGGCCTTAATGGAGAAGGTGGTTGGGGATATGGGCTGTAAAAATTTGTTGGTTTATGTTGGTTGGTGTGTAAGCAGCCTGAGCGTGAATTGTTTACCATCTCTAGGAATTGGCTAGCTCTGGGGGGAAGAAGTTTCTCCAGGGTCAACAAGGGCCCTTTGATGTTAAAGAACCAAAGTACAAAAAAATAAAAGACACGTTTTATATGGTACCTGTATCTGGCAAAGATTAGTGAATTTTATATATCACTGTTAGAGTTTCTCAACTTGAAATCTATCATTGTGCTATGAGACTACATGGCAAAAAAATATTTTTCTTTGCATCACTCAGTAGTTCTAGAACAAAGCAAGACCTTTTGGGTACAGTTGAGATGTCTCATTGGCTAAAGAACAGTGAATTTCCTTCATTTTCTTTCACAAGAGCTTTCTAGAAAGCTGTCAGGGGCAGGAACTGAGTTGTCTATGAACACAGTTGAACAACAAGTATGGAAAAAGGCTAAAACTCATTGACGGTTAAATTTTGTTAGTTTGTCCTTTATAAAGGCTGTTGTGGGTAAACAGCCACTAAAAGAAGATAAGGTTGTGCAAACAGCTCAAAGGAGTTAAAAGACTGGAAACAGTTGATAAAGTTAATTTCAGAAAATGTCAAGGACAAAGGAAAGAGTGGACAGGAGCTGTGTAAATGACAGAAGGAGGGGAGAAACTACTAAGACCTCCTAGATTTTGTTCTGCTTCTGAGGGTTTTAGTTTCACTGTCTTTGGTGGGCATGTTCAGCTGGAGGGAAAATACCTTCCCCAGAAGCCGGCCAGAAAGAAGAGACTCTGTGTGTACTGTTGGCTTCACTGAGCTAAAGGAGCAAAAACATCAAATGGATAGAGCTGAAAGTCACTTTCTCCTTTATGCACAGAAGCATAAAGACAACATTGTAGAATAAAGCTGAGTGTAAGTTAACAAGCAGAGAAAGCCTTTCTTTGCCATTAAAAAACCCTTGTTATTTTCTATAACTGAACAAGAGCTCTGGCAATTCTAGCACCTGGCAGTGCCAGGAGCTGACTTGAAGTCTCGGAGTCACAGAAAGGCCCTGAACAAGCCAATATTCTAAATAAGAGCCTCTTTAGGGTCCTAGGAGAAAAACTATGATTAGAATAACCAGGAATTATTAACAGTGTAAATAAGAAAGAAAGATATACGTTGCCCCTCCCCAAGCTTATATTTCTTTAAAACTTTCTTGAAACATTATCCTTTCTACATTTGTGTTTTGTTAATTATAATTATGGGGAAATTAATTTTAATGCTTTTAAATATTAATACATTGTCATAATGATTGGTTGTCTAAAATTATGCATTTGCTTTCACACAAAAAAATCCTATAAAATAACAGAAATACATATTGAGAATGTTCGTGAGGATAATAATTGTATAATATCTATCAGGCTCTGGATACTTAGTACATCCAGTGTCCACTAAGAGTGGATTGTTTATTGCTTGTGGATTGTTATTGATGAATGAGAGTTTTCATTTCAATAATTGACAGTGCTAGAATACCCAACTTCTCATACTGTTGCAATGCACCTATTAAAATCAGGCATGGCACATCAAATACTTTTATTTGATTTGCATATATTAAGTACCCTATATATGCAAAGCAAGTTGCTCAGATATTCTGTGTGCATAAGAAAGATATGCTTTTGAGAAATTTACAATGCAGTCTGAAAAGTATAAAATAATGAATGTCACCCACCTCTGGCCCTGAAAGATGACGAAGGATTCAGGCATTTGGCTTCTCATTCTAGTTGTACATTCCTTAGAATCTAATGTGGCTGGGGCCAGAAGGGCAGCATTTGTACAGCCAGATTCCCTTAGAACATTGGCATTCCCAGAGTTCTCACACTATTGATGGGACATTCTTGCTGTCATGCCTTGGTATTCCACAGTGTAGAACTTGGAGACCCCACCTCATATTTCCCTCTGCCATGCTCCCACCATGCACAGCCGTACATCTCTGGCTGCTTTTATCTGATGTTGACTGGGCATCCACCACACATGCTGCATGGAGAATCCATCCAGCACCCCACAAGGGTAGGAGGTTCACTATCATACAGTGCATAAGGCGAGGATCATGCTCTCTAGGTTCTAACCCTGGATGCTTCATTTACTAACTTGCAACCTTGAGCAAGATACATGGCTTTCCAAAGCATCATTTTCCTCATTCATAAAATGGGTATGATAATAGAGTTGTAAAAATTAAATGGGTTAGTCACATGGTAAGTGCT
The DNA here is from genome assembly GCF_040939455.1 of Microcebus murinus. Classification (NCBI taxonomy): domain Eukaryota; kingdom Metazoa; phylum Chordata; class Mammalia; order Primates; family Cheirogaleidae; genus Microcebus; species Microcebus murinus. The sequence goes on along the minus strand of NC_134115.1, from coordinate 52,294,273 downwards.
TAAGAAATGTTAGCTGTTAAAGAAGATAAAATGATGTACAGTAGCTGGCCCATAGTTAGTGGAAGTACCCTAATTCTCCCTTCCCTAGCTCCCACACATCTTTTCTAGCTTAGTGATTGATCCCTTTGGTAGCCTAATAGCAGATATGGTTCATTTGTATCAGTTGCTCCCAGGACATTGTCAACTCTGTGAGGGCTGGGAGTGTACAGGGCATATGCCTGCATTCCCTAGGTGCCTAGTACATAATAAATGCTTAATATGTTTTTGAATTGGCAGGAGCATTTTATGGATGTTGCACCTCCACTCAAAGGGATTACACACTGGTCGTTCTTTCCTTAGTACCATCCTCATCTCAGAACATGCCTGCAGACCTCGACTTATCCCTTCCCATATTGGAAATAATGCTTCATCCTATCGGATTAGCAATAGAGATTAAAAGCAAAATAAGGTGCAGAGTAGTGAAGGGATGCATTGTAAGCTTGAGGCCTGACAGAGAAAGATGGGGCCCCAACTCTCAGTCATTCTCCATTCCAGATTGCAGGTAGATCACCCGGGAGATGTTCAGTGCTCCCACACTGCCTTTGTGTCCTGGTGTGCCAGGTGTAGAGTGACCAACTCCCTGTTTAGCATTGAAAGTCTCATGTCCTGGGAAAACCCTTGGTCCTGGGAAAACTGGGATGGGTGGTCACCCTATCAGGCCTCTGAGTTAGAATAAAATTTGAAATTCAGAAGCTGGGAAGAGGTCACCCTGGCCAGCCCAGTGAAGGCCAGCATTTCCGTCCACACCCAGGGCTTGCCTCATGACTCTCATTGGGACTTGCTGGTCAGCCCCTGCGGCCAGCAGCCTGGGAACTCAGGGAAACACATGCCATTCCATTTGGTCTCCCCCAGGGAGGGCAAGGCTAGCGTACTGACAGACACAGACATGACAAATCATCCATTTCTCATGTAAATACAACAGCTGAAGATGACTTGAACTCAAGCAAGATTGCAGTTGGAGGAAACAAGCCCCAAAACGATGCTGTTAATTAGAAAATGGTCCAGGCCCTGATTGAACACGCAGGCTGCTGTTGGCCCTGGGCTGCCCGGGAGTCAGCTGACAGAATTGAGCTAATGAGAATTATCATTAGCAAGCACAAATAGCCAGCTCTGTTTTGTTGGCCTTTCAGTAAAAACAAAAGCAGAGGGCTGTTAGTTAGCAGTGCAGTAGCTGTGAATGAACAGCTGATTAGGACAGGGGGAGGAGAGAGATTGCTCACCCTAATGAACCCTGCTGACCCCTGGGTGACCTTGGTCCAGGGCCTTCCCTTTCTTTCTCCACGGCTCCATTTCCATATTTCTATCAGCGAAGGTGATTATACCATCACCTACCTTGTAGGGATGCTGCTGTGAAACCAAAGGTTGCCACAGGGCTCTTCTGGTACCTTATAGCAGGACACTTGGCCCATAGGAGCTCTTCAGCTGAGCCAGTATTTCTCAGTAGGAGCCCACACACACCTGCATCACAGTCTCCTGGAATGGTATTTTAAACATGCATGCTTGGACCTCACCCCAGACACATAGAATCGGAATTATTGAGGTTAGTGCCTGGTACCAAGTACCCTCAGTCTGCACCTCAAACTTTAATATGCTCATGAGTCACCTGGGGATCTTGCAACAATGCAAGTTTTGCTTCGATGTGTCTGAGACAGTGGGGGTCCAGAGCATTCATTTTGCTCCCAGTTGATCCTGATGCTGCTGGTTCCCAGACCACATTATGAGGGGAAGGACCTTAGGTGACAATTACCCTCAAATTTGAAAATGACTGTTTTTAGCACTTCGTCTCTTCTCCTCTACAATTGGGAGTTAGCTCCATAAAGTGGGAAAGTAAAGCAAAGGGGAAAAATCTAAGGATCAGTGTTTGCCAAGAGTACTCCTGAAAATCAGTGAAAACAGACTTCTTTCCTTGGTCAAATGAGTTTACAAAATGCTACATCATCTCCACCCTGGAAGACTCATAATGTACAATAGCAGATTAAAGGACTTGAAGGTATCGGTAAAGAAACTGGTTTGGAATTTGCATAGCCCTGCCAATTTTAACTACGTTTGGCTACTAGGCTTTTTTTTTTTCCTTTTGTTATCACTCATTAACATCTCATAGAGAGCATGGTCCATGCAACACACTCTGGGTAGCACTGCTCATCTTTGTGATGTGTCTGTAGGGTTTGAGTTTTCCCTCTTCCCCTCACCTGGCCCCAACCACACACCCACCGCTACTGCCTGGTATGAGGAAGAGAAGACAGAGAGGGAGATGGGAGGGAAGCGAAACTCCAAAAAGCCCAGGCCTGTTCATTCGAGCTCCTCAGTCCTCCTACCTCACTGTACAACAGCCCGTTGTGGAGTTCCTACTATGTGCGAGGCACACAAGCATCTTCAAGAAATACTCACTAGCTCCATTTCTTGAGTTCTAGAGATTTCATTACTGCCCCCGTACATAGACTATTTCATCTCCTCTCACTTGTCACCATTACTTCAAGCAGGTGTGGCGGGCGGTTTCTCAACATCTGAACCACGTTCCTCTCCATCCCCTCATGTCTGCCATTTTGTCACACCAAAGCCCCACCCCCCAGTGTGTTGGTGCCTCTTGGCTAATGACTGAGGTTCACATTAGGTTTCAGCATCAAAAGTATCACTTTAAAAATGGGTGCTTTTTAGGACAATTTGAGGATCAAACATTTGAGGTCCAAAGATTTAGAAAGCCTTGTTTCATAAAGGGGCAGCCACAAGCCCATCCAGGCCCCAGCATATACTGACCTCGTGTTCCTCTTAGCAGTGGCCAGGCCACACCTGTTCCTCCCTTGGAGATGCTCAGGTGTGCGCCAGAGCCAAGGTTGGCCTGCAGTGGCAAGATCAGGTTAGGACTGTGGGAAAAACAGCACAGCCTCTTGCATAAGCCAGAGCTGCTCCCTAAAATAGCCAGCAACGAAGAGCCATTGTGGGGCTTTTGAAAGGACCTTTTCTTTTGAAACATCATCTGTACAAAGGCCTCTGAGCTGTTTCTTGTCAAGCAGGTCCCTTGAATTTCAGCCAAATGGCTTGGACAGCCGTTGTAGAAGAAAGAGCTTTCTGCCTTCAAGTCTGACAGTTTGGCCTTTACAATGACGCTTCCATTATTATGTTACCACATTAGTTGTCTAACCTGGCCAACAGATGAAATAGCTCTGGGCCTCAGTTTCCCCACCTGTGAATGAGATCATCTCTAGAATCCCCCCAGCTTGACTTACTTGGATTATGATCTTTGACATGGTGTATCACCAGCCTTGTCACCCTTCATCCAAGGTGACCCTCTCTCTTTGCTTGGAGAGGTCTTCATAGATTAAAGCCCACCATGGCTGCAGAGGAGGGTGTACTTAGCACAGAGAGTAGCTGGAGTTTACATTCATGGGACTTTGTCAATTCAGATAGTGTGCGTGCACGTGTGTGTGTGTGTGTGTGTGTGTGTGTGTGTGTGTGTGTGTGTGTGTGTGTGTGTGTTCGTTTAAGGAGGCATCAGCTGTTGCTGGTGGTTCAGGGTAACCCAAATGCCCAGAGATGAGTGGGAGAGCCTGCCAGAAATCATTTTAGGAGCTTTGGCAGGCATATTCTAAAGTGTCAATTTGAAAAATAGCAAAGAAGTGTGTGATTATTTTCAATGAATTGCATTGTGCTTGGGTAACTGGGAATGTGGCAGAAACAGCCACATGTCTCTGCCAGTCCTAATTTATTCATCCCTTGTTGATGTCTAGAGAGCTTTTGCTTCTGGTTTATAGGATATTAAGCAGTTGTTTTTTACGTTGGGGGGAGGTTGTTTGTTTTTAACTTTTAATTCAATCAGAGGTAAGATGTGGTCTGATTTATTTCAGGGCCTAAAATATGATCAATTAGAGTTAAAGATGACACCCTTGGGAAAATTGTCAGCATGTGATATTAAGTAATAGAAGCAGGATTCGAAACTGTATTGTGGAATCACTAATCATTCGTCCATAGATGAGAAAGGAAATACAGCAAAAAATATAAACAGTGGTTGTTTTTTGATGTAATTATGAATAATGCTTCTTTTTTGTGTATACCTTTTGGGGTTTTATAAGTTTTCTATCACAAACATGAATCACTTTTATAATTAGAAAAATGAAACCATATGCTTTAAAGGGCCTCGTCAACAAAGACTAAAGCTTCACAGAACCAGTGGCCTGTGTGCCTAGGACCGAGGACTGTGAGTTTCTCTACCCTATCTCTGGCCATACCCTCTGCCTCCCATTTTATAGAGCTGCAGGTGACAGAGATGCTCAAAGGAGCAAGCTGGTGGCCATGCCAACCTCATTGTCACTGCAGTTGGGAGGTTGATGTGTATGGTCAACTTGGACTTGAACAATTAAGTTTTCTCTGAACATGAGGAATTCCTCCTGGAATGGGAAACTAAGCACCGAAGTGATATTATCTTTTATTATATGTGTATATTGTTAGTTCTGAAGCCTCTTGTCGTACGTGGGCAAATCTCAGTGATTCTAAAGCAGATGACGAAGTCTGTGGATGACCCACAAGGAACCCATCCAGCTTTGCAGGGACAGGCATTTGTCAGGCATCTCACTGGGGTGGAAAGGGCTCCATGATACTGACTACAGGTTTTAGTTGCAGTTTTTCCCTTTCAGATTCCTCTACTTAACTTGACCTGGAGAAATTCTCATTTTTGCTTTTTTCCAATTTCAAGTTTTAAATAAAGAACAAAAGGGATTTGTTGAAAAGAGATTAATCCATACCATAGAATTATCTCTACACAGTTTATTAAACCTAACTGTAAATGTATGTATAATAACTACAAATCATTTTTAGCTGAAACTACAGTGTGGAACTAGAGTTAATTCCAGTCCCTTCTCACTAAAATACTAGCAAAACCCAAGACAAGAAGTGACTAAGGATGATGTCTCTGCTCTAGTCTCAATCAGATTCTTGTTTTATGATTTTTTCTTCTTTTATCTCCCATCCTGGGGGTCCACCCCCATCCTGGTTCATAATACCCCATATGTCTACTGGTCCTTCCTTTGCCCGGGTTGATACTCTAATTCAATAAAATTCTAAGTGTTTAGCCATTTGGTTTAAATTTTAGAGTAGAGAGTCTTAAAAAACTAATAATATATTTATAAAACTCTTATTTCCAATTTGCTATTGCATCTAATTCTCACATGTGGGATTATCTTACAGTTCTGCAGGTACACCCCCTATGGCAGCGTGGGAATGCCTAGAATTACATGCCACACTAATGCCTTACAATTATGTGGCTTCTCTCTTGACCTTGCTGGATGAGAATGGCTTATAGGCCACCTCTGATTTGGGCTGGAAGATAGTAGGCCACTTGGTAAACATTTATTATCTGATGACTATGTGCTGAAAATTGAAGCACATAGTCTTCAAGGAATTAACTAGAAGTTTTCCTCCTTCCTTGTCATTATTTACTGTGGCATCTCCCACTGTATTTTGTTTTTGTTTTTGTTTTTTAAGAATTTTAATTCTAAGGGATGTCAAATGGTATTAGGAGAAAAGGGAGTTCCATGATCAAATAATTATGGGATCCAGTGAGTTAATAAAGCTATTCCAGTTTATTTAATACACTAACATGCATTCTAACTCTCAAAGCCAGGGAGAATGTGCAGCATTTATTTGATCAGAGAATCTTTTACTACACAGCATTTTGTGGGTCTAAGGCTCTTTGAAATACTCCTTGGGAAACACTGACTATACAGTCTTAAACGATCTACTTTCTGTATTTTAAGTTAGTCTTCTCTAGCTCCTGAGTGTCTGTTAATAAGCATTTTTTTGAAAACCTACTGTATGTCAGACACTATGCTGAGCACCAGAATAACAGTCAAAAAAAGATACATCTCCACTCTTTAAGAAGTTCACAGTTATAAAGAATGAAAGCCTTCAACCCATTACTTAGGGCTGCACCATCTAATACAGTAGCTACTAGCCTCCTGTGGCTATTTAAATTAGCTAGAATTAAATGAAAATAAAAACTAGTTTCTTAATCTTACAAGCCACATGTCAATTGCTCAAAAGTCACTCATGTCTAGTGGCTGTTGTGTTGGGTACCACAGAAACTGAACATTTTCATCATCATGGAACATTCTATCAGACACCACTATAACCTATCCGAGGCTCTATCCTCCAGAGTTACTTCCTACCATACACTTTTAACACCTCTCCTACCACCAGTGACTGCCAGATATGTTCAAAATTGCCTCCATACTACTTCAACAAGGCGTTTTCACTTTCCCCTTTAAGCCCCTACTATGATTTGCTTCTCTTTGCTAAAGCCACTTCTCCTCCACTTTATAGATGAAGAATAGATAAAACTCAAAACTATCATCTGCTCAACATTTCTCCCTAGATTGCACATCAGAACCTCTATCTCAGGGAGCTGCTCTGTATTTTAGGAGTGCTGTGGGTCTCTGGGGTGCCAAATCATAATTGTAGGTTTTTTGGGGTTTTTGTTTTACAGTGCTCTTCAGTGTTGCAAATTGCTGCAGGATGTCAATCACAGCAGGGATTAATTCATCTTCATACGCATTTATATGAAAATGTAAATAGCCAGCATGGCTGGATGCCCATAAACAAGCCTGCCAATTCTTGGCTGCTATGTGTACTCTAGACTAGTTCAAATTTCCCAGCCAGATAAGAGTAGATTATTTGGCTCCAAAAAATGTCAAATGAGCATTAACCTGGGATTTGAATGAAGGAAGGTTTTACTTATTGAAATATAACACTGTGTCGCCTGTCACCACCCACCTTGTCCCACAACAATAAAAGCATGAAGATAAGATTACAAGCATTCCCTAGCCTAGGGACTTATATGGTCACTTGTGTGGTTTTAGGAGCACCTCTTCCTATGAAATAATTTTATACATAAAGGCCAGATATACAAACCACCAGCAAAGCTAGTTAAGCCATAATGTAGTACTGGAACATAGCACTAACCAGTATTAGCTCCACCATGTGTGTGCTAATAAACACAATAAATAATTATATTATTAATAAAATATTAATAAATCCTATTGCATTGTGAATCTGAGTGTAACTGGACCAATAAATAAAAATAAATGCATGCAGGTAGATCTGGATGAAGAAAAACATATGTGGACTGTGCCAAAGGGAATTTCCCAGAGTTCCTTGAATAGACCATGTCCTCTCATCTCCAGGGCATTGTATATCCAAGTCTCTTGGCCTCTGTGTCCTCCTAAATCCTGGTCATCTAAACATCTTGCAGGTCTCGGCTTAATTGTCCCTCCCTCAGAGACAATTACCCTTTACTCTACATGTTAATTAGGTCCCTACTGGCTGCTTCCAGAACACCCTGATCCCAGAGAGGGCAACCAAGCTGGAAGCCGCCATATCTTTTACGGACTAGTGTCAGAAGAGATAAGCCATCCCTTCCTCCATTTTCTATTCATTACAAGTGAATTATCATCTATGGTCACACCACCGTGAGCATCCCTGATTGCATCTGATCTTGGAAGCTAAGCAGGGTCAGGCCAGGTGAGTATTTGGATGGGAGAAGAGGATTACTAAGTCCAGCCCACACTCAAGGGGAATTAAGCTCCATCTCTTTGTACACACACACACACACACACACATTTATTTATATACACACACACATTTATTTATTTATATACACGCACACACATATATATACACATACATACACACATTTTTTTCATTCATTCATTCCAGTGAAGCTATCTTTCAAAACCTTCATCTTCCCTCCCCTTTTATCTAGTGAGTAGACAATTTTTAAATTGCTGAAATGTGCCTTCCTTTCCCCCCTGAATTTCCCTTCTCCCATTTTCTACATCCTACAGCTCAAGTCTACAACCTCCCCAAACCATTCATTGCACCGGAAGTCCCCTGCTTCAGCGAAAACTCCATCACCTAAGTGTGGTTTCTTCCTCTTTCCCTTCCTTGAAAGAGCCAGTCAAGCCAACTGTCTCCACTTTCTCACTTCCCTTTCAATTCACAGTGACCTGCCTTCTATCACTCTGGAAACCTGCTCTTTCTACTGAAGTACAGTCATGTGTCCCTTAACAATGGCGATACATTCTGAGAGATGTATTCTTAGGCTATTGCCTCATTGTGTAAACGTCATAGAGTGTACTCACAAAAACCTAGATAGTACAGCCTACTATACATTATATGGTATAGCCTATTGCTCCTAGGCTACAAGCCTGCACACCATGTGGCTGTATTGAATACTGTAGGCACAGTGGTATTTGTGTATCTAAACATATCCAAACATAGAAAAGGTACCATAAATGTACAGTATAAAAGATAAAAAATGGTACACTTGTACAGGGCACTTACCATGAATGGATCTTGCAGGACTGGGGTTGCTTTGGGTGAGTGAGTGAGTGGTGAGTGAATGTGAAGGCCTCAGACATTACTGTATACTACTGTAGACTTTAGAAACAGTGTACACTTAGGCTACACTAAATTTATAAATTTTAAATTTTTTTTAAGTTTTTGACTCTTTTGTAATAACACTTAACTTTAAACAAACACATTGTACAGCCGAACCTAAATAATTTCTTTCTTTATATACTTATTCTATAAGTCTTTTTCTATTTTTGAAAAGTTTTTTTTTTCTTTTTAAATTTTTTTCTTAAATACTAAGACACAAGTACACACATTAGCCTAGGCCCACACAGGGTGAGGATCATCAAGATCACTGTACACCTTTTCCCACCAGAAGGTCTTCAGGGACAGTAACAGGAGGAGTGTAACAATGCCTCCTGGAATAGCTCCTAAAGTACCTGCCTGAGGCTATTTTACAGTTAACTTTTTTTTTTTAATAAATAGAAGGAGTGCTCTAAAATAATGACAAAAGGTATAACAAATAAAGCATATTTATCAAGTATTATGTACACACATAATTGTATGTGCTAGACTTTTATATGACTGGCAGTGCAGTAGGTTTGTTTACACCAATGTCACTACAAACATGTGAGTGGTACGTTGTGCTAAGATGTTATGATGGCTGACACTCCTAGGTGATAGGAATTGTTCGGCTCCGTTGCATATATGGTGCATCCAAAACGTTGTTATGCTGAAGCATCCTGCAGCCCTTGTGTACTTACTTCTGGTACAGATAAGAAACTTTAATATTATTCACTAACAATTCATGCTTAGGGATAGATCTTAAAAACATTGTGCTGAGCAAAGAAATCAGACACAAAAAATACATACTGTTTGATTCCATTTATATCAATTCTAAAAAAAGTCTGAATTAATCCAGAGTGTCAGATCAATAGTTGGTTGGCTGGGGCCAAGGGTGGGGTGAGGGGACTGACTGCAAAAGGTCTGGAGAGAATGTTCAGAGATGACAGAAATATTTTTATCTTAATTGTAGTGGTAGTTACATGGGAGCAGATATATGTCAAAATTCATCAAACTGTGCATGTAACTAGAAGCATTTTATTGAAGATAAATATAAAATAAATATAAAATACATAAATATATTACAACAAATTTTATTTTAAAAGTATTCTTGATAAATACATCCAACATATTTTAAAAATAACTTCAGTAATTCACAAGAACAATGTTTGACAGGTCTTTGCTGAAACCTTTTGTTTTCCTTGCAGCCTGGGTGGTTAACAAGACAAAATGAAAAGAAAAGTAGCAACTTGTCTCTAACAGCCAATTAGAATATCTGCATTTTCAGTTAGTTACAATAACAAAAATAATTCATGTCACAGAGAAAGACCTGAGGAACCCACTGCCAGGGAAATGTTCTATGTCATTCAGTGACAATCTCGTGTGTGTGTGTGTGTGTGTGTGTGTGTGTGTGTGTGTGTGTGTGTGTGTGTGTATTAGAGCTAATATAAACAGATATGATAAAACAAATAGATGGCAGGCTCCATAGCAGCTGGATGAGATTCTTCAGGGGGTGCATAAACTGTTTTGAGGGATCAGCAGACACTGATCATCTCCCAGCCCTCTGTCCAGCCCTAACGGATGCCATGAATGAGGATTGTGTCTCCCCAGCTTGTGTCCTAAGTCCTCACCCATGCCAGCTGTTCCAGGTGTGCAAGCGGTGATTGCAGGTGGGGCTCTCCCTCCCCTCTGCAATCAGTTATAAATGGCTATAAACCATTCTGCTGCACATCACCTGGGGAGGTTCCAGAGCATGTACCAATTCTCAGGCCCCATCTCAGACCTATTAAATCAGAATCTCCAAGGGCAGGGCCCAGGCAAAGTAAAGCTCTCCAGATGCTTCTCATGTGGCACCAGTGAGATTGAGCCTGGTGCTTCTCAAACTTTTTCCTCCATAAGAGCATCTGGCCTCGGGAAGGACATAGATGCATGGGCTTTACTACAGGAAATTCTGGGTCAGTAGGTCTGGGATGGGGCCCTTGGATCTGCATTGTTAATAAGCTCGCAGGTAATTCTGATGCAGGTGGTCCAGGAATCACACTTTGAAACTAATGCCAGCGATTCCTACATTTCTGGGTGGGATTGGAGTTCAACAAGATGCCTGGCTTGAGAGTGGCCCCTTCGCCTTGGTTTTTAGACTTGGCATCTAGACTCCCTTTTGTTTTCCTAAGTTCAGGCTTACTTCTGCCTACCCTAACCCGTCCCCCAGAATTAACTGTATACCCAGCAGTCTGTCTAGACCATATAGTGTTTTTTTCACATTCTGCTGGCAGCTAGAAGCCCATCCCCTAAGACTATACTTCTTCATCTTGGCACCTCACCTGTGTGAGAGCCCCTGTCACACAAACCTTAGTAACGCCAGGGCACTGTGCTCCAGGCACATGGCTAGGTGCTGGGGATACAGTGACAAGCCAGGCGTGGACCTCAGCATGAGCCCTCTTATCCTTGCAGACATATGAATGGTCTTAATTTTCGCACTGGCAAAATGAGTGGATATAGCCAAGATCAGTGGTTTCCAAACCTGGGTCCTTTGCACACAGATTCTGTATTGTGCTGAGTGGAGCCAGAGCCCAGTTCTGGGACCTCACCTCCTCTTCAGAAAGAGCTGCCACATCCCTCTGGTTAATGGTGTCTGTGTAAGACTATGGTTTCTGTGCTAAAATAAGTTTTAAATCCATTGGATTAGAAAGGTTTTTATTCCCTCCCATTCTGGCATTTTGTGGATCCAGAATGGCATAGATTGTCTGTGCCTTTCCTTTTACTTCATTTATTGCTAATAGTATAATTTTAAAACAGATTTATGAAAGAGATTTGTTTCTATGTCTTTAAATACTTTAGCATAGAAGAAATTTAAATGGCCTATAATAACTGTATTTTTTTCATCTGCTTTGTTGAGCTTTTGAAGATATAATAGGGAAAATTTTGAGGTGAAGCTATGAGCCAGGTGCTATAGGAAATATGTTTATGTATTACCTCATGTAATCCACACACGATTCTGTGAGATACATACTATTTTGATCTCCATTTTAGAGAGGAGGAAAATCAGACAAGGAGGTAAAGTAATGTCCAATGTCACACAGCTCTGTGAAGCCAGGAATTGAACACAGTCTGACTCCAGAACTCAGATGCAGCCTGTTTTAATCCATTGGAGCTGCTATAACAAAATACCTTAGACTGGGTAGTTTATAAACAACAGAAATTTGTGTCTCACAGTTCTGGGGGCTAGAAAGTCCTAGATCAAGGTTCCAGGCTATTTGGTATATGGTGAGGGCTTGCTTAAAAAGGTGCCTTCTTGCTGTGTCCTCAGGTGGCTAAAGGCCAAGGGAGCTTTCTCGAGTCTCTTGTAAGGGCACTGACCCCATTCATGAGGGTGAAGCCTTCCTGACTTTGCCATTTCCCAAAAGGCCCCACCTCTTAATGCTATTACTTTGGGTATTAAGTTCCAACATATGAATTTGGGTGACAGCAACATTCAAAGCATAGCATGGTCTCTGCTGAGGAAAGTCATGTAGGGTGCATTTTTGCTCAGGGACATACTTACTCAAATGGATTCTGATGATCTACAGCAGCTAGATGATTTCCAAGGGGCTCCAGCCCTGGGAGCTCCAGTTCTATCCCTCCCTCAGCAGTGCCTGGCTGTCAGTCACTTCAGCTACTCAAGCCCGTGAAATATACATAACACACATTGTTGAGTGGCCCCAATGAGACAACAGCTTGGAAAGAGCCAATGCTAAGTGTTGGGGGTTAACTGGAAAGGTACGACCCCTGCCCTCAAGGAGTTTAATGTCTATAGATCAGAATACCCAAGCCCCAAACCTCCACAGGCCAGGCAGGTAACAAGCATGAGTTAGCAGGCAGGTAGTGAGAAACAGGAAGCTGTGGGAGCAACCTCCGTGCACCTTCAGCTGGCAGTTTCAGCATGGGCTTAGAGGTCCAGAGTTTCCAAATCAAAAGAAACCAGAACTCCAACATTTTAGGTGACCACTCCAGTATGTTAAATGGTGGCAACTAGTTAGAGCAGTTCTTGTATTTTATTTTATTAATTTTATTTTTAAATCTAGAGACCTAACAAACCCTTTCTGGGTGTGCAATTTGCTTAGAGGCCATCCCTTTGCACTCAGAGCCTGTTCTGGCCCATTACCACCTGGCAACACATCTACATTTATGGGGTTATTTTTAGAGGTTTCCCTTGTCATGAAAGCCCAAAGCTTCCAAGCATATGAAGCGAAGTGTTTGTGTGTGTGTTGGGGGAAGGGACCTATAGGGTTTGGATGAGGAAGGCAAGACAATGGTTATTTGATGGGGTTGGTGTCAGCTTCACACCATGTGGCTGTGTGCTGGGTCACCACTGCCGGTCTGCAGTAGCTGCATTGCTGCAGGCACAGAGAGACACAGCATGGCTGTTCCTTTGTCACTGGCTTCACTTGACACGACCAGTGTCATCACCAGTTGGGATTTCGATTGTTGACCCCGTCGCAGCCAGGCCTGGGCTATAAGCAGCTGTTGTTATCGTATGTGCTTACTCCAAACAGTGGAGCCTTCAGAAACCCCCACCATGCACCACCTCTGCTCCGGGAACTGGTGGGAAGTGTCAGAGTGCTCACAGCACGTGCCCAAGGGAATTACTTTATCTTATTCATCTTTGAAAAACATTGGCAAATAGGAATCAAATAAGACATTAGGTCACATCCACATCCAGCTTTAATTTTATGGCCTAATGATTGAAGAGGAAGAGTTTTCATTAAGGTTGGCACTCCTGCCTATATCTAAATTCCGTTTTTAATTTAAGGTTTCTATTGTGGTTTTTCTCTTTCTTTGGAACTCTCTTTCCCCCATGGCTACAACAGCCTTTGTACATACATCGCAGAGGAATCTTAATAGGTGCTCAGTGGGTGTGATTTTTTCCCTTTGGTGTCGCTGGTGTAAGATGTTGGAGTTATTATATAAGAGGTTCTCAGACATAGTTACCCTATTTTGGTTTCTTTTGCTGGTCTGAGGGTACTTGGCATTTTGCATTAATAGAGATTATTCTATTTGGAAGAATTCTTGTAAACCTTTTTATTTTTAATACCTCAATAACAGAGGGAATTGAATTAGTTAGGCATGAATGTTTTCTTGAAAACACATATACACATGCAAGAACATACGTCAGCATACGCTAATGCTCATTTCTTCCTGGTAAAGCTTCAAATCTTCCGAAACTCCTCTGAGGACTTTTTTTTTTTATGTCACTAATGAACGTATACATAAAAATTTTCCTTAAAGCTTTTAAAATTATTTTTTCCAAAATGTGTAGCAATGGGGTTTCTTTTTTCTTTAAAATTATTTTCATCGTGGCAAAATACATATAAGAGAAAATTTACTGTCTTGGCTATTTTTAAGTGTACAGTTCAGTGGCATTAAGTACACTCACATCGTTGGGCAACCATCACCACCACCCATCTTTAGACTCCTCTTCTTGATACCTTTGGCTCTTACTTTTGTTTTCGTTGTTGTTTTTTCACACATATGTCAGGTCTTTAGAATGTGCAATTGAGGCCAGAAAGGGGAACAAAAAGTATGTAAAGAAAAAGGATATCTTTTTTTATTTCTCTTGACCTGAGCCAGTGCCACTGCCAACCTCGAATGATTGGGATAATTTCTTTCTTATATTGAGAGCAAAACACAGTGAAACAACAGTAGCACGTAATGCCCTCTATTGCCAAAAAGTCTATAAAATTCTGGCTTCACAATAATATATCAGAAGAACAAATGAAGAAGGAGCCCTAACAAGTAAAAATTGCTCTAGCCCTAGAAAGCCCATTTCCTCTGTGTAAGATTCATATTATTTTCATGGTTCATTCACTGGGAATCTGAGAATAAGGAAAGGAAAGGACTTTCCTTCTCCCGGACTCTGAAAAGCCAAAGAGCTATGGTTCTAAGGGACTACAGGCGTGTAGAGTTCACTCCACTCTTGTTTTAGAAGTGTTTTCTTACTGATGTAACATCACTGTTCTCCCAAGATAGGAGAAATGTTGGGATATTTATTGCCAAGTCAATTTTGGAAAGTCAGCTTGAGGGGATGCATTTATATAACCACATGGGCTGTAAAACTGTGGAGTCACACTGTTTGTGGTATTGGCATGGTGCACAGCGAGGTCAGCGGACTTTTCTAAAAAGGTCCTGATGCAAATGTTCTAGCTTGGGGGCTTGTCTGTCACGGTCACTCAGCTCTGCCCTTGAAGCATGGGAGCAGCCGTGGACACACATCCACAAGGAGAGGTGGCTTGTTCTGACAAAACTTTTTTTTACAGACATTGAAATATGAATTTTATATAGTGGTCACATGCCATGAAATCTTCTTTTGATTTTTTTTCCAGCTATTTAAAAGTGTAACAACCATTCTTTGCTTATGAGCCATGCACAAATAGGTGTGGACTGGATTCGGCCCTTGGGCTGTAGTTTTCTGGTCTCTGATGTAGAGGAAAAACAGGATTCTGAGACCTGTTGATAAGATCCAAAGGACAGAGCTTGGTTCAAATTCTCAATCTGCCAAGTATCAGCCATGTAACCTTGGGCAAGTCCCTAGTCTCTCTGAGTTTGAGTTTCTCTGTCGGGGAAGCCTGATGGGCCACCCCAGAGGCCTGAGGGTCAGGGACAAAGTAGGGCACAAAGGGGTGCTCAGCCCCAAAGCTCAGAGGAGACTAAACTCCTCTCCGTGGGAGCCTGAGAACACCTTTCCATTGGTGGTCATCAAACTTCTAGCAAGAGATAAAATGAAAATTTCAGTTTGTTTCCTGTCTATTTATTCCATCAAAATAATACTTTGTTCCTACCAAAGGAGTGAGACTGCTAAGAAACTACAAACTTCCTAAATTGCAGGCTCACTGAGGAAGAACATTCTCCATATGTTTTCATCAGACACACAATAGAGGTCTCATTAAGGGATGGCAGGCTCTGTCTTGTGAAGTCAGCTAGGCTGAACTGCCTCTATGGAATTCTTTGTTTTCCCAGGGGAGGTAAATGCTTCCTCCAGGGACTCGTGCCCTGAAAGTTCAGAATACCTGCAAAAGGACAAATCACGTTTGTTCAGAGTTTCTTGAATGTCATGAAGAGCTGGACCCATTAATCTTCTCTCAGAATAAATCAAACTCTGGTGCCTGCAACCTAACCTGGAGTAGAACTTTCACCAGCCAGTGCCTTCCCTCCAACTCCTGATGGAAAAGCCAGATGACAGAAGCCAGCGGAAGAATTCCTTCCCTGCCCTCCCATATCTATCCTTCAAGGAGCTGGCTAACCCTACAGGTGGACACTGCGCCATGTTGCAATCTATGTCACCCCTTGAAGGGAGTGGGTACACACAGTCATCCTTTGCTCATCCCAAAATGAGGAACATCAGGAGCATCTGCCAGAAACCAATCCAGCTGTGCTGACCACTGCAGGGTTTGGGGGGCTGGGAGAGGGAACTAGGCCCCTGACAGCTGTGCAGACATCTAGGGCAGCTGTGGAGGAGGTGGGCAAGCCAAGATAGGAGGGAGAGGGGAACAGGAGCTGGAAGTCAGAGAGTGCAGCGTCACCTTGCGTGGAAATCACAGGTGCTGTGATCACAGGCAGCATCACTTTGAGCAGAAATCAGGTTTGATCCCCTGCACTGTCACAGGGGATAACAGTGCACCAGCAAGATGGATTGGGAAGGGAAGGATGTGGTAGGTGGATCTGCAGAGCAAGTCTTGATGCTAAACAGCACAGAGCTCCAGAATAGGGGGCCTGCAGGGATCTGGGGAGGGGACCTTGAGAAATACAGTGATGATGATGAACAGTTTCGATTCGTGCTCTTGCTTTCGTGATGCATTGTGAGGCTGCCTGCCATGTGTTCATGACCCATCTCCTGTGGTTAAATGAGAGAACTTCAAAAATGTGCAGCTCTGCCTTTATAAGAACCAGTGTAAATCCAGAGGTTAGATATGTTTACATAAAGTGACTTATTTTTAATGTTCATAGGGCTTAGAAAAAGAATAGCAATTTGATTCTTGTATCAGTATGAAACAGTATGAATAAATATTCTCTGTGGGTGGTGGGCATGTTTATCCATACATATGTATAGACGTGCTTGGGAGCCTGCATGTATGTGCACACATTCACGCACACCCCTCCGTCATGTCAGTAGTGTAGGCTTCTATTTAGGAACAGAATTAATCAAATAATTGTTGTTCTTTTTGGTTTAGAGAGGTCTGGCCAGCCATGTTTCTATTTTTATTTCATTTGGCTTATTTACCACCCACATTCCTGAAAGAAAGCAGAAAGAACATTTCCAATTCCTGTGCACTGGTCTTAGAGTTGGAAAAACTTTAGAAAAAATTTTTGTAGTCTGGCTGCCCTGCCTGCCTTACAAGAATTCAGACTTTGAGATGCTATCAAGGAAAGACAACAGCCCTGGCCCTGGGCCTCCTGCTCACACCTCCCTGCCTTTGAGCCATTGCTAGCCGCTGAATGGCCACTGACTCTAAGAGACTCAGCTGAGAGTACATGCAGATATGAGCAGAGATATGTTCAATACCAGACCTTGGGACATGGTGGAGGACAGGTTTTCCAGTTTCAACCTTGGCCACCCTAATTACTACTTATGCGACCATGGCCAAGGTCCTTAACCTCGGTTCCCTCTCTGTAAAATGAGGATGATCTCACCTACCACATCAGACTGTTGTAGGGACTGAATGAAATGATGAGTGTAAAGCATTGAGCACGGGGCCTGACGCACAGGAAAAGTGCAGGAAATGATAGAAACTCTATTAGGAACACAAGACACTTTTGTTGATTAATTATGACTCTCTTATCACTGCCCCATCTTGCTCACTCTCTCTTTTGTGACCTGGCACCACTACATTCGCTCGTTCACTCTGTTATTTATACTTACAAAGCCAAGTTCCAAAACGAATTGAAGGTGGCCGGTGTCAATCTCCTACTGGAATTCTTTCTCCTACTTCCTATTATACAGACACAACAACATTACAAAAAATGTTTGGGCCTCATGCCTAATCCTCGCCTGAAGAATCTGCTCTTTCCTTCCTGGTCAGTTTGCCTCCTCCACGCAGAAGCTTCCAGCCACGAAGCCCCGCCCGCTAGACCACTGCAGAGGAGCCGGTTGCCCCCTGCTTCAAAGGGCCTGAGGGCAAGAGCGAAGCACGCAGAGCCCAGGGTTAGGGTGTGCCTGGAAGATTCTCCCGAGGGTGCACAGAGATCCCTACAGCTCTGCCCCACAGGGTCCCAGAAACCAGCTGGGACCGATGCAGGGAATCAGCCCGAGTGGCCCTAGACTCACCCCACTCTGCACTGTGGAAGGAACTGGGGGCTCCTTAGCGAGGCGGCCCTGGGGCCCCACTAAGAGGTTACCTGCCTGTCCGCTGGAGTTGGGGGAGGGGGCTTCCCCTGCAGTTGTCAAGGCATTTGGCAGAAGGCCGGCTGCGTCATTTCCTCTGATGCATACAGCTATTCGGATTCCAGAAAGTGTGAAGAGAAACCCCACAGGAAGTGGGGAGCCAGCCCGGTTTGGACAGCTGTGCTCCTTCCACGAGGCAGGCGGCCTCCCTGTGCCCGAGGCCAGGCCAGAGCTGCCCTGCTTTTGTTTCCCCTCAACCGTCCCAGCGTCCCCACAGGGAATCAGCCAGAGAGTTGTTTAGGATGTTTTGTATTTGCTTGTTTGTTTTTCTTTTCTTTTTTTTTTCCTCTTCTCTCTTTTTCTGGGGATTTCCCTGCAATGAGCAGCCTGATGTTTTTCCTGAGTCTCCCTTGAAGTGAGACGCTCTCCTTCAAAGCAGAACTGCACTGAGGGAACGCTAGCTGCCGGCCACACTCGGCAGCCGGCTCTGGGCCCTGCTAGGATCTCCTCTCTCTCTCCCCGAACACCTGGAATTCTGTTCCCTTTCTAGGAATTGCTCTGTCTCCTGTGTAGGTGGCTTGTAAGCTTCACCAACACCTAGCCAGGGTGGAAAAGGGTGAACTGGAGTGTTCCGGGCAGATGAAGGGAGTGGGGCTCTCCATGTAGAAGGAATAAACACAAAAAAGACACGGACACGTACAGAAGCAAGATGTGTGCACGGCTGCGGAGGTGGCAGAGAGGCAGAGCCTGAAATCCTTGCAGGCTGCATGAAGTTGCTGGGGCTTGGTCCGGTAGGGGATGGAGATGCAGGGAACCTGGTGTTATGCCTCTGTGGGCCTTCATAGCAGCTTCCAGCCAGGGCTGGTGATGACAGCAAGGATCAGAGGGAGCGGTGCTTTTGGACTTTGGCTACACAGTGGAATCACATGGCCATTACTTCTAGGACCACCAGCCAGTCTGGTACCACAGGGAATTCTAAGTCTTCAAACTTGATGATTCAGAGAGAACAGTTGATTTAGATTTTGGTATCAAATGCCATACATAATACCACTGCCTCTTTTGATTCTATAGCTCCTAAAACCGCACCTACCTTTTCTTGGGGTTCTTTTGGCATCAGTGTCACCATGCTTCTCATAGTGCCATGACACCAGAATAAACCTCACTGGATCCTGTCCCAGCCTGCAGTCAGAGATTGTTCCAAGGTGGCCCGCAAGGTTTAGCTGAGTGCCACAGCTTTCCCGCTGATGCCAACTCAGATGTTCCTTGGTTGCCATCCTTGTCACTCCTCCAGGAAAACTGCTGGGTCTCAAGGGACTTGCTTTTGCGATAAGTGGATTAGATCTCAAGATAAGGAAATAGCAAAATGTCTGTGTGACATTGAGTATAGAAACATGGCCTGAGAGAGACGAGTGTTGGCGGTAGCTGAGGAGCCTTGGTGGTTGGGGTGGGTGAAACCTTGGCGTAGACCTCCCAGCGCAGCTGCTCGGAACGAAGGAGGGACGGTGGGACCCAGGAGAAAAACAGTCAACATCTTCAAATCACACACTTTGGGGAGAGGGAAAAAAATACCTCACAACAAAGAAACAAATGGGCAATATGGATACAGTCTGGAGACTTTTAAGTCTCTAAATGGAATTTGTGACATGAAAGGAACCACATAGAAAGCCCATCTTTCTGACCTGGCCTCTACCCCCAGAGGCCTAGCCTTGCTGAGGGGAATGGAATTCTCCCCAGGTGCAGGGTTGGGTGTCACCTGCCCTGCCCTGCCCCTGTCTGCACTCCTGCTGCAGCTCACGCGCTGTTCCGGGGTGGTACCTGGGGCAGGGGCTGTGCTGCTGATGCTGGGCAAGGAAGAGCTTCAAACAACGGGTAGAACCCTGATGGCCATTTCTGGTGGACTCGCTGTTTTGCTCTCGTGTCTTTTTTGGCATCATCACATTTGACATTACCTTTGAAATGTGCTAAGGAAGCTCCATTTTTGGAGAAGAGGCTCTGGGAGGTCACTCTCTCCTGCTTTCTGTTCCATTTCCGTTATTTCAAGTGTGCAAGCATGTGCACGTGCTGTGTTAGGTGAGAGGCAGTTGACTTCTCTCGTGGTGCCCCGTCTGACATGCTGTCTACTTTTGGCTACCTGGTTTTAAACCATTGAGTTTTTAATGGTGGCCATTGGAGGGAGGGGCTGTTTCCATAAAGATCATTTTTACAAAGTTTCTAACACTAAATGTCCTCCTTATTCTCCTTACCACACTGCTGAGCCTTCTACATCCACCTTGGTTTCATTTCTTTGTGATGCTTTTCTTCCTTAATATTTTTTTTTTAAGAGACAGGGTCTCTGTAGCCCTGGCCAGAATGTGGTGGCCTGATCATAGCTCACTGCAGCCTCAAGCTCCTGGGCTCAAGCAATCCTCCTGTCTCAGCCTCCTAGTAGCTGGGGCTACAGGCATGTACCACCATACTCAGCTAATTTTTTTAATTGTTTTCTGTAGAGATGGGGTCTCACTATGTTGCCCAGGAGTCTCTGACTCCTGACCTAAAACAATCCTCCCACCTCGGCCTCTCAAAGTGCTGGGATTACAGGCCTGAGCCATCATGCTGGGCCTCCTTAATTGTTTTATTTCCAATATTTTTTATTTCCAATTGTTTTATTTCCAATATTTCTTCTTCCTCTTCTCTCCTACAGTTGGTGAATTGAAAGAAAACATGGGTTTTAAAATGCTGTTGTGGTAGCCTTTCTATTCCTAATATATTTTCAAACTGTACAGACACAAAAGCCTCCTTCTATTCCTTTCCCCAGTGGAATAATGAAAACAGTATGTTTTTTTGTTTGCTTGTTTTTGTTTTTGAGCCAATTAAATCTGCATTCGAGTCCTTCTACATACTAGCTATGTGAACTTGGGGAAATTGCTTTAATTCTCTGAGCCTCTTTTTCCTCATTTGTAAATTAGAAAAAAGTAATGTCTACTTCACAGAGTTGTGAGGAAGAAGAACACAAGTAAGTCCAAGGGCTCCCACCCTAGTAGGTTCTCAGTGCATGTCTCCCTCCACCTCTGGTCTTACTTGGGCCTACAGGCCTAATAATTATTCTTCTGCATAGGACTTTCGTCTAATTAACACATATTTTTAAGCATCTAGTATGTGCAGGTCTTGAACACCAGGGTCCAAACAAAAACAAGATATGGTTCATTTCTTTAAGAGCAGCCTAGTACCAAATCAGGAATGTAATAAACTGTCACAGAATAACGTGACATAGGCACATTCCCATGGGCACCAAGGGACTCTGGAAGACGAGCACCTAAGACTCCTTGGGGACAGGGTGGGAGGGTAGAAAAAAGTCCCTGAGGAAATGACAGCTGATCAAGTGTTGAAGGGTGCTGGAGTTGGGAGGAGGACTTTGGGGAAGAGAAGAGCCAGTGAAAAGGTGTGTATGGGAATTGCTGTGGGTTCCACAGGAGACAGAGGGTGTCAGGCAGGATGGCGGGTGAGGCTGAGTGGTTGAGAAAGAGTCCAGATCATGAAGAGCGTTGTAGGTTATGGGTGGGACTTAGTTTGAAAGCTATGGAGAGCCATTAAAGGAGTATACGCTGAGGAGCATCATAACATGACAAGGATTTTACCTGTAGCACGCCAAGCCCATTCTAAGAAACCCTCGTTTACACAAACTGCCTCTTTCAAATCAACATGAAGTCAGAAAGTCCACAGGCTGGGAGTCCTAGTTCTGCCACTGATTGGTTGTGTCACCCTAAGGAAGTCACTTACTCTCTGATGGTCTGAGTTGCCACATCTCTGAAATGAAGGGGCTGGACTAGGACTTAGTCACTAAGTAATACCCATGTACCTCTAAGCTTTCATGGTCGTCTGTGATTTTGTGATGATGTCACTGCTTTTTGGAGCTTGTTTTGTAAATTATGGAGTCATAAAATTGCTATGTTAGCATGATGATTGATACCTAATAAACATCAGATTTTTTTTCTTTATATAGTCTACATAAAAGCTAGGTACTAAAATATGTGATGGTGTCACATAGCAAACTAAGAATCAGAGTTGGTTTCCTTTTAGCCTTGGCTGGGTCAGAAAGTATTTGTGAGACCTGGAATAAGTAATTTTACCCCTGGACCATTTACTCCCTGCCCTCCCCTAACTACCAGTTATAAAAATACGTAAACTGATAAGGGTAAGATTTGACTCTTAGTGCTCAGCAAAGTTTGTTCTATGGCTATTTAAAACTCCATGCAATGACTAACAAATATATGGAGAACATTTTCAATTGGTAAAGTGTTCAGATCAGACAAAATTGAGTATATTATGTCAAAGATAGGCTGATTTCATTTACCCCCACAAAAACTAGGCAAACGTCATTTAAACTTCATTTCTAAAACTAAATATTTTAATTTGGAGTCTCAGTCTACTTTGCTTTTTGTTGTTTTTTAAATAACTGGAGTTTGTTTTCTTAGAAAAATGACATGCATATCAAAAATATCTAAAAATTCAGATACTATGCAAAAGACAAAATATCAGAAATATTAAACATGCATAATTTCATCCTCCCAGAGATAAACTCATCATATTGGACCCAAGTTTTGTTTATATTTTTTTCCAAAATAATTGGATCACACCATATGTAAACGTACTGTTACGTGACTTGAACAAAATATTCGTCATTATACATTAATATACAACAAAGTTGTAAAGGTCTTCTCAGACTCAGGCAAAAATTGAATGGTGAATTCCAGTGCTGGTAGAAAGTAATACAATGCAAGTGGTGCAAAGAGATGGGGGTATTAAAAAAGGTAGCTAATAATGCTTTCTTGGAGCTGAAAGTTGGATCTTAAAGGATGCCAAAATTTGCCAAGCATTGAAGAGTAGAAAGCATTTACCAGATAGAAGAAAACTGCCTGTGAGAAACCACTAGAAACCAGCCTGTGGGAGACCTGGAGAAATCTAGTTCACCTGGTGGGTGGAGATTCAGCAGGAGGTGAACAGAGGGTGGTGGGACAGCTTTGTTCACCAGGCTGCAGAGTATGGAATTTGTTCTGCTGACAGTGGAGAGCCAGTGACTTGACAGAATCCATCACTGCTTTGTATTAAAGCAAATGGGAATGACCACAACCAAAACTCCCAGCTTCGCTCCTTTCTTAAAATCACATTTTTAGCCTGGCACAGTGGCACGCACCTGTAGTCCCAGCTACTCAGGAGGCTGAGGCAGGATTGTTTGAGCCCAGGAGTTCAAGTCTAGCCTGGGTAACATAGGAAGACCCCATCTCAAAAAAAAAAAAAAAACAAAAAAAACACCACGTTTTAAAAATCCAAGTGTTTTTAAAAACCTTCATAGACAAGCCAAGCACAGTCTTGATGAACATTTCTCAGAAAATTCTTGTCACCTCTGCAGAAGCCTTTTAAAGCACCCTTTGGAGTTCTTCAGCAACCTGCCTTAATACATAGGGCATTCAATAACTGCAGCAATGGCAAATTCATCTTCAAGAGCACCCCGGGTAGAAGTTGTTTAGGCCACTCTCCCCGTGGAGAAAGAATGTGTTTGGCTCTGCTAGATGTCTGCAGGAGGGCTCTGATGAGGAAAGCTGTGGAACCTAGTATTGGCCATTTGTTTTTTCTTGTGGAACAAGTTGTTTCTTAGATAGCTCACTGCTGCCACCCAGTGTAGGAATGCTAGAATACAGCTTTGAGAGCTTTCAGACTTTGAAGGATGGATCCAATTGAAACGTCCTTCCTCAACTTTCTGATCTGCTATTTCAACTCTTCTTTCCCTATATGAATTTAAGAGACAGCCCGGCAGACAGTTTTTTCCTCTGCGTTTTGAGGCAATACAGTGAAGTGAGGAAAGCACCAGTCCTAGCTCTTCACAGACTAACTCAGTGACCTTGGATAAGTCCCATATCCTTTCTGAAACCGTTCCCCTGCTCTGTGTGTGTGTGTGTGTGTGTGTGTGTGTGTGTGTGTGTGTGTGTGTGTGTGTGTGTGTGTGTGTGTGTGTGTGTTGTAACTCTTCCATATTTCTAGTGTCTCTAGTCTCTCAGGGGCATACTTGTTTCAGTATGTACCCATTACACCATAACTCAGATTGGCATCAGTCTGAGTAAAGAAAAAAATCTTTGGCATTTTGAAAATTCAGGAATGGCTGCAACCATCTATGATTAATATGTCGATATATAAGTCATATCATCCGAATGCATATTCATGCGAAAGTCTTAGTGGCTTTAAGCCACAATCACATGGCGCAGTGGAAAGAACCGGCCTTTGCAGGCAGACAGACCTGGGTTTAAATCCTATGCCTGCCGCTCTCTGCATGGCTTCGATAAGGTGCCCTCCTTCCCTAAGCCTGTGTCCTCAACAGCACAGTGGGGATGGCAAATCTTACTTCACATGCCGTAATATCTGCAGAGCAGTGGACACCAGGACTGACGAGCACCAGACCTCTGTTTATAAAAGCAATTGTTACCAGTTACGCTCTGCAGTTTGCGTATTTATCTTGAGCAAATTTTGCTCTGCTCTGAGACGGGGATTATTCATCTGTCAAATGGGATCATAGTTCCTTCTCTTAGAGTTACACATGACATAACCACCCCAAAGCACCTGGCAACTCATAGGTACTTAACAAATGCTAGTTCCTTTCTTTCTGAAAATACTGATGCATTGCAAATAATTATGGAATTAGTTATAAAGCTAAAACCAGGTGTCCTCAAACTACGGCCCACGGGCCACATGTGAGTGTTTTTGCCCGTTTGTTTTTTTACTTCAAAATAAGATAATGTGCAGTGCACATAGGAATTTGTTCATAGTATTTTTTAAACTATAGTCCGGCCCTCCAACGGTCTGAGGGACAGTGAACTGGTCCCGTTTAAAAAGTTTGAGGACCCCTGGCTAAAACTGTGCTTATCCCATAAGCACACTCCCTCTCTCCCATTTTTGGTTCTCTCTCTTTCTTGTTGCACACCTTATTTTTTCCCATCTCTGTCATCAAAAGTTAACCCAAAAAACAAGGACATTTGGAAGCTTTAAAAAAAAGAGAAAATTTATTTTAGGATCATCATGATTTATTTCTATTCCTCACACCAGGTGTTTGGGTCCTTATTTGAGTATCTGTGCATTTACCTGTCCCCACCCCCACTGGCCGCACCTCAGCCACTCTTCCCTCTGGCCATCACCCCTGTTCTGTTCTCCCATGCTCCCCCCACCTCTCCACCTCCACTGGTCAGACTCTTTTTTTTTACAATTTTGGAGACCATCTCAGTGGGTGTATTATCAGAGAAGTCCTCCCAAGCCTCCTCCCCCCAGCAGGAAATGACTGCTGCCATATTCGTGCTTCTGAAGCACACCTTTCTGAAGGGAGAGATTGGGAAAGGGCTTTACTGTGTATTGAGTCCATGCTACGGCGACACTTTTAACCTTCCCATTAACCTTCTCAGGTAAGTATCACTCTCTCCATTTTACAGATGGAGAGACTGAGGGCCTATCCATTCCTTGATGAAACAAACATTTATGGAACACCAATTGCCAGGCACTGGGATGCAGCAGTTAATAGCGGCGCAGCTCCTGCCACCTTGGATCTTACAGGGTCTTAGATGGGATGAATCCAGGAGGCAGGAATGAAACCAGCAATAGACTGTTCCAGTTGTGAAGAAGGGTGGAAGAGAGGGCTGTGCCATGGCTGGAAGGTTAGAGAGCACATCCCTTAAAAAGGGACATTTCAGCTGAGACCCGAAGGCTTCACACAGCTTGGATAGTGAGCAGCAGAAGTGGAATTGAGATGTAGGTGAGTTAGTGCTACCGAGCCTCATATAAATATTTGTGTTTATGTTATCGCATTTTAGCTTGTGATCCACATCGCTTTCTCCCCAGTAGGTTGTGGCTCCTTGAGAACAGTCGCCTCATCTCCCAGGCATCTAGTACAAGTAGTAAGCAGAAGCTAGTGGCCATTTAATTTTTCAATACATGTATTTGGATATAATTGCCTGCATTTAATATTATCGGGATGCAAAAGTGCTTCGATTCTGCCCTGTATATTGTTAGCTCTTTAACCAACACATTTGGATAGTTTTTGAATAGGAAGCTTCTCTACACACCTGGGCACTCCCCTGCTCAAGCTCCTTTTACTCAGATGTTTTCTATTTTATAAGCAGGGGGTGATCCAGGTCAGGATGCAAAAGATGTAGCAGCTGCAATCAGCTCTGTAACAGGTAGAAGTTGGAAGCAGCTCATTCATCTAATTAAAATGACCTTAAACTTGTCCTCCCAAAATGCTAAATGGAACAGGGCTCATTACCAGCCTGCCATTCAGACCATCACTGGCGATGAAATAGGGTCCACTACCCTGTGCTAGGGTGGCGGATACAAAGATAAAAGCGCCTGCAGCGATTCGATGAGCCTTTCTTTTTCCTGACAGTTAGTAGCTCTCAGTCTAGTAGGGCCAACAGACATGCCCAGAGCCATGCACACGCAGATGTACAGACCAGTACATTACATGTAGGCCTCAAGGTGTGCCCAGGGGGAAGGAATGGCTACTTCCACAGTGGGAGTGTGGATGTCTCCCAGGCAGGTGGCAGTCATCTTGTCTGAGTTGGGAGAATGAATGGCAATTAGCTAAGTGAAGAGGGGAGGTCACTATGTGGTAAGAGCAGGCCATGGGCAAGGGACTCAGCCTGTGCAGGGTCCCAGAGGAAGAGAAAGGATGGCACATTTGGGATTTGTCAGTACTCACAAGAGCCAGGCAGGTGATGCATGACAGGACTTTGATATGTTCTTCATTTCTGTTAAGAAATGTCCTCCCAGCTGCTTTTCTTGACTTATACCCATTTAAGTCACCCTTCATTTTTGTGTCTCTGATTGAAACTCAGAAGTTGTTCTCTACTGTAAGAAAAACAGAAGTCCAAATCCAGTTATTGTATTAGTTGGATAAAAGATACTTGGCTCCTGTTGGGGAGACAACTGGGAGCGGTGGGGCCTGGGGCAAACTGGAGAGCATATTCTCTTGCTGAAGAGGACGGCTATTCTTCCACTCTGTCTGCTCAGTGGCTCCAGATCTTGCAGCTTTTCAGAGCAAGAAAGCAACCTGGATTTTGGCAAGGTAGTCAAATTTTTAAATAATGCCTTAATGTAAAACAAAAACCAAAAAAAAAAAACCCCTGTAGACCAAATGAAACACATCCTCATGCTGAACCTTATTCATGGGCCATGCTTGCAAAATGTTTTGTTTAAAGACTCCAGAGGTTCCAGGAGTATTTTCAGACTCCTTCATCAATCGTTGCTCTGCTTGTAGTTTCTCCTAACCATCCTTCTCCCCTTGCTTTCCAGAAAGAGATGACGAGCAGAATGTGTCACTGATGCTCCATCATGCCCTTTGGAAGAAAGGAAAGCTGTTTCCTCCTGGAGCCGTGTGGGCAGGGGGTAGACCGCCCTGGCTGAAATGGCGCAGCAGGGGTGGAGGCAAGCTGTCACTCCTGAGGGACGCTCCCCACTCACTTCGTGTGCTCTTAACCCTCTGAGTGCTGCTAGCCCAGACCTGTGGACCAGGCAGACCACACCGTGAAAGAAGGACCCGCCCCTTGACGCTTCTGGCTCAGAACGTCAGGAGGAAGCCTCTGCACTTCCATGCATGTCACAGTTCTGCCTGTGACCTGCCGCCTAAGCTTTACTGGAATTCAGGTTTTGAGACTGAGATGCTTATTTGTACTTTTCCACTTTTCTGTCTTGTCAGCTGGCCGACTTTTCTGTAATTGGTTTTCTAAGTACCAAGTGAATTTTGGAACTCTGGATGCCCTGCAAGTTTTTCTGCAACAAGCCGCCTTTTCAGGTCTCTGGAAGCTCCCTCTCTGATCCTGTGGTTTAACACTGTGCAGGGCTGTGGAGCTCTGAGAGATCCAAAGTCCCCCATTAGCCCCCAGCAGCATCTGTACAATTTCCCCAAGAAGTAGTTTTATCAGGGACCCCTCCATGACGTGGCTTGTCTCTGCCCCAAACAGGGTCTTCATGTTCTAACTACAGGGAAGAGACTGGTCACTAGCTTAAAGCTAACAAGTCACCAGTTCGCCTGATCAGAATGTATTTTTTATAATCACCGTCATTCCTTGTCTCTTCAGTTGAAGATACTCTTTCCTCTTTCCCAAAGAGAGAAATAAAAAGGAAGTTTTAAATGACTAAGAATGATCAGCAGGAACCCTGAGCCAGATTAGTGCAGTGTTTGTTCTTTATGAAAGGTCGGGGAGTCGTGGCTGTCTCTACATGATACTAACATTTCAGTGAAAAAAATTAAAGCGCATCTGGTTATTTGGTGCATGTAGATTTAACACCCAGCCCATTGACTTGTAACCTTCCCAACTGGCCCCTCTGAGCCTCTAAACCCAGCAGATGTTTTCTTCCTCCTCCACACTCCCCCGCCTCTGTCTTGTTATATT
The DNA here is from genome assembly GCF_040939455.1 of Microcebus murinus. Lineage (NCBI taxonomy): Eukaryota > Metazoa > Chordata > Mammalia > Primates > Cheirogaleidae > Microcebus > Microcebus murinus. The sequence goes on along the minus strand of NC_134115.1, from coordinate 52,266,070 downwards.
ATGCCACAGAATTAATTTCTGCCCCTGTGATTGTGCCACGGTTGCCAAGGTAACAGTGGAGCTGGAGCTAACTTCCTTCTTCCATCCTTTCCAATTTATCTATTGCAAAAGACAGTCAGGATAATGCATTCTGTACCACATCCTGCCTTTTGAAACCTAAATGAGTTTTAGTTGATGAAATGTTGCCTTCTCTGATTCATTCACAAAACTGTGGTGGTTCTTACAGCCTGTGACTAGGGGGTCATAACACTTCCAGTGATCATTTGAATTTAACAAAATATCAGTTGGTGGAGGGAAGTAGGTAAGAATGTATTAGTGCATTTTAATGTAATAACGATTAAAGATTAACTGAACAACTCTGATTTTGTTTTATTATACTTGATGTGTTAAAGCCATTTCTTGCTGTCACAAAAGCCTAGAATCATGAAATCTTTGTCCAAACTAAGAAAGCACTGACTGTGTGTGTGTATGGTGGCGTCCTATGTTGACCTTGCCAAGCAGGCGATCCTTGCTTCATATCCGTAAAGGTTGTCTCACGGATTCCAAATGCTGCTACCTCTCCATGTTGTTGTGCTCTGGTCAACAATAAACTTTTTTTTTTTTTTTTTTTGCTTCCTTAAGTAACTTTGAGAGTACAAGATAGACAAAGATTTTCCTTAGCATCATTTTTGGCTGAAAGATTATCTGACTATCCTAAGGATCCAGAGAACAGAGATACAAAAGCCCCTAATTCCTAACCTGTGCGATATGTAGTTATCACATGGGCATGCAGAACAGTGGGACAGAGAGAGGACAGCGTGGAGCCCCAGCCCTCCAAGGAACTCTGTAGAACTCTGTAGCTCTGCACCATGGAACACCATAGGATTTTTTTTTTTTTTTTTGAGACAGAGTCTCACTCTGTTGCCCAGGCTAGAGTGCCGTGGCGTCAGCCTAGCTCACAGCAACCTCAAACTCCGGGGCTAAAGCAATCCTTCTGCCTCAGCCTCCCAAGTAGCTGGGACTAGAGGCATGCGCCACCATGCCGGGTAATTTTTTCTATATATTTTTAGTTGGCCAATTAATTTTTATTTTTAGTAGAGATGGAGTTTCACTCTTGCTCAGGCTGGTTTCGAACTCATGACCTTGAGCGATCCACCCGCCTCAGCCTCCCAGAGTGCTAGGATTACAGGCGTGAGCCACTGCGCCCGGCCTGGATTTTGCATTAAAAACTTGAGTATGTTCCTGCATTTCAATAATACTTACAAAGGAAGCTGGAATCCGAAGACCTTTGTTATTAATTCAAGGTTATTGTCTATTAACTATTTGTGCATATTAAATTTCTACTCAATTTAAAATCCAAATTTCTTTAAACCTCTTAGAACAATTTCCTTCTGGTTATATTGTTAATAATTGCACTAATCAACTCTTCTGGGGTAAATTCTGGCAAACTGTTCTTATTTTTTAATTACAAGGTGTTCCTATTCCCACAGAACTTTGTTTGGCAAATTCTAAAGAAAATCCTTATAGGCAATTTCTAATCTCCTTGGCCTGACTACATTTTACCTGCATCTCTATTGTAAATGGAGCTTCAGACCTCTGGGTCAAAGACTGACAACCCTGCTACTTCCTCCTAGCCTTTTTTTTTTTTTTTTTTTTTTAATTTTAGGAAATTTCAGGTGGAAGTTTCAAAATTGAAAGACTACAATAAGCACCCTTATGTCCTTAAGTGCATCAATTGTTAATATTTTGCGGCATTTTCTCTTTTTTTATAGACAGAGTCTTGCTATGTTGCCCAAGCTGGCCTCAAACTCCTGGGCTCAAGCAACCCTCCTGCCTCAGCCTCCACAGTAGCTAGGGCTACAGGTACAAGCCAGTGCACCCAGCTCATACGTTCTTTCTCACTGTAAATACACATTCTTTTTGCTGAACCATTTGAAAATAAGTTGGAGACCTCATGACAATGCAAAATACTTCATCATGTTCCTCCTATTAATAAGGACATTGTCCTATAAATCTGCAATATTGCACTCACAAAACTGAACACTGATACTGTATCTAATATAATTCATATTCACTCTCCAGCTGTCCCAGAGATATGCTTTATAGCTAATTCTTTTAAAAATCCAAGATTCAATCAAGAAACACACATTGCATTTAGTTGTCATTATCTTTTGTTTCCTTTAATAGATGAGTTTTCCTTTTGTGTGTTTGTGTGGTGTGGTGTGGGGGATGATGTATGTGGTGGGGTTGTGTGTGTAGTGCATCTTTCATGATACCAGCTTTATTAAAGAGTTCAAGGTCAGTTTGTGGAATATCTCACAATCTAGATTTTTTTTTCTGATTGTTTCCTAATTATTAGATTCAGGTTAAACTTTTGAGGGGGGCAAGAATACTACATACGTGATGTTTCCTTCCTATTGCATCACATCAGAAAACACAATGTCTAGTTGTCTCTCTCTCTTTTAAGACAGTCTCACTCTGTTGCCTGGGCTAGAGTGCTGTGGTGTCAGCCCAGCTCACAGCAACTTCAAACTCCTGGGCTCAAGTGATCCTCCTGCCTCAGCCTCCCGAGTAGCTGGGACTATAGGCATGCACCACCATGCCCGGCTAATTTTTTCTATATATTTTTAGTTGGCCAATTAATTTCTTTCTATTTTTAGTAGAGATGGGGTCTTGCTCTTGCTCAGGCTGGTCTCAAACTCCTAACCTTGAGCAATCCACCCGCCTCGGCCTCCCAGAGTGCTAGGATTACAGGCGTGAGCCACCGCACCCGGCCATGTAGTTGTCTCTTCATATTAAGAGTATCAGTGGGTTCAGGTGTTGTCTGCCTGATCCAATCATTATCAAGTTCCATAATTCATTAAGCTCTGAAATTCCATATGCACACATTTTATAGAGTGTGAGGCTGTGCATATATGCATTCATTTCTTAATATTCTCAGAGATCAAAGATACCTAAAAGATGATAACTGTTAGATGTTAGAGCAGTAACAAAGAATTCATACCTTTCCATTTAACAAGGCAGGGGAAACAGGAGTGTTTCCTGTGCAAGCAGGGTGTGAGTATGCCAGCTAGTGAGAATTCATACATCCTGGAGCCAGAGTTGAAATATGCATAACTTTTTTTTCTCCCCATCCTTGGTGACTTGCCATCAAACCCATGATTTATCCACAGAGAGCCTGTGTTCTTGTTGAGGATGATTGCCAATTGTTGTGTATGTGAGATATTGCAATGGGTTACGGCCCTCCAAAGGACCACGAGATATAAACAAATATGAAGTATGTATGTGGTATTAAAATTTGGGGGGGATGGTGCAGGGGATGGGGGGAGATGACTAGGAGTAAAATGTCTTTAAAAGGCTCCACGGGGCAAACACAATGAAAACAAAATAGATTGAGATATACTAATCTAGAGTCATTTTCTGCTTCTTAGGTTAATTTTCTTTTCCCTGGGTGTTTTCTCATGTCTAAGGGCCCAAAGTCTCAGAGCCAGAATAAGTGGAAGAAACTTTGACAGACTTCTCAATCCATTCCTTCTACCCCCAAAACCATGTCAGTAACATTGGAGGTGAAAGATCTATTCTCCTCCCACAGATCTTCAGGCATAGAAATTCTACAGCATCCTTTGGTAAACACTTTTCAACACCTGAAATCTTTCCATTCAACTTGGGTCAAAGTATCATCTTTGAGTTTCAGCACATCTTTTCTAGCACCCCACTTTTAGAAAGGTCCAAAGACTATATAGGATAAGTAAAAATACAATAAATGACAACTTTATTTGCATATCCATTAAATATTTGAAGACTGTTGCCAGTTGTCCTTCAGTCTTCTTCCCCTGAGAGTTCTCCCAGGGCAGCATTCTCTGGAAAGTCCTGTTACTCTATTGTTGACCATTTCTGCACTTCAACTTGAAACCTTCCCAAAGGTCTCCATGCCATTCTGTGTTATGGATATGAACAACAGTGAACGTGATAAATTATTGCATGCCTTCTCCAAACTAAATTGTCTTTGCTAAACCCTGACTTGCTTTTTATACATTGGTAGGTTTTCCTTTGTAATTGCTCATACAAAATTATTACCTATATTATATTCAAGCATTTTGGTTTATATTCCTGACTTTTCTTTCTTCTTTCCTTTAACATCCCTCATTAGATTATACTGTTTTGGATTTCTTTTTAAAAGCCCATCTCTTTAGCAAAACATTACAGTTCCTTTATTTAATAAAGGAATAGAGTTCCTCTCATCTTTTTATGCTGATTTATGCCAATCTGTCATTCTGGTTAGTGATGGAACCATGTCATTTTCTGTGGTCCCTAACCTTATGTACCTTCCAAATTCTGTGGGTATCACACTGTGAGAAAAGTAATGCTGTAGGAAAAGTATGGCCATGTCTTCAAGAAACGTGTACAAAAGCACAATCACTAAAGGGAGTTGGAGGTATCATTTGGATAATACTGTTGTTCTTGCTCTGATAGTTTTGGTTCTTAAAGAAATTGGTGATTCTCTTCTAGAATTAGCCAAACAAAGTGTGGAAATTATGTTTATTTTCCGGCTTTAAAAAATACATCAACAAAAAAGCTTTTATAACAGATTGTTTCCCTCTGGGCAAGTATTGATTCTGGGTAAGAATTTTTAATGACTGTATAAGGATTTGTATGAATTACAGAGAAAAGAGCTCATTTCTAATCAAACAATTAAGCTGTTTTACTATCTTCTAGTGTTCTGATTTCAAAGTTTTCCTTATCTTTTTTACATACTTCAGAAAAATGTTTACTATATTTTTAGTTCAATTTGTGATTGAATTAAGGGCTTGACGATAAGAAAAACAGACTAACACAATTAGAAAAGCAAAGTAAAACTAAAGGATATTTATGAAATCAGTTCTATATGGGCTTAGGAATTCAAATGTCACAAATAAAAGAATATAACCATTATCTAGTCCGTCTTTTTGTAATGCTTGCTTTATTTCTGTGACAAATAAATTCTTCATCTTGCAATGGTCCTAGAACAGATAAATAAAAGGGAAAATGTTAATTCTACAAAAACTAATTCAAAATTCATTTGAAAACACATGGACATATTTTCATTTTAGCAGGAGTTCCTATACCCATCACAGAATTTTCCAGGAGGGCATCAAACATACAGGTTATCTTTTCAGCAGATTACTATGGTACATTTTTCTTGCAGTAAGATCCAATATTAAATTTGATGATAATCTGGCATATAAATAATAAAAATATTTAATCACAGAAAAGCTCTTCAATCTGAGTAACTGAACCTAAGTTTTAATAGTCCCTAGTTTGCCTCCATCTTACATGTGTCACCTTGCATAGTTTATTTAATTGTGCCATATCCCAGACTTCTGAATTTTTAACTGGGCTTATAGATTTGTTTCTATATAACTTATAATGATTTTAGGAGAATAAAATAAGGTAACATCTGAAAAAACAGGGGTATATATAAGTTCTGTGTATTGCTATATTAATAGTACTTTTGTAGTTACAACAATAGTTACATAATGATGCTAATAGAGGCCACTATTGCAAATAGCAATAATAGAATATTTGATAAAAAGCTATTTTATCAGATAAAATGAGATAATGAGGTAATTTCTGGACACAGGGTAGTGGGGAATGAGGCTTCTAGAAATCACAAATTTAAGTTGCTTCTCAGTTCTGCTCTCTGAAATATACAACAAAATGTGACACAGAAGTAGACTCTGGACTTAATTTGGCTTACAGGCATGTTCTGTTGAATTTATACAGTGTTGTCTCAGACTTTTTATAAAACTAGCTACCACTTAAAAATTGAGAAATTTGACACATAAAAATCAGAAATTTTGGCTTTTCTTATAAAATCAGATTTGGCAATACCAGGCTTTTGTTTTCATGTGGCAGGAATTGGCTGAGAAGGGGCTGACCCCTTGAGATGAGAGATGCTCTGCTCAGTTTACCTCTCCCCGCCCCTTCCCATTGCCTCCTAGACCTGTGGCTGACGTCAGTTACCATTTGTCTAACACTGAGATGCTTTGCTCATTTGCATTTCTTGACCCTCCCCTGAAGGCATTTCAGATTGCAGCCCCTGTTACACCATGTCTAGAAAGGCCATTGAGAAAACCACTATATTAATTTTCAAATCTATCCCCCACACATTGAATACCTGCTATATTCTTATATTTTTTCTGGTCACTGACACCATATTAATGATGATAAATGGACAACAGTCTTAGAAGACAATAGATTCAAACAAACCAGAAGCCCCTACCCAACAACAAAAATTACTACTCTCATAAGAAGCTCACTTCCTCTATAGAAATTAAGATGATCATGAATTATGTCCAGTCTTTTAATTATCCTACTTAAGCTTCAACCCTGCTTCTAAGTACTTATTTGCTACATTTCCCAAAATGATAAATGTCATTGAAAAGCAATGGTAGTGTCATTTATAACAATTATATGTTTTATCTGGTTTTACTTCTCTATTATTGTTTAATAGATTTTAGCAGAACGTGTTATTTTAACTAAAACTTCTCATTGTTTTAATGTAGCACTCATCATCTAAGTTTTCATAAAGGCAAAAATCAAGCAAATATTTCCAGCATTTCATAGGTTAAAGACTAAATGAGGAAGTCAAATTCAATCTAATTAAACATTGATTTTGTTTATAACTGTATTATTGCATACTGAATTAAGCCAAATATCTGCTCCAGAGGAAATCATATCATACAATTAAGATTTGACTTCATATTATCAAATCAGCAAAGGATGAGTCCAAGCAGTTTTAAGAAATATATAGAACATGGAGGAGAATGGTTATCAACATATTCCTATGTTAATTAACTCAGAAACAATATGACTGCACATGTACATCTCTACAATGTCTGTATTCAGTATTGGTAAAAAAATATATATATAGCCAGCTGATAGCCCTATGAGGCAGCAGCATTTAGGAAATTCCTGAACTGTGACTTGTTTTTTTATCTAAAAGCTGATGATCTCACTTAGGGCTATCTTAATCAGAAGTAAAATCACATAAATAGGCCGGGCGTGGTGGCTCACGCCTGTAATCCTAGCACTTTGGGAGGCCGAGGCGGGCGGATTGCTCAAGGTCAGGAGTTCAAAACCAGCCTGAGCGAGACCCCGTCTCTACCAAAAATAGAAATAAATTAATTGACCAACTAAAAATATATATACAAAAAATTAGCCGGGGCCGGGCGCTGTGGCTCACGCCTGTAATCCTAGCTCTTGGGAGGCCGAGGCGGGCGGATTGCTCAAGGTCAGGAGTTCAAAACCAGCCTGAGCAAGAGCGAGACCCCGTCTCTACTATAAAATAGAAAGAAATTAATTGGCCAACTGATGTATATAAAAAATTAGCCGGGCATGGTGGCGCATGCCTGTAGTCCCAGCTACTCGGGAGGCTGAGGCAGGAGGATCGCTTGAGCCCAGGAGTTTGAGGTTGCTGTGAGCTAGGCTGACGCCACGGCACTCACTCTAGCCTGGACAACAAAGTGAGACTCTGTCTCAAAAAAAAAAAAAAAAAAAAAAAATTAGCCGGGCATGGTGGCGCATGCCTGTAGTCCCAGCTACTCGGGAGGCTGAGGCAGTAGGATCGCTGAGCCCCGGAGATTGAGGTTGCTGTGAGCCAAGCTGATGCCACGGCACTCACTCTAGCCTGGGCAACAAAGTGAGACTCTGTCTCAAAAAAAAACTAAAAATAAAAATAAAAAAAAAAAAATCACATAAATGTACAACAGAAATGTTCAGCCCACACGAATCTGTGTGAAGGCAAAACCTAGGTTGAGATGCACGGGAGGTTTAGTCAGGATGAAGTCTAGTGGGAGAAGTTAACATAGGCTAGAGAACGAGGAACTGGGCTGCCCACCCCTGTCTGGATGAGAACATATTCTCTCTTACGCTCACAACCCTTCAGTACCACTCTTCACTCCGACTAAAAGCCTCGGATCCCACTGCTCTTCCCCATTTTCCCTTGCTTCTGCTCTGGCTTCCTGGCTGGCCCCAAATATGCTGGGCATGCACACTGGCTGTTCCCTGTCTTGGAGACTTTTCTTCCTGGTAGCTACGCATCCGGTAACTTTTCCCCTTTAAAAATGTTGCCTTCTCAGTGAGGCCTCTGTGATCACACCTGCCCACTACAACTCACGCCCCCCCTTTCTTTGCCCTACTTTTCTTTTTCCCATAGCACTTATAGTATATATTTCTTTATTAGGTTTATTATCTGTCTTCCTCCACTAGAATATAAATGTCACAAGAACAGGAATATCTATGTTGTTTATTGACGTATCCCAAGCACCTAGAATATAGTGGCACATAGTAGATGCTCAATAAACATTTGATGGATGAATGAATTCACATGGCAGATAGGTGCCTAATGAATATCAGGGAAAGATTGAGAGCATATTAATGATGATATTGGTGATATTAACACCAAAAGCTTAAATATCACCTAAGTGCTATTGTGTGCTTACTATAAACTAAGCACACACTAAATGTTTTACAGGATAATCTTATATAATGCTCACGGCAACCCCATAAAGTTGATCATCTATGTCTATTTTCATCAATAACTAGTCAAGGTTACTAACTAATTTGTCTAAAGTTATAAGCAAGAACGTAATGGACTGAGAATTAACACCACACAGGTTTGCTCCAGAGACTACACTCTTAACGGTGGGAGTCAATGTCTTCACCCATTTGGCCCTGGGCACACTTTCAGATTGTCTCCCTCTCTATGGACACAAGCCATGTGGTTTAGGGATTCAGTCTTCAGTTTCTTTCCTGGTCATTTGTTACTGTGGTTGCGTTAGTGTTTCTATGATCAGTCCATCTGAGCTCATAATGTATTTCTTTTCCTATGCTGTGTATTCAAGATAACAAAGTTTGAGAACTATCACAGTCAATTTTTGCTACTTTTCTTTCTCTACTAAAGAAACTAACTGGCATTAATTCTTCATCCATAGTATAAAATACACAAGTACATGAACAGTTAGAAATATGCAACAGAAGGGCTAGAGCAATGTGTGGCTGTAAGATTATTAATGTATATATGTAGAGATGAACAGTAATCACATTACATGTTAAAAGCAGCATCTATTCAACTCATCTGACTGGTGCAGCTTCCTTTGAGGTCACTGGAAGTTATGCAGACTGTAAATATTCTCCAGATCCTGGTTCCATTGGGAGAACTTTAATATGTTAGGATGTAATGCAGGCCTATGTTGTAAGGCTGGGTGAAATAAATATTCTGTGATGAAATGAATGTCTTTTACCTTCCCATTCCTAGGGCTTTGTTCACAAAACCATTCAACTACAGAAAGTAGAAGGCGGCAGCATTCATCAAGGGATGAGCAGGTAAGGGATGAATTTTTTTATATTAAATCATTAGATTCAGCAACTACTAAACTATGGAAGTTAAAGAAAATTTATTCAAATGGCAAGCCCATTTCACACTTCCAGGAACAATGTGTAGCACATTTCCAACCTTAGCATGAGCTCCCTGAGGTTGTGCAGATAATGTAAGGTGTAGCTTTGGTATTAAGTACTGGCAGGGCATTATCTGAACAAAATCCTATGAACTCATACTTTTGCAATAAAAGAAATTACAAATCACAAGTCCAGAAAGTCACTAAAAGCCGTAAGTTGGTTAATGCTATATCATCTGCATTCAGAAGGAAGAGTGTGCTGCCTTTGGCCTCATGATATTTAATTGCAATTTGCACTTTTTCTTCTAAATGACTGCTAAAGGGCTTCTGTGTGACTTAGATAGAGAAATGTGACGGGAGGTACTTAACCCCCTCTCCCATTACAAAACAGAAGGGACCATAAGAGATTTTTTGTGTGTGCTGCTTATAGATTCCTGATATTACCATGTTAAGAAGGACCAGGAGCAAAGCAGGTGGGTGTGCTAAGTGCTTTACAGGGAATTAGGAAGGTATTTTAGGGGAAATAAAGGCCCCGAATGTATTTACTGAGCGTCTGCTTTGTGCCAGGCACTGTGCTTGATACTTGATGTGTAGTCCCATTCCATTTTCACAACCGCTCGTGGAGCGCAGCACTGGCGATGTGCGGGCGTTCTGCGGTCTGCGCATGTGCGGAGACGGAGGGCGGACTGCATGCTGGGAGCGGTGGTGAGCTCACGCAGGGACAGTCCCCGCTATCAGATACAGCTCAGCATTGTGCCAAGCGTTTTACTTGGATTATCTGAATTCATGCTCACCGCAACCCTATGGATCAGGTACCACTGTTATTATTCCCATTTTACAGGTGAGGTCATGAAGCTGTTAGTGGCAGGGCTAGGATTTGTACCCAGGCAGTCTGCCTGCAGAGCCCCTGCTCTTAATCACTGTATCACCCTACTTACACACACACACATACACACACATCATTTATTAAAATTATTCCTCCTTTTGGATTGTTCACTTGCTAACCTGGTGGCAAAGCTGCTTTCATCATGTAGATCATAAAATCAGTTACCTCTGCAAAAGCCCAAAGAACCTTGGAAAACCATGATGAAGAAGTTACATAAGGTGGAATGAATACCTCCCTCACAGGACAGAAAAGGCAGGTCTGGTGAAAAATGTCACTGAAGGTTAAGGTTGTCAAGGGAAAGGAGCATGTAAGGCTTATTGCCCCTGCAGAAGAGAAAGGAAGGCAGGCCTCAGGGAGAAGCTCAGCCTGGCAAGCTGGATGAGAGCAGTCAGGAGTCCAGAGCGGCTCTCACCTTTGACCCCAGGCAGAGGGGTCACAGTCATCCAACCATCCCACAACACAGTCTTGTTCCTGACCAGACCTGTGTCTCCCAGGGAAGACTAGTATATACCAAGGAAAGGAAGTATGTATTGTCTCCTTAAATTGGCAATGGAAATATTCGAGACTGGAAAACATTTAGGGAGATATAATCCGATTTAGTAAACATTTGCATCCCTACAATGGCTAAGCACTTTTAATAACCTCTTAGGCAACGTATAAATCTACCTGCAAATGCTATCATTGCATAGATTTCACACTTCCATGATCAAATAAGTTTGGAAAATATTGGGTAAAAACATTTAAAAAGGGTTTTTTGCTACAAGGGTCTTGGAGCCTTTAGGCTAACATGCACCATAATGTCTAAAAGAGGAATATAACATGAAGTGTTTCCCAAAGAGAAGCTTTTTATATAGATTATGGAAGCTTTTTTGTAGATCATTTTGTGCTACTGCAGTTTGATGGAATGTACTTTGGGCATTGGATCTTTATTAGGTCTTGGTAAAATCAGAATAATAAATCTTACCCTCTTGTATAGAAAGATCCCAAAAATGATTCTTGGCTTTTAGGAACTGTCCAATTCCAAATATCATTGTAATTACATGAGTTTTTCTTAAGATGTAGTAAGAGGGCTGGCTACCTGTCTCACAGTCACAGAGATGCCGGCTAAAGAGGCAGGTTGTGGGGCTTCACGTAAGAACCATAAATCAGAATCTCTGGGAGTGGAGCCCAGAAACTTGCATTTAACCAAGCATCTAGAATGTTTCTTATGTACCTTTAACTTTGAGAACTACCACTCTAGGCCTATCTACACCTACCTCTGAGTGCCACTGTATAGGTTTTGTTTTCTTTTCCTCCCCTCATCCCTCCCTCTCCTCTTACCTTCCTTCTTCCTTCCTCCCTCCCTCCCTCCCTTCCTTCCTGAAAAGCCAGTATAAAGTACTCTTATTACAGTAATAAAACTTGAAACTCATATGCGGAGGGGTGAGGGGCACCAACAATTTCTCTCACCAAATCACTACGTAAGACAGCAGAGGGGTGAGAAGGAGCTGCTGCCAGAGGAAAAGTCAGGAAACTTTGCAATCAGCAGAGGGAGCTAAGCATCAAAAAACAAGAGATGCTGAAGCTGCGATGACCAGCATCATTTTCTTAAGAGAACATTCAAGTATTTGTTATGATGGCTGGCCTTTCATGGGGTGTTGAATCTACATACAGCACCTTCAATTTAGACTTTCAATTAAATTTCTTAAAATTTAGGAAGTGGTGGAGCCTGGAAAATTAGGAGATTACAAAATTCCTGAAACTCCATTAGAAGAATGACAGGATGGAAATAATAATAATAATAATAAGCCAGGCCACAAAAAAGGTTTCGGAGGTCCCTGCTGGCCCAACGTCACAATGGTGATGATCGGCTTTCAAAAGGCAGAGGGTTTAAGGGGAGGGTGAGGTAGGGCTGAAGGGGGCAAAGGCTCTCCCTTCCCCACTTCAGTTTTGATAGGGCTTTTAATTTAACCCAAGGACATCTTTCAAGTTGGAGAATAATTCAGCCCTCAACAGCACCTCAAATCTACTATGACTTTGCAACACAGCAGCAAGAATATTTATATAATAAAAAAAATTTCATCCCAAAATACAAAATAAAATAAAGATTCTTGCAACTCACCACCCACCCCCACCCAAATACCAATTTTCTATTGTAAAGTTAACCCATAACTTGTGCTGTTAATACTTGACCATATACTTAATTGGAAACCTAGGTCGAAAACACTGAAATTGAATCTTCACCTCCAAATGAAAACAAAATAAAATGACTGGCTTAAGGCTGATGGCATGTAGTTTAGGCAAACACATATACGAGGAGAAAAGGGGAAGGGGAAGTGGAGGTGTCAGGAGCAAAGCTAAGCGGTAAAACACGTTCAGTCGGGGCAGATGTTTATGCAGAGTGTGGTGGAACATCAGCAAACACTCCTGTGGAAGCACGTGCACACTGAGGTGCCCAATCCCTCCAAGGCAGATCCAAGAACAGGGAGCTAAGGGAGGAGCCCATTCCTGTCATTCCAGCTTCAGAAGCTCCATGTCGGAGACAAGAGTGGCAGGATGCCCGGGTGGGTGCAAGAGTCTCCACAGTCTGGAGATACAGTCAGTTTGGCTCTCTGACCCACACTCATCTGGGCAACCCCTTCTTCCCAGCCTTGGATCACCTCCTGCCTGCCTAGCATAAACTAAAAGGGCTGTTTCTGTCCCAGAGGAATCAAATTTCTCTCCATCTTCAAGCATCCCAGTGTAGTTAGTGGACCATGCAGGTCTGGCCGTGCTTCAGGAAAACGCTACTGTCTCTTGGGGAGATGGTCTCCACCTGCACTCCCATGGCGTCAGTGGACGGCTGGGCAGGCAGCACAAGTTACAGTATGGACTCGGAGGGACCTAGCTATGGCTCTGCATGTTGCCTGCGTCTTCCCCGCCCTCATTGGTTTTCTATTGCCGCATAATGAATTACAATAAATTTAGTGGCTTAAAACAATACAGATTTATTATCTCACAGTTTCTGTGGGTTAGGAATCTGGGCATGGCTTAGCTGTGTTCTGTGTTTCAGGATCTCTCACAAGGCTACAAGCAAGGACTCCTCTAGGGCTGAGTCTCATCTGATGGCTTGACTGGGGAAGGGTCCCCCTGTAAGTTCATGAGGCTGTTCGCAGGATTCAGTTCCTTGGACTATTGGACTGAAGGCTTCAGTTCCTCATCAGCTAGAGGCCTCTGAGTGTCTTGCCAACTCTTAAAGGGAGTGAATTACACAAAGGCATGAATACCAGGAGAAGAGGGTCATTGGGGGCCATCTCAGAGTCTGTTTGTCTTACAGAGTCAGTGAATAATTTGAGAGCTTTACGCTATTAAAAGGCATCTCCAGCTATCTATCCAGCATAACAGTGGGTCCTAGGACATGAGAAATAATTGTATGGCTTTCCATTATTCTAGTCACAAGCTGGTGTTGAATATTCTAACTTGGTACAGAAAATAAAAGTTGGGAATAGCTTCTAGGGTACAGAAAAAGGAAGTCTCCAGGATGACAGGCCAGCCATAAGAGTATTGAGCCAAGAACAGGGCTTTGTCCTAGTTTTGAGGCTGACTAGAAAGCGCATACTGCTCTCAAGAGTGAGGTAAGAAGGTTGCCTTCTGGCATTGTTAATTGTTAAGAGAGGACTAAGTCCTTGAGGAGTCCTCAAAGTCCTGCCAGGGGAGGTTAGAGGAGGTTGGGAAGCAGCTATGTGCTGGAGCTGGCTTATCCTCCTGAGAGCTGATTAATAATAAATTTATAAGAATTTTGCAATCCAGGTACTAAACACAGCCATTATTAAAAATTAAATTATATAAACATACAATTAAAGTGTGTGTGTATATATATATATATATATATATATATATATAGTAATTTTTTTTCTCTTTTCCAGATCCCCACGTTGCTTAAAGTATATTTTAAAATAAAGGTTAAAAATACTCAAAACTCATCATTTACTAATCATTTTAAATTAGCTATGCTTGAGGTTATTTACGTCTGCTATATGTTATGGTAGAAATGTTACATAATGGTGCTACTGCTCATCGCTCACCAACTCCACATTCAGTGACATTATGTTGGTAGCTTAAAATCAGCCATAGCAGGGGTAATTTATACCATAAAAATTCACAAATGCTACAAATCAAGATGGGGGGGGGTGTTGCACAGCTAAACATTCACCAAAACATTTTTCTTTTTTGTTTATTCTTTCTTTCTTTCTTTTTGCTGCTAAGTTGGTTTCTTTTTCAAAATTTTAAAAATTTGCTTTAATTGACAAATAAAAATTGTATTTATGCTATACAACATAATGTGAAATGGCAAAAGTTAACATATACATTATCTCAAATACTTATTTTTTTATGGCAAGAACACTTAAAATCTATTCTCTTAGCAATTTTCAAGTGTATAATACATTGTTATTAAGTATAATCACCATGACGTACCATACATCTCTTGAACTTATTCCTTCCATCTAACCAAAATTTTGTGTCTTTTGATCAATATCTCCCAACACCCCCACCCCTGACCTCCAGCTCCTGGTAATAATCATTTCTACTCTTTGATTCCATGAGTTTGACTTTTTTAGATTCCTCATATAAGTTAGATCTGCTGCATTTGTCTTTCTGCACCAACATTCTTAATGAGAAGTGATACATACTAAGAGCCAAGCCCTCAGATAACTGCTTTCCATATGTTATGTCCTTTCAGTCTTGGAGAACCATATGAGCTAGTATCTTGGGTTATCTCCAGAGGAAACAATGTAGATGCAGTTTTCTTCTTTCTTTTATTATTATTTCAAAATATTAAAAGGGTACAAATGTTTTTGTTACATGGATACCTTGTATGAGGCTGAAGTCAGGGCTTTTGGTGTGTCCATCACCAAAGAATGTTCATTCTACTTGAGTTTTTACCCCTCATCCCCCTCCCACCAGCTCTCTTCCAATCTCCCTGCTTCTTGATTTTCAATGTCCCTTACATCTCTTTGTGCCCATCATTTAGCTCCCAATTATTAGAGAACACATGTGATGTTTGGTTTTCCATTACTGAGATACTTCACTTAGAATAATGGTCCCCAATTCCATCCAAGTCAATACAAAAGACATAATTTCATTCCTTTTTATAGCTGAGTAGTACTCCATCTTATATGTATATTACATTTTCTTTATCTACTCATGAATTGATGGGCATTTAGATTGATTCCACATCTTTGCAACTGTGAATTATGCTGTGATAAACATTGAAGTTTAGGTGTCTTTTTGATAAGATGACTTTTTTCCTTTAGGTAGATATCAACAAAAGAATTACTGGATTGAACCATAAGTCTACATTTATTTCTTTGAGGAATCTCCATACTGTTTTCCTTAGAGGTTGTAATAATTTGCAGTCCCACCTTCAGTGTGTAAGGGTTCCATTCTCTTTATATCCACAAATATTGTTTTGGGACTTTTTAATAATGGCTATTCTGACAGGGGTAAGGTGATATCTCACTGTGGTTTTAATTTGCATTTCCCTGATGATAAGTGATGTTGAGCATTTCTTCATTTTTTGTAGGCTATCTATCTTCTTTTGAAAAACTTCTGTTTATGACATTTGCCCACTTTTTAAGGGAGCTGTGTATTTTTATTGTGCCGATTTGTTTGAGTTCTTTGTAGATTCTGGATATTAGCCCTTTATTGGATATATAGTTTGCAAATATTTTCTCCCATTCTGTAGGTTATGTACTAAGTCTGTTGATTATTTCCTTTTTTGTACAGATGATTTTTTTTTTTTTTTTGAGACAGAGTCTCGCTTTGTTGCCCAGGCTAGAGTGAGTGCCATGGCATCAGCCTAGCTCACAGCAACCTCAAACTCCTGGGCTCAAGCAATCCTCCTGCCTCAGCCTCCCAAGTAGCTGGGACTACAGGCATGCGCCACCATGCCCGGCTGATTTTTTCTATATATATATTAGTTGGCCAATTAATTTCTTTCTATTTATAGTAGAGACGGGGTCTCGCTCTTGCTCAGGCTGGTTTCGAACTCCTGACCTCGAGCAATCCGCCCGCCTCGGCCTCCCAGAGTGCTAGGATTACAGGCGTGAGCCACCACGCCCGGCCTTGTACAGATGATTTTTAATTAATTAAGTCCCACTTATTTTTGTTGTTGCTGTATTTGCCTTTGGGGTCTTAGTCATAAATTCTTTGCCTAGACCAATGTCTAGAAGAGATTTTCCTTGGCCTAATTAGGAAAGTGCTGGTCCTCATAAGAGAGGAGAGGAATGAGCCACTTGGCTAAAACAGAGCAATATAAATGGGAGAAAATGCTTGGGAATAGATCTTGAAGGGTTGCTTAACCGAGGGAGATGGAATATAAGGCTGTATAAGACAGTAGTTTTACAGTGCACACTCACAGGACATAACATTTAATGCCTTAATATGCTGCTGAGATGGTTACTATGATAAAAGCTTAGAAAAACTATGTTCTACAACTTGAGGTTTTGTGGATCTGGAAGTCCTGGTTCCCAGGAAGAGGACATTTCCACTTAGACACAGGAAAAGTTCCAATGACCCTAAAGTTGTCAATGCTGCCCGGTCATTTGGGGCTCTTCATGCCAGCAGACCATCAGGCAAAAAGAATTACCATACTGGCAGAGGTACTCAACCTTGAACATCTTTTTTTTTTATTTTTTATTTTTTTTTATTGAGACAGAGTCTCACTGTGTTGCCTGGGCTAGAGTGTCATGCCATCAGCCTACCTCACAGCAACCTCAAACTCCTGGCCTCAAGAGATCCTCTTGCCTCAGCCTCCCGAGTAGCTGGGACTACAGGCATGCGCCACCATGCCCAGCTAATTTTTTCTATATATGTTTAGTTGGCCAATTAATTTCTTTCTATTTTTAGTAGAGACGGGGTCTCACTCTTGCTCAGGCTGATCTCGAACTCCTGACCTTGAGCAATCCACCTGCCTCGGCCTCCCAGAGTGCTAGGGTTACAGTCGTGAGCCACCACGCCTGGCCAACCCTGAACATCTTGACGAGGTAGAGTTGCTACTATATAGTAGGGACAGGGAGGAGTCTGGTTGGAACTCAACTTTAACAATAAATGCGAAATTATAGCAACTACAGCCTGACTAGGACATGGAAACCAGTACCCCAGACAAGCAGACTAAACCATCAGAAGTTACCTGGGGCTAAAGGAATTCTAGAACCATTCATAACTGTAGAAGAGGTAGATGATAAAAATCCAATATGGCCCCAGGACTGCTGCAGAAATGAGAATTGTAGTTCTCCCATAACCCTCCTCTTATAAGTTTTTCCCCAGAAGTTATGACCAATAATCAATTATCCTGAAGAATCCATGATAGGATATAAGAAGATCTGATGGGTCTCAGCAATACAAAGGGTGGGCTGTAGTGGATAATGTCAGTGTCCACCCACATCTCCCCAAATCTGTTTGTATTAATACCATATTTAGGTACTCCTGGCATCAGTATGTGTCACTTCCAAAGCTAGAACTAAATATAGTTCTTTTTCTCAGAGACTGCCCTCAGCTTCCCACAGCATATAGGAAGAGCCAGAGGAACCTGGAAATTTAGCCCTCTGGGGTAGCCTTTAACCACTTGTCTAACAGCAGCAAGGCATGAAAGCCTCAGCTCCCTTACTTTGAGCTGGGGTAACCCCGAGGTGTGATTTACACTCCAAAGTTCCCTTGAAGGATCAGACTAAATCTCCACTTCTCGGGACCTTGCCTGAGACTATCCCTACTCACTGTCCTCTCTTTCCCTTTCCTGCTTCCCTCACTTCCTTGCTTATGTCCTCTGGAAACACTTCCTTAGTACATCACTGGCATGCAAATCCTAGTTTGGGAATGTGCTTCTGTAAGAGCCAATCTAAGATACCTGCCAACACACACTTTATAGCATTAATTCAATGACCAAGCCTACAGAACTGTCCTCAAGGGAAGCCTCATCACCCAAGGAAGCATCACTTTTCCACGGGCAAACTGACATTTAAAGAAATGTTAAAGAGCTTGTTATCATTTCATATTTTACAGATGAGGAAATTGAGGATCAGAGAACTGAAGCTATTAAGCTATGGTTAAGTAATGGTGTTTGTAGTTGAGCCCAATTTTTTTCTTTTCTTTTCTTTTCTTTTTTTTTTTTTGCTTCAGAATCCATGCTTCTCAGCTTTACCACCCTGGCTAGAGAGGAGAAGAGTAGAATAGTAAAGTCTTCAAATGCCGAGAAGATATTGGCCTAACTCACTCTGAGTGGTGGAAGAAATATTGAAAAGGAAGGGGCAGATATAAGACATAGCTCAAAGAAAGGAATGCATCTGATTAGGTGTGGAGTAAGGAGCAAGGAACTAAGAAAAGTCACCTATGACACTTTATCTTCCAGCCTGGGGACTGGAAAGCTGGGAGTGGAAACTAGTGTGTATACAGATGAGGGAAGAGAGGAGAGAAGGGCATATGGCCAGGGACAGTAGAAACATAATGTGCCTTTACTTGTCTCATCCCTTTAAAAGCTTTTGAGAAGAATAATTTTGCCCATTTATGTGCAAATCTCCAGCATCCATTCTTGTACCAGTCATGTCTGGTAATTACTAAGATGTCGATTTGCATTAGGGCCAGATGCGGGGATCTATGGACACAAAGAAGATGCCTGATAATTACTAGGGTTCAAATACAGCCTATCGGTGAATACAGAATGCAGAGAGCTGCAATTACCAACAGAACACTTGCCAACACAGACGTGTCTGGCCGACAGAAGGAGAAAAAAAACCTTTTATTTAGAAAAACTGTCAAATAAATTGCACCCTTTTCTTGTTTCTGCCTTTCTTAGAAAGATTGTCCTTTAATGAGATTATGGAAAGACAAAATAGCTGATAAGCCCCAGCAATTTAGGGGAAAGACTTGTCCAAACTATTCTTAGGAAATTAGCCCCATGACCACACAAGCTCCCCTTCTCCATTTTCATGGTCTCTGCGTTTATTCAAGCTCTCCTTGACCTCATGCTCATTACTCTAGAAATCTATATATTAATAATGACTCTCTCCATCTCCAAGATTGTCTCTCACCTTCCACTTTTCACAAACTGAATACAGAGGGCTCTTTCTAAATCCCAGATCAGGCGATGCCACTTTCCCCTTCCCCGTAACCCCTCAGCATCCTTCAATGGCAGCCCGTCCCCACCTGAATGACCTAATCTCTCTCCAGTGAGACCCATGACTGCATTTTCATAGGTTATAAAGAATGGCCAACAGCCCTTTCCCTCATGGGACCCCAGATTTTTACATTTTGTGGGCTAGAAAGTTTAAAATCCAATGACAGAGAGTGATTTATGAATGCCACCATCTATCATCACCTTTATTCCATAGAAGAAAGGACATTTCAATATCAAAAGAGTAGAAAAAGTAAAACTGGAATAAAAGACAGTCCTTTAGGTTTCCTTAAAGTTTCTGCAGCTTAGATAGAACGCTGGCTGATGGAACTTGGTTGTAGTACAGTTGTTTGAAATGCCTATGTGCTTTTACAATTGGGGAAGTGTTTTTCTTTGTTTATTTGCTGTTGTTTTCTCCCTGCGGAGTCCTGACCACCTTGAAGCACTTGATGTGCTTGATAGACCACCCTTAAATACTTGGCCATTCTCAGTGTGATTTGTCTTCCTGGCCCTGCTTCCCTGACCACCCTGGATGAGTTGGCTGGCCCTATAAGAAGGGTAAGGGGCTTTTTTTCTAAACAGCTTACTGGGACAAGACACACACTCAGCCTGTGCTGCTGCCACTGCCCCCAGGTGACTTGACAGAACTGCTGCAACTCCCTGATAGAAAAGAAATGACTCCGTTTTGGGGGGGGGAGCTTAAAGATTATTGAGACTTTTCCACTCTCCCTTCTCTGGCCAACGCTGCCTCAAATCCAGAGAAACTAGAGCCATGAAGTCCCCTCTCTGGGTAAGGGTCTTTCTCTTTCTCCCCCACAGGGTGGCCTCTGGAGGAGGACAGATAGCAATAGAGATTGTGTGCTAGCCACAGTCTGCATCTGTGTTTCTGTCTAAATGCATCTAGAGGAACAATGAGCTGTTCCATTCCTAGAACTAGATAATGAGTCCTTAATCAGAATAATATTCATAGAATCTAAGCTGGATATAGAAGTAAAGAGAGGAGAGGGCTGCCAGATGAGGAGTGGGTAGAAAGGTCAGGAAATGTGAGATTCCCGTAGGATTGAAGAACAGGATAGTAGGAATATCCAAATTAGAGAGCTGTCAGGAAAGAAGAATATGCTTAGGTGATTTGTTTGAATGTAAGCTTTCTAAGTGTTCCAGCTTTTAATTGTTGCATAGCAAAGTATGTCAAAATTTAGTGACTTAAAACAATACCCATTTTATCTTACTTCATGATTTCATGGGTCATGCATTCCGACTGGGCTCAGCAGGGCAATTCCTCTGCTCTATATGATTGAGGTTACTTGGTGGGGTTCAGCTGGTGGCTGGGCTTGTCAACAGGGGCTGGCCAAGATCACATCATTCAAAACACACCTGGTGCTTTGGCAGGGATGGCCAGAAGGGTAGACTCAACTGGGCCCCTCTCCTTCTTAATGTAGTCCATGGGGTATCTCTAACAAGGCACCTCTTACATGGCAGCTCAGGAAACAAGCACTAGTATTCTGAGACAGGAGTGGAAGCTGCCAGTTGCTTAAAGTCTGGACTAAATTTTCTTATTGGTTCATATATTTGGTGGACTGTCTTGAATTTTCTGAGTAGACTATCATTTCATCTGTGAATAATCACAGTTTTATTTCTTCATCTCCAATTCTTATATCCTCTATTTCATTTTCTTGCCTTGTTGCACTAAGCAGCACTTCTGGTGCAAGATTTAATAAAAGTACCTGAATATATACAATCTGATCCTTTACAGAATATTTACCAATCTATACTTTAGACTGTAGATTTAAATGTTAAAAAAAATAAAAAGAATGAAACCATAAAAGAACTATGACAGAAAAGTATATGAGGAAGGCACCTATGGAGGACCACCTAACATGGGGTGTCAGAGCTTGAGAAGAGTGAGAAGAGCATCTATGCAGGGAAGGGGATGACAGTAGCAATGAATGGAAGATTGACTCTATATGGGTGGACTAACCAAATAAGGAAACATAGCCCATTAAGTATATTGGAAGCCATGTTTCTCACTGTCAAAAAGAGTAACAAATATGTAAACAGATGTTGGCCTGAAATTGAAGGTAATTATTTGAACCCATGGTTTCCAATATGTTAA
Organism: Microcebus murinus; assembly: GCF_040939455.1. Classification (NCBI taxonomy): domain Eukaryota; kingdom Metazoa; phylum Chordata; class Mammalia; order Primates; family Cheirogaleidae; genus Microcebus; species Microcebus murinus. The sequence goes on along the minus strand of NC_134115.1, from coordinate 52,244,528 downwards.
GGCAGATACAAAAATACAGATTTAAATGTGTGTATGCATATGTACATATATATTACATACATATATACACCCATGCATATAATATAATTCCTATCTCTGTTTAGACAGTGACATTCCAGTTCAATTAGTACAACTAGAGCCTAGATCTTGGCAATCAAATACTGTTCGTCACTAAAAGGAACTAGAGATTCTGGTTCCAAGGTTGGGACAGGGAAAATCCAAGATGAATATGGAACGATGACTACCAAAAGCCTAGAAGGTGTTCACATGCTTTGAGGTAGAAATTCCACCTTTAGGGGATAAATTTAAGAAGCTAATTATAAATGCTGAAAATTTTTAGACATAAATATGATAATTACTTTATTAGATAAAATAGGAAAAATTTGAAGCAACCTAAATAATGAACAATAGAGTAAATGACAAAGAAAAGTTATGAACATTCACAAAATTGGATTTATACAAATACTAAAGTTAAGTTTAAGGAAATACTTATAATGTTAAAGTCCACATGCAACATCTGGATCCGGTTATGAGTACTTCTATCTGAGATCCAGCTCTTCATTGCAGACTTCTAGAACCCCTCCTCCCACACCTTATGTAACCCAACGTATATCAAGGTCCTGAGGTGTGGTTGGCATTCATTCTTCTGGTCTTGTTTGCTGCTTCAAGATGTTGACTCTCTGCTCCCAAATACCATCTGCCCTTCGAGGTTTATGTCATTTAGCCATGCTACTCTCTAGCACCCCACTCCCACTATCACCTTTTGTCATTCTCTAAATCTACCCTAATTTACTGAAGGTGTTAGCACCTGTTTCCCTGTATACCTTTCATTTCCAAGTCTTAACACCCTCTATGGAAGGAACTTCACTGTCCACACAGATAATGCATCCAACAGCTTGGCCTCTCTGCTTCCTCGACATCCCCAAGCCAATGCCCTTCCTTCTAATCCAATTCAACAATGCGCCACGTTCTTGGACCTCATTGTCACACTGTTCCAGGTTTGAAATGTACACTCCCAGATGTCACTGTAAATCAGTTCTTCCACTCTTTTCTTAGCAAACTCAAAGTTCTGGTTCGTCTATCCTAATGTATCTACCCTGTTATTCTGTATCTTTGGATAACTGTCAATTAGCAACCTCCTTATAACTTAGGTTTTATAGCAGTTTTTTAAATACCTAATTAAACAATATTTTCATGTCCAGATTACTTGGAGTCTTCCCTTTCAGCCTTTCCTTGCTTCTTCTACTAAATTGTAAATAAAAGACCTGATTTTAAACCTCAGTATTTAACATCAACAAATATTTCTCTTTTAGTATATAAGTCACTATGTTAGAAAAATGCCCTTGTTTTAATGCTTCAATTAATCTAGAGGTTAAATAAACAAAAAGCTCAGGCATCCAAAATGATGTACAATCAAGGTTTATCACTTAACCCAGAGGGCACTGTAAATTCTTGACAGTCCCATAAACAGAGAAAAGAGATTATATTATGTTCAAAAGAACTTCCTTGTATTTTACTAAAAGGTTCTTATTCTTTGAAAATTAATGATACTGTTTCTTCTCTGAGAAAACACCAAATATTAGATGATGCTGGTATAGCAGGAGGGCGGGGGGGGGGGATTAATGATCCTGTATGATATAGTAATTTTTAATCAGCTGAGATATTCAGTTAAAGAGAAGCTCAGCTCCCTGACCATCTGATAAATTAGAGTTCATTATTCTTGCTTTTACAGAATTTCAGTGATGTAGCTAATCATTTTATTTTATTAATATTTTATTATGTAGCCTGTGAACTTACTATTCATATTTAGGGAAAATAATGTTCAAATTAATATAGTAAGTAAGGTTTGGGGGCTTATTATCCATGGATGGTGACAATTAATTTATACCTTGTGGAATTTATCTGCATTTATGAATTCTCTTGAAGATTAGGATGACTCAATTAACATTCTTTTAAAATAAGTTTTGGACCATTTTATAATATTGTCTTGTTTCTGAATATTTGTATGTTTTCAACTTTATTACCTCTTCTACTTGTACTGACCTACCCAATAGGGTACTGTTGTACTCTACCTTTTAAAAAAATGGATATATGAAAATCTTACCACCTCTAATTCTTTTAGGCATGAATAAAAATTATATATTTTATATATAAAATAAAGAAATCCATCCCCCCAAAAATGATTTTTATTTTTATTTTTTTTATTTTTTTTTTTTTTTGAGACAGAGTCTCGCTTTGTTGCCCAGGCTAGAGTGAGTGCCATGGCGTCAGCCTAGCTCACAGCAACCTCAAACTCCTGGGCTGGAGTGATCCTTCTGCCTCAGCCTCCCGGGTAGCTGGGACTACAGGCATGCACCACCATGCCCGGCTAATTTTTTATATATATATCAGTTGGCCAATTAATTTCTTTCTATTTATAGTAGAGACGGGGTCTCGCTCTTGCTCAGGCTGGTTTTGAACTCCTGACCTTGAGCAATCCGCCCGCCTCGGCCTCCCAAGAGCTAGGATTACAGGCGTGAGCCACAGCGCCCGGCCTCCAAAAATGATTTTTAAATATCTACATGCTGTGAAATCAATTCCCCCATTTTCCAGATGAACAAATTCAGAGTCAGAGAAGAGATGACTTGCCCAGGATCACAAAGATAGGAAGGGATGGAGCTAAAACCCATATACATGCCCTCCTATTCTTGGCCCACTGCTCCTATGGGAGAAAACAGAGAAATGGGAGAGGGGTTTGTTATCCAGATGTGGTCAAGAAACATGATAGTGTGCAGGAAATAATGTCATAGATTACAAAATATATCTAATGACATTCTTGGTATTAGCAAAGGATCCTTCTTAGGGTCTTCTTTAAGCACTTAAAATATTATTTAGTATATAGAAAATAAATATGCACTTGGTTTTTTTAAAAGAAAAGATCCTACTACATTGAGTAATATTAATAGAATAATCTACATTTTTGGAAGGGTGAATTACAGCCCAAAATTATGACCTCCAGAGGGGACACATTTAATTTTAGTTTTTCATAATCTCTTCCTACCATCCCAAAGGGTTTGTCTATCATTGCTAGGGCTACTATATAACCACAAATGAAACAGCTTAAATAACTGAGATTTATTGTCTCACAGATCTGAGAATTAGAAGATATAGATCAAGATATCATCAGGATTGTTCCTCCTGAGGGCTGTGAGGGAGAATATATTCCATGCCTCTCCCCCTGCTGCTTCCGGCTTGCTGGCAATCTTTGGCCTTCCTTGGCTTCTGTATCACCCCGACCTGCCTTCATCTTCACGTAGCATTCCTTCTGTGTCTGTCTGTGTCTCACTCTCCCCCTTTTTATAAAAACACCAGTTGTATCAGGGGCCCATCCTACTCCAGTATGACCTTCAGTATGACCTCATGTTAACTATTTACATCTGCGACAACCCTATCTCCAAACACAGCCACATTCTGAGGTGCTAGGAGTTAGGATTTCAACATGTGAATTTTGGGAAGACACAATTGTATCCCTGTACTATTCTAAAATAAAAAATAAAATAAAAAATAAACTTAGCTTCATTAAATCTAATGTTTTCTTTAAAAACCTACCATATGTGCATTCTACCAATTCAATTACCTGTGGGAAGCATTTGTCACATGAGAAAATAAAAATAACAAAATTGTAAATAAAGCCAATTGAAGAAAGAAAGAAAAGAAAAATATCTATCCTAGGAATATGGGAGGGCTCAGCAGAAAAGATATATGATGAAACAACAAAGAAAAATTTTATTTGTGTCATTGGAAAATGCGAAGTTGATTTTTGGCACATAAGTGCTTCCTGAACTAAATATTAATCAAGGGTTTTATTCACCCATTTATCAAGCACCTGTAAGTGCCATGCATTTCACCAAATTTGGGGCACATGGTAGTAAACATGTTTGTCCAGCTGGCTGTGGCTCCTATGTATCACCAGGTACTGGCGATTCCACCATATGCCACCCTTGCCCTGGAACTTCTGTCTTCTTCCAAGTTTCATCAAGACTGAGCTGTGTCACCAAAGCTGTGTGATGGTTTGCAGCAACGTGGAGCATGCTGGCTCCAGGTTTCTTTCCTTTTCTCTGTTGCAGTCTGTTAGAGAGATACCAAAGCAAAGGGCTCCAGAGGCCTGCCAGCTCTTTGCTCGCATCTGTTTTCCACCGCCCAGCTTCCACATGAGAATGGGCTCAGGTCTCTAAACAGTGCTCCACGTGGGACCACCTCCCTTCGGTTGACTAAGGCTTTGACCCTGGGCCTTGCTTGCCCAGACTCTGTCCCCTGAAGATAAGTCCTCTCAGTTTCCCCCATTCTTCTTATGCACTTAGACTCCTGGTGTGTCTGCCCTTTAGGTCACCAGGCATGCTCTGTAGAGAACCCCAGGTTGGACTTCATTTCCTGATACCTCATGTCATTTAGATTACGAATGTTCTCTAATATTGAGAGGCTATCATCAACCATAATTACAATTGAGAGAGGCGAAGTTAGGTGATCCTTTAAAATCATGAAGAGAAATATTGTCTTTTTGCTTTCTTGTCTCTATTATTTATTACTGGAGTTATTACATGACTAATACATGGATATTATCTATACCTAAGTCCTCTTCTGACCAATTAAATATTAGATTTTCTCCATCTGTATGTGAAGGCAAAGATGAGTTTCATTGATAAAAATGTTCTAAGCAAAACAAATATTTTATGTTTTATAAAGAATATAGGTCATAAAATACAAGAAAGACATTTCAGAAAACATCTCCTAAAGAATTGTAGTTAACATAGTCTGTGAACCAGAATTTGCAGGGCATTTGGATTGAATCTTGGTTTCTCTGACTAGTTTTTAACAGACATTTTGATTGCACTTATCCAAAAGAATCTATAACATTGTAATGCTTTGAAAATCAAAAAGATCTGTTTACTATCAACAATATTAGTGGTTCTTTAAAATCTAGAAACCAATAACTAACATTATTTCACCAGAATATATTTATTAACTTTCATTTAAAAAACTCCTGTGATGGTTTATTTTAAAAAACTAAAAACCATCATAGTACCAAAGATAAAGTCTTCAGACGGAGTCACAGAGCTCTTGGGATTTCCTGCCCAGCATTCTGACTCCCATCTAACAGTGATGTCATAATGTCCTGGTCAGTCATAGGACCGTGTGGGCCACAGAAAGGAAACTCCAGGAAGAGGCACTGGATTACTGGACAAATCCCATCAATTTCCCAATGAGTTTTATATTGTTTATTTTACTATCTGGGGTTTTTTCCTCAGAGAGTAACACTTTGAAGCCCACTAATGCAGGTGAGTAAGCATTTAAAACTTTCCCGGAAATAGTAGGTAAGAAAGATGATCCGTAATCATGAAAAATTGGTATGTAGCAATTTTCTACAAGATGATATAAAGTTTATTGTTGGAGATATGGTATAAGTTATATTTTAAATATCTGCCTTAAATCCTTTGTGGGGGGAAAATGCAGTTAGGAAAAAATAGTAGTAAAAGCAACCAATATATTTCTGATCCATGGTATGTCATACTTTTCTGTTAGCATTACCCAGTATGTTGCCTTTAGAGGAAGATGAACATCACGGGGAAGATGGTGGTGCTCCTGCTAATGAGAAAACTGGCAATTATTTCAGAGATATAAAACAATGTAAGTCTTTAAAACAGCAATACAGGTACAAAAGCTGATTATACTCAATTGATTTAGCTCTCCTTCTTAAACTCCCATAATCATTTTATTTCCTACTTCTTGCATTCCAGTTTACCATAAAGAATTTTCAGTATATTAAATGAAATCCTTATTTCCTACAAGTCTTTTCATGAGCTGTTATGAAGTTTAACAAGGTTCACTTGGTAATTATTTGTAACTGCCCTGGTTCTTCATGGTATCGTGGCTTTTTATTCACATTAGTAAGAATTGACCTAAATTTGATGGAGAGGTAAGCAAAATTTATTTAGAGATGTGTATTCATTTCCTAAGTCTCCTGAAACAAAGTACCACAAACTGGGTGGCTCAAAAAAAAACCCAGATATATATTCTCTAACAGTTCTGGAGGCTCTTAGTCCAAAATCAAAGTTTTGGCCAATGAAGTAAAGGCTCTCACCAAAGCTGCTTGGTGAGAATCCTTCCTTGACTCTTCCAGCTTCTGGTAGCCCCAGGTGTTCCTTGGCTTGAGGCAGCATCACTCCAGTTTCTGCCTCCCTTTTACATGACGTTCTCCCTGTATCTCTGTGTGCAAATTTCCCTCTTCTTATAAGGACACCAGTCATATACGATTAGGAGCCCACCCTACTCCAGTTTAATTACATCTGCAATGACCCTCTTTCTAAATAAGATCACATTCTGAGGTACCAGGGGTTAGGACTTTAACATATCTTTTTTGGGTAGACACAATTCAACCTATAACAAACTGACTTCTAGATGTTTGGAAGGTCCATGAAAATTTAGTTCATTCGTCATCATTCCTCATATGGGCTTCCTTTCCATGTCCTTATAAGGTGTACCATTCTAAAAACTGAAAAGTTCCTAAGAAACTCTTATTAAAAATTAAGATTAAATTTAATTATTCTGGCATCTCTATTAATATTAATCAATGAAAAAGAAAAACAATAAAGATATATATACATTCAAGCACTTTGAAAATTATAATGCATATGTTGTATTTCTATTTCTTCCTTGATGAATCAATATCCCTCTTCTGTAGGTGAAAAAAAAGTCCCTGGTGCTCAGAGAGATTTCATAGTTACTAGGAAGCAGAGGCAGGAGTGGTATCTAATCTACCACTAGACTGCTTCTGCTATGTGTAGTCTGCCTCTACTGTGTGCAAAATGGTACAACACAAATCATGTCTTTAAAATAGCATGTACCTCTATTTTAAATTAAAAAGAGGATCAATAAATCAAGTGTTTGATAATTATTTCAATTAAACAAAAAATCTTTTACATTTTATATATATTCCCCCACACACATACACAGACACACATATAACATGAATGGAACCATACTAAAAACTTATACTATCACTTGCTTTTCTCATTTAATAACTCTGGAACTTTATCACATCTACCTCATTAATTTTAATGGATACATAGTATTCTATAAATTGATGTTCCATGATTTATTTATCTGTTCTCTTGTTAGAGAACATTTAGAGAATGTACAGTTCTCCCTTTGTACGTTCTTCTCATATACACACTTGGGTGTATCTCTCTTTGTATTCTCACAAAGGACGAAGTAAATATATATGTGTATATTAAACATACACCCATGCATTCGTGTATATACAAAATTTTCTGTTATTCTATGAGATTTCGGAGAGAGGAGACACATGTGTGTTCGGTCTACTATCTTGATCCAACTTACTTTGCCCCTTTTGTTGGATGAACATGTACATTAGTTTTGAATGACAACCAACCCCACTGATGAGTCTTAAAAGCAGGATTCTTTATGTGTATATGTAACTGTGAGTATATATGGGGGACCTTGATTGTTATTGAACCATATGCTTTTTTAGCTGAATGTTCCTTAGTCTAACAGAAGGTTCAAGGATCAGTGCTTCTTACTTGATTTTTTGATAATGTCAATACAAACAGTGATAACATTGCACATCTACAAATCTACTTCGGCACCTGTTATGCAGCTACATTTTCCGTAAATGTCCTTAATAATTACTTCTCAGAAAAAGTCATTCAGCAAAAGGGTACTAATTTGGCTTTTTCCTTCATGAATTTTATATTTGTTCCTTGCCCTACTTTCTTATTTTGTAGATGCAAAAATGACTCAAACATTTTTTTATCCTTTTTTTTTTTTTAGGAATTAGTGCATATATTTTTTTATAAAAAATCAAATGAGGAAAAATGTAAAGAAACAAAAAGTGACTTAACTTGTTGTTGAAGACTTTTTATTTTATGTTTTTAGATGTGTTGACGACACAAAATCCTAATGGCACTGAGTCTGAAATATCCGTGAGTGCAACAACCGATCTGAAATTTTCTCTAAAAAACTGTAAGTACTGAAAGGCACCATTCTACATGTGAAAGCCCTTAAAGTGGGGTCTCAAAACAGCCCTAGAGAGTGTCAGGGAGGAAAGAAGTCTTAGTTCTTCAACAAGACTAACACTTTCCCTTTAAAGTAGATTCTATGATCTGGAATCCAGCTGAATTCTTGACTTTCCTCTCGGTTTTTCTCCCGAGTCCTCACACACCCATACTCGTGGAACGCCATAGTCATTGCACTGATCATTTCAGAAACCAAGGAGGTTCTTATATTTCTAAACCTCATGTATTTGCTTCCTGTGGAAAGAAAAATTAAATAATAACCAAATTTAGGATTCTAGGAAATTACACATCTTTCTTAAACCCACATTTCTTAAATCTCCCTTCTGATTTTTACCTTTAGCTTTAAATAGGGAAGAGAGAATGTTTCTGGCTGTGGCAATTTCAATACTACAGAAAACCAGACTCAGTAATGCCTAATTATTAATAAAGCTGGCTTGACAAGAATGGAATATTTTGAGCAATTTTGAATGAGGACAGTGACATTTAAAGGGCATACATTGCTTAGGTAAATCGCTCATGGGAATCTTGCTTGTGCACAGCAAGCAACATCTTGAGTTGTTTGGGCTGAGACGTGGAAAGCCAGCTCTTAAGCAGACGCAGGTACCTTAAATTCCCATAGGATATGGGTTACTGAGGAGAGGACCCATGGAAGAGATTGCAAAATTCTAACTTCTAGTCCATGATTCAGGCCCCAGAGGATTGTCAAGGAAAGTTGGGTTGGAAAAAGAAATTCCTGCTGTTTTAAATGGGGCTGTGACAGGAGGAGGCATGCTGACATGGTGGGGATGTCCCAGAGGAACATGCCCCCAAGGAAATGGAGACCACCAGGATAATTTTGACTCAGGATTGCTTGCTTAAGTAGAGCCCCTAAAACTCTGAAGGAAGGGGAGTAAGCCAAGGCAATCTAAGGGAGATTAAGGCAGAGTTTAAGGATTCCTTACCAATTTTTCGAGTCCTGCCTGAATCATTATCAACTCCAGTAACAGATTCCTTTATCAATTCTTTCTTGTCAGCAAGATACCTATAATGGGTTTGTGGGCTCAGTCTGAATTCATTCTGCCTCTCTGTAGAACTCCTCCTGTCGTGGGGTGCCCTGTACTCCGTGTGGAACTTTATTGACTCCTGTATTAAGCAAAGTTAACTGAAACGGCCATCTCCCTGGGGAAAAAATGGCCCTGCAGTCACAACTGTTCCCAAACATTCTCTTAATGACATACTTGCAAAGGGACACATTATAGACTGAGACAGATACTAAATTAGGCCTCAGAATCCTTTATTTGTAGTTCTTAATTTTTATATCCAAACCTTTGTTTCCAATCTGCAAGCAAACTCATGCAGCCTCCCTTTCTGGTGTCAAACGGACCAGCCACCAGGCTGCTCTGGACAGAGAGGATCGTTTCAAAGCCTGTGCAGGAAGCCATCTGGAGCCAATCTTCTCCTCAAAGAGATCTTCCTTACCTTTGGGGGGCAAGGCCCCGTGTTTCCTGCTTTTTCTCTCTCTCACACAGTATGGGCATGTGAATCCCACCTCAGGCACCCATTATTACAAAAACTGTATTTCTTCAATACTGTCTTCATTCTCTTTCTTTATTTCAGGAAAATGTAACTGTCATTCTCTTCCATTTCTTCTCTCTTCTTTCTTCCATTTGTAGCTTTAAAATATGCATAGTCAGGCTGGGCATAGTGGCTCACATCTGTAACCCCAGCACTTTGGGAGGACGAGGCAGGAGGATTGCTTGAGTCCAGGAATTTGAGGCTGCTGTGAGCTATGATTGTGCCACTGGACTATGGCCTGGGTGACAGTGTGAGACCCAGTCTCTAAAACAAACAATAAAATATACCTAATCACAGATGTTTAGTCCGTATTTTTATATGCCATTAATCCTTTTTCTGTTTTCCTAGTTAAACTCCTCAATGCTTCTGGAAAACCTGAAGAAGAAACTCAAGTACCCTCTCATAAAAACATTCAAAGTATTAAAACTATTACAATGTATTCATACCTGGAGTATATCATTATATAACTTAAAAATTTAAGTTTCACTACTCTGAGCATAATATAAAGTAATAGCATGCTTAAAGAATTTATACTGCTACATTTTAAAGTCATTCTAAAATCCTTTAAACAGTAAATGTGTAAGAGTCAATTTTCAAATGTACCTGACAAGGGAGGGGAGGTGATCTTTTTTAGAAATAGAATTTTAATTTAATAAAAAATAACTATATTTATACCTATATTAAATACAGATTTATGAATTAATCTGTTTATAATTATATAAAATATACTTATATATTTATAAATATAAATTTAAACTTGTATTTATCATATATAAATATATTGAATATGTTAAATATTTATTTTAATAATAATATAAAAATTTTTACCTACTTGAGGACAAACATATCTCTGGTTTGGTTAGAGTCAATTATTAGTATTTCCTAAGATTATTCAAGATGGGGGTTTGGGAGTGAGAAGCTACAAAATCAAACTCACCGTTTCATTTTCCTGCCAAAAATATTGTTCCCTATAAAATGTTTGTGAAACCATAACAACACAGGATGACTCTCCTCTAAGGTCTTGAATGAGTGGTCTAATTGAAGACAATGAATACTTACCTGTCATTACATGAAACCCTATTTTCTCTAGTTCATGCAATCCAAGTATGTTTCTAATATGATTACTCTGAATTAGTTTGCATCTTTAACACTACTAAAAAAATGTATCTACTTTTTTTGGTATGTTTAAAATGGAAACCTGATCATCCTGGTATCCTTCTTCTTAAATGACTTGAGTAATTTACTAATAGGTTTGAGGTCATGTTCAAACTTCTTAACCAAGCATATCAAGTCCAAAATGTTCTGGCCACTGTGAAAACTTTCCAATTTCATCTCTGATCACATTCCCCAACTACATTCTTCACTTCAGACTACCTGAAACTCCCAGAGCCTACTGAACCTGCTTATTTATGACTCTGAATTTGCTCATAGCTAGAATGAGTTCTTTCTTGCCTCATTTGCCTGGTAAACAATTCTTAGTCCTCTAAGCCTATATTGGAGAATCATCTCCCTTTTGAAGGGTTTCTGGCCTTTACAAATTGAATTAGGTCCTGTGCATACCGCCTGTGCATTGTATTAAAGCTTTCATTATCCTGCAACATAATCAACAATGGCTCTTGTCTGCATCCAAAATAAAGGTGGGTTCCTTGAGTATAACTCCTGTGCCTTGTTCACTTGTATAACCTAGTGCCAACAGCAGGGTCTAGAACATGATAGCAACTCAAAGTATAACTGCTAAATGACTAAACTAACGAATGAGTGTTACCAAAGCCAATTGCCTTATTTTGTTATCCTGTTCTTTCTCTCTCTCTCTTTTCTTTTTTTAAACAGAAACAACCCCAAATGTGCCTGCATTTTGGACAATGTTAGCTAAAGGTAAATTCATACAGTTAGGTAGCTGGGAAAATGTTTTGGATTTCTAAAATCTGTGTTAGAAAACCAAGATCAGTCTAAATACTTCTCATACAAAGAGTCAGTAAGTCCAACATTTTGCTGCCACACGTAATAAGTAAATGCAAAACAAATCCAGAAAGGTAATAAACTGTCACACATTTTCTAATAGCCCTCGCAAATTCTTTATTCTCCTACAATGTTAAAATCTAGTCATTCAATTTAATTTATTTGGAGCACTATGTAAGTAAGCATGTGGAGATGCAAGTATAAACGCAAAGTATATATCAAAACATTTGCATTCATAAAAGTAATGCATCTATCATAAATATATAAGCATGTATGTACAATGTAATGTACACATCATTTCTATGCATGTGTGTATAAATGTAATGTTTGTGCACACATATATATATGTATAAATGTAATACACATATCACAGAGACATATATGCATTATATATGTAAAATATATACCACATTCAGTTGATCCTCATTATTTGCATATTCTGTATTTCTGTTTTATAATTGTATTCTGTTTCCTCTACTCACTAATATTTGTCACCCCAAAATCAATACTTGCAGCACCTTCCGGGTCATTTGTGGACATGGCAAAGTTTTGAAAAATTTTCATTGCCTGACACACACATTCCCACCTGAGGTGTAGAACAAGGCAATAATCTGCCTTCTTTTTTCAGCTCTCATACTGTAGATAAGTGCCATTTTTGCAGTCCTTATAACACCATTTCAATTAAATTTTTATGCTTTTTTGTTGACTATTTTGCTGTTTAAAATGGCCCCCAAGTGCAGTGTCAAATTACTGGTTAGTGTTCCTAAGTGCAAGAAAACTATGATGTGCCTGACAGAGAAAATATGTGTATTAGAGAAGCTTCATTCAGACAAGAGTTATAGTGTGGTTTACTATGAGTTCAATGTTAATGAATCACCAATTTATATTAAAGTATCTCTAAGCAGAAATACACATAAAACAAAGTTATGTATTGATCAGTTGATGAAAATGCTGTGAGCAGACTCACAGGAATCTAACCCCATAACGTCCCCTAGGAGCAGCAGTTCAGGATTTGCTAATTCAAGGTTTATGGTGACTTCAGAGAACATAACCACCATGAACAATGAGGACAGACTGTGCATGTTATACATACATACATATAAACATACAATAATTTTAGCAAATGAATGTTGTTTCCATAACACCAGTTTATTGTTTCAACAGCTATAAATGGAACAACGGGGATGGACGATAAAGATCAATTATTCCACCCAATTCCAAGTAAGAACAAAGTACTTCAATTAATAGATACATAAATACTCGCACACATTTTAGTTCCTGCATGGTGATACTATTTTCCCTCATAATGTATGGTGTATCTAAGTGGGTATTGTGGTGGCTAACGCTAGCATCCTGTCAGAGTGGACATTGGCTGTTTAGGAGGGTTACAGCTCTTAAGCACTCTTCTCCAGTTACATTTTGCAGATAACTATTACCATTTTCCTGTTCTGTAGTTTTCATTCTTGAAACAGGTAAACCAAATGGGGTAGAATATATAGAATGCAGTCTTTTAAAAATAGACTTTTACAGCAGTTTAGGTTTAAAGAAAAATTTAGCAGATGTACAGAATTCCCACATCTCCCCTTCTTAGTTTCCCCTACTATCAACACCTTGTATTGGTGTGGTACATTTGCTATAGTTTATGAACAAATACTGATACATTATTACTGAGTCCGTAGCTTACTTTAGGGTTCCTTCTTTGTGTTATACAGTTCTTGGGATTTTCACAAATGCACGATGTCATGTATCCACCATCACAGTAACATACACAAGTTTAACTGCCCTAAAATCCCTTCTGCCCCCACCAATTCATTCCTCTGTTCCTGTCTAGCCCAAACCTGTACAAACACTGATCTTTTTACTCTCTCTCTAGTTTTGTCTTTTCTAGAATGTCATGTAGTTGGAATTATACAGTATGTGACCTCTTCAGATTGGCTGCTTTTACTTCTCAATATGCATTTAGGATTCCTCTATGCCTTTCTGTGGCTTGATCACTCATTTCTTTATATCACTGATATTCCATTGTATGGATGTGCCCCAGTTCATTCACCTATTGAAGGACATCTTGATTGCTTCAAATTTGAGCAATTCTAAATAAAGCTGCTATAAACATCTGTGTGAACATAAGTTTTCAAGTCTTTTGGGTAACTACCTAGGAGAACAATTGCTATATCATATGGTAAGAGTATGTTTAGCTTTGTAACAAGCAACCAAACTTTCAAGGTAGTTGTACCATTTTATATTCCCACCAGCAGTGAATGTGAGTTCCTGTTGCTGAATACAATTGTCATTAATGGATTAATTATATTTATAAAAGAACTTATCTGAATAGAAATTTTTATGACAAAGCAATATGTTAATTTCCCCCGAAACCTCTGTCCTACAAATAAATGATTGAAAAATAGCATCCGATGATGTATCTAAGATCTGTCTCCTCAGCTCTAAACTATTATTTGACAAGTATAGCCATTTGCCTTGTGGTGCTTCAAGGAAATGGAGTGATTCTTCTTTATTTAGAAAAGTTATATATAGGAATGACCAATGCTGGGTCATTTTAGAAATACTTTGTTATTTCTCTTATTTAATATTTAAGTGACTAAATTGAGCTCAATTGATTTTATTATTTGTTGAGCACATACTACATGCCAGATACTTTAGATACATTATGTCAGTCCTCACAGCAACTCCATGAAGTTGGTATTATCTCCATTTTACAGATGAGGAAACTGAGGTTTAGAGAAAACCTGTCCACGCTTGTAATTAGCTTTTCTGTAACTTCCACTGATTAGGAATTCCAAACCCTTCTCTAGTTCTGATATCAACTTGATCAGTAAAATATACTATGAGCATACCTCTTTATAAAAAACACTTTCAGGTGTTAGAATAGCAATTCAGGAGCCCAGCCCATTTTAACATAATTTATTTCCAAAATAATCAGCCTCAAAGCCATAAAACAGTCATTGACACCTGTATACAACTGTATACATTGTACTTTACTTAGTCTGAGGTCATGCTTTGACAATTACAACTTCTAAAAATCAGAGAATACAGACATGGCAGTTTGTCATTGCTTATTACCTAAACATCATTACCTAGAAAATAGTTTTTAAAAAAAGAACCTTTGGAACTTTTGGGTTTGTGGGACGAAACTAGGAAGAAAGGAAATAACAACACGGTCATCTAAAATCATAATTATATAATGTTTATTAAATCAGATATATGTTCAGGAAAATGTAAAATTTGGTAGTAAAGATACATCTTCACTAATAAATTTAGTAAAAAGTCTTGATATCTCTGGATCCAGATATAATTTAACTTAGAAAGTTAAGTAAGTTGTTTCCATTTTTCTTTGTAATGTCTAGTGAACTAGGTTCAATCTTCTGAGTAATAAAGTGGCGAACAAAGCTCCTAAGCCTCATAGAGAAAGCATTCCAGACCCTATCCCTTTACCTTAAAAGAAAAATCACTACGGGTCCCAACAGTAGAACACACAGCTTTCCCTCCTAAAGGACTAGTTTCTTGTGTGTAAGCCAATTGTTTTTAATAACTATCCATTCAGAGATGATAGGTTATTTAAACTGGTTTCTAGTAAAGTTAGGGAGGAAGACTGCTACATACACATTTTGACATCGGGAACCTGAGTTTGAAACCACTTATTCTGTGCCATGAGCAAATTCATAAACTTCTGTGATCCTGTAAAATGGAGCTAAGGACAGCTCCACCAGGATTGCTGTGAAGGTTAAAGGAAAAGTTAAGAGTACTGGACCATAGGGAGTAGCTTTCTCCTTTGCACTGCCTGGGGGAGGGGGGAGTGGGCAATGACTATTCCAGATGGTGGAGGATTTTTCTGCACTTGCTTTGCAATCCTTACTCCTCAGGGAAACACAAAGAACACACTATTTTCTATTGCATTTTCTTTCTTTCCTCTCAGATTCTGATTTGAATGCCACAACCCCAAACAAGCGGCCAGATCTAGAGGATCTTAAGATCAAATTAATGCTGGGCATCTCGTTGATGACCCTCATCCTTTTTGTGGTCCTCTGCGCATTCTGTGCTGCCACACTGTACAAACTGAAGCAGCTCAGGTAAGTCTGCAGACCTCTGCAGTCTCCATAACTAATGAATGATGTCAAACCCTCTCTCTCCTTTCTTAAGTAGATTGTTAGAAAAATGTGACCCCAAAATTTATCTATAAGGTATTCAGTTTGACTCCATTTCCCCTATTCAGAAGGATCATGGGACTGTCTCTCAGGGAACATCTTACTTGAACTTTTCCCTAATATTTTATTTTCTTTTATTTTTCAGTTTTCATTTTGATTTTTAATGTTTTCTATTTAATTTTATTTCAGAATATTATGGGGGTACAAATGTTTTGGTTGCATGGATTGTTTTTGTACTGCTTGAGTCAAAGTTATAAGTGTGCCCATCCCCCAGATAGTGTACACTATACCCGTTAGGTATGATTTCAACCATCCCCTCCTCCCCCCTCCAACCTGCATGATGTCCACTGAGTTTTACTTCCATCTGTGCACATAAGTGCTGATCAGTTAATTCCAATTTAACAGTGAGTATGTGTAGTATTTGTTTTGCCATTCTTGTGATACTTATGAGAATGGTCTCCAATTCCATTCAGATTGTTGCAAAAGGTATTAATTCATTTTTATGGCTGAGTAGTACTCCATGGTATACATATGCCACATTTTATTGATACATTCATGAATTGCTGGGCATTTGGGTTGATTCCACATCTTTGCAATTGTGAATTGTGCTGTAATAAACATTCTAGCACAAGTGTTCTTTTGACAAACTGACTTTTTTTCCTTTAGGTAAATATCCAACAGTGGGATTCCTGGATCAAACAGTAGGTCCACTTTCAGTTCTTTAAGGAATCTCCATACTATTTTCCATAGAGGTTTCAGTAGTTTGCAGTCCCACCAATGGTGTATAAGTGCTCCTTTCTCTCCTTATCCATGCCAGCATCTGTTGTTTTGGGACTTCTTGATAAAAGCCATTCTCACTGGGGTTAGGTAATATCTCATTGTGTTTTTGATTTGCATTACTCTGATGAGAGTGATGTTGAGCATTTTTTCATATGTTTATTGGTCATTAGTCTATCTTCTTTTGAAAAGTTTCTGTTTATGTTTTTTGCCTACTTTTTAATGGGGTTGTTTGATTTTTTTTCTTGATGATTTGCTTGAGTTCTTTGTAGATTCTGGTTATTATTCCTTTATGGGATATATAACATGTTTATATTTTCTCCCATTCTGTAGGTTATCTATTTGCTCTGTTGATAGTTTCCCTGGCTGTGCAGAAGCTTGTTAATTTAATCATGGGACTGTCTCTCTGGGAACATCTTACTTGAACTTTTCCCCAATATTTTAGATAGTCATCTAGAGACAGAAATAACTCTAGTTAATTAGAAAGGATGTAGAGACTCTAGATAGGCTTCTCCTTTTTTTTCTTTTTCTTTTTTTTTTTCCCCCAATAGCCTGGGAGCAAAAGGGCTATATATTCTGTTCTAAATAGCACATCTGCTCAGCATCTAACATTTTTCATTCAAGCAAGCCTGGGACCTTCCAAAAACAGCAAATCTCTGTCACATTTACACCTTGAGTCCTATCCATTAGCTCTTACAAAAATATTAAATTCAATTCAAGCCTGATGAAGGGATTATTTAAAAATTATTTAAAAAGTAACAGACTACTTTTGAAAATCCCAACAAAATTGCTTAATATTCACAATTATCATTAATTCCATTCTTTTGATTATGGTGTTTTTGATGAATGGCATATTTCTCTGGTCCATTAAAACTGTATTTTTACCCTAGGTATTTATTCCCCCTAATTTAATTTCATTGTACATGTTTCTTATTAAACTTTTATTAAGGCAACTTTTATTGTTTTAGTAAACTGGTTTCAAATCCTAGTCTTGAAATTTGAAACATGCTTCATTCAAACAAGTATTAAGTATAATAAAATTACAATTAAATAAAAACTATCATCCATATGTTACTAATACATTAGACAGAATTTATATATTTTAATTTTGTGGATGCTTTTCTAAGTTGATAACAAATGTGTGCAATTAAAACCACTTCTTGATATTGATATAAGTTCTTTTCTTTTTCAGTTATAGAAGTTGTAGTAGTCAATACTACTCCGTCAACCCAGAGCTGGCCACTATGTCTTACTTTCATCCATCAGAAGGTGTATCAGATACATCTTTTTCTAAGAGTGCAGAGAGCAGCACATATTGGGGCAATAATTCTACAGATATGAGAACATCAAAATCTAAAACTACAACAGATATCATTTCCACAGGCTCAGAAGATACAGGCATGAATGATGAGTTAGAGAACTATGAGAATCCAAATTAAATCTACAAATAGAGGACTTTAATTCCTTTGTCATAAAACTTTCTTTGTGCCTCATATTAATGTCATAATTTTGAAACTCTGCTCAGCATTTAAATATTCTGGTGTCTTGAAAGAAAGATACATTCAATAAAAATTATCTTGGTTATAAAAATTTAATGGAAAAAAAACAGTAAATAATTTAAAATATAGAAAACGCATCAAGTAAAAACAATCCCAGAGAGTGACTTCTGGAAGGTATTCATTCTAGGCAATTCTCTTTTTAGTGAGGAGATTTAGATATTTACCTTCCCTGGGGGGGTTCTGAGGACTTCCAGGTCATTCACTACTACCTATGCACTCCAGCCCCCCCACCCCCCACCCCACACTCCACCCCCCACCCCACACCCCACCCCCGCGCCGCCAAAGCAAAAAGAACACACCTGTGCACGTTTTATTGGCAAACCATCCATGCCATCAAGAGATGAAACAAAAGTAGTGGTAGAAACTCCTGGCATTCTTGAGTTAAAAGTCATCAGGGCTGCTCTCACAGGACAAACAGTAAGAATAAAAGATATTTTTCCATTTCTAAAGAATCCATAATCATTTGAGATAACATGGTGTTCCGCCAGAAAGAGGGGATCCCAGCAGGAAGGACTGAGGTGAGGAGTGAGGAGGACTCACTGAACTTGAATCTTTTAGAGCTGAAGCACATTTTTCTCTTCCCCCAGGCATTCGGGATCATAATGTTCTATCTGGAGAGAAGCAAAGCATCTCAAAGATTAATTCTAGTTTATTAGTGACTTTTGAGATTATCCATACCCAGAGTATTTCAATTTACAAAGAAGACAAATGGAATAGGGATAAATTTTTCTTTTGGAAATAAGTTTCAAATGGAGGGATTTTAGGGGCATGCAGCGTGTCTCGTGCAGCTATGTGTGGATGTGGCGAGTAGGAGAACTCACTGCAGGTTCCATTGCCCTCCTCAGGTTTTGCCATAACAATAGCTTCCATGTATTGAGGGCCTACTTTATGCTAGGCTCTTTATTACATTGCACCACATTGAATTCTAATTCTACTACCCTACGAAAGGTGAGTTTATTTTACAGATCAAAAATGAAAACTCAGGTAAGTTTGCCTAAGATCACTTGCTAGAGAGAGACAAAGCTACAGTGTGTTTCCAAACTGAAGTTCTTTCCATAATCCATGAGGGTTAATAGTCAAACTTACAACAAATGTCAAAGGACTTAGAAGCAAAATAGGCCCCACAGCCAAGAGGCATGAGGTTCGGTAACTCAGGTGTTGGGCTTAGGTCTCTGTGATCCTTCTTCCCCATGGAGAATAGACACATACTTTACTCTCACTTGCCATTTCCCCTATTATCTTACGCCTTCACTCCTCGTTTTCCACCCAGATACCAGCCTGGGTCTAACTCATCATTGGTTGGGAAAGCTACGAAGCTCCGCCTTTGAGTAGTAATGGACTATATAAGATGGGACCCTGGAGAGAAAAGAGGTAGCAGAACGGGGGTGCTCGCCTTGGGCGGATCTCTCCCAATAGTGCACACGGTTTCTGAGCCAGTGGGGGTGGCCTTGAGCAGCAGTCCACGCTATCCTCTGCAGGTTACTTTTGCCATTTTCCATGCCCTTTTGACAGGCACAGGGGTTGGTGCCAGCGTTTGTACTGCTAGTTCAGGCACCTGAAGATCTGGTGGGAACCAAGTGAGGCAGGTGATGCAGCTGCATGGAGGTATTCCAGGTGCAAAGGAGTCATGTTGAGTCCGTGGGTGAGAAAGGGTTGTGCAAAAGAGTGCCAGGTGGACTTGGGAAGAGGTTGAAGACCAGCTATTCCCTCCACCCAACCTTGTGAGGTGCCAAGAATTTTCTTCATTGGAAATAGGTGTAAGAGTCACTTTTGACTCATACCTTGTCTCCAGTACTAAAGAAAGCATTGCAGAGAAAGAAAGTTGAGTATAGCATTACTCTGGCTAGGATGTCTAAAATGGCCAAAAGAGAGATGTTGTTAATTATATGTTTTAAAACGGGCTTCTTGTCCGCAAGACAGTCGGCATAGTTTCTAGATAACATTGTAAGTGCAGGCAAGATGTGGTGAGGGAGCTGAAAGTGTGGGCAGGGAGTGTACATAAAGAATGTCGGAGAGTCCTCAGTGGTGTCCTGGTCTGGAAGTTGTGGGAGGGTCTTCTCATTTGTCCACTGCTGACCCCAATGCCATCACTAGCTAAACCTGCATCTCCTGAGCAGGTACCTGTTCTGGACATCTGACCTGTTTTCCCCAAAAGGGCATAAAAAAACAGTTCCTTTCTAGCCTATCAGTCTCTCCCCACTTCTTAAATGCCTTTTTGTTTTCTTCCCTTGGTGCCTGACCTGCCTCTCCCAGCCCCTCAACAGGAACGTTAATTTAAATTCTGTTCTCCCACCCCTAGAGTTGTATTTCGCTGCTTTGTGTTTTCCTCTGCCTTAATTACTTAAGGTACTTACGGTCAGTTCCTATAGGCAGGCTGTGACGAGAGAACCACCAGCACTTGCGTTAGAGCTGGGAACCAAGTTGCTCTGAGTCCTCAAGAGTAAGTCTTCCCAGTGTCCACGCGCCCGGGATCTGCCCGAAGTTCTATCTCCCATTCTCTCTCTTCGTCCCTCCCGCGGCAAGTATGTCCTGAGATACGCTGACAAGTGAGGGTGCCACGGGGTCGCGTTTGGGGGCGTTTTCCGCAGGCCTTTTGGGTGGTCCGCAGTTCCTGAAACCCTGGGTTTGGGTTTGGGAGGAGGAGTCCTCGTGATGTTGGGGAAGACGATGGCTTGGGCTGCCGTCCCAAGAGCGTCACCTCTCCCGCTAGAGAGGAGGGGCGCGCCCCAATTATGAAGACAGACTCTGGGCGCCTGCAGCGCCCCCTCACCCCCCCCCCCCACGCCCGTGCGAGTGTCTTCGCGCAGCTCACATCTGGGAGGGGCCAAAGTCACAAGGCCAGGGAGCGGGGACGAGGACCCTGCAAGAACAGATAAATGCCAGCTCCTGGGACCACGAGATCCTAAAAAGGCGTCCAGAACGGTGTGCACAAAGTTGCAGGTTGAAAGAGGCACCTGTGTGGTCTTGTCCTCTCTCCCTGTTGCCCATCCCCCACTTGGAATTATTGTAAGGAGCTTCCTGTGCTTTTGTGGAAAGGGGGGGGACCCCAGTTGAAGAGGTAAGCTGGGAACTGGAAGCGAGGCCTTGGTTAATTCTGGTGGAGCCAAGGAGTAATTGCCAATCAAAAGGAGCTGTTCCCAATCACCTCTAGCCTGAGGAAAGATTAAGTGTGCCTTCAAACTTCAAAATTAGCCCTCCAAACCTAGCTTCTGGTGCAGTAAAAAATTTAAACTGCTTATGACATGGAAGGAAAGTATAATCACTTTTTTTTTTTCCAGTAGTGCCCCCAAAACACTGTTTAACAGCTCTTCCCCAATCATGGCAACCAAATAAAACCCAGCTTATGCCAAAAAGCACTTCCGGCTGGTTATGCAGAGGGTACTGCTCTTTCCACATTTATTTAAAGTGAAAAATTAGACCCAGGCATTTATTTTTGGATCCTAAAATAATTCTCATTCTTGTTCCTGCTCCTCTCCTCCTCCCTCAAGATGTCACATTCCAAATGTATTGTTTTGGATTTCAGTCAAGTTAATTTCTTAATAGGAAATGAATGGTAAGTTGAAAGGCTGTTGAGTTTATTGTGTAAAGAGGAAGTGTTGGTATGATCAAAACATGTAGGTTATATAAAATTCAGAGTTTTAAAAAGCATGATTTGGACCACATCGGAAATCTCTTGTTTGGGAGAAGGGCTAAGTATATAAATTATCCTGTAATTGATATAGGAAAGTATGTCTTGGGAAGAGGGATGAGGCTGTGATTGCTGCTAGTAATTCCAAAAGGAGCTGCCAGGGTGTCGTGGAGGGCCATTACTTCAGGTCTTATCACTATCCTGGGTTTGCTGAAGAGTGTGGTTCGGGCTGCTCTGGAGTTTAGTTTGTTGAGTCTTAGATTTTTATTTATTTATTTTTTTATTTTTTTTTTCCATACAAGAACATTGGCTAAGAGTCTTAGATTTTTATAGTTGTAGGAGGGGTATTTTATTTTCTGTTCAAAGCATTCTATAGACATCAAGGACTTCAATGAGAATGTTCAGAGTCACTAAATGAAGGAAAGACTAATTCTTTAAATAACTTTCTCGGGGACAGAGGAGATGTACCAGTGAATGAGACTATGTACAGTCCTGGGTAAGTGGCATTCAGCTATTTGAAGCATTTCCAAATTGCCACTGGTCAGTAATAATAAAGTGGATAGTTTATATCCAAACTGTGTCGTGTTTAACACAGTTTAATAATTATGCGTAGACCAGGCCTGTCCCACTGATGCATAGTCACTGTAGTAGTAAGGCACAAATGTACTTCAGTGATAGGAGTGAGTGAGACACTTGAAAGACAGTGACAGTTGTTGACATCTCCTTCTTCTAGAACAGATCACTTAGTAAAGCATCCCTTGGGTTTAAGGCTGGGTTTGTAAGAGTTAATGTCCTTCTGACAGGAAGATCTTTGTCCAGGAAATTCTGGAAATTGCATTTCATATTAACTGATTTTAAAGATAAAATAAAACTCATTATCCATTGTCAGCACTAGGTACATCTATGGAAGAACTAGAAAGAATTAACAGAAAAATTGAGTTAGTCAGGACTGAGGTTGAAGAAGAGCAGAAGAGGCTCGCTACGTTTACTTCAGTACTTGGCGAACTAACTCAAGGCCGTATGGCTGCCTCAGTTGACACAAATGTGAGGCGAGATTTTCCTGAAAATAGCCTGCTCCCAAAGGAAAAGCAGAATGAATCATCAAAGAACAAAGACAGTGAGCCCAGAAAGTATGTGATAGACCACAGATGTCCAGCAACTGATCTCGAATATGATCCTTTGCTCAATTATACTGCAGAGCTGCTTGGGGCATCTAAAGCAAAGCTGAATGACACCGATCGACAGCAGTTCTGCCACTTGAAAAAGTCTGTGGGTGAAGATTGCGGCACAGCCCTGGAGAGCCAAAGGCATTATGCTTCACCAATAAAAATTAAAATAAATCTTCAAGAATCTGATGAAGATGATCTTGTAATAGATGTACCTCCAGTCATGTCTACTTCTAAGAAATCTAGACTATTTAGAGGCTTCCAACAGCGTCATGAGGATAAAAGGATACATACCATGCTCCTGGAGAAGAGCAATCTTCAAATTAGTGGCACAGAAGAGGAAAAAATAGGTAAAACCCAAATAACCACACAAATAGATGATGACAATAACAGATTGGAACCACCGACTTTGCTCATGAATACATCACGAGACATTAAAAGTAATGTCAACTTGTATTGTGTTAAAACCCACATATCTAAGATGGGAAGCTTTGGGGATGAGAAAAAGCATGACTCTATTTCAGAAGAAGGTGTATGTTATGTACCTCTCAGTGACAAAGAAATACTCAAAGAAAGTGATAATGAAAGTTATTCAAAGAGCAAAAAATATGTAAAAACAATCTATAATACTAAAAAAAAAGAAATAGAATCTTGGCATTCCCCAAGTCAGCCCCCAATTTTTTATTCAGATGAGCTTGTAAAAGACAATGTGCTGAGAATGCAAGGTAATAGTAAGGAATTCACTACTTTTGAAGACAGCAAATTAGCTGACTTTGATGCTGATAAGGGGCCTACTGGAGATGACACCCCCTCTGATTCTGATGAAATTATGCAGGAATGTCTTCACATTTTCAATGAGTTCACACAAAGTGAAGCTCATAAAAAAGAGATTGCTAAGCAGGTTGGTGGGCTTTTTTTACCTTTATCCTCCTTTTCCTAAATCTAAATAAGTTTCCCTTAAATACATATTCTAAATTCTAAATGTAGATATTCTAAATCCTATAGAATATATATTCTAATAGTTTTGAGCGATGATATATTGGAATGAAAAAACAGATGCCTTGATAATTGGCCAGCCAGAGCATATTGCAGAGTTGGCAGTTTCCAGAAGTCATAGTATTACATACAGTAACTTATAGTTGATTTCCCAAATTAGAGGATTCTTTTATATGTGAAATTATCCACATTCAATGTTTTTGTGTATTTTTTCTTAATAACTTGCCCATATTTTGCGGTTTAGATTCCTGTGGCTTTTCAAGAAACATGCTAAATTTGCCTTTACTATGCTGAAGTTGGGTAATTCTTATCTTTTTCCCACTAGGCTTCAGGAAAGCAAGATATGTTGCATTACAAAAACACTTCTGGACCAAAAAAGAGAATTGCGCACACTGCCAAATTTGATGTGAGTCATTTAGTTGTTTATTTCCACCTGGCACAAAACTTTGTAAAGTGCACATGTACTTTGTCATTTCCAGCTTTAAGATATTCTAGTACTCATTATCGTCTCATCCTCCAGGGGGCAAAAGTGGGCAGTGAGTAAATTGATTATGATTTGCACGCTTTTTCCATGTCCTCCTTTTCTCCCTATTATCTAACATTTTCATTAAAAGCAGGCATATTGTCATTGCATAGCCTTTTAACTATCAATTGACAAAGGCAGTCCTCATTGTTCAGTGTTTCAGCTCTCATGCTATAAACAGATGTCCTTA
Source organism: Microcebus murinus (assembly GCF_040939455.1). Lineage (NCBI taxonomy): Eukaryota > Metazoa > Chordata > Mammalia > Primates > Cheirogaleidae > Microcebus > Microcebus murinus. The sequence continues at coordinate 52,219,944 of NC_134115.1, read as the reverse complement.
TGTAGTCAATTTAGTGCTGTGTTTTTTTGCATTTTTGTGCTTTTTATTGGTGATTTCATGCTGAAAATGGCCCTGCAGTAAATGTAGTGCTGTCTAGTGTTCCTAAGTGCAAAAAGGCTGTGATGTGTCTTACAGATAAAATGTGTTAGATAAGCTTTGTTCTGGCAGGAGTTATAGTGCTGTTGGCCGTGAGTGTATAAATAAGATATCTTTAAACATGACACACATGTAAAACAAGATGATATATTGATTGACAAAAATGTTCTCACCAGATACTAACCCAAACCTAACCCTGTATTTATTTGCCCTAGGAGTGTGTGTGCTAATTCAGTGTTTGGAGTGTAACTACCTCAAACAAGAATCAGCTGTAGTTTTTCGAAGTAATTTGAACCTCTTGTCATTTATATTGTAAATACTGAAGTTCTTTTATGACACATAAAGAAGTGGAAGCAGCACAGCGAGTAGTATTCTTTTAACAGTTTTGTGTTAAAAAGTGATATTTAACATAAACTTTATTTCTGTGCTCCAGTCTCTGAATTATTTGTACTCGTGCATACTGACAGCAGAACTTTCTGCATGGCATTAAAAATGTATGCTTCCAAGTCACAAATAAAAATATGAATTCCAGTTCTTTACATAGTTGAATGTCTTTGGGCAAGTTAATTAATTTTTCTGAGCTTTATTTTCTTCTCTGTGAAAGAAATATTGAGTGCCTGTCCTAGAATCAAATTTATAGGTACTTAATAAACTAGTTGCCTTCCGCCTTCTCTCTTTTTTTCTTTCTTTCTTATAAAGTAAGATTTTTGGAGGCTAATATTATTTCCCTTTAATTGCAAATGCTATTTGTTTATAGTTTTTATTTTATTGTGCTATATAACTCCCATTTGTAATTCTTATTATAATTGTTTCAATAGTTACTTTCTTAAACTCTCACAAATTGAAGTAAATGGACAAAAAAAGAAAGAATTTTAAGATTTTGGCCAGGTGCGGTGGCTTACGCCTATAATCCTAGCACTCTGGGAGGCCAAGGCGGGCAGACTGCTGAAGGTCAGGAGTTGGAAACCAGCCTGAGCAAGAGCAAGACCCTGTCTCTACTAAAAAAAAAAAAAAAAAAATAGAAATAAATTAATTGGCCAACTAAAAATATATGGAAAAAAATTAGCCGGTATGGTTGGCGCATGCCTGTTGTCCCAGCTACTCCGGGAGGCTGAGGCAGAAGGGTCACTTGAGCGCAGGAGTTTGAGGTTGCTGTGAGCTAGGCTGATGCCACAGCATTCTAACCCGGGCAACAAAGTGAGACTTTGTCTCACAAAAAAAAAAAAAAAAAAAAGAATTTTAAGATTTTTAAAGCATGTTGCCATATTGCCTTCCAGAAAGGTCGTGACAATTTATAGTCCTCCTCAGTGTTTCAGAATTCTCTTCTCACAAATCCTTACCCACAGTGGGCATTGCATTTTTTTTTAACCTACAGATCTGGGTGAAACTCTGTTGCCTTATTTTATATTATATTTCTTTGATAACTCATGAAGCTGAACATTCTTTCATGTGTTTCATTGTCTTATAATACATGCTGCTGTGGAAACTCCTGATACCTACCTGCTATTTCTCCCTTAATGAGTCACCTGATACTTTGGTCGGGTTACCCAGAGAATTCTTTCTTTTAATTTCAAAGCCTAATAACTTTAGTAGAATTTGTCTAATTATTAGCTATTTGACTATCATTTTTACCTACAGTGTCATTTGCACATGAGATTTAAATTTTTAGTTCAAGAAAATTTTCTTAAATGGTGTTTCAGTAGTTGTTAAAGTTTATTATTTAATTGCAAAAATGAATACCTCAATTAAGCATGTATTGGATTACAGATGGTATGATCAATGTAGTCAATTTACTGGGTGGTTGGCTTTAAGGCCCCCAAATCTATATGACAGAAGAAAGGTGAAATTATCAGTCTCATCAGTTTTTAAAAATCATTTTCTTTTGTTTTATATTGATGCCCTATAGGTTCCAATCAGTAAAGAGATCATTAGCCCATGGAAAGGACCTGTTTCATCACTAATTAGCCACAGTAGAATCATTCGGGCCCAGCAACAGGCAGCACATATAAAAGCTGCCGTAAAGAGTGGGCGGGCTTTCATTGCTGCCACTTCAGAACAGAAGAAAAATGAATCTATATGTCCAGCCTCTCAGACCCAAAGGAAAGGTATGGGAAAATCTTTTCTTTTTTTTTTTAATCAGTTATTTAAGAAATGGGATTTTACTTTATTTTTTAAAATGAAGTTCATATATTACCAATTATAGTTGAGTTGATGACACAGCTTTACATGAAATAATATGGTTATTCATGCTATTTAAATATTTTATGTTTATCTCTAATGGTATGCAATAGATGGTAGTATCTTTACAAGCATTCTTACATGGAGCAAATTGCTTTAAAAATTACCTAAACTTGTTCTTCTGAGTTATATTGGAGTTGTTTATTGAGATTTGTGTGTGTGTGTGTTTGAATTTTATTTTCTTTAAGAAAAATATGCATATTTCAAACCTGTGATGGAAGTAATGTAAAATTTTGAATTAATGATTAAAATCTAATCATCCGAGGTTAATGCCATTAAAATTTACCTTTTCTTTTTTTTTCTTGTTCATTAAAACTTAGAAAATTCACTCATATCAAACAGCCTTCATCTGGATGTAGCTCTTTCAAGTGAAAACCCAACCGCAAAACCAAGAAGATCACACATTCCTGTGAAAAGTATTGCTTCTCTTTCTGTAAAGGTATTATAAACTAAGTCTGAATACCAGAATTTCATTTCATCATATCCTACTTGCATATAGAGAGAGCCCCTGGAAGAATGGCTATATTTTTCTTTCTGAAGATCTCTAATTCAAATAAATGCCAGACCAATTAGAGAGAAAGGTTGCTGCTAAATATGGTTATTTTCATTATGTGGTATGATTTGTATCTGTCACTTTTAGATATTTTGTTTATCCTATCCTTGGAAATATAAGGCATTTTTTAAACCTAAAGCATCTTTAGCTTTGATTAATTTAAACCTTATCTTAACTTTTCTTCAAAGGAAAGTTTCACATTGGAATCTGTCAAGCTACGTCCAGTGAGGGGATGTATCCATGTGTATTGTATGTATGTCAGATAGAGATGGGGAGACAGGTATTTAGTAAATGATACCGTCAGTGATATGATAGTATAACCTTAAATAATTTTCCTCCTACTTGTGGCAGTGATTTCCCCCCACTTTCCAAGTATTCTGTAGCAGAAAACAAGCTGCCAGTTTTAAGGTTTTCTTCCTCCCTATAACGTCTTTACACTACATGGGAACAACTACTGACAAGTGTAACATTGAGGTTTTTTTTTCTCAAAGAGGAAGCAAATGAATTCATTTTAGAATTCTCATAGTTTTTGTAAGTCCTTCAAAAGAAATGCTAAAATTGTTTATAGCTGGGATCATTTTAATATTGAATATATACAAGTCGTTTATAAATTTTAAGTCCAAGCATTTTTCTTAATGATGTGGTATCTGAAAGACAGACATTGGGAAATATGTTTAAATATAGTAAACTACAGACTTTGCTAGATGTGGATCGGAGAACCAATCCACAGCCTTACGAATCTGGATGTGGAAAGAGTAGTGCAATTAGATGACTAATCAGCTATGATGGTGTACACACACTTGACAGTCTCACTGCTCCCTTTTGTAAATGTTGATATTTTTATACCTTCTATTTATTCTACCTTTAATGAACTTGAAATACTTTTCAATTTAATTTTGATATAGAACTTACCTAGGATAGTTTTACTGTTTTTCATGCACTTAGTAGAAATAACACAAACACATATTCTTGTTTTCTCTAATCAATAATTCTGTATATAACAAGACCCCAAAATACAAGGTGGCTCATCGAAGGAGGGCTTCAGTAACGTCAGAATCTTCACCCAAAGTACCCAATGAAGTAAGGGAACGCTATCTCGACCTCTTTATTGAGAAGTATTTGAAAGTTTGTAAAACAGAGGAGGAGGCTCTTAACAAGGTCAGTATTGTATAATGTAATTTATCTGAAGACATACTCACACAAACTTACTATACATTGAATAAAAAACTCGTGGCCCACAATTAGTAGATAACTTTATTCATTTTCTCTAACTGCTTTTTCAAAACCAGGCTGTGGGACTAGTTCTTTCTTCCCTCTTTGATGACTTTTTTTGTCGTCTTAAGTTATAAAAAGTCCCCTGGATACTTCTGATGATAAAAACAGTTTTAGTCCCATGACTTTTATGTAAAAGCCAGTAGCATGGTAATCTGAGTAGTATCTGCCCCCTTTAGATGGAGCATATACTGTTTAATGAGCCATAGTCTGTACCATTCCCTATTGCATACCTGCTTATGATTGTTTATGGGCCATGCCTGGTCTCTTGGAAGCACTTGTATTTGCAACTTCTAATCAAGTCCTTTTTTCCAAATTGAAACCTCTCAAATAAGTGGCAACAGCTATTGTCCCCATCTCCACGCATATCTTCAAGAACCCATGTAGATGACTATGTAAGTAATAGGGAGTGGTGGGGACTGTGGCTCACTAGGTAGAATAAGTCCCCTTTAAAGGGGGATAGACCACACAGCTCCATCGGATTTTTGCAATTTGGGACTTCAAGTCCAATATGTAAAGATTTTTAATCTTTAAAGAATTTTTATGTTAAAAATCTCCATTTGAAACAATACTAGATAAACACGTGTCTGAACATTAGATCAGGGCTTTATGCTGCCATTCCCCTCATTGAGGCTAATTCAGATTGCTCTAGGGGTTATAGAAAGAACCATGAGTGCATGAAACAAGAGACAGATTTCAGGTCAATATGCTGAAATTGACAAATTTCAACTCTTTATACCGGATATGCTGTCCATAAACAGCTGCTTTACAAAGCAGTGAGCTACCAATTGCTAGAAATATTTGGAATATAAGCTATGTTGTCATCACATCAGGATTCCTACAATAGGAGTGAGGAAGGACTAATTGAAGGATTCTTTTTATTAACAGCTTTATTGACATATTCATATGATTTTCCTGAGTTCTAAATAGATTCTAGTTATCAGCCCTTTATTGGATGTGCAGCTTGTGAATATTTCCTCCCATTTTGTAAGATGTCTGTTTGCTCTCATGATAGTTTCTTTGGCTGTGCAGAAGCTTTTTAATTTGACCAGGTCCCATTTATTTATTTTTGTTGTTGCTGTTATTGCCTTTGGAGTCTCCTTCATAAACTCTTTGCCTGGGCCAATGTCTATTTCCAATGTTTTCTTCTAGAATTCTCATAGTTTCACGCTTTAGGTTTAAGTCTGTTATTGGACATGGTTTTCTTTGTTCTTTGGACACAATTATAATAATAAATTAAAGTCTGTGTCTGCTAAGTCCAAAATCTAGGCTTTCTCAGGGACATTTTCTGTTGGCTACTTTTTTGCTATAATACCTCTGGCTTCAGGTATGTTTTTCTTATTGTTTATCTTGTTGCTGTTTATTTCTTTAGTAACCTTTCCTGAGCTAATTCTGTAGATTCTATATTCTTTCTGGTGTATGGTCACAAAGTTCTCTGGTAGCCTTCTTTTTTAAGTTCTTGTTTTTATTTTTAATATTAATACTGTCTCCTTAGGGGTCATTCCTGGGTCAGTATAATTGAGTGGTGAACCAATGATCAGTTACAGAAAATTTCTTCAATGCCCTGTTTCTTCCTCCCTTTGCCAGGGGGAGCTGTGTGAGGAGGCGTGCCTTCAAACTTCTGGCAGTTTATAAGGAAGTCTTAGCCTTCACTTCTTGCTTGTGCCACTGGTGAGGCAATAGGACCTTGTCTTTCCCCAGATCTTAACTGGGCCATCTTTTAAGCCCAGGATTATGTCAGAACTCCTTTTTAAAATTTCTCTTAGTGTCATCTATTTCAAGATTTTCTTTGAAAGTGCTGCCCAAACTCTTGTTTGACCAACTGACATCATAGTTTTAGGTAGCTGCGATATTGCCACCAGATTGCTATTGTTTCAGTAGTACCCCGTGTAGTACTGTAGTACTAACTAGTAGTAGTTTCAGTAGTACTCCTTCTCCCAACCCCCAGCACCTCATTCTCTGAACTCTATGATCAAATACAACACCCTGGCAATGGAGATGCTTGTTTATTTTGTTTAAATATTGACTGTGCTTTAGCGATGATGCTTTTAGTGTAGTTCTAAAAGAGATACGTCCTTTCTGTTGGCTGCCAGGCTGTCATCTTTTCACAGGTATAAGTACCATTAAGCTGGGGAGGGAAGGGAGGGTGGGCATTACCTCAAGCTGAAATGTCACAGACCCCATAGTCTTACCGAGGTTCAGTAGTTTGTCTTAAACAATTTTCAGTTTGTTCTGTGGCTTTAGTTAATTATCAGAATTTTGAAAAAGTTGCTTTTAGTTGTTTTGCTAGTATTTTTATTGCTTTTGTGGGACAGTAAGTTGATGAAGGTTCTTGCCCCATCATTCCAGAAGGCTGCCTCCTCTAAGATTCTATATAGGTTAAAGAATTATGGCAAAACAGAAATAAAAAAGGAGCCTCTCATAGAGAAGTGTTACTTTTCTTCTTCCAGCTTTGCCTTTTTTCATCATTTTTATCTTTGCTGTCCTACTCTTTTCTTTTTTAATTTCAGCATATTACGGGTGTACAAATAATTAGGTTACATATATTGCCTTTGCCCCACCCAAGTCAGAGCTTCAAGCATGTCCATCCCTCAGATGGTACACACTGTACCCATTAGAAATATAATTATATTACACCATTAGGTGTGTTATATACCCATCCTCTCCTACCCCCTCCCATCTGCCTGACACCCAGTGAGTGTTATTACTACATGTGCTTTTAAGTGTTGATTAGTTAATATCAATTTGATCGTGAGTACGTGTGGTGCTTGTTTTTCCATTCTTGTGATACTTTTTTTGGTTGTTTTTTTTTTTTTTAAGATAAAGTATCACTCTGTTGCCCAGGCTAGAGTGCTGTGGCATCAGCCTAGCTCACAGCAACCTCACATTCCTGGGCTCAAGCGATCCTCCTGCCTCAGCCTCCCGAGTAGCTGGGACTACAGGCATGCGCCACCATGCCCGGCTAATTTGTTCTATATATATTTTTAGTTGACCAATTAATTTCTTTCTATTTTTAGTAGAGATGGAGTCTCGCTCTTGCTCAGGCTGATTTCGAACTCCTAACCTTGAGCAATCCTCCCTCCTCAGCCTCCCAGAGTGCTAGGATTACAGGCGTGAGCCTCCGCACCCGGCCATTCTTGTGATGCTTCACTTAGTAGAATGACTGCCCTATTCTGTTCAAACCCCATGGCTTTCTCTCTGAGAAGATTTAACATAATGAGAAGAGTCTTGGCATTGGCATTTGGGCACACCTGGGTTCAATTACCAGCTCTGGAACAATAAAGAAGATATTTACTTTTCATTTAAGCCTTAGTTTCTTCATATAAATTGGTAATGATGGCACCCATCCTCATATAGTCATGATGAAGATTAAATGAGAAAACATTTAACGTCCTTATAGCAAACTGGGCATATACTAAGTGTACAAAAATATAATAATATACTATTATCTATTATCATAATATTCCCTTTACTTGTTTCTCTAATAGTTCAGCTGTTTTTCCTTTTACTGTCCTATCTTAATGACCCCTGATATAAAAACACTAATTACTTAATGGTTTTAGGAAAGTAACTTTTACAGAAAAAAATGAAAAGAGGATCATGTCCTCCCTTTGCTGTGTGATCTTAAGCAAATCATTTAGCCACTTTGAACCTTAGTTTCCTCATCTTCGAAAAGGGAATAGCAATGTATGCCTGTGATAGATTTGGGGCTTGCTTTGAGAATCAAATGTGTTGATGTATACTGTAGGCTTTGTATAGGCTTTGCAATATACACCCCATACAAATATAGGGTGTCTTTTGTCTGAAGAGAGAGTATCTGGTTCTTGGACTATACTCATAGGACTATTTAGTTTTTCTTCTAAAAAAATAAATACAAAATGTAAAATAATTTGCTTTTTATTGGTGGTCCCATTTCCCCCCACTCCTTGGATTAGATAGATATTTTGCTATATTTATTCATTATATTGCAAATGACATTTATCATTCATAGGTGTGTTGTTTATAGTTTCCATTTAATTCAATTTTTGATCTAGGCTAAAACAGAAGAAAAGGCCATATATGAAAGATGTGGTAGTAGAAATATGTATATGAACATAGCAGTAAATTCTCTTAAGAAGATAAAAGATCAAGGTAATTTCTTTTTGATTAATTAAGTGATAAGATAATTTGTGATTAGTACCTGACACTGAATGTGTTTTCTTCATTAGCAGAGCTGTTGTTAGATTTTCAATGGAATATATTTTTAAAATATTCCCTTTAGTAGAATGTTCAGGTGGCACATTTGGTTTAAAGTAACAGATTTTAAATTGGACATATTATTATAACTTCATTAACAAGTTATTGAAATATTTAAATTTGTTTTTTGGTTATACGATAAACTTGCTTCTATGTGGAATAGTATTTGTAAACCTTATTTTCATTATTGTCTCCCTAGGAAATCTTTTTAGATATTGTTTTTTCTAACACCTCCCCCTCCCCATTCATAAAATTAGTACTAAGGAATAAGATTTGTGTAGAGTTTTTGACTAAGGGTATCACCTTTTTGTCCATGAATCTAGAACCTATGTTAACATCTAGATCTATATTATACTTTTTAATGCCTACATGAGATCCTATTGTATAGAACCTATGCTATATATACATTCTTTTCTATAGAATTTATTAATATAATATATAAATGAACTAAAGACATTTGAGTATTTAGAGTACTTACATTTTTTCTATCATAAATTCTGTGGTGAATATATGTGTGAATGCTAACATTTTCTCCTACCTGAGCACATGTATCCTTAGCATAAATTCTTATACACAAAGAATCTAGGAATAAGGGTCTGCATGTTTGAAATTAGTAAATATTGGTAACTGCCTCCAAAAAGGGTTTGTCCATTTACATTCCCCTGCAATAAGGTAGAAATATATAGGTTTTTCTCACACTTGCCAAATGTAAATCATTTATTCTCTCAGAGTGCAAAGATGTAGAACAAATATGAAGTTAGTGATTTTTAAATTTATTGCTAGTGAATTTGAAGACTTTTGTGTATTTTCTTTCTCTCATTTTTAATTCCCTATTTGCATCCGACCCTCCACCCCCCAACACACCTTTTTATTGGCCTGTTTATCTGGGACAACCTTTGCATATCACCCTTTTAATTTGCTACAGATACCTTCCTCAGTTTGTCATTTGTGCTTGAGCCTTATTTATGAAGTATTTATGACATAGACATTATTTTCAAAGTGTAATTCATCTCTTTTTGATTCCTGGGTTTTGTGTCATACTTTGAAAGACTATTCAAAGCTCAAGAATATAAAAACTATCTACGATTTCTTTATGGCATTTTTATTTACAATACTTTAAATAGATTTAAAAACATGTATTAAAATATTCAGGGTCTGTCAGGCTAGTATTTTCATGGTAATGGAGCTTTTCCTCCTTTTATATAGCACATAGAAATCAAACATAGAGGTCTAAGTACCTATTTTAAATTTTCCCAGTGAAAATGGAAATGGTTTGCAAGTTGTTACAGTTGTGGTAAATTATGATACAAAAGTCATTGACTCAAATTTAAACATACTCTATCTAATATACAAAATATGTTAGTTTGAGCCAATATGTAATCCTGTCCTTTTCAGTAGTCCAGTAGATTTAACTTTTTTCCCAACTGGGAATTGGTTATGAATATCTTTGGTCTTACATGTTGGGTACTTGCTTTAAGATAAAAATAAATATTTTATCATGCTACTTAATTTTTTTAGGTTTTATATGTTTTACGAAACAGATAAAAATAATTATTTTAAGAGAAAAGTTCTTATGTCTTTTAGTTGTGTCTGGAAGCAGTAATGACAAGACAGCTGGATTTAAAAATTATGAAAAGAAAACTGGTAAGCTTTCTATAATAATAATAGGCCCTTGTAATGGTTACTTTAAGGGGGAAGTAAATTTGGTATTATACAAATAATAAAATGCTGTGTTTATGAAGGGTCAGCTGCATGCTATATATATTTGATATTCTTGTTTTAAAAATTAGCATAAATAGGAAGGAAAAGGATTTCTACTTAAGCAATATTTGGATTGAATTTTCAACTATTTTTCTTTTTTTGATAGTTAACATATATCCAGTCAGAAAGAGCAATGATTCTCAAACTTTCAACTTTTACATGCATTCGAATTACCTGTGAATCTTGTTAAAATGTGGAGTCTTACTCAGGTCTTGGGAAGGACCTCAAACCCTGAATTTAAAACAAGCTCCCAGGAGCAAGAAGCTAGAGAAAAGGTGTTATTTGAATTTGGTTGTATTTTGAACAAAAGCAAATGGTAGTGCTTCTCCTCTCAAAGTAGGTGCCTTTGGAGTCTTCTGACACTTCTCACACAAAAGAACTTGCCCTTTTACAATACCATTTACTGAAGAGTATCTGGCAAATTCTATTAGCGTTTCTAGTAAGAAATTAGAGAAAATTGTAAAAGAATCCATCAGAGTGAGGGAATCTGGGTCTTGGTTAATGCTGTTGGAAATGGATTCTTGAACTTTAACTCTGTTGCCATGTGAGAATTGTCATGTTTCTCTTTGTGGTCCATGTTTGTAAGTTTCTGTGGTATCCTTATCTGAGTGAGTGTTAATCACTCAGCATGATTTGGAGCCAGAAGACCTGGGTCCGTGAATCTGTTGTGCTGTGTAACCTCGATCATGTGTCTTCACATTTCTGAGCCTCATCTTCCTTATCTGTAAAAATGAAGTCAGTATACTTGTCTTTCTAAGTTAATGTAAAGTTTGAATCAGAGTCCTAATCTGAATGTGCTTGAGTTAATCTGATGTGATTCTTATTTTCCCTGCTGTCACCCAAAGCATATGATGTTGCATGGTATAGGGAACATATTGGTTATTTTGTTGTTGGATGATATATATGAAGACCTGGAATTCTTTTAGGCCACTATCCTACTTCATATTAATCAGAATCCTAGAATTTCAGATCTGAAAGGTTTAGTAAATTCTAACCTTAGCACTACATAAAACGAAAAAATGCTACTTAAATTTTATTGGCCAGCTTTTCTTTTTTTTTTTTTTTTTTAGTGCTCACAGAAACTATTCTCTACAGACATCTGAAAGGCTACTACCTTCTAATTGAAGAACAGCTACATGAACATAACTACCCTCAATCACACCCTGAAAAACCAGGAAGTATTCTTTTAAACCCCGGAATGACAAAACCTCTTCTAAACGATGGTAAGTAGATGGGGCCGAAAATTACTCTTTCTGCATGCTAAGACTGGAACCCAAGGAGGTCCAGTGTTCTGACATTTTTAAGTGGAAATGAGATTTGGGGCTGGCATAATCAAACCCCGATAGAAGCATTAATGCATTTTATTTCATTTCCCTTTTCAATTCACTTCATTTCCATTATTTAAGTGCTTTCTTTAAGTAATCTGTTTTATTAACTCTACAGAGCAACCATTTCAGATGGGTATTGTTATTATGCCCAGTTACACAAATGAGGAAACTGCTGCTCAGAGAGATCAAATAACCTGTCAAAAGTCACTGAGCAAATAGTGGGAGAGCCAGGATTTGAACCCAAGGAGTCCAACTTCAGAGCTCTTATTCTTAGCCACTGTTCATATACGTACACAATGCCATGTCTTGAACACTGCATACACTGTCATTACAAATTCTTACAAAAACATCTATAATTAGTCTTATTATTTTACATTTTCTACAAATGCTAGGCATGGTTAGTTAATATGTTCATCCCCAAAGAAAGCGAGAAAGAGAGAGTATGCATGCTTTTAACATCACAGCTGTCAAACTTTAGGTTGATGATCAGAGTTTGAAATGCAGTTATAGAAATATTCTTCAGTGAATAGAAAATATTTATCTTCATCTTTACATCTTTAGAACTTCCCCCCTGGGATTATCTTCACCATTTGCTTCACTGTGTTTGTTTTGCGTTTTGAAATCTCCTTGGCGGAAGGAAGTATACTTACTGGGTAAGAATATGGGCTTCAAGGAAGAAGTCAAGCAAATCCAGGTTTGGATGCTGGATAAGATGGTCATTTAACCTCTCCGACCCTTGCTTTCCTCATTCTGAGTAGTGGGGATAATGGTAACTGTGAGAATCAGTTGCAATAATGCATGTAAAGTGCTTGGCACAGATCCTGCCTCATAATCTAATCTCATGATAGATACTCAAATAAGAGTTGCTATCATCACCACCAAAACCAGTCTGAGGGTTATCAATAAAAAACAAATATTCATGAATGCAGTCTAGCTAAAAACCAGGGTATACTCTTAATAACTTAACAAACATACAGATTACTGTGAGAGACTCTAGAAGAAAATAATAAAGAAGACATTGTTCCTATTTCAGTACCGATCAGTGACTGATCAAGTTGGCTACAGTCAAACTGTGACACTAAAACCACAATTGTCTCGCATTGGGCTGACTCTGGAGGTGGGCAGAGGAATGTCTGTTTGAGCAGCCACAGCTCTGGGGTGATAAGCATGCCACTTGGAAATATTCCTTTGAGTGATCCTGTAACTTCTCCTGTTGCTTTGTGATCACACTGGGTATGTGCTTGCTGCAGGATCAAGAATGCAAAGGCAAGACTCCACATTCAGGTCCATTTATTTTTTTCTGCCTCAACTAGTCATGAACAAGTCTACTTTATGCTTTGTTTTAGCCTCTAAGAAGATCTGTTGTCGATGCGGGAAAATATATGGTGTGACTTCTTCAGGTAAACACAGTAGAGTAGAAGAATGTAACTACCACTTCGGCCAAGTGTTGAGTCATAAAGGCAAGTATTTGGTAGTTCTGTTTCATTTGTTTGACACGCCAGAGCCAAGGCTGTTCAGAGAAAAGTGGGATAAAGTATTCAGTTCCATATGTTTGTTTAATACAGTTCAGGAAAGAGAAGCTGTATCAAACTGAACATTTCAATTCCAGATATCTACTTCTGACCACCACTTTCCTTACCTTTGCAGCTCAGGGGTCAAGAACTCTCAGGCTATTATAATTCTTCTGGGTTTTTTCTTTTCTTTTCTTTAACTTCCAGTCAGATACCTCCAGACCCCACCCTCCTTTCTACATGCCAGCGTTATAATAATTTCTTTGCTAATAGCTTCAATTCTTTGTAGGTGACCTTGACCAAACACTTGACTGAGAAGACAGAGCCTTTGGAAAATAATGTCCTGCTCTTCCCGCCACTAGATTCACCAACATCTATACCATCTGCTTCTTTCTAGGGCTGCAGTGGAGGAAGCATCCCTGTTCCTATCAAAGTTCCTTCCCGTGTGCTGTGTCCTGTCCTTTCGCACCTAGCCAGGGACCCACCAGACCCCCTTCCCTGGATAAACTCGTTCCTCACTTACCACCCGCTGTCTCCCAAGCTGTTCTCATCTCTCCATCATTGGTCGCATGTCATCGTTCCTTCAGCGTTGTCCTTGTCAGCCGGCTTCACTCCCTCTGCTCACCACCGACACTCACACCAGTGACCTTGAGGATGCTGGGTCTGGCCTGTTTCCGATGCACTTTACTCATGTTTTTCAGCATTACCCCACCTTACAGCACTCTCCTCTCTCTGCATCTGTAACAACACGCACTTCTGCCTCTCTTCTTCCCTTTCTAGCCACTTCTTTTCAACTTCCCCTTCTGAGTATGCCTCCTCAGATGGTCTAGTTGCAGAAATTCTTAGATCTTCCTTCCAGAAAACTTGTCTCTTCTTCTACCCCTTCTCTCTGGACAAACTCGTCCTTTCTTGTAGCTTTAAATAGCAGGTAGCTGCTGTTGTCCTCTAAACGTGGATCTCTAAAGAAGCTCTTCCCCTGGACTCCAGGCTTTGGTGAACATCCCCCTGCCTGTTTATCTTCATGTGGGTCCCCACGGGCACCTCAGCATGACCTGCGTGAAGATGGACCCTCCACCCTTCTCCCCAGCCCTGGCTTTCCCTAGCACAGTGAGTCCCTGCAGACCACTCAGGTGTAGTTCTTTTGGCTTCTGCTAAAGCCAGAAACCTGGCGCCACCCTCACTGCCTCCTTTCTGTGCTCCCTGTCATCTAGACAGTGTGTGAGTCCCATTTGTTCTGCCTCAGAAATGTATGGGAACGTGTTTTCTCTGCACTTCCACCACGCCCGAGTCCACACCACCCTCGTCTGTCCTCAACTGCTGCACTGTCTCCTCTTACTGTCACTGCTTCTATTCTGCCCTTCCCTTTCCTCTCCCTACCCTGACATCGAATTTTCACCCAACACCGGCCAGAATAAGATTTTTTTTTTCTTTTCACATCACATTTCTGTTGGCATTGCTATTTTACCTTGGCCAGAACTCACCAGTGACTTTGCTGGCCCTGCCTGGCCTGGCCCCTGCCCCCTCCCGTCCCCTCCTGTCCCTTCCCTCGCACCAACTTCATGCCACGGGCACCTTTCCCAAGCTGCCTTTCTCGGTTTGTCACGGGACTGGTGCCTTCTTATCCTTTAGGTCTGTGTGTAAATGTCACCTCCACAGGGTCCTTTCTTGACCCCACTTTATTACAAAATAAGGCCTCCCTCTTCTGCTGCAGCCCCTGTCTCTTTCCACCACAGCACCTATTTATGTTTCGTAGTGATTTGGTGATTTATTGTCTACCATCTTCACGACCATAAATTTTCAGATGGACTGTCTGACTTTTTTTTCTCCCCAGCATTTAGCCCAGTACCTGACACATATAGGCCATAATAAGTATTTGGAGCGATAGTGCACAGATGAATTGCTTATGCAGATGTGGACATAAGTACAGATGATATTGTAATAAATGTTATGAAAAGACAAAGCAGGGGAAAGGAAATAGAGGAGAATGTGGGACCGTACATGAATAAATAATGTAGTAGAGTAAATCAGACAAGTTTGACCTGTCTTTAAAGCATGGAGGGCTTGGTTTGAGGGAGCCAGGGGACCATGAATTCCAAAGAAGAAGAAGGAAAGACATTGAGGAAGAGTAAGCGTAGCAGACAAACCAGTTGGGCTGACAGGACCATGCAGTGTAATGAGCAGAACTGGGACTTTGGAACCAGCAGACCTGACATTTTGGGCTGTTGTGCTGCCTACTTTCTTTGAGCAAGTTATTAATACTTCTGTGCCCTGAGCTTTTGTTACCACATTCATAGAAAGGGCTTTGGCAGTTGAGCAACCTGCCGCATCCCATCTCTGTCATACAATGCATGCTCTGGTAATGCTGGTCCCCTGCCTCCTTTCTCATCACAGGAGAAGGTTAGATAAGGAGGTGGGATGCCAAGATTGGATGAGTAATGTCAGGTTGGTTAAGCAAGAGCCTTGAGTACCAGCCTGAGAAATTTGTATCTGATCAGTATTGTGCAAGTGAACTTGAGGAAGTGGAGTACTTGAGAAAAGTGATATAATGAAAATGTACTTTGGGGCCGGGCGCGGTGGCTCAAGCCTGTAATCCTAGCACTCTGGGAAGCCGAGGCGGGCGGATTGCTCGAGGTCAGGAGTTCGAAACCAGCCTGAGCAAGAGCAAGACCCCGTCTCTACTATAAATAGAAAGAAATTAATTGGCCAACTAATATATATATGTAAAATTAGCCGGGCATGGTGGCGCATGCCTGTAGTCCCAGCTACTCGGGAGGCTGAGGCAGAAGGATTGCTTGAGCCCAGGAGTTTGAGGTTGCTGTGAGCTAGGCTGATGCCACGGCACTCACTCTAGCCTGGGCAACAAGCGAGACTCTGTCTCAAAAAAAAAAAAAAAAAAAAAAAAAAAAAGTCAAAAAATGTACTTTGGGAAGGTCACCCTAACCACATTTTCTAGAAAAACTAGTACAGAAACCACGAGAGGCAGAGGGCTTTGTTAAGGAGAACATCACCTAGGGCCAAAGAGAGGAAGGATTCAGGGTGGAGAAGAATATAGATGATATGGATGATGGCAGTGGGCTAAGAAAAGATACAGAAAGCTTGGGGCTGTTGCAATGAGGAATGTGCACAGTGCTTGGCCAAGAATGTAAAAGAAGAGGGCAATCTGGACTTGAGAGGTGCAGCCAAGGTTGGAGCCAACATCTGTGTTGTGGTCTCAGTCTACATAATGGGGATTTTTCTTGAGTCAGATCAAAAACTTGAATACAGGAAGGGAAGAGGTGGTAGTTGCAGCCCATCTTCTAGAGCAGGGGTCCTCAAACTTTTTAAACAGGGGGCCAGTTCACTGTCCCTCAGACCATTGGAGAATGCGCACTGTGGGCCCAGGACGAGTTGGCTGCTAAGCAGGACAGGCAGCAGCGGCAAAAACACCAGGGGAGCCAGATAAATGCCCTAGGCAGGCAGCATGTGGCCCACAGGCCGTAGTTTGAGGACGCCTGTTCTAGAGAATTCCTGCAGAGAGAAGAGGGGTCAGGCAGGAGGAGTTGTTGTTGAGAGCATGGTTGGGGTGGTTTGACTCTGGAGTCACAGCCAGATAAAGGAAGGGTGGGAGGAACTGGGGGGCCAGGGCAGATGAAGTGGGAAAGGGGCAAAAAGGTGTTCACAATATTCACTATCAAAGCACGGCCCCTGAGCACTCTGCTCACAGGAGATTTTTCCTATTCATTATGTGATACCTAAAGATGGAACTGTGAAGAGTGCTAGGTTTTAATACTTGCACAGTAGGGTCTTTGAAGGTCTTTGAGGATAAGATAAGACACAAGCTCTTGGGAGTTAGCGACCCTGCCTTGTAAAGCTTGCTTGTTTTGATTTTTGTTTCTTGGTTGGTTTACAGTCCTCGGGGGCTTAGAATCTCGATACAGCTGCTGCGGAGGTGTCCTTGGATCCCCCGGGTGTCAGGTCGCCAAGGTAGGACTTGTCACCCAGAATGCTGCTTGTATCAGAAGCTGTGCTGCAGCCTCTAATGCAGACCTGGGTGATCAATATGCATTTGAAAAAATTAACTTACTAATTTTCAGTTGATGAAATTTTTATGAGCTTAATTGCACTTACGAAAACCATAGAGTAATTTTATTTGACCATGTTTGTTTGCAGCTTCATGTTCATAACCAAAAAGAAAACCTAGAGGGCTTTGTGAAGACTTTTGTCAAGGTTGCACCTCCTGATGGCAGTCACGGTGTGTTTGCAGTAAATTGTGAGATGGTACGTTGGTTTTATATTTTACCTTATTGCAGTAATTATAACTGAATGATTGTGCAGCGCTCTGTCTGGTCTTAAGCTTTGCAAGGCCTTAGCTGTCCATCACACATAGCTCTGCAATGTTTATTCACACATTTTTAGATGAAGCAACTGAAGCTGAAAAGAGTTAAGTGACTTAGCCAAGTTCATGCACCTAATAAGTGATGGAACCAGGAATTGTCCTATGAGTCTCTTTTATTTATTTTCTTTATATACAATCAGTGGTTCTACTCTTCAAATTGCTGAAATTATATGAGTGGAAAATGTTATGAGTGTATCTGTTATCCCAAAATCGGCATGAAAGCTTCAATAAATACTTGTTAAAATATTGTTTATAGAAACAGTAAAACCTTTATAGGGATTTATTTTTCTTTATATGAGAATCAATACCAAAAGAGGGAAGAAGCAGAATTTGGAATTACAAGACCCCCTGAGTAGGTCCCCTAGATGCTCTAAGCCAGTGGTCCCCAACCTTTTTGGCTCCAGAGACTGGTTTCATGGAAGACAATTTTTCCACGGACCAAGGCGGGGTCAGGGCGATGGTTTGGGCATGATTCAAGCACATTACATTTATTGTGCAATCAAACCTCTCTGCTAACAATAATCTATATTTGCAGCTGCTCCCCAGTGCTAGCATCACCACCTCAGGTCATCAGGCATCAGATTCTCATAAGGAGTGCACAGCCTAGGTCTCTCGCATGAGCAGTTTACAGGAGGGTTCCGTCTCCTATGAGAATCTAATACAGCTGCTGATCTCACAGGAGGTGGAGCTCACCTGCCACTCACCTCCTGCTGTGCAGCCTGCTTCCTAACAGGCCACAGTACTCATCTGTGGCCTGGGGGTTGGGGACCACAGCTCTAAGCTATAAATTATGGGGTTGGTAATAACAACCCCACAGTGATTGTGAGAATCAAATGTGTTAAAATATGGGCAAGTGTTTTGTACATGTCAAACATCATGTGAATAGTCATCTTTAACAAAACATGTAATTTTCATTCCCTATAGTATATTTGGGAAATAAAGGCAGAGAACAGTGTTCAGTTTTCAAACTTAGATCATTAAGTGGAAACAGTGTGTACTGATCCTGGCTTGGAAATCAAATATCATTGCCATATTATCCTCTGTGGTGCCATGTTAATATAGCTATAGTAGGGATTTTCTTTTTTTATTCAACAAGGTCTGTCATTGTATTGTCCAACAGAGTGGCCACTAGCCACATGTGGCTATTTAAATTAATTAAAATTAAATAAAGTTAAAAATTTTATTCCTTACTTGCACTAGCCATATTTCAGATGCTAAATAGCTACACATGGCTGGTGGCTACCCTGTTGGACATTACAGACAGAAATAGAGCATTAGTGCTGGTCTCTAATGAAAATAATTGTAAAGGCTAAGCCAAGAAAATGAAGTGATTTTATTAGCAGAAATACTACTAACAGTAAGGGAAAAACATTAAAGCTTGGAATGTCTCTTACATGATTGTCAGATCCACTGACTGGCCTTTGTTTGCAAAACTGGATGATATGATTAAGTTGTATGTTCTAGTTAGAAATATTCCTTTAAGATATCCTAGATGTTAAAATATGTTTACTCAATATAATATATAAATTCATTATTTCTCCCTTAATAGTGCTATACAGCCAAAGGCTTGGAACTTACTAGAGTGACGGTGGTTGATTCCAGCCTCCAGGTGGTCTATGATACATTCGTGAAACCAGATGAAGAAGTCATTGACTACAACACTAGGTGGGCATTTTTTGAAGGGGTTTTTGAGACTAGAGAACATTCAATGCATAGTTTATGTGAAGTTTTAGTTTTGGTACCTTTACTGGAATCAGCTTCAGAAAATGAGTTATATACTATTTTCCTTTAATTCATTCATTCGTGCAAAACATTTGTATTTTACCGAGTACCTATTAAAATTATACAGATACTGCATGAGGCCTTGGGCTATAACCCTAAATAAAAGACAAGGCCTCAGCCTTCATGGTGCTCAGCATGGTGGGTAGGAGGCTAAAGAAACAGGCAAAACAATGAATAAATTATTTTATTTTTTCATTCATTCAATTATTCATTAGTTTCCTCTCAAAATACTTTATGTATCATTCCTGCCAGGTAAAAATTTCTGTAATCCTGTAGACATGATCCTAAATATACCTAGCTTTGATGTGGCATACAGAATATCTGTTCAGTGCATATTCAATTTTATTAATCATTATTACTAAAGGATGACACATTTTCAATTCTAACTCAAAGCTAACTTGAGATAGTGTAATATAGATGTGCCTTTAATTTTTAAAAACTTCATATGAAACAGCAATGACATCATTGATGAATTTTAAATTGGATTTTCTAAAGGCATATCATCCATATGATATATTTGCATACTTATTTAAATATGAAATGGAAGGCACCAGTCTTGTCTTAGAGTGAACATTCAGAAGTAATTATTGGTATAATTTATTATTCAATTTTCTCTAACAAGGCACTTAAAATATGAATTGCTCATATAAATAAATATGACTTGTACATACACATATACACATGTATATAAATTTGGCACACAAAAAAGCAAGGTGACCATAAAAAAGTTGTTTTGATGATAAATGCTGATAATAATTATAGAGAATTCTGTTAAGAATTTTTTTAACCTAAACTTCCTCACAGTTGAGAAAAATGGTTGTATTTATAAACATTCAATGAAGATAGCTGTTATCGAAAAATGCTTTTTGCATACAAATCCCTCTGTTAACTCCATTTGATTTTTTCCCCCACTCACTTTGGCCATATGCTAATATCTCCATCTATTGTACTCTTTTTGGTTCTTATTCTTTTAAGAGTTTGGTAGCATCTTCCCTAATTCCTTTTTTTACAACAAATCAAGAAATACTTTGGTAATTATTGATACTCATAATGGCAAAATGAGAACTGAAAGGTTTACATTATAAATAAAAGAACCTTTAAATCTTAAAAAAACTTTAAATTCCTCTTCACTCAAATATTTGATTATCCATGTATCATATTCCCTAACTAAACCTTCCTAACTAATGGAGCCAGGTATCTTTGGTTCCTTACAGTAGATAATAGCACCATATAATTTAAGTTAAAAATATTTTTGCACCATTTTTCTCTTAGCGGTAGCTGTGATACTGAACATGTATTTAGTATGTGCTTCACAAAAGCCACTAAAGTAGTCACTTTCCTGCATGCATTTTCATTGGGCCCTTGTAAATCAGTAGGTTGGTAATTTATCCCTACTTTACAGATGAGCACACTGAGACCAGAGGGTTAAGTAACTTGCTAAAAATAATATATAGTAAGTAACTGGCATAGTCATAGCATAGTTCAAACCCAGGTTGTCTAGACTCTGCTTAGGGTTCCATTTATTCTTCTGTGTTACTCACATTTCATCTTTAGGCTTAGACTACTTCGTATTTGATAAAACTCAGATTATGCAAAAACAGAGTTACCAACGTAACCTAGCAGAGGGGTAGT
Organism: Microcebus murinus; assembly: GCF_040939455.1. NCBI lineage: Eukaryota > Metazoa > Chordata > Mammalia > Primates > Cheirogaleidae > Microcebus > Microcebus murinus. The sequence continues at coordinate 52,199,160 of NC_134115.1, read as the reverse complement.
TGACAATTATGCAAGTAAGATCTTAGTTTTATTGAGCTGTTTCTCACAATGGGACAATAATATATTCTAACTGTAAATGATGAAATTCACTGAATTATATTCTTATATGCATTTTGTGTCTCTTGGGATAGGTTTTCTGGTGTGGTGGAAGATGATTTGAAGAACACAACAACATCAATTCGTGATGTCCAAGCTGTTTTGTTGAACCTGTTTAGTGCTGATACTATAATAATTGGACATAGCTTTGCATCTAGTCTGTATGCTCTGAAGGTAAATAATTACAGGCCGACATATTTTTTTACAAAAAATATTTTTACAAAATTATGTGTGTTAAGATAGTAGTCATTATCATTGTGTTATAATTGATACTTGATTTTCCCTATTAACCAAGAAAATAAGAATTATTGGCTGTGCTGATGATGTAGTCTAACTACCACAAGCCAGAAGCAGTATGAGACAGCTCATATCATTTGGCTAATCAAGATCAGAAAGAATGAACCATCATCAGTTAGGGTAAAACAAAAACCATTGTTTTGACAAACTTTCTTTAATAGTCAAATGAATGAGACTAAGTTTATGTAACATTATTTTATTCACATACTTAATGGTCCTTTTTCATATTAAATCATGTAGGCTTATAGGTAAGTTCAAAATCTAATGTTACATTCATTTTCATGGCATGATAAACTTGAAAATCTTTCCTTGATATACCCCGGGTTAAAATTGTCTGTTTTATGCTCTGTTCTCTAGAATGGGGCCAGTGAACTGTGGCCCATGGTTTGGCCACCTGTTCTTCATACCAGAGATAGCTATAGATAGAGATATACGGATATAGATAGATATATCATACTGGATGTATATATATCCAGTATGGCAGACACTAAGTGCATATGGCTGGTGAGCACTTGAAAGGCATCTAATGTGACTAAGGAAATGAATTCTTAGTTCCGTTTAATTTAAATTTAAATAGCTGCATGTGGCTTGTGGCTACCACATTGCACAACACAGCTCTAGAACTTTGAAGACCTTTACTGAACACTTGTCTCAGCCACACCTAGGACTTGCCTTCATGTGGAGAAGGGTCGTCTGTTCTTTAGTGCAGGGATTCAAGTAAGGCCATTTAATTTTCATAGGTGAATTTCAGCCTGTTTCTTTATAAGTTTGGTGTCCAAAGTATATTTGTTCCAAATAGGAGTGCTGTCACTGCATGTGACAGATAAGCTGGAATGTGCTTCCACCCAGACCTTCCCAGTCTGTGGGAAAAGACAGTGGGGACATAACAAGTTTCCATAAGAAAGCTCTTCACAGGGATGTCTTTGTGTCACCTCAGAGATGACACTTCCCAAACTGGACCTCTCACTGTGACTTTCCTGTCTCTGATTTCTCAGGAACCATTCTATTCTGCCTGTCCCTCAGAGCAGAAAATTTCAAACCATCAAGTCTCCTCATTCTTTGGAATCGGTCTGTTTCTTCCACCCAGATGACTCATGGATTTTCCTGTTTTTCTCTCTTTCTACTGCCACTTTCTTTTAGTGTCGTGTTCTCAGGGAAACCTTCCTTGTCCCCCAAGCTGATTTTTCTCTGTTCCCACTCCTATTTCACTTCCCCCCACTACTCTGAAGATCCCTGAGGGCAGGGACACTGCACTGCCTGTGCTAGGACACAGGCTGCTGTCACTCAAGTGGTGTCTGCTGAGGGAGTTCCTTAGTCCCTCCTCCTGCCCCTGGGCTGCAGCAGTTTCCACCACGTTTCTCCCCGTCCTGCCTTCCCTACATGGCACCCTGCAGGCAGAAATGGATGCTTAGCATGGCAGCTGATGTGTTAAATGAGAATTTAAAGTGGTATGTCAGGCAAGGCACAGTAGGTGTTCAACACTAAATTTCTGACTCCTCATTTCTCAGTCTTTAAATTACTCTTGTCCTCAGGCTAATCTTTAACTGCTTCTTTTAAAATATGGTTCTCCTAATGAGGAATCCAAGCCGGTACCTGACTGTCTGGGTTCTCAAGTTATCTGACCCCTCTCACCCCAAAGCTATTCTATCATATTTTATCATATTTTATATTTTATCAAACTTCAGTAAAACTTTAGTCAGCGTCTTCCATGTGTAAGCACAGGGGATTTGGAACTAGACAGGACTGAGCTCTGGTCCGTGCCTCCTGTCAGAGGCAGACTGGCAAACCACTGAAATGTGAGATGGCATGTGCTGAATTGGGGTGTGTCCCTCTCTACTGAGTCACAAGGTGGGAGAACCTGGCTCTCCAGTAACCCCAAGTCCTTGTGAGAACCTCTTGGCACTCAAGCTGCCACCAACCCTGCACTGTAGTACTCTCTTGGTAGGAAAGTGTGGACTCTTAAATCAGACTACTTAGATTTTATTTCTTTCAGCTTTACTTAGTTTAGGCAAGTTTCTTAGCCTCTCAAAGCCTCAATTTCCTTGGCTATGAAAAGGGACAATAAAAATACCTATATCATTAGGTTACTCTGCAAAGTAGAGTAAGATAATCTGCTCAAAGTGCTTAGTCCGGTAACTGACACATTATAACTGCTCCATGTTACCTGCTAACGTAATAGGTATTGTTGCTACTCTAGTTGTTGCCATCAGCATCCTTATTCTTTGCCAAGGGCTACTAATAGGTTTTTCTGTTTTATTTGACAGTTAATTCATTCTTCACTTGTGGACACTTCAGTTATGTTTCCTCATCGGCTAGGCTTGCCTCACAAAAGATCCCTTAGGAATCTGGTGGCTGAATACCTGCAGAGAATCATCCAGGATGATGGTAAGAGCCCATTTGCTCATGAATAATATCGGTATCCTCAGTCTGACAAGACTGAACAAGCCATGAGATCCATAGCAAAGATTTGCTGTCTGAAATGCTTAGGGGAGGATACCGGGTTCTTCTCTATGGATTCTCTTCTATGGTGGAGAATCCTAAAGCATCTGCTTGTGCTTATGTAAAAAGCATTGCCCACCCACTGCCTGGAACAGTCCTGGATGTTCCACGTGAATCCAAACAGCAGTTTCACTGAGAACAGTGATCAGATCCTGTGCTTGCCCTGTGAATTCATGCACAGAGCTTTTGTTTGTATAGAGGTCTGATCCCATTCTAAATTTTGCTGTGTACCTCTTTTCATATGTGCTTTTCATTAATGTAAATGAGGGTGTTTCTACAATGGACCGAGTTCAGGTTATCTCACCAAGGGTAAATTATGTGTGTGCGTGTGTGTATTTGTGTTTTGTACTATAGCAAGTATAATTTAGTAGATTCATTATATGTCCACTTGCTTTATAACAGATTGGTATATCTTGTTCTCAGAACTGTTTTTCTATTTTTGCTTTTTTTGGTGAAATATACACAATATTAAACAAGTTAATCAAGTACAACAAGTACAGCCACCAATTACTTGTTAGTGGCATTAGCATCTGCACAATTTACCAGTGTCTGGCTCAGAGTGGGGAATGTATATTCATGCATGCCTGTTTAGGTCCTTTCTAGGTACAAATAGTAGAGTAAGTTAATTTTAAGTATATTAAAATTGTTATTAATATAATGCTATATGTTTCTAAAGATACTCTTCCAATCATGTCATTAATTGTGCAAAATGCAAGTTCCATTCTACAATGCAGAGGGTCTTTAATTGACATTATCTGCCTTCAGAATATTCATATTTCAGAAAGTTTTCCCACAAAGTTCTATTATAAAATTTATAATGCCTTCTATGGAAAAGTCTTGAACCATAGACATAAAAATATTTCAGTTAACAAAATAACCTATTTTTAAAATCTTCTAAAGGTTCACATGATATCATAGTTTTCTCAGAGTAATACACAAGTAAAGAAATGAAAAATATTACACCAATTTAGAAACATTGACCATATGAGTTTTCTTACCTAATCTCAGATATCATTTATTATTCTCACCAGAACTATATGCTTTATAATTTGGGTAAAATATCTACTTTTTAAAATCATGTAGCCTGTGTCATTCTTTTGTTTAGAGATATGTACTTTTTCTAGCATTCCACATTTCTGGTTTCTAGCCAAATCTGTGTCCTTTAGTGATACCTGCTCCTTTGTTATTATACCTTTCTGGAAAAGAGATACACAGCTGAGGTGGCAGTGTGCCATCTAGTCACTGCAAGGTAGTGACAATGTGACAGAAGACATACATAGAAAAAGAGCAATGTTTGTCAACATAGTAGATTTATGTAAAACACGTATAAAGCAACTGTTGGGGTTTGTATTAGGTGTTAATTATATTTTGGTGGGTTGGGGCAGTGTTAACTTAGTTACAAACATATCTGAAGGCTTCATTTTGAGAAGATGTGTAGGTAACATCACAGATATAGTCATCCTCTGTCTAATGCTTTTTTTAAAAAAATATTCTTTACTCTTTGGAGGTCACGATTCTAGTGAAAATGCAAAAGCTTGCATGGAACTGGTCCTTTGGAAGGTAAAAGAAGACCTGAAAGGAAAGAAGTAGTCACTTTGCTCAAGAACATCTTTACTGTGTTGCTGTGTCATGTCAGTGACTTCTCTGGCTCCTACTGCTGGCAGTAGAGTTTGGTCTGGAATGGTCTGGGGTTTCTTGACACTTCAGAGAGAGAAAGAGGAAGAAAAGTGGTGTTGAGATTTATTTATTGCATTTTAAAGGTTAAATTTCTACAATACTTTCTCAAGTGGGGTCTGTGGTGAGAGGGAAGGGATAGTGAGGAATTAAGTTGGTTTGAATTTTCAACTCATCCTCTAAGTAATGTGCTTCATTTTGTGAATAACAGTGGACGGTGGTTTAGATTTGAAGTAGTAAGTCCATGACTTTTACAAAGGTCATTTCTCAGGTTACCTACTTTTCTTTTTCTGTAGATTCTTAAAACCATCATACTGCTTGGAGTTAAAAACATTTTTACCTAGTACAATTGTAACAGTTTCCTTTAGATCTCCTATACGTAAATAGAAGTAGAGATTTTTTTCTCTCTCACAACATATATGAAAGTAAATGTAAAATTTTCTGTGCACTCTGTTGTCATAAAGGTTTGGTCATTTGGCTATTGTGTAATGTGTTTTTATTCAAACTGATGTCCTGTTACTTGATTTTAATTCGTATCAACCACTCACTGATATTTTTTAAGGCAGTGTCATATGGATATTTTCAGTGTACAGAGTTCTAATGTGTATCCCTAACCTCTGAATTGTCTAATCTCTTTGAGGGGTTAGTTCGTTCGTTCTTATCTGCTTTTTGATAATGTGGAAACTAGCCTGTGGAAACTACATGACTTTATTCAATTTGATTTGTTTACCTCTGATAAAAGTCCATGAGTCTTCAACAGTAATGCTACTAACATGCTATAAAACTATAAAGATTTCTTTCCCAGTGGGGTAGACAAATCACAGAGTAATCAGTAGTATGGCCTCTGTGGCAGAAGTGAATTACGTGCCTTCTAAAATCAGAGGATATCAGGCATGTTCCAAGTGGTATGGGCATAGACAGATTAGTTCCTTTATGATAATTGATTGTGATGCTCAATAAATATACCTCAAGTTTGCTGCCTTGCTATTTTGAATTTACAATTAAACCTTAACTGTCACTGAGTACCTTTTTCTTGCTATCCCAAGTGCTCCTTAGCCATCTCTTATATACTTGATGTAAAACAGCCTCATTATGGTATATTATTTTAAATGGTATATAATCAAGAAGGTCTATTATAGGAGGAGAAAAACCTGTTATGCATTCAAAGTCATATGCACAATTTGAAGATGTTACCTACATTTTCAGATCGTCTTTGCTCTTGTTCAGTCCCATATATGTGCAAACCAAGAGTTGACAAGAGTGTCTCCACAACAATTGAGTAAAAAGCAAAAGGAATGATTTTATATATTTTTTTAATTTTCTAATTAACAAGTAAAATTTTTATTTATGGTGTACCACATGTACATGTGGAATGGCTAAATCAAGCTATTTAAATATGCATTGCTTCATATACTTTTTGTAGTGCTAACACTTGAAAATTGCTAGGAGAGTCGATTTTAAGTATATAATATATTGTTATTAACTGTGATCACCATGATGGTACAGTGTATCTCCTGAACTTATTCCTTCTATCTAACTAAAATTTTGTATCCTTTGATCAACATCTCTAATCCCCCACATCTCCCAGCCTCTGGTAACTACCATTGCTCTGTTTCTATGAGTCTGAATATTTTAAACTCCACATATCAATGAGATCATGCAGTATTTGTTTTTCTGTTCCTGGTTTCACTTAACATGATGTCCTCCAAGTTCATCCGTGTTATCACAAATGACAGTATTTCCTTCTTTTTTAATGCATAGTATTTCATTTAGTATATATGCCACATTTTCTTTATCCATTCGTTCATTGAATGATACCTAGGTTGATTCTATATCTTGTCTTTTCTGAATAATACTGCAATGAACATGGAAGTGGAGATATCTTTTCAACATAGTACTGATTTAATATCCTTTAGATATATACCAGGAAATGGAATTGCTGGCTATTATAGTAGTTCCATTTTTAACTTTTTGAGGAACCTCCTGTTTTCCATAACAGCTGTACTAATCTGCATTCCTACCAACAATATAAAAGTTTCCCTTTTCTACAAATCCTCACCAATCCTTGTTATCTTTCATCCTTTTGATAAGGATCTTATCTCACATCCATTCTAACTGATGTGAGATAAGACCTCATTGTAGTTTTGATTTGCATGTCTCTAATGATTGGTGATATTGAGCATTTTTTCATATACCTGATGGCCATTTGTATCTCATCTTTTGAGAAATGTCTACTCAAGTCTTTTGTCTTTTTTAATCAGGTTAATTTGTTAACTGTTGAGTTGTTTCAGTTCCTGATACATTCTGGATATTAACTCTTATCAGATATATGGTTTAAAAATATATTCTCCCATTCCATAGGTTGTCTCTTCATTTGGTAAATTGTTTCCTTTCCTGTACAGAAGTGTTTTAGTTTGATATAATCCCATTTATCTATTTTTGTTTTTGCTGACTGTGCTTTTGGGGTCATATTCAAAAAATCTTTGCCCAGACCAATGTCATGGAGTTTTCCCCTATGTTTTCTTCTAGTAGTTTTATAGCTTCAGTTGTCTTTAATTGACTTTGAGTTGATTTTCGTACATAGTGTGATATGAGGGCCTAATTTTATTTTTCTGCATATAAATATCCAGCTTTCTTTTTTTTCCTTTTTATTTCTTTTTATTTTGGTATAATATGGGGGTACAAGTGTTAAGTTTACATATAGCCCATGCCCCCCTCCTCCCTCAAGTAAGAGCTTCAAGCATGTCCATCCCCCAAACATTGCACATATTACACATTGTGGTTGTATATACCCATCCCCTCCTCCCCCCTCCCACCCTCCTGATACCCAATAAGTGTTACTCCTATATGTCCACTTAGGTGTTGATCCATTAATACCAATTTGCTGGTGAGTACATGTGGTGCTTTTTTTTCCATTCTTGAGATACTTCATTTAGTAGAATGGGTTCCAGCTCTATCCAGGAATATACAAGAGGTGCTATATCACCGTTGTTTCTTAAAGCTGAGTAGTACTCATATACATATACCACATTTTATTAATCCACTCATGAATTGATGGACACTTGAGTTGTTTCCACAGTTTTGCAATTGGGAATTGTGCTGCTATAAACATTCGAGTGCAGGTATCTTTTTCATAAAGTGACTTTTGATCTTTTGGGTAGATGCCCAGTAGTGGAATTGCTGGATCAAATGGTAGATCTACTTGTATCGCTTTGAGGTATCTCCATATTGCTTTCCACAGAGGTTGAACTAGTTTGCAGACCCACCAGCAGCGTAGGAGTGTTCCCCTCTCTCCGCATCCACGCCAGCATTTATTGTTTGGGGACTTTTTGATTAAGGCCATTCTCTTTGGAGTTAAGTGATATTTCCATGTGATTTTGATTTGCATTTCCCTGATGATTAGAGATGTTGACCATTTTTCATATGTTGGGCATTATTCTGTCTTCATTTGAGAAGTTTCGGTTCATATCCTTTGCCCACTTATTGACAGGGTTGTTTGATTTTTTTTCTTGCTGATTTTCTTGAGTTCTAAATGGATTCTAGTCATCAGCCCTTTATAAGATGTGTAGCTTGCGAAAATTTTCTCCCATTCCGTGGGTTGTCTGTTTGCTTTCTTGACAGTTTATTTGGCTGTGCAGAAGCTTTTTAATCTGATCAGGTCGCATTTATTTTTGTTGCTGTTGTGATTGCCTTTGGGGTCCTCTTCATAAATTCTTTGCTTAGGCCAATGTCTACAAGAGTATTTCCAACTTTTTCCTCTAGAATTCTAATAGTTTCACACCTAAGCTTCAAGTCTGTTACCCAGCATGAGTTGATTTTTGTGAGAGGTGAAAGGTGTGGGTCTTATTTCAGTCTTCTACATGTGGCTATCCAGTTTTCCCAGCACCATTTATTGAATAAGGATTCTTTTCCCCAGTGTATATTTTTGTCTGCTTTGTTGAAGATTAGTTGGCTATACGCGGATGGTTTTACATCTGGGATCTCTGTTCTGTTCCACTGGTGAATGTCCCTGTCCTTGTGCCAGTCCCAAACTGTTTTATTGACTATAGCCTTGTAGTATAGTTTGAAATCTGGTAAATTGATACCTCCTATTTTGTTTTTATTGCCTAAGATTGATTTTGCTGTATGGGATCTTCTATGATTCCATACGAAGTATAAAATTATTTTTTCTATATCTGTGAAAAATGATGATGGTATTTAATAGGGATTGCATTGACTCTGTAGGTCACTTTGGGTAGTATAGACATTTTAACATTGTTGATTCTGCCGACCCATGAGCATGGTATATTCTTCCATCTGTTTACATCCTCTGCTATTTCCTTCTTCAGTGTTTCATAGTTCTCCCTGTAGAGGTCTTTTATCTCCTTAGTTAAATATATTCCAAGGTACTTTATTTTCTTTGTTGCTATTTTGAAGGGAATTGAGTCTTTCATTTGGTTCTCAATTTTACTGTTGTTGTCATATATGAATGCCTCTGATTTCTGTGTATTGATTTTGTATCCTGAGACTTTACCAAATTCATTTATCAGATCAAGGAGTCTCTTGGTTGAATCCTTGGGGTTTTCTAGGTATAATATCATGTCATCAGCAAAGAGTGAGAGTTTGATCTCTTATCCCATTTGGACGCCCTTAATTCTGCTCTCTTGATGATTGCTGTAGCAAGGACTTCCAGCACTATGTTGAACAGAAGCAGAGATATTGGGCAACCTTGTATAGTTCCAGTTCTAAGTGGGAATGCTTTCAATTTTTCCCCATTTAGTATGATATTGGCTGTAGGTTTGTCATATATGGCTTGTATCATTTTTAGGTAAGCCCCGTCTATGCCTATTTTGTTGAGCGTTATTATCAAAGGGTGTTAAATTTTGTCAAATACTTTTTCTGCGTCTATTGAGAGGATCATATGGTCTATATTTTTGAACTCCTGACCTGGAGCAGTCCACCCGCCTCAGCCTCCCAGAGTGCTAGGATTACAGGCGTGAGCCCCCATGCCTGGCCATGGTCTTTATTTTTGCTTCTGTTTATATGGTGAATTACATTTATAGATTTGTGTATGTTGAACTATCCGTGCATCCCTGGGATGAAGCCCACTTGTTTGTGATGGATTATTTTCTTGACAAGCACCTGGGTTCGATTGGCTAGGATTTTGTTGAGAATTTTTGCATCTATATTCATATGGGATATTGGTCTTCTTTTTTTTGTTGCATCCTTTCCTGGTTTGGGTATCAGAGTTATGTTCGCTTCATAAAATGTGTTGGCGAGGCTTCCATCCTTCTCAATGTTGTGGACTAATTTCTGCAGGATAGGCACCAGTTCTTCTTTGTAGGTGTGGTAAAATTCAGGTGTGAAACCATCTGGTCCAGGACTTTTCTTTTTAGGAATGTTTTTTATTGCTGTTTCAATTTCAGTACTTGATATTGGTCTGTTCAGGAATTCTATTTCTTCCTGGTTGAACCTAGGGAGGCTGTGTGTTTCTAAGAAATTGTCCATTTCCTCCACATTTTCCAGTTTGTGTGCATAGAGGTTTTTGTAGTATTCATAAATTATATCTTGTATCTCCATGGCATCAGTTGTAATTTCTCCTTTATTGTTCCTGATGGAGCTTATTAGAGATTTCTCTTTTCTGCTTTTCATTAGTCTAGCCAAAGATGTGTCAATTTTTTTTTATTTTTTCAAAGAACCAACTTTTTGTTTTATTAATCTTCCATATAGTTTCCCTATTGTCATTTCGTTTAGTTCTGATTTGATCTTAATGATTCACTTCTTCTGCTGGGTTTGGGGTTGGTCTGTTCTTCTGTTTCCAGCTCTTTGAGATGATTCATTAGGTTGTCTATTTGTAATCTTTTTGACTTTTGGAAATAGGCATTTATGGAAATAAACTTTCCTTTCAGGACTGCTTTAGCTGTGTTCCACAGGTTTTGGTAACTTGTGTCACCTTTGTCAGTTAGTTCAAAGAATCTTTTGATTTCCATCTTGATTCCCTCATTTATGAAGTGATCATTCAGCAGAAGGTTGTTTAGTTTCCATGACTTTGCATAGAAATGAGAACTCCTGTTAGGATTGATTTCTACATTTATTCCGTTGTGGTCTGAAAAGATACATGGTATAATTTCTATTTTTTTAAATTGTTTGAGACGTGCTTTGTGTCCTAGGATATGGTCAATCTTCGAGAATGACCCATGAGCTGATTAGAAGAATGTATATTCACTGGTTTGGGGTGGAATGTCCTATAAATGTCAGTCAGGCCCATTTGTTCTAGCGTTCTGTTTAAGTCTATTATTTCTTTGTTGATTTTCTGTTTGGAGGATCTGTCCTGTGCTGTCAGTGGGGTGTTAAAGTCTCCAACTATTATCTTGTCATTGTTAATCCATTTGTTCAGATTAAGTAGAGTGTGCTTTATGAATCTAGGTGCATCAAGGTTGGGTGCATATATATTTAGAATTGTTATGTCTTCTTGTTGAACTGTACCCTTCACCATTATATAGTGACCTTCTTTGTTTTTATTACTGTTGTTGAATTAATAACTAAGTTGTCTGTAATTAGCACCGCCAGTCCAGCTTTCTTTTGGCTTTTGTTTGCTTGAAATATTGTTTTCCACCCCTTTACCTTTAGTCTAACTGCGTCTTTGCAGGTTAGATGTGTTTCCTGAAGGCAGCAGATACTTGGCTTGTGTTTTTATCCAAGCAGCCAGCCTATGTCTCTTGAGTGGGGAGTTCAAGCTATTCACATTTATTGAGATAACTGATAGGTGGGGCAGATTTCTGTTCATTATGTTGGGTTGTGCTTTGTTGCTTTGTTTTCTCTCTTGAGCCATTGTGGTATCTGGGCTTTGATCTTTAGCTTTGAGTAGATTTATATTTGCGAGTGTTTATTGTGCTGATCCGTGGGTAACACTGTTTTGAGTACTTCTTGAAAGGCTGGTCTTGTCTTGGTGAATTCCCTCAGTCTTTGCTTATTTGATAATGTCCTGATTTCTTCTTCATATACAAAACTTAGTTTTGCAAGGAATAAGATTCTAGGCTGGGCATTGTTCTGTTTCAAAAGAGTGAGAATGGAGCCCCAGTCTCTCCTTGCTTTTAAGTCTCAGTTGAGAAGTCTGGCGTTATTTGGATTGGCTTTCCTTTGTATGTTACTTGCTTCTTTCATCTTACAGCTCTTAGAAGGGCCTCTTTAATTGATACTTTGGTCAGTCTGATGACTGCATGTCTTGACGTCTTCCTGTTTGCATTGAATCTCCCAGGGGTCCTTTGAGCTTCCTGAACCTGTATCTGGAGATTTTTAGCAAGGCCTAGGAAATTTTCCTCTATTATATCTTCAATTAGCTTGTCCAACCCTTAACTGTTTTCTTCTTCCCCTTGTGGTAACCCTATGACCCTCACATTAGGTTTCTTCACATAATCCCACATCTCTTGTAGGCTTTGCTCTTTTCTCTTGTTTCTCTGCTCTATCTCTGTGACTGATTTATTTAATTGGAGGGTGTTATCTTCAATCTCTGAGATTCTTTCTTCTGTTTGATCTACCCTGTTCTTGAGGCTTTCCCCTGTGTTTTGTAGTTCCCTGAATTGATTCTTCATTTCCAGGAGTTCGGTTAAAGTTTTCTTCATTGTGTCTATTTCTTTAGTGAACTTTTCTTCTAGGTCCTGGAGTCTTTTTGTGTTTTCTTTGTGGTGGTTATCCAGTTGTTCCTGCAGGTCGCTGAATTTTCTTATGATTCACACTTGAAATTCCTCTTCTGTCATTTTGGTTGCCTGATTTTGGTTGGTGTCCATTTCTAAGGGGCTGGTGCTCCTCTTTGGGAGTGTGGTTTCCATTTGGTTCTTCATATTTCCAGAGTTCCTTCACTGATTTCTTCCCATTTGGATCAGTTGTTGCTTCTTGCCTTTAGGTTTCCTTTTTGGTATTGACACGCCCTGTTTAGTCTCTGAGCATGTAAGTGGTATTTGTGGGTGAGATTCAACCACACCCTGTATGATAAGTCAGTAGATGCTGTGAAAAGGGTGTGCAGAATGTCCTTCCTTTCAGTAGGTGGCGCTTGCTCAGAGGAACAGGCTACACTGTTGCTTTTGGGTCTGGTATCTAGTTCTTGTTCCTCTGGAGAGGCACTCTAGTGCCTCAGGTGGTGGGTGGGGCCCTGGGACTTCCAGGTGTGTCCTTTTCTCCCCCTCAGTGAGGGCTGGTCTGGGCTGAGCTGGGTTGTGTAAGCCTGCCCTCAGGTACCACCAATGCTGTTAGCAAGGGTCAAAGTTCTGTTCTCTGCTTCTGGGAAAAGCTGTCAGGCAGGGGCTGGAATGGCGCCCCGCTTAGTTAGAAAGTCTGCGTGTGGGAGTGGGGCCGTCTGAGACCTGCAGTCTGGAGCGGGCCTTGATGCTTTCCACCCTCCCCAACTCCATGGCTACTCCTGTGCCTCTGCCAGCAGGCCAGACCTCATGCCACCCAGCCTTCCCTGGCTGTGATGCCAGCCGGGAGGTTCCCTATGCAGGATCACAGCCTGGGCTGGGCACACGGCCCCGCTTTGGGAGGAGAGTTGCCCTCAAGGATGCTGATCTGCCTCTGAAGGCACACACACCTCAGTAGGCTGTTCACATATATCCTTTCTGTGCCCCGGGCAATGCAAGACCTGGGTGCACAGGATCTGGTCTGCAGGTCTGACCTCTGGGCCCCAGAGTTCAATCCCTGACCCCACCAGGGAGAGGAGTTCCAGTCCTAATTCACCCATGGGGAGCCTAAGCTGGGTTGATATCTCTCAGCCTCAAGGTCTGCCCCGTTCTCCTGGGATCACCGTGCCAGCAGCACCCTGGAGAGCTTGCAGGTAGGGAGCTCACCATCTGAGTTCCCTTCAGTCAGCTGTAGGGCCCCAAAAGGGAAGGTCCGATTCCCTGGAGGTGCCTCTGGCTGGTGGCTATATTGTTTCTTTTGGCAGCCCCACGGATAGGGACGGGGGAGGGAAGAATGAGGCAATATGGCACCTGCCGTGCGGCTCGGGTGTGTGCATACGGAGGTGCCACATGGGAGTTGGGAGCCTGGTGCTGTGACTGCTACAGTCTTACCGCTCACTGGTGGTGGCCGTCTCTGGGCTGGTGTCCGCAGGTCTCTCCAACCGGCAGTCCAAGATGCAAGGGAGAGGAAAGTTAACCATTCCACCTACCCTTGCGGCTGGTCTCCAGGCTACTCGAGAGGTCTCTGCTTCCAGTTCTCCCCCGCTACTTCCTCCCGTGGTCTCAGGTACTCCTCCTTCCGACTCTCCTTCGATGTATGCTCGTCTGCTTGCTTTTTTCTTCTAATTTCTCCTAGAATCTGCCTTTCCTGCAGAGACACTCTGTCTGGTGGTGTTTCTTGTCCACCATCTTTCTCTGCCCCTCCTATTCTTTCACTTTCAATCTGTGTGTGTCCATAAAAGTTAAGTGAGTCTCTTGTAGGCAGTATATAATCCAGTCTTGTTTTTTATATTCTCACCCACTCTATATCTTTTGATGGGAGAATTTGATCCATTTATATTCAAGGTAATTACTGATAGATAAGGACTTACTACTGCCATTTTGTTAATTGCTTTCTGGTTCTGTAGATCTTTGTTCCTTTTTTCCTCTCTTGCTATCCTCCTTTGTGATTAGATGATTTTTCTCTAGTGATATGTTTTGATTTTTACTGTTTACCTCTTGTGTATGTACTATAGATTTTTGCTTTGTGATTACCATGTGGCTTACATAAAACATCTTGTAGTTATTAACAGGCTACTTTAAGCTGATAACTTAAATTTGATTATATAAAATAACTACACTTTTACTCTACCTACTCCCAACATTTTATGTTTTGATATCACAATTTACATATTTTTGCATTGTATATCCCTTAACAAATGATTATAGCTACTATTGTAATATTTGTAATAGTTTTCTTTTAACATTCATAGTAAAGATATCAATGATTTAATACCACCATTACAGTATTATTCTGAATTTGACTATGTACCTCTACCATTGAGTTTCATATTTTCATATATTTTCATGTCATTAATTAGCATCCTTTTCTTTCAGCTTGAATAACTCCCTTTAGCATTTCTTGTAAGACAGGCCTGGTGGTGATGAACTCCCTCAGCTTTTGTCTAGGAAAGTCTTTATATCTTCATTTCTGAAGGACAGCTTTATCAGATGCAGAACTCTTGGCTGGCAGGGTTTTATTTCCCCTTCAGTATTTTGAATATATCATCCCACTCTTTTCTGGCCTTATAAGGCTTCTGCTGAGAAATCTGGACTAGCCTTATTGGAACTCCCTCATACATGGTTTGCTTCTTTTTCTTGCTTCTTTCAGCATCCTTTATCTTTGATTTTTGATAGTTTCTCTGGTTTAATATTATTTGGATTTAATATGATTGGTGACATTTGACCTTCCTATATCTGAATACTTAGATCTTTATCAAGATTTGGGAATTTTTATGCTATTATTTCTTTAAATAAGCTTTCTACCCCTTTGTTTCTGTCTTCTTTTGTTTGAACTCTTATAACTTGAACATTTGCTTTTTTTGATGTTCAGAAATCCTGTAAGCTTTCTTCATCACTCTTCATTCTTTTATCTTTTTCTCCCATGAGTGTATATTTTTAAATAACATGTCTTTGAGTTCACAGATTCTTTCTTCTGCTTGATCAATTCTGCTATTGATGCTATCTATTGCATTTTTTCATTTCATTTATTGTATTTTTTAGCTCCAGAATTTCAGGGGTTTTATGATATAATTCCAATCTCTGTTAAATTTCTCATTTTGGTTGTTTATTGTTTTTCTGATTTTATTGAATTTCTTATGTATTTTCTTGAAGTTTACTAACCTTTCTTAAAACAATTATTTTGAATTTTTATCAGGCAGCTCATATGTTTCTTTGGGATCAGCTACTGGGAGATCATTGTGTTGTTTTGGTGGTATGTTGTCTTGGTTTTTCATGTTTCTTGTTACATTGATGTCTGAGCATTTGGTGGAGCAGTCACCTTTTGCAAACCTTATGGGCTAGTTTTGCTGTGGAAAGACCTTCCTCTGCAGGGAGTACAAGGCCACCTGCAGGGGTGTGCAGGTGGTGCAGCAGTTCTGGCACCAGTGAGGATGCCACCTGTGTAGTCTTTGTATAGTTCTGTTCAGCAGAGGTCTGTGTTGGTAAAGAGTGGAAGGATTCTTAGCAGCCAATGCTGTGAATGTCCACAGTGGTGGCAAGGGTTGTTGGGGTCTTCAGAGGAAATAGCTGCTAAGGGCCTCCCAATCTCTTTTTCTCCTACTGGGGAACTTGTGGCTGAGGGGATTCATCTTGGCATCAGGTCTGGCTTGTAGGCTCTCTTGCAATAGTGGTGGCACTGGTGTTTGAGTGGTGCCTGTTGAGCAGCCACAGAGCTGAGGCTTGAAGCATGGGCACATGTGGAGCGTCTGTAGCTCTGGGATCTGGGTGCTAATGACACCGGTGCCCAGGGCAGCTGTATCCTCCTACAGAAACAGTATGCAAAGCACAGATGCTTGTGGAGCAGCTGGGAGAGATAAGAATGGAAGCACAGACATGCACAATGTTAAACAGCTCCAGGATCAGAGTGGGGTCTAGTTATCCATGGTGACTGAGATGGTGTCTGGGACATAGGGACCCTCATTGCCATGTTGATAGCGGTTTTTAAGGTACAGGTGCTTGTGAAATAGCAAGGGAGTCAAAAATGGAAGCATGGGCATGAGCAGAGTTAAGGTGGCTCTGAGGTTGGTTTAGAGCCTAGTTCTCTATGGCAGCCAAGCTCGTGCCTGGAGTACAGGCATATGTAGCAAGGGCCCAGACTGCAGACTAGCTTGCCATGGCAATGGCTTCACTGTCTGAGACATCGGTGAGCCCAGTGCAGCCACAGAGCCTGGGACTGGGAGTGTGGGCTCCATGGAGTGGCTACAGCCCCAGGGTTGAAGCACGCACAAGGTTGGGAGAGGTAATGGCTCCTTTCTAAAACAAAAAGTGGCTCAACAGCAGCCACTTCTAGCAGTGGGGGTGTTAGGCGTATGTAGTCTTAGGGATATGCAGCCGCATTTCCCTTTCTAGGGCTCCCTGGTGGGAATGGCTGTTTACTTCAGTGACAAGAAATTTCCTCTAAAGAGCAAGCCACTGGGGACCATGAGTCTGATGCCTCTTCCTTGCTCCTTTTTACCCAGCCATCTCCTGATGTTTTAGGCATGCCAATCACATTACCAGTTCTTTCTGTGTGGATATTCTCCATTTTTGTAATGTACCTTTGCACCCTCTCTGGGCTATTTTGGTGTGTTAATAGCTGTCTATATTTGGGTTTTTGTTTTCTTCTGTAGGAAGATTCAGGCTGGTGTCTCTTACTCTGCTTTCTTGGTGATGACAAACTGGACTTATATTCCAATGGCTTTTCATTTCTGTTTCCATTTAGTGGATTAAGTAAATGGTATTCTGGCAGCCTTGCTTTTGCTCTGTGTCTCTGCTTGAATATGCTGTTATGAATGAAGAGCATTTGGGATGAATTCAGTTACCTAGTCATTTCTGAATATGGAAGTTTAAGATGACAGGAATGTGGAAGTTGATATAGCATGTTGAACTATTGCAAGTCCTCAATAGGTGCTTGGAAACTGTGACTTTAAGCAAAATGGCATGCTGTATAACAAAATCAATTTTACCATAGGCTAACTGATATAAGCAAAAGTCAAGTTCCTACAGAATACAATGCATAGTTTCACTTAGTCACAGTTTCCAAGAACTTACCAACATTAAATGAGGACTTGTTATATTTACCACTGTAACACAATTAAAAGGAATTCTAATTCTAAGCCATTGGAACCCCACTGGAGGTGTACTGCCTTGACATAGAGAACAGACTGGGCATCCCAGTCTGTGAGCTCCTATGTCTGATGGAGTTTACTCCCCAACTGCTCCATATGCTTATTACTAACAAGTTAGGGATGTATAATTTAAGGCATTTTTCTCTAAAACATAATAAAAACATTTGGCAATACTTATGAGACACACTTCTTGATGAAATGTGGGTAGGCAAGACATTTATTCATTTATAATATCACAGTGCAACATGTGCCTACAGTATACATGGTAAATTCACAACTGGTCAAAACTAAAACTTTTTACAATGTACAATACATGTAGGGATGTTAATTCAATATAAATGTCACATGTCTCCCAAATATCACCCAGGATATTTTTAGTATTTCTTAAAATATGCAAGTCAATATTACCAGAGAAACTAAAAGTAAATCCCATTATTTTATCTATTAAACTTATTTATATTTATCTAAAGGCTCTTAAGCTTTTAAGAAATGAGATTTGTATCTATTTCTAGATGTTAGCATTCTGGACTGACTTGTAAGCTGTGGAAACACAAGACAAAGTTGTCATGTGACTGTATGAAATTGAATGGCTTCTACAGGTGAGGGAGAACATAGAGGAATCTCAGATTGCTTGGATTTTTCAATCTCTTAAATATTAACCTGCGTCCTATTAGAATTCATACATTTCCCTCACTTTTCTTAACCTGTGCTATCAGGGTCATTGTTAGGTTTATTAACAATATTTTACTTCTACACAGCAAAACACTTTATAGCATTCAATATAAAGGTACATATAAAAAATATCTAGGACAATAACGAGTTATGCATTACAGTAATTGTATTCTCATACCTTCCTATGAAGTCCACATTTTAGAAAAATATATTATTGCATATGAAACCACAAACAGGCATTCTGATTTCAGCACATTCTTACTCAAAACAGTATATACAGTCCCAGTAGAGGCATAGCATACTATAGATCCACACACGGGGGGTTTTGTGGTGAAGGTCCCAGATGTACAACAGTATATACACACTTCTGTATCACATCTCTTGGCAGAGGCTTTCTCGTTTTCTCTGCAGGTATCAAGGGTCTCTCATGCCAGTGATGGGGAAACAGAGGCTACATAGATGATAGTGTTCTGTCCTAGGCCGCTTCTTCTGCAGAGCAATCAATTCCTGCATAGGTAAACTTCTCATAAAGCGTGGTATTCACGTAGGTCTGGAAGAGCAAGAATGGATCAGAGATATAGGCTGTCTTGGTTCCACCTCTGTCAGGGGCTGTTACCATTACCCTGGTTTTATTAGTTTATTTCATCTCAAACACTAAGGACTTCGGAGATACTTTCCTGTCCTCAATCCCTCTGTGGTATTTGATGATTTTCCTTCTAAAATGCAGCTCTTGCCTTTGGCAAGTAAGATTCTACATTCTCAGTAAGACTCCACCTGCTCAGCCTCTGAGCCTCTTTCTCATGATCTCTCATTGGTTCCCCCTGAAATGTTCAGGTTCTGTAGGGCCCTTCCTCTGTCCCTGTCTCATCTTCTCATCTCCCTGTGTGATCTCTGGTTGAAATGCCACTTAGATTTGGAATGTCATTGAAACCTATTTCTTTAACCTAGATTTACTTGCCTTTTGGACCCCAGATCAGTATAGCCAACTAATTTTTAGAAATGTTTGTTTATAGAATTCTTGACCCTCCCTAATCATTTTTATTACCACCCTGGGCATATCAAGTATTCCAGTTGAAGAGCTTCTGCTTTGAACTCTTTGAATCCATATGTGCCCATACTCACCTTTCGTTCTTCTAACATTCTGTTTAAGGACACCAATATCTGGGCAAATGATGGTCTCTCATAAGGCTTCTCCCGCCAGCATTGTCTCATTAGATCATACCTTCAAAAACAAAGAATTAAAGGGTTAACACTATGATTGTGTGTCATCCTAAGCATGGCCCATTGCAGGGCAGGAAAAAAGAGAAGAGAATGTAGCCACTCAATGCATGGTCATGAAGCACAAGCAGCAGAAGACAAAAGTACAGCACCTAGGAAGTTTCTATTCAAGTCCCACTTCTTCTCCCCACGGACTTAGTGCCCACCCTGGGTCCAATTCCTGCTGGAGCTTGGTCTCAGCTATTCTGAGCATCCAGAAAGAACTGGATTATGTGTCTAGGGCAGCATTTCCCTTAAAATACTGCATCTCTCAAAATGTTAGCATCTCATTAAAGAAAAGGCTCCATGCTCAAATTAATTTGTAGGATGTCACCTATTGCATCTCACTCTTAGAGGGACTCTTAGAAGTTATGTCATTAAAAACAAAAAAGCCTGGTTTAGCCAGTTGTGCCACCCAAAATTTATGTGTGGAGGCCTAACCCCCAATGTGATGGTATTTGGAAGTGGGCCCTTTGGGAGGTGATTTGAGAGTCTCTGTTCTCATGAATAGGATCAATGCCCTTACAGAAGAGGCCCCAGAGAATTCCTTTGCCACTTCTGCCAAGTGAGGACACAGCAAAAATATGGCTATCTGTGAACCAGGAAACGGTTCATAGACAACCAGCTACCAAATCTACCAATGCCTCAATTTTGGACTTCTCAGCCTTCAGAACTGTAAGAAATACTATCTATTTCTATTGTTTATAAGGTAACTGCAGAATTACTTTCCCCTTATATTATTGATTTATATCTTGCAAGACACTGGTGAACATAGTTTGGGGAACACTGGTCAAACGCAGTGCTTTCTCAAATGTGATTGGAACTACTTGTGCTATAAAATACATATTTCTGGGACATCACCTAGACCTACAGAATAAATGTCTGGGAGTGGGGCCTTAGGGGAACCCTATGTGTACAGAAGGCTGTCAACCATTCACCTAGGGTGTCACAAATTCTAAAACAGCTTATACTTTAACAGAAGTTTCTTAAAGACTGAAAAATCTCCCACCCCTTTTGGAATGAATCTCAAAGGTAGAATTTTAGGGACTTTGTCCAGTGATGGTTCAAGTATGTCTAGTTTGTCCCAGATGATCTATGTTTATGCCTCTTGTTCCAGTGACATTATTTCCAAACTCCTGGCCTCAGGCGATCCTCCAACCTTGTCCTCACTGAGTGCTAGGATTACAGGCATGAGCCACCATGCCCAGCCTGGTAACATTATTAATAGTATCCTCTTTCACTCTTAGAAGTGGCCCCATTTGGACAATAAATTATTTGTTTAACCTCGAGCCTTGCACTCTCCAAATAACGCCAGTTAGGCAGCTTCCACCTCTGCTAGTTCTGGGAATGCTGGCGTCACTACAATTAATCATTGTTCCCCTTGAAATAATCCTTACTCTTGAAAAATAATCTTAGCAGAAGCAAGATTCCATAGAGAAAAATCCATCATCCTTAATGAACAATATGAAATCTCTATCCCCAAAGTTAGTCTCAAAATTTCTTACATTTATTTATGAACAATTTCATGAATTTAGTTCATATCTTTTCTGCGTTTGTTGCCCTTCCTCATTTCAATGTTCCCAAGAGTCAATACTGCTAGATTTTTTTTATTTTAAAATATTAAGGAGGTACAAATGTTTTTGTTACATGGATGCCTTTTATAATGCTTAAGTCAGATTTTCAGAGTGCTTATCACCTGAACAGTGTTCATTGTAGCCAACAGAAAGGTTTTTACCCTGCCCTTCCTTCTCACTTCTTGATTTCCAATGACCTTTATATCTCTCTGCCCATGTATGCCCGTTGATTAGTTCCCAATTATGAGTACATGTGGTGCTTATTTTTCCATCACTGAGATACTTCACTTAGGATAATAGTCTCCAGTTCCAACCAAGTTGCTTCAACAGACATTAATTCATTCCTTTTTATGGCTGTGTAGTACTCTGTTGTATATATATATAGCACATTTTGTTAATCTACTTATGAGTTGATGGGCACCACATATTTGTATTTTTGAATTGAGCTGTAATAAATATTTGAGTGCTGGCATCTTTTTGATAAAATTCTTTTCCTTTGGGTGGGTACCCAGTAGTGGGATTGCTGGGTCAAATGGTAGGTCTGCATTTATTTCTTTGAGGAATCTCTATATTGTTTTCCATAGAGGTTATATTAATTTTTACAGTCCCACTAACAGCGTATAAGTGTTTCTTCCTCTCTGCATTTATGCTAGCATCTATTGTTTGACTTTTTAATAATGGCCATTATGACAGGGGTAAGATAATATCTCATTGTGGTTTTAATTTGCATTTCTCTGATAAGTGATATTGAGCATTTCTTCATTGTTTTAGGCCATTTGTCTATCTTCCTTAGAAAAACTTCTGTCCATGTCTTTTGCCCGCTTTTTAATGGTTTGTTTGTTTGGGTTTTTTTTTTTTTTTGCTGATTTGACTTTTTTGTGGATTCTGGGTATTTGCCCTTTATCCAATCTGTGGTTTGCAAATATTTTCTCGTATTCTGCTGTTTTACTCTGTTATTTCCTTTGCTGTACAGCTTTTAAAGTTCTTGCCTAGGCTCATGTCCAAAAGAGTTTTTACTACATTATTTCCTAGAATTGTGGTTTCATGCCTTACATTTAATTTTTGTATAGGGGAAGAGATAGGGGTCTTGTTTCAATCTTCTGTATGTCACCATTCAGTTTTCCCAGCACCATTTACCAAATAGAGCTTCTTTTCCCCAGTGTATGTGGTTGTCTACTTTGTTGAATATAAGTTAGTTATAGGTAGATGGTTTTATATCTTGGTCCTTTATTCTGTTCCATTGGTCTATGTCTTTACTTTTATATCAGTAACATGCTGTTTTGATTACTGTAGTCTAGTGGTATAATTTAAAGTCTAGTAATGTGATACTTCCAGATTTGTTCTTTTTGCTTAAGATTGCTTTGGCTATTCAGGCTCCTTTTTAGTCCTAAATGAAATGTAGAATTATTTTTTCTAGATCTGTGAAATATGATATTGGTGTTTTGATGGGGATTGCATTTAATTTGTAAATGACTTTGGGTACTATGAACATTTTAATAATGTTTATTCTATCAATCCATGAGCAGATGTTATTCCATTTATTTGTGTCATCTCTGATTTCTTTCTTCAGTGTTTCATTGTTCTCCTTGTAGAGATCTTTTGCTTCCTTGGTTAACTATATTCCTAAATATTTTATTTTTATTTTCTTTGTAGCTGTTGTGAATGGTATCATTTGATTCTCCACTTGACTGTTATTAGTATATGGAGATGCTATTGATTTGTGTACATTGATTTTATAACCTGAGACTTTGCTGAATTTATTTATCAATTCTAGGAGTCTGTTGATGTGGAGTCCTTAGGATTTTCTAGATACAAGATTATGTCATCAAAGAAAAGTGATGTTTTGACCTCCTCTTTCCCAATTGGGATACCCTTTATTTCTTTCACTTGCTCAATTTTTTGGCTAGGAAATCTAGTACTATGTTGAATAGAAGGGGTGACAGTGGGAACCCTTGTTTTGTTCTAGTTCTTAACCACTTCGGTACAGTGCTCACCGGCCGCGTAACCTTGTCCACAGCCAGCACTCATTGAATCCATTTTGCTCTTGTGTGATGAGGAAAGCTTTAAGGCACTAAAAGATTGTTTTACTTTACAAGCAGCTTTACTTATAATGTAAATCAGAATGTATATGTAACATATACATATGTTGTTATTACATTATTTTAAATGTTCACAATTTTATTTTGATAGATGAAAAATTAGAAAAGTCAATTCAATAAAAGTTGACGCTCAGCTGTGCACCTTCACATCACGGCTGCCGGCTACAGTCGACACTTGGCTGTGCATGTTCATCTGTGGCTGTTGACGCACCTACTGAAGTGGTTAAGGGGAATGCTTTCAAATTTTCCCCATTCATTATGATGTTGGTTGTGAGTTTGTAATATGTGGCTTTTATAATTTTGAGGTATTCTCCTTCTATGCCTAGTTTGAGGATTTTTTATCATGAGAGGGTGCTAGATTTTGTTCAATGCTTTTTCTGCATCTATTGAGATGATCATCAAATGATCTTTGTTTTGGGTTCTGTTTATGTGGTGAATTATGGTAATTGATTTGCATATATTGAACCATCCTTGCATCCCTAGGATGAAGCCCATTTGATCATGGTGAATTTTTATGTGCTGTTGAATTTGGTTTGTCAGTATTTTGTTGAGGATTTTTGCATCTATATTCATAAGCAATATTGGTCTATAGTTTTCTTTTTTGTTGTGTTCTTTCCTGGTTTGGGTATCAAGGTAATACTGGCTTCATAGAATGAGTTAGGGAAGAGTCCCTCCTTCTTGATGATATGGAATAATTTCTGTCCTTTTTTGTTTGGAGATGTTTTTATTACTGCTTCAATCTTGCTGCTTATCTTTGGTCTGTCCAGGATTTCTGTTTCTTCCTGATTGAGTTTTAGAGATTATCTGTTTTCAGGAATGTATCTATTTCCTCTATGCACATAAATTAGAAAATGTAGAGATTTTTATAGTATTCAGATAATATTACAAGTGATACCACAGAACTACGAAATATCTCCTTTTTCATTTCTGATTGAGCTTATTTGGGTCTTTTCTGTTCTATTTCTGGTTAATCTAGCTGGAAGTCTATTGATGTCTTTTCAAAGAACCAATTTTTTTTGTTGATCCTTAATTTTTTTTTTATTTCCATTGCATTTAGGTCTGTTTTGAGCTTTGTTATTTTGTTTCTTCTGCTGGCTTTGGGTTTGGTCTGCTCTTCCTTTGAGTTCCTTGAGATGTGACATGTTAATTTAAGATATTTCTATCTTTTTGATGTAGGCATTTCAGGCATGAATTTTCTGCTTAGGTCTGCTTTTGTGGTATCCCATAGATTTTGACAGCTTGTGTCCCTTTTGTCATTCAGTTCAAGGAATTTTTTTATTTCCATCTTAATTTCATCATTGACCCAAGGATCATTCAGCAGTAGGTTAATTTTCATGACTTTGTGTAGATTTGAGAGCTTCTCTTAGAATAAAACTAGAAATCAATTCTGTGATTTGAGAAGATACATGGTATGATTTTGATTTTTTTTTTTTTTTTTTAATTTGCTGGGACATGTTTGGTGGCCTAAGATATGATCAGTCTTGAAGAATACACCATGTGCTGATAAAAAAAAAAGTGTATTCAGTAGTTTTAGGGTAGAATGTTCTGTAAATGTCTGTTAAGTCCATTGTTTATTTTCTGCTTTGATCTTCTGTCCAACTCTGTCAGTGGCGTGTTGAAGTCCCCAGAAATTACAATGCTCCTTTTATCTCTTTGGATCTAGTAGGATTTGCTTTATGCCTCTGAGAGCCCCTGTGTTAGGTGCATATGTACTATATACTTATTCCTAACATTCCTATGTCTTTTTGTTGAATTGCTCTCCTTACCATTATTTAAAGTCTATTTTGTCTGATATGAGAATGGCTATACCTTCTTTCTTTCGTTTGTTTGTATGGAATATCTTTTTCTATCCCTTTACCTCAAATCTATGTGAGTCTTTGAAGTTTAAATGTGTTTCTTGAAGACGGCAGATATTTGAGTTGTGGTTTTTCATCCATTCAATTGGTCTATGACTTTTAAGTGGGGCATTTAGACTATTCATTCACCTTGAGTGTTAGTAGTGATATGGTTGCTCATGTTGGGTAATATCTTATTGTTTCATAAGAGCTGTGAGCTTTAACTTTGGGGCAGTTTTACACTGGTGGGTATCTACAGTGCTGATCCATGTATAATACAGTTCTAAGTATTTCTGCTTGGGCAGCTCTAATAGTGACAAATTCCCTTAGTATTTGCTTGTCTGGAAAAGTATTTCTCCATCATTTATGAAACTTAGTTTTGCAGCATAGAAGATTCTTAGCTGGCAGTTCTGTTAGAAGACTGAAGATGGGGCCCCCATCTCTTCTGGCTTGTAAGGTTTCTGCTTGCCTGATAGGTTTTCCTTTGTAGGTTAGTTGTTGCTTTTGTCTTGCTAGCTTATAGAATTTTCTCCTTCATTTTGACTGTGTCTTGGATGTCCTATTTGCAATAAATATTCCTGATGTTCATCTTGTATTTTGATATCTGAATCTCTGGCAAGACTGGGGAAATTTTGATAATTCTCTCAAATAGATTTCCCATGATTTTTGCTCTTCTTCTCCCTCAGGGATATTTATAATTCATATATTAGTTTGCTTCACATGGTCCCATATTTCTGAGTGACTGTTCAGTCCTCTAAGATTCTTTCTTCTGCTTAGTTGAGCCTGTTGTTGGAGCTTTATGCTGTATTTTGAAATTCCCTAAGTGACTCATTTAAGTTCTATTATATCCTTTCTCATGGTGTCTTAGCAAGTTTTTTTTCATAGAATCCCTCCAAAATTTCAAGAAATCATTGTGTTGGTTTTCAACTTTCTCTTCAATTCCATTTGATTTTGACAGTTTCTTTCTGGTCCATTGCTATAGATCTATTGTGATCCCTTGACGGTATCAAACTGTTTGTTTTTTTTCATGTTGCCAGAGTTCATTTGCTGGTTTCTTTTCATATGAATCTCTCAGCTCAGGGCTGATAGGTTTACAGGGTACCTGTTCTCCTTTGTTGGGAACTCTCCTACTTAGAAGAAGGGGAAGTCCCTACGTGACAGTTTTGTATCCTGCTCCAGAAGACTGACCAAGCAGGGGAGGGGCAGGTGCACTGAGAGCCTCAAATGCAGCTGTTCTGTTTTTTCCCATTCCTCTATGATTATTACAGTTTATGCAGGTGCTGGGTGATCTTCATGCAGAGTGGCTGGCTGTCGTGGTAGTGGCAGACCCTTGTTGGAAGCTCAAGTGGAGCCCTCTCTATGGAGGTGGGGATTGCTCTGCCCTAGATCTCCCCCAAGGGGTGATAGTGTAAGTTGGATGAGGCTATCTAGAAAATTGGTTGTGTCCATGCTATGGGTATTTGCTCGGACTGGATTCAGGTGCAATGGCAGCTTGAGGCTGAAAAGTCCCCGCCAGAGCAATGGACTGTAGGGCAGTTCCGCAGGCCTAGCAGCAGTGGTAAAAACCTCCAGGCCCAGGGTGCGGTGCTGGAGCTTCCCAGGTAGAGCTATATGGGCTCCTAGTCACAGGGCACAGCACAGTAGAACATCCACTCTGCCCACTCCCTGCCAGTGATCCCCATGCAGACCTTGAGCCCTGTACCTGCAAGCTCAGAATGGGATCAGTAACCACCAGATGCCTGCTGCATCCTCACTCTGGTGTCACTGCACAGATTCCAATGGCACTGGAGGTCCCCTCACAGCTCATGTCACAGTGTCCAAGGTGTGAGCTCCTCCTGTCCTTCCCCACCTGTGGATGCCTCCTCCAGGTACCTTCTGATCTTGCTGAATGATCACCCATCACTTTCACTCAGAATGTCCCCCATTGCTTCACACTGCTCTTTCCAAGAGGAACCATCTGCAGTAGGCATCCACCTGCAACTTTGTATTCTCTCCTCAAGAGCAGCATGCACCGGCTGCTTCTAGTCTGCCATCTTGCCCCTCCTAGATTTCTACTCCTTGCCCATTACATCACAGTCTTAGTATTAGAACTCCCCACCCCATTTTTTCAGCTATTTGTGTGAGATCTGTGTGTGCATGTAGCAGGTAACTTCATAGAGTCAGCCTGTCCAAGAATCACACAGGGAAAAGGAGATAAAATTGACCTCAGGGTGAGACTTGACTTACACTTCGTCATCACAGTTCAGGGGCTTCTCCAGTCTGTAACCCTGGGGCAGCTTCTCATAGAGCTCTGCACAGGTCATCCCACAGTAAGGGGTGCCTCCTGGAAGACAGGAAACAGAGCCACTCTCAGTTCTCCCTAGCACTGAAGGCAATGCCTTCTGTTCCAAAGTCGGGAGGCATCAGGGCATGTCAAGGAAGCATGAGCACCCAGCATGCCTCCTTCTACAAACCCACTGCACGTCAAAGCTGGACTTATACTACTCTTTCCAAGGTCTGCCTACACACCACATGATTCTTATACCAATGACATTTACCTTTTTTCTAATTGGAAGTCGAATTATGGTATGCAATTCCTACTTTATTGATAATTTACCAACATAAAAAATGCATGATGAAAAAACAATAGATTCTATTACCTTTCTGTGTAGTGCATTCCAATTTTTTTATGTGTTGATATGTCATGCCTTTCAATTTTACAACATATGTATAGAACTGGGGTCATAGAGTTTGTGAAATTGTTATATCTTCTGGCATGTACATTTTCACATGCTATTAAATGGCCTTCAAAAAATGTGACTTTTAATGGTTACATAATAGTCTATCTTAAAGTTATAGAAGTAAACTTGTGCCAGCTCTATGACATCTCTGTACAAGCAGAGACAACTAACCTATAATGAAGTTCTTGGCCACTAGGTCATTAGTATTAAATAGGACATTTGGTATAGGACTTTCAAAAAGAAAAATGTGGAAATAAATACTCATGTGGAGACCTGTTTCTGTTTTCAAGTCACGTCGGCAGCACCACATGGAAGGCTGTCCCAGGGACTTCTGCTACACAGGGGCAGTGGAGGGGCCCTCTCCCTTTGCCCAGAGTCTCACCTAGTGGATAAACATAGATACTCACCTAAGCTCACAATCTCCCATAGTAACACACCGTAGGACCACCTGCAGGAGGGACAAATGTGAAACCAATAATCAGCAAACAGGTTGACAGCTCAATTTTTTTGCCCAAAAAGCCAGGGTCACCATACCTTTCTGAGAAAAGGAAATGTTAAACATCCACTTCCTAGAATAAGGCCTCGCACACAGTGTGGGTTCCTCTCCTCTTAGCCAAATATGAGGGTTACAACAAACAGTGTTCACTTTGCCAGCGCCCCCCAATCACTGAAGCAATAGCAAGGTGGTACTGTGGAGAGCCAGTGAAAATTCTAAGCCAAACGGATCTGAGTTAAATCCTATCACTGCCTCATAACTGTGTGACCTGGGAGAAGTCACTGGACCATTTAGAACCTCTTAATGGATTCTTCCGAAAGTGGGGACACCAATTCCTGCCTCAGATGCTATTCAGAGTAACATCTAAAAGGCACCCTGCAGTGAGGACACAGCAACTTCCAGCACCCTCCTCACCCCAGGCATAAGCAAAACCCCCTGGACAAATCACCACTACCCGCTGGGCCTCGGTTTTTCCTCCTGAAAACAGGGTATAGGCAAGATGGCCTCTCAGACCCTTCCTTCCCCCACCAGCCTGAGACTTGTCACTGCAGGCTACACACAGCAGTGACCCCACTATCAGACCTTTTGTCCCCACCAACTCTGGCCCCTGGCAGCTATTTGGGACTTCTTCCTCCTGAGGCCAAGAATTCTCGACATGAAGCCTCTCCTCCCCACGTAGGGAGAAACTCAAAACCTGCCACGAGTGATTTTTACCTTCTGGAAGCTGTCTATTCTGTGGCTTCATTTACTCTATGAATTTATTTCCTGAGCTGCTTGGTTAGCTTTATTCCACAGAGGTATGGCTTATTCTTGCTTTTTTAAAAAAAACTTCTGTCAAATGTATCATTTTTCCAGGGGAGAAAAATCCCTCAGCAATAAGCAGGTTACTCACACGTCACTGTTGGTTGTATACACGCTGTAATTGAGGGACTCGATGGCCATCCAGCGCACTGGGAGCCTTCCCTGGAGAGAACAAAGCAGCCACTTAGGCAGGGCAGGGACTCTTTGTGGGCTCTCAGTGTGGCTCTCTCAAAGGCCCCAGGGAACCCTATTTGAAATTCCGCAGACATAAGGTAGGACGGACTCAGGAATCATTGCTTTGTGTACGTCCCAGCTACAAGTGTTTTTCAACTGTAAAGACCTGCAAATAGTGTAAGTCCTACTTACCTAAAGGGGTCCAGCAGTTTTATATGGAGTGCGTGTGTTGTACTCATGCACAGTGGGTTTCCTCACCTCATAGCTCTTGGGGACACCCAGGGGTTTGAAAGGGGAGACAGGCACAGAAACTAAGAATGTAATTGTCACATGGGAAAGGGTGATGGAGACACCGGGGTGGGATGGAGAGGCGAACTGTGGCTGGAGGTAATGGACTTTCCAGAGGAGGGACGTGCCAGCTCTGTTCTGTAAGATGTGCAGACCCCATCGGGCGGATGGGGAGGAGAGAGAAGGTATAGCAATAGAGGTTGCAATAACTCACAGCCAGTGCAATTTAAGTTGGTTTTGAAGATAAGAGACACACACTCACCCTTAGGGCTCCTGGCCCTGATTCCCCCTCCAGGCTCTTCATGGCTTATGAAGTCCAGGCTGGGCAAAATGAGATGTGGACTGGACATTGTAAAGATTGACTTGGGAGTTTTATTTCTACATTCCTAAAGTCTCTACAATATTGGGCTGCCTTTTTATCTTCCCACCCCAAGAATCGTATGGTTTGTCACAGAGAAATCGATCCCTCTTTCCTGGAGATTTGTCCACACCTTAACAGTGGCATTTCAGCCTACACTAGGCAGTGGATGGGGCAGTGCCAGGAGTAGCTGGGGGACCTGTCTCAGCGCCCCAGAGCAGGCCACCCACCCCCGAGACCAGCCCTGCCCCAGATCCCAAGTAGACTTCTCGAATGTGAGATTCTGTCCCAGTTTGTTGTAGAGTGGCAATGTTCTGAAGCATGAATTTCTGACCATAAAAATCCCAAATGGTAATTCTGTACTTTTAGGTTCAAGTGTAAAAGTATATTTTCTCACATCTACATCTTTAATGTTCTCATCCATATCCACCGCATCTCCCACCTGTCACTCTAGCTCTCCCCTCCCCTTCACGGTGAAGGAATAGAAAACATCTGTTTTGGTTTTGCTGGCATTCACTCCCAACCTGCTGGCTTCTAACCTCACACACCTCCTGATTACTAAGTTCAACGTGTACCTTTTCATTTTTTCCTCATTTGACTTCTTTTGAGTCTTTCCCCTTCCATTTGTCCCTACTGCATCGCCTTGGTTCAGGCCCCTGCCTGAGGACAACAGCTTCTGTCCTGATCTCTAATCTCACTCCTACTGGTCTGTTCTCACCATAGTCAGGGCAAAAATCACTCAAAATGGCAAATTTGACTACATAATTCCTGTCCTTAAAATTATTTAATGTCTCCATTGTCCCAAGATCTGAAATCCTCAGCTGAGTCCCAAAATCCTAAGTTGGAATTCAAGGCCCTTCAAGACTTTATCCCTGCTTCTTCCTCTAACCTTGAATTTTAACTCCTTCCTCTCTGCATTACAATCCAGACATACTGACTGGCTTAAAGATTCTCCAAAGGTTTCATGCGTTCCTTTTCCTCTAGGCTTTTACATTCAACTCATTTTCATACCTCCAGTATCTATCCAACATTGACTGTGAGCTCAGGAGTTGACCTCCTCCAGGAAGCCCTCCGTGACTGCCCTCTGGCTTGGTTCAGTGCACCTTCTCTGCGCTCCCGAAACCTGCGCTTTCCTTGCCCTTAGCACTTACCAGCTGTCACAGTCAATAATTATGTATCTGTCTGAGCTCTTTGAAGGTGGAGGCTGTGTCTGACTTTACCCAAAACCTAGCACAAGCATGAAACATTGTGGTAATCAATACATGCATGGATGATGAGGGAATGGATATATCAGTCAATGACAGGAAAACCCCAAATCACTTAGTACATTAGTTCACAGCAATACTTCCTGTATTAGAATCACTTTGGGGGACTTGAAAAACAAATCTAATGCAGGAACCCCACCCCTAGACTAATTGAGTCTAGGCAGGACTCAGCATCTGCATTCTGTAAAGCCCCCCAGGTGACTGAGGTACAACAAACCTCTGACTTAAAAATCGGCTGCTATTCTTCACAGATATAGAAAAAATAATTTTACGCTTCATATGGAACAAAGAAGACCCCGAATATCAAAAGCAATTCTAGGCAAAATGGGAGGCATTAATATGCCAGATATCAAACTATACTACAAAGCTGTAGTAATTAAGTCAATATGGTATTGGCACAAAAATAGGAATATGGACCAATGGAACAAATGTGAGAATCCTGATATAAAACCATCCTCATATAGCCATCTAATCTTTGACAAAGCAGACAAAAACATACGCTGGGGAAAAGAATCCCTTTTCAATAAATGGTGCTGGGAAAACTGGATAGCCACCTGTAGAAGGCTAAAACAGGACCCACACCTTTCACCTCTCACAAAAACCAACTCACGCTGGATAACAGACTTAAACCTAAGGTATGAAACTATTAGAACTCTAGAGGAAAAAGTTGGAAACACTCTCCTAGATATCGGCCTGGGCAAAGAGTTTATGAAGAAGTCCCCAAAGGCAATCACAGCAGCAACAAAAATAAATAAATGGGACATGATCAAACTACAAAGCTTCTGCACAGCCAAAGAAATAGTCATGAAAGTAAACAGACAACCTACAGAATGGGAGAAAATGTTGGCATCCTACGCATCCGATAAGGGGCTGATAACTAGAATATACTTAGAACTCATGAAAATCAGCAAGAAAAAAATCAAATAACCCTTTTAAAAAGTGGGCAAAGGACTTGAACAGAAACTTTTCTAAAGAAGATAGAAGAATGGCCAACAAACATATGAAAAAATGCTCAACATCTCTAATCATCAGGGAAATGCAAATCAAAACTACAATGAGATATCACTTAATTCCAGGGAGAATGGCCTTTATCAAAAAGTCTCCGAACAGTAAATGCTGGCGTGGATGCGGAGAGACAGGAACACTCCTACACTGCTGGTGGGACTGCAAACTAGTTCAACCTCTGTGGAAAGCAATATGGAGATACCTTAAAGCGATACAAGTGAATCTACCATTTGATCCAGCAATCCCATTACTGGGCATCTACCCAAAAGATCCAATGACGCTCCACAAAAAAGACACCTGCACTCGAATGTTTATAGCAGCACAATTCATAATTGCAAGGCTGTGGAAACAGTCTAAGTGCCCATCAATCCAAGAATGGATTAATAAAATGTGGTATATGTATACCATGGAGTACTATTCAGCTCTAAGAAACAACGGTGACATAGCACATCTTATATTTTCCTGGTTAGAGCTGGAACCCATACTATTAAGTGAGGTTTCCCAAGAATGGAAAAACAAGCACCACATATACTCATCAGCAAATTGGTATTAACTGAACAGCACCTAAGTGGACACATAGGTACTACAGTAATAGGGTATTGGGCAGGTGGAAGGGGGGCAGGGGGCGGGTATATACATATATAATGAGTGAGATGTGCACCATCTGGGGGATGGTCATGCTGGAGACTCAGACTTGTGGGGGGAGGGGGAAATGGGCATTTATTGAAACCTTAAAATCTGTACCCCCATAATATGCCGAAATAAAAAAAAAAGAAAAAAAAAACAGCTGCTAGAGAAAGTGGCCGCTCTGCCCTCTAGCGGTGCCTTGCTGCAGTGCACCCCTCCTGCAGGGAGCTTGCTCCTCTCCAAACCCTTCTCTTTTTCCCCTTTCCCCTTGCCAGCCCCACGCTGCTAATGAACAGTTTACACTGTTCCAAGAGTTGAACCCTGATCAGTGCTCTGCCCCTGTAAGTATCCCTCCTAAACTCCCAGTACTACAGAAATCCCTGCTTTTTATGAAACGCCAAGCAAACCAGCATCAGCCTTGGGGATCTGAGAAGACCACCCACATAAAATGGGCAGGTCCTGGGCTAGGCTGTGTTAACCCATCTACCTCCTCGTCTGGGCCACCTTATCCCCCAAATGCTGGAGTGAAGCAAGGAAACAGATGAGGATGCGTGTGGCCAGGCAGGACCTAGCAGAGCTGGAGCAGCTGGTGAGTGATGGATTCTGCTTCTTTGAGACGACAAGCCCAGCCCCACCCCAGGGAAACATCTGCCTCCAGTGCCAGCGTCTGACAAGCTTAGGGAAACAGCATGGCCTGGAAGCCAGCCCTCAGGGAGGTACCTGCAGCTCCCTAAAGTTGATGTTGGTAAACATCCAGGGTTGTGGGGGGCTATCTGAGAGCCAACCGGCCCCACTCCAAACCCTCACCAAAAAAGAGTGGCAAGATCCAAAATGGTTATGTTCACCAATGATTATGATTGTAACTATGTAAAAAAATGTGTGCTATGGAAGGCAATGAGCCAAAAATGAAAAAGATAAAAGTGCCACAGTGGTGAATTATGGGTGATTTCCTTTGCAAAATGTTCTTGAGTATTGTTTCAGTTTTATCTTGTCAGTAACTAAAATAAGTATGATGAAAAGAAAGGAAGCCTGGATTTGAGGATAAATGCAGGAACCTGAGCCTTGCTAAGAGGCAATTTGGAGCACCCAGAAAAACAAAAATACCTTCTATATGACAACTGGAGCAGCCCCAGGACAGCTGAGCCCAAGTAACAGTCATCAGACCCAACACAGAGAGAGCTATCCCACCAGAGCAGCCCCCGGCACACGTAAAGACCATAAGGTTTTTCACCCCGAGGCCCTACACTCTGCCCACCCAAGGAACGGGGTGGTGGCATGTTGTCAGCACAGCACTAATGTCCAGGGATGTGGCATTTCCAGGACTTACAATTCCACAGTGGGTACCAAAAGCAGAATGAGTTCCACATCTCTCTTCCTCTAAGACTCTATGATTAGGTTCTCCTGTGATCCTTGTATTTGAAGATAAAATATTTATTACTATTTGGGGGCATGGGTATCATTAAGTAAAAAGAGGTCTGATTTGGGCTTGAAGAGTAAAATGTTGAACTTTTCGTGAAGAGGGAAATCTTATGTGGGCCTGTAGGAGTCATGAATTTCTCTGCACAGCCTCCTTGTAATTGAGGAAGCCATTAATTTATTTCCTTGATCTTTGGAAAGTATATTAACACATTGGCTGCCATATGAGTTGTATTTAACTCAGGCTAGTTTTGAGCCGCATGAGGCAAAACCCTGCAGTTGGTTCATGAAAGTCTTACTTGTTTATGTTCCTAGTGTTACAATTAATATTGACGATTTAATCCTAAAAATGTGGATTGTATTGCATATAACTCATGCACAGAAAACAAACAACAACAAATTAGAAAGGATCATTTTGTCCTAATAAACCATCGTGGCCCCAGGGAAAAAATTTTTTTCTGGTGTAGCACCCAATGTAGTAATGTCTTTTTTTTCCCCCCTTGCTACGTCTGCTGTGCATGAATGGGGACTGTGGCAGCTCCTCAGAGGTTTCTGAGTGAGACGTCCAGGGGTCAGAACTGGATACAGACCAGAAACTATGCTCGAATGTTCAATTCCTTCTTCACTGCTAATATGGACCCTCCAATCATCTTAGGAACCAACATTTAGAAAGGGTGCTTGCTGAGCCAGGCAAGGTCTACTGGGATACACAGTTGCCTTAATCACCACAGAGCAATGACGTTCTAAGAGAAGAGACACTTGGAGAGGGAGTAATACCTTTGAAAGGCTGTGATTGGTGCCCATGGTTCTGAACTTACCATTGTCTTTTTCACGTATACTTCTTGACCTCGGGACAATCCAAAATCTGCTATTTTGGCTACATAGTTTTCACCAACTAAAATGTTCCTGGCAGCCAGATCCCTGTGGATAAACTGAAATTTTAAAAAACATCATGTATTTTCAGCATAATCCTTGCTTTTCCACTTTATTTTGTTAGCACAAAACTCCAGGGGCAAAAACTTTGGATAATAGAGAAGCAACAATAGTAGCAAAAGGATTTTTTTTTTTTTTTTTTTGAGACAGAGTCTCACTTCTGTTGCCCAGCCTAGCTCATAGCAACCTCAAAGTCCTGGGCTCAAGCAATCCTACTGCCTCTGCCTCCTGAGTAGCTGGGACTACAGGCGTGGGCCACCACACCTGGCTAATTTTTTCTACTTTTAGTAGAGACAGGGTCTCATCCTTGCTCAGGCTGGTCTTGAACTCCTGAGCTCAAGTGATCCTCCTGCCTCAGCCTCCCATAGTGCTAGGATTACAGGCATGAGCCACCTCATCTGGCTAGAAAAGGGGTTTTTTAAAGTTCCAGAATCCAGTTCCCTTAAAGTTACTCTCCAAAATTCTCACTTGGTGGGTTCTGCCAAATGACCCAACTACCTCTTGGGAGAAGCATTTCAGGGGGGAAAGGAAAAAAAAACCATAGGTCATTAAATCTTCTGGTTGCAATGTAATGCCTCTGCTATCGTCCATTGTTTGGAAGCAAACCAAACTAAGCTTAAGGTATCTCACCAAATACGTATTATGAAATTCACTAGATAGATATGTGAGTATTAGGCATTAATTTCTATGTAAATAGATGGAATATTAACAAAGATTAAAATGAGAAAAATTGTAAGAAGGAATTAAAGACTAGAGCTTGACAACCATGCAAACATATAGAAACCCTGACTTGAGAGACAGAACCCCAAACAAAGCGAGATCCTCAGAGCACACCTGTTTCTGGCTCAAGTAGTCCATGCCCCGGGCCACATCTGCCGCGAAGTGGAGGAGCTGCTGGGAGGACAGCGTGGAGGCGGTGCTGTTGGCGATGGCGAACGCAGGGTCGGTCTCCAGCACACGGCTTTTGCGCAGGAAGTCCAGGAGGTTTCCGTGGGGGGCATACTCGATGGCTAGGTACAGGTAGCCTGTGGGGAGAGAAGACAGCATCGCCTTATCAGTGACTCAGACAGCTGTGACATTTTAGAGAGGTGCTGTGCTCCTTGAGAATTGCCTATAAACTCCATTGTCTCTAAAAGAAACACATCTAGTGGCAGCACCCTGGGAACGCAGGGGACAGGAAGAAGGTACGTGCCCACCTCCTGCTAGACTCACGGGGGCTAAGCTGTAATCAGGGTCCCCCTCCTGCCCATCCCCCTTCCATTCTCAGCAATCGCGGACTAAGGCAGAGGGCTTCCTGC
This sequence comes from Microcebus murinus, assembly GCF_040939455.1. NCBI lineage: Eukaryota > Metazoa > Chordata > Mammalia > Primates > Cheirogaleidae > Microcebus > Microcebus murinus. The sequence continues at coordinate 52,162,977 of NC_134115.1, read as the reverse complement.
AACACTTTAGCAGAACAGAAGCAAAGCATTCCCCTCTAGATCTCAGACACCTTCTTCACATCACCTTTTATTTTTCATTCAGTATTAATCAAGAACCTAATAGGGTCCAGGCGTGTCATTCCTGTCTGTCTCTAGCTTTTCCTAGGCTACTTTTTTTAATTGATCAAATATGCATGGCAGAAGGACCCAAAACACTTAACTTTCTCTCCTGCCTTCTACTCCGTCCTGAAACCCGTACTAAGTCATCACATTGTTAATTTGGTCATTGGTCAGCAGAGTCTAGTTTCAGAGATTAAATTTGCTTAAAGAAACCAGAAAACGCAAACTTTTAGGAAAAAATGATACAGTAGTTCCTAGAAAACTTACGGTTCATTGTCTCATTTTTATTCAAAATCATTTTTTTTTTATAAAAAGTAATTTGCTTTGCTAAAAAACATTGATCTTTAGGGTTTTTGAAAAGTAAAGTGATTTTACTGTTTTTTTTTTTAAAGAAAAGTTTTGGTAAACCATCTTTTTAACATGTCAAATGCATTACAACTTCAAAGATATTCTAAGAAATTTAAATCCCAGTAAAACAAAAAAATCTTCTAGCATTGAATCCTGTTGTATTATAAGGAGAGATAGGCCTAAATTCTGGTATAAATGTGCTTTCTCACATCTTTACTGAATTAAATAGTTTCAGAGCCAACCAAGCATGTGCTAAGGTGACGACAGAGCAAAATTTTAAGATATATATTTTTCTGTTGTTATGGGTTTTTTCTCCCCACAGTGGGAACTCTCTTGATGACTCTAGTTTATTCACTTCCAAAAGACCAAGTGCAAGCAAATGGAGTGAATAACCTCAAGATTTTATTATCTTCATAACAAAAGATGAAGCTTGGAACTAGATTACTTGGTCCCTTCTCTTCTCATCTCCTCCGAGTCCCCAACACTTGTGTCTCTTAATAGCCAGCATTCTCTTAGCTCTGCAGTTGGCTTAATGCACTCAAGTCTCAGCATAATCTTCTTTTGTAGTTTTAGCCTTTTTCCAGAAAATTGGCTTAGCTCTACCACCCACCATAGCCACTCTGCTTCCTGTCATACTGTCACTTTCCCTGGGCACACAGAGAATGCTTGCAAATTACTTTTCTTGTGTCACTTTGTGGGGTTGGTGCTTGCCACAGGTCTTCCAGAAAGTCTGGTGGGTTTTAGGAATGCTCAACATGTTTGCAGGAGTGTTATCAGCACAGAAAGCAGTTTTTTTGGTTTTTTGTTGTGTTTTTTTTGTTTTTTATTTTTTTTTACTTTCATTTATATTGCTGTCCCAAGCTGATTGCTGTTTTCAGGAAATAGCTCAAAAAAAAATAAATGTCATTACTTCATTATTTAATCTAAGAGACATGATCTGGCTTTCAGAATTATACCCTTATCAGATCATAGAATGATATGTTGTTTGAAGCACCAATATTTTTAGTTTAATAAATTGAGGAAATGGAAGTTGTCTCTTTTCTATTGTTGGTGTTTGTGCTGCAGAGTCAACAAGAGGTTGTCAAGTTTGTAAATAATTACTGTGTGGAGCTTTTGGTGGGAGCAAACTTTTCCATGAGAAATTAAGTTTAAGCAGAGAGTCAGGACTACAAGCCCATATGGCATGCTGAGGTAAACCCTTAGATGAGTTTTGTTCTTTTTCTTTTTTTATTTTAGGGGAACTCCACACAAAGATTTTGTTGTTGCTTACTCATTCACAGCTAATTACACGCAATATAATAGGAAGTACTCAATAAATATGTGAATTAATAATATAAGTTTAACTTTAAAAGCATATGAAACATAGGATAGTTGAAAAGCTCCATTGTAATTGTACATGAAAACATTTTGGAGAAAAACAAAGCACTTCGGAAGGCTGAGGTGGGAAGGTCACTTGAGCCCAGGAGAGTTTGAGGCTGCAGTGAGTGATGATCACCTGGGCAACATAGCAAGACCCTATCTCTTGAAAACAAAATAAAACAAACCAAAGCAAGCACTATCACATATAAGTCTAATTATTTTGTAATCTAAGCATCATCACTGCTTTCATATTACAGTAGATTATTGGAATTCATGGCTTTAACATTCAGAATGTCAGTTTCCTGGGTTTCCAGGAAAAATGTAAAGCCAGGCAATTAAGAAGAACCAATACACCCCACACTTTCTGGTGATGATGTGTCCCCTACTCCACCCTAGTAGTAGAAGATGAGAAAACCTCTGGATTAGCAAAGATAGGGAAGGTAGGAGCTGTGGATATCTTTGGGCAGTAATGTCTGAACCACTCCAGAGGCTAATGATCCAGCCTTAGCGCCTACCTCCAAAACAATGACAAACCTCAGCACAATCTATAGATGGGACTAGACAGACATTCAGATTGAAGCTGCAACTTTTTTTTTTTTAAAAAAAGGTATCATTCTTAAGATCATTGTCTTTCCTAGTTTCAATACGGAAAATGACTTTGAAAAAAAACTGGCAAGAAAGAGAGGAAAATAGCATCTTACCTCGATGTTCACATGCTCCCAAGAGATTGATGATGTTTGGATGGTGTCCAAGTTTGCAAAGAACCTCCAGTTCTCCTGCAAAGTCCCTGTGATCATCTTTGGAGGCATATTCTGGGAAAGAAATAAAAGGTCCAATTCTTACACCTTTTCAGAATCAACTGCCCCCTCTGCTTCCCGAGGACCTTCAGGTACATTTCAGTCACCGTTAGGTCTGGAAAACTGTATACAACCAGAAAGATTACTATGAAACAGTTTCCCAGCTTTTGCACTATTGACTCTGAACTGATAATTCTTTATTATAAGGGGTTATCCTGTGCATGGGAGGATGTTTAGCAGCAGCCCTGGCCTCTACCCACTAGATAAAAGTAGTCCAACAAAAAATATATCCAGACATTATTGAATGCCTCCCACAGGGCAAAATTCATCCCTGGATGAGAAGCACTACTCCAAAATTTTCTAGATTAAGCTCTTAGATACTCAGGGAAATGAATTGGTAGAGGTGAACTGTCCCAAATATTTAGACTCTAAATCTTCCAGCTAAATTTACCATCCAGAGACAACTAAGGAATAGAAGCAAAGTTTCCACGAACCATACCAATAATGCATGCACCTTATTTAATAAATCTTACTTATTTTTAAACAAACCAGTCTATGAACCAGTCTCAATCTGGTTGACTGAGCTAAACAAATCAATTCCAGTAACATGTTACAGAAGGTGCAGAGTAGTCAGGAAACTGAGGTGCATCGTTTCTTTTCTTTTTGCCTGTCTCTCCACCAGCACTTTGGCCAGAGGGAGAACCACCAAGCATCAGGCTGCAGAGAAGGCTATTGGTTGGGGCACAAACTGACTGATTAGTCTTGAGTTGGGGGCAGTGTGCTTTTATCATTTTTTGAAAAATAACACTGTGGGGAAGGGGGGGGAGGAATGGAGTGCTGATGGCCGTGTGCATGCCTGAAAGTGCTGGAAATTGTGGCTGTGTCTCTTGGGGGCTAATAGTACCCCTAAGACTAATAGGAGACTCCAAGTCCAGTGCCCTGTTCATACTGCGGGAGCCTCACTCTGGCTCTGGCCCAGACGGTCAACACCTTGGGAATATTTTTAAAATGAAGTTCTTTATAATGAGGTTGTCCCCTTACTTAAGTAACTGCCCTTCTTTAAAAAGCTACCAGGGCATAAAATTTCTGCAGGCAAAGAGATACACCCAAAGGAGGGCAGGTACCAAAGTGCCTTGTTAAGCTATTTTCTCACATGGGCACAAGATACAAAACCAGACAGATCTCAATAAAAATTGATTTCATGAGGTTCTACTCCCTCTCTCCTCTAGCTATCCTCACTGTTCCCCAAAACTTCCTGTGACTAATGGAGCAAAACAGAAAAGAGATTTCTGGCTGTTTAACACGTTGTTTGTATTTTTTTTTTTAAAGAAACATATTACTATCTCTAATCATAGGTAATATTTCATCCTCTTCTGTTGGTTTTCTTAACAATGCAGAAAGCAGAGATGATTTAATCAGATTCAGAGTTAATTCATGGGCTCAACATTGTGGTCACAAAAAAGGAAAATCTGCCAGCAACCTCGGAGAGCTTTTAAGAAAGAGCTGCACAACAATAATAGTTAAGCACATTCTCTGCACCACAGTCCAAGCCTGTATGCTGTAAAACCAACAGTGTGGCTTCACAGTCAAGTCATGCACAAACTTCTGTTTCACGTGGAAGAGAAGATAGCTAGCTATGTTGCTGGCAAACTAGTCATTCTGCTTTCTTGGAAGATGTTTATTACCCGACCTTATTAAGTGGGTAGGTATCAAGCAGTCTTGAGATGAACATAGCTGGAAAAGATTTCGTTCCTAGGACCTCAAACCAGTAGTTTTTTAAACTTGAGTGTGCAGAGGAACCACTGAGAAAGACTGTTAAGAACACAGATTTTCATATGCCACCCTAGAAATTCAGATGTGGTAGAACCAGGGGTAGGAGAAACCCGAGTGGATGCATTTCTAACAGTGTCTTTAGGAATTTTGATACAGGTGGCCTATGAAGACTGTGGTCTGCACAATGTGGTCTCCAAACCCACAGGACCAGGATTACTTGAGCACTAATTAGAAATGCAAATTCTCTGGCCTTGCCCCAGACTTACTGAATCACCAGCTGTGGAGTGGAGGTCCCAGCAGCCTGTTTTCAAACAAGCCTTGCAGGTGATTTTGATGCATGCTCAATTTTGAGAAATACTACATGAATAGAAACAAGGATGTTCCCCCAAATTTAGCAGTATATAACCAAGAATCTATAGTATCACATCCCAAGGAATCAAGACAGTGATGCTTAAATGGCTCCTGTCTTTGTATTTATATCCTGACTGACACATGCTTGACCTCAAAGGAAACATCACCTTCACTTGCACGTAACAGCTATCTCTGACACCATGCCAATTTTTGGTTTAAAGAATGTAAGACCATAGAGGAAAGATTCAACAGGAAGTCGAGTTTTCTCCCCACCCTAGTGAATTGCTGACTGTACCTGGCCAACCACTGACCTTTCATTCTCTTGATGGCAGCATCCATCCGTAACCCATCCTTCTTGATGCGTGCCTTAAGAACTTGGCCAAAGTTGCCCTCTCCAATCACATCTTGAAATTTGATGTCATTCCAGTCAAGCACTGGATAAATTGTAGGATCCGGGTTGTTTTTGACCTTCCTGTTTAGGGCCAGAGTTCCTGAGTTGAACTGCACAGCTGGTTCTTCCCTCTGGCAAAATAATTTTTTCATTATTGTGTGTCAGGATTTTTCATAATTCTAAGGTTCATAATACCTTATGGTTTCTGTTCACACCCGATGACAAAAGAAATAGTGTGTCTAATTCCAGATTGGAAATGGAAATAGATTTCATCTCATAGACCCACTCAGACCTGGCTGCCTGGAAAGCTGCATGGGCACCAGTCCGGGCCTCTGTGGGAAAGCTTACTGATTAGCAATGTCTGCAAAGGGTGAGGGAGGGGAAATAGCAGTGTGTGTGCCATGTGTTTGCCACCCTTGAGTCAGTCATATTTGAGTCTCCCACTCTCCTGTGTAAATGAGCCGTTGTTCAATTCTGGTTTGGAAAATAACTTGGAGATCTTCTATAGGGGCAGTCACAGACCGTGCCTCAGTGAGAGGTTTCCTAACGTCATCTTGGTCCTGCTGTATTCTTGGCACTTTCTGTCTTGTCCTAAGGTTTAGAATCTCTTAAGCCTACTCTGGCCACAAGATGACTGATGCTTAGCAAAACCCAACACAGCATGTCTTTTTCTCCTGAATTCAAATGACTGACAGGTGTATCGTGACAGGCTCCAGCACTCCGGACACCCGTGCTGGTCCTTCCTCTCCAGTGACAGCCTGAGTTGAGCCAGCTCTGGATGGAGTGAGATGATGAAACTCCTCTTATCCTCCTTGGAAGGGAACCCTGGGGGCTCATGCACATGAGGTGTGTACACCTCGTCTGAAACATGCCATTGTGCTCAGTGGTTTATGTACAGGAGAGATAAAGTCCACTACAAATTAATGTTATGGGGCCTGAAACCACCAACTAGAGAAGTGCTCAGGCTTTAGTACACCAAAAGAACCCAGATAAGGTACCTATTGGTAAAGTGTGATTTTGTAGACCTTTGCTACTGGCCAAAATTTCTAGATGAAAGAAAGAGGCAGTGCCAAGTGCCATGAACTCTGACTTAAGACTAAAGGGCACAGAGGAGTGGGAGAGGCACACATGGATATATAATTCATGTGTGCGTGGGGGGGGGGGTGATAGGATTGAGGGAGATATTAGAAATAGGAAATGTGAATTAGAAATAGGAAACAGTGGGAAAACCTTATCTTGTGTAATACATCAGTACCTATCATGCTGAGGTCTGGTGACCCCTGTGTCCTTCCTTCTCCCAAATTTTCAGTTCCTTCTATTACAAGATTATTCTCTCTGGTAATCTATAACTAGCATGACCATATGTCTCATTTTTTGGGGGGTGGGAAAGGCAGTCCTATTTTGGGCCTTATTTCCCACGTAATTTATAAAGAACACCCTTTCACTCTTAACACTTTCCTGGTTTGGACAAGATATTATATAGTCATGATTTTTATCTCCCATTTCATAATGGAAGCCAAAGAGAAGATGAGACTTGCTGGGGGGAAATGTTTGCTTCACAAGTAAATTTCCTGGTCCATATCTGAAATCAAAGTGCTGCCCGTATGTGGACCTGCCCTCATTAGCTAGTGGGAAGATGAGACCCTACCACGTTTTGAAAGGCCTGGGCCATTCTCCTTTGGACATTTGCCCTCTTCAATTGCAACATGATCAGAAAGGCCAAAAGCACCGTCAGGCAGGTCATTCCAGCCGAGCCGAGGATGGCAATGAGCAGCATCTTCCCGCCTCCCAGGTCCACAGGCGCTGTGCAGGAGAACAGAGGGGCAGCCAGGTTAGGCAGAGAAACAGGGCCAAGACCATCTGTGGGTGAAGACGCGGTGCCGTGGGAATGTAACGGCAGCCCGAGCCCTGCCATCTAATTGCTATGTGACTTTGGGCTACTCTTTTATTTTCTGAAACTCAGTGGAGATGAGTCCGACTCATGGAGTTGTTATAAGATCTTAAATAAAAAACACGTGCAAAGTGCTTTTAAAATGTCAATGCACTAATCATTAATTATTGTCATCTGCTTTTATTTCCAAGAAGAAGGCCAAGCAGTTGATCATTGAATAATAGTGAGAATGACTAAATAGATGCATGACTTTGGGGGAGTGACTAAAACGTCCCTGCACCTCAATTTCCCCACCTAGAAATGCTTTAAAGTTCTATGACACTAGAGTTTGGAGTCTACAAGATATTTTGCTTTGTTTTTTCTTGTTTTAAAGAGCTAATGGAGACGGGCGTAGTGGCTCACGCCTGTAATCCTAGCACTCTGGGAGGCTGAGGTGGGCGGATTGCTCGAGGTTAGGAGTTCAAAACCAGCCTGAGCAAGAGCGAGACCCTATCTCTAATGTAAATAGAAATTATTTGGCCAACTAATATATATAGAAAAAATTAGCTGGGCATGGTGGCACATGCCTGTAGTTCCAGCTACTCGGGAGGCTGAGGCAGAAGGATTGCTTGAGCCCAGGAGTTTGAGGTTGCTGTGAGCTAGGCTGATGCCATGGCACTCACTCTAGCCTGGGCAACAAAGTGAGACTCTGTCTCAAAAAAAGAGCTAATGGAGAAAACCTAAGGATACTCAATGGAAGGAAGGAGATAGGGAGGAAGGAAGGAAAGATGAAGGAAAAGACAGAAGGAAAAAAACATTAAATTTAGGATATAGGTCAAAATAAAGTATTAAAAACTATGGTCTAATCCTTCCACTTCTTGCTCTTATTTATAAATTTAAATCAAATTAAACTCAATATATTTTTATTAACAATAGCACATAAAGCCTGATCCATCTTCCTAAAACTATTCTCTGTGCTCATCTGTCTTTCCTTCTATCTCTGTCTATGTGCAAATAAAGAGATGGCTGGAAGGGTAAAGGGTTTTTGTTTTGTTTAGTCTTTTTAAAAAATTTTTTCTCATGGTATTTTATCTATAGCTTGGATTTAAGACCTATATACACTTTACCAAAAACACAAGTAATTATAAAAATGAAGCATTTATTGAGAGTGTGATGTGAAAACTATGATTCTCTATTACTGGCACACTCTTCATTCCTTGGACATTCCAAAAATGTTCCAAAGAATCAACACCAAAAAAAAAAAAAAAAGCTGTTTTATTTTATTTCTTGAGCCCTAGGTAACCCTCCAAGAGAACCAAGAAGTTTTTAGATTTAGCTGTAAGATTTTCTGTAAAAATAGACTCTAGTCCAAATTATTAATTTGTAAAACTTGCCCTTCCCTCTCCTGTGCCTCTATCTGCAGTCTCTGTGCACATTGTACGATGCAGAGAGCTCGGAGGGGCCGTCTGCACAGACTTAAAGTGGATCCTTGTGCTGCAGCCCTGCCCACACCAGGGCCCTCGCCCACTTAATCACACTCAACAGCTTTTGTCAATCACAGACAGTGGCCATAGTATGCCTGGCATTCCAAGGGGATCTCTATTTGTCTTAAGGAGCTTACACTCTGGGTGGGGGTTGGTAGTGGATGCGGAGACCTAATAACCTGGATCAGGAAAGTAGAAGAAAACTCAGAATAGCACAGTGTCAGCCAAGCTAAAAGAGGAGCAGATGTGATAAAGAACAGGGTGCGGTTCTTACAGCCTCCTACTGAAACACCCAGCAGGCCTGCCTCCCAGAAGCAGCTTCCACATTCTTCTTTATCATCAGAATCAAAATTCATATCCCTCAGAGCTTTCTTCCTAGATTGCTGGGTGGGGTGTGTTGATGGGCTAATCTATTCTAAGGTCTAATAATAGAAAATGGATCTACAGGGATCCTTTCTAGAGGTGTTTTGATTTTAAGGACATATCTTGAGGTCCTATTAAGACAAATGAATTGTGCCACATGACACACATGTGGGGTAAATATCTTAAGACAGTGGGGCTTTTCTGATATTCTTCAAAAATAATCCTATGTAAATACCTGCCCACTCTACCAACCTTGAGATTCTGGGAGGGTCAGCAGTTCATAAGAGAAGGTTGGGTTGCTTGACCCTATGTTGTTCTCTGCAAAAATGTCCACCTGGTAAGCTGTTTCGGGCTCCAGGCCCTTGAGCTGATACTGAGTGATGGTGGCATTCTTTATCTTCACATCGATGTGCTGGTCTTCATTCTTGCCCTGAACTTTGTAGCGGATGATGATAGAGGAGATAGAATAGCCATCCAATATTGTCCAAGAAATCACAGCTGAGGAGTGTGTGATGTTGGAAATCTTGATGTTTTCCGGTTGAGGAGGGAGAACTAGAAATTAAAAAAAAAAAAAAAAAAATCACAAGATATGCTACCATCTCTTAGATCCTTATGCTTTTGAAAGATGGTTCATGTCAGTTCAGAAACCACGAAAGGAAAATAGGTATTTTCTTAGGTGGTAATTCCAATCAACTGGTAGTGGCTACTGGATTCCGAGTCCAGGCATACAGGAAAGAATGGCACAGATAAGAAAATGGCAACACATGTCACCAATTTGTCATCCTTATACTAAACAAAGGCCTCAAAAATTCTATTATTCCACAAACATATATATGCTGTTCTTGACACTGGGAAGAATGGAAAGATTATGAGAACTGACATTGATAATAGTGCTTACAATATGCCAGGCAGTGTTCTAGGCCCTTCCGTATATTAACTCATTTCCTTTTCATGACAGTCTTTATGTAAGTACTAAGGCCCAGAGAGATTAAGTGACTTAGCCAAGGTCACACTACCATTAAGTATTTATAGAAGAAACAGGATTCAACTCCTGGCAGTCTGGCTCCATAGCCCGTAGTCTTAGAGTCATACGGCCTGTTCTTTCCCTAAATGCATTTGTGGAGCAGTTGGCAAGTCTGTGTATACATGAGAAAATGTATTAAGCACTTAGTAGACAAAGTGCTATAGGGACTTGGGAAAAAGTGAGATCACTTTCCATTCATTGGCCGAGGCAGGATGAAAAAGAGATATTTTGAGTTTTTCCAGGTGTGAAGATGACATGCACAGAATCCTCCCTGCATTCTTACTAAACTCTTTTTCTAAAGAGCACAGGCTAAAAGGGAAGTTTATGACTCAATAAAGCCTATGTGTATTTAACCCAAGAAAAGAATGAATCCGAGGTCTTGCCCTTAATATCACCTTTACCTTACATTTGCGGGGCTGTTTACAACATGCTTCCATATACAGACTCTCTCTTGACTTTCATAAACACAGGCAGGCAGGTAGGCAGTGTTGAGATTTTTATTCTTTAAATTTTAGATATGAGAAAACTGAGACTTCGAAATGTAAGGGACTTTGGTCCCAGTAAGCAAGTAGTAGACTCAGGGTCTTTCACTCCATATATCAAGGTCTTCCCATATGAAAGTCACTGCGTATAAGCAAATTAGAACCTTTGAGAAGTGACTTAAGGCACATTCTTTCTATTCTAAATTCTCAGAATTTCTTCTTCATTCTAAGTTTCTTCTTTCCATTACAATGATTTCCCATGTTATTCCTTAGGTAACTGTGGGAATTTATGAGAATTAGATATTGGATTTTGAGCTTTCCAAATATGAATGTTATTTTCTACATCTAGCAGGTGACAAATTATCCCAAAATCACAATTAACAGTATGACTTATCTTCCTTTGCATCCAGCACCAAACTTTTTATATGTTTTCATAAAAATATAACCTTCTTTCCTACAAGAAGATTACAGGGTAATAGGGGTACTAACATTCATATTGCTATGAACACATATTTAATATTTTATAGTTGTGCCTAAAAAAAAAAAATCAACTTCATAAACCAGCGGTCTTCTAAGCCCGTCAGAGAAAGAAGCAGTATCTTGCAGACACTGCTAGAAAAATAATGAATTTAATTTTGATGCCAACTAAAAATCATAAATTTGCATCTACCTATTTATCCATTTTATGCCTGAAAGGAGTCACACTTAGGGATAGCTCAAGGGACCTCTGATTTAGATTCAGTGGATCTGGGGCCAGCAATTTACATTTTAACAGCTTCCCCAGGTGACTCTAACATAGATTATAAAGCACTTTAGGAAACACTAATTAGCCCTTAATTTAGAAGTGGGATATCACTACTAAAGGAATTTCTCTAATAACTGAAGTTGTTTGGAAGCAGCTGGTTGCCAATCCAAAGAGACAAATGGAAGATATTTGTAGTATGGTTTGGGGGGACAGGGGAAAGAACTGAAATGTGGGTTAGAATCCTAAACCCTCAACCAGATTCATAACTTTGGGCAAGTCACTTACCCTCCTCTGGGTCTCAGGTTCGTCATCTGCTAAATGTGATGATAATTCTTACCCTACTCTCTTCATAAAGTCATTTTAACGATCAAATATTCTACATATAAATGTTTTTATACAAGAAAACATTATGCACATATATTATTTTTTTACATATTTTGGGGGCCATATGAGAAATTTAATTCATTCCATATCCTACACTGGGACCAGATGGAACTGGTAGGCTGGAAACTGACACAAACTTGATAACTAGAAGCATTAATTTCACTTCTGAACAACTGATATGCAAGATCTGCCAATGACAACACAGCATAACAACAAATATTTTCAGTTAAAATTGAAACATTCCTTATTCACATCCTCCTTCCCCTAATTCTTGACTCTGTAGGAAGGAACTCCTACCCTGCCAATCTCACATCCCTACCACCCTACCAGCATAAACCTCTGTCAAACTCCATACAGTCACCCACAGCAAGTCACCTTCAGTGACTGCTAGTTTTTGTTTAATTCTATAAACAAAAATGAGTGTGATTTCAACAGTGTATAATTCTAATGAGGATAAAATATAGAATAGTGAGTGAACACCTAAGACAATTTTGAAAAAGAAAGTAGTTATTCACACTACTGTTATCAAGACATTTCACAAATCTATAAACAGGCTAGAAATGGTATAAGAACACACACAAATTGATGGAAGGGAACAGAGAGTCCAGAAATAGATCCAAAATGAATATGAGAACTTGGCACATGATACAGAAAGCATTGCAAGTCACCAGGGGCAGTATTCAATACATGGCATTGGGACCACTGACTTGTCATATGTAAATAAATAAGACTGAAAATATTAAAAAGCACCATACCCCAAAATATCATTCCTATATCTTAAAGATCTAAATATGCAAAACACTAAAACTACTAGAAAAGATGTAGAAAATATATTAATGACCTTGGGATGGTCATTCCAAAACACAAAAAATAAAGATCATAATGGCAAATATCAATAGGTATGACTGCATCAAAATGTAAAGTGTCTATGGGACAAAAGCCACCACAAACAAGGTTACAATACAAGGTTACAATAAAGGAATTAGGAGAATATATTTGAACTATATATAGCAAGATTAATATCCAGATTATATAAACAAATTTGACAAATAAGAGAAAATCTATAACAAATGGGCAAAGTATATCAAAAAGTATATCAAAAAAAGAGGGAAACTAAAAGACCCATTAACATAGAAAAAGATGCTCAACATTGCTAGTGATCAAGGCAATGAAAATTGAAATTAATGAAAGTACTATTTTTGCTTTTGAGATGGGCAAAAATAAAAAAGTCTGACATTATCAAGTGATATAGATGTAGGGAAAAGATATATACAGAGAGGGGGATAAGGAATAGCACTCTCATGCACTCCTGGTTGTAGTGCACATAGAATGGCCACTTGAGAGAGAAATAGCCATGAGTTCCACTTCTGGACACGCTCCCTAGAAAAGCTCACACCTACACACACACAGACATGCATAAGGATAACCACTGCATTTTTTGTTCATGATAGTAAAAAAATGAAAACTACCTAGCTGTCCATCTAAAAGGGAATGGATAAATGACATGATATATTCATAAGATAGAATATTATACAGAAGTCTAAAAGGCATGCATCAGATCTAAATAAATATGGATAGATAAAAATCACAATGTTAATTCAACAAAAGAATGATATGTATGCTTATGTATACTTATGGATATATATATTCAAATTATACAACATTGAATGGAAAGATACATAACAAACTCATAATTTCAGTCATCTTTGGGAAGAGGGGAACAGAAATAGAGTAGGGATGACGATCAAAGGGGATTTCTATACATCCGTATTGTTACTACGTCCATAAGTCAACAAAAAAATGCTGGAAGCAAATATGACAAAATGTTAATGGTTGTTAATTCTGGGTAGTAGGAATGTAGATGTTTGCTGTGTTACTCTCTGCACTATTCTGTAACTTGTAAATTTCACAGAATTAAAACATATATAAGATGAAGAATGTCTAAACATTGACAAAACAGTTCAGAATTTCACAAGGCACTGATACAGAAGAGTGGCTGGAAAAACACTTCTACCCCTGTCACTGAGAAGGTGGAGGCCAGATGCAGAGGACAGCCTCAGATCTGGGGGCTTGGTGAGAGATCCTGTGATCCTGACTTAAGTGGTAGCTGGCATGGTCAAGAAGTAGCTCATCTTTCCAAGGGCTCCCAAAATGCACACTGTTCTAATGTCAGTGAATCAAATGAGAACTCTCTGCTTAATGATGAAAAAAATTTCAATACCACGAATAAATCTATAAAGTTCTAATTTTAATGACCAATCAGAAATAGAGAAAAGCCTAAAATGCAGAATATTTTGAAAAAAGATTGGTTATATTACTCTCTGACATATATATTAACTCCAAAAATGGTCTGTTATAAAGCGTTTTCAAGCAAAGTTATTTGGCTTTTAAGACTAAGAAAGACCCATCTGTAATTAATCAACATCTGTGTACATGTAGATACATGATAATCCTTAAAAACTGTCTTATAACTGATTAAGCCTTAGAAAACCTTATTCATTACTAATTTACTTAACAAACAACTCCATACCAAGGAAAGGTAAATTTTAGTACAATCCTGCTTGAATTATTGCAAATCCGAATATATGGGGCTTTCTGATATATTACAGGTTATTAAAATGATTAGGTACAGACACTAATTAGCTTCCACTCACAACCAACTTCCTTTTATGATTTCTAAGAAATAGTCTTGAATGATGGTAGCTAAGTCCAAATGGCAATAGCCACATGTTTTCCAGGTGAGGCTGGGGCATTATGTGTCACTTACTGTCGCTGAGAGTCCAGGCGGTGAGGTCTTCACTCCATTCCCCCTGAGCCTTGGTGTTCACTCTGGCTCGGACTATGTACTGCTCCCGGGGGTGTAAGTTGTTAAGTAGCACCGAAGTCAAGTTGCCTGGCACTTTAATATTCTGCTGATCACTTTTTACTTGCACAGACCTCCTTTCCACTTCCACATAAAAATCATCTTCTGAGCTTGGAAATATTGGTTGCCAGGTCAAATTTAGAGTGGTCTGACTTTTTGGTAGGAGATTGAGACCTCTTGGAGGAGGGAGTCCTAGGAGAAATCAGACAGATCATTATTTCTCTGTAGGGTGCAGGTGGAGGTAATGTTAGCCCCAAAGGGCAACTTTAAAGAATAACCTTGGCTTCCAGAACAATATGTAGCTTCAGAAGCTATCACAGAAACACAAGCTAGCAGCCATATGACACTTTTTTCTCTCCCTAAATAGCAAATCTTTAAAACACTTTTCATATTTAGTTTGAGTAATTTTAGTATAGGAGTACAACCCCATTGGAAAACAACTTGGAAGTATTTACCAAGAGCCCTAGAAATGATTATATACTTTGGGCCTAATATCTGAATACCAGGGTTTTATCCTAAAGAAATACTCCAGAGGACGAGAAAAAGCTATGTGCACGAAGATGTTTATTACAACATTATTTATATTAGCAAACAATTGGAAGAAACCTCTAAATACTCAAAATAAGAAAATACTTTAATAAATTATGATGTAGCCAGTGAGTGGATTAAAATAGATAACTAGGAAAAGTATGGAAGCCCAATCAAAATATTTATAGTACATGAGAAAGAGTGCTGATTGTAGCTTGGTAAAAGTCAGGTCTACAATGGTGACAGATAGGAAGGAAACTGATAAAAATGAAAACAGTGAATTTGCTGAGCTTGTGGAATTGTGGGTGAGTATGTACCGTTTCTGTTGCCATTTTGAGCAATACATTTTAAAGCAATTTCAGGGTTACTTCCCCTTAGCAAGAAGACTTTCAGACATCATACAGCTGTGGTGGCTGGGCTATGCCTAGCACTGCTCTGATCACATCAAGGTATCTGCTACTATCACATGCTGCCTGGCCATAATCATCCACGAGACCTCGCTGAATAGAAACAATATGGGTTTTAAAATGAGAGAAACAGGAACATGTGCTTTAGTTTCACACCTTGGGCAGATTCATATTCTCTCCAAGTTCACCTGTAAGATGCAATTAAAATACCCATCTTCCAGACTTAGGAGGAATAAATGAGAAAATGGATGTGAAATGCTTGGAAGGTGTTAGGGGCTCTATTAACATTAGTGTCTTCCCTCCCTCTCTTCCTTCTTTTCTCTTGTCATATGTCAATGGACAAAGGAGGAATTTGACTTTTCAGTTAATAATAGTAAAGTGACTTTTTTATTCCAGATATAAAACCCTTCAAAAACACAGGATAGGGATCCTCTAATTTATGCATTTCCAATGGGGGCATTACTACCCTTAGGGGGTAAAAAATTGGTTCTTGGGGTATGAGAAAATTTTAGATTATTGTAATGGTTTACAAAAGATCATAATACACAAACAGATATAGAGTATGTCTTGTCATATTAAAATTTCATGGAGGCTGGGAGGAGAATCCATTAGGACAAAGGTATCTAAAAAAGCTCCTTGGGGGCAAGCAATAAAGTTTTTTTAAAAAGTTGAGAAATGCTGTTCTAACTCTTTGTTAGACATGAGAGGAAGGGTCTGTTTCCATCTTCTGGGAAGTCAGTCCCACCAGCCCGGTCTGACTGCCCTCAGTCTAGTAGGAACCAGCAATCAGGCATGCATTTGTTTGGCATCATGCTAAATAAAGGTCTTAATGCTCCTTTCTCCATAACCTTGGCAAATTGAGAGTGTTGATGTCAACTCCTCTGACTAAACTCTAAAGTCTAGGTTCCAAAATGAGCTGCCCAGTGTGGTTAGGCAGGTTTACAGTGAAGCAGAAAAGGAGAGCTGCTGTTTTGGAGGATGCATGTAAACCTCCTCATCCTGTGCCAGGTATAGAGAAGTAACTTTATAAATGGTCATTTCCCTTTTTCCCTCCCTTTACCCGTCTGCCCTCTTTCTGCAGTGCGTTCAGAATGTGTGCTCTTCCCTCCCCTCCTGCTCTCGCTGGCCTTCACCACACCTCAGTCAACACACACGAATAATGCAACTGCCAGATGAATTAAAAAACAAACTTCAGCAAAATTCGAACGATGGGAAAAGAAGAACCTTTGAGAATTCCCTTCCCGCCCACCGCTGAGAACTACTTTGAAATATTCCAAGAGACCTCTGAATACATCCTGGCTGGAACATATTCTGAGAGTTGAAGACAGTAGGGTGTGGGGCTGTGAAGTGTTTTATGTTCTGCCCCATAAATACTTTCCATTCGAGTCAGATTGCGACCTCCCCCTTTGACTCATCAACACGGACCTGAGGGGGAACGAACCTGCCTTTTAGCAGCAACCTGATGCAGCAGCGGGGGTCCCTGTGAGCGTAGTTATAGAGGTCCCTTTAGCCTCTAATTAATGTATAGTTTCTGACTTTATATTTTGTATTCACATCCTGGAGGGTCCCCAGGAAGCCAATTCTTACTTGTACAAGCTTCTGCAAGCCCCACAGTAGCTGTGGGTTCCCTATGGTAAAGGATGCTGCCGGTCAGATGAAAACCAGGTGGGTGGTTGGAGAAAGGGTGTCTCCGCTACGGGTGCATAATCCCTGCAGAAGAGGATCTAGATATTCTCCCTAGTTTCCTCACTAAATCATTTCAGATCCTTCTGCCTTTAGTAAATGGACTAAAAAATAGGAAAATTTATGAATTGGGATAAGAAAATAGTGCCTTTGGGATCCTAGATAAAATAACAACAACAATAATAATAATTGGCTATGGGGCCATAACATGCATCACCATGGGCAAGTTATTAACCACTCTGAAATTCTACTTTTCAATCTGCAAATGGGGAAGATGATACTGCTTATCCTAGAAGGTAATATGAATTAAATATATATGAACCTAAGACTATAAAGCACTGACCCAGCAATCGGTTTTAACAAGCTCTCCAGGTGCCCCTGATAGACACTCATGTTTGGGAACTACCCGATTTAGAATCCTGGAGGTGACTCTTGTAAGAAACGGCTCAAGGAGACGACAGCGGCTGTCTATAGGAAGTGGGGCGCAGCGAGGGGACGCTGTTCTTTAGATAAAAGCCTTTCGTTCTATTTGATGTTTTCACTGCGTGCATGAATTACTTTGAAAAATTAGAAATTATTTTTAAAAATAAATAAACTGGGGTTTCTGAAATATGTCTGCGACAAGAGCCTGGCCTGGGCCCTTCAGATGGAAACAGGATGCTGGTGGTAAAATGCAGGTGCCCAGGCTCAGGACAGTGGCTGCTAAGTAAATCCCAAGTCCTCAGGGATGTCCCTGCCTTCCTGAAGGCTCATCTGCTTCCTTCTCTGTCCTCATGGGTTGCTGCAGACCCCCTCCCCCAGGGAGGCAGACCAGGACTTCAGACCAAATAAAGGAATGGTTTGGCTCCAAGTTTCTGGCCTTCCTGTCACTTTCCCACCCATTCAAAAGCAAACGCCTGCCACCTCCATCCCCACCCACCCTCTTACCCACCACCACCCTTCCTGGTCTTCCTTCCTCTTTCCCCTTCCTCCCCCTCCCACCCAGCTCGTGAATAAGAGCCTGTTGGCTTCCACTGACCGATAGAAGCTGTTGTGAAGCGTCTCACAGGTCCAGGATGCCCTTCCCCGCCCTCGCCACGACGGGCCAGCTGCACACAGAGCTCGTATTCTGTTCGAGGTTCCAAATAGTTGAGTGTAACAATCTCATTTGTCACTGAGAAGAGGGAAAGTCCAGGAAACTTAGGTTGGCATCCTTTTATATTCTTTAAACCAGAGTTGTTACTGTGAGGTGAGCTAATTTTAGGTTTTGAAAAATATGTCTTAGTGAAACTAAGAAGCAATTCCATCTTCAAGGCCTCATCATTCCTAACATAAGAAAAATTAAGGCTTTTGAAAGGATATTTCCTGGCTACAATGTACATATTAATATGTGTATCTCTGTGCCACTTATACATTTCTTCTCTAGTGCTTTTGTCTTTTCATTTGTAGAAAAAAATCTCACAAATCTCCTGCTATATGGAATACCAGATTTAGGGGGAAAAACTCAATTAGAGAAAAATAATCTAATTTCTACTGTTTTCATTCATTCATGCACACTGATTGCATTCAAGCTCTTAAGAGAAAAAGACTCTTTTAGGACTTAAAGTGACCAGGTAACTGATTTGTAATGTTCATATATTAAAATGAAGGGTTCTGAAGTCCTTGAGAACAGTTTTCATGAACAAACGTTATGTGCCTCTTTTCTCCTTAGCGATTGCTTTACCCAGCTTCTGTTTCTCCATGCATAGTGCAAAGATAAATTTTGCCTTAACATATGATAAATTCTTAGTTGGTTAAAAAAAACTGGGCTGTGTTTAACAATTCTTAGAAGATCACTTTGCGCATGTCCACTTGCAGAAATAGCAATGGATTATTACTACCATATGACAAAAAGAGACCTCACCATTGATATTAGAAAAAAGCAATCGAGCAAATCAGCCTACATCACTAAGATCTTAAATTTTGTCTGAGTCTACAAGAGAATGTGAAGAGCTCAGTAATAATTCCATGACTTTATTCAGTGAACCCAGGTCAGCTAGTGTTATTAAGCCTCCTTTTCTTCCCTCTTTTTGTAACTTTCTCAAATTATCTACATACAGTGGGTAGAGGGCCCTTTTTAGGAAATCAGAGACGTTACAGACATGTTACCTACAAGCATGATAGTAGCAGGTCTCTCTATAAAATGGCCTAATCAAAGCAGCATGGTCAATTGACAATGTACAAGTTTTGTTTTATTTTTAAAAATTGTGCTTTTACATCATCATGCAACAAATAGAATTGTAATTTGTGTTTCAAAATTAACTGTTTCCCTGAACTTTGGACATCTGGTCACATTGTGTTGAATTCTTATTTTTTTCTGCCAGGAATTTGGGGTAGGGGCACATAGTTCTCTTTACCCATACGTGCGCCCTGCCCCCCCCCAGGTCTGGTCTGCCACAGCCCCAATTTTGCAGGTGCAAATTCCTCCAAAAATCTGCATTAGGGGCCTACAAGACAGAGCAAGACACAAAATGAGAAAAAAAATAAATGACTAGACATAGCAGCAATGTCCACTCCTAGAATTTAGGCAGATTAAGTCTCTCTGCCTTTCCAGCAGGCCTGGACTTTCCTGTTCCCTTATCATGGTGTTAACCACCATGGCCAGGTAAGACAGAGTAACTATAAACAGGACTGGAGAGCCATAAAAGCCTGGAAAGGAAATATTTACAGAAACGCTTGATGCAGGCTGGTTCTGTGTCCCATAGTACACAATGACTTCCAGAAAGTCAGCCCCAGAAGCCAGAGGTCCCCTTAACACTCCCTCCTGAACACACTGAAATGGATCGTCCGCCACCTTGAGGTGGACAGTTGCAGGAGGGAGAAAAGATTTCCATATTTGGGGAATTATTTTCCTGGTGCTACATCCCCAGCTGGGGCCTCTCCTGTCCAAACCTTACCTTGAATATGCCGCCAAGCCTCATAGTGATTGACAGGTTTGTAGAGAAGCTTCTTGGATTTGATTGGTCCATCCCCAAAGTAAGGCTCCGAGCTGATGTTGATGACGGCAAAGTTGTGTCCAGTGTCGATCACATTTGGGGCATTCAGGGGCTTTGGAAGAACTAAATAAAGTTTCAGCAATTAGATTATTATTTAGGCTTTGCTGTTTGACAGTTGTTCTTAGGTGGAATAGAGGACATGTTTTACTTTTCCAACAAAGTCCTCTTAGAGTTCTCTGCTCAGATTCAATGACATCACCTGCTCAGAGCAGAGCTATCTGCTTTGCTCTTGCTCCTTCAACCCATTATCCACAGTCAACATGCACCCTTAAAATATGAGGGCTCCCCAACTCAAGCCCCTGCGGTGGATTATCACTACATGCAGGATAAAATCCAAAATTCATACCATGACCTGCCAGGCCTTGCATGACTGGGCCCCCTTCTACCCTCCAGCCTCCTCTTCCCCTTACGTGGGACCCGCCAGTCCCACTGACCCTTCAGAAGTCATCCAACTACCAAAACACCAAGCTCCTTTCGTTTTTGGGTTCTTTGTGGATGTCGATCTCCTGCAAGGAATGTCCCACCTCCCAGTATTTCTCCTGGTTAGCTTTTAGCTAGGACGTGACTTCTTCACAGGCATCCACCCCAGAACCTCCATTAGGAGTGTCACATGCTTTCATAGAACCTCTACTTTTCCTTTGTTGGCATTTTCAGCATTTATTATTAAATTATTATCAATAAATTATTAATATCATTAATTATATTAATAATTAACATTAATATTTAGTATCGATTAATTAATGATATTGATAATAAATTATTATTAAATTATTATTTGTAAGTTTGAGTTATTATTTAATATTGGTCTTCCACTAGACCATATATTCATATTCATATTCATATTCATCTCTCAGTCTAAAACAACACAAATTTATTGTTTTATAGTTCTGGAGGTCAGAAGTCAGACATGGGTCTCACTGTACTAAAATTAAGACATAGTGAGGTTGTGTTCCTTTCTGGAGGCTTACTGGGGAATCTGTTTCCTTGCTCTCGCCAGCTTCCAAAGACCACCTGCATTCCTTGGCTCAAAGCTCCTTCCTCCGCTTTCAAAGCCAACAGCAACAGGTCTCAGATCTCTCTGACCCTTCTTTTACCATGACACCTCTTTCTGATTATTATCAAGGATGGTTCTATGCTTTTCTTTTTAATGACTGATGTGATTACAGTGTACTCGCTCAGATTATCTAGAAAAATCTCCCCATCTCAAAAACCATATATTCTCAATGGTGGTGACAGCATCTCCAAGGAGGTGAAAATTGGTTCTTGGAGAATGAAACACTTTTACATATTACAATGGCTTGCAGCCCTCCAAAGAGCCATAGTACATAAACAGATATACAGTATATCTGTGATGCTAAAATTTATGGTGATAGGAAGGAGTTTGGGAATAAAATTTCTAAAAGAGCTCTTTAATGGGATGATAATATTAAAAAGTTTGTAAAACACAGCACTGCACTCAAAACTACAACAGGGCAAAGTCCACGTAGGTTTGTTCACCTGCACCTACCAGGTACTGAATGTTTGTCCACTGAATTTCCAGAGAGCTCCATGGCTCGATTAGCCCAGCCTACTTGGAAATGCATGACTGATTTTGTTTTTCTCCCCGAGAACATATATTACAGAATGTGGAACTTTTCAGATTTCAGGGGACATTGCAACGTTTGGTAATCTTACTTTTCCTCTCTGTCTTGATGCTTTCATTCGCCTTCCTTAGAAATGACCAAGTCTTTGTTCAAGTATCATTTTCTCAGGAAGCCTTGACTACCCTATTTAAAGTTATAGTCACCCTCCAGCCCCGCCCCGGCATTCTCTACCCTTACGTCCACTTCCGTGTTCTCTATGGCACTCAGCATTTTAGCAAACTATACATTTTACTTATTTGCTCATTGTTTATCTCCCTGTGGGAATGTAAGCTCCATGATAAGTTTTCCCCACCCACCCAATACTATTCACTGCTCTACTTCCAGTGCTTAGAACAGAGCTGAAACATAATCAGCCTTCAGTAAATTCTATTGACTGCCTGAATACAGATTTAGGAAGTTGTCCAAAGACAGAATAACAAAGCCAGTAAGGAGCCTAATCAATCAGTATCCCCTGCCTGTAGGCTGACCATGCCAGCACTAAGTTAGGTAAGACTGGGTACACATTTTATTTAGGTCAGAAAAGAGGGCACTGTTGTGAGTAAATTCATTCATTAAGTCATGATTAATGACTTGTATGATCAAACGAGACCACCTCTTTGTTTAAACCAGCAGGCGCACATTTTCTCACAGCCATTAGTGTTAGTCTCTGATACTTTTACAAGGGCGAAAATAATTGCTCCCAAACCTTCCTCTTAATAACCCATCATTTTTTCTAATCATTGTTATTAAGGTTTTGTTATTTGTTAAATCTCAATATTGTTATTAAGATTTAAAATCCATAACATGAAGTGCAAAAATCTTAAGTGTATTTAGCTCAAAGGACTTTAGCTATGTATACACCCATGTAACCACCACCCAGATTATGATAGAGAACATTTCCAGCCCCCCAGAAGGCACCCTTGTCCCCTGTGCCATTTCCCAGTCAACATCCTTTACCCAGAGGTAACTATATCCTGACTTCTGTCTCTGAAGATCAGTATTGCCTGTGCTTTAACTTTATATAAACAGAATCATAAAGCATATACTTTCTTTCATTCATTATCATGTCTGCAAGATTCAACCAGATCAGTGCAGGAATTCTTTTTTAATGCTGCTTAATTGTCTTCTGCATGACTTTATGGGCTGAATTGTGTTCCTCCCAAAATTCATATGTTGAAGTCTTAACCCCCAATACCTCAAAATATAACTGTATTTGGAGATTGGGCCTTTAAAGATGTAATTAAGTTAAAATGAGTTCATTAGGGTGGGTCATAATCTAATATGATTGGTATCCTTATAATAAAATTAAATCAGAACACACAGGCACAGAGGGAAGACCCTGCGAGGACTACAGGGAGAAGACAGTCATTCACGGCCAACGAGAGAGATCTCAGAAGAAATCAACTCTGCAGATGGGTGCTGTGGCTCCTGCCTGTAATCCCAGCACTTAGGGAGGCAGAGGAGGGAGGATGGCTTGAGGCCAGGAGTTGGAGACCATCCTGGGCAATACAGTGAGCCTGTCTCTACAAAACAATTTAAAAATTAGCCGGGCATGGTGGCACACACTTGTAGTCCCAGCTACTCAGGAGGTTCAGGTGGAAGAATCACTTAAACCCAGGAGTTTGTGGTTACACTGAGTTATGATCAGGCCACTGTGCTTCAGCCTGGGCAACAGAGTGAGACCCGGTCTCTAAAAATATATAAATCAATCAATTAAAAAAGTAATTAAGAAAAACAGAAAACAATTGTGTTGACACCTTGATCTTGGACTTCTAGCCTCCAAAATTGTGAGAAGATAAATTTCTGTTACTGAAGCCACTCATCCTGTAGTACTTTATTATAGCAACCCTAGCAAACTAACACATGAATCATACCACAATTTATGTATCTCTTCTAATGCTGATGGGCATTGGGGTTAATTTCAGTTTGGGGCTATTAGGACTAAAACCTCTGAACATTCTTAAAAATGTCTTTTTTGAACATAGGTATATGCTCAATAGAATGAGTACATAAGAGTAGAATTGGTAGGTCCTAGGGTAGCATATGCGTTGAAGTACATATTACCTGTTTTCTAAAGTGATTGTACCAATCTGTACACTGGCACTGGTAGTAAAGCCTAGTATCTATTTTTAAAAATACTATAATAAAAGACACTAATTTACCTACTGGCTATTTCCATTTTATGGCTACCAGCCAATGTGACAGCAAAGAGGCCAAAATGACTTAGGATGGCTTCTATGCATTGATGTTGTATGTTGTATCTTTCATTAAAAATAAAAATTAGAACCAGTGACTTCTCTGTATGTTATCAACATGGTTGGTTTTTGACTTACTATTTTTCACAGGTAGCAAACATTCCAAGAAGCTTAAAAATAAGATAATTTGTCTTGTCTGCATATCATTTCCTTTCTTCTAAAGAGACATGCAAGATGTAAGAAATTATTTTGGTCATGTGAAAGTTCTACTGAATAAAACAGATTTTAACTTTTTCCTGTAATCAATATTAATAACAATGGTTGTGAGGTGGTTTACATAGATTATCAGGGCAGAGAATCCAAATCTATGAGGTTGCATATATGCTATTGCTATTATTGGCCTTTGAAAACAAACAAAAACTAATGAGTATCTACATTATCTTATTTATAGAAGTTACCTATAGGATCCCCAAGAGATTCCTAATCAAGTAATGAAGTGCACCAAATACAAATCAACTTTGGTCATCTTATTTCCTCATCTGTAACACAAGAGATTCAGCAAAATGGTCTAGAAGAGATAGCGCTAGGTCTAGAATCAGGAGATCCAGGTTCAAAACTGCAATTTGTGCTTCCTACCTGCGCTTCCTTACACAATCTCCCTTCGTATCTGTAGGTTCTCCATCCATGAAATCAACTAACCATGGATCAAAAATATTTGGGGAAAAAATTGTGTCTGTACTAAGCATGTACAAACTTTTTCTTGTCATTATTCTCTGAACGATACAGTATAACAACTATTTACATAGCATTTACATTGTAGTAGGTCTTACAAGTCATCTTAGCCTAGTGCCTTTCCTAGAATATATGGCAGAGAGCTGGTAGGTGCTTCTGTCTAAATGGGTTCATAAGTAACTTCCAAATTTAAAATTCCATGTTGTGGCTATGTACACCAGCCAAGTTAACTTGCATTTTACCTCCACTTTATTTCTTGTCCTCGAGCCACAAATACACACATATCCCCTCAGATTCACTTGAATTTTGAAATACTAATTAATAGCAGGAAGAATACCCACAGCCCTGAATATGTGAAAAATCATTCATGTTAATTGTAATAGCATAGTCTGGGCTTCATATTAAAGGAGTAGTCCTCGAAATAGAGATTCTTCGAATTATTCTCTACAATAATGAATAAGAAGTTAAAACAATAATGACGCTTAACTTTTTATGAAATATAATCACTACCAGACATGTTATGCCAGACACAATTCCAAGTATTCTATGTATTTAACAAATCTTCACAGTAGCCCTAAGACATACATAAAACAAATTCCATTTACAAATACGGACAGACTGAGGTTAAATTCATTTGCTCAAGGCCATACACAGTATTACAAGGTGTTAGGGACAAAAATCAAACCCAGGGCTGTGTGACTCCAAAGATCACCCTCTTAATCTCTTCATTCTATTTTCATGCATATAACTTTTTTAGAAAAGGCTTATTGTCCTGGAAAATACTTCAGTGGTCAGAAAGTGTTTCGTCTAGATACAGCAACTTTTCTTAGCAATACAGAAGAAACACAGTGCATCAAGGAATGTGGAAAATGAGGCTTACCTTTAACAGAAATGTTGAAGGGCTTTTCCACCATCCCAGCCACTGTGTTCACACTGCAGACCCAAACTCCTGAGTCAGGGGGGAGGATCTGGTGGATGGTGAATATGGCTACCGAGAAAGGGTCCGTATGGTTAAAGTCTTTTGGCTGGAAAGGTCAAATACAAAAAACATAAAAACTTCTAGGGAGGCATAAACAAAAAGGTCCAGAACACTGACCCCATCTCATTGTTTAATAAGAAGTTTTCTAGGAGAGATCAAGAAGCTAACAGCAATGCTAATATAGGTATTGGCTTATTTCCAAAGCTATTGTAGTAGCCCTGAGAGTTTATATTGGATTGATGCCCTGTCAGATCCTGCTGCTGTATTTGTGTATTTGGGAGTGTGGAGTAAACACTTACAAGCAAGGAGTCTAATTTCTTTTACACTGCTCTTGGTAAGACGTGTTCCTTTCCAGTCTAATACCGAAGTGGCTGGGTGGGAGGACAAAGTGGCTTCCTAAGTGTGTTATTAAGTGTGGGATAGCAGGAAAAGCCAAAAGTCCACAGGGACCTCTCGCACTTTGGGCCAATTCCTTAGTTACTTAACTACCCTCAGCCAGTCTCCATTTCTGCAAAAAAGGGAACTGGTAATGTTAAGTAAGAAGTTACATTTAGTAGAGTGGATGCTTACTAAATGGTAGCCTTTATTTCCATTAACTCATGAAAAAGCCAACAAGGTTTTGGAAGCTGTCAATTGGCTTCTTCTACCTGATGGGTTGAGTGGAATGAGGAACATTTGATATGTGGACACCGGTAATGGTATATTCTATGTATCCTGCCCCCAGAAGGTCACTCATATCTGCCTTGTGGGCAAGAGGATTTTCAGTCATCTTTGAGAGAAAAATAAGATCTGTATTAAAATCTTTAGATACAAAAATGCATCAACTTCCTGGGGATCACTTGTAACACAGAGAAATCTGGGGCGGCTTCTGTGTCTGCTGCATTTGGGATAGTTAAGAAACAAAGCATGTTAGAAAGGTAGCTTAGTCTTTTCTAGCAAAAAAGAACTGCTGCGATAGTGCCCTCACCGATGGCGAGCGCCAGTAATGAGGGCAAAGCGAAGGTGCAGGGGAAACCCCAGGAATGCACGCAGACCTGAGGGGTCCCGCAGATCATAGTTTCTGGATTGGAGATGTTGGGAGAAGATTCAAGACCTGTCAATGCAGAGTCAGAGAGATCATGCTGAACTCCCTCTTCTATACTTTCCAAGTTGCGCTCTAAAGAGCATGGTAGGAGTGTAGACCAGTCATCAAAACTCCATGTCTTGGCAGTACCTGGTAGCACCTGAATCTCCTGCTGATTCATGGGTTGCAACACCCCTTTGGGGCCACCTTACTCTTACTGATACGAGGAGTTAGGGACGTGGGGCTATTGTGAGGGCAGAGCCTCACACAGGCAGTTCTGCAGGATGAGTGTCACCCCTGGCACTCATCTCCATCAATTCCACTGTGGGCATATTCCCAACCGTGTGCTGTGGCACTGGCCAGCAAAGGACTGCAGTGAGTCAGCTCTGCCTCCCCAGCAACAGGGCATTTTATCAAAGCTAACAGCACACTGGCCTCGGAGGAAGCAAGCCTTGAGTGGAGCCTTTAGGAGGGTGTGATTACTGCACTGAAAACATTTCATGGTGTCAGGTAGGCACATTAAGAATGGCTCTTACATGGAGCACTGTTCCGTCTGGCTTCACCAGGGTCATTTCTTCATTAGTAGGAAGTGGCCACCCGGAGGCTTTGCAGATGGGGTTAAATTTGCCACTGTTTACTTCGATGTGATCTGGCAAATCCTCTATCTTCGGGGTCATCCTTGGCATGCCTGAATGAAGAAAACAGCACTGTGAAATTGAATCCTTAACACACAGAAGCAATAGTAGTAATAAAAATAGCTACTGTAGCAAGTCATGCACTGGGCAAGAACTTTGCAAGTATTTTATTGTTTTATCATGCATAATAAACTTGTGAGGTGTGTGCTATTGTAGTCTCCATTTTATAGATGAGACTGAGGCTCAGAGCCCAGATTCAGGCTCAAGTCTTTATAAATCCAGAGTCTACTCTCTTCACCATAAGGCTAATCACCTTAAGCACAGTAGTTAGAGACCAGCCTGGGCAACATAGTGAGATTTCATTTCTACAAAAAAATAAAAGATTAGTGAGACATGGTGACACGTAGTCCCAGCTACTCAGGAGGCTGAGGCAGGAAGATTGCTTGAGCCCAGGAGTTCAAGATTGCAGTGAGCTGTGATTGTGCTACTGCATTCCAGCCTGGGTGACAGAGCAGGACCCTGTCTTGAAAAAAAAAGAAAGAAAAAAGAAAAGAAGGAAAAAAGGAAGGGAGGGAGGGAGGGAGAGAAGGAGGGAGGGAAAGAAGAAATGAAACGAAAGACAGAGAAAAGAAAATGTCAAGAATAGGCAAATCTATAGAGAGAAAATATAGTTGACCCTCAAACAACATGAGCTTGAACTGCATGGGTCAATTTATACATAGAGTTTTTTTCAATAATGTATTGGAAAATTCTTTGGAGATTTGCAACAATTTGAAACAACTCAAACTGTATAGTAGCCTAAAAATATCAAAAAAATTAAGAAAAAGGTATTTCATGTATGCATATAATATACAGAGATACTAGTCTATGTGTTGATCGACTATGTGTGTTATCAATAAGGCTTCCAGTCAACAGTAGGCTATTAGCAGTTAAGTTTTGGGGGGATTTGAAAGTTATATACATATTTGTGACTGTGAGGAGGGTTGGCACCCCCAAGCCCCGCATTCTTCAAGGGCCAACTGTAAACTAATGGCTACCAGAGACTGGGAGGAGGGCAGAATGGGAGTTACTACTAATGAGAACTAGGTTTATTTTCATATAATGAAAATGTTCTAAAATTAGATTATGGCTATAATTGCACAACTCTGTAAATATACTAAAAACCATTGAATTATACATTTAAAGGGGTAAACATTATGGTATAAAATTATTATCAAAGGCCAGGCATGGTGGCTCATGCCTGTAATCCTAGCACTCTGGGAGGCTAAATCAGGCAGATTGCTCAAGGTCAGGAGTTCGAAAACAGCATGAGCAAGAGCGAGACCCTGTCTCTACTATAAATAGAAAGAAATTAATTGGCCAACTAATATATATATATATATAGAAAAAATTAGCCGGGCGTGGTGGCACGTGCCTGTAGTCCCAGCTACTCGGGAGGCTGAGGCAGCAGGATTGCTTGAGCCCAGGAGTTTGAGGTTACTGTGAGCTAGGCTGACGCCATGGCACTCACTCTAGCCTGGGCAACAAAGCAAGATTCTGTCTCAAAAAAACAAAACAAAACAAAACACTATTATCAATAAAGCTGTTTAAAAAAGAGAGTGGGCTATATTTGGTCTGTGGGTCAAACTTTGCCACCTCCTGATCTAGGATAATTTCTGAAGTAGAAATTATTTAAAATTTCATTTTGAGTGTAACCTTTTCTATTTATTTCATTCTTTCTATCTCTGTAAAAATATCCTTTGTCCAAATCTCTCCAAAGCAGCTCTTTCCCTGTTATGCATACCCAGGGAAAAGGCTGGTCCCAGGGAAGGATGCAGAAGAGGAGGTAGAGCTTTCAGCTGGCTCATTCTCACGCCATGTGCCACAGAGTTAGCACATGCTTTATTCCCAGTGGAATGAGAAATGAACACTACCATGAGTGTCCGTAGAAAAGGATTACAATGCTGTCCTTAGGATTGGGGATAAATCTCTCCCAACTTCTAGATGGAAACAGAAGAGGCTTGAGGATCTTGGGATGCTGGCAAGAATTACACCAGCAAAGCTTGGCTCAAACATGCTGAACGTGGCCCTGACTACAGTGTTACCTTGCTTTACCTTCTTTCTCACACTGCAGCCCTTGTCGTCCTGGAGAGCAGAGGCATCCTTGGAACCGGTCACACATCTCCCCGTTCGTGCAGCTGCACCTAAGCTTACAGTCTGGCCCGTAATAACCAGGGAGGCATGCTGTAAACAAAGACATCAAAAAGCACAGTTAATACAGGGGAATGGAGAAAACTAAGGCTGTATATGGCTGGTTTTATTTTTCTCTCTAATCTATCAACCTTGCTGATTCGTATAAGGTTGGGTGGATTTATCTGAATTACCAGGGACTTAAAGGGTTGGGAGTTCTGCCTCCAGAAGAGTTGAGTAAGTTTCGACCAGACCAATCTTCTCACGGATATAGCGACATTCAGAAAACAACTACCTGAAAGCACAAAAGAGTGGGGTGGGGAAAACAAAACAAAGCCGGTTCTGGAAGGGAACTGAAATTTGAAAGATGGCTTTTAGCCTAAATGTTGGACACAGTTAACACTATGTGAGGAGGCTAAAACTCCAAAGAAAACCTGCAATCTTACTGGCCTGATGAATCTGTGAACAGAGATGGGGCAACCACTGCCACTGGAAAGTGAGGGGGAAACCCAAAAAGGGAGTGTCAAAGAGAAGTCCCAAACCTTTGGCTGATCCTTGAACCACACATGCTTAGTGCAGACTCAGAGCAGCCCGGCTAAAGACAAAAGAACTAAACTGAGTTTGACCTGATGCCTACGAGTTTTCAGTTTGAGTCCTACCAAGTTAATTGTCTGCTATTATAAAATAAAACAAAAATCAACATCCTCAAAAGACCATATCATACTCCAGAGTTTCCACAATGTAACAGTCACAATATCCAGGATATAATCCCAAATTACTCAACATAATAAGAAATAGAGAGCTATGACCCATTCTTAAGAGAAAAGAAACTCAATAGAGATCAATCATGACCACCCAGATGTTAGAAATAGACAAGAGTTTTAAAGCAACTATAATAACTATGCTCAGTGAAGTAAAAGAAAATATGCTCACAACAAATGAAACAATGAGAAATTCCAGTATAGAAATAGAAGCTATAAACAATAAATATTTTTAATATTTTAAACTGGATCTGTCTCCCTGCTTGGAGTCACTGTTTACCTTGCCTGGAGTTACTATTTAAGGGGGACGTTTCAGAGGCCAGATGGGATTCCCCCACTGCTGTGGCCCCTTCAATGTTCCAACGGGGCAGACACAGCATTTGGAGGAACCACAGTGAGGTGTTGCAGGTGACTGAAGCTGACTTTTGTGTAACCCTCTTCTTTGCCCTCCTTCTCCAAGCCCCTAGACCTGTGCTGTCCAATATGGAAGCTACTAGCCAAGGGCTACGGAGCCCTTAAAATACAGCTAGTCCACGTGGAGATTTCAAAGACTTACTATGAGAAAAAAGGCATGTAAAACATCTCATTAATACTTTTTTCTTTTTCTTTTTTGATATAGCACCCTTTTTATTATTAAATGTTTATTTTCAAAATCACAGAGCTATAAAGGATCTCCAAGAGGCATTTAATTTATCCATGTCATTTTGATACTATATATAAATGCATTAATACTTTTTTCTATTGATTACATGTTAGAATTATAATATTTTTGACATGTCATGTTAAATAAATTTAAAATTATTTAACCTGCTTCTTTTTTCATTTATGTGGCTAGTAGCAAATTTTAAATTCTGTATGGCTTATATTTTCACTGAACTGCTCTGCCCTGGAACATTGATACCAAGTTGCTGGGGATTCCATCATAGCTCTCTTAGCACCTGATATGTTTACCTTGTGAGGTAAACACTAAAAAACACTTAAGCTCTGGCTAATTCGCCACATTAACATTCATCAGGGAGAGTCTGGCATGCTCGGCTGCAAGTTCATGTTCAGTTACTATGTGACAGAGATGTGAAACACATGCTGGAATGTAGATGTCAAATGCACACCATCGAGTCTGTCAAACAGGAAAGTGTATTTTAGAAAGGACAGAGGGACTCTGAGTAGGTGAAGTTACTGCTTGAGTAAAGTCCACAGCAGATAAGATCTTAACTTCTATTTTTAAACCCCAAATCACATCTGGATCCAACCTAGAAGCTCTGATTTTTATGGCCCACTGAAAAAAACAAAAAATTCTATGATCTTCTTATACAAAGCATGGTTTGAAAACCAACAGTATTGGAACCATCTAGGAGCTTGTTGGAAATGCAGAATTTCAGGCCCCAGCCCAGACCCACCAAATTAGAATCTATGTTTTAATCAGATCCTCAGGAGATATGTATGAAAACTACTTTCTATGAGGGCCACAGTCTTACTATGAAAGTATAATTAACTTTGGACAAAAACGTCTATGTTTCAAAACCTGGTAGCTCATCAATGGGTAGTTAATTAAGCATTCCATCTATATCCTACGTTGTGATTTCCAGCAACCTGGATCTCCTTTATACACCTCCTATAACTTTTTCTGCTCAAGGGTGTGATTGGTGCATACCTTCATTGCACTGCAAACCCTTCCAGCCTGTGGCACAGGAACACCCATAGGGGTCTGGGAGACAGAACACGTAGGACTTGCATCCCTCTGGTCCACTACACCTTTCTTTACACGTTCTGCCAAATGTGTGTAGTTCGCAAGCTTTGAGAGGAAAAAGGAAAAGTTAATTCAGAGTCAAATATTCAACCCCTTGAAATGCATATTTCTTCTTTGGCTTAGTCTCTCCTAGACTAGAGAACATGGAAAATGATATGACCTCAGCTGTGGCATGGGCAAGATGAACATGCCCTGTGGCCCATTTCACAGATAATGAAACTGCCCCACAGAGCCACTGCCACTACCACCACCACCATCAGGGCCACCCTCACAGTTACGCAGGTTGTACACTGCACAAATCCAGGGGGGTGACATTCACATTATAGACATCATAGATTTGTATATTTATTATAACTTTCCAGTGGTTGGCAATAAAGAACCTGAAGGAAAGAGCACCTTTTTCTAATTCACACAAAGGTATCATATGGTCTAATGGAGGCCATTTAGCCTCTATTACCATCTGTGTCCAGATCTGAAATTCTAGATCCAGCAATGATGGCATTTTAAATTCACAGCTTACTTATCAAGAACTCTGGACTTACCCTTCTCACATGTCTTCCCCATAAACCCAGGGGGGCAAATGCATTCTCCAGTATCTTCATGGCAGACACCATTATTCACACAAGCAGTACAGAGATGGTTACATTCCGGTCCCCACTTTTGAGCTTCACATCCTTTTGTTAAGGAAAACAAGACTGTAATGAGCACATTCACCCAACAAACCTTTACTGAGCACCTATTATGTATAAAAAGAAATTAACAATCTCAGGACCACCTCCACCTCAACTCCTTATGCAAAAGGGGAGGTAAAGGCCTCAGGCAAACTGTGAAGAACTGGCCCCACAGATCATTCATTAAGAAAATTCCTAGCAAGGACATGCAAATTATAACTTTAGGTCTGCAGGCTAAGTCTAGCTCCTAAAACTGAAGTCTGTTCCTATTCCATGCTAATTATGAATTATGAGTTTATCTTCACAAGAACAGAACAGTGACAAGACAGCCTTAGCCGTTCTTCCACCCACCCAGGAACATCTACGTTATAGATGTTTCCTTCACTCCCTTCTTCTCCTCTAACATTTGCTTTATCTTATATAAAATATAGGTTTTCCTGGGCCTCACAAGAATGTAACCATTTTCTCTCACTACCCTACACATGTTTTTTTTCTTTCTGTATGCCTTTAAATGCTGAAACTTCCAAATTCTCCTTCAGAAAAACAGCCACAGGTTTGTCTGTGGTTTGTATTTTTCCTGAGTGTGTCCTCAACTTTGGCTTAGTAAACCTTCAATGATTGAGATCCTTCGCCTCGGTTGCTAATTTGGGGTCAATATATGTGTCAGTTATTTTAGGAGACACTGGTAACTGAGCACAAAATACAGTCTGTGCTCTCTAAAAGGTAATAGAGACAGACATGTAAACAGGAGATGATGCTAGAAACAAAGGCAAGGAGTACCTAATCCTGTCTTGGGCGTGGAAGA
This sequence comes from Microcebus murinus, assembly GCF_040939455.1. Classification (NCBI taxonomy): domain Eukaryota; kingdom Metazoa; phylum Chordata; class Mammalia; order Primates; family Cheirogaleidae; genus Microcebus; species Microcebus murinus. Next base: position 52,129,633 of record NC_134115.1, on the reverse strand, counting down.
GGGCATAAAGGAAGGCTTCCCGGAGGAGGTGGTATATGAGCTGAATTTGCAGGGCCACCTAAGTGGCAAAGAAGATAAGGCTGGAGAGTGTGTTCCAGGCAAAGGCAAGGCATGGGAGGGAGCACGGCATGTTCAGGGAGCTGTAGGTATGCCTGGAGACTGGAATCATAGTTTCCAAAGTGGGAATCTCTTAGAAATGCAAACCTCAGACCCCCCCCCCACCTACAATGTACTGAATGAGAAACACTGGAGGTGGCCTAGTAGTAATCTACACTTAACCAGCCCCTCCAGGTAATTCTGGTACATGCTAGAGTTTGAGAACCTCTGGCCTAGAGAATGTGGAGGAGGGATAAGGCTAAAAGGGAAATAGGAACTAATAGCATCCATCTATTTTTCAGCTGATAAAAATAGAGTGAAATAAGACAGGCAAAACCTAACGTACAAGGATGATAAAATCCTTCTAGAATCAGATTTCCTGGCTACTTCTCTCTAAGACTTGGTGATTTTAGATTGTTAATTATATCAAAAGATACCTTCTAACATAAGGAAAACCCAAGGAGGTTAGGATAATCCTTTGTGATCAGGAATTTAGTTTCATTTCTCATCTGAAGGGAACTAGTAGTGTCTTTGCCCCGTTAGTCTCACAGTGGTAAGCTTGGACCTGTGCCTACGGCTGATGTCACCTCATAATTTCTTTGCCAAGAACCCCTGGTTATCAGTATTTTCTCTAGAACCAATCAGGAAGACTGTCAACAACACAGACCACTTCTTACAGGCTTCCACTTAGATAAAGGCACAAAATGTCTAAAAGCAAATATTTATTAATATATTCCTCAATATATAAAGGGAAAGAGGCTATGGATAATTAGTGATGTCTTGAGAGCCAGACCACAGGTTATTTGCACATGCTAGAAACTAATGATGGCAGACAATGTCAATGAAAATGAATTCCCTGCAACATTAAACCGTGTTCTCTAGTCCTGTACCTACCTGTAGACACCTAATCCTGGGAAGGAGAAAAAGATAAAGCTCTAGAGAATAATAGGAATTATATCTTGGGGATTAGAGAAGTCAGGAAAAGTTTGTTAATCAGCAACAAGTATGGAATTAGACATCTATTTTCTTGAAAGCCTTGTGATTCTGTATTTTAAGAAATCAGATATTCATGGCATACAGAGAAAAATCCTATATTGTGAGAAATTTGGTCAGGAATTGAACTTATACAGAAAAAAATCCTATAAATATAACCATTATGATTTTTAATACAAAATCTTTAAGCACTATTTCTAGGCCTCAATTTATCCTGGAGAGATACTCTATAGTTATGAAAAATGTACAAATGCCTTTAACTGTACATCATTTTTTACTAAACATCAAAGAACTCCTACTGGGAAAAAGTATTCTTAAATGGAATGACTGTAGCCTAGCCCAACTCAAACTTTCTTAGAATGATTTTAGATATTAGCAGTGCTTCTCATATGGTTTCATTAAAATACTCCTACCACCACTGGGAATGAACATGTACACTCCTAGCAATCTCAAAAGAGATAACTTGGGGATCAAAATGTGTTTAAAATCTTTTGCTTAAGTCTTAAAAGCTTTTGCTTTAAGTCTTAAAAGCTCAGATGAATTCTAAATTCTACTCTATGCTAAGTCCTGCTTATTTTAACATTTAAAAAATTTTTTGAAAGCTTTAAAAGCCTTCTACCACTGTGATAATATGATATAATAAAAATGTATTTGGTCTTTTCTGATTTCTGGCACACAGATACTAAAACCCTTGGAATCTCTGGAGAAATAAGAGGGCCTTGGCTGGGTGTGGTGTCTCATGCCTATAATCCTAGCACTCTGGAGGCCAAGGTGGGAAGATCATTTGAGCTCAGGAGTTCAAGACCAGCCTGAGCCAGAAAGAGATCCTATCTCTATTAAAAATATTTTTAAAATTAGCCATGCATCATGGTGTATGCCTGTAGTCCCAGCTACTCAGGAGGCTAAGGCAAGAGGATAGCTTGAGCCCAGGAGTTTGAGGTTGCTGTCAGCCATGGCACTCTACTCAAAGGAATGGAGTAAGACTCTGTCTCAAAAAAAAAAAAAAAAAAATAGAGGGCCTTTTGTATGCTAATGAGATGACTGGTAGATGGGAACCCCTAGATAGCTTCAAGGTTGGGGCTAGTCACCAGAAAGACCAAGGCATGATTAGATGTCTTGGGCAAGATTACCCCAACCCCCCAATCTCTAGAAAGGGGTTAAGGGCTGAAGGTTGAGTTGATCACCAATGGCCAATGATTTAATCAATCATGCCTACCTAATGAAGTCTTTATAAAAACCCAGAAGGACAGGGTTCAGAGAGCTTCTGCATCACTGAACACAAGGAGGTTTCTGAAGGGTGATGCCCTTGGAGAAGATATGGAAGCTCCATACCCTCCCCACACCTTGCTCTGTACATCTCTTCCATCTGTTTCGTCTGTATCCTTTGTGCATATTCTCTATACTAACCCAGTGAATGTGTTGCCCTGAGTTCTGTGAGCGATCCTAGCAAAGCAATCCAACCTAGGGAGCGAGTCTTGAGAACCCCCAATTTATAAAGGTTTGTCAGAAGCACAGGTCACAACATGGGGCCTGCAACTGGCATCTGAATTGGAGGCAGTCTTATGAGACTGAGTACTTAACCTGTAGGATCTGACACCAGGTAGAAAGAGTCAGAACTGAGTTAAATTGTGGGAAATACAGCTGAAGACTACTGGAGAACTGCTTGGTGTGTAAGAAAACCCCTCACACACATCTGGTGTCAGAAGTGTTGTGTTCATGAGAACAGAAATTAGGAAAAACACTCCGGTTTTCCCATCTCAGATAACCATATATCAGCATCTGATGTTTCTGATATTCCTGGGAAACATCCCCCCCATCTGTCCTCTGAATATGCCTGGTATGGCGTGTTGTATCAGACTACAGAGAAACTATCTAAATGAAATACATGCAAATTGCTTCCTTGCCATTTAGACTTTGGAATAAAAGGGAATGTTACTTGCTTCTTCCAAGTCAATAGAAACTTCACGTAGAAGTAATTATGAAGCAAACTATTGGAAGCTGATAATTGTAGTTTTGCTGTCATCACAAGTTATATTTTTCTAAAGATTGATCTTACAAAAAGGCTGCCCTAAACATTTAATAGAAGAGAAGTCAAGCACAGTAGTCATCTAGGAGGAAATAAATCATGGGTACAAGGGCAGATTCCTCTCGACTCAAGCTCAAATAGTCCTGCCTATAAAATAACTTGCTGAAAAAAAAAAAATAAAAAAATAACTTGCTGTATTTTATACTCATAGAGGTGACTTAGCATGGGGCATAAACTAGATGAATGATACTTTTCATACCTCTGTTGTCATATCTCAATATATATTTATCTAATTATACATGTACCCACTCTGACTGGCAATTATCCAAGGAACAAAGATTTATCTTATGATCCTATATTCGCAACACCAGTACAATTCTTGGCACAGAATGATGATAAACACATTTTGTTGAATGAATGAATGAATATAATGCAAAGCAAAATCAATAATCATGAATTAGAGATACCACTCATTAGCAGAAGACAAAGCAGCCCAGGTATTTAGGCCTAAAGACCTGAATATTTAATATCATGAATACTTAACATTCCTAGGGAAAATTCAGGGCAAATCTTTTGCTTTCTATACATCGAATTTCTATAAAAATTACAGGACAATGTAATGGCGATAGTTTCTCGCCACTTTAATAGTTGTAACGGGAAAAATAAAAGTTTTCAGGAGTTCAAACTCCTGCATTTTTCAAACCTGAAAATAAAAATCATCTTTGAGAGCTAAATGATCTGGAAAGATCCACCAGGTTTATCGGTCTAGGTTGGTGGACATCTGACATAGGTTAGGCCAGTCTGATTCTTTATCCTAGGAATTCAAAATTTGGAAGTAAAAGCAGCATTATTGAAGGTGCGCTTTGCTAATGGCAGCAGCGCAGAGGGAAAGCCCACTCCCCCCCTGCCGCCCACCTCCCACCGCTCAGACCCAGATCTTCCCTGCAGCTTGTCTTTTCTGGAACTTGCTTGTCAGTTTTCCATCAATTTCCTAAAAGTCCTTAGTGTCCCTCCAACCAAGCTCTATTTTTTTTGCTTAAGAATCCAGGGTCAAATTTAGGATACTTGCACTAAAAATCCTAACAACTACACCATCACAGATGGTGGCCTCCCAATCACTTACTCCGGACTATCAGCCTGGTGAAGGCCGAGGTGAAGAGGTTTCCTCCTATGTACCTGGCCGAATACACGCCGGCATCCTGGGGCTGAGCGTGAGGCAGGTGCACTTCTAAAATATCCGGTACTTCGTGGCGGGGCACTGAATGGATGAAGGATCCTAGTTATCAAGAAAAGTGAAGAACAATAGGTCACACTCAAACATTCCTGTTTCCTCGTCTGGCCCCTCCACTCAATCAGCTCTCCCTGACCTGATAAGGGAAATGTGCTCTCACATATTGGATGCAGGAGAAGAATGAAAAGGCAGAACTATTAGATGCTCTCCCAGTTGTGAAGAAAGGCATAGTGATAGAGCAGATAGGTTAGTCTGCAGGATCTACCCCCAAACACATGAAGACAGAGGTAGCCTAAGTTCTTATCTTCTAAGGGAGAGGTGAACATAGAGGGGCAGGCAAATCTAGGTAGGAAGTGTCAAGTAACCCCATCAACTTAGCAGTTAACCAGGAGACACCTAGAATCACTGCTCTAACCTAGAAATCCTATTCACCCACAGAATTCACAATGGTTCCCATCAGTATTCCAGCTGGATCAGGCAACTGCTGCCAAGTGGCACCAAACCATAGCTAAGACCTAGACAGATCTGGATTATATAGTTGGACCTCCAGACCTGCTGACAATTGGCTTCCCAGGTTTACTGTGGTCATTTCCTTAATTTTATATAATCAAACCTCACATTTTATATGACTAAATTTAGGACCTCACTTATCACATTATGATGGGGTTTTATTATATGTACAATGTATGTACATTCATATATCTATGGATGTATATATCTATCACATATCATATGACATATGATATCTATATGAGTTCCACTTTCATTTGCTTAAGTAACCAAACATCTCACCTAAGAGGGCTTCTATCATACACAGAATTTGGTAAGCTTGCATCATAGCATCTTTACTTTAAACATCTGAAGACTGCAATAGGAAATGATCCAACATGTTATGTGTTATCTGATGTCTCACACCATGGTGCTGGAAAGAAATGAAACACACACTCACCGTTTTTGTAAATCACTGCATCTTCTTCTTTAATCAATACCTTTCTGAAAGATATGTTCACATTATCTCCCCTGTCCACAGTCATAGTTAAAGTAGCTGGTAGGAAGGAAGCTTTTAAAGGAGAGAGAAAAAACAAATACCAAAAATGAGATCACACATTGGAGCAACTGAGCTTTGAGATTCAGTTGCCTCAAAAGATGAAGGCAGGCACCTGCTAGGAGTCAGCTAGTTTTTAGGATATGAAAAACGGTGGTAACTAATGGGTTTTAATCTTTCTTAAGGCTGTGACTTTTTGAAGAATCTGATGAAAAGAATAGTCATTTCCTCTATAAAAACATAAAGAATATAAACAGTGTACATATACACAATTTTTCCATGCATCTAGTTGGGGAGGTGAGGACTTAGTGTTGATTAGCACAGATTGAATATCCCTTATACAAAATGCTTAGGACCAGCAGTGTTTCAGATTTCGAGTTTTTTCAGATTTTGGAGTATTTGCATTATATCAGTTGAACATCCCAAATCCAAAAATCCAAAATCCAAATGCTCCAATGAGCATTTCCTTTAAGCATCATATTGGCACTCAAAAATTTTCAGGTTTTGGAGCATTTCAGATTTTATATTTTTGGATTTGAGATACTCAACTGTATTTATTATCAAACTAAGTCATGACATTAACAATAAACTACATTGCCTGTGAATCTGACATCCTTTTCCAATCCCAACCAAGTTTCTCAAAGTAGGAAACAAATATGAATGGAATATGAGTTTTCCCAAAGTGGAAAAGAAAAAACATTTGTCAAATGCCTTTTCCCTCCATCCTTTTGTGGTATTGTTCCAAATAATTCTTACCACTTTAGAATGGTACAAACCTTTCTCAAATGGAATGAACACAATGCTTGACTTATTACTAATGGTGTAAATATTGGAATATTAAACAATAAAGACAAGGATAGAATCCAGTATCTCATCTTCTTGACATAGTTATGGGACTAGACAGTGCTAGGAGAAAACAAGGAAAGTTATTCTATATTTGACTTTCAAAAGCATAAGCCAGTTGACTGAAAATTTCTGTCTCTGTGTCAAGCTTGGAACATATTTCCTGATTCCCTTGGCTTACTGGATAAGATAAAATCTTCTAACATTCTCCCAGCAACTAGAGTTTCTGAATTCCTTTAATTTATACCATAATCTGCAGAAAGCCAAACTCTGTTTGGGGAATTAACTTTAGGCTTTTAAAAATTAAGCCAATGTTAAAAATATAAAGATCACTGCTAAAAGAAGAGCAGTAGCCTATATAACTTTCCTCAACATGGAGGGCAGGAGAGAAGGAAAGTAAACAATAGACATAAAATGAGAAAAAAAGGCCCAAAGAAAATTATGGTATGGAAAAGATAGAATAAGATGGCAGAAGGAAAGACAAATATATGTTAAAAGAGGATCTTGGAATGAATTCACATAAGAAAATATTATATTTTAAAATTTAAGTTCTAAAATACATATATAACTATGTGCTCTTTCCATGGACTATACATTTGACATAATGACACATCAGCTTGAAAAATAAAGGAATAGAAAAATATATACTGAACTAATACTAACTAAAAGAAGTTGGTATTGTAACATTTATACAGAAAAAAAAGTTATTCTAAAGCCAAAACAAATTTTAGGGATAAAGATGGTGTTTACATGAATAAGATAGGACCATCCACCATCTAAATATTTTTAGAAGATTTTATTCACACATCTTGTTCAGGAAGATATAATAATCCTGAACTTGTATATGCATCTAACAATAGAGTTTTAAAATTCATGAAACAAAAACTGACAGAATTTAAGAAACTACAAGCACAGTGGAAACTGTCAGAAAATTATTAATCAGACTGAAAATTACTAAGGAAATATAAAGATGATTTTAATAACATGATTAAAAAGCTGTTGAATATTCATGAAACCCTGTACCTGGTTATTTAAATACATGTTTTTTCAAGCATATTGCTTCCCTATTTAGCAACAAAGCACATCTCTGTGAATAATAAATTCTCTGACCAGAAGGTACCTACATTAGAAATCAATAGCAAAACATCCTGTACTCAAAGCTATAAATTTCTATAGAGTTTTAGCCCAGGATCAAGTTTTGAGGCTCGTAGAGATTCCTGCTGAGGCCATGGGGGTGAATCAGGTGGTCACCATGCCATTGTTCTTCTCTCGTCTGTGGCTTTCAGATGGGTGGTTTGGGACAGACTAAGTGCTGTGAACACTGCTGGCTTGGACAACTACCCTGGGAGGACAGAAGATGCCTCTGACCCATGCTCAGAAGGACCCAGGCTTTAGGTTCTTCTGCTTGTTTTCCTCAGCTGTGGGCTGTGCCCGCAACCCAGGCATGGTCCCCTGCCAGCCTTCCCTGGTGGCCAGGTATGTGGATGCATTGGTGCAGATGCTGACCTGGGGCAAACCCAGGGAAATGAGGCATAGAACGGAGGGCAGCGTGTGCACTGCAGCCAGATGGTCCTGGTCTGGAATCCACCCTCTGCCACTTGCAGGGCCTTTCTGAGTGAGTTACATCAGCTCTGCAAATCTCAGTTTCCTCATCTGTAATCCAGAAGCAACAACGTCTACTTTCACAGCTTGTTAGGAATAAACGAGGTAAGCTAAGCCCCGAGGTGCTTGGAAGAGGTCAGTGTAAATAAACGGCAACACCTCTGTGCTGGCATTTATGATGTGGACCCGAGGGGCAGCTTTCCCCACGGTACTAGAAAGGACCCACCACACGGGGAAGGCAGGAGGGAACGGGACGGTGCGGGGATTGACTTCGTGGGGCTCCTGCTCACACTGACGAGGTGCCTCATCCGGCCATCCTGATGCGTGCATCTCTTGCTCTCTGTGACCTGCTCCTAGGCGCCTGTGAGAAATTTTTCTGATCATTTCACACTGTTGGTCCTTTCTATGTGGCTTGTTTATATTTTCTGCCCCTGTGTGTGCAGATTGTTTAGCTGACCGTGGCAGTTCTCACTCAGCACTGTGTTCTGAAAAGGACCCAGCTTCCCCAGTAGGCTCGACTCCAATAGCTTCGCCCCTCCCCTACTCTGTGGCTTTCTATTATTTCAGACTTTGGGCCTTTTAAGCCGTTTTCTCAGGGGCACCATCACACCGGAGTTGTGCTGCCGTCCATCCTGTTACTCCGGTGCTAATGTTTCTAGGCTGATTGTTCTCTGCTGAGTACTGATGAAGGAGTTCCAACTTTCATGGTCTAATTCAGGCTTGCTGATGACACAGAAGCCTGGCTTGAGTTTGGTACACATATTGATGTCATGTGACTTGACTGGATCATAAAAACAACAAGCACCTTTTAATAGTGCCTACTGTGGACCAAGTGCAGGTCTAAGCACCTTACATAAATTTTTATAATATTCCTATTAGATAGTTACTACAATTACTCTAACTTTACAAATGAGGAAATTAAGATATAAAGAGGATAAGTAAGGTGTCTAAGATCACACAGCAAGCACATGGGAAAGCCAGGATTTGAACCAGGAAACCCAGCTCTGGAGGGTCTCATAGATTATATGAAGTTAGCACTCAAAAGGCTTTAAAGTCCAACCACCTCATTTTATAAATGAGATTACTGAGGCCTGGGGTTAGAACATGACTTAAGATTGTCTGGCTGGGCTAACTAATGAACTGAACTGAACTAAAAACACAACCCGCTTATTCAGTTAGGGCTGGAGAAAAAAGTAGATGGTAATAGAAGTTGCACACAAAGATATTTCTCATGGATGAAAAACAATTGAGCTGAATTTCAGTTGCCCCTTTAATGTTAGGTAAGTATTCAGGGTAATAATGTAGTTTTATGTCCACTACAACTTCGTACAATTTTCACAACAGCCCTGTGTTGACAGTATATCCACAGTTTGGGCTGAAGGACAACTGTGTGTGGAATTTGAGACACAAACTCAAGACCTCCACACTCATTCCCCAACACCAGCTCTCCAGACTTATCATTCTCCAGGCCCACACTCTTACCTCTCAATTCCAGCCATTCCAACTGTATTAAGTTCCTCAAACTGACCTCGTGATCACTCACGTCCAAGTCATGAGTTTCCTTCTTTCTCTTCTACCCTTTCCCCCTTGCCTCTCCGGCTCCCACTCATTCATCAGTCTCCAGGGACCTTACACAACCCCTGGAATACAGGTTAGGTGCTCTCATGGCTACTCTCCAAAAACCCTGCACGTCCTCACTGCAGCCCCACTCCTGGTGTGTCTCCCCTACTAGACGGAGTGTCCCAGGAGGGCAAGATCTCACCCTACTTTGAAAGACAGCACAGGGTGGTGATTAGGTCTGGCCTCTAGCATCAGGCTTGACTTCACCTTCCTAGAGCCAACACGCACCAGCTAGTTAACACCCCAAAGTTCCAATAGCTATAAGCCTCATCTATTAATGGCATCTTAAAAGTCTTCATCTGACATGCATTTGATAAAGACAAAATAGATGGTAATATTTATGAAGTTGTGAAAGGAATGGCAGGCACATAATAAGTATTCAGGAAATGCTGAAATCATTGCATCCCCTATGAGTGACACAAGGAGAGAGAGGTTCGAGAATCATGGAATGGAAGAATAAATGAACAAATCTGATTTCAAGTTTTCCTGTTTTCTTGGTGCTGTTAACGTGTCCATTTGTGTTATTTAGATATGAATGGCTCTTCTCTATCAACTTCACAAATCATGTTTGGGGAGTTTGATATTTTTAATATAAAGTTATTTCTTAAATGAAAATAGGAATTAAAAAAACATATGTTTCTCCTAATGGGTCATTCTGCATCTGATCTTTAGATCTAAAAATGTTTCATACTTTATTTATAACTCCCTACCCTCAAATGAAATCACCAGTGAGGTTTGAACAAACTGCTGTTGACTGGTTTGGATGATGCCATTGATAAAAAACAGTGTGGCTATTTGGGGTGTGCGAGCCAATTTAAGCTGTGTTTTGGCACATCGCAAATGGATTTTCCACTTCCTCCCCAGATGTACGAGTCAGCAGCAAGCAGGAATGTATTTATGTTTATCCTGTCCTGCTGTGTCCCTAGGCAGAGCAGTTCTGAGTTCCCGTGATGTTTTACCAGGGAATTAAAAGTGGCATGAAGACAGTTTTGGAGGATTTCCTGACTCACCATAATGGATTTTACTTTCCTTGCACAGTATTTACTCCACTGGATGGTCAGCAAAAGAAATAGAACGAGGCCGGGCGCAGTGGCTCACACCTGTAATCCTAGCACTCTGGGAGGCCAAGGTGGGAGGATCGCTCAAGGTCAGGAGTTCGAGACCAACCTGAGCAAGAGCGAGACCCCATCTCTACTGTAAATAGAAAGAAATTAATTGGCCAACTAAAAATATATAGAAAAAATTAGCCGGGCGTGGTGGCATGTGCCTGTAGTCCCAGCTACTTGGGAGGCTGAGGCAGTAGGATTGCTTGAGCCCAGGAGTTTGAAGTTGCTGTGAGCTAGGCTGATGCCACGGCACTCTAGCCTGGGCAACAGAGTGAGACTCTGTATCAAAAGAAAAAAAAGAAAAAGAGAAGTAGAACCAGTTCACTAGCCTGAATTGTTATTGTCAAAATACAGGAGAGAACATGCTACCTATTTTTCTATTTTGTATAAACTGCCACAATTACATTAATGCGTGATATTAAAAATTTTTATAATTGAATAAGAAAATAGTTCCATAAAATTATAAATCCCAGACTAATGATAGCTATTGAATACTTACTATAAACTGGATAATGGTAATCTTTAAGTGCCTCATTTAATTTTCAAATATATGTAATAAAATCTCTATCCAATTTTTTTTTTCAAATGAGAAAAAACTATAATTTCTTTCTTTCTTTTTTTTTGAGACAGAGTCTCACTTTGTTGCCCAGGCTAGAGTGAGTGTCGTGGCATCAGCCTAATTCACAGCAACCTCAAACTCCTGGGCTCAAGCAATCCTGCTGCCTCAGCCTCCCAAGTAGCTGGGACTACAGGCATGTGCCACCATGCCTGGCTAATTTTTTCTATATGTATTAGTTTGGTCAATTAATTTCTTTCTATTTATAGTAGAGATGGGGTCTGGCTCTTGCTTAGGCTGGTTTTGAACTCCTGACTTTGAGCAATCCACCCCGCCTTGGCCTCCCAGAGTGCTAGGATTACAGGCGTGAGCCACCGCACCCAGTCCCTTATGATTTCAATTAAATAGCATGTCCTAGGCCATGCCATTCAATTGCAGACTTAGGCTCAAACCCACACCTGCCTGACTTATACTCCCAAGCCCTCTACTCTGTGCCCTGGCTTGCTTATTAGGGTTTCCAGTGGAATCATTGTACTTTATAAAATAAGTGCTCAGGATCAGGGAGAGTTAACATTAAGTGAGAATGATATGCACAGGGTAATGCAGTGGTTATAAATACAGGCTCTGAAGTCAGATCATTGGGCATCAAATCCCATTGCCACCATTTAAAAACTGCTATTCTTATTATTATGTACCTTATTCTGTACCGTCTCACTTGATGTAAGCTTTTAAGAACACATGTACTGTATAAATTGAGGCACTCATGGGAACTGGCTTCTTCTATATACCATCTTATTTAAAACAACAGAATTTTGTAGATATTATTATACTCATTTCACATATGATAAAAAGTAACACCAACAGAAGTAACTTGCCTAAGGCCACACAGCTGGTGAGTGGTGGAGAAAGAATTAAAACTCAGGTGAGAGTAAGTCTAAAAGCCATCTTCTCTTTACTGCTGCTCACTATCCAAGCCTGCCTTTGCCTCCCTCACTTAACTGAATTTAAGCTATCCTTTACTCTCGGTTTGAGGGGACTGTTACAATTGGTTTTTAACTCCCAATATTCTGGTTCAATGTGCTGTACACATTCTTATTTATCAATTGTCAAGGATAACCTCAGGACAGCCCAGAAAGGGCATGGTGGCACTTCACATTTCATTCCCATGAAACCGCTGGGGCAAAATCTCAGATCATTTTCATTCAGAATGTGGAAACATCAGCAGAAGAACATTACTCTTTATACAAGTCAAATCCAAAATGACACATATGAAAAATAATAGAGCTGACTTTCAGCCGTGATAGCTTTGGCACACCTCATATCCCTTTGTTCAACCTCTCTTCCCTCACCGGAGGGCTGCATTCCTGGGAATTTCTGTTGTGCGCTTTTCCCACTTACCCTGGTGTCATTTAAAGGTGAACACTATAATTTTACTAAGAAAAACCTTTCTTTCATTTGTAATGAATAGTGATTTTATCATCACTTTTGACCTTAAAACGAGTTTGCTGCCTTCGAATCTTTTCATTACTACCATTCGCGAATTCAAAGAAATGTTTTCGGGTGGACCCCAGCTAGAGGCTAACCCTAAACCCTTGCTGCTTGAAGTAGAGTCCATGGTTGGGCAGATTCTCACCACCTGGGATCTTGTGAGAAATGCAGACTCTCAGGACTCTCCCTAACACCTACTGGATCAGTAGATGATCCACAGGTGGTCTATGAGCACATTCAACTTCGAGAAGCAATGGTCTTAAAAAACTGCAGATTCTTATACTATATAAGAAACTGTCAGTAATGTGCAGAGGGGTGTTTCTTATCTGGGTTAGCTTTATCATTAAAAGTCAAACCCCTAGAGATCTCACAATGTCATTATTTCATGAAATGACAGCCCCTGTGGCTATGACAACATTAATTTGGAAATGATACCTTCATTTTAGGTATAAACAGCCAGAGAGCTGATGGGTGAGGGGCCAGATCCTCCTGGTTAGAACAAAGAGGGGTCATTTCTGCTGGAATTTTGTACCTTCCTCCCAGCAGATAGCATCAAGAACACCAGAAGTCAACCTGTCTCTCTAGGCCCGGGAGCCTTAGAACACAATCATTAAGTAATATTTGCAACACCAACTGCCCGTAATAATATTTGCAACACCACTCTCCCCCAACTGCCATCATATTAATCAACTGTCCTAAAGATTTAGCTTAGGATCCACTTCTATTTTGGAAGGAGAGTTCCATACCATCACTGCTTTGTGGGGTGGTAGCAAGAAGTAACAATCCTCCCTTACAGAAGGCTCTCAGAATCCTCCTTCAAAATTTGGGTGCTTTCTGAGCTGGGCCTGGGTATTTGACTGCTAAAATTAGATCACAGTCCCTTTCCAAGAATAGTAGCCTGCAAAAAGGGCCCCAATTCTTCTTCCCTCTGTGTATCCATACCCCCTGCCATTTCAGTTTGTAGTGCCCTCTCTGACTCCACGCTCAGTGGTTTGACTTGTGTTGTTCAATAAAATGAGACAGAAGTAACAGTGCACAATTCTGAGCCTTGGTTTCAAGAAGCTTCATGTGCTGCCATTTTTTCTCTTGCACCTCTTCCATCTCATTAGATCATACCTAGGTTAGCCTGTTACGGCATAATAGACATATGGAAACGAGCCAGGTTCCCCCAGCCAAGGTCAACCTAAAAAACCCACAGCCAGCCAGCACCACATATGTAAGAAAGCCCAGCCAAGGTCAACAGAGCCACCTAATCAACACAGCTGACTTAGACTCACAAGCTGTAAATGCTTATTGTTGTAATCCACTGTGGTATGTGCTTATGCCTTATCGCATTACTGTGGCAATAGATCACTGATACACAAGTAACCAACTAAACTGAGCTATTGATAAATGTTTCCCTTTTGAAATTTTTATTTATTTCAACTATACTAATAATTTTCCCCTGAAAATATTAATTTCCTTTAAGAGTATTTTGGGGCAAGTGAAATAAAATATTATAAGAAAAATCAATGAGAAAGCTCAAAATAGTCAATAGTTTGGCAATGGACAAGCTATCTTCCTTGCTGTGATTTTCATATTATGTACACGTGGCATAGTCATATCACCATAAGTGTCATGAAGCCCTTAGGAGAACATATATTTTATTTCATCTCATAAGTAGGCACAGTATCTAGTGAGAGGATTGGACTGGATGGTCTCTTTTATCCCTAATGTTCTGTGCATCAGAGACAGCAATGCTTGGAAAGGGGTAGGCATGGTCTTCAAGCTCTACCCTCAGTAGCTTATGTCCAGCCTCTGAAGGAGCAGCCGCCAAAGCAAAAGGTATATGTATGTGCCTAAGTGAACCTCACCTACCCATAACTTGGGGGCATGTTACCTTGTTGACGCATCTTCATGGTTCGTATCCTTATGGCCTCTCCTCGAACTCGCCCTTCACAGAAATAAGCACCGTTGATCTTACTAGCCTTTTCTCTCTTCCAAACAACTTTTTTAGCCCATTCTCTGGTCACATCTTGAGTAACTTCCAGTGGATCCTGGTGCTGGTTCATCAAGGCTTCAAAGTCCCTTCCTATGGTGATGGGCTCATGAGGGCGCCACCCAGAGGCAATGCAGGTAAGGGATGTTTCAGCATCAGATACAAGAGGTAGGGAATTGATCAAGATCAAGTCCATGGCACCTTCCACCGTCCCTAAAAGGAAAGAGGGAGCATAATGTAAGATGAAAGTTATGAACATGACCCCATAGGATAAACTGGCGCTTACAAAGCCTTGCCTAAAAAATAGTTGTGGGAGTGGTCTTCCTAAAATGCTTTCAGATCATGTGCCTATCTTCCACTAGACTAGATCCAAAATGCTTTACTAAGGCATCGAGACCCTTCATCACCCAGACCCTGCAAACCTCCACTTCCCACTGCACACCCTGGCTGCAATGGGCTATCCATTATTCCCCGCAAACAAGCCATGCACTATATATCTCTGTCCACTATAGTGCCCGAGACATAGTTGGGTATTTAGTAAATATGTGTTGTGCTGAGATAAATTAATAATGGTATTATCAGTATTTATTATAATTAATAATTATTATTAGTTATTATTAATTGATGCTAAAGTAGTACAGCCACAATAATAAAGTATTATAAAGAAATATATTGGCCGGGCGCAGTGGCTCACGCCTGTAATCCTAGCACTCTGGGAGGCCAAGGCAGGTGGATAGCTCGAGGTCAGGAGTTCGAAACCAGCCTGAGCAAGAGCTAGACCCCATCTCTACTATAAATAGAAAGAAATTAATTGGCCAACTAATATATATAGAAAAAATTAGCCGGGCATGGTGGCGCATGCCTGTAGTCCCAGCTACTCGGGAGGCTGAGGCAGCAGGATTGCTTGAGGCTGGGAGTTTGAGGTTGCTGTGAGCTAGGCTGATGCCATGGCACTCACTCTAGCCTGGGCAACAAAGCGAGACTGTCTCAAAAAAAAAAAAAAGAAAAAAAGAAATATATCAACTACATACACTTATGCTTTATAGACTCTCATTTTTAAAGACTTGCTCAATTCCACATTAAATATCCCAAGATAGAGAGGGACAGTGACTAAGGGAAGTCTGTGTTTCCCTCTGAGCCTAATTTGCCTCATTCCTTTTTTTTTAAACATTTGCCTCATCTTTAAAATGAGGCAAATAAGAACTATCTTTTGGGATTCTTGAGAAAACTAGACAAGATAAGTAACTTGCCAAGCACCATGTCTGTTAAATATCAGGTACTCAATGACCATTATTTCATTTCTTTTTATTTTGTTTCCTGAACACCTAGCCCCAAACCTCAATCTCCCCCCAAATGTGACATAAAACTCTCTTGACCTTTAAAATTTATTTCATGCATTTATTCTATAAATGATGAAGCACACTTTAAAGAAAATCCTCTTTTTGCTTTCTCAGGTTTTTTTTCTCTCTCTCCCCCCACTACCCCCCTTTCCTTTCTTCCTCCCTCTCCTTCCTTTTAATTTCTAAAGTTTCTAACAGGAGCAAACAGAATCTGTGTCTATTCTCCCCTCTGTTTAAATGTGGAAATATCAGGGATGGAAAATGTTCTCTAGCCCTGATGGCTGGCTCTCAAGTTGACATGAAATGATCGGGAGACTGGAAAAGTCAAACACATTGGGTGATGAGGGCCTAGCTAGAGTCTCAGAGACCTTCGTGTAGATGTAAAGTGATTCAAATAAGCTACATGTTATCTCATTTAATACACATTAAATTCTCCCAACAACCTTATGAGGTATGCACCATTAACTCAGTTTTAAGTATGAAGAGATGAAGGCTCAGAAGATCAAGTAACTTGTTCAATCTTCCACAGCTATTGAAGGCAGAGCTAGGATTTAAAATGCTCACTGGTCTTTCAGTCTTTGATATACCATCCATCCCCTTTCCTGCCTCAAAGCCTTTGTACATGTTGTTCTCTTTGCCTGAAACACTTTTCTCCACACTTGGCATGGCCACCTTCTGCTCATCCTTTGGGTCTCAGCTTAAATTCCACTTTCTCATAAAGGGCTTCTCTGCCTGCCTTATCTGAAAAACCTACAACACTCTCATTCTCATTATCCTCTAATTCAGCCTCCTGTTTGTTTTCTTCATAAAGATTATCACAATCTGTGATTATTTTATTTATTCTCTGTTCCCCTAGCTGGCAAATTCCAACTGTTTTGGAGCAGGAATTTAGGAGTTTATTTATACAGGAAAATCTTGCCTAATCTTGACATGTAGAAGACTTAATAAGTACTTGTTGAATGGTTGGATGGATGGATGAATGGATGGGCAAATTTTATTTCAGATCTGCCTGATGTAAGCCCATCCATTTTGTTGGTTCCTACTTCTAGAATGATCAGGCTAAAGATGAAAATGCTTCTTTGAGTCTAAACTGATCTTCTTGTCCATATCTAACACTGTTTTTGATAACTACTGAATGTATAAGGAAAAAGCAAATGTTACTGTTTTTACAAAATGCCAACGAAAAGGGACCAATAGCTGCCGAGCATTTAAGGCTGACTAGTGTGCATCCAGCAGACCTTTCTTGAGCACCTGCTTATGTCAAGCACCGTACCTCGTAGGAACTCCTCCCATGATTTGTTTTGAATGGCAATTGCCAATGTATACAGTAATGTCTTGAGGATGATCTTACTAGGAGTTACATCTTTATGTAATTAGGAAAAAAAAATTTCAGTCAAGTCTTAATATAAAAGCAGGAGTTACAGTTGCATTTTATCATCACACTAATACATGAGATTAAAGGAGGAAATCTTCACTAGAAAGGGTTTCCAAGGCTGACTTTGAAGCATCCTTCTTACTTCTAGCCTCAGTGGTAACTTTTAAGATCTCAGGACAGAGGTTAAGATAATAAGAACATTGCAAGAGAGGATGAGCTAAGAAAACCAGCAGTGGAATTACAGCCTCCAAAAATAACACATGCGCACACCTCCCCTTGCACACGCACACCCGGCCCTGCCTCTGAGCGAACGCCACCTCATCTCCTGCGCTCGCTCATTCCAGGCATGTCCCAGAGAGGGTCATCAAGAGGAAGGAAACACTGTAATTCTTTCAGCTCCAGTTCAATCCAGCCCCATTTCTAGGGCCAGTTGAGTGATTTGCCAACACCGTGGGATCTGCTCTGAACTCAAGCACCTGCACCGGCTGGGGTTTATTTAATGTCTTTAGGAAACAATAGAAAAAGCAGTTGATTTGAAAAGATGGCCACACTGCATCTGTAAATTGTTTCTAGGTATGCATCTTGTTTCTCTTTCCTCTCGTTCCTTTCAGTGATTTCCCTTTACTTTCACAGTGATGGGAAGGGAAGTCGTGTACTTGGGGAGTCCCTGACTCAACTGCACTTTGTCACCCCTACTCAGCAGGCCAGTTACAGGAAGCCCTCGTCCACCAGCGAGCCCTCTGTCCTTTGTAACACCACAACAATATCAGGAGGAGCTTATCTCTGCGCTTTGGATATGAGAAGAAATACCTACCAGCTTCCTGGGACAGAGCTTGAAAATTATCTCCCTAGTTTTCTTAAAATAAGAATCTATATTTTGGAATACTACTCAGCTTTAAGAAACAATGGTGATATAGCACCTCTTGTATATTCCTGGATACAGCTAGAACTCATTCTACTAAGTGAAGTATCTCAGGAATGGAAAAACAAGCACCACATATACTCAACATCAAATTGGTATTAACGGATCAACACCTAAGCGGACATATAGGAGTAACATTTATCAGGTGTCGGGAGGGTGGGAGCGGGGAAGAGGGGAGGGGTATATACAAACACAACAAGTAAGATGTGCAACATTTGGGGGATGGACATGCTTGAAGCTCTTACTCGAGGGAAAAGGGGAGCATAGGCAATATATGTAACCTTAACACTTGTACCCCCATAATACGCTAAAATAAAAAAAATAAAAAGAATCTATATTTGTATTTGTTTATATATGACTAAAGAATTTCTAGAAGGTTATACATGAAACTAAGAACAAGGGTGACCCATTAGGGGAGAACTAGGTAGTCAGGACACAATGATAGAAGGAAGACTTTCCACCGTATACTTATGTGTGCTGGCTTTTGAATAATTTGAGTGTTACCTACACATAAAAATTAAATGTAAAAAAAAAAAAGTTAATGTCCATTTCTTAAAAAGGGGCAGTTGGAAAGAAATCAAGAGCCATGAACATATCTACATCTCTTTATGTCTCTTATCATTTATCCCTATACCCACTCCAACTCTCCTTGGATTGCATCCAAATACATTTTCTCTTTCTCTCTTCTTTGAACTAATAATGTGGAATATGATGTCATCCCACAGTGCTGAAAAAAAAATCAGTTAAAACAAAATTTCAGAAAAGGGAAGAGGGTGGTCAAACCTAGCCTTTCCAAGACAATGGGTACAGCTGTGGCCTGTAGCTTCTTGAAAAGGTTCTACTGCTGACACCATGAAAGTCATGACTGCAACTGCATGGCTGGTGCCACCAAGAAATCTGCTGTTAGAGACACTTTCCTAAGCCTAATTACCATAAGACAGATCCCATCTGGGCTTGTACCAACATCTGCCACCTTTTCCTACATTAGACTACTATCCTCTCCAAGTCATGTGGGGGGTGCGATGAGTTGTTTCACTACAACCATAGCCTAAAGAGCTCTGATCAAATTCATTAATTAGTTCAATTTATACTTCTAACTTCAAGGCTGAGGGTTTGCCATAAGATGCATATTGAATATCAGACATTTTATGTTTTGGAGATTAATACTATTTTTACTTAACAAAAATCTCTTAACCACTTTTCAGCATTTGCATAAAAGTGTGTCCTTGTTTATAAGGATATAGCTTGCATTGTGGCATGGCACCTGCCAAGTTAACAAATAATTGACCCTCACAATTGTAGCATAACGATTTTCTAAAATGTTTTGCTCACTGTATTTTTTTTGTGTCCTATACGGAACAACATCTAATCATTCACAGTAACATTTTCTCGCTAAGTCTCATTGTGGTTAACTCAAAATGTTGTTTAACTCTTGTTTTTGCATTTAGATTTTCTTGTATTTAATATTGCTGTGAATAATGAGCCATTAAGACATGGAAATATTTTTCTTTAAAAATAGTCATAGAAATTATTGTGGCCCTAAAATGCCACCAATATAATAAAATTAAGTTAAATTCAAAATTAAAGATAGAGCTGTGTTTTTCAAATTGTGTTTAAAAGAATCATTATCTCACTTTCTGAAAAGGTGCTCCAGAAATTTCTGAGAGTAGGAGAGATGAAATCAACAGAATGGTTTTCAGACACCGAACTACTCACACACTCTCTCTTTCACCAAGTTACTCAACTTGCATCTTTATTTTTTACACTGGGCTCCATATAAGATTTCATTTGGGGAAAAAATGATTTTGCTTAATTAAAAACACATAAAACTTCGAAAGTCATCAGTTTTTACTCCTTTTCTTTACAGGTGAAAATGAAAGTTTAAACATGAATACCAAAGAAAATACATTCCACTACAGCACAATCATGCTTGCCCAATTAGCCTTCTTTTTTCCACATTCGAGTTCAGCACAGCAGCAGATAGTCAAGTTCTGACTAACCTAGCCCCCTGATCTTCAAAGTGTTGGCAAGCTAGGAGGAAAAAGCAGGTTAAATTATTACATAGTGAGTCTATCCCCTTGTGTTTTTATTACTTCAGAATTGTAGTGTTGGGTGGAATTCTACTACCATGTGTTTGGAATAATGTATCACCGGAGGTTCTTGACACCTGCCCTTTTTTGCCATGGCAGTTGTGAAGCCTCTAGACTCTGTCTCAGAATGATGTTTCAAAATGCATAAAATAAAATGCATGGGATAACAGAGAAAACTAAATATATTGAAATACAGTTATTAAAAATATTTGAAAACAAAAAAAAGAAAAGAATAATGTATCATGTCTTCAGTACAACTATCTGTATGGCTTCTTGGAAGTCAGGGATTAGCGATACTTAAATTTTTTCAAAGGTATTCATGGTTGTCTCACCTTTGTAACAGACTTAGAGATCTTAAAGTTTTAAATGTTTGAAATTGCAATTAGCACTTCCTTGGCCAAAGGCATTTCACAAATCAGGGAATTGGCAAGGAACTGAAAAGTTCTTAGCCAAAAGCATTTCTGGATTCAAGGCCTTGGCAATGAGCCGAAGAAGCAAAAACAACTCCCAAACTATCCAGGATATTTTGTGAAATTGTTTGGATTTTAATTTTTTTTTTTAATGCTATCCAGAAAAGGAAAATTCTCTTCAGTTCAAAAGACACTCATTAAGTCATTTATATGTCCCTCATTAATTTGCTAAACGCATTTACTGAGTACCTTCCTTGTGCTGGGTACTGCCTTTGGCCCTGGAGACACAATGAATATAAGAGATAGTATCTCAATGTCATATAGCCTATAGGCAAACGAAAGAGACAGACTTGGAAAACAATCACATCCATAAATACAGCACTGGTACCATGGTAGGTACTAAGACAGAGAATTACAAAATGTTATGGGATAGCATAATGGTCAACTTAATCATAGACTTAACTAGGGTGGGATAGGGTTAGCAGATATTTAGCCTAAGGGAAAGTTGGAGTTAGCCAGGCAAAGCAAAAAAGATACAAGATATTCAGAAAAATCCTCCCCAAAGGGTAACTACTGAGCAGGGTTTTAAAAAATGAATAAGTGTTTAATAGGACTCACTTTTGGAGTGTTCATTCTTAAATCTATCCTAAAGTTGGCATTAATTTCTTTTTGTTGAGTCCTAAGAACTACTGGCACCATTTCTGTGTGTCAATCCCATGTTACAGTATTTTTAGTATTTTTTCTGCCTTCTTGTCTCCCCTGAAGAAATCCAGTTCCCAGGCATGTTCCCAACACTTTTATCTTTTTGTTGTTGTTGTTCTCCATGATCCTTTTGTGTATGTAGTAAGTCTGAGCAGTAAGTTTACCCTCAAGGTTCCTTCCAAGAAGATATTGGGCAACTAAGGGGAAGGTACCAAATGCACAAGACTGGAAATAACTAAAGGAAGTTGCTAACTTTTTTACTGTATAGCTGAGAGTTTAGAGTTAGACAAGGGCATCCTGGATGTGACAGGGCCGTGTCTCTCAAACAACAGCCTCCTGTTCTCGCCCAGGAGTTGTGCCAAGACAGTTTTTCCAAAGGTCATGCCCACTTCCCATCCCTGCTTCTCAGCCAAACAGGGCCCTTGTCTGTCTGCTGAAGAGAACAGCATTCTCTCCTCACCTTCAAATGCCAGAACTTTTCCATCCAGGACAAATAACACTTGTTTTAGTTAGAATCAGGATCAGTTCACTGGCAGGAAACTTTTTATTTCCAGGGAATAGGCAGAGTGTCCCCATAATGAGACTTTATTGCTTTATTGAACACCCATTTATAGGCAGACTCCATTCTGGGGAGTGGGGTCTTCGTTGCATGAAAACAAGGGTGGTTTACACTGGAAGAGACTTTATAGATTGCTTGGCACAAGCCTCACACTTCATAGAGGGTAGCAGTGTAAAGGGCCAAATCCTTGGAGAGAATTTGGAATGTGTACAAATCTGGCAGGGTTGCACCTGGAGAATCCTGGAGCTTGGTAGAAAGTGGGGTAAGGGAGGAGACACTTTGAGGAGAGGTGGCCAAAAAGCTGGAAAGGGCATAGACAGACAGACAACTTGGGAATACCCAGAGATGGATTTTCTCACCCTCACAGATCCCTTACATGCTTGATAATGCTGCCTCAAAATCTTTCCTATCCACTTTGCCCCAAGAGGATGCTCTTTAATTGGACCATGTCCAATGTTGGATGCAACATCAGGAAAAGTATCTGGTATGGGAGAAACCTGTCTTTGGAGCCAGGCTACCTTTCCTTTCTGGGCTCCCCTCCTGATTTAATCACCTGCCAAGTTCCTTTCTGCCCTTGTGCTGCCCAAAGAGGTGCATATCCACACCCACAGCCAAACATCTCTATCCTCCAAGACAGCATGGAGCAAAATGCTTAACCCTTCATGCCCTGTTCCCCACCTCACGATAGAGAAGGCAAATCGATTGACTTGCTTGCACAAAAAGAGAATCACCAAGAATCACTCAGAGTAACAACCCACTGAGAACTGTTGGAGGAGCAAACCAAAGAATGAATCTATAGTGGAAGAAATTCAGGATTATGATAGTTGCTAAGAGGAGATTGACAAAAGTAGGCTACCTCCTATAGCAGAGAAAACTGACATTTTAAATTATATACTTACTACCTAAGAAACACTATGGTGTTTTATAAACAAAGTCCACTTGAATTCCCACAATATTGAAGGAAGGTATTTATACTCTATTTTATAGGTTAAAAAATAATCCTGAAATTCAGGGATATGCCTAAGGTCACACAAGTAGAAAGATGGAATTTGAACTCATGTCTCACCAATGTGAATTTCTTTTACTACCCACTAGGCTTCAGTCTAAACACCATGAGAAAAATCTATTTTGCCCACCATCGTATCTCTAACAATTGTGACAATGCCTGGAACATAATAGGTATTCAAAAAATACTGATAAATGGTTAAATGAGTGAGTGAGATTGGCCTTCAGTGAATGAAATCATTCAACAAATATTTACTTAAAAAATACTATGGGCTGGACTCTGTGCTATATCCTGTGCATGAAGAGAAGAATAAAATATGGTTTCTGCCTTCAAGAAGCTAACAGTCTGGTCATCCAAAGACGTGAATATACTCAAAGCCATAAAAGGAAAACACTGACAGATTTGACTCCAGAAAAAGCCAAGACTTCTACATAGCAAAAGATTATTACATAAATAAAGTTAAATTACCAAGTGGGATAAATATTGCTACATGTAAAACTTAAAGAGTTAATATATATATTAGAGATATTCTTTCATTCAATAAACCAATGGCAATTCACAGAGGAAGAAACGCAAATAGCCAACTGCAATAGATTGAAAATAATATAGCCATAATATTTTGCATTTCCTTACATTAAGAAATGTAGTCTATAAGGCTCATGCCTGTAATCCTAGCACTCTGGGAGACCGAGGCAGGTGGATTGTTTGAGCTCAGGAGTTCGAGACCAGGCTGAGCAAGAGCGAGACCTTGTCTCTACTAAAAATAGAAAGAAATAAGCTGGACAACTAAAAATATATAGAAAAATAAGCCAAGCATGGTAGCCCATGCCTGTAGTCCCAGCTACTCAGAAGACTGAGACAGGAGGATCACTTGAGCCCAGGAGTTTGAGGTTGCTGTGAGCTAGGCTGAGGCCATGGCACTCTAGCCTGGGCAACAAAGTGAGACTCTGTCTCAAAGAAGGAAAAAAAAAGAAGAAATGGAGTCTATTTCTCCACTCCTTCAATCTAGGCTTGTCCATTGGACTTCCTTTGGTCAATGGAACATTAGCCAATATGACACAAGGAGAGGCTTAAAAAGTGCTTGCCCACTGGGCTTGCACTCTCTTGCTGCTGTGTGGAACCCTGAGACCATGATGAGGAGAAGCCCAGAATAACCTACTGGAGGATGAGAGACCACATGAAGTAGACCTGAGCCACTCCAGCTGAAGTCCAATAGACCAACTTCCAAATGTGTGAGTCAACCATCTTAGACCCCTAAACCTGACAGTTCTTCCTCATAATCTGTCCTATCCACATCTCCCTAAGCGAGAGACCATCTAGCCCCATCCAAGCCATCAGCTGATCAGAGATCAGCCAATCCAGCCAAGACCAAAAAGCTATCCAGCTGACCTACAGAATAATAAGTCATAATAAATGTTTGCTGTTTTACCATTACATTTGGGATGCCTTGTTTATTCAGCAAAACCTAATGTATACACCAATAAACATGAAAAGATGTTTAACCTGACTACAAATCCCAAAATGCAAACTAAAAGGACATCTCATTATTTGCCCATCAAATTGACTGAGAATAGAGAGAAGGTCATAATATCTAGAGTTGGCTGATAACATCTACATTGTTGGTAATGAGTATAACTGGTAAAACATTTTTAAATAACATGCTTGTAATATCTACAGTAATTGTAAAGTTACTAAAAAAGCTAACCCTAATTCATTACTCGTTATAGGTAAGGCACTACTGTTAGCATGTTACACATAATAACTCTATCCTCATAGCAATCTTATAGAATAAGTATTATGACTATCCCCATTTTACAGAAAAGGAGACTAAGTCCCAAGAGGTTATGTACTTGGTAATTGTCGTACAGCTAATTTGTACTAGAGCTGAGATTCAAATTTAGGCAGACTGACATCAACCCATTCATTTAACAATTAAATTATACCCATTATATACCAAGTCACATCAAAAATGTATTTTCAACAGCTCAATGAAGGAAAGTTGTGCTTTTCTACAAATAATATTGGCACAACCACAACTGGATATCTTTATGCAAAAAAAAATGAGCCCTAAGCTAAAAGCTCATCCCCTTGTATAAAAATTAATTAAAAATAGATTGCATAATACATAAAAATACAGGGATGTAGGAGAAAAATCTTCATGACATTGGAGTTAGGCAGAAAGTTGTTAGCCATCCCACCAAACATGTGATCCATTAAAAAAAGAAACTGATACATTAAATTTTATTAAAATATAAAACTGTAGCCAACAGAAGACATTGTTAATAAAAAGACAAACTATTTGCAAATCACATATCTGACAAATGACTCTTATTTAGAATGTATTTAAAATTTTCATATCTCAACGGTTTAAAAAAAACCCAATTTTTTAAAAATGAGAAAAATATTTAGGACACTTCATCAAAAGATGAATGACAAAGCACCCAAAAAGATATTTAGTATCATTAACTATTAGGGAAATGCTAATTGAAACCACGATGAGATACCACTACACACCTATTAAAACAGCTCAAAAAAAAGGAGGGGGGGAGAAAAAAGAAAACCTGAGAATACTAAGTACTAGCTAAGATATATAGCAACTATAATTTTCTTCCACTGATGATGATACTATAAAATGGATGATATAGCCACTGTGGAAAATGGTTTAACATTTTTTTATAAAGTTAAACATACATTTACATATCACCCAGCAATCCCACTTGTAGGTATTTACCCTACAGAAATGAAAATTTATGTTCATAAAATGAATATTCACAGCACTTCTATGTATTCATAATCACCAAAATCTGGAAGCACCCAAATGTCCTTCAATGGATGAGTGTATAAATAAGCTGCAGTACCTCCATGCTACTCAGCAATAAATAGGAACAAATTAATATATGTAACATAGCATTATGCTGAGCAAAAGAAGTCCATATCAGAAGGCCATCTACTGTCTAACTGCATTTATATGACATTCTGTGAAAGGTGAGCCTAAAGGGATGAACAAATGAGTGGTTGCCAGGGATCAGAGCTGGGAGGAATTTGACTACAAAGATTTTGGGTGATGGAACTGATCTATACCCTGACTGTAGTGGTGGTTGCATTAAGTACATGTGTTAAACTTACAGAGCTGTACACATACACACAAAAAAGTCAATTATACTATATACTAATTTTTAAAATTATAATAAAAGTGTACTTCCATATTTACCAATAAAAATATGCAAAGATATGGCAAAGATATTCATTGCAGCATACAGGCACAAACTGAAAACAACACAAAGCTCATGAACAGGGAATGATACATCCATGTAATGGAGTATGATCAGTTTGCATGGAATGATGCCCTTGAAATATAAAGTGAAGGAAACAAGATGCAGAACCGTCTGTATGATCTTATCTTGGCCGAAATATAGAGAAAAGCCTAGGAGTCATCCACCCACCTGATAACACTGGCACCCCTGGCTAATGAAATTGCCAAGTACAAGGATTGGGGTGGGGTGGAGAAAAAGCACAGAAGATATTCACTTATTGTTTTGCATACCTAGTATTGTATTTCTTTTGTAATTTTAAAATAAAGGTTTTTATTTATAGAAATGTGCATGAAACTAACCAATCTAATGGCAGCGTTCTAATTAAATATTGACATTTAGAACCAAGTATGGTGTTTGACAGCCTGTGCATTTTAACAATATGTTTGAAAAATTCCAACAGTAATTGAAAGTAATACGTCTTAAACCCAGGTGACTCTTGTGAATTACACATTGCCCTGCATAAATCAACAGGACAGGGGAGTAGTGAAGAGCTTTAGTCTTGAAGTTCTGTCATATTTCCTCATCTGTAAAATGGGGAGATAGCTTCTAAATCATTAATTTCTATATAAAGAAGTAAAAGAAAAGATCAAGTAAATCTTTAAGAAACTATGGTCTGTGTCAGACACAGAAGTTGTTTTTTTTTTTAAGTTGTCTTACAGCTGAGGCGCCCTTAGAAGGAAGACTGCTGATGGCTTTGTGTCCTGCTGTGAGCCTGCCCTCCCTCACACTTCAAACCCACAGGGGCAGGAAACAGGCAGAGCAAGAGCTAAGGAAGATTTCCTGCGTTTCCTTCAAAAATCCTTTGATTCTTGCCCCTTTTCTTACAGGTCTGATATTAACAGGAGACCAATTATCTGCACATGTAAGTGATTCTGGAAAAGCAGTGTCACAGCCAGCTTGGTGGTATGGGGACAGCCTTGGGGACATCAAGGGGGCGACTGAGGGGTGAACATGAGAAGTTGCTCCAGGGGCCTTTGCCAGCTGAGTCTCAGGGAGACCACTCACTTAACCTGACCCAAAGGGCCACATGTATCTCCGGGCCAGAGAAACTCTCTTACATTTTCTTCATTGTCTTTAAAAGTGACTCTGTGCAGTCAATATTCTATCCTGGCAACATTATTTTATGGAATGCTCTACACTGAACCTGACAACAAGATATATGCACTGCCAGTCTTTCACTCAAAGAATTCTCTTTCCCCTTCCCTATACTTTGCTTCTCTTCCCTCTGGAACAGAGTAGCTCTGTATTCTGAAGCTTAACCCCTCGAAACCCTAGGGCTCAGGGGCCCTCCAGCCTCACATCATTTAGTTTAAGAAGTCCTTTATTATAATTCTGGAATCTATTATCCTTCAGCCCTTATGCAAATTATTTCTGTAATTGGGTGCCTGCCGCCTATTTAGGAAACAGCTTTTCTGATCATATTCTCTCCCCTTGATTAAAAAAAAATTCTGGGCTGGGTGCAGTAGTTCACATCTGCAATCTCAGCACTTTGGGAGGCTGAGGTGAGAGGATCTCTTGAGGCCAGGAGTTCAAGACCAGCCTGAGCAAAATAACGAAACCCCATCTCTATAAAAAACAAAAAAATTAGCCAGGTGTGGTAGCACATGCCTATGGTTCTAGTTACTCTGGAGGCTGAGGCAGGAGGATCCTTAAGCCCAGGAGTTCCAGGTTGCAGTGATCTATGATGCCACTGCACTCCAGCATGGGCAACAGAGCCAGACCCTGTCTCAAAATAACAATAATAATAATAATCCTGTAGACTTCCAAACTACAGATAACATTTGCTGGCTGGAATTTCAACTGAATGTCTCAAGAGTCACTGGCTTATGTGTTTTTGTTAAGACAGAGTTCCTGAGAAAGCCTGAGTGTAGATAGATTTAGTGTAATCCCCTTGGGGATTACCAGGCCCCACATTTATTCCAATGGCAGTGACATCATTCCAAACACATTGGGAGCTGTTCTTTAGGAATCATCCCCAGAACCTTTGCATGATCTGCTCTCCCTGTGAACACTGCCCTTTCCCATCTTTGCAGGAGCTATATACTCCCTGTCTGCACTGCCTTTCTCCAACACTTCTCTCCTCTCCACATTCAACTAACTAGCTCCTGCCTGGCCTCCAAGACTTGGCTCATGCTCCCACCAACCCTGGGAAGCCTGCCAGATGCCACAGGGCAGGAGCTATGTCTTACTGACTGCAGATGTGCTACCCTGTGTGTATGGCAGTGTGACAGGCCATGATCCTATATACAGCAGCTGCCATGCATTTCATCACACTAGTAGCTTGGGAGAACAACTCCTCTTTTATTTCCCTGTGTAGACAATGTAAGACAGTGGTCTCCAACATTTTTGGCACCAGGGACAGGTTTCATGGAAGACAATTTTTTCCATGGATGACTTGGGGGTGGGGCAGAGCTCTGTGGTTGGGGACCACAGATGTAAGATATACATAGGTTGTTCTAGAAGCAAAGAGACAGAGCCTATCTGTGCAATCACTTGAGGAAAAGCCAACCAAAAACACAAAAGCCAGAGGGGCAATTCCATTAAATGTTCCAGTCAGATATTCTGGGCTTGGGCTGGGTCCATTCTCAAGTCACATTTAGTACACAAATTTAAACATCCTGGTGTAAGAGTCTGACTTGCTAAGGCCAGGCTGTCCCTCAGTCCTTCTCTTCATTTTGACAAGATGTGCCCCTGTCTAGCTGCTCTCCACCCTTCTCCAGCCAGCTCTGGGTCTGTGGAGGCTACCTGTGTCCTGTGGGGCTCTGGTAATGGAAAAAGCAGCAGGAGATAAGAGGGTGGAAGAAGAGGGTGGACAGGGTGGTTATTTTCCCAATTCCCTCCCTGTTGAGGTATCTACAGAAGCCACGATTCTTACTGACAGTCCTCTCTTGCCACTGCTTTCTCTGGGTTCAGTAACTGTTCCCTCCCCTCTTATTTTCAGGTCTACCTACGCTCATTTCAATCAACACTAATAATAGATAACACCATGCCTCCCATGGGTCCACAGGGATATAGAAGCCAGCTTTGCACCTGCTCTATCAACCTGGAAGCAGTCCCTTGGGAAACTCCCTAGCACTGCTGTTTCTTTAAAGAGCACAGTTTGCAAATCACTGTGAAGTATTTGTTAGCTCTGTTTCTCAATAGCACTGTTTCAACTACACATGAATAATTAGTAAAATTATTATTAATAGCTATAACTTATTAAGTACCTACCACAGTCCAGTTACTTTATATGCATTGTCCTTACTTAATTCTCACAACCATCACATGAATCAGACATTATATCTCCATACTTCAGACGAGGAAATTGGCTTAGACAAAACAAGCAACAGTGATGACTAAATGAGATCTCTAATGTAAAACATCCTGAACAGCATTAGAATTCATAACTCTTCCTCTTCCCTGACAGAGCTGGGCACAGTAGCTTCTCTATATGCCTTGTTTAACTGAAAACCCGTTTGCCTTAGCACTTTGATCATCCCAGCAGAAACACACAAGTACTCTATGGACCACATGTAAGACTATGAATCTAAAATAGCAGGTCTTCTCTTGGATCTCATTTTCCATTCACTCTCCTTGCCAAAACTCAGCAAGTGGCTATGGCCTTAGCTCACAGATTATGGCCTGACCAGTGCTACGGAAGACCCCATTTCCGTTTTCATGATGATCTCACCAACATTCAGGACTTCAGTTAGCACCTGTTCCAAATCTAGGTCTCTAGTTCTAACATCTTCCCAACTGCAAACACACGTTATGAAAATGCCTGCTGGACACCCAGCAAGGCATCTCAAATGCAGTATGTCCTGCATGAACTCAGCATCTTCTCTTCTCTCAACCCTCCCTCTCATTCTCCCTTCAAGCTCCACCTTTGCAATCACAGATGCTTGAAAACTCAGTTACTGCCACACATTCTCCCTCCCTCACTGTTGATACCCATTCCCCACAGTCTGTCCATTCTACTCTGGGCTATCTCTCACTTTCAGCTCCTTTCACGACCTCATTCTCTCTCACTTGAACTACTGTAAAAGTTCAGGGCCATTGGTCTCTAGTCCTAAACTCCCTGCAGGCATACTTTTCCTGGCCATTGCCGACATCATTTCTTCTGCTAAGGATGCCCCCCCTTCCCTACATTTATTTGTTGAAGTCCAATCTCTACCAGATGCAGCTAAAATCTCAATGGTAATAGAGATTTGTGTTCCATTATTTTGCACAATTCAAAAAATAAAGTTCACATGTGCAGACTGTCATAACTGAACATCCAAACTCATTACACCTATTTTTTGAATTAAAAAAACAAAGAATGTTAAGATACACCAATATGAGATCGTTTAATTAGCAACATATTATAGAAATATATTCACTCAATACTGAAGTCTGGATCTCAGATTTAAAATGTCTTCTGGTTAGCACCCTTACAACCTCTACCAGCTTCCCACTAAAGACAAGAAAAAAAACAAAGAATTGCAAACACTATGACTGCCAATCAACTTATTGTCACATCTAGTATCAACAAAGACCAATGGAATTAGACCGAAAATGTATTTTCATCATTAAGCTATATTTTTTGGTTTTTATTTCAGCATATTGTGGGGGTACAAATTTTAAGGTTTCAAATGATGCCCTTCTTCCTCTCCCCCCACAAGTCTGAGTTTCCAGTGTGACCATCCCCCAGACAGTGCACATCTCACTCATTATGTGTGTATATACCTGCCCCCCTACCCCCACCTGCCCAATACCAGTTACTGTAGTTCCTATGTGTCCACTTAGGTGTTGCTCAGTTAATATCAGTTTGTTGGTGAGTATATGTGGTGCTTGTTTTTCCATTCTTGGAAACTATATATTTTAATGTCAAAATTCCTCACACTACAAGAAGTAAGTTGGATCTCAAATTCCATAGTAAGTTACCAAAGACTTGGAAGGGAAAAGGAAAGAAGAGAGAAAGTTAAAGTGTGCAGAGTTCCTCATTGATACATGGGTTGTTTAAAACATGGTTTCACTATTATTAGAAATAGAAAAATATAGGCTAAAAACTGTTTTTGAAAAACTTAAGGGTAACCACTAAGAAAATAAAAAACAGGATGTATACATCAAAATGGCTAAGGAAGATAAATGTAAACAAAATATAAGCCAAATAAGCAAAAGACAGGGGGAAAAAAAACTAAAAGGAAAAAACAAGGAAGTGTAAAAAAAAAACAGTCAAAGTATTAAAAAATCAAAGTGTCAGAAGTTAAGATTGACTATTTATTTATGATTTAAAGACAAATGTTTAAAATGATCTGTAGAAAGACAAATTCACTCAGACTACAGAAAATATTCATATTAACCTTCCAAAATGATGCTTATGGGAGACCCACTTAGAACAAAATCACAAAATCTTAAAAAACAAAGGAATAGGGAAAGAAAGAATTTATCAAGAAATAAAATGAAAAAGGAACCAATTAAAGAAAGACAAGAAAGAAAAAGTAATAGCAGTTTCAGACAAGGTAGAATTGAACATAAAATAGAATAAAGTTTATTATATTATGTTGATAGGAAGTAAAGTCTAAAATAGAAGCACAGTGATTATGTATCTTTGTGCTCCAAATCATATGGAATCTAATATATAAAGAAAAAAACTTATAAAAAAATAATGTGAGGAAAACACAATAGTTGCAGAAAATAGCATCATGTCTCTCTCAAATTTTAACAGATGAACTAGACTAAAAGATCAAACATAAAATTTTAAAAATAATTATAGATATATATTTATATTATCATTTGTGTGTATATATCTTACAGATATATATAACTCTGTACCTAAAATAGGGCATTCAGCTTCTTTTTTCCCCAAAGCATCCATGCAGTACTTATAGAAATCAATTATACCTAATGGAGCAACACATTCTATAGGAGTCCAGGTTCTAAATGTCGGTAAGTAAAATTTGTACATAGACAATCCTTTAAATATCAATCCTTTAAATAACCCATAAAGGCTAATGTGAAAGTATATCATTTATCTACAAATGTCACAGCTAGATTTTCCTCCAGCACTAAACAGATCACTGATTCTCTGGATGAGAAGCAGATAAAGCAGTTGGCTGGTGCTCAGGAACCAGGCAGCATAAAAACTATGTGCCTGCCAACACAGTGGTCACAATGGGAGTGTGATAAAATACAAGAATTGGGACCAAGCTCAGTCTGAGGCATACGCTCATGAAGTAGAAGGGCAAGTGAAGTCACCTACACTATTTGTATTTATTTTGTACATCTTTTAGACCAAGAACATATAGTTGAATTTGCCCAACTTAAGTAAGTTTGGAGTGGCTCAAAGGTGAAATTCAAAACATTTAATAACTTGGAACAATCAATTAAAATGGACACTGATCTGAGCCCCAGGAAAGGAGTCTGAGAAACCCTGATGGGCTAGACATTAACCCTTTCATTGCTGAATTACTGGGAGGCCTAGAGGTCCTAAGGTAGGGATCAGGGCAACCAAGGTGACAGGACAGGGGGAACTTAGAAGGCCCAAACAGCAGTTGTTTACTAAAACCGTTATTTTACGAAAACAAAATTATTTCACTCTTTTAACAACCAGTACAGATGAACAAGTATGTAACAGTGGAATATCAGCCCTGTTGTAACTCCCAGTATGCACCTATCTCTCGCTCTTTCTCATCAATGAAGTCCAGCAAAGGGAAATTGTCCATACGATAGTCCCAAACCACAACAAAACAATCCCACACCACAACACAATAAATCAAGTTTAATGATACACTGTTGAACAAAAAAAAGAGAACCGAGACCTTAAAAATCATAAAGCAGTCTTCTAAATAATTATTCTCAGAAAACATCAAAAGTAAAAAGACAGGATTTCTAGAAAATAAAAAAATAAGAACCCTACTTTCAAAACTGCTATAATGAGTCTAAAACTGCTTTCAGAGATAAAGTTATATAGTTGACCCCTAGTATATGTGGAAGATGGGTTCTAGGACTGCCCATGTATAATCAATCCACACATACTGAAGTTCTGTAGTCTGCCCTGCATAACCCTGTATAGGAAAAGTTGGCCCTCCGTATAGCTGGGTTTCACATCCTGCTACATTTTTTATCTGTTTGGGGTTGGAAAAAAGCCGCATATAAGGGACCCAAAGAGTTCAGACCCGTGTTGTTCAAGGGTCAACTGTAGTTTTAAATACTTTGCTTATTAATGAATACAAATAAACCATAACCCTGCTCAAGAGACAGTTTTTTTTCTTGGTATTACTTTTTTTAATATTCTTTTTTATTTTTGTAGATTTAGGGAGTACAAGTGAAGTTTGGTTATGTGGCTATATTGCATAGTGGTACAGAGGGGCTTTTTGTGCAACCATCACCAGATTAGTGTATAACCATTAGGTAATTTCTCATCCCACACCCCCTTCCACCCTCCCACTCTTCCATGTCTTTAATGTCTATTATTCCACTACCGTCCATGTGCACACATTATTTAGCTCCCACTTATAAATGAGAATGTGCAGTATTTGACTTTCTGGTGTGAACAATTTTAAAAGAACTAATAAGAATCAAAAAAGGCAGAGAGATAAAAATATAGCCAAGTAAAGAGAAAAATGAGAATTCTAAGAGATGGTCCTTGGTATGGGTAGAATGTACAACAGCAAGCCTCTGAATCTATTTATAACTAAATAGAGAGTAAAGCAATTTGGATGGAACTGGACACCATTATCCTAAGTGAAATATCTCAAGAATGGAAAAACAAACAGCACATGTACTCTCTTAATAAATTGGAACTAACTGAGAAGCACACACGTGCACAGAGGGAAGTAAAAAGTCACTGGAAATCAAGTAGGGGGAAGGGAGTGGAGGGGCAAAAGTCCTACCTAATGGGTACAATGAACACTATTCGGGTGATGGGCACACTTACAGCCCTGACTCAAGCATTACAAAAGCTATCCATGTGACAAAAACATTTGCACTCCCTTAATATTTTGAAATAAAAAAAGAAAATGTGGCATGCATATATGTGTGTGTGTGTGTGTGTGTGTGTGTACGCACAATGGTATACTATTCAGCCATAAAAAAGATTGAAATGATATCTTTTGTAGCAACATGTATGGAACTGGAGACCATTATCTTAAGTGAAACTACTCAGACACAGAAAGACAAAAATAACACATATTCTTGGTTATAAATGGGAGCTAAATAATGTATACACGTAGGCCGGGCGCTGTGGCTCACGCCTGTAATCCTAGCTCTTGGGAGGCCGAGGCGGGCGGATTGCTCAAGGTCAGGAGTTCAAAACCAGCCTGAGCAAGAACGAGACCCCGTCTCTACTATAAATAGAAAGAAATTAATTGGCCAACTGATATATATATAAAAAATTAGCCGGGCATGGTGGCACATGCCTGTAGTCCCAGCTACGTGGGAGGCTGAGGCAGGAGGATTGCTTGAGCCCAGGAGTTTGAGGTTGCTGTGAGCTAGGCTGACGCCACGGCACTCACCCTAGCCTGGATAACAAAGCGAGACTCTGTCTCAAAAAAATAAATAAATAAATAAATAAATAAATAAATAAATAAATAAATAATGTATACACGTGAAAGCAGAGTGTGCAATGAGAGACATTGGAGACTCAGAAGGGTAGAGGGATGGGAAGGGAGTGAATGATGAGAAATTACTTAATAGGTACAATAGATGATATTCAAGTGATGGATACTCTAAAAGCCCTGACCCTCACCACTACACAATCTATCTAACAAAATTACACTCATACCCCATAAATTTACACAAATAAATAAATTAAAACAATGTATTAAAGTGTAACATTTAGCACATGTTTAAGGAAATACAAATCACTTTTTCAAAATAATAAGGGCCAAAGGAACGGAAAATGCCATCATAATAAAGAAGGATATGGTAAAATAAGAATTTGAGACACTGGGAAAAATCTGAAGATGTTATATGATGCACAAAAACAGGAGTCAGGCGTGGAAGTAAAACTAATTTCTAATTCAAACTGACAAGGAAATTTTATGCTACATAATATTAAGAAATTAAAAATTATATTTCTAACTATAGATATGTTCTAATGTATAGTATATTGTATATTTATCATTTAGTTAGGTTTATAATAACATGTATATGGTTCTCATTCATTAATATGAATTCAGTACCTTTCCATATAATTATTTTCATATATCCTCTGTTGAAGAACCCATACCTCAAATTTAAAATATAGATGCATGAATTGGCAAAACATAACTTGTGTTTATAATCAAGAGTCTGGATTGTAAAATAGGGAGAGAGAGACAAATAACATTCTTGCCAAAATGCTACTTCACAAAATTTATTTCTTTTAGGTGCTCTACTAGTACAGTAATTCTTGATTATATTAATTATTATGTTGATATACGTATAACTATGTTTCTGTTGGTAATAAATGGTTTTTCTTGAAAAAAAAAAAAGTAAAATAGTACTTGTTGAGAATATGCTTTAAGTCATAAGAAAATCCTATG
This sequence comes from Microcebus murinus, assembly GCF_040939455.1. Classification (NCBI taxonomy): domain Eukaryota; kingdom Metazoa; phylum Chordata; class Mammalia; order Primates; family Cheirogaleidae; genus Microcebus; species Microcebus murinus. The sequence goes on along the minus strand of NC_134115.1, from coordinate 52,093,843 downwards.
TATGATTCCCAGCTAACCAATTTTTAGATATATATGTTTATTAAGAAATATAAATTCTTAAACTCAAAAAGTAAAAAGCTTTTTTATTATTTGCCACATATTCTTTTATAACATCAAAAATTCACAGGGCAATCTAGTTTTGCTAATAAATTTTTACCTTTTTTAAAAGGTAAAAATCTAATTCTTTTAAGCTAGTATAATTCTGTGACTTACCCTAAATAACTAAAAAAAGAAAACTCCTTATCTTACTTGTGAACAAGCAAAAATCCCAAATAAAATGTTAACAAATCGGTTCATAATTAAATGATTTACCTTCCATAATTACTATGATTTATCATAGTAAGATATCAAGGCAAGAATTGCTCAGTATATCACAATTGTTTTAATATATAATAACTTAATACCCCAACATAAAATGTGTAGAGTTTATATGAAAATATCTGTGAGGTTTTATCAAGAGTTAAAGAAGGCTGGGCATTGTGGCTCACACCTGTAATCCTAGCATTCTGGGAGGCCGAGGTAGGTGGATCATTTGAGCTCAGGTGTTCGAGACCAGCCTGAGCAAGAACGGAAAGAAATTAATTGGCCAACTAAAACTATATAGAAAAATTAGCCGGGCATGGTGGCGCATGCCTGTAGTCCCACCTACTCAAGAGGCTGAGGCAGGAGGATCGCTTAAGCCCAGGAGTTTGAGGTTGCTGTGAGCTAGGCTGACGCCATGGCACTCTAGTCCAGCAACAGAATGAGACTCTGTCTCAAAGAAAAAAAAAAAAAGTAAAGAAGATTTAAAGACATGGAGAGACATTTTATACTCTCAAGTGGGAAGGTAGAATGTTGGAAAGATAACACTTCATAAATTAATTCATAAATTTAACATAATCCCAGTCAAAATTCCAGTGGGTGGCACAAAAGGAAAGAGGAGAAGCAATACAATGGGCAGCTGAAGGACTTGAACAAATGGGGTCATGTGATACTGGATGTCAAGTTGTTTGCACTGCCTCAGTATAAACTGCACCTTAGTCTCAAATTGTCAGTTCCTTGTGTTATACTCACAAATGCATTGTCTGTCCCTGTGTCTCTGTGTTTATGATTGTGTCCATATGTCCATCTGTACCTGTGTGCCTGTCTGTGGGTGGAGATTGTTGCTATTCTTAGGTTCAACCGAGGTAAAAGCTGCACATTTGGGTTGACACCAGGTTGAACAGAGAGGCACAGGCAGGAGTGAGCGAAAGAGTGTACGAATTAAACCGACGCCAGACTTCGGCGTCAGAGGTAACCATGAGAATATAAGCGCCGCCGGAATTCACAGGAGAAACTTTGTGGAGGGCATTTGAATTCCACAGGGAAGGATATAAAATTCAATCTTATCTAGAAATGTTAACAGTGGCTATCTCGGGATGGTGGTATTGTATACACAGAATGAAAAGATAAACATTTTAAAAATTGAATTCTTTGGAAGGAAATCAAGTGACTTGTGCTCTGCACACTTAGTCTTGGATTTACATCAGTACCTTCACCTTAAGCTGCCTTCTCTGCCTCCAGGAGCCTGCGCAGTGCTATGCCTGTCTCCGGACAGATCGTATCACAGTGGAGGGCCAGGAAGCTTAGCATTGCCAAGCAGTAGTGATGCAGTGTGTGGGCAGAGGCTAGGGAATTACGCCATCCTGAGTTTGAATTCTAGATCTGCCACTTATGACTTATCTAATACAGGACAAGGTACTTAGCCTCTGTGCTTCAGATTGGTCATCTATAAAATGAAGAGTTTCCTTGAGGATGGATAAATATATACATACATATGAAAAATATCTTTTGTAAATTTTATGAGTGCTATAGTAAGAGTATGTGGCAAATAGTGGAATATTAAATGATTATAATGATGATTATGATGAAGGTGATGATTTATGATTCCCTAAAGTTGTGAGATCAATAAAGAGAAAACAGGGTTTGCTCCCCTGCAAAACAGTCACAACTAGACCCTCACAAGGTGATCCTGCCCACAGGGCCTATCACAGGGAAAAGCTAACATTTGCAGTAGCATTTTTTACCTACTGTTTAGAGAAAATGAGGTCCAGAGAGTGAGCTAATGAACACGACCCAGCTCAATAATGGTACACTATGAAATAAAATAAAATTTTATTTTCTATGTCCTGGCATTCTGGGCTGCATTGCTAAAGTTTTAATTCTCTTTATTAGATATTTAAAAGGACTTGACTTCTATTAGGGTATCATGAAAATAAATTTTAATTTATTGATTATTTAACAATGAAATCTTACTCTAAGGATGGCACACCTTTATAGTCTAGGGTTACAGCTGGAAAACAAGATTTACATGGGCTCTAGAAATTGATATCTATCTATAATCTCTGGATTCAGAATGGACTAATGGCTAACAAACATATGAAAAAAAATGCTCAACATCTCTAATCATCAGAGAAATGCAAATCAAAACCACAATGAGATATCATTTATCTTCAGTGAGAATGGCCTTTATCAAAAAGTCCCAAAACAATAAATATTGGTGTGGATGCGGAGAGAGAGGAACACTCCTACACTGTTGGTGCGACTGCAAACTAGTACAACCTCTGTGGAAAGCAATATGGAGATACCTCAAAGAGATACAAGTAGAACTACCATTTGATTCAGCAATCCCATTAATGGGCATCTACCCAAAAGAACAAAAGACACTCTATAAAAAAAGATTCCTGCACTCGAATGTTTATAGCAGCACAATTCACAGTTTCAAAGATGTGGAGACAACCCAAGTGCCCATCAATACATGAGTGGATTAATAAAATATTGTATATGTATACTATGGAGTTCTACTCAGCCACAAAAAAACAATGGTGATGTAGCACCTCTTTTATTATCCTTGATAGATCTGGGGCCCATTCTACTAAGTGAAATATCACTAGAATGGAAAAACAATCATATGTACTCACCATCAAATTGGTATTAACTGATCAACACTTATGTGCACATATAGTAGTAACATTCATTGGATGTTGAGCAGATGGGAGGGGGAGGGGGAGATGGGTATATACACACCTAATGGGTGTGGTGAATACTATCTGGAGGATGGACACGCTTGAAGCTCCTACTTGGGTGGGGCAAGGGAAATATATGTCATCTAGCCCCATAATATGCTGAAATAAAGAAAAAAGAATTTTAAAATATGACTAATCAGCCAAAGTTGTAGGTATCAAATCAAATTTTTGATATTCTTAATTTTGGCTTCTAAAGATTTAAAAACTATTAGAGGTTAAATGGATTTTAGTTCTTATATTATGTAATATAGAATATATTCAAAGAAAGCCAAAGTTTTGCTCTATTGTATGTAATTGAAATTAAAACTTGGCTGCTGAAGTCTGTGTGGCTAATATTCAAAATTTCAATGTCAACTCAGAAGGAAATAACCGTGAGCATTCAACAGAGTCCTCAAGCTCCTATAGAACATCAAGTTTGTGACAGTAAATCTCAGAGTAAATGAGATGATATTAACTTTCTAATCCGAGTATAGAGAATGTTCATATCCATACAATCACAGTTGATCCACCCAAAACTCTTTCTAGCAAATGTGTTTAACATTGACAAAAATCAATGTCATAAAGTTCATGACTTAAAATACATCCCCCCTGCTGGAACAGTCACTCAAGTCTTCAACTAGAGCATTACTAGCCTTTATACACAGACATGATTATCTGGTTTCTAGTCTAGAGCAAATGGAAAATACAAATCAACTTTCTACACCTCCTATTTCAGTTTCAGACCTGTGCTTCTAACTACTATTGGTTTAGCCAATAATCCTTCATACAGGATACCCATCTATGACTCCCAGTTCTGAGCTGGCATTGCCAGAGCAAATCCAACAACTTACATCTGTGCTTCCCAGTGTTTTTGTTTAAGCAGAGGTATCCTTTTACCAAGTGAAATATTATACAGAAGATAATATGTTGCCTAAAGAAAAGTATAATTACTGTGGTTGAAGCTGGGGTGAAGTAGGAACAAAGGTGTCCAGGAATATCCAGGCATAGCCTCCCCAGCCCGGGCAGCCCCGCAGGTACCTCCTGGGAAGCCCCCAGGCTCAACAGCAAGTTTGAAAGCCATTGGCCTATAGTCTAATGAGAGATTTATTAAAAGGTGAAGCATGTGCTAATAATTGATTCAGATACAGGTGCTAAAGGGCAGCAGTAAGTTGAGGACGTTGGCTTTTAGGGTTGGATGTGTCACACGGCCACTGAAATGACAAAGCGGGCCATGGTGGAGATTATGGAGGCCAGCAATGGGCTGCAGACCTCCCCTTACGTGAACTCAGTTGGATGTGGCTCCCAAGGTTTATAAAGAAGATGGTGAAGTGAAGAGCAAAAGACACACAGTCAGAAGTACACAACATTTTGAAATTATTTTTGATGCCAGTAATTCTTGGATATCCATGACCCTAAAGACAAGCTTTGACTTGACAAGAATTTTATTAACAAATAATATGTATATAACACTGTAATCCCATTTCTGATATTTTCCCTTTCACTTTCCCCATTTCTCACTCCATCTTTCAGGGTTAAGTGATGAGAGGATGTCTACAGACAAGAAGAAAGTATTTGTTTCGGGCGTTACTTGAAAATAACATGGCAGCATCTGAAGGTTTGGATTAGTTCTGTGATTTCACTTTCCTTGGGGGCTCTTCTGGTTTATAGTCAATCATCCTGTGGTTGAGACTTCTGTTTTTCTCTCTCTCAGCTATCACCATTCATACAACAGAACATGCATAACTGTATTTATTAATATGTTTAAAGATAATAATTATCAGATGTTGAAACCAAACATCCAAACTTGTCTCTCTCGTGCTTACTCTCTTTCTCCTCCTTTCATTTCTTTCTGTCTTTCTCGCCCACCTTCCCCTCCCCTGGATACAGAGTTATAGATATAGATTTCTTATATTATTAAGAAGCACGTCTGTTAACTCTGGTGACTGAATTTTTTTAGATGTTTTTCTGTATGTCCAAATTTTTCTGCATGAACATGAATTATTTTTGTAATCAGAAAAAATGTACATTTTAAGGAAGCTAAAGCACGCAAATGCTATAATTTGAAATAACTACCCAGAGTTCCCATTTTTATAGTTTTTATTCCCAAACTTTTAAAATCAACTGAATACCATGAAAGAAACTTTACTGTCTCTCCTTGTCTTATTTCAATAGGCCATCTGAATGTCTCAATAAAAATGTTCAGGAGGCCAGGTGCGGTGGCTCACGCCTATAATCCTAGCACTCTGGGAGGCTGAGGCGGACGGATTGCTCAAGGTCAGGAGTCCGAAACCACCCTGAGCAAGATCGAGACCCCGTCTCTACTGCATGGTGGCACATGCCTGTAGTCCCAGCTACTCGGGAGGCTGAGGCAGGAGGATCGCTTGAGCCCAGAAGTTTGAGGTTGCTGTGAGCTAGGCTGACGCCATGGCACTCACTCTAGCCTGGGCAACAAAGCGAGACTCTGTCTCAAAAAAAAAAAAAAAATGTTCAGGAAAGAGATTGTCTCAGGAATCTCTTTTTTTCTATGATAATACTACATTAATTAATATATTAGGCTTAAGCATTCTATATACTCAAAATAGACAGTAGTCCTGATAAATTGTGGGTCCTTTTATAATCATTTTTATCCTTTTGGGCGGTACTGATTTAAGAATTAAAAAAAAAATCAAAGAATATCTCTAAAATCACAAAAATAATACAGTTAATGGTCTTATTAGGATATTCCAAAAATAAATTATTTCAAAATATATATCCTTATTGTAAAATTCTTCTTTAAACACTAAATCAGGTCTATTCAAACATAGTGAAAAGAAATGGTTAGAAAGGAACATTTCAACCCTTGTCAACAATTTGACGTATAGCCTTCATTTTTTTTCTAAAATACTTACAGGGAGAAACTAAAGAAATAACATACATAGCATTTTCTAGATTAAAATCAAATACCATTTCATATTCTGAATTTTTATACTTATTCTTATCATAACTTCTTAAATGCTCTTGCTTTACATTGCCAAATTTCTTTCTAAAAAGCTACAGTGTGCAAGAGTGAATATGTTACCAATCCCAGCCATGTATTGAGTCTTCTCACTTATTTTTAATCTTTGTTAGTTTGACATAGAAATATGCTATTTTGTTTTGATTTGATTTTGTTTTAGAGCGTGAACTTTTTCCACATGGTTATAGGCCATTTGTATTTCCTCCTTTTGTGAATTATTTGTTCCTTTTTCTATTGATGTTTTGATTTTTTTCTATCAATTTCAATGAGTTTAACAAAAGTACTTTAATCTTTTATTTTCCATGTTTGTTGCAAATATTTTTCTCATTTTGTTCTTTGCCTTTTAATTTTGCCTATTGTTGGATTAACAGTTTAAATATTTATATAGGTTTCTTCCATTGTTTTTAAACTTAAAAGTCCTTCTCTATATGAAAATTCAGTATATATTCACTTCTGTCTTATTCTTTTGATGGTTTGAGTTTTTTACATTTACCTTTTAATCTATTTGGAGTTTATTTTCATGTGTGGTAAGAGATGAGTTTTTTAAACAACTCTTTTTTCCAAACAGAAAACCAATTTTCCCAGAAGTATTATTCCTTTCTCCATTGATTTGTGTCCTTTATAAGATATTACAATTTCATATAAACTCAGGTCTGGTTCTGGCCTTTCTAGTCTGTTGATTTGTAGGTCCAAACTCTCTAGACTGTATCCCACTGTTATTATGGTATCATACTCTATCTTGGGATCTAGTAGACCTATTCCCAAGAGATTACTCTTCTTTAGAATTTTCTCAGCTATTCCTCTTACTTATTCTTCAATATAAAATTGATTATTTTGTTAAGTTTCAAAACCAATATCTTTAGTGAATTTGATGAGAATTATTAGAAGCAATATTTAGAACTTCTGTGATGCAAATTTTAAAACCTTGCTGTGAAATACATAAGAAAACAATGAAAATTAAAGTTACATATCAGTTTTATGGCAGAAAACATTACAAAAATCTCTGTCCCCAAAGCCATCAGTCTAGTGGAAATCTATTCATTACTTTGGATATCTAGTGTGGTTAGGGCCCTGGCTAGCCTCTTCAGAAACTGCTGAAACCATGGATCATGATTCTAAAATAAGAAAATACTTATTCTGTCTCCACCTCTGACAGAAGCAATGATACGGAACGGCAACTCCTCTGGGACCTTGTACTTCTGTATTGCTTGTGCCAAAATATGGAGAAAATATTTTACTAGGCGAATATTTGGATAAGTCACTTGGAGCAAGGAATGCAGTTTGAGACCAACCTGAGCAAGAGGGAAACCTCATCTCTATAAAAAATAAAATTAAATTAAAAGTAGGAAAATTAGCTGGGTGTGGTGTCACACACCTATAGTCCTGGCTACTCTGGTGGCTGAGACCAGAGGACTGCTTGAGCCTAGGAGCTTGAGGCTGCAGTGAGTTATGATGATGTCACTGTACTCTGGCCTGGGTGACAGAATAAGACCTGTCTCAAAAAAAAAAAAAAAAAAAAAAAAAAGGTAAAGAAAGAAAAGAGGCCGGGCGCTGTGGCTCACGCCTGTAATCCTAGCTCTTGGGAGGCCGAGGCGGGCGGATTGCTCAAGGTCAGGAGTTCGAAACCAGCCTGAGCAAGAGCGAGACCCCGTCTCTACTATAAATAGAAAGAAATTAATTGGCCAACTGATATATATATATAAAATTAGCCGGGCATGGTGGCGCATGCCTGTAGTCCCAGCTACTCGGGAGGCTGAGGCAGCAGGATTGCTTGAGCCCAGGAGTTTGAGGTTGCTGTGAGCTAGGCTGACGCCACGGCACTCACTCTAGCCTGGGCAACAAAGCGAGACTCTGTCTCAAAAAAAAAAAAAAAAAAAAGAAAAGAAAAGAAAAGAAAAGAAATGAGTAGCCTGGGAACTTGAAGGGAATTTAGCCCTAGGAACAGAGAGATGTCTACTTGTAATTTGATCAAGCTGTACACTGTATGACACAAATCATCTTTTCCTTCCTTTGACCTACTAAAAACTACATGTTACTCACTAACACTCTGTTTTACATTGGTTTGGCATCTCAAACTGCAGGATCTCGGTTGGAATAGATGTGGTGAGGAGAGGCCTGCCTCGGGTAATCCAGTCAAATTGACTTATACTGTACAGTTATGGAAGCTGAAATCCTGCCACCCACTAGCCCAAATCTGGGTAATCCATCCACATCTAGCCATGTACTTTTATCTCTTCATGCTTCCGTCACTACCGTCTCTTCTGTCAGCAATGCCCTTCAGTGTTTGAAAGTCTGATTTCTGTTAGTGGAGCCTGATCCCCCCAGACTGAATCAATTTCTTTCTCTGCTGCGTTGCCTTCTACGGAAACTTGACTGCAGTCTGAGTTGTCCAGTCATCTGTGTATTAACATATAGTCTGTCCTCATTATTTACAAATCCTGTTTCTGTGAACTTGTGTACTGGCTGGAATTTATTTATTACCTCGAAATCAATACTGGCAGCGCTTTCCCAGTCATTGAACACGTGCAGAGTCCCCGGATATACAAGTTCCCAGCTGAGCTGGAACAAAGCTTCCTTCTGCTCAGCTCTCATACTATAAACAAGTGTCCTTTTTGTGATTATATATAGTGCATTAATTTTTTGCATTTTTGTGCTTTTTGTTGGCACTTTCACGGTTTATAACGGTCCCCATGTGTAGTGCCGCAGTGCTGCCTAGTGTGCGCAAGCACCACAGGCTGTGATGTGTCTTAGGAGAAAATATGTGCGTTAGATAAGCTTTGTTCAGGCAGGACTGCTATTTGGCTGAGTTCAATGTTAATGAAGCAGCTACATATAGCAAAGGTAAACCAGAACTCACACAAAGCAGGGTTATGTATTGATCTGTTGATGAAAATGTTGTGAGCAGAAGCTTGCAGGGACCTAACCCTGTGTGCATGATTTATAGAACATAACTATCATGAATAACAAGAAATCTACTGTATGTCTAGCTGCAGCTGACACCCCAACAGTGGCCTCCTTAGCAGGAAGTTTCTGTGTTTTATTTCTGTTTATATCTGCTAAGTATCTGACCCACTGTTGGGCTCAGAGTAGGAGCTCAAGAAATACTTACAGAATAGAAAGTGTTGGAAAGAGGCGACCTATGCTGACAGGGGATGAAATAGAATAACATATAGATAGATTCTTGGAGACAGGGTGTTCTTAGAAGCAATTACCCTAACAGCAAAGGGAAACAAAAAATAATAATGACAGCTAATGGAATACTTTATTAAGCATTTGTGATAAACCTGTATTTTGCTAAGCACTTGACATGCTTTCACATCATGTGATCTTCACAACCTTTCAGTGCCGGTAACATCATCATCCTCATTCTACAAAGAGATGAAATGCCTTGTCTGAGGTCACCCAGCTATCAAATTGTTGAATGGGGCTCCAGCCCAGTTTTATCTGCCCCCAAAGTCTATGCTCTTAAACTCCTGGACATAAGGTGAAAAAGTTGGGCTTCGTAGCGTTTATAAGCCATGAGTGTCATCAGAAGGTGATCTCTAGGAAAGAAAAAGGGGCCTCTAATGGGAGCTAGTCTGAGTCACTGGCTCTCCTCAGCCTTCCTGGGAAGACAGTGATGCAGTTAAAGGTGATTTTTCTCCTGACTGGCAACAACACTGTCTTTTGTTCGATTCCAAAAGCAGCTGGCAGAATTCACGTATTATTCATGTTGGAATCATACTTTGCTGATGGCTTGCATATTCTAGAGACCCTCAGTAGTCAGCGCTGCAGCCAGGCCTGTTAGGGGATTAGCACAGGCCTCAGAACATGGCTGAGCTCCTGCAGCTGTTGTGTATTTCTGGCTCTGGCTCCACACCTCTTGGCAGACGAGAGTTTGTGTGAAAAGTTCTGCTGACTGGGTCTGAGATATACGGGGCGAGGGGGCCGGCGGATGGGGCAGCACAAAGCAAACCCATGCTGCTGGGGCCCTGGAGTCTGTGGCTATGTAGTAATTATAAGAGGGGGAAAAAGAGTGATTTGGGGACTCTTCAGAAGGTCGCTCCTGCAAGCTCTTCTGCTGCTGGAGAATGGGCTGATGCTAGGCTAGTGTGTGTGGTCACCCCAACCCTCCCCTGGCTATTCTGGTGAGAGCCTCCTCATTCATTGGTAGTGATGCTTAGATGGATAAAATTAGTGGCAATGCTAACATTTACTTTGTGTTTTCTAAATGTAAGCATTGTTCTAAATTGTTTATTATGATGATGCATATTTTACAGATGAAGCCAAGTAACCTGTACCATGGCACAAAGCTAGTAGTTGTTGTAGTCAATTGAATTGTTGGTTCCAACTCTTCAACCTTCTTGCATCCGCATACGTGCTTTGGCCTCACCATGGGCAGAGTGGGCTTCCTAGCCCTTGACTTTGAGCTGGGCACATCACTCTGGGAGTGGCAGTGTGGCTCTGAGCATAGGCCTTAAGAGGCTTCACTTGTTTCCTTATTTCTACTTAGCCCTCTTGTGTTTCCAACATCACCAGGCAAACAACATGCCCTGGCTAATGTGCTGATCCAAGAAGGACATGGGAGTGGACTCATCCAGACAACCCATTTACCTGCAGCCAGAAGCAGAGCCACACCAGCTGTGGCCACCTGAAGCAGAGCCATCCAGCAGTGCCGAGCACAGATCTGTTGAGCTCTAATGAGCCAAAAACATGTGAGTAATCCTGAATGTTGGCTTAACCACTGAGTTTGGGGAGTCATTTGTTATACAGCAGTAACTAACTCAAACAGTAACAAAGCTGGGATGAAAGCTCTGCAGTCTGCCTACATGGTATATGCATTAAGCTCTGATTTACATTGTCTTCCATACTCTATACAGGGACAAAACTTAGCCTCCAATGAGCTGAGTGAACCTGAGCAAAGTGCTGAACTCTCTGGGCCTCAGTGTTGGCATTTGTAAAATGAGCAGGTTGAACTGAATCAGCATTTCTTAAGATACAGAACATTGGCTTCACATGACACTCAACTTTAAAAGGAAAAAAAAAGGATTCTATAATTCTTCTGGAATGGGTATTCAGTGAAGACACTTCAGAAATACTGGGCTAGAAAATCTGTTAGTCTTTGACAGTTCTGATATTCTGTTACTCCAGGTAACTGCGTGGCTCCTTCATGAAAACATCTACCCTCATTACAACATATGTATGAAACTAAAATAATCCCCTAATTCATATAATTTAAAGGCCACGTGCAGGGGAAGAAGAGAGTATCTGTGAAGAGGTCTTTTCTTACTCTCTTGAATCCCTGCATATCCTTTTAGCACCTTGAGCCAATGATGGCAGAGAGGAGGACCTGACCACTTCTCCTACCAGCCCACCCTATAATCAAGCTTACAGAAAAGCACACAGAAGGGAATAGGAACCTACCAGGACATTAGACATCTCTCAGGAAGGAATCTATGTTTACCTGCTCTTTCTCCTCACCTCCCACTTGCTCCTCAACTCAACCCTCGCTCATTCACTAAAAATGCTCTGCAACAGCACCAAATGGTCAAATTCTCCCATCTCTCTCCCTACCCTGCTCCTGCCTCTACAATTTTTGATATGGTTGAAACTCCCTCCTCCTTCGGCTTTCAGTCTTTCAGCACCCTCAGTTTCCTCTTCCTCTCCCGAAGTCACCCCTTGATGTAGGTGTTCCCAGACCTACCCCGCTGTCCTCTTCTTATTCCCCAGACAGACCTGGGCTATCTCACCCCTTCACACAGCGCCATCCTACATCCTAAAGTATCCTGTAAGTGTTTCTGTCCTTGCCCATTCAGCCAATCTCACACCAAATTACCTTCCTCCCACCGCATCTTCCTGGATTTATTCCCGGCCACTTCCATCACTGTGCCCTATAGTGTAGCTGCATAGAACCACCACACAGAGGTTTCTTAAACTTTTATCCCACATTTTTCATGCTTTTCCCTCTGCTTAGAATGCTTCTACTCCTCACTATCACTCCTGATTTTCCACAAGGCATAATCTGCTTCACCCTTCTCAAGTGTCAGCCTCTTGGTGAGATCCCTGTTCTCTCCCAGGATTACTCACTCCAGCTTCCATGTGTCCTGCTTTTATTAGAGCATGGCTTCCCACCCACCAGGCTGCAAACCACTTGAGGTCAGGTCTCTTTCTTAACTATCTTTGGAACTCCAGTGCCTAGCACATTCATAGTACCTAGAAAGGACTCGATAAATGTTAGCTTCAGTGAATGAATAGCACTGACCTGCCCATTCCTCCACGGATGGGCACTGCCCACTGGTTTGCTGCCTGTCAGCCTTTTCTGAGGATGCTCACAGTGCCCGAGGGGTAAATTCGGTTTCATTTGTAATTTTATTAGCAAATGTTCACTTTCCAAGTTTCCTCGGAGAAGCAAAATTAGAATCCAAGACAATCCTTTGAGACAGGTTGATCACCATGAAGCTCTGTTTCACTTTGTTTATGTCACTGAGGATAATATTAATTACATGCTGAAATTACCTTTTTATTACTTGGACACACATACACATACATAGTTCTAAAAAGGACAGGATTAAAGTGGTGCAAAGAAAAACTGAGACTAAGGGAAGTTGGAATTAGAGGAAAGATGTGGTGAAATGGGGGCAGAGCTATTCTCTCTCTCTCTCTTGCATACTCACTCACACATACTCACTCCAGGATGGGTCCAAAAATCCAACAACAAACTTAGTCAGAAGTGAAGCTGATTCCATTTAGATTCAATAAATTTTCAAGAACTAGGATTTAACAGGTTTGGAATAAATGAGGTGAGGACCTACAAATGGCAAATCATCCTAAAGCCTCTGTTCAGTCAAGACCCAGGGAAGAGAGGACGGACACTGGGGGATGGCAGGAGAAAAGTCAGGAGCTCTATCTCACCAGGTGGTTGAGCCACAGGAAAGAAGGTTTCCACCTGACTCTCCAAATTTTTAGCAGAAGCCCAAGAGCGTATAGCTCTAAGCTTCTCTCTCCTTATCCCTGCTACAGAGTCAGGTTTAGGGCGCAAAGGGAGGCCAGGGAGTCTCATCTGCAAGGAACATGAGTTGCCTGCCCTGGTGGATGGAGATGTGCTTTAAAGGACTAGCGTAAGGAAATGTAAGAGGCTCCAGCTTTATATAAACAAAGGAAACAGCAAGAACATCTGATTTTTATTGAATACTTACTATGTACCATCATTATAGTAAATACTTTTAAGTAGTATCTTTTACAAAATCTTTCCCCAAACCACAGAAGTGCTATTAGCCCTCATTTTCTAGGAACCAGGTGACCATGAAACACTAGTTATTAATAGAAGATGGCACAGTGAAGTATTTAAAGAGCTCAGGATTGGGGTCCAGGTCATTCCCAGTTTAACTCTTATCTTCATCATTTCCTACTGAGACATGAGGTCAATAAAGATGATTCACTTACAAGAGACAGAAATTAACTCAAAATAGCTCCAGCAATTAAAAGAAACTGGCTCACATAACTGGAAGAGGCAAGGATGGGCCTCTGATCCAAAACCACTGGACCCAGGACTCAGATACAATCACAGTGCTGGTCTCGGTCCTGTTTTGTGTTATTGGCTCATTCTCTCCTACTGAAGACCAGCTTCAAGTGGCCAGGGAAGCCTGGTAGCTCCAGGCATATAGTTTCCTCAGTGAAGAAGGAGAGCATCTTGCTTTCAAAGTCCTCATAGATTCCAAGAGAAAACACTGTAACTGGCCCTGTTGGGTCGTGCATCCTCCATTTGAACCCACTGCTGTCGTTACATGGACGGGACATTCTGTGACTGGCAACTGGCAGGCCCATCAGAATCACATGCAGGGAAGGCATGGCAGCTCTTCAAAAGTAGGGATATTGCGCATTCCAAAATAGTGGATGTCCACTACATTTTAACCTTAGACAAGTCCCTTAACCTTTGTGAGCCTTGGTTTCTCCACCTATTAAAAAAATGAGTAATAATACCTATTGTGCAAGGTTGTTAGGAGATATGAAAATCACACTAAGCACTTGGCACACAGAGGCATTCAATCTATGGTAGTCATTTTTGTTATTACTGGTACTATTATTGTTTTGTGGTTGTTTTTGACACAGGGATCGGAATTTGAAGCCCATCCCAGATTCCCAGATGTCTAAAGCACTCCTGTCCCCAGGGTGGAGTCCCCTTTGGCTCTGCAGCCAGACGCCTTGCACAACCCAGGCCCCGAGTGCCAAGGTTAAGCTGGTTCACCATCTGACGGCCGCGGAGCAGCGAGTGCCTCCCCAGCCCCAGCAATGTCAATACTGCCTTCCTGACTCCGCCTATTGTATCTGGAGGAAAGTGGCTGAGCATTGTCTTCCAGTGCTCCCCCCAGGAAGCATGATATCACCCTCTAACAAAAGCGGGAAAGCTGACAGATCTGCTGAGATGGGTGTGACCACCACACACACCTCACTGGCCAAGCCCTGGGCAAGGGGCTGTGACGAGCAGAGAGCAAATGGCAGCCGCCCACGGTGCCCTCAGCCTGATGCCTGACGGGCACCTTTGGCTTGTCCTTAAATTCTCCCCCTCTGTCATACCCATGCCCACGTTAGACATGGAACCACTAGTCGACAGGAATGCACTCCCTCTTTTTATCAGATGTGGTAAAAAAATAAATAAATAAAAAAAATCAGGACCCTACCCCTCTGGCAAATCCACGTCTTCACACCTGCTTCTGTGGCCTCTAGGAAGGGACCTTGGGAGGACAGTGAGCCTCCTACAGGGACAAGCAAGGCAGTGGGGTGGGATTTGTGGGGAAGCAGGCATGGCTAGATCTAAAAACCATTCTGCACGTGTGATGTGAGTTAGGGAATAGTCTGGCCGGACGGGTGGGAATTGGGTTATCAGCTTAAAATTCCAGAAATAAGGGAGGCAACTTTAGACATTCTCTTTCCTGAAGGCTGGGAGTGAAGCCAGCTGCTCCTGTGACGCCCTCCCCAGCTCCGGGGTGGCGATGCTGCCAGTGCAGCTGGCTCTCTGCACAATAACAGACCTGCAGGCCAGGGCGCCCATGCCAGGCCTGCACCCTGTCAGCATCTTAAAACTCTCTCTTTTAGCAAGTCTCTAAAATCCCAGGAAAGGAATCTGATTGGCTTTGCTTCTCCTACGACTCCCTGCCTGCTTCTTCCTCACTGAATCCTTGGCTGTCTCCTCTTTCTCTTTCCTTCACTGGATGCTCATAGCTTTCCTTAATATAAACTGAAGATTTCCACATCTCAGTCTCTTACCCAATTCTTTTCTGAGCTTCCGATCCAGAGGGCCAAATTTTGCTAAATACCTCCTTTACATGTGACTTCAAAATCAACACGTACAGAATAATTATTTGCTCCATCCAGTTTTCTCTGCCATGTTTCCCAGCACACTGAATGGCATCACCAGTATCCAAACCAGAATGCTGGAACAATGACGGTGCTCCTCCCTCTCTCTCAACCTCCTATATGCAACCAATCACTAACTCCTGCAGTTTCACCTCCCAAACCTCTCTCAAGCCCCCTGTTCATCCTCACAGTCTTCTTGCCTGGAAGGTTGGGAAGCCACAGTGGCCCCAGCCTACAGTCTCTGCCATGTTAATTCATCCTCCACATTTTCAATAGATTGACTGTTCCATGACATAAATCAGATATATCATGTATGATAGAACACCCCACTAAATTTCATCATGTACAGAATGAGGTACAAGCTACTTAAAATGTCCCACAAGGCCCTTCCTGATCTGACCTCAACCTTAATTCTCTACCTCCATCCTACATTCCAGCTTTACTCAACTTCCTCAGGCTTGCCCTGCTATTTTACACACACCCCCTTTTTATAAAGCCTTGCTCCATCTAATGAGAAGTTCCTTCTTCTCTCTTATTTATCTTCTTGATTGTAAAATCATTTGGCTATGAATAACTTATAACTATAACTGGCCATGGGTTTTTGGCAATATTCATGACTATTTAGTAGTTCTTGCAAAGTGAGAAAAATTCAACCCACAAATTGTTTTCAAACATCATTTTTTATATTAAACTCAGCAATTAATGTTGACATTATATGTTTTTTAGACATTTACGTTCAATTTAGATATTGCAATTTCATTTTGTATCACGGGACCCAATAATTTTCATAGCTCTTTAAAAGCTCAAGTTTTATAAATACCTTTATTTTGTGTAATACTTCTATTGTATCATTTATCACAACATTTTATAATTCATTTTGCCTATATTCATTTTTTCTACTAAAACGTGAGCTTAGCAAGTTGAAAAATA
This sequence comes from Microcebus murinus, assembly GCF_040939455.1. NCBI lineage: Eukaryota > Metazoa > Chordata > Mammalia > Primates > Cheirogaleidae > Microcebus > Microcebus murinus. Next base: position 52,077,562 of record NC_134115.1, on the reverse strand, counting down.
ATCCTTTTTTATATTTCTAGTTTGTAGTACATGGTCAAAACTAAGCCTTCAATAAGTCTTCATTTATTGAAAGAAAAATAAGTGAATGAATAAATGAATGATTGCCATGCAATAACTCAACAAATGTCTACTGAATAAAAAGTATACATATGTTATAGGTAATAGTCAACAATCATACCCAATCATACCCAATGCCCAATTTTAAGTAAAGGCCTAAACCTACTTTTATGAGTCTCTCTTTTACATACCTAATAGAAAAAAAAATCTTTTGGCTTTATTTACATCAAATATTGAACACAAGCCAACCTTTTAAGATAAGACTGAATATTACTTACAATGTATATGAAATTGATCTATTGTTATTTCAACGTAGCTGAAACCCTTTCTACAACACTCGCTTTTTCTTTTAGGTCTGCTGTGGAGTACCAGCAGTTCCTTAGTATGATCACAAAACTTTATTCAATAAAAATTACTAAACATGAAGTACATGTACTAATGAGAATTAAAAAGAAATAATATTATCAGAGATTGTAGAGGCTCATTGGCCTAAAAGGTCATGGCTCAAAGACACATGGTGAAGGAGCCTAGATTTAAGGGAAGATCAGGAGGAAGAATTGGCCCAGGCAAGTTGAGATGAATTGTGTTTGCAGAGTGGAGATGGAAAATGCCATTTCCAAATGTATGGAACAGCATGAACAAGAGCCAAGAGGACAGAATGTGAAGATTGTGGAGATGGGCCTGGTGAGAGCACACAGGCCATGAGCAGGGGTCCATGGATATGTGAGGGAGGCATTCGATGGCAGGCCAAGTATTCAGGCTTGCTGGGTGTGGAGTGGCCAGCACAAAATTTGAGGGATTGGATTATGTCAAGGTTTTGTAGAAGGAGACTGCATCTATGAGTACTGAGAGGTTCTCCTATATCCTGGAAAAGATTAGATCAGTCTTGACTAGCATGTGGTCCTCATAGCCACACTTCTCTTTTGATTATACTAGCTTTACTAATTAAGGGAGTTCTTGCTGGCTAAGCACTTTACATGCTTTATCACATTTGGTCTTCATAACAACCCTGGAAAATGGGCCTTTCATCCATTGAAGATGAGGAAAATGTGAGTTAGAGAAATTAAATAACTTGCTTATGGTTATTCAATTTGGGCTTTGACTTCATAATCCATGCTCTTAACTGCTTCTTCAGCTTGTCTACTACATTTGCTGTCAAATTTTTCAGGTCTTCAGTATTTAATGGATGTGCTCTCGGTAGTAGATTTAGGTGAGTACCATTTCTGGTTTGGACTTTATATTTCTGCTAATGCAATATATTACAGCTTATGCATTATCTTTTGAGCAAACAGAGCATGTATTGGCTCCCAGGAGTTTTGTGTATCCCCCAAACCTGGATGTCATTCCCAAGAACTTTCAACGAACCACGTCTGCCCCATATTAAACATATATAGTTTAATTTTTTGAACCCAAACACAGGTTTTGGTCCACCCTTCCAGCCTAGAGAAATCTATTTAAATACTGATTCTGTGCACTAACAAGTAAGCCATCTACAGGGAATAACCAGATGACACAATCACAAAGATACTTTTGAGGGATAGAGACTCAGGGAACAAATTGATAATTGCAGAGGAATTTAGAGCCCACCCATCTAAGGCTGCCAGGGGAGATAATATAGCTTTTTGAGATGGACTTGGAAGACCCCTTACCTCCTGGAGTGATGCCCTAGAAGAACTAAATTCTTCCAGGAAGCTCACCCAGGGCAGGGCTGAAAGGGAAATGCTAAGACCTCCTAACAAAGACAATGCTTAGAAGGCAGCATCTGTGAAGAAAGTAAAACTCCTCCCTCAGAGGATAATTCCACAGGGTGTCTGATCCCAGCTTCTAGACCTCCACCCTTGATTACTTGGACCTGACACTGGCTTTCCAAGACCAGCCCTAATAAGGAGGTTCTATCTGAGACCACTTCCCCATAACTGCATTTCTTCTGCCACCCCAGACAAGATGTTCACTATCTCTAAATCCAGGTGTTATTTAAAATGTCAAATGAGACAGGCAGGAAAGAGCTATGAAGACATGCAACTAGAGACTTCCCATTGGATCAGTATTGATCATATAGGACATACCATGCTACAGCAGAAAGTGATTTTTTGGCTTGTTTTTCTATATATACAACTCTTTAGAGCAAACAGACTGATTTGGTGAGGATAGGGGAGTAGAGAAAAATTAGTATGTTTATGAGAACTTGTTTGTAATCTGAATTAGGCAATGATTCTCAATTGGCATGGGAAAGCACCAGAATCTAGGAGGGTTTGTGGGGAGGCTTCTGAAAGCTACATACCTTCTCCAACCCTCATATGGGTCAGCATCTCTGCTACCCAGAGCCACCTTAATTGGGGCAAATGTGGCATATTTTTTCAGTTCTTTTCAGTGTTCAGAAAAATTGAATGAGAAGTAATCCACTGGATTAGAGAGATAAACTCATAAACCTCTTACTCCATTACTATAGTCTACTAGTGGAGTTTGGCTTGAAGAATGGGCTCCTGTGGCTACAGACATGATCATCCGGATTCCCGTTGCAATTGCCAAGACTTGAGTGTTCTTGTTCATGGAGGCTTGGTCTGGGGATGCCAGTTAGGATTCAACACAACCTTGGAAACTAACCTTGCTAGTGTCACCCTTCCTTTCCAATAAGAGCATGACCTCCTTCCTCTCCTTGGTCCTCTCCCTCCTGAGGTCAATGTTGTTTAGACATGGAGCAACTATTTTGGCCACATGGTCATTTTGCTTGATTTTGTGACAGCTCTTCTAAGCTTATATTGCAAAGTAACATAACATAATCACTTTAGGGGATAAAAGCGAGTTAAAACAGTCGTGTGGCTGGGTGCAGTGGCTCATGCCTGTAATCCCAGCAATTAGGGAGGCCAAAGCAGGAGGATTGCTTGAAGCCAGGAGTTCAAGACTAGCCTGGGCAAAATAGCGAGACTCCTGTCTCTACAAAAAAAAAAAAAATTTTTTTTAATTATCTGGGTGTGGTGGGGTACACCTGTAGTCCTAGCTACTCAGGAGGCTGGGCAGGAGGATTGCTTGAGCCCAGTAGTTTGAGGTTACAGTGAGCTATGATCACACCCCTGCACTCCAACCTGGGCAAGAGAGCAAGACTCTGTTCCAAAAACAAAGCAACCAAAAAACCCAGTTTTGTGTGCACACGTGTGTGTGTGTGTGTGTGTGTGTGTTATTTAATCTAAGAGGTACCTTGGAGAAACTATAGATACCTGGGCTTTGCATTACTATAATCCCTGGTGTAGAATCAGTTTCAGATTTCATGTTGCTAATAAATGTGGCACTCAGAAAAAAAAAAAAAGCAAACCAAAAATAGCATCACAATATTTACAGATGCATTTTAGTGGACAAATCAACATTTCTACGTTAATATAAACAATCTGTTTACATACTGAATCCATTTAAAATAATCTTTTATTTTCAGCAACATGTTACATGTTCTTAATCTTAAAAAACATTATTAAACTCTCAACATGTTGGTTATTGAAAGCAAATTGCAGAGCTGTAAAACAAAGTGTATGTAATTCTGTTATCTTACTGGATTAATTTTCAATTTGTTGAATACATAAAACATTTCAAAAAATAGTATAGCGGATACTTATGTATATTTGGATCAAATTCTGTTAATAGGATATAACCTGCACCCATTACGTTCAGTAAATTTTCCCTAATTCCTCTCCAATATCAATTCAATTTTCATTATAATAACTTCTAACTGAAGGGGAGAGGCTGATGGTGATGATAATGTATTTGTGACCTGCAGTTCAGGTTTTGATATTACTTTCAGTCTGTGTCATATAGTGTGAGTGAACTACGGAGGCATGCCACTATCTAGAAAATCTGAGCAACACATACACCAACCCTAAACGCTTTCTGGCCAATCATTCCTTAACTCTACAAGAGGTTTCGATACTCTCCTGCGCCCAATGATACTGGTAACTGCCTAAATTTTCCCTTCATTCAGCCAATAAACACTTTATGAATTACTCTATGCCAAATATTTTTAACATAAAACAAATTATATAGTCCTAATCTCCCTGACCCTAACTATTAAACCCCGCCCAAATACCTGTAATTCTGTTGTTTTAATTAAACCAGGGTACAGACACAAAATCTTTATAGAAAAGCATTATTGTTCTCATTTAACAATGACAAACCATTTATTGCCTTAAGTGGACCCCATAATTCTTAGCATGAATTTCATTTTTTAAAAATTACTCAAGATTATCTTTGAAGCAGATAAAACTAGGTTTGTTCTTTTTTCTTTTTAAATGAGAAAACATTCCAGAATAAGGAGCAGGAAAATAATGCATGACCGTAAGTAAGCAATCTCTTCATATAAGATGATTTGATCAGTCCTCAGTTTGTGGCAACACAGGGGACAATGACCATCCAGAGGAGAAACTCTAGAAAATCTGTTCATGCTTCAAGGACTTTGCATTTCAACTCTACCATATATTAACCAGAGAGCCACAGAAAACAACGCCTTTGCCACAGCTACCCCTTGTTAACCAGCACTGATGAGATTTGGTGAGAGAGCCCAGAATTCACTAACTCTGTTTTTACAAACACTAAATTAAGAAATAAAGCCAAACCTTACCAGAAAGGAGCACGCTGACTCCGTAGAGAACTAAGCCGGCTAGAGTCCATGCTTCCCCAAATCTCTCCATCCAGTTTCCACAGATGTGCATGAGGTCCCAAGGATCCTTTCAAAAACCCAGAGGTTTGTGACTTTCCATTCGCATGTTCTATGAGGTCTTGTTTACAAGTTAGAGGCAAGAAGGAACAGCACAGAAGCAGGCTGTAACAGTCTCATTTCTGTCTGAGCACAGGGAGTTTTAAGTTCCTTTTTCCTGTTTCCTTTGTAGATTAGGATGGGAAAGGCAGTATCTTAAAGGCATTTGGTATCAGCAGGGCTGGGGGCACTCAAGCCCTATCCATCTTGCAATTCATCAAAACACTTATCTGTTGCTGTTGCTTCTGCTGCTGCTTTTGCTGCTGCTGCAGGGGTAGAAGAATTTTGTTGGAAGTGTGGGTCCCGGTCAGCATTTTCAGAAACAATAGGGGTATCCTCTCAGAGGCGGGAAACTGAGAATAACAAACCCTCCACCTATGTATGGTATGTGATGATGACCAACCCTTCTCGAACCTCTAACAGCTCTCCCGGGGCCACTTGGGATCCCTCACAGAAGGGGCTTTTGGGTGTGGGAAGCAGTTTTAGCTTTTATTTTCTCATTTTAACCCACATGGTTTGAATTGGGAAAAGAAGTTTTCCGTGATGAGAAAACACAACCTGAAAGGCAATTAATTTGAGCGAGCACCAGTGAGGTCAGTTCTCAGCGTAGCCACAAGAGACTAGAATCTAAAATCATTTCAGCCTGTTTTCTTTCACACAGATGGCCTATTTGTTGGCCATGAGCCCAAAGATACCCATGCTACTGGCTATAGCTTTAATTAACAACTCATCGGAAGGTGATCTAATTTCTTGAAGAACTGGGCATTGAGGGATTTTAGTAATGAGAGGGATTTCATAATTATTGAGCAATGATGTTTCAGAAGCAAATTATATGCAAAATTTTAAAAATAATCTGTGTAAAACGCAAACATAAGTAATTAGATTGGGATAAAAATAGTGTTCATAAGAGCAGAGAGAGTACGTAAGTCAAAAGGAAATATACATTGGAATTACGGTATCTAAAATGAGATCAGAGACCCTAAAATTATCCAGATGATAATTTCTCGGCAATATGAGTTATGACTTTAGGATGGAGAATAATCTGTTCATCGCCTGCCTTCAAGCCTGAGGAAAGAATTGAATCGTACTCCTCCTTTTCCTACCTACCACGAGAAAAGGCATATGCTACTAGTCTTGACTAATTTTTGTGCCAGGTTTTATCACATCTGCGACTGATATTGAGAACCAATTAATGTTTTTACTCTGCTGGGATGGAAAAGCCCAGGTTCCATCTGCAAGCAGATAGGGGTTCAAATACTGGCTTAGCCACATGTGTGTCCTGAGGCAAATTACTTAATTTCTTTGAGCCTCAGTTTTAACAACTGGAAAATGGCAATAATACCTCCTTCCTGGTTTTTTTGAAAGGTTCAAGTGAGGTTTAAAAATATATGAAAGCATCTGGCACTATGCCTAGTTAACTGAAGCTTTTCATCGAATGTTAATAAGTTTGTTTCCTTTCATCTTTTCTATTCTCTCTCAATGTAGGTCCCAAGAGCGTCTACCAAAAAGCCCTTCTCTATTCCTGTGAGATGGCTTTAAGTTTAAACACCATAAAGAACTGGTCTAGGAGTTGGGCATCCCGGGTTCTAGTCCCAGCTCTGCCATTCTCTGCCTAGGAGGCCTTGGGCCAATCATTTCCCATCTCTAGTCCTCAGTTTCCTCAGTTGTAAAATGAAGGATTTATATTGGATGTGACTAATTTTTCTTCTGATTCTGTCATCTCAGAAGTCCAAAATGATTAAATGGTCCCACTCTCAGCATCCCCCAGTTCCCAGGTCCTTTCATGTGGGTAGTTCAAAGAAGATGCTGGCTTTGTGTCTCTGTCAATATGAAAGCTAGGGATGGTCACAAATGTGCTTTATTTTAAGGGCATGATGGTTGAGGCTTTGTGAGGTCCACTGGCCCCAAGCCATATGGAGCAGTAATGGAAGGCCTTGGAAACAACCTAACTCCAGGTCTCCTGCCTCCCAGGCACAAGCGTCCTCTGTGCTTGATGGCATACAAGGAAGTTGTCACCACTGACACCCCCTCCTGTTGGCTAGTTCTTGCAGGCTGAAGGTACTACGTTGCTTCCTTTTCTGGACTGACTCCTTCCACTATACAGAAAAGCTGCTTGGTTCCATCTTTTCCCTCACTATCCAGAAAAATGCTCTCTTACCCAGAAGTGTTACTTAAGTTCTTTCTCCCTCCATGATCCAGAATGGGTGACTCCATTTCATTCTTCTCTCTGCAGTCCAAAATGTTTCTTGGTTTACTTTATTTCTTCATTATCCAGAAGAACAATGTGGTTTAATTTCATCTTACAGGATCCAGACAAATTATTCCATTTAATCCTTTATACTATTTATCCAGAATAGTCAAAAGGCTGAGCAAAGGCCGGGCGCGGTGGGTCACGCCTGTAATCCTAGCACTCTGGGAGGCCGAGGCGGGCGGATTGCTCAAGGTCAGGAGTCCGAAACCAGCCTGAGCGAGACCCCCGTCTCTACCAAAAATAGAAATAAATTAATTGACCAACTAAAAATATATACACAAAAAATTAGCCGGGCATGGTGGCGCATGCCTGTAGTCCCAGCTACTCGGGAGGCTGAGGCAGGAGGATCACTAAGCCCCGGAGATTGAGGTTGCTGTGAGCCAGGCTAATGCCACGGCACTCACTCTAGCCTGGGCAACAAAGTGAGACTCTGTCTCAAAAAAAAAAAAAAAAAAAAAGGCTGAGCAACCTATCTTTGGGATGTCTGAATTTTTAGCATGAGATGTAAATTCCAGATATAAACATAACTTGTGAACAAAAATTCCCAGACATGTTCTGCTCCAGCTCTTTGTACCATGGATTTTACAACATGGAGAACCAATCAAGGAACAATAATATGAGCTTTACCACACACTTTGGGGTCAATAAGCTTGCAGAGCTGATTGGCAACAGGTTGGGAAGTTGCAAAACTGGATGGCATGCCAGGATTTGCAAGGGAAGGGAGAGGCCACTTCCATGTCTGGACAGGACTTTCCCCAATACATGATGTATTAAGGAAATACCACATACTTGGACATGGGCACAACCCTCTAAAAAGCCAGCTGTGGCCATCACTAGGGCATCTTCATTCTCTGAAGAGTCTTGTTGAGGACCAAGTGAACCAGCTGTTTACCCTCAACTGCTTCATCCACCTGGAACGTGGAAATTCTCCTCCCATCATAGCCTACCTCCTAATTATCTTCTTGGTCTCAGCCTCAGAAAAGTCTCCCCAGACCATTCAATCCAATTAAGCATTCAATCCAAAGCACCACCAACTAAGCACCACCACCATCCCCCCAGCCCCCATTATTTTCTTACAACACCCTGTTCTTTTCTTTCATGGTAGTAATCATCATTGGTTGTCATATAGTTATATCTTTACCTTTTTAATGTCTTCCTCTGCCCCCAACTTGACTGCAATCTCCATGAGGCCGGGACCATATCTAACTTATTCACCACTGAATTTCTAGAACTGAGCACAATGCCTGGCACACAATAGGTCTTAAATGTTTAATGAACTGATGAAATGAAAATATTTCCATTGTTACATGCTCAAGTCAAGAAAAGGGCTTTGGAGTCAGGCCCTTGATTACATCTGTTATATCTGTAATTTACTCTCTGTGTGACCTGGTCAACTTAATTCAAATCTCTGAACCTCAGATTCCTCATCATTAAAATGGGGTAAAATGCTTAATTAGCAAGAAAATATACAACATCTGAATAAAGGCTCTCTATGGGTTCCTTCTCTAACCACTGCCACTGGGCTGTTACATACAGCTATTTGCAATGAGGAAATGAAGTTCCACGCAGGCTAAGTTACTTTCTGCAGTGGGTAACAGAGGCAGTTTCAGAATCATGGTCTCTTGGCCTCCAAATTTGCAAGCTTAATATGTGATTCTTTATTTCATAGTTCGCCTCTAGATCAAAATGTACAGAAAAGTAGATAAAGAGAAATGTAGGAAACATCACAAATGCCAACAAGTTATACTCAGACCTTAAGGAAGTATTTGAAATAAAACTTTGACAGACAATGAAAAAGTCTGGTGATGGTTACACTGAGAAACAGAGTCTATTCGCAGTGTGCTTGTGAAATAGTAATATCTAATGTCGGGATCGGTGGGTGCTCCATTGCCTCGATTCAGGAAAATGAAAGGGACCTCCTCATGATTCAAGCTCATTTAATTTAATTTGATTTTTCCAGACATACAGCAAAACAAAAAAGAAAATCAAACCAAACCAATGAACAAAAGAAACAAGCAAACAAGCCACCAGGCTGATATTTCATTTTCTACTCTCTGCTTTTTACATTGAATATATGAAAAATATCCAAGAACAGGCATGGTGGTTTACGCCTGTAACCCCAGCACTTTAGGAGGTCGAAGTGAGAGGACTGCATGAGGCCAGGAGTTAGAGACCAGCCTGAGTGACATGGCCAGGCCCTGTCTCTACAAAAAATTTTTTAAAAATTAGCCGGCAGTGGTGGCACCTGCAGTCCTAGCTACTTGGGAGTCTGAGGTGGGAAGATCACTGGAGCCCAGGAGTTTGAGATTACAGTGAACTATGATCATACCACTGCACTCCAACCTGTGTGACAGAGCAAGACCCTATATCTAAAAAAAAAAAAAAAAAGATTTTGAGACAGATAAACAAAAATATAAATAAATATTATTAATAAAACAATTTTTGTGAAAAGTTATAGAGAATAACTTACACAATGCCCCTATAAACTAGTATCACATGTCTAGAAGTCAGTATCACACACATGTAGCAAAAGCCTTATACATATATCCTTTGGCCCAGAAAATCCACTTTTATGACATACACCAAGCCAAAATCAAAGATGTGCCCCCAAATTTATGTACAAGGGCTTTACAGAAGCATTGTTGATAAAAATAGAACCCTGCAAATAATCTAAACAAAAATGGGTTATGTATATAAATAATGGTACACAGTGAAGTACCAGACAAATGTTAAAATATTGTGGTGAAAGCATATTGACATAGAAAGACGTAAAGATGTTTATGGTATATTGTTTATTGGAAAATAACAGTTTAAACAGGATGAAATTTACACACACACATGCACTCACACACACCACGTATATAGGACAAATTTATATCAAAATGTAAATAGTGGCTATTTCTGAGGTGTTGGAAAACTGATAATTTTTATTTTCTTCTTTGTGCTTTTCTATAATGTCAACATTTTAAAAAATACCTAGCATATATGTAAAAATGAAGAAGACCGGGGGAAGATCCTTGAGACAGTTGACCCAGGGAAGTAGGATGTATACGTTAAAACATCCACTGGCAAATAAGAAATAGAATAAACCTCAGGCTCCAGGAGGTGAGCAAACAGATCAGGTGTCAACCTCCTAAACCATCACCTGGGCATTCTGCCTTTTGCTATCTGTGGGCACTGAGCTGCCACAGCCATCACATCTGACTTCTTAAGGACTTTCATGAACTTGTTTTGGAACCAGCTTTACTTAACAGTAGCCAGCAGAAAGGGAAGGGTCGTCAACAATTAAGTTTTGGTCTTCAGCCAGAACACCACAGTTAAAACGGCAACACCCACTCTGGTCTGGAGTAAATAGCCGTGGAAAATACCTGACCTTCTCCAAACTCCATTTACTTTAAACCCTCTCAGCTATTGCAGCATTTTTTTTCTTTTTCTTTTTTTTTACCATCTAAATGGCAAGAACTGTGCTAGTTGCCATAGGAAGAGACACAGAAATTAAAGATGTGGTCTCAGTTTTGAAGCTCACAATTATACAATCCCAGCATGGTGACAATGCAGCAAAACAGGAAAAGTTAAATAACAAAATCAGGCATTGTGTGGTTAAATACCAAAGGGTGGTACAGGCAGTAAAAGTTTTGTTTTGTTTTTTTTTTTTTTTTTGAGACAGAGTCTCACTTTGTTGCCTGGCCTACAGTGCCGTGGTGTCAGCCTAGCTCACAGCAACCTCAAACTCCTGGGCTCAAGCAATCCTTCTGCCTCAGCCTCCTGGGTAGCTGGGACTACAGGCATGTGCCACCATGCCCGGCTAATTTTTTTCTCTATATATTATTTGGCCAATTAATTTCTTTCTATTTATAGTAGAGATGGGGGTCTGTCTCTTGCTCAGGCTGGTCTTGAACTCCGGAGCTCAAGCAATCCTCCAGCCTCGGCCTCCCAGAATGCTAGGATTACAGGCGTGAGCCACTGCGCCCAGCTTAGGCAGTAAAAGTTTTAATAGTTCTTTGCTTTGGTATCCTTTAGACTGGAAAGCACCAATTCTAGTACCTTTTTTCTTTTCCTAAATAAATACTCTAGGTATTTATTTCCTTGACACAGGTGGCAGCTTTCCAGATAGACTATAAGCCCCTTAAGGCAGGAGCTTTGTAATTTATTTCAGATGATCCTGTGCTCTTCTCTCAAGGGCTTAAGAGAAAGAGTAACCAGGATGCCCCTGAAACCACTATGACACCTAACAAACCACACCCTAACTTAGCAGGTTAAGACAACAGTCATGTATGTAGCTCATGATTCTGTTGGTCAACAGTTCAGGCTCCCTGGACAGTTCTTCTCATGTCAGCTGGCCTCCCTCATGTGTCCACGGTCAAATGCCAGTCACTAAGGTAGTTCAGCTTTCTGTATGGGCCGACTATCTGTGGCAACAGGGCTACATCAGCGGGAGCTTGTTCCATTCAGTGCTGTTGGCACTGATGGCTTAAATGTCCAAGAAAAGCTCTCCGCATAGAGGCTGCTTTTTGCACATAAGATTTATAATATCCACATGTGTGTTCCCATAAGTGACATTGAAGATATCTCTGCCAGAGATTGGGAATATGGAAACGTCACTATAAAATAATTAAACAATAATCCTCAGACTTCTAACACCACTCACAAAACTGCCAGAAACTCAGGTCCAAATCTCTCCCTTTTGATTCCCTGGGGATAAAATAGTGGAGGCTAAATTCCAGCCACATGGAAGTCCCCTGCGCTTTGTGACTCAAGGCCTATTCGTCAGCTCTGCACTGTGGACTCTTGGCATGGCCTGCGGTGCCCTACAGAAGCCATCCTGCCAACTCTCCAGCTCTAGATGGAGCCACCCTCCCTCTGAGATAGACATCAGTCCTTGTCAGATACAAAAGAAAACAAAACAACTGTAATGAGGAATTTAACAAAGACAACTCAAAATAGAAACTAATTTGTTTTATGGAGGCATTTTTTTCTCTTGCATTTAGCAAAATACTCTTTAAGTCAGAGTCACAGACTCTCTGTGCTGTACATTTTTTGACGTCAGAAAGTCCAAATTTGAGTTGACCTTTGAAATTGACATTCCATCATCATACTATGTTAACAGTGTGGGTTTTGTTTTGTTTTATTTTGGTTTGGTTTGGTTTGGTTTTTGAGACAGAGCCTTACTCTGTCACCCAGGCTAGAGTGCCGTGGTGTTAGCCTAGCTCACAGCAACCTCAAACTCCTGGGCTCAAGCAACCCTCCTGAGTAGCTGGGACTTTACAGGCTTGCGCCACCATGCCTGGCTAATTTTGTCTATATATTTTTAATTGGCCAATTAATTTCTTTCTATTTTTTAAAAGAGATGGAGGTCTCGCTCTTGCTCAGGCTGGTTTCGAACTCCTAACCTTGAGTGATCCTCCCGCCTCGGCTTCCCAGAGTACTAGGATTACAGGCATGAGCCACCGCGCCTGGCCGACCGTGTTTATTAACGATAATTTTCTGTTCTTTAACCTGGCTTAAAGGACAGAAAATCTAGAAGCAGGAAAAGCTTATTTAATCATTTATATGTGTTTAACTTAAAATACAGATACACATTAACACCTACAGACACAGGTACAACTTAATACACACATAATTTATGCTATGGTGGATTTAACCAACCTGGCATATCTATAAATTGAATAAACTAGGGTCTCCCCAAATATGGTTCAAAATGTTGTTAAGAAAACAAGCCTTATAATCAGAAAAGCAAGTATAAATGCCTATGCCCACCATTTCCTAACATGTTACAACAGATATTTAAGCCTCAGCTTCCTTACCTGTAATGGTATTTTGAAAGTACTTACCTTACAAGGTTGTTATAAAGATTATATGAGATAATGTATATACAATGTTTAGCACAGTGCCTGGGACAGAGTATGTAAAAAATGAATATTACTATGTATTCTTATTGTTAATGCTTTAATAATCAAGTTAATAGTCATCACTTATATGAAGCTTGTGATGTTTCTCAGTGATTAATTTAAAAGATGAAAACAATTAGTACAAAATATGTTCATATAGTTTTAAGTGATCACAAGAGAAAAAAAATCATCATAAATAATTCAAGTATGCTTCTGTTTTCATTTATTTCTCAAAGTAACATTTTGTTCAAGTGTACTTATGTCTTGATTACCTCAGAAAACATTTGTTAAACCTCATTCGCCTTAAAAAATAAAACAACTTCACAATGCAAACAGAAATGGAAATGAACTTCCAGTTTAGATAGTGAATTAATCATATGCATTAGCTACTTCTCCCCCTCAAAATCCATTAAAATAAAGTAAATGAAGTTTTTAAGGACATAGAACCAGCAAGGCAACAAAAATAAAAAAGAGGATAGAAACTACAAAATGTTGGAAGCTAGACACTGTTAGACCAGAGTTCACTAACATAGCAGACACTGAAATACTACTGTTAAGTGACCAGTGGGGGAAAGCAATATACACTGGAGAACCTTTAAAAGACCATAAATTAGTGAGTACTTATACCTATGGAAGTAGGGATAAGGTAGAATTAAAATTAAGAGGAGTCGTTGAAAATATGTTTAAAAACCATTTAGGCAGGCCGTGCGTGGTGGCTCACGCCTGTAATCCTAGCACTCTGGGAGGCCGAGGCCGGCGGATTGCTCAAGTTTGGGAGTTCTAAACTAGCCTGAGCGAGACCCCATCTCTACTAAAAATAGAAAGAAATTAATTGACCAACTAAATATATATATATCCAAAAATATTAGCCAGGCATGGTGGCGCATGCCTGCAGTCCCTGCTACTCGGGAGGCTGAGGCAGGAGGATTGCTTGAGCCCAGGAGATTGAGGTTGCTGTGAGCTAGGCTGACTCCACAGGACTCACTCTAGCCTGAGCAACAAAGTGAGACTCTGTCTCAAAAAAAAACAAAAACAGTTAGGCAAAATGAGATAACTTCACCTACCCAACAGGGGCTATAATGAGAAAGATAGTAACAAGTATTACACACAGGATGTGGAAAAAGGAGCCCTTGTACCTTGCTGGTGGTAATGTAAATGCTAATGTAAATGGTACAGCCACTTTGGAAAACAGACCAACAGTTCCTCAGATGATTAAACACAGATCCAGCAATTCTACTCCTCAGTATATACCCAAGAGAAGTGAAAACATGTCTACACAAAAAGTTATACAGTTCATGATTGTTCATAGCAGCATTATTTGTAATAATCAAAACATAGAAACACCCAAACCATCAAATGATGGATGAAAATAAAATATGGTATATCCACACAATGGAATATAATTTGGCAATTAAAAAAATGAAGTACTATACTAATTCATGTTACAACAATCATGTTATAACAAGATGGACTTTGAAAACATGCTGAGTGAAGGAATCCAGTCAGAAAAGACCATATATTGTATGATTCCATTTATGTGAAATGTCCATACTAGGCAAATTAATAGAAATAGAAAGCTCTGGTTACAAAATATTTCTTGTGACAAAGAAACTTGCTTTCTTAGAGAGGGCATCCCTAATTTTGAGAATAAGTTAAGCAGTCCATTTTTTTCTAATTTTTAGAGAATATCTGTTTACAAAAGAGAAAGAAAAACAGACCCTTATGCCATAACACAGCCCAAACACTTGCATATATTTTCTCTTATTCAATCTTCCACAACCTTAAATGATAGTAATTTCTATTCCCATATTACAAAGAAACATTACATAAATAATCCCCAAGATCACAGAATATGTAGTAGATTTTCAATGAGTATTTACTGGAAATAAAATAAAAGAATGAATAAAAACAGGTTATGCATGTGAAACAAAAATTATACATTGACCAGCGTCAGAACATCCGCGCCGCCCACAGGCATGGACTGTGGTAGCAGCAGCAACTGCAACAGCGGTCAGGCTCCCGGCTCGGGTCCCGAAGGGGAGCAACGGCCCGACGGGTAGCCCTTGGCCCCAGATGGCAGCTCCCCGGACAGACTCTGTGGCTTCCCAGTCTGCTCTCCCACCGGACAGAGGAACTCTGAGGGCAGGAATGATGTCCCTGGGGATCGAAAGGCACAGTGCCCCTCCATACTACAGACCCTCCATCAGCGCTGGCAAAATGAAGGCATGAATGAATAAACCTTGCCGCCCCGTGTATAGCTGTGGGTATCCTAAAAAAAAAAAAAAAAAAAAAATTATACATTGCTAAAGGTAGAAATACATAATGGATTTAAGTATTATTTATTTAGAAAGTTCAGTTGTTGTTCAGTGTTCACTGAAATTTTCAGAAAAGGCTTGAGGGGATGAGAGTTGAGTTAGGCTTTGAAGTGTGGATAGAATATAAATAAATGCATGGTAAAAAGGAGGACATTTCAGGTGGAGGCAGCAGCCAAAGGCAAAGTTATGGGTGGACAAGAACATGGTTGTGTAGAGAGTGAAGTGGATTAAAGCACTTTCCTAGGGGCCTTTGATCTGTAATTGTCTTTTTTTTTTTTTTTTACTACAGTATATATAGGCTTTGCAACCTATGTCTACTAATTTTATGGCTAAAGTTAATATTTAACTTTCCTCAATATAATGACAAATATGGAAACATCATCAGATAAATCATTAAGTCAAAGAATGTAAGAATGAGGAGACCCATAAAATTTCCCAGGATAATACAGATGGTAAGTGGCAGAACTGGGGTGTGAACAGACATTTCTGGTTTCTCAGTTCTATGTTCTTTGTACCTACAGGGTTCGATTGCTCATTTACAAATGAGGAACTGAGTCTGAAGAAGTTATATTACATGGTTTTTATTAAAGAGATATTCAGTGAGGTTTTTCAGTTCTATTTTCTCTGGAAACACAGACAGAATATCAGAATACAACAATATAAATAGACCACAGCTATTAGGCCCTGTCATACAGAAACAGGAGTCAAAAGTAGAGGAGCAGGATAGGGAGGAAGACTATTCTCTTTGGTCTGCATTGAATTTGAGTTGCTGCTAGATAAACTTTGGATTTTCAGAGCACTATTCTCAGAAAATAACTCCAAATTATGGGGAAACCACTTGGAGTTTTGGCAGACCTTGTAAACTATTTGTATATATATTCATTTATTCTAATTCCAGAGATTCCTTTACTCCTCCAGTTAAGTGACCAAGTTGTGTATCGCCCCTTTGACAGTTAGGTATTATGTGTGTGCATTTCCTTGGCTTGATAGTTTAAATTACCCTCTAATCATTTCCCTCTTTGAAGATTTAGGCTTAAAAGAAGAGATACAGCACTTCTTAGTCACTCCCACGCTAGAAGATATGCCTGGTTCTCTACCTTCACCCCCTTCTCCTCTTCAGTTCACTGGAAACATGATAAAGAACAGGCCCAGGGCTTATCCAAACCTAGAGCTGATTAAAAAAGACAATCCCAATGTTACTGCAAAAGAATATTCTGTATCCTGCCCCTGACTTTTCCCAGGAATTAAGGAAGAATCTCTCTACCTTTTCATGAACACATTACTCACTTAGTTTGAGTTAGTGTTATATTTTTTTAAAAAAATAGTCTATTTAGTCCTTTAAAAAGATGGCAAATTTTTTAGTTATATAGATAGATAGATAGATATAAATATTTTCTAGAATTCTCTCAAGCACAGTAATTGTGATACAAGAAAATGAAACTGATAAGAAATTAAAGTAGTATTCCCGGCCGGGCGCTGTGGCTCACGCCTGTAATCCTAGCTCTTGGGAGGCCGAGGCGGGCGGATTGCTCAAGGTCAGGAGTTCAAAACCAGCCTGAGCAAGAGCGAGACCCCGTCTCTACTATAAATAGAAAGAAATTAATTGGCCAACTGATATATATATATAAAAAAATTAGCCGGGCATGGTGGCGCATGCCTGTAGTCCCAGCTACCCGGGAGGCTGAGGCAGAAGGATCACTTGAGCCCAGGAGTTTGAGGTTGCTGTGAGCTAGGCTGACGCCACGGCACTCACTCTAGCCTGGGCAACAAAGCGAGACTCTGTCTCAAAAAAAAAAAAAAAAAATAAAGTAGTATTCCCATTGCCTAAATTTCTCAGTGTTGAGAAAGCAAGCTAATAATACTTAGACAAATTTATGTACTTTGTTTCAAATTTCATCTTTTTGATGTCTTTTTTAATTCATTCACTTGGCTATGGATTAATCATGCTCTTATCCTGTTTACCTACAGGAATGAAATCTTACAGTTTTAAATTTTTACCATTTTGAATAATTTTCTTTTAGCCAATTTTCATCTTTCATATTTTTAAAGTTAAATATGCAGATTAAGTATGTCAGTCTTTCTTATTTTATATCTACTGGGTATAAAATGCATATTTCTCAATGGAAATTACTAATGGAGAATTTTTTAAAATGGTAACTAGCCTCTATTAATGTTCTTCCTATTAACAGGAATGATCTGATAAATATGTTTTTTGAAGTTTCCTTTTCATTCCACCCTATAAATCATGGTTTTTATACTATTCCCTACAAAGATGCACTGTAAAAGTAGTGAATTGAGCAGTTAAATCTGCTAAGACTTCTTACACACTTGTTTAAGGACTTCATCATTTCTATCTCCACAGACAGCCTTTGTTCTTGGAACTCTCTCCCCTTCCTTCACTCCCTACTACACAAAAGTGGTGAAAAATGTTTAAGTGTTATGTATCAGCATGCTATACACCACAAAACATCTAGCCAAAAAAATAAGAAGCCAATGAGCTTGAAAGGAAAATTATGTAACAGCCACACGATTATGTATTACTAAGATGCTCAGATATCCTGTTTTAGGATGGCATTTGTTATGAAGAGGAAAGTCACCTACTGATGAAAGTGAACTTGGAAAGAATTCTATTTCCATATTCTTTCTTCTTTAAGCCTCCTGCCCCTTCCCCCATCCCCCTACCCAACTCAAATTTCCAATAACAGTAATTAAAAAGGAGGACATATCCCAATGGAATATCTCTTTGTTTAAAATTTCCTTACCAGAAGTTTGTTGTTCTTTTTAAAAAACAAGATATTACATTTATTGCTGCATGTTGTGTACAAGCGACATTTTCTATAAAAGTGACAAAATGTTTTTACGTTTCTTGCTGCAAGTGTAAAACAATTTATCAAGATCTATTAAAATTTAAAATGCACATATCCTACAATCTAGTAATCCTACTCCTGGGAATCTATCCCAAAGAAATAAACACATCAGTAGATAAAGACATACAAGGATGTTCATTATAGCATTGTCTCTAGTGCCAAAAGGTTGAACAAAATGAATGCTCAACAATTGGGGGATTGCTAAATAGATAACGCTACATCTTATCAAGGAATATTGTGCTGCCATTAAAAATATGAATTCAAGTTATCCCCAAATGAATTGGAGGATCCTACACATAATGTTGAGTGAGAAAAGCAGCCTGCTTTATAATATGGTCCCATTTTTTAATTAATGATTTTTAAAACCCTGCATTTGCATATGAATATAAGTATATATATGAATAGGTCTGCATAGAATTATATAAATCAAGAAAAAAATGGATGGATACATATTAGATTGTTAACATGGATTACTATGGAAATGGAGTGTATGGAGCCTGAAGTTGGGGGAAAGAATAGATGATATTTTTAAAAATTCACTGTGAAAGTATGTATATGATCACATTTATGCATTATCTACATGTAGAGCATTAATAAAGAAATGCTTTATATATAATGTTATATAAATACAATTAATATAAGGCTTAGGCAATAATATTTAATTTATACAAATCTATAATAATCAATGAAAACTATTAATAGAAATCAAGATAGGAAGTAAATCATCTGAGGCTATTTGTTCTTATAATGAATAGTCATCCCTTAGTACATAGCCATACTATAATCTTTAAATACCATTAAAATTTAAGATCTCTATATTTCTATTATGTAATATCTGAGAATATATAATAACTTCCATTTACTAATACTAACTGCTATCATTTGTTGAACACTTTGGTTTTGGGCCCTGTGCAGATGCTTTAATACATTTAGCTCATTTAATTTCCATGCTATGAGGGAGATATTATTTTCCTTATTTGTAGTTGCTGAAATTGAGAACTAGAGAAAATGAGTAGTCCAAAGTTACCCAGCTAACACGTGGCAGACCCGAGGTTAAAACCCTATTTGTCTGACTCCAGAACCCATGCTGTTAACCACTGTTCTGTATGCACTCCCATTCTTCTGAAACCCAGATTGCCTCTGTTTTGTAACCCTTTCTTCTTTTGGAAAGGTGGTTGTGGTGATATTCCAATCTTCTTAGCTGATGTAAGCCTGATTGCGAGGCTTCTATGATGTGTGGTATACCTAGAAATAAGGAAACCCCACCAAGAAAAACTATGGCATGTGCTGCTTATATGATTTTGATCACTTTCAGACTGAAATCTTGACTATCCAACACTGGGAGAAAGTTTCTTAATTTGAATTTTATTACAATGACAAATTTAATTATTCATTTATCCTATCAATATTTGTTAAGTACCTAGTATGTGCAAAGCCTTACCTAGGAATTGTTGGAAATGAATGCGTCCACACTGTTTTATATTCCCATATACACTACAAACTACACAGAATTTATAGTAAGATTATTTAATTTTTAACAAGAACTTAGTGCAGTGATCTAATTTGTGTTTTTAAAATATTACTTTGATTAAAAATTTCAAATGCCTTCTCAAAAAAAAAAAAAAAAAAGAAGAAGAAGAAGAAGAAAAATTTCAAATGGCAGCAGGGCGCAGTGGCTTACACCTGTAATCCTAGCACTCTGGGAGGCCAAGGTGGGAGGATCACTCAAGGTCAGGAGTTTGAGACCAGACTGAGCAAGAGCGAGACCTCGTCTCTCCTAAAAAATAGAAAGAAATTAGCTAGACAACTAAAAATATGTAGAAACAATTAGCCGGGCATGGTGGCACATGTGTGTAGTCCCAGCTACTCGGGAGGCTGAGGTAGAAGGATCACTTGAGCCCAGGAGTTTGAAGTTGCTGTAAGCTAGGCTAATGCCATAGCACTCTAGCCTGAGCAACAGAGCAAGACTCTTGTTACAAAAAAAAAAAAATTCAGGCCGGGCGCGGTGGCTCACGCCTGTAATCCTAGCACTCTGGGAGGCCGAGGCGGGCGGATTGCTCAAGGTCAGGAGTTCAAAACCAGCCTGAGCGAGACCCCGTCTCTACCATAAAAATAGAAAGAAATTAATTGGCCAACTAATATATATAATATAAAATCAGCCGGGCATGGTGGCTCGTGCCTGTAGTCCCAGCTACTCGGGAGGCTGAGGCAGGAGGATTGCTTGAGCCCAGGAGTCTGAGGTTGCTGTGAGCAAGGCTGACGCCACGGCACTCACTCTAGCCTGGGCAAGAAAGCGAGACTCTGTCTCAAAAAAAAAAATTCAAATGGCAAATAACACCTTACACAAAGTGAAAAGATAAGGCATAGACTGAGAAAAGATATTTGCAACATAAATAACATAAATGATTAGGGTCCAAAACAATAACAACAAAGCTTCCAAAACAAAAGACAAATAATTCAATAGAAGCCAGGTAACAGATGTGAACAGCTAATTCATAGAAGAAGAATGTCTAATAGTCCTACGACCTCACTAAATCATCAAAGAAATCCCATTAAAATAATAATTAGAAAAAATTTAGAGTTTAGAAGTACTGAGTTCAGGAGTTGACTGGTGGGAGGGTATGTCCGCGCAACTTCTTTGAGAAGATCTAATTGAAAATGTGCATTCCCTATGATCCCCAAATTCTGTATCTAGGTAAAGAAAGTTGTATACATATGCACAAAAAGTCACATACTAGTATGTTCATTGGGGCATTATAAAGAGAAAAATGTAACGCAAACCAAATATCAATCCATAGGACAATTGAAAGAAATTAATTATGGTTTATTCATACAGTGGAATACAAAACACAATTAAAATGAATAAACAAGATGAATAAGAATCAACAGGGATAGTTTTCAACAAAGTAATGTTCAATGGAAAAAAGAAGGTACAGAAGGATACCTTTTAAGTCAATTTTAAGTCAATTTCTATATTTCGTTTATAAACACCTATATGGAGTAAAACTACAAAAACAGCCTGGAAAGAAAAACAGCAAATTTAACATGGTAATTAATTCTAGGTTGTGGGACTAGGGAGGGAAACAAAAATGACATCATCATACTTTTAATGCCCATTTCTGTTACTATATCTGTAATGCCACTTATATACAGATATAGTAAAGACAAAATACTAACAATTTATAAATTCTGGTTGGTGAGTACACTGCTATTTGTTGTAAAATCCTGAACTTTTAATATTTTTCAATAGAATCAAAAGTATGATATTACCACCGTTAGTGGTGACTTCACACCACTAGTGGTTCCTGTTATTGGCTATGGAACTATGCTGAGGATGGACCATGGCTGCTTTTAAAGAATGGATTGTAGAGAGGCGAGAGATCAGTTAAGGTCCAAGCAAAATGCAATGGTGCCTTGAACTAGCTCTATAATAATGGAAATGGGAGGAAATGGACTAAGCAGGTGATATGTTGTGGGTAAAGCTTTAGAAGATGCTGATGAATTGAATTTAAGGGATAAAGGAAAGAAAGGAATGAAGGATGTCTCTGAATATTAAATCCATTTTTGCATGTAGACTGACTTACTGCCTGGAGTTTGCTCATATAAATAGTTCTTCAGTTGCGTAAACACATACATAGTATGAAGCTACCTGTATTCTTTCATTAAGTGTCACTTGAAAATAGTTACTTGACACAATTACTGATTACTTATTTCAGGCATAAAGGTAAGAAAAATATACTTCCACATCTTTTGGGTAGTGCTTTAACCTCCAATACTGCAAAGGCACCAAACTAACAGAGCTCAGTTGGTACTGACCATATGACTATTAGTAAATCATGCTTTTTTATACCCTTCAGCTCAACCTTCCTTTCTGTTTGGCCAGAACATGGGTATGTAGGCGTGAGGTGAATCAGGGACAGAGGCTGGAGAATGGTAGTAATATTCACTTATATCTTCTTCTTTAAAAAGTAGTTATCCCATAAAAATTTGAGAGAGTTGTTATGAAATAGATGAAATGCCAGATCCTGAGGAATCCCTGGAGGTTTTATTTGAATACCTCAAGAAAAATATATTTTACAGTAATAAAGGGTTCATGAACCTGCAGTTGGGTTTATAAAGCACACTTTGGTTTGATTTCCCAGAATCAGCCAGTATTTGCATTTGCCACAGAAAATGTATCTTTATATACATCTGCATTATTTGTTGTCTCTTTCCCATTAGAATGTAAGTTCCAATTGGGTGAGAATTTTTGGTAACTTTGATACTTTTTTGATACTTTGATAAGTATTAGCTGACTATGATAAACAGAAATAGACAACTCCACTTGCTGATATGTTTGCCTTTGTATGTGTAAGTGTTTTGATGGACTTCACACAATTAGTGGTTCCTGTTATTGGCAATGGAACAATACTGAGTATGAGGAAACTATAGCTGGAGAAAAAATAATTGCGCATGTTGCGTTTATGTTCTGCAATGATTGCTATATTAGTTTTGTATCCCTGTTGTAACAAATTACCACAAATTTGGTGGCTTACAGCAACACAAAGTTATTATCATACAGTTCTGGAAGTCAGAAGTCTAAAATGAATCTTAGGCTAAGATCCATCTGGAGGCTCTAGGGGAGAATCTGTTTCCTGGCCTTTCTGGCTTTTTGAGACTGCCTGCATCTCTTGGCTCACGCCCCCTTCCTCCATCTTTAAAGTGCATTATTTCGACCTCTGCTTCTGTTGTCATAGCCCTTCTCTCTATGACCCTCTTGTCTCCCTCTTATAAGGATGTTTGTGATTACATTCAGCCTATCTGGATAATCTAGAATAATCTCCCCATCTCAAGAGCTTTAATTTAATCACATTTGCCAAGTCTCTTTTGCCATGACAGGTAACATATTTGCAGGTTTTAGGGATTAGGATATGGACTTCTTTGGGGGAATTATTCTGTCTACCACGGCTGTTTAGAAATCTTACTTGCATTGAGGTTTTCAGTCTTTGCTCATTCACTATTGTTGTTTTAATGTAAAAAATCTGAAAAATTCTGAAAATTTAGAGGCACAGAGTTTCACAAAATTGAAAATTTATTTCTATCTCACCCAAGAAGTCCTCATTGCAGGGGGAACTCTATGTCTTTTATTAACTATTTAAAAGATTATAAATAAGTTATAAACAATGATTGTTAAATTATAAGACTGATTTTCACTTTACCTGCATTTCTCACCTTCCAAACATACTGAAATCTGCTTTTCAGTTACATTCCAATGTGTATTATCCTTCAAAGTAGGAAGTCTGCTTGGTAGGGCAGACTCTCAGCCCAAGGATGTTGCCTTTATTCTCCATATTTTTATAGCTTCTTTTTTGGAATTGTCTTTAGAGATAGTTCAGTAGACACACAGGAAAACACGGCTCGTTATTTTAAGGTCTCAAGGTACTTTGCCTACTCTGCCTTCTTCCCTTCCCCATTGTTTCAGTCCTCATAGCTTCATCCCCACTCCTTCCTCTGCTGACATTAGTGCCAGAGACCTGTGAGGTTGAGAGGAAGGCCTGGGGAGCCCAGACTGTGGCTGGGAAGGGGGCAGGGAGAGCTTCAAACAGAGCTCCCGAGATAGCAGACTCTAATGTAAATTTGTGTGATTCAATCTATTTTACATATTATTAAATAACAATTTTGATAACTTGCTAAGTGTCAAAAAGTCACGTCATTAAAATAACTGTATATTAAGAACTATATATAACAATCTAAACAATCTAAACTTCTACAAAGTCCCAATGTAAATATTATTTTAAATAAAAAGGTATACTCAGACTTTTCAATGTATTAATTTTTGACAGGGGAGGTGGGATCTGTGGAGGAGAGAGTGGAAAAATGTGGGGAATTCCCTGCACTAATTCTTCTCAAAGTAGGCCTCAGTTTAAAGGTTTTCTTAGAATAGCTCTATAATTCAAAGCTTTTCAACTCCAGTGATAAAGGTTTAATAGGGACATGGATAAATGAAGAAAATATTGATATTGACATATGAAATGTTTACACCTTATAATATGGACTAAAAAGGATTCTGAATACTAGAATTATTAAACATAAACACAATTCACAAACCCTCGATTTTCAATTATTGAATTGACAGTATATTTGGCCAGATTCTTTCAGAGGCCCCATTGAGAAGAAATAATTTAAAATATTTCTGTTATATGTATATATATTTTTTTCTTGTACCAATTAAGATTACTCTTCAATAAAATATGTCCATAACTGAAGAGTAATCAAAGGAAATGCAAAAAACCCTGGTTTAGATTGTAATTTTACAAATGAAAAGTTTGGTTTTTTTTTTTTCCTTACAGGAGAGATTTCCTCTATTTAACAAAACTGCCTATATCTATAGTTAGTTGCTGCTCTCGCTATGCTTTTTTGTTTGTTTGTTTGTTTTTTGAGACAGAGTCTCACTTTGTTGCCCAGGCTAGAGTGAGTGCCGTGGTGTCAGCCTAGCTCACAGCAACCTCAATCTCCTGGGCTCAAGAGATCCGCCTGCCTCAGCCTCCCAAGTAGCTGGGACTACAGGCATGCATCACCATGCCTGGCTAATTTTTTGTATACATATTTTTAGTTGGTCAATCAATTTCTTTCTATTTTTAGTAGAGATGGGGTCTCGCTCAGGGTGGTTTCGAACTCCTGACTTCGAGCAATCCTCCCGCCTCGGCCTCCCAGAGTGCTAGGATTACAGGCGTGAGCCACCATGCCTGGCCACACTGTGTTTTTCAGAATAGAATATTTCAGTTCCAAAGCGAGCAGAAAACTTGAAATAAGTAAACCATGTAACAAAGGAAAGAGAGAGAAAGAAAGCAAAGAAAGAGAGAAAAGGGAGACAGAAAGAGAGAAAGAAAAAAGAAAGAGAGAAAGGAAGAGAGAAGGAAAGAGGGAAAGAAAGAAAAGAAAGAAAGAAAGAAGGAAGGAAGGAAGGAAGGAAGGAAGGAAGGAAGGAAGGAAGGAAGGAAGGAAGGAAGGAAGGAAGGAAAGAAAGAAAGAAAGAAAGAAAGAAAGAAAGAAAGAAAGAAAGAAAGAAAGAAAGAAAGAAAGAAAGAAAGAAAGAAAGAAAGAAAGAAAGAAAGAAAGAAAGAAAAAAGGGAGGGAGGGAGGGAGGGAGAAAGAAAGAAAGAAAAGAAATAAAGAAACTACCTGCTTCCTCTGCTGGCTCATTCCCTTGCTGTAATGAGAATAAAAAGCTCTAAATGCTAAATCCATGCTAATTTCTAGCCACTCTCCATATGTGGCCATTGAGCACTTGACATTTGACTCCTCTGGATTGAGATGTGCTATAGGTGTAAAATACACATAGAATCTCAAATATTTAGAATGAAAAAAAGATTGTAAATTATCTCAATAATTTTCTGTTAACTTCATGTCGAAATAATATTTTAGATATATTGAGTTAAACAAAATATATATTTTTTAATTTTTAATATTTAATTTTTTTATTTCAGCATATTACAGGAATATAAATGTTAAGGTTACATATGTTGTCTTTGCCCCACCTGAGTCAGAGCTTCAAATGTATCTATTCCCCAGACAGTGCACACTGCACCCATTAGGTGTGAATATACCCATCCCCTCGTCCCCACTCCCACCTGCCTGACACCCAATGAATATTACTATTATATGTGCACATAAGTATTGATCAGTTAATACCAATTTGATGGTGAGTACATATGGTACTTGTTTTTCCATTCTTGTGATACTTCACTTAGTAGAATGAGCTCCACTCTATCCAGCATAATATAAGAGGTGGTAGATCACTATTGTTTTTTGTGTCTGAGTAGAACTCCATGGTATACATATACCATATTTTATTAATCTACTCATGTATTGATGGGCACTTGGGTTGTTTCCACACCTTTGCAACTGTGAATTACGCTGCTATAAACATTCTAGTGCTCAAGTCTTTTTAATAGAATGTCTTTTGTTCTTTTGGATATACGCCCAGTAATGGGATTGCTGGATTACATGGTAGTTCTACTTTTAGCTCTTTTAGGTATCTCCATAGTACTTTCCACAGAGGTTGTATCATAGTTTCACTCCCACCAGCAGCATATGAGTGTTCCTATCTCTGTGCATCCATGCCAACATTTATTATTTTGGGACTTTCTGATAAAAGCTATTCTCACTAGAGTTAAGTGATATTTCATAGCAGTTTTGATTCGCATTTCCCTGATGATTAGAGATGTTGAGTATTTTTTCATGTTTCTTGGCCATTATTCTGTCTTCTTTTGAAAAGTTTCTGTTCATATCTTTTGCCCACTTTTTGATAGAGTTGATTTTTTTCTTGCTGATTTTCCTGAGTTCTAAATAGATTCTAGTTATCAGCCCTTTATTGGATGTGTAGCATGCAAATATTTTCTCCCATTCTATAGGTTGTCTGTTTGCTCTGTTTGATCAGGTCCCATTTATTTATTTTTGTTTGTGCTGTGATTGCCTTTGGGGTCTTCTTCATAAATCCTTTGACTAGGCCAATGCCTATGACAGTCTTTCCAACATTTTCTTCTAGAACTCTTATAGTTTCATGCCTTAGGTTTAAGTCTGTTATCTATTGTTAGTTGGTTTTTGTGAGAGGTGAGAAGTGGAGATCGTGTTCAGTCTTCTACATGTGGCTATCCAATTTTCCCAGCTCCATTTATTGAATAAGGATTATTTTCCCCAGTGTATTTTTTGTCTGCTTTGTCAAAGATTAGATGGCTATATGAGGGTAGTTTTATATCTGGGTTCTCAGTTCTGTTCCATTGGTCTATATCTCTGTTCTTGTGCCAATACCATGCTATTTTAGTTGCTATAGCCTTGTACTAATTGATGCCTACCAATTTGTTCTTTTTGCTTAAGATTGCTTTTGCTATTATGGGGTCTTCTCTGGTTCCATATGAAGCATATAATTATTTTTTCTAGATCTGCAAAAAATGATGTTGGTATTTTAACAGGGATTGCATTGAATCTGTAGATCACTTTGGGTAGTATAGAAATTTTAACAATATTGATTCTGCTAACCCGTGAGCATGGTATGGTTTTCCACCTGTTTATCCCCTCAGCTATTTCCTTCCTCAGTGTTTTATAGTTCTCTCTGTAGAGGTCTTTCTTCTCCTTAGTTAAATATATTCCTAGGTATTTTATTTTCTTTGTTGCTATTGTGAAAGATGTGGAGTCTTTGATTCAGTTCTCAACTGTTGTTGGCATATAGGAATGCTGCTGATTTCTGTACATTGATTTATAGGAATGCTACTGATTTCTGTACGTTGAATTTGTAACCTGAGATTTTGCTGAATTTGTTTATCAATTCTAGTAGTCTCATAGCAGAATCTTTGGGGTTTTCTAGATATAAGATCATATTGTCAGTAAAAAGCAATGGTTTGACCTCTTCTGCCCCCATTTGGATGCCTTTGATTTCCTTCTCTTCTCTGATTGCTTTGGTTAGGACTTCCAGCACTATTTTGAACAGAAATGGTGCCAGAGGGTAACCTTGACTTGTTCCAGTTCTAAATGGGAATGCTTTCAATTTTTCTCTTTTTAGTGTGCTGTTGGTTTTTAGGTAAGTCCTGTCTATGCCTATTTTGTTAAGCATTCTTAGCATAAAAAGGTGCTGAATTTTGTTGAATGCTTTTTCTGCATCTATTGAGAGGATCATATGGTCTTTATTTTCACTTTTATTTATGTGGTGAATTGCATTTATAAATTTGCATATGTTTAACCATCCCTGCATCTCTGGGATGAAGACCACTTGATCGTGATGGATTATTTTTTTGATAAGCACCTGAATTCAGTTTGTTAGGATATTTTCGAGAATTTTTGCATCTATATTCATAAGGGATATTGGTCTGTAGTTTTCTTTTTTGTTGCATCTTTTCCTGGCTTAGTATCAGGGTGATGTTGGCTTCTTAAAACATGTTGGGGAAAATTCCTTCATTCTCAATGTTGTGGAATAATTTCTGCAGGATAGGCACCACTTCTTTGTAGGTCTAGTAAAATTCGGGTGTGAAACATCTGATCTCGGACTTTTCTTTTTAAAAAGGTTTTTATTGCTTCTTCAATTTCAGCACTTGATATTGGTCAGTTTAGGAATTCTATTTCTTTCTGGTTGAGCCTGGGGAGGCTGTGTGTTTCTAAGAATTTGTCCATTTCCTCCACGTTTTCATGTTTATGTGTATAGAGGTTTTTGTAGTATTCATAGATGTTATTTTTGTATTTACATGGTATCAGTTGTATTTTCTCCTTTTTTATTCTTGATTGAGCTTATTAGAGTCCTTTCTTATCTGTTTCTTGTTAATCTAGCAAGAAGCATGTCAATTTTCTTTATTTTTTTAAAGAACCAACTTTTTGTTTTTAATCTTTCATATAGTTTTTTTGTTATCAGTTTCATTTAGTTCTGCTCTGATCTTTGTTATTTCTTTTCTTCTGTTGGGTTTGAGGTTAGTTTGCTCATCCTTTTCTAGTTCTCTGAGATGATTCATTAGATTGTTGATTTGTGATCTGTCTTTTGGATGTAGGCAATAATGGATATAAATTTTTCCCTCAAGACTGCTTTAGCGTTGTCCCACAGATTTTGATAACTGTGTCTCCATCATTTAGTTCAAAGAATCTTTTGATTTCCATCCTAATTTCTTCCTTAACCCAATAATTATTCAGCAGAAGGTGGTTTCATTTCCATAACTTTGTGTAGAGATTAGAGTTCCTCTTGGAGTTGATTTCTAATTTTATTCCACTGTTGTCTGAGAAGATGCATGGTATAATTTGTTTTTTTAAATTTGCTGAGACATGTTTTGTGGCCTAGGATATGGTCAATCTTAGAGAATGTCCCATGATCTGATGAGAAAAATGTATATTCAGTGGTTTTTGGGTAGAATGTTCTGTAAATGTCAGTCAGGCCCATTTGTTCTAGAGTTCTGTTTAAGTCTATTGTTTGTTTATTTTGTGTTTGGAGAATCTGTCCTGTTCTGTCAGAGGGGTGTTAAAGTCCCCAGCTATTATCGTACTGTTGTTTATCATTTTGTTTAGATCAATAAATAGAATATATTATTAAAACTAATTTTACCTTTTACTTTTTTAATGTAATTACTAGAAAGTTAAAAATTTACACATTTGGCTTATATTTGTAGCTTACACTGTATTTCTATTGGACAGTGCTATTCTAAATCATAATGGCAATATTTTTCCTGTAGGATCAGATGGCTTCACTATTGAATAGATATGTTTAAATGAGTTGTAGTATATTTACACATTAAAATATTTTTAATTCAAATGGTAAAGATGGTAAATTATATATGTATATTTTACCTCAATAGAAAAAGAAAAATATCTTTAATTCAAAATATTTTAAAGCAGTATTTATTTAATCTCCATCTCTCTCTGAAAGAGTAGATAGTTATGTACCCAATTTTCCAAATGCAGCTCCACAGAGGTTTAAATGACTGACAAATGTACAAGTTGTACAGGTGCTCTAAGTCTGCGGTCCCCAATTCCCAGGCCACAGACCAATACCGTGGCCTATTAGGAAGCAGGCTGCACAGCATGAGGTGAGCAGCGGGCAAGTGAGCAAAGCTTCAACTGTATGTGCAGCCACTCTCCATCACTCGCATCACTGCATAAGCTCCACCTCCTGTGAGATCAACAGTGGCATTAGATTCTCACAGGAGCTCAAACCCTACTGTAAACTGCACACATGAGGGATCTAGGTTGGGCGCTCCTTATGAGAATCTAATGCCTGAGGATCTGAGGTGGAGCCGAGGCAGTGATGCTAGCACCGGGAGCAGCTGCAAATACAGATTATCATTAGCAGAGAGGTTCAACTGGACAATAAATGTAATGTGCTAAGGTTTCATTTTGAAACCGTCCCCCCACCCCTGCCCTGTCCATGGAAAAGTTGTCTTTCCATGAAACTGGTCCCTGGTGCCAAAAAGGTTGGGGACTGCTGCTCTAAGTCTATACCTATAGTAAGTCACAATGCCTTCAATTTTTCTTTGTATACTTCCTTAGAGAAGCAATGGTCATTTTATTTATAAAACAAAAAAAAAAGGTTTGCCTACAAGTAACCAAATCATTGACCCTAGAAAAAAGGCTAACAAATGGGAGCTTAAATGAGGAATCTCAACAGGTATTTCCTCAACCTTAGTAAAAGACAGAAAACACTGAATTGATTGTTACAGTTGTCAAAAATATTACAAAAGAAAAGCTACTGAAATTCTTACCAATTCCAGTACTCCACAAAAACTGTCTGAATTATGTTTATAGAAGGGCAAATTTAGTACATGTTTTTACCAGGGGTAATCCCCTCTGTATGTGTGTGTATGTATGATATATCATATATATGAAAGATTTCTGTCTGTTTATATCCCTCTATCCATCCATCCCCAGCTGAAACAGCTTTTTATGCCTTTAGATAAGGCTTATACTGAACCCATGTTAGCTTTTACTAAAAATTATCTACATCTGGTGACACTTTAGAAGCCTATGGAAAATAGGCAGTCATGATCAAACTTTCATGACATAGTTATCCAAGCACAAAATCACTATCACATTTTTTTCTGTTTTTTTTAATTTCAGCATATTATGGGGGTACAAATGTTAAGGTTACGTATATTGCCCTCACCCCCCCTCGAGTCAGAGCTTCAAGTGTGTTCATCCCCCAGATGGTGCGCATCGCACTCATTATGTAGGCATACACCCATCTCCTCCTTCCCCCTCCCACCTACCTGACACCCAATAAATGTAATTCCTATGTGTCTACTTAGGTGTTGATCAATGAAACCAATTTGCTGGTGAGTACATGTGGTGCTTATTTTTCCATTCTTGGGATACTTCACTTGGTAGAATGGGTTCCAGCTCTATCCAGGAAATACAAGAGGTGCTATATCACCATTGTTTCTTTAAGCTGAGTAGTACTCCATGGTATACATATACCACATTTTATGAATCCACTCATGTATTGATGGGCACTTGGGTTGTTTCCACATCTTTGTAATTATGAATTGTGCCACTATAAACATTCAAGAGCAGGTGTCTTTTTTATAGAGTGTCTTTTGTTCTTTTGGGTAGATGCCCACTAATGGGATTGCTGGATCAAATGGTAGATCCACTTGTATCGCTTTAAGGTATATTGCTTTCCACAGAGGTTGAGCTAGTCACTATCACATTTTGAAATTAGCCTGACACACAGGGATCTCTGAGATGATTCCAATAGCTGAGGGTAATACATTTATTTAATTTGGCAAGTTAACACTCCCTAAGTCTCCTGTAAAGCAGAAAGATGTCTAGGGAAAAGAACAGAAGAAGAATTAAGTGAAAGTGATATAAAATCTATGAGAAGAAAAAGTTTCAAGTAGGAAGTGATTAATAATATTACATACTATATAGAAATTATACTGGAATAAAACCAAAAAAGAATCTAATAACTTTAGTAATTAAGAAATCATTGGTTATGTTAATAAGAGCAATTTCAGTGGAACAGAGGAAGCAGTGTTTGGAAAAAAGAGTGGGATTTGAAGTAGACTAGTCTTTTAAGAACTTTGAATGTGAAATTAATGGGAGAAAGATGAATGTATTTTTATGTTGAGAGGATTAAATCAATGAAAGCAAGGCTAAAGCCATAGAAGAAAGAGGATAATAGATAGAGGAAGATTCCTAAAGAATCTGTAATAGATATGACAAACACCAGTGGGGGAATTATCCTTGCTCAGAGAGAGGGGACTTCTTTTATAGGGAGTTAGAAAGTATGCTTCTAAGGCATATGCTTCTGAGAGGAAACAATGGGTACCAATGTAGATGCTTCTGTGGGGGTGGAGATGATAAAGAGTTAAAGAAATATAGTATCTACCTTATATAGCATTTTATAGATTAAAACAATTTCATAATCATTAGATGGATTTGGGTCTCATAACAACCCTGGAAATGGGCCTAGGATGACTAAATCATTTGCCCAAGTTCTTCAACTAGCAGGCAACAGACATACTTCTTTAGACTCAAAATCCTGGGCCCTTTTTCATATGCCACATCCCTTAATACAGTATTCCCCTACAGATAAGGGGCGAACTGCTGAAATCATGTACAAGCAGAGTAAGGTGGTCAAGGAAAAAGCTGTGAGAAGTGTGGGACTAGTTTGGGTAGTATCAGGGGACATATCTCTTCCATCAAGTGAGAGAAATTTTTGTGGAGATTAGATTGCTATAGCATTTCAATGATGAAAGGTTAAAGAAATATCTAACCATATTTTCATGATGGATACTTTCATCAGGATAGATGGAATAAGTAGAGATAAAGTCAGACTATTACAAGACAAGACAAAGAGTATGACCCATGCTGTAGTCAAAATCCCAGCAATTTCTCCTTACTGTGGAGTGGTGTGTCAGTGCCTAATTTCCTCTCCAGTCTTAAACTGGAAATGCCTTTTTTGTTTGCATTATTATTTCTGAGGCTGTGACCACATAATATCAATACATTGCCTTGGTATGGAATTGCAGATAATCAGTTTGATATACTCTTCTAAAAATTATTTTCATCAGTTCATACGCTACTTCTGAGAAGAGAATTACGAGATATGGCATCAGTATCTGCTATGTTTATTAAGGTTACTGGTGAGGGAGAATAATGTGCACAGTGCACAGTGAGGTCACGAGTATCTGAGGAATTAAAAGTCTGACAAATCAATGTGCAGTTAGGCAGTCTATGCTCAATGAAAAGGTTCTGGACAGAATTTTTGTTCATATTTTGGGAGTCTTTTATTTATTTATTGAGATGGGGGTAATGTAGAGATAAAATATAGTGGTGAGTGGTTTTGTAGTAGGATTGCTTACCTCTTATTATTTTATATTCCTTTCAATTAGCTTTCTCTTGAGTTCTCTTATGAATATCTCTTATGATCTAACTGGCTACCTTACTTGTGTCTTAGGAAAAGGAAATGGACTTTTACAGCTTTACCCAAACCCCTTCTTGGACTCTGGTATTTGAAACTGGGCCAAGAACTTAAAGGGTAGAGGAATCTGAGGTTAGAGTCAGTTTGTAGTAAACGTCCATTTGTTCTTCTTTTTTTTTTTTTGAGACAGGGTCTCACTTTGTTGCCCAGGCTAGAGTGAGTGCCATGGCGTCAGCCTAGCTCACAGCAACCTCAAACTCCTGGGCTCAAGCGATCCTCCTGCCTCAGCCTCCCAAGTAGCTGGGACTACAGGCATGCACCACCATGCCCGGCTAATTTTTTGTATGTATATTTTTAGTTGGTCAATTAATTTCTTTCTATTTTTAGTAGAGACGGGGTCTCGCTCAGGCTGGTTTCCAGCTCCCAACCTCGAGCAATCCGCCCGCCTCGGCCTCCCAGAGTGCTAGGATTACAGGCGTGAGCCACCGCGCCCGGCCCATTTGTTCTTCTGATAACCACCATGAGTAAGGAACAGCAGCCTATGTGACATTATAAAGGCAAGATCTCCAGTATACTGTAGGGATGCAGACTTCATCCACCCACCTACTGTTGGCACTTTTGTTACTTCCTCCCAAGGGATGCTTGCTTTTCTCTGTAGGCTACACAGGAAGCTGGAGAAGCTGGAAAAGCAATTTTCTTTTCCTCTCCTTCTTAACCATTTCCCCTAATCCTGAGACACATGGTCTAGTGCCTGCTTTGTCCTTGGCAAAGGAAAAATAGGGTTGGTGTTCGTCAATCTCTATGACTGTCCTCTTCCCCTCCAGTAAACTAAGGGAAAGTTCATTTTAACAAGAAGCTAATTAGACATTGAGAAAGGCTTTTAAGAATGAACTATATTTTCCTTTGGTAAAAAAATTTCGATTGAGTTTATGGACTGTAACAAATATTTTCACCTTCTTATCATTCTGGAATGCCTCTATAGCGTGAGTTTATCTGTTGAAAATGACAACACAGAAACTGAGATAATATTTCTGTTTGGTTGGTTAGCTCAGCTATTGTCTTCTAATCTTAAATGGCTAATTTAGTAAGTAGTTCTTTCTTCACCCTCTGCCAAATATTTTAACTGATTAAGTCTGCCTTTCTTCTATGGTACTACCATGTTGTTATCACGGCAAGAATACTGTTTTACAAAAAGATTTTGAAATAAAACAGAAGTTAATTTTGAAAACCTTATTTTAGTTTTAAAATTTCTCTTGGGAGGCCGGGCACGGTGGCTCACGCCTGTAGTCCTAGCATTCTGGGAGGCCGAGGTGGGCGGATTGCTCAAGGTCAGGAGTTCAAAACCAGCCTGAGCAAGAGCAAGACCCCATCTCTATTATAAATAGAAAGAAATTAATTGGCCAACTAATATATACAGAAAAAATTAGCCAGGCATGGTGGCGCATTCCTGTAGTCCCAGCTACTTGGGAGGCTGAGGCAGCAGGATCGCTTGAGGCCAGGAGTTTGAGGTTGCTGTGAGCTAGGCTGACGCCATGGCACTCACTCTAGCCTGGGCAACAAAGTGAGACTCTGTCTCGAAAAAAAAAAAAAAAAATTCTCTTGGGAAAGCCTTATCTAGTGTGTTTGAGGCTCTTCTAGGTAGCAGACGATTCAACTTCTGATTCATGCTTCCTCTAAACTCTCTTATATATTCATCTCTCCAATGGGTATTATTTTCCTTCCCCTGACACAGCTTTTCCTTAATGTGTAACCACTTGACTTGTGGCAGCATAGAGAATATGACCAAGCAGAACAGACTTGGTTACCGAGTAGGTTATTCCTATTTCCCTTAAAGTTATATAGTCACGTTTTCAGAGCAGCAATTTGTTACAATACATTATTAGAAAAGATATTGAGGCAGCAAAGTATAATCTAATGTCTCCTAAAAATTAGCAGTAAGCAGCAAACTTTTGTTGTATATTACAAAGTTATAATGGATATTTTTAAAATAGAAATTTTAAAAATCAAGACTTTTTATAATTTTTGAGTATGAAAACACATCCTATATATTCTTAATTGAAATATTAATACAATAGAAATTCTAATTGCAGTAATGGAAATAGTTTTGTTTATTAAAAAAAAAAAGTAAAACAAAACGATGAGGTAGTGCATTGTCAACCTGTCAACCTGGACAAAACCAGTGTTGGTAAGAGTGCAGGGAAACAATCATTTTTGCATACTGCCAACGATGTCATCCTTTCTGAGAGCAATTTGTGTCAGAAGCCTTGGATTCTGCATACCCTTTGACCCAATCTTATGATTTAAGCACTATTATTTCATTTACAGATGAAGAAGCTGAAATTCAGACAGACTAAGTAACTTTACAAGGTCATATAACAAGTTAGTGGTAGAGCTGGGATTTAAACTCCCAGCTACCTGATCTAAAGCTTACACTTATCCTCTATACTATAAACCTTATTCAGTAATGATGGGATTTGTTTTCTGAAAGTAGAGCTATAATGCAATAATATGCAGCCATTTAAAATGCTGCACAAGGATGTATAATGACAGAAAATGTTTGCAAAATCATAAATAGCAAAAATAAGTTTAAAAATATGGATTTTAATTTAATTAAACATACATAAATACATAGATAAAATAGGTATGTGTAACATATATAGATACACATCTAAAGAGACTGGTGAGATCACAGATAATTAATTTTTCTTCATTTTGTTTACCTATCTTTCCTAAATTCTCTACCTTTATATTAAAAATTGTCTTTTTAAAGATGTTCAATTGTAGTTCTCAAACTGTGAACCTTCAATTTCAAGAAATAATCTACTTTTACTTAAAAAGGTATATTAAAAATAAATAAATAAAAAGGTATATTAAAATTTAAGGTACAATATCAATTTAAAAATAGATTACTACAATTCTCCAATGGTCCATCTTGATTTCTTCTTACTGTAAGTCTAAGAACTATAATCTCCTAAGATTATTTACACTGGAATTGTATAGCAAAAGGAAGAAACCGCACAGAAATTGGGCAGAGGGACAGCAAGAACCCCTGGAGCTACTAATAATTTGGCCTTTCATCTTTAGTATGAATATCATTACGCCATGCTCTAATCCTGTACTGAATTTTGTACCTTAATGTGAAACTACAGTATGGTCCAAATAAGAGACTCCACAGTTAGTGAAAAAGAGTATCAAGAACTTATGTTTATTTATTGATAAAGGATAAGGATAACAAAGACTTGCTAACTTTCCCATGTTGACCTTCACTAGTTAAACTATTCATGTTTGTTCAGTCTGCAGTTTCTTTCCACATGACTTACAAGGTGTTATTTTAACACAAATGGAACTCACTGAGTAATGTGACTGACTGAGGAAGAGCCAGTTCATGCAGATATTAGTCTTCAATTCTATCCCAGCAATGAGAATATTCTTGCTGGATTTGTTGAAAGGGTTTGAGAGGAAGGAAGAGACATTAGTGAGAATTTCCCTTAGATAAAACACGTTTTAGTTTAAAGAAATTCTGCTCAATTATGTTCCCCAAATATCATATATGAGATGAGTAATTTAGGACGGAAGTTGGAAACCTTGTTTTTTCCAAGAAATTTTTTTCCTGCCAGACTTCCCATTGTTATAATGCAAAACATATATTTAATAGATAAGCCAATCTTCTTCTTACTTTCTTTCTGGGTAAAGAATGGTTCAGTTCTAGTTAGAGCCAAAGATAGAAGAGCTGTTTTACTACCACACATCCCTTCCACAAGTTAAAGTAGTAACTGCATACAGTTCTTTATTTGAATTTTTATTGTATTTTTATTGTATTATATTTCATAGATAATTTTGAAAATACCAAAAAGCCCAAGGAAGATTAAAATCACCCACAATCCTACCACTCAAAAAAATCTTTATTATTAATAGTAAAAATTATTAAGTTGGTCATTAGTTTAAAAGGATACAGTAAAAGCTCAAGAACACTTAAGTAGAAATAGAAGAAACTAAGAGAGAAGGCATTTGAATTCACTTTGAGATGAGGAAAACAAAAATTACTTATCCACAAACATGTTGCCCAGATTTCCTTCCTCCTTGGAAGTATCCATAAGGTAGAATCAATATGATTAAGACTGTAAGAGTCAGTTCTCTTGCCTAAGCTATATGCTTACTCATATCTATGGTTTTTACTGTATAAAAGAAAAACATTTTTTGGCATTCAGGAATATAAATAAAGGCTCCTAATTATCAAATTATAGGAATACTTATGAATGAATGTCTAGGTAAACTGTCATCAAAATCCATTACTTGTTACTTCTACTGAATTTCAGATTTCAGTCTTTTTAACTCCCAAAAGAATAAAGATTTTTCTTGTGAAATTTAAGTTTGATAAACATTTTCTGCTACAAATTTTCTGGGAAACTCCATACAACCATGGGAAAAGAAACCTGTGGTGGCTAGAAAGAGACACATTCAGGAGTCACCTGGAGGCTAAAGAGGCCATCCAAAGGACTCGAGGAGATGAACTTATTTTAGTGTTTAAGGTCTATTTGGTGTTCAACGTCTAAGTCTATTTCTTGGATGACATGTCTCATGTACCTATGCTGTATGCAAGTAAGGGTTTTGTGGACAAATGTCTTTGAAAAATGCTTACAGTACATACTATTCTTGAGCTTATTACATATTAGCATTTAAGAGCTCTGAGCAGTCAAGAAAGAACACAATTTACCTTTGCTTCAAACAATGTTTCCCAAACTCCTTTGACCATGAAACCTTTGGTGGTATAATAACTGTTAATAACTTGAGAAATTCAGGATTTGAGGAACACATTTTATGAATGCTACCTTAATATATGTATCACTCTCCATGATCTTCAACCATATTAGTAATCCAGAGTTAACCAAGCTCAACAATGTTCACTCCTCTACCTTAACTTCCAGAGACTAAAGTTGATATACAGTGATAAATATTCACTTTAAAAAAATCAACATGCATGAGTAAATTTTAAGGTATGTAAGTGACATCTCAATAAAGCTGTTTTTGTGTGTGTTTTTTTTTTTAAAGAAACTAATATGCTTATGTTTCAGGAATACTGTAGAGTTACTTGGTGAACATGATATCAAAGCAAAAGGAGGACAGTTTTAAGGAATATTTTATGCTGACCAAGGTGACTCATTCCTGTGCCACAAGAAAGGATACATCTATAGTTACTATAATGTTTCCCAGACTCTACTTCTCTCCCCAATTCTACCGCTTCTACCTTTTCTTTCCAAATGTTCTGGCTAATACTTATAAATTAATCTGCTTAAGTCCTCCAAATAGTACAAAAGAATGAATGCATATTCCCTGGTGGGAATGAACAGCAGTAGCCATAGTCTAAAACAGTCCACCATAAGCACAGTATTTCTTTTAAACCTCATGTTCTTCTGGGCATATATATGTGAAAGAGTAAAAGTTTTTAATTTCAAATCTTTAGGGATAACTGATACATAAAGAATATGTGTTACATATTTACTTGTGTTATATATTTACTTGTTACTTTAGGTACCCTAATATATATTAACTATATCCTATTTCAGAAGTAAGGCTCAAAGCTAAAAATATCCCTTCTATCTTTACTATCTTTTTCTAGAAGCAAAAGTTGACAAGGTTTATGTAAGTCCTAAATCAGAATCATATTTCATGCATCCCTCCTGCAGTTAATACATGAAAAGATGATTTCATTTGCAGCCATAGGTGGATTACAATCAGCTAAATAAATCTCAATGGTCACTTTTAGTTTATCTCTTGATTCTTTGAGACACTTTTATCACTGCCACAAAACAAATACAAATATCATAAAAAGAGAAGGAAATGACACTTTTTATATGTAAACTATTTATTGAACCATTACATTTAAAATATTACTTCAAAGAGGCCACAAAAATAACAACATTCAGAAATTTCAGGTAAAACTCTTCAAGGGTAAATTGTTCTTTTATTTTTTTAGTCAGCTTGTACCAAGTTTAGCAACAAGAAGATACTTCTCTAGAGACTTTATTTAGAGACTTTTGATTCAGACTCAGTTTCTGCTAGTACTATGTAGAGCATCCACAATGGTTTTATTGTATTCTGCAATCTTTCTGGTCACATTTTTCATAATTGGTTGGTAATCACTCTCTTGACTCTTGGTAGCTATGACTAATTATATGAGTTAAGGGAGAACAATGTCAATAAAAATATTAATCTAAGTATGGCTCAGAAAGGAACTAAATCATACTGGTATTTTTCTTATTGAAAATAAGATGGCATAGAAAAAACACAACTGGAATACTTTAAAATACCATGTTATTTTAACAGATCAGAGATCATTTGAAAACAAAAGGCCAAGCAAAACATATTTCAAAAATATTCACCTATAGTATAAACACTTATACTTAACATGTCATGTATCTCAATCTAATTCTGGTTTTAGAACAATCTAATGTTCAGAAGAACCATGTTTTGTAGAGTACTACATTGAATTTTAGGTAAGTTTCTAGACTTAATTCTGTTTCAGAATCACCTACTTTATATTGCACAAAAAATGCTGGACTTTAAGCATTCTGTGAATGTGAGTCTTTTGCTTTTAAACTAAGTGGCACTACCATTGAGAATGCAGCCCCTAAAACATCTTTTTTTTTTTTTTTTTTTTTTTTTTTTTGAGAAAGTCTTACTCCATAGCCCTGGGTACAGTGCCATGGCATCATCATAGCTCACTGCAACCTCAAACTCCCTGGCTCAAGCTATCCTCCTGCCTCAGCCTCCTGAATAGTTGGGACTACAGGTGCCACCATCATGCCTGGCTAATTTTCCTACTTTTTGTAGAGATGGGATCTCACTCTCATTCAGGCTGGTCTCAAACTCCTGACCTCAAGTGATCTTCCCATCTCAGCCTCAAAACATCTTATTGGAGGTAATCTGGGGTCCATGTTGCCTCTGTGCTGAAGTTCAGCAGCACCATAGAGGAGAACCTATGGTACTAGAGAGCCAGGATCTAGTTCTACAAGCAGAGATGGCCTTGAATGGGTCAAAGAAGGAAATAGAAAATGACGTTTAGAGAAATGTTTGTTACAACTCCACAATATACATCCTCAGCAGCCA
Organism: Microcebus murinus; assembly: GCF_040939455.1. NCBI lineage: Eukaryota > Metazoa > Chordata > Mammalia > Primates > Cheirogaleidae > Microcebus > Microcebus murinus. The sequence goes on along the minus strand of NC_134115.1, from coordinate 52,037,470 downwards.
CCTGCTGCCTCCTACGATCACACAAAAAGATAAGCAGTAATATGGGACATAAGTATCCTCTTGAGAGAAAAAGGTGAAATTGAATTTGCTGAAACATGGATGAGCTTGAAGGTTAAACTTCTCATAACTCTACTTAGTTTACCTCCCTTTGCTGCCCAGACATCCAAGGTGTAGCATTATAAATACCAACAAACAACTATATATCATATATTATATAAATATATAAGTTAAATATATATTTAGTTCTTTATATATAATTATTCCAACAATTCTATGAGAAGGAAATATTAACTGTATTTTAGAGATGATAAAATTCTGGCTTAAACAGATTAAATAAATTATCCAAAGTCTGTAACTTGTAAGTGGTAGAGTTACCATTACTTGAATCTAAAACCTGTGCACTTAATTATTGATACTATGTCAATTACAAAACCTGTGCACTTAATTATTATGCCACATTATGATGGCTTGATACTCCTTCTTTGGCAATTTCCAAAGTCTGCTTTCTGTTAGTTACTTTGGGGTACACACACAAACACACACACTTCCTAACTATTGTACAGAGGCAACTATGTCTTATTCATTTATGCCCCACATAGTTTACACCTCAGTGTTTTATACATACATATTAGGTATTTAATAACTATATGTTGAACTAAATTTCATTTGAGTCTTTAAAGAAATTTCTAGAAAAAAATAACTTAGTTAAGTTCACTTGTAGTTTTTAAAGGATACATTCTTTCATCACAAAATTATTTTGCTCATGGTGTTGCCACTTTCTCTCCAAATTTGTAAGCTAAAAACGTAAAAGAAAAATGTTAGCTAGTACCCATAATCAAAACAATTATGTACCTTTCTCTAAGAAGACTTTAAAAACTGCTCAATTTAATGTTATCAACTCCTCACATTTTATTGAGATAAAGCCACAGTAGACAAAAAAGAAATTTAGGAAAGATTAAACAATAGTAAATACATTAATACAATGTTGACATCTACAATAGGTTTTACTCTATATGTTTATTTTAATTAGAAAATATTTAAAATGTTTATTATACCAATGATCATGCCGACTGAAAGACAATTTATGATTTTCCTTTTCCTAAAAGAACTTAAAAAAGAATGGGACATCATGGTAATCTCTCCTTGAAATCTGGAAGTCTAATGTCACCGATGTAATATATATTCAAACATTGTCAAAGGTTTAGCTATATAGGAGAAACTTCCTTATTTCCAGGGTAAATTTCCTGTCTAAATCCACGAGCTGTGATAAGAGCAGAGCTGCAGTGTGAAGATTACAAGAGTGCTGGTAGAAAGCTGGCCCTGTTACAATAATTTCTGCATCAACAGGAAGCTAATGTGGATATTATATTGATGGTTGCTTCCTCAGAAGACAATTTTACTGTTATAGAATTAAATTGTTTTTCTGATTTAATTAACCTTGTAACTCTGGGTTATGGTCTTTCTTTTTTAAGATGCACATAGTTTTTTACCTAAGCAAAGGACCATCTGAAAAATGAAATACTAAAATAATGTTTTGCCTGGACATTTCAAAGAAGTAGTGATCACATTTTAAAATATGACAATTAAAACAGCATTAATAATGTTTTTTTCTACTCTAATGTTAAAATTATTTTCAGGGCATAAGTTCACTCTCAATGTAGCATCCACCCCACTGTTTCCTCCAAAGAGATAAATCTAGATATTAGAATGACTCATAACTAATAATTATATATACTGTTATGTGCTGTGAGCTAATGCTAGTAAATCAGATCAATCTCTCCCAGATAGAATCTTGAAGTTAAGATGGACTTAAGGAAGCAGTCAGCACTTTTTGGCAGCAAATCTCTAATAACCTTTTGCAAAGTCAAGTACCAGGCTTTTTTCTCTTTGTTTCATACTAAGAGGTGGCTTTCTTGCAATGCAGTAGAACTCCTAAGTGCTACACAAAGAATGATATAAAAAGCAACACTATGTCAGATGGTCAAATTCCTATTATATTGTACATCTCTATTACTGATTTGCCTTTAACCTCCCAAGAACTCCAAAAGCAAAAAACTCATTTTTGAAAATGTTTTTCCCTATAACTTATTATCACTTCCCTAACTTATTATTATTATTACTTATTATTACTTCCCTAGCTTATTGTTATTTCTCTATAACATTATTATTACATATTAGTAGTAGTAGAGCTAGGATCTCACTCTGTCATCTACGCTGAATGCAATGGCACAATCATAGCTCACTACAGCCTTGAACTCCCTCCTCAACCTTCTGAGTAGCTAGGATTACAGGCATGTACCACCACACATGGCTAATTTTTTAATTTTTTGTAGAGATGGGGTCTTGCTATGTTGCCTAGGCTGGTCTCAAACTCATGGGCTCAATTGATCCTCCTGTCTCCCAAAGCATTGAGATTATAGGCATGAGCCACAGCTCGTGGTCTTTATCACTTATTTAAATAATCTGTTAAGTAAAATTATTTATAGATGCCAAAAGCCAGTTTTCAAGAAAATAGTTGCAAAAGATAGAAAGACCAGGATTTAGTTTGATCAGTTGAGATTCACAAAAAACAACAAATAATACAGACAAGGCTTTAAAGTTATGGTTTATGTTATGATTTCAGTTATCAATATATGGAAGTAAGAATATGCTTAGCACTTAATGTTGGAATAAACAAGGTAGCCATTGACTCTAAGGAATGGTGTTTGTCAAGTGTTTTCCTCCTTAAATCATCTATTCAGTGGAAGAGGAGGGCCAACATTCCATAAGAAATATCAATATTTTTTTCTAAGAACCATTTAAGACAAATGACCTCACAAACTTTTTCTTGTTTCTTTTTCAGCACTCATTCCCACTCTAAACAACCTTAGATAATTTTATCACTAAAAGACTACATCTAAGTTTGTATATTAATAAGTAGAGACACAATAAATGACTAGTAAATTTGAATTATGTAAATTAGTGATTTCCACGCTTTTAGTAGAGTGGTACGCTCTCATGAGATTTCACCCCTTATAAGATGAATACAAGGGGGATGGGTATCTACATATTTTTTTTAATGGTACATCCATACAATGAAAGAGCTAATGTCATAGAAATGTCATCAAAAAAGAAAAAGTCTGAAAAAATTTAAGAAAATTTTTAAAGGCTGAATAGAATTTCATTTTTTATAAAAACTATAATTAATATGGGTACATGACTACAAAGGAAAAAAAGACTCTAAGAATATTATACCAAAATCTTAACAATGGTTGTCACTGGATAGTGGGAAATCAAGTGAAATTATTTTTTTCTTTCATGATCATATTACTATATAGAGAACAGAAGGAAAATTTTAATGCATTTAGCATAATAAATCATATGTAAAAATTGCTAATATAGAGTAATTAGATATGAGAATGACCAATCTTTTTCAGAACATAATTACTGATTTTGTATATGACACAATGCTTCATTCATTCATTCGACAAACACTGGACATCTACTATGTGCCAACCAATAGGCCAGTACTGGGGATAAAGTGAATGAGACAGTGTCTCTGCCCTCTCAGAGCTCACAATCTAGAAGACCTCTACTCACATCTTCTCTTTTAAAGAAAAAAAAAAGAAGACCTCAAACAGTGTTCAGGTACTTATCAGCAGGATGAGTGACATGAAAAGGGAGTTGCAGGTATATGTCTGTGCATCATATGTAAATAATCACTGCTCTTACATCATTATTTGAACAGTTTTAAAACTAGAAATTACTTAAATGTGTAAATAAAGGTAATAGGTTCAGTAAATTATGCTATACTCATGTAGCAGAATATTATTAAGATATTAAGAATATTTTTAAAAATATATATATTGACAAGGGAAAGTACTTATGATGTATCATTAATAATGAAAAATAAGCCCCAAATAATATGTACATGATACCATTTATATAAATATAGAGATATAAATGTGTACTTGTATATATGCATAAGTATGTATATACCTATACATATACAGAGAGAAAGAGAGAGAAAGAAAGACTAATAGGATCCACACCAAAATGCCAACAAGAATCTCTTTTCTGGGTGGTGGGATATTGGTCATTAGGGTTTATTTTATTTGCAGTTTTTATGGGTTTTCAAAGTTTCTGCATTATAAATGTTTTACTTTTGAATTTTTTTAAAGTTATTACCTAATATATCATAATGGTTGTGCCCAAGACCGTGCCTAACATAGATGTGGCCTTCTATATATATAGGTTTATAGAAGGTAAAGAAGCAGAAGTTAATTTATTCTAAGTGGAGACTATACATAACTGGCTGTCTTCAAAGCCAGAAAATCTGGAAGCTATATAAAGCAGTTTTTAAAATAAAAAAGGATTGTTCTGGGTGAAAATATAGATTAAGAGAATAGGACAGATAGCCTAAAAGGATAAATGAATTCCAAAGTTCAGTTTTAAAAATTTTTACCTGAGAATGTGTCTCATTTTCTTGCAGTTGTGTTTTTAGTGTATCATATTCTACGTTTAGGGTCTCCATTATTTTCTTAAAGGCATTTCTGCGGATTGATAATACCATTCTCTCCTGATGTAATTTCTAGATAGATCCAAATAGATGCAAATAAGAGGCTGTAATAAGGATCCAGCAAGCCAGTATAAATCGTATTTGACTTAAATAATTTCAATGACTATATTCTGATAAAATTCTACCAAGACTATAACTACTCTACAATTTGTTTGTAAAAATATCCTTTGAACTATAAGCTATGTTAATATTAACAGTATTAATAATTCTATTAATGTTGCCATATTTGTCCCTACTCCACCGAATTGACTTTTAAATTAATGTAAACAGCAATGGAAAGAAACTGACAATTTTTAAGTAGGGAAGAGTTATAATTAAATCTACATTTAACAAAGTTCACATTTGTTGAAATGCTCTTTATCAAGTAGTAGCTTGTATCTTGCTTTTTAATTTAGCCTTTTGTCTAAAACTTTAAGTCACTCTAAATTCTAATTACATATGTAAACATTTTTATTATTTTTTCTCAGCTTATATATCAAATAATCAACTGAAAATAAAAAATCCTGTGAAGTACATATATATTAAATTTGATCAAGAAAAATCAATCTGAATTATAATTTTATAAGACTTTGTTAGCATTTACCTTTTTCTTTTCTTCACCTGATGATTTTAAAGCTGGCAAATCATTATATGTCTCCAGATCAGTTGTCATTTGCTTAATTTTGCTTTTTAGAGAATGCTGTTCCTCAGTCATCTTACTTTCCAGAAGCTCCATTTTCTGTAGATCCAACTGCAGACGTTGACTTTCTGAAGGATAAGAATGTAAAGCCATAATTTTGTTTGTTTGTTTTGAGACAAGTATTGCTCTGTTGCCCAGGCTAGAGTGCAATGGCATTATCTTAGCTCACTGCAACCTCAAACTCCTGGGCTCTAGCAATCCTCCTGCCTGAGCCTCCTGAGTAGCTGGGATTATAGGCATGTGCCACCTCCCCTGAATCATTTATTCCCCTAGAGACTAGGCTCTCACTATGTTGCCTGGGCTGGACTTGAACTCTTATTTTATTTTTTTTTTGAGACAGAGTCTCGCTTTGTTGTCCAGGCTAGAGTGAGTGCCGTGGCATCAGCCTAGCTCACAGCAACCTCAAATTCCTGGACTCATGCAATCCTTCTGCCTCAACCTCCTGAGTAGCTGGGACTACAGGCATGCGCCACCATGCCTGGCTAATTTTTTCTATATATTAGTTGGCCAATTAATTTCTTTCTATTTATAATAGAGACGGGGTCTTGCTCTTGCTCAGGCTGGTCTCAAACTCCTGAGCTCAAACGATACACCCACCTCAGCCTCCCAGAGTGCTAGGATTACAGACATGAGCCACCACGCTCAGCCTGGTCTTAAACTCTTGACCTCAAGTGATTTTCCACCTCAGCTCCCAAAGCACTAGGAAGGCAGTAAAGTCATAATTAATCAAAATGTTATTCCTTTCACACAAGGACATGCAATGTAACAATTAAAAATCATATTTTATAAGAGTATCTGTAAAAGAAATATATGTTCACCATGACCAGTGAGATAACATAAAGAAAAATTAAGAAAAAAAATACTCATCCCCTCAGTAACCAATTTCAGGCAATCAATATATCAGGTAACCAATTTAACCTGATGTATATTAGACACAGCTGTCTCTATGCTAATATAAGCATATAAGAATATACATAGGTTTTAAAAAATCATATAACTTATGATACTCATTTTTTTTTTTTTGAGACAGAGTCTCGCTTTCTTGCCTAGGCTAGAATGAGTGCCATGGTGTCAGCCTAGCTCACAGCAACCTCAAACTCCTGGGCTCAAGCAATCCTCCTGCCTCAGCTTCCCGAGTAGCTGGGACTACAGGCACGAGCCACCATGCCCGGCTGATTTTTATATTATATATATTAGTTGGCCAATTAATTTCTTTCTATTTTTATGGTAGAGACGGGGTCTCGCTCAGGCTGGTTTTGAACTCCTGATCTTGAGCAATCCGCCCGCCTCAGCCTCCCAGAGTGCTAGGATTACAGGCGTGAGCCACCGCGCCTGGCCGATACTCATATTTAATAGGGACATGACACACAGTTATGTGGGAAAAAATAAGCAAGCTACAAAACATTACATATTTGAACATAATTTCATAATTGCATATATAATCAATTCTCACTATTTATGGTAGCTATGTTCTATAAAGTCACTGTAAACAATGATTTTTGTTTAACCAAATATTGAATTACTGGGTCTGGTTCCTGTGAATCTCTGGTAACATTTTTGTCAGTTGATCAATATATAACCTTGTTTTATGTGTGCTTCTGTTAAAGACTTTTTATTTAATGTAGGTTGTGGATTCATTAACATTGAATTCACATTGAACAGCACTGTAACTCATGCCAAAATGAAGCTTATCTCACACACGTTTTCTCCACAGGGCACATAGCAGCCTTCTTGCTCTTAGGAACACTAGATAGCACATTACCACTTTGCTTAGGGCCATTTTAAAATAGCATGGTCACTAATAAAAAATACAAAAATCCTAAAAATGTGGCACTAAATATACCACAAAAAGGAAACCCATCTGTAGTATGAGAACTGAAATAAGAAAGCAGAGTGCTGTCATTTTCAACTTGTCAGGAACATGCACGTCAGGCTGTTCAGATTTTTCACCACTCTGCATATGTCCACGAATGAACATGAAAGTGCTGCAACCACTGACTTGGGGGCTACAAAATAATTTTAGTGAGAAGGCAAATTCAAAATACGGAATCTGTGAATAATGGGTATTGACTATATGTATGTGTCTCATTTTTTTCATTAAAGAGTAACCTGCATCTATCTACTATGTAGCAGGTGCTGAGGATATAACAGAAATCTACTATGTAGCAGGTGCTGAGGATATAACAGAGACATTGTTTTCATTCAAGGAGCTATATTTTAGAGGTAGAACCAGGCAATTGAACAATGCTTTAAAAGTCATTAAGAAAAGAGGTTTGTTATTCAACCAAAATATAAATTGGTATAATTAAACCAGTATTCCTTGAATACTTCCTTTTATCCCTTTAAGAGTTTTAAAACTCAACTATATTGACATACATTATTAGAAAAAATATATATGTACACATAAATATAAACATATAAATATATATCTGTAACACAAGTCTTAAATATTGTTACAAAGGGTTTTGTTCTGTTGGATTCTTATCTCTACTAGGTTTAGAAATATTAACAGTTACGAGAATCAAAGTGCTGAACAAGTCACTAAGGCTTATAGTGTTTTAATGCTCTATATAGGAAATGTTCTTAGCTTGTAGATATTTTAACTACTTGGAGTAATCAATTATATAAATCTAACTTCAAGGTTACTTTGAATATATACTGGGGAAATACATTCAAGAAATACACAAATTGATTTTTCTACAGAAAAAAAGAAAATGGTTGGTTGGTATAGGGTAAAGTTTATCTTCCTTTAACAACAGGTCCCCAATGAAAAGCTAAAAGCTACTCCAAGAGAAGAGACAGGAAGAGGATGCAGTCTAGTTCCTTCTGATATGCTATGAAGCTGCAAAGTTTACCAAGCAGTGTGTACATAGTAGCAAAATCTCAGAAGGAACCACTTTGACCTGGGGAAATGTTTCTGAAATATACTGTCATCAGCACATTTGTTTACTCCCTGGAGTTTCCTTTCCAAAAATATAAATAAAAACTATTGCTGACAAATTCCTTGCCTCTTTACCCATGCAGCACAACAGTGTTTCTCAACTTTTTTTTTCCATTATCAATGCCCTAAGAAGCCTTTTGTAAACTTTTCCCTTCAATCGCCTCCCTCCTCTGATGTAGTGTCTATCTGTTTATATACAGTGACCCTTTGGAGGATGGCAAATCATTATAATATCTAAGATTTTTTTCACCCTCCTCCCAAGAAGCAATTTTGGTGCCCTTTGAGGGCAATACTGCTCCATTAAAAAACATGGAGAACACTAAGAAAAACAGATGAGCCCCAATTATAACCTCAAGGGTAGAAAGGAAGGCAATTCACAAAGGGGAATACAAAATCCATTATCTCTGAAAGATGAACAAGAATATTATAAACCTCTTATGGTGATTTCCATATACAAAAAGTTGCCTGAGATGGGGGATGGTGTTAGAAAAAGAACGAATCAGTTGTTATATATGCTTGGTTTAAATTAACACAAAAATAACTCAGTAAATTAAATTTATTGTAGGGGTCAGACAATTCAACCTTTAATAAAAAAATTTTCCAACAAAATCCTCATCATAATAATAAACTAGATTTTTACCTGCATTGAAGCCAGTTCTTATTTTTTCAAACTGTACATCTCTGGAGAAAAAATACGACTAGTTTTTAAAAGATATATAAACACAAAAGTATAAAAGTATAGAAGGAATACGGAGTCCTGATTATTGAATTTCTTTCCTGGTATTGGTATTTGCCTTTCAAAAAATATATTTCTTGATGGCTGTTATATAAAGATAGCTTAAAGGAGGAAAAAACTTGTTGAATTAATATTTTCCTTAGATAAATGAAAAACTTAAGCACTATGGTTTAAAATACAAAACAGAGGTTTTCTAGGTAGAATAACAGAACATAACAGTCTTTATAGAAAAAAGAAAATAAATATTTTAAAATACTACAAGTTATACATATCCAAAAGAATTGAAAACAGGATCTTGAAGAAATATTTGCACACCCATGCTCACTGCAGCATTATTCACAATAGCTCAGAGGTAGAAGCAACCTAAATGTCTGTCTGTGAATGGTTAAAGAAATATGGTATATGCATGCAATGGCATGTTATTCGGCCTTAAAAATGAAGGAAATCCTTCTTTGCTACAACATGGATGAAACTTGATGACATTATTTTAAATGTAGTAAGCCAGTCACACAAAAGACAGATACTGTGTACCTACACTTATATGAGGTTATCTAAAGTAGTCAAATCCACAGAAACAGAAGTAGAACTATGGCTGCCAGAGGGCAGGGGAAATGAATGTGGAGAGTTGTTCAATGGGTATAGTGTTTCAGTTTTGCAAGATGAAGAAGTTCTAGAGATCTATTCTACAATAAGGTGCATGTAGTTAACAATACTGTACACTTAAAAATAGTTAAAATGGTAAATTTTGGTTTTTACCACAATAAAGGATATAGTGAAACCAATAGTAGGCACAAAAATTAAGGTTAGAATGTACCTCCTTCCAGTTTCTTGGCATATAATTCAGACATACAAATAAAACTATGGCAAACAAAATCTAAACAAATCTGGGCATAAAATATGCTTGAATGTATAGAGTAACAACAATTGAACAACTATATCATCACTCTTAATTCAATGATATATTAAAAGCATTCAGTATGCATTTAGAGGTCCATAATCCCTTATCTAAAACTCCTGGGCAGAATGCAGAATTCTTTGGATTTTAGAAAAGTAACAAAATGCACATATTAATTATTACATAACTCCCGTGGCAGGGTCTGAGGAAGTACCCTGTAATCAAGTACATGAATATTTCTGCAGCAAAAAGTATAAATAGTCACACTAGGTAGGATAATTATCCTCATGTCAGTTCAGGTCTGGTTATGTTTTGCTGCCAAGATCTTTTTTGATTTTGGGAATCCAGATAAAGTATTATAGATCTTTTATTCCATTTCAAGGATCTTTCAATATTTTAACTTAGCAAATATTAATTAAGTCTTCATTGCTTATCATCTCACTAGCAGCCAGATATATCCAAGTAGACAAAAGCATAGTTAATTCAAAGTCACCACACAATAGCAAAAAGAACACCCATAGTTAGAAGCCATAAGTTTATACACCAAGAATCCACATTTTTACGAAACTTTTATCAGTTTATAAACCAAGAATCCAAATTTTCACATAACTTAATCCTAGACTCTTTAAGTGCAACTTTGTACATCTGTTTCTAAACTCTACCTGTAACATCCCAATGGCAGCCACTAGCCACATATGGCTTTCAAGCACTTGAAATCTATCTAGTTCAAATTGAAATGCCATAAGTATGAACTATTTCTTTATTTGCTTTTATATAGGTTACATGTTAAAATAATAGTATCTTGGATACACTGGTTTAAATAAAATATATTATTAAAATTTACTTGTCTCGGGGAGGGGGGCGGGTATATACATACATAATGAGTGAGATGTGCACCATCTGGGGGATGGTCATGATGGAGACTCAGACTTTTGGGGGGAGGGGGGAAATGGGCATTTATTCAAACCTTAAAATCTGTACCCCCATAATATGACGAAATTAAAAAAAAAAAAAATTTACTTGTCTCTTTTTACTTTTTACATGGTTACCAGAAAGTTTTAATTATATATGTGGTTGGCCTTGTATTTCTGTTGGACCATGATGCTCTAGCTGGATGCTAGTGGACATGGCTGAAAATCATTAAAATGAAAGATCACCTCCTCTAGGACACTTCCCTTAATTGTCTAAAACTGAACTGGATATGTACCCTATTTATTTACATTGCTCCTTATACTTACTTCTATCATAGCATTATTTCACTGTGTTATAACTGTTTGTCATTCTACCAGGTTGAATGCTACTTGAGGAAACATTGGATTTTTTTTTAGCCTCTGTAAAATGACAAAGATTCTCTCCTTGACCAAACTCCTTTGGGTCCTCTTCTCAACTAGGCCTTAACCTTGGCTTATAAAAACTCCAGACACAAATTATCTCATCCACTCTCTTCCACCCATATTAAAAGGTTTAAACAAACACTAACATAGTTTCTAATAGCTTAACCACTTTGGTACAGCGCTCACCGGCCGTGAAACCTTGCCAACAGCCGGCACTCACAGTCCACACAATAGTTTGTGCTGTGCATTGAGGACGAATTTGTTTTGCTCTTGTGTGATGAGGAAAGCTTTAAAGCACTGAAACCTTGTTTTACTTTATAGGCAGCTTTACTTGTAATGTAAATCAGAATAGGTAACATATACATACATATATATTTTCATTACGTTATTTTTAAATGTGCACAATTTTATTTTGATAAATGAAAAATTAGAAAAGTCATATCATGGCTGTGCACGTTCATCTGTGGCTATCGACTATAGTCAATGCTGGTACCAAAGTGGTTAAGGCCACATCCCTAGGATGATCCTACCCCTCTCTTAAAGTGCCTAAGAAAGCTCCAGGCTGCCAAAAGAATTTACTATTTGTTCTAGCCAATATCAGACAATAGAGAATTTACTCAAAAGGACTTACAACTGTGATTCCTTCCTCTGTCCCTTTGAAATGTATATGTATCGCCCACTACTCAGGTGTGTCTTTCTCAAGGATCTGAAAGTTATTCCTTTAAAATGCAATTATCAGGAAGGTTAGGGCCTCAGTCTCCCAGTCTCTATAGGGATAGAGTTCTAACTTCCATAATTGCTAGCTAACAGACAGCTGGCCTAATCAGAATTTACACTGACCAACCCTTTGTAGTTTTTCACTTCCCTTACTGGCTCTCTCCGTACCCTCACTACTCCTTCACTCTCCCTTTAAAACACCCAGTCACCTCTGAACAAATCAAAGTTTAATTCAATTCACAGTTGGACTCACCTTCCCTACTACAAGGCAGTATTAGTAACTGAAATCTATACTTACCACTTTAACTAAAATCCAGCTTTATCTTTGACAACACCCAGATATAGCACAGGCAAGGAGAAAAAATTCAATGAATATTGTTAAATGAATGAGATTTATATTACTGTAATACTATTAAGTGGATGAGAAAAGTCACACAAAATTCTGAGATTATAAATCACTGGGGCAATAGGCAATAATAAATTACAACCTCAGTCAATGAGGCCTTCAAAAAAAGTCAGAGAGTAACATTGGTATATTTTTTAAAATTCCAATTTGTTATAAAAAAAAATATTAAAATCTAGGTTGTTTTCTCACCTGAAGTCAAATTTCTAGCAGTACTTTGGGATTTCTGCATTTCAGTAGATTTAAAATTGAGGTCATCCTGCATCATCTTTAGCTCTTGATTGGTGATAGAGGATATCTGTTTCATACGATTTATATCCTGTATTTGCAAAGAAATAAAAATAGAAAAATTCCACTGATTTAACTCTTCAATAAAACTGTTGGAAAACACTGTTAAAGGATGAGATGTTTGAATAGGTATTTTTTTTTGAAATATTATCATCCAATTTAGCTGTTTTATAGAGGAAAACAGTGAGATTCAAAGTCAAGTTTCATCAATAAAAAGATTGTATAAATTCAGAGATTTTCATTGGATTTATTTCACTGTAGAAAAAATTCAACAATTATTATTTTAGGAACTGGTTAGAGCAGGGGTCCTCAAACTTTTTAAACAGGGAGCCAGTTCACTGTCCCTCACACTGTTGGAGGGCTGAACTATATAGTTTAAAAAAAACTATGAACAAATTCCTATGAACACTGCACATATCTTATTTTGAAGTAAAAAAACAAACAGGTAAAAACATCCACATGTGGCCTGCAGGTCATAGTTTGAGGACGCCTGGGTTAGAGCCTTAAAACACTAAGAATACTGAAAAGGGATGATGCATTTTCCTCCTGTGGTGCCACACATAGTAGATGCTCAATAAACATTGTTGATAATTCAAGATGCTCATTACATTAAAAATTAGATGCTCATTACAATTATAAGAATCCCTTCATTTATAATAAAAATTACACTATAAAATACATTAACATTTTCTAATATGTCTAGGTTTTGAAATTATCTAAGCAAATGTTACTTTTTATAAGTTCAGATACATTAACTATGGAAGAATATGTTAAAAATGACTCTGAATTAGTGCCTCTTTTATTGCTGAATATAGATATTATATATATATATCATCCCTTTCTTCTGTCATCCCACCTAGCTGACCTTTTTTTTTCACAGTGTCCTTTCATCTCTATTTGAAATCTGTGTTCAATTTTTATAACTGTTGTAACAAATTATGCCAAACTTTAATGATTTAAGACAATGACATTTTGTTATCTTACAATCCTGGAAGTCAGAGGTTGGAGGAAGTCTCACTTGACTAGAATCAACATTCTAGCTGACCTTCTAATAGGAGATAAAAATTAATACCTTAAAGAAACAAAATAGCAAGAAAGGGAATTTAAAGGAAACAGGTTAAATGAGCAGACATGGTAGTGAGCCATGCCATATTTTTTGAGTTGTATTTGAAAAGTTAATCACAGAAAAAATAATGACACCATTACAGGCACATGGTACTTACACGACTACAGTGCTCCAAAAGTGACACAATACTGGCTTCTATCTGTGCCTTCCGTTCCAGTTCCTGATTCTTAGTTTCCTCAAAAGTCTCAATAAAAGCTGCCAATTGTAAAATATGACAAGAGAAGCTACTGTAGATATAGTCAACAGTATATAAACTCTGATTTGTAGGTCTGATTTTAGAAATTCAAAGCAAATATAAATTTAAGTATAAATTAAATTGTTTCATTTTTATTGTTTAATATTTTAATATTACTGTTTAATATTTTATTAACCCAAGGGTAATTACTCAATAAGAACATTTCCACATACTGTCAAATTTTGAAAGCCTAATTGCTATAACCTTGATATAAATAAATTAGAAAGTTATAAATATAGGCTCAAAAGAAACAGCTGAAAATATGAAGCTGAGAAAAAAATCTGTTTTTACATAGGATCTCCTTGATACATCTATAATTGGCCACTAACTTTATTTCTGAAATTAATATTATGAAACACCTATTTTATCTGAAAATCAGTATTTTACTTATAATACCAGATTAATCTCAACTAAATAAATATATTCAGATTATAAATAAATATTCTAGGAGATCCTTTTACCTATCTAATATAGAACTGGCACATAATTGCTCCTATTTATAGTCTTCACATATTTCTATGGAACTTCTAAAAAAAATAAAACCTTTCAGTTAAAAATAATTTCACTGTTAGCATGAAATAAACATCAATGGTTTGCCTTCTATAATGAATTTCCATTTTATTTTTTCCTACTTACACATTAAATATATTTTTTAATTGAAACCGTCTTCAAGAAAACATTTTTTAAATCTGAATATGATGGGAGAAGACCACAATAAACATTTTTTTAAAAACTGAATTTCCTTTAATGTCCTACTTAAACATCTTAAATTTAGGTTTCAAGTGTGATTACCTTGATTCTACAATGCATTGATCATATATTACATAGTCAAATGAGATTTTTACACATACAAAGGCATACATGAATGAATACTCTCTTTTAGAAGTATTTTGTTAGGAAAACAAACCATAATTAAGACACAGGAAGAAATCTGGGATAGGTAACCTCCAATTTTAAGATTCTGTAGCATGGGAATTTCTTTAATTCATTTGATAAACATTCATTAAATGAACATTTATTAAAGGCCACCTAAGTGCCAGATACCATACTACATAGTATCTAATGATTTCCAATATTATGGAGTCATAACACATCATTCTTTGATTTTACACTCTCTCCTTTATCAAAACCACTTTTTTTAAAAAAAAGAAAACAATAGCCAGGCACAGTGGCTTACACCTGTAATCCTAGCACTCTGGGAGGCCGAGGTGGGAGGATTGCTTGAGGCCAGGAGTTTGAGACAGCCTCAGCAAGAGTGAGACCCCGTCTCTACAAAAAGCAGAAAAGTTAGCTGAGTGTGGGTGTGTGTGCCAGTAGTCCCAGCTACTTGGGAGGCTGAGGCAGGAGGATCACTTTAACCCAGGAGTTTGAGGTTGCAGTGCACTATTGCTAGGCAGGAACCAAATCCTGGAAAGTCCTTGGAAAGGACTTAAAGGCTTTCCATTCTCAACTTGGGGCTACTCAACCTACACACGAATACTACTGGTGATAAGAAACATAAGTTCCCAAGAAAATCCACTCTATCTTTGAATAGCTCATAATGATAAGCAAGATAGCAGAGTATCTTCTTTCACAGAGTTTATGGTCTAGGGACTTAACAAGTAATTACACCAAAACAGGAGAATCACTTGAGGCCAGGAGTTCCAGACCAGCCTAAGCAAGAGTGAGACCCCATCTCTACAAAAAATACAAAAGTAGCTAGGCCTGGTGGCAGATACAGAATAGGAAGGTGGTTCCTGTGGGGTGGCGAAGGAGGGGGCAGGGAAAGATTGCAGGAAAATGCAGTAACTAACCGCAAAGAGTAGGAACTTGAGGTTTTGAGGCATACACACCTGTGGAGCTGCAACTTTGTTATAAGAACACCTGCCAATCATGTATATCAATCATCTGGTAACATCCCACACTTCCCATAGGCCCTTCCTCAGACTAGGCCAATAAAAGAAAACCACCTGGGAGTCCTCAATGTCTTTCTCCACTCGTGGAGACTGACCCGTTCCTCTCTGGAATGTATTATCACTTTGTATAGCTCCCTTCTTTTCTGCAATAAAAACTGTTTGTGTGGAATTGCTTTCTGTCTGTGGTTACTCTGTCATACTGACCCTGCTTGTTAATTTTCCAAGCAAAGAGTCATAGAACCAGGACAACAGTCCACCAACAGGCCGGACCTGACACTATCATGATGTCACTGCACTCTAGTCCAGGTGACAGAGTGATACTGTCTCAAAAAACAAAACAAAACAAAACAAAGAGTTAATTTTGATATAATTTCTGATATTTGCTAAGATTTTAAAGAAATCTTGTTATATTGTGAAATCAGAGTTGACAATTACTGTTTTATAGCATGTCTCTATGAAGGTAACAATTAACTTCAGATCTATAAAACTTCAGATTTTAGCAAAATGATAACTTAAAAGGAAACCAGTAATAGATCGTATGTGTCAATTTCTAAAAATTTATAAATGTACAAGTTTAAATGATGATCCATTTATAAAGTAAAGCTGAGATTATTATTATTATTATTTTTTTGAGACAGAGTCTCGCTTTGTTGCCCCAGGCTAGAGTGAGTGCCGTGGTGTCACCCTAGCTCACAGCAACCTCAAACTGCTGGCATCAAGCAATCCTGCTGCCTCAGCCTCCCGAGTAGCTGGGACTACAGGCATGTGCCAACATGCCCGGCTAATTTTTTCTATATATATTAGTTGGCCAATTAATTTCTTTCTATTTATAGTAGAGATGGGGTCTCACTCTTGCTCAGGCTAGTTTCAAACTCCTGACCTTGAGCAATCTGCCCGCCTCAGCCTCCCAGAGTGCTAGGATTACAGGAGTGAGCCACCGCGCCCAGCCTAAGATTATTTTTTTTAAGTGAATAAAAACTGTAACAGAAGGTTACTAACATTACAGTTGGTGGTAGTAACAAAATCTGAGGTGAGGGCTAATAAATAATAAGTATTATGAAAAATTAAAATAAAAGTGAAAGATATTAAAGGTGAACAAAATGAAGTATGTAAAAGAGAACATTCAATCAATAAGTGGTACATAGGTTCTCTCTATACAGACTATGAATATAAGTACTAGCTTTAGAATCTATCTCCAACATGCAAATACTCAGACATACACATACATATACCTTTTTAGAATTCTCTATTCATCCTGAAGTTATGGTAGAAATTTAGTTATTCTTCAAGGCAAAATGCTTTGAATGTCCACACTTCTGCACTTACTAGCCATTATATTTCCCCAAAATGAGATCTCTGATTTAATATAAATGAAAGTAATCTGAGAATATAATGCTTTTATCTATAAGAATATCACTTACTGTCCATATTTTCTTCCCTTTTTTTTAGCTCCTTGTATTTCTGATTCATTTCACCTGTAAGATATACAAAATATACCATTAATTTCAACAATTCCAGATATAGTGCTCTAAATTAGAAATATCTCCTAGGTCCTCTATATGCCATTAGTCATTAAATATTCATTTTCAATTAGGTAAAATGATTTTACATTGACTTATAGAGCATTCTAAAGCAGATATATACATGTGCCTTGAATATTAAAAAAAAATCTCCTGTTTGGAAAGGACTTAAAGGCTTTCCATTCTCAACTTCGGGCTATTCAACCTACACACGAATACTACTGGTGACAAGAAACATAAGTTTCCAAGAAAATCCACTCCATCTTTGAATAGCTCATAATGATAAGCAAGATAGCAGAGTAACTTCTCTCACAGAGTTTATGGTCTAGGGACTTAACAAGTAATTACACCAAAGCAGGAGAATCACTTGAGGCCAGGAGTTCCAGACCAGCCTAAGCAAGAGTGAGACCCCATCTCTACAAAAAGTACAAAAATTAGCTAGGCCTGGTGGCACATGCCTATAGTCCCAGGTATTCGGGAGGCTGAGGCAGGAGAATCACTTGGGCCCAGGAATTTGAGACTATAGTGAGCTATAATGACGCCCCTGCACTCTAGCCCGGACAAAAGATTGAGACTTTATGTCAAAAAAAAAAAAAAACCAACAATAAACACCGCAAGCCAAGTAAATATAATTAAAATGTACTAAGTGCTATCATATGAAAAATAAAGGATGCTAGAGGAGCACACAACAAAAGTAACTAATGTAGTTCAGTGCTGCAGAGAAAATTTCGCTAAACAAGTAATGTTTAAGATGCACCATAAAGAATGAATAAGGGTGACTTGGTCAAAATACAGAAACTGCCAATGTCAAAGTATTACCAGGAAAAAGTTTAGACGTGAAGATGAATATGGTAGCACAAGAAACCGAAAGAGTGATAGGGCTAAGACAGAGAATATGAATTGAAAAAGTGGCACAAAGATGAGGCAGATTATGAAAAGTCTTATAAAACCCATGTTAAAGAGTTTGGGCTTTCTCCTAAGGACAATTAGTAAAGAATTTTAAGCAGGAGAACGAAATGATCAATTTGCATTTTTGAAAAATATTTCAGGTATGGACAATAAAAGAGAAGTAAGATTGGAGGCTATAAAACCAGTTAGAAAGTTGACACAGTAATCTGGGTGAAAGATGAAACTTGCCTGGAGTAGAGTGGTGCTAATTAGAAGGTAGTGGACTTTTGTTGCTGATATTCAAGAACCAAAGTGAATGGATTTTGGTGAGGGATAAAGAGAGAGGAGTAAAGTATGATTCCCAGGTTTCTGGCTTGGACATCAAAGAAGATAGTGGTATTAACTGAAAGGGGGAGCAGGTTGAAAAAGCAGCTACTTATAACAGTTTTACACATGTTGAGTCTAATAAATATGGACAACATGTCTAAAGGGACAAAAATCCAAGGCCCAGAAAGATGGATGAAATCTTGACATCTTAGCCTCAAAAAAGCAAAAGCAAAAAACAAAAACAAAACAAAACAAAACATTAGTAGGGGTGGATCATGATTATTTTATGACAACAGGATTTCACTGTAACAAAAACAGTTTTGAAAGCACATGGCTATTCTCCTGGATAGCAAGATGGCTGCAGCCCTGTGTACCCAGGATCCCAGGCAGAGAAAGAAGAAAAATTTGTACTTGCTCCATTCTTTGATTTCTTCACCTTCGTCAGTCAGTTCTTAGCTTCTAGAGAAATTAAAGAAGCTTATTAAGATGATACTGAGCAAGGATGGAGAGAATAACAGACTGGAGATTCCTAAGAGCGTAGTTCCAGATTAGAAGCTGGTATCTAAAAAGACTTTAGGAGTAAGAGTTCCAGGAAAATGCAAGAGCCAACAGATGGAGCCCAGAGGCTAAAACTCCAAAGATCAGTCTGTGTTCTATGTATCCTCTTACAAGATATAGAGTTTTTAGACGTTCTGGACAGAGCATCAGTAAAGTTAGGAAATGGATGAAGATAGTGAGGATAGAGTCCCTAATTACTGCAGGAGGCAAGAAGGCATGGACCTTCATCTGTACATATACTTGACTGGATGGTGAGTTATGAATACACAAAGTTGATGGCAAAGTCAGAGACCTGTTTTTCTGCAGAGAGTTTTTCTGACTTCTAGTCTGAAAATAGTTTTCTCAAATTCACTGACTGCCCTGATACTGAGAAAACCTTATGTCAAGGCCCTCCAAATATTACCGGTAGTAAAAAGCTGAAAGTGAAAGCTACTGTCTAAGGACAGTAAGTACCTAGTGGTCATGAGTTGCTAGCAAGGGAAGAGCAAGCACCAATGAGAAACATTGGGTCCACCCAGATAAAGCTCTGGATGCCTTAACAACTTTACTGAGCTACTACTTAGTTCAAATTATCAAAAATGGTCTCGGAGCATATGCAACAAAATTAGTTGTGAAGAAGAAGTATGAGGTAATTTGTTATTAATAACAAACTTTGAATATGATTTTTTAAAAAACACACTATATATAGGATTAAGATTAGTCCCAAAACAATGTCACCATTCACTTACCTTACCGCAATGTTCTTTCGGTGGGAAACAAAGAGAAAGAGTTAGAGCTTGTAGCACACATGATCTGGGATACCCTGATAGGAGGGAGATGTGCATTTAAATATTATATAATACACATGAAGTAGCAGAAAATCTAGGTTCTCCTGAATCTTCCATGACCTAGGTTTCTAAGAAAGTCTTAGTTTCTTGTATTGGCTGCCTGAGAAATTCCACTCTTATGAGACTGGTCAGGTATTAAGGGATTAGGAGGAAGGTCTGGCTCCTAGGCTTTACAAAGATGTAGCTACCACCTTATCTTTCTTCTTAGAAACTTAAGAGAATCCCCTATACATGCTGTTTCAAGTTTCTCATCTTGCTTTTAGGCCTCAAGACACTGCAATGAGGGTTTTTCTCCTCCTATTCCAATGAAATTGTTCTTAGTAAGATTATATGGCTCCTTAATTATCAAATCCAAAGGGTAGTTTGTAGTTACCTTACTCTGTAATATTTGACACTATTGATACATCCTTCCAATTTTCTTTGTTTTCCTTTATGTTTTGTTTTTGCTTTATTTGGGAATAGAGAGGAGGTTTCTCTGGATTTTCTTACTCTCAGATCATTCTTTCTCTGTCTTCTCTTCATAGGTCCACTCCCTTCTTCATTTAAATACTGAGTTTTGCTCTTAATGGACTTCTAATGCTATACTATATCCACGGCAATTTTACTGATTCTTGTGCTTTAAATTTAACCTATCCCTGATTTTCAGATTCTTTCCTCCAAATGCTTACTACTATATTCATTTAGAAGTTCTTTAGGACATCCTAAAATTCAGTATATCATTAGTTTTCCCCTTCAAAATTTGTACCACTCTTTATTCTCTATTACATTTAGATGCCCTCACCACCCACTTATCACTCAAGTCAGTCACCTGAGACTCCTTCCTCCTGCTCCCCTCAAATCCATCCTCCTAGTTGCCAACAGATTGAGCTAGAAGACACATCTGGTCAATGTCTGCAGCTGCATAACTGGCCAGCTGTATTAGATGGGACAGAGCTCCCACATCTCTCACTAGATTCCCAAGCTTCATAAACCTTCCTCCAGTATCACTGATGGGAAGAAGAGTGGTCAAGACAGTAGTGAATTGTCTGCTCCATTTTGTGATTTCTCTGTGGAGTATTAATATCTGAGCTTCCCATAAAAGGCAATGTACAGATGTGGGCAGTCCTAAGGAAGGGTAAGCCATAACGTTTGTTACCAAATCTATCCTTAGATTCAATACCACAGTAGAGGATAAAATCATAGAAAGAAACGAATCACTGTATCAAACTGGAAGTACAAGCAGAAGGGTCTAATGTAGGATCAACAATAAGGAGACTGAGGAAGAAGGAAAGGGACACAATAATAAAATGAGAGTAATTTTGGAGAGAACCTCAAATTCTGAGCATTTGATGTGATCACAGTTCTACATTCATTTATTTATTCCATACAAATGTACTGAGTATCTACTATGTGCCAGATACTGTAATAGGTGCTGGGGATATCAAAATGAACAAGATAGCTCCTACCCTATGCTCCAAGGGCTTAACATTATAATCTATTAGGTGTGCAAAACCAAAAAGTTACAATGCAACATAAGTGCTGTAACTGTGCAATATTTGACACTATTGGTGTATCCATTAAATGCAGTATTAATATATATGAAATACCATGGTAACCAGATGTGTAAAAAGTGTTCAGGAGGATTTTACAAAGGAAATATCATATCAGCAAAGCACTTTATCAGGCAATGTGGGAATTACAGAAAAAGTATTTTCCTTTAAACAATTGATATTCCAATAAGACAAGTACACAAAAATGTACACTATAAATTCTTTTCTCCCCTCTCAGGTAGGAAAGAAGAAATGGGTATGGACTATCACAAAAGACTGGGGCACCTGCAGAAAGGACATCATTGCTTTATGATACTCTTGGCTGTTGCCAGCCAGTGGAGTAACAGGGATGACCAAGGGACTGAGAACCACCACAACCATCTCTGTTCTCACTGTAAGAAAGTTCATCTGAGCCGGGCGCGGTGGCTCAAGCCTGTAATCCTAGCTCTCTGGGAGGCCGAGGCGGGCGGATTGCTCGAGGTCAGGAGTTCGAGACCAGCCTGAGCAAGAGCGAGACCCCGTCTCTACTATAAATAGAAAGAAATTAATTGGCCAACTAATATAGAAAAAAAAAATTAGCCGGGCATGGTGGCACATGCCTGTAGTCCCAGCTACTCGGGAGGCTGAGGCAGGAGAATCGCTTGAGCCCAGGAGTTTGAGGTTGCTGTGAGCTAGGCTGACGCCAGGGCACTCACTCTAGCCTGGGCAACAAAGTGAGACTCTGTCTCAAAAAAAAAAAAAAAAAAAAGAAAGTTCATCTGACACTTTTATTCTCTGGCATCAAATGATGTTCTCTTGACTCAGGGCTTATAAGCTAGAGATATTTTTTTTAATCTTGAATTTTTAATTATCGTGGGTACATAATAGTTATATATATTTATAGGGCACATGCAATGTTTTGATACAGGCATATAATGGGTAATAAATAATCAAATCAGGGTAATTGGAGTATCTATCACCTCAAGCATTTATCATTTCTTTGTGTTAGCAACATTCCAATCACATTTTTAGTTATTTTAAAATATACCATAACTGACTACACTCACCCTGCTGTGCTAATAAATATTGTTCATTCTATCTAACTATATTTTTGTACCCTGCTACTCTTTCCAGCCTCTGATAACAATCATTCTATTCTCTGTCTCATGAGATCAATTGTTTTAATATTTAGCTACCACATATGAGAACATGAGAGATTTGTTTTCCAGTGCTTGGCTTATTTTACTTAAAATAATGTTCTCTAGTTCCATACATATTGTTGCAAATGACAGGATTTCATTCTTTTTTTTATGGCTGAATAACATTCCATGTGTATATGTACCACAATTTCTTAATCTGTTCATCCACTGATGGGCACTTAGGTTGATTCCACATCTTGGCTATTGTAAATAGTGCTGCAATAAACATGAGAGTGCTGATATCTTTTCAATACACTGATTTCCTTTCTTTTGGATATATATCTAGCAGTGGAATTGCTGAGTCACACAGTAGTTCTAGTTTTCATTTTTTGAGGACCCTCCATACTGTTCTCGAGTGGATGCATTAATTTCTATTCCCGTCAACAGTCTACAAGGGTTTCCCTTTCCCCACCTGTTCATCAGCATTCATTATTGCCTTTTTGATAAAAGCCATTTTAACTGGGTTGAGATGATATCTCATTGTAGTTTTGATTTGCATTTCTCTGATGACTAATGATGTTAAGTATTTTTTCAAATGCCTGTTGGCCATTTGCATGTCTTCTTTTGAGAAATGTCATTCAGATCTTTTGCCCATTTTTAAATCAGATTATTTTACTTTTTTCCTAGTGAGCTGTTTGAGCTCCTTATTTATTCTTGTTATTAATCCCTTGTCAGATGAGTAGTTTGCAAATGTATTCTCTCATTCTTTGGGTTATCACTTCATTTTGTTGATTATTTCCTTTGTTATGCAGCTTTTTTTTTTTTTTTTTTTTTTTAGGAAAGAGTCTCACTCTGTTGGCTGGGCTAGAGTGCCATAGCATCAGCCTAGCTCACAGCAACCTCAAACTCCTGGACTCAAGCAATCCTTCTGCCTCAGCCTCCCAAGTAGCTGAGACTACAGGCATGCGCCATCATGCCTGGCTAATTTTTCTATATATACTTTTAGTTGTCCAGCTAATTTCCTTCTATTTTTAGTAGAGAAGGGGTCTCGCTTTTGCTCAGGCTGGTCTCGAACTCCTAAGCTCAAATGATCCTTCCACTCCGCCCTCTCAGAGTGTTAGGATTACAGCCGTGAGCCACTGCGCCTGGCCTGTTATACAGAGCTTTTTAGCTTAATGTGATCCCATTGTCCAATTTTGCTTTGGTTGCCTGTGCTTTTGATGTATTACTTAAGAAATCATTGCCCTAGGCCAATATCCTAGAGTGTTTCCCCAGAGTTTTCTTTTAGGAGTTTCATAATTTTGGGTCTTAGATGTAAATCTTTGATTTGATTTTTATATATGGCAAGAGATAGAAGTCTAGTTTCATCCTTCTGCATATGGATATGCACCTTTATTGAAGAGACTGTCTTTTCTCCACTGTATGTTCTTGGCAACTTTGTTAAAGATAAGTTCACTATAGATGTGTGGATTTATTTCTGGGTTCTCTATTCTGTTCCACTGCTCTATGTATCTGCTTTTATGCCAGAACCATATTGCTCTAGTTACTACGGCTCTATGGTATAATTTCAAATTAGGTACTGTGATTCCTCCAGTTTTGTTCTTTTTGTTCAGGATGACCTTGGCCATTCTGGTTTTTTTGTGGTTCCATATAAACTTTAGGATTATTTTTTCTATTTCTGTGAAGAATTTCATTGGTATTTTGATGGAGATTGCATTGAATCTGTAGATTGCTTTGGGTGGTAAGGACATTTTAACAATATTGATTCTTCTAATCTATGAGCATGGAATATCCTTTCATTTTTCTGTGTTCTCTTCAATTTCCTTCATGAATGTTCTGTATTTTCATTGTAGAGACCTATCTGCTTTAGTTAAGGAATACCTAGGTAGTTTATTTTATTTGTAGCTATTGTAAATGGAATTACTTTCTTGGTTTCTTTTTCAGATTATTCATTGTTGATATATAGAAATGTTACTGATTTTTGTATGTTGATTACGCCACTCAAAGCGAGAATCATACCTCTCAGTCAAGAAGCCAAAGTGTATGTTGATTTTCTATCTTGCAACTATACTGAATTTGTTTATCAGTTCTATTAGGTTTTTTTGTGAAGTCTTTAGGTTTCTCTAGATATAAGATCATATCATTGACAAACAAGGATAATGTGACTTCTTCCTTTCCAATTTGGATGCCCTTTAATTCTTTCCCTTGTATAACAGCTCTAGCTAGAACTTCCAGTACTGCGCTGAATAACAGTGATGCAAGAGGACATTTGTCTTCTTCCAGATCTTACAGGAAAAGCTTTCAGTTTTTCCCCTGTTCAGTATGATACTAGTTGGAGGTCTGTCATATATGGCTTTTGTCATGTTGAGGTATTCCTTTTATACCCAGTTTTTTGAGAGTTTTTATCATAAAGGGGTGTTGAATTTTATCAAAAAATGTTTTTCAGCATCAATAAAATGATCATATGGTTTTTGTCTTTCACTTTGTTGATACAATGTATCACACTGATTGACTTGCATATGTTAAATCATTCCTGCATCCCTGGGATAAATCCCACTTGATCATGATGAATAATCTTTTTAATGTATTGTTGAATTCAGTTTACTAGTATTTTGTTGAGGATTTTTGCATCTATGGTCATAAAAAATATTGGCCTGTTTTTTGTGTTTTTTTTGCTGTATCTTTGTCTGGTTTTGGTATCAGTGTGATAGTAACCTCATAGATTGAGTTTAGGAGTACTCCCTCCTCCTCAATTTGTTGGAAAAATTTGAGTAGGACTGGTATTAGTTCTTTGAATATTTGGTAGAATTAAGCAGTAAAGCTATTGGGTCTGGGCTTTTCTTTGAAAGGAGACTTTTTATTACTGCTTCTATCTCATTTCTTGTTATAGGTCTATTCAGATTTCAGATTTCTTCCTGGTTCAATCTTGGTAGGTTTTATGTGTCTAGGAATTTATTACCCATT
Organism: Microcebus murinus; assembly: GCF_040939455.1. Classification (NCBI taxonomy): domain Eukaryota; kingdom Metazoa; phylum Chordata; class Mammalia; order Primates; family Cheirogaleidae; genus Microcebus; species Microcebus murinus. The sequence goes on along the minus strand of NC_134115.1, from coordinate 52,011,932 downwards.
TCTTCCATGTCTTCCAATTTATTGGCATGTAGTTGCTCGAAGCAGTCTCTAATTATCCTCTGAATTTTTGTAATATCAATTGTAATGTCTCCCTTTTCTATCTAATTTTATTTGAGTCTTCTTTTTTTCTTAGTAAGACTAGGTACTGCTACTCCAGTCAACAATAGGCTATTAGTAGGTAAGTTTTTAGAGCATCAAAAGTTATACCTGGATTTTCAACTGCATGGAGGGTCATTGCCCCCAACCCCCATGTTGTTCAAGAATCAACTGTGTTTTAAATTTTAGCATAAAAGTTTTTACAGCTATGCAAACAAGGTCAGACAATTCCATTTCTAAAGATGTGAGGCACTTTAAAAACTATAATAAAAGTTTTCTAAATATGTAAAAGTTAAATTATTACTAAAATCCTCATCCTTTCTAAAGAAAACAAAATGACTCTGTAGAAGTTTGTTTCCCCAGAGTAATGTCAATAAAATCACACTGTATACCTAGTAGTCCTTGGCATGTACCAAGAATAAGGTCCTTAATTATTTTCTAAAGTAGTGTTTATCAAACTTTAACATGCATCAGAATTACCAAGAAGGCTTACTGAAACACAGATTGCTGAGCCCAATCCCCAGGGTTCCAAATCAGTAGGTCTAGGGTGGGGCCCAGGAATCTGCATTTCTAACAAGTTTCATATGGTGCTGATGCTCCGAGTCCACAGACAATACCATCATTCCAATGAAAGTACAAAGTACAGTTTAACCAGTTTCTAGAGGAACAATAAAGATTCACTCTTTTTCACTGGCTCTATACTGAGAAACCACATAGCAATGGATAGATGCCATTTGAAATCTCAGGTACCAGAGGAAAAATCACTTTGAAATTAAATAGATTATTTTGTATATCCTGGAGAAAACATTGATTGAAAAGTACTTTATAATATATGCTTGGGGAAAATCCCCAAAAAAGTTATTTTTCAGTTTGTAAATTAATAGCATTAATGACAGCCAATAATACTGAGTACATTTTAAATTGAGTGCTATTCTGAGTCATACACACATACACACTCTCTCATCTAATTCTCATAATAACCCTAAGAGATAGATACTGTTGTTATTTCCATTTTAAAGAGGAGGAAACATTTTATAAAGAAAGGTTAAACAGCATGCCCAAGATCAAACAGCCAGTAAAGTAGCACAGTCTGGATGTGAATCCAGGCATTCTAGTCACAGAATATGTGCTCTTAAACAAAACTATTTTGCCCTTACATTTTTTATTTTATTTGACATAACCAAAGAATAAAAGCTCCTAACCTATGCTTTGGAACTCTGAGTATAAAGAAGTATTGACAGACAAACCAAAGAAAGTATTGTATTATATTTTATATTTGCCCTACTCTTGAAAGATGGATAGAAATTATGAAGTTGCAATAAATTTATTTAGAATTTAGGATAGTAATCCAGTGTTTCTATTATAACACATTTATCACACTGTAGCAGTTAGATATTCATATGTCTATGATATGTTATAGTAATAATCACATGGGGGCTTGGCTATGTGCACCTGTAGCCCCAGCTACTTGGCAGGCTAAGTCAGGAGGATCACTTGAGCCCACAAGTTTGAAGCTACAGTGAGCCATGATTGTGCTACTGTCTCCAGCCTCAGCAACACAGTGAGACCTTATCCCTAAAACAATAATAATATTAATAATAATCACACAATATTTGGTTTTACAATATAATTCATATTTGGAACAATTCCTTTACAAAAGAAGAAATAATTTTTAGTGAATAAAACACACAATAATCTCTCTTGGGGAGATATGTGACTGTGATCGTACTTTGTTAACTTTGTCAGGCCATTTATATATACAGATGCTCAGAAAATTAGCCCCATCTTGTGTATCATGGTAGTACTACAAATCTAGGCCTTTGAGAACAGAAAAACCTATGGAACTGTCAGAGATGTGTATATTATTAATACTTGGACTGAGAAAAACTAAGAAATTCATAATGGCTAGCACTGGTGAGGAAACACTTTCACATACTGCTTTTGGTTGCATAGAATGTACAGGCTTTTCTGGGAAGAAATTTACAAAATGAATCAAAATTATGAATATAAATAATATTCTATTCAAAATTTCACTTCTAGAAATTTATTCTGTAGAAATAAATACATACATTAATAAACATGAATGTACAAGGATATTTACTGCATCATTGTTCTTGGTTATAAAAAATTAGAAACAACCTAAATGTCATCGTAGATATGATAAATACTATATAACAATTATGGTAGCTAAATGGTTGTCGCCATTCTCAAGTCTGGCTTTAGAGCCCTCACATTAACCGCTGTGCTCTACCACTTCTCGGAATGAAGTATACATCCTCATATGGAAAAATGTACATTATATATACATATAGTTAAATGAAAAGATTCAAGCTCAGACTATGTAGTATTAGTCCACTTTTAAAAAGTTTGTAAATGTATAGAAAAAGGTCTAAAAGGTTAAACATCAAACTATAAACAATGATTACCTCTGAACTCTTGCTTGAATGTGAGGAGAAACATGACTTTTTACTTTACACACTTTGTACTGGTTAAATTTTTTGCAATAACACACCAGATTTATATATAAAAAATCGTGATTTTAAAAGAGAAATTAATCTGAGTCTTTAAAACAATTTACACTAGTTTAAGGAAATTTTTTAAAAAGCAGTAAGGGATGATCTGTATATTGAGGCTAATTGCTCAAGTTAATGAAAGCACATGATAATGGTCATTTGAGGCAAAACACACACATACACGTGTAAAAAAATAGTAAAATAAAGTACCTTCAAGGTGATTATACTCTTAGAAATTCTAGGACAGTAAAATTTATAATTGGTAATTTCTTGATAAAAGTGGCCAGTTGAAGATGCACATCTAATTTTGATACTCTTCCAAACACCACTAAAAAATTTTAAAGGTATAAACTCCCAGCAATGGAGAAAATAGAACAGGAAAAAAAACAGGCCGGGCGCTGTGGCTCACGCCTGTAATCCTAGCTCTTGGGAGGCCGAGGCGGGTGGATTGCTCAAGGTCAGGAGTTCAAAACCAGCCTGAGCAAGAGCGAGACCCCGTCTCTACTATAAACAGAAAGAAATTAATTGGCCAACTGATATATATATATATATATAAAAATGAGCCGGGCATGGTGGCGCATGCCTGTAGTCCCAGCTACTCGGGAGGCTGAGGCAGAAGGATCACTCGAGCCCAGGAGTTTGAGGTTGCTGTGAGCTAGGCTGACGCCACGGCACTCACTCTAGCCTGGACAACAAAGTGAGACTCTGTCTCAAAAAAAAAAAAACAAAAAAAAAAAAAAAAAAAAAAAAAAAAAAACAGCAGTAAGATTCAGAATGCTGAAAGCAGACAGAAAAGTGGTAACTAACAACAGTCTTGAGAAAACCGAAACCTAAGCCAGCACTGGGCAAAGCTAAGGATCATCCTGATTTCAAAGGTTCAGTAATTTTGCATAGAAGACTGATCATTTATTTTGTGCTCCTACTCCATAAAAGGTTTTGACATGTCTTATAATAATAACAGTTTCTTTTTAGATTTAATTTATTTAATGTAAGATAGTAAAGAGTAAAAGCAAGAGCCTGATTTGACCTAAGTGGACCAAGAAACATTATTTACTTTGTATAATAGAACTTCAATATGAGATATAAACTTGGTACTATTAATTTGTGGTGACAATGAAAAATTTCTTAGTCAACAAAAATATCTTATCAAAAACAAGGCAGTGTGCAGTGTTTGTAGTCCCAAATACTGGGAGGCTGAGGCAGGAAGATCGCTTGAGCCCAGGAGTTGAAGGCCACAGTGCACTATAATTGTGTCTGTGAATACTCATTGTACTCCAGCATGGGCAACACAGCAAGATCCAATCTTTATTAAAAAAAAAAAAAAAAAGTTTCTTGGCTATACGTTAGAAATAAGCCTTAAGGACAAAAGGATCTTTATTGAAAATAATATTCTGTGTTCAGTGATACATATGCTACTATTGCCTATTTTACGTTCTACTTTATTCAGAGCAACAACGCTTTTTCTATTACTCTCTTTTGCTTATACAGAAACAGCATTTTAAAAAGCAATATTTACGCAAATATTCAATTGTTGGCATTTCAACTGAAAAAGGAGAAATTGGGATGGGTTCAGGCTTTTATGAAAAGCAGCATGGCATATTACAATAATGTTCTGCTTTACTAATAATGCAGAGTTTATAACCAAATTGTGAGCATGTGACTTTCCCTAGAGCTAATTCCCATTGTTCCTAGTTAGGAAAAAAAACTCCTTCCCCACTAAAATATAGAATAGTGTACATATTTATACCTAAATAAATTTGGAACCCATATAACAAAATTACCCTATCCATTAACAAAGAAAAACTATGTGGGTGAAGTCTAGCAAATATTTAACATGATAGAATCAAATACCCCAGTAGTTTAAAAAAGATAATGATATTCTTATAAAGAAAATTTTCTGTATGAGATTTTATTTTTTAAAAATCAATTATGGGCCAGGCATAGTGGCTCACGCCTGTAATCCTAGCACTCTGGGAGGCCGAGGCAGGAGGATCACTCAAGGTCAAGTGTTCAAAACCAGCCTGAGCAAGAGTGAGACCCCCATCTCTACTAAAAATAGAAACAAATTAATTGGCCAACTAAAAATATATAGAAAAAATTAGCCGGGCATGGTGGTGCCTGCCCTGTAGGCTAAGGCAGAAGGATTGCTTGAGCCCAGGAGTTTGAGGTTGCTATAAGCTAGGCTGATGCCATGGCACTCTAGCCCAGGCAACAGCGTGAGACTCTGTCTCAAAAAAAAAAAAAAAAAAAATTAAAAATCAATTATGATGACTAAATATTTGACAGCAAAGAATTGGTCAAAAGTCTAAATGTATCACAGGGATTTTCTCTGCATTATCACAGATTGCCATAGAGACTAATAACTCAGCATCTAGGAACAATAAACATTTTCAAACATACCCAAATAAATGCTGACTGATTTCATTTAGTTAACTTTGAGAGATAATTATTCAATGTAATGTCTGGCAAATTATAACTTTCAGTATCTATCAAAATGAATAAGCTATGATATATTTGAGAAAGTTTATTGAATTACAGGGCCACTATTAACACCTAGCAGAAAACATAATTGTATCTAACACAGTATCTAAGGATGCTCTTGAATTTAGAATAAATTGTATAAATATTTTTAAAGTTTATTTGAAAACTGAAAGGTTGGAGCAACTCCTAAAAAAGTCAGACATGTATAAACATCATTAATGGTTTATGTGCTATCTTAACCAGAAACCCTACAATGCAAAAGGTGGACAAGTTGGATTACACACAGGTGCCATTAATCAAAGATGCCAGATAGCACATAAAAAATGAATAAAAAGGGACCAAAGATGGGATAAAGCCAGGGGACAAAGCTAAGTATGGACCAGAAAGCCAAAATAACTTATCATCCACATCCTAAGGAATGGATCATCCACAATCTTGAATCAAGGAGCTGCTGAGAATGCAAATGTAGATAAGCATCCACTGCTTTATTGGAACATGAATCCAAGGTAGAAATCCTTTAGAAAGTAATAGAACCTCTGCAGTCAAGCTCTCTCTGGGGAAGAGTGCATATTTACATCCTAAAACTAGAGAGCCCAAAGAAATGATTAGAGCCCTATTTTAACCTTTAGTTCATTATATAATTCTCTCTTTGCTAAAATATGAATTGTTTAGTTCATTCCACAAACATTTAATGAGTATTTACTTTCACAGACACTGTGTTGATGAAAGAGGTTACCAAAGTAAATAAGACACTGTCCCTATCCATGCAGACTTATTGCCTAAGAGGGGAAGACAAACACGTAAGTAGATAATTGTAATATACTATGGTCAATGCAGTGATATATTATGAACGGTGTGCTCTCATAACAGGGAGAGGTGTCACTCACTTAGCACAGCCCAGAAACAGGCCAGCATAACAATTAGAGTTATACTGAATGAGAGAGAGGGGGTACCTGAGCTAGATCATAAAGGATGAGAATTGAGTAGGGAAAATAAAAGGGAAAAGAACATTCAAGACAAGGGAACAAATAATATGAGCAAAGAGTTGGGGCATGAAGCAGTTTGACATGGGGTTACAGGGAGGAGGTATGGAGTGCCAAAATTAGATTCACATCAAAATATACGGATAGAGATGATGAGGGGCGAGAAAGGATGCTGACGATGTAGAGGCCAGATTACAGAGGGACTACTATAGTATGACATGCAAAAATTCTTGAGCTTTATCTTGTATATCATGGGAAACCACTGTTAAACAGAAGAATGACACAGAATCACATTTTATATATAACTCAGTCACGCAGCATTTTGGTGGAAGAATCTGAGAAGGGGTAAGACTGGAGGTTGGGACACCAGTTAAGAGGCTACTGCTATAGTTCAGGCAAAAAATAATGAGGTCCTGAACTAACAAGTAACCTTCTAACAAGTAACCTTCTAACAAAAACCCCCTCTGCTGTTGTACCAATAGTCTAGGATGAACACAGTGTAGCAGAAGAATGAAAAATGAATGCATGCTATATATATATACACATACACATATATACACAAGCATACATATGTACAGTATTTATATATCACATGTATTTATATATAATTATCTATAAATGTTTTTTGCCACTTTCACACTGCATTATAGATTGTTTTTTCTACATTAATAAAAAAAAAGTTAGAGAACAAAAAGGGAAATGGAAGCTAAAATTCAAAGCATTCCATTTGTCTTAGAACTAGCAAATAATAGTAAATTGTTGCTTCACAAATACATTATTTTAATGGAAAGAAATTGAATGTTAGAGATCTAGATTTAGGAAAACTATTTAGAATGTATCCTATAAAGGATCTAAAATCAAGAACATTACCAGATTTCTCAGAATAGTTTTACATATATTAATAAAGTCTAGAATACTAGATCTATATAAATCAAAATCAATGAAATAATTTGATAAAAGAAAATAACATGGTCAAAGGATACAAAATTTCAGTTAGAAGGAATAAGTTCAAGAGATCTGTTGTACAATATAGTGACTATAGTTAATAACAAGGTAGTATATTTTTGAAGATAGCTAAGAGAGTGGACTTTGAACATTCTAACCACAAAAAATAATTATGTGAGGTAATACATATATTAATATTTATTAGGTAATACATATATTAATATTTAGCCATTCTACTTTGTATACAAATTTCAAAACATCATGTAGTATATAATATATATAATTTTTATTTGTCAATGAAAATGAATAAATAAACATTTTTAAAAAGAAAATAACATGACCTGAGTCTTAACAACTTATTGTGAGTCTACCTTGCTGTGTATGCCATTTAATATTCATAAACCTTGGTGAGATAGGACCATTGTATTAATTTTGCAGATGAGAAGACTAAAGCTCAGTCAAGTTTACTTACCTAATAACTGGGACTTAAAGTCTGTCTGCCTTTACTTGCCTTATTTAAAGCCATCAGTAGCCATATGTAAATAAAACTATTTAAGTATTTCATAAGAACATTTTTATTTCAGAAACGCAATACTTCATATCAGAAAGTCAAATTTAGGTTTAGGCAAGAGAACTAAGGCATTGGAGGCAAAGACATCTTGGTTTAAATCTGGCCTTTACTCCTTACTAGCTGGGGGAATTGGAGTAAATTACGTAACTTCTTTGAGCTTCAACATGTATAAAATGGGTTAACAAGGTTTCAAAGTGTTCTTGCAAAGATTGCAAAGTGCCCAGCCCAGGTATTATGTAATCAATCAACAGTAGCTAATGATATCAAGAAAAAGTATAACTAAAACTGATACAGAACCATTAAAAATGAATTTAAAAACTTAATTTAGGAATAGACCATTCGTTTTCCCCAGTATGAATGTTTTGTTACCCATAATAAGAATACATGTATATGCACGCTTCTTTATACCATACCTAATGTGTAAGAATATACAGTCAATTCTTGATAATCCAAGGGTATATTAACTGGTTTGCACTTAAACTGTTTTTAAAGCACCATAGGAAACCCATTTTTCTCTCCCTTATTAGGGAGAAGCTGACTAGAAAACTATAATGCCCAATCTCTTCCACCAAGCACACATAAGTGGCTCTCAAACCTCGCCATAGAAGTTTTATTTGTTCAGACCCCAGGCTCCCTCAAGTGTTCTTAGTGCCTTCATTGGTTCTTCAGACTCCACCACTGGGGAAAGCTGGAGAAGGATCAGGATGATCAGTGCTTGCTATTTCATTAGTGGGCCTGGCTGTGGAATTAATTCTTTCCGGGTTATCTGTGATATTTGTGATTAAATTCTTATCTCCTCCAATGCTACCAGTTATCATCATTAATTAATAGTTGCCCATATTGAATTAGTATAACTTAAGAATCTATAACAACTTTAAATGATTTTACTTCCTTTTTTATAAAAAAGTGCTTTGCAAAACTATAAGTTCTTATCATTATGTAACCATTCCAAGTTATTTCAAGTTTTTGTTCAGTTTAAAAAATTGCTCTAATATTACTTATAATACTTAGTATATATGTTAATAAAGTTAGTAATGTCATAAAGAAATAATAAATCCTGGGTAGTTAAATAGTCCCTGAGATACTGTTTAATACTGTACCCAATACTGCTATATATCTGTTAAGCTACATTATAAAAATACAAGAAACATTACCTTGGTGTTCCTCTAAATCCATGTCAAGTTGTCTAATTTCGTCATTAAACTGATTTATTTTTTCTTTTATATCTGTTAGCCTGTTGAAAATATTTTAATGAATTTATAAAGATAATGTAGACATTGAGTAAAAACATTTAATGATGTTAGGATACCTTTTCTAAGTTGCATAAATAATATCTAGAACTAATATGCCCTCTTCTGAGGATAATACTATAAATTTAGAGAGAAAAATCTTTTTAAAGACTTTTTTATGATTCCTATTTGGAGCAGAAATATATTCTGAGAACATTAGGTTGGCTGACTTCAACAGGAGACTCTTCTCAACCTTCTTTTGAGTTTGACTTGGAATATTAAGAAAGTAAAAAATCTACAATCTTCTTTTTGTAGGTTTGTAAAAACTAAACTAAGTTGGCAAATTAGTCTCAAAAATTAGAAAATAAGGGAAAATCTACCATTAGTAGTACATTACATGAGTTAGAATTTTAATGAAAAGCAGTTATACTCACTGTAAGGTTATAGTAATCAAGATAATGTGGTATTAGAATAAGGATATATATATATATATATGAATGAACTAGAATTGTGAGTCCAGAAATAAGATCATATACCTATGGTCAACTCATTTTCAATGGTCCCAAGATAATTAAATGGGGAAAGAAGAGTATTTTCAACAAATGGTGCTAGGACCACTAGATATGCACAAATGAAGAATAAAATTGGACTCCTACCTCATATCATATATAAAAATTAATTCAAAATGGACCAAAGATATAAATGTAAGAGCTAAACTATAAAATTCTTAAAAGAAAACAGAGGCATAGTTTTCATGACCTTGGATTAGGCATTGATTTCTTAGATAAGACACAAAAGCACAAGCAACAAAAGAAAAAATAGATAAACTAGACATCATCAAAATTGAAAACTTCTGTGCTTCCAAGGGCACCATCAAGAAAGTGAAAAAATCCACAGGAGAGAAAATTTTTGCAAATCATGTATCTGATAAGGTATCTCTATCTAAAATACATAAAGAACTGTTATAATTAAATAATAAAAAGACAAATAATCTTGTAAAAAAATGGTCAAAGCTCCCATGTTTATTGCAGCATTATTCACAATAGTCAAGATCTGGAATCAACCTAAGTCAACCTACGTATCCATTAATGGATGAATGGATAAAGAAAATGTGGTGGCTGGGCATGGTAGCTCACGCCTGTAATCCTAGCACTCTGGGAGACCAAGGTGGTGGATCATTTGAGCTCAGGAGTTCGAGACCAGCCTGAGCAAGAACAAGACTCCATCTCTACTAAAAATAGAAAGAAATTAGCTGGACAACTAAAAATATATAGAAAAATTAGCCGGGCATGGAGGCACGTGCCTATAGTCCTAGCTACTTGGGAGGCTGAGGCAGGAGGATCGCCTGAGCCTAGGAGTTTGAGGTTGCTGTGAGCTAGGCTGACGCCACAGCACTCTAGCCCAGGCAACAGAGTGAGACTGTCTCAAAAAAAAAAAAAAAGAAAGAAAAAAAATGTGGTACATATACACAATGGGTATTATTCAGCCATAAAAAAGAATGAAACTTTGTCATTGGCAAAAACATGGATGGAACCGGAGAACATTATGTTAAGTGAAATAACCCAAACACAGAAAGACAAATTTTGCATGTTCTCACTCATAGTGGGATCTAAAAATTAAAACAATTAATCTTATAGAGATAGAGAGTAAGAATGATGGTTACCAGAGGCTGGGAAGAGTAGCAGAGGAGGGGGAATAAAGTAGAGATGGTTAATGGGTATAAAAATATAGTCATATAGAATGATCAAGATCTAATATTTAATAGCACAATAGAGTGACTATAGTCAATAATAAGTTACTATATACTTTAAAATAACTAAAAGCATGTTCCTAAAACAAAGAAATGATAAATGCTTGAGGTGATGGATATCTCAATTATTCTGATTTAATTATTACACATTGTATGCCTGTATCAAAACATCACATGTACCCCATAAATACATACAGCTATTATGTTCCCAGAATAACTAAAATTTTTTTTTTTGAAAAATGGGCAAAGGATCTGAATAAACATTTCTTCAAAGATATACATATGGCCAATAAGCACTTGAAAAAAACCTCAACATCATTAGCCATCAGGGAAATGCAAATCAAAACCATAACAAGATACTACTTCAAATCCATTAGGATGGCTATGATCAAAAAAGACAAATAATAACAAGTGTTAATGAGGATGTGGAGAAACTGGAGCCCTCATACACTGCCAGTAGAAATGTAAAATGGTGCAGCTGCTTTGGAAAACAGTCTGGCAAGTCCTCAAAAAGTTAAACATAGAGTACAACAGGAGCCAGCATTTCCAATCTTAGGTATATACACAGGAGAAGCGAAAACATATGTCCACACAAAAACTTTTATATGGATGTTCATAGTAGCATGATTCATAATAGTTAAAAAATGGTAACAATTCAAATATCTATCAACTAATGAGTGGATAAAATATGGTATATCTATAAAATGGAATATTATTTGGCAGTAAAAATGAAATATTGATATACACTACAAGACAGATGAACTTCAAAAACATTACTCTAAGTAACCAGCTATACAGAACCACGTATTATAAGATTACGTTTATATGAAATGTCCAGAATAAGCAAATCTACAGAGACATTAAGTAAATTATATTTGTTGCCTAGAGCTGGAAAAAGGGTGAGGAAGGTGATGGCAAAGGGGTGTGGGGTTTTATTGGGGTAACTGAACTTTTCTAAACTTGATGGGGGTGATGGTTGCATAACTCTGTGAATATACTAAAAAGCTCAGAATTGTACAGTTTAAACATGTGAATTACATGGTATGAATTATATATTAATAAAGCTGTTTTAAAAAAGCAATTATAATGTGCAATGGCTCTTAATTAAATACTTAAAGAAATATTTAACACTGTAAGATTGAAAGCTGCATCAACATTAGCAATGTGAACCAAAGAATTCCTGTAACAACATGCACTCTTGTACCTTTAGAATGTAATTTAAAAGATGAAGAACTGATGTAAAATGTCCTAGCACAAAGGTACTTACTGTCTCTCCATGCTGGCTATTTCCTGATTATCTTCTTTAACCTATAAAGACATAAAAAGAAAATAATATTTAAAGAATAACTCCATTATAAGACTATTTTAAAGATAATTTCCTTCTAGAATATGCTGTACTAAAATGTCAAATCCAGTCTCTTTCTTTTTTTTTTTTTTTTGAGACAGAGTCTCGTTTTGTTGTCCAGGCTAGAGTGAGTGCCGTGGCGTCAGCCTAGCTCACAGCAACCTCAAACTCCTGGGCTCGAGCGATCCTTCTGCCTCAGCCTCCCGAGTAGCTGGGACTACAGGCATGTGCCACCATGCCCGGCTAATTTTTTATATATATATCAGTTGGCCAATTAATTTCTTTCTATTTATAGTAGAGACGGGGTCTCGCTCTTGCTCAGGCTGGTTTTGAACTCCTGACCTTGAGCAATCCGCCCGCCTTGGCCTCCCAGAGAGCTAGGATTACAGGCGTGAGCCACCGCGCCCGGCCCCAGTCTCTTTCTTGAAACCTATATCTTAGATTTCAATCTTTGAAGTTAAAGGGAACATCACTAAGGAACTATTATTTACAGATTCCTTTCTTCTTCAAATAAAAGGTAGTAACTGATATACCCACACCTATCCACAAGGTGGCATCAAGTTAACTCATCTTAAAGCCTAGATCCATTGATATAAAAATCTAGGATTTCTGAGACCACTTGCCTTCCCAAGGTATGGTTTCTAGATTTAGCAAGCCCAGTTAAATTTGAATTTCAGACAAAAAATGAGTAACTTTGAGAGTACATAGGAACCAAGTAATATTTGGAATTTCTTTACCATCTTCACATACATATTTATTCTAAAAGATTATTCATTGCTTATCTGAAATTCAAATTTAACTAGCCATTATGTATTTTATCTAATAAACCTACCACAAGATCACTCTTTCCTTCCCAGCTTCCACTGATTTCTTTCCAAAGAACTCCAGAGGTTCTAGATATTAAAAGCTTTCTGGAATGATTCTAACATTTAAATGGTCACTGAATTGATCCATAAGGTTCTTTTAAACACACTGGGCTCAGTCTAAGACCACTAAGGACTTCCTTATTGGAACTGTATCCAAATATATATGCAGTTCTTCTAAGGGCCCTATAGTTAGGGTACCCCAAGATAAACAACATGCTAATTGTAACTTAGCTAAACTGAAGCCCGCCTTGGAGAAGAAAGCTACTGAATACATATGATACAACTTTGTGACATATCATAATTTCACAGGATATTTTAATTCTGTTCCCTTCATGGAGGCACTGATTGTAATAACAACAAAAACTCATTATCCTTGGGACACTTCATTTTCTAAATATAAGGCCCAAAACAAATAATGAAGCATATCTTCAATAAGATTATCTAAATATTTAATGACCTTTTAGAGTTTCAAGTTTTCCTAATAAGGATCCAAAACATGAAATAATGGCCAAAATATGCACAAAGACCATATATATGAGAATTTTAACCAAAAAATAGTTTATGTGAGGAAATGACTTTATTTAGAGTTTCTTGATCAAGTATTTCATATCAATTTAGGTAAAGCTAACTTTTTACTGTTGTTTTTTTTTTTTAGACAAACTTACTGGCTTTCTGTTCAATTCATATTCCTTAAATAAACAAATCAACACATTTACCAAAACCTGACATATTAAAATAAGTATGTTTGGCCAGGCGTGGTAGCTCACGCCTGTAATCCTAGCTCTCTGGGAGGCCGAGGTGGGCAGATTGCTTGAAGTCAGGAGTTCGAAACCAACCTGAGCAAGAGTGAGACCCTGTCTCTACTATAACTACAAAGAAATTAATTGGCCAACTAATACATATATAGAAAAAATTAGCCGGGCATGGTGGCGCATGCCTGTAGTCCCAGCTAATCGGGAGGCTGAGGCACGAGGATTGCCTGAGCCCAGGAGTTTGAGGTTGCTGTGAGCAAGGCTGACGTCACAGCACTCACTCTAGCCTGGGCAACAAAGCGAGACTCTGTCTCAAAAAAATAAATAAATAAAATAAAATAAAAATGTTGGTTTTCCTACCTGCTTAAGTAATTTCTCTCTCTCCTCCATTGGAGATCCCATGCTTTTGTCTTCTGCAATCATTTGCTGTCGATGGGATTCTAACTCATAAAGTTTTTCATGCAGCAATACAGCTTCCTGTTTTACCTGGGAGTGTGCTATTTCCTAAAGAAAACAAAAAAAGGAAAATTTTAATTAGTATTTTGTCAAAAATTATTCTCAAGTAAGTTTTAGTTTATAAAAATAAGAATAAATTTAAACTACCAGCATCTTTAAATATATATATCAAATATCTTTAGTACTCAATAATGCTACAAAGCTCATTTCTAAATAGGAAGAATAAAAATAAATCCCTGTATACTTTCATAAGCTATTTTTAGTCTAAGATGCACAAGAAGTTGGTAGCCATATATTTTTTTAGAGTATAGCGGCTTTTATTAGGTTTGTCTCCTATACCATGAATTCATAGGGAATAGATTCTGGCAGCTCAAGGTCCTTTCTTTGCTTCTCACAGGTGTGCTATGCCTATTACGCCATGAATTCATAGGGAACAGGTCCCAACACCTCAGGCTCCTTTCTGTTGCTTCTCACAAAGTGTGAAGCACCTATTATGCCATGAATTCATAAGAAATAGGTTCCAGCAGCTCGGGCTCCTTTCCATTGGTTCTCACAAAGTGTGCTTCTCTGGGTGGAGCAGGCTGTCACTTCAGTTTAACACAGGTACCTTTCTCTTTGGCTTCCTTCTTTTTCTGATCATTTTCCTTCACATGCTTCAGGAAGCTATCTCGGCTCTTAGAGTGCTTAATGTGCTCGATACGTACATTAATCCTCTTGGCAAGAATCTTGCCGTTGTTTATTTACAACAAATCCAACAGCATGCTGGGTAACATTGTAGACTCTTCCAGTTTTGCCATGGTAACATTTATGGGGCATGCCTTTTTGAACAGTACCCATTCCCTTGATGTCTACAATATTACTTTTCTTGTAGATTTGTATGTATGTGGCCAAAGGAACAACTTCATGTTTTCTAAAAGGCCTAGAGAACATGTATCGGGTGCCTCTCCTCTTTCCCTTTATGTTCGTCATTTTGGCGAATTACTGGAAGATGGCGGCTCCGGCCGAAAGGAAAGCCCCTATTTTATTTTATTTTATTTTTTATTTTATTATTTTATTTTCTAAATATAAGACCTGAACAAATATAGGACAAGTCTGCCAACAGAAAATAAAGAAAACGTAACAATATATCTACAACTTTAAATAGGATGTCTGATTCAAGTCCATAACGTGATCTCTAGAGCAGCAGTCTCCAATCTTTTTGGCACCAGAGACCTGTTTCATGAAAGACAACTTTTCGGCTGGGATGCTTGTAATCCTATCACTCTGTGAGGCCAAGGTGGGCGGATTGTTTGAGCTCCGGAGTTCGAGACCAGCCTGAGCAAGATTGAGACCCTGTCTATACTAAAAATAGAAAGAAATTAATTGGCCAACTAAAAATATATAGAAAATATTAGCCGGGCATGGTGGCACATGCCTGTAGTCCCAGCTATTCGGGAGGCTGAGGCAGGAGGATCGCTTGAGCCCAGGAGTTTACGGTTGCTGTGAGCTAGGCTGACGCCATGGCACTCACTCTAGCCTGGAAAACAAAGCGAGACTCTGTCTCCAAAAAAAAAAAAAAAGACAACTTTTCCACGGATTAGGTAGGGTAGAGAGTGGTGGGGGGTGGTTTCAGGATGATTCAAGTGCATTATATTTATCAAACCTCTCTGTTGCTTTTTTGTGCCCTTCCTTTTTTGTTCTTCCTTTGCTATGACTATGGGAGAGCAAAAGAAAAAAAAAACCTCTCTGCTAATGATAATCTGCATTTGCAGCTGCTCCCCAGCACTGGCATCATTGCCTCAACTTCACCTCAGATCATAAAGCATTAATTAGATTCTCATAGGAGATGCGCAACCTAGATCCCGCACATGTGCAGTTTACTGTAGGTTTCATGCTCCTATAAAAATGTAATGCCCCAGCTGTTCTGACAAGAGGCAGAGCTCAGGCAGTGATGTGAGTGAGGGGGAGCAGCTGTAAATACAGATGAAGCTTTCCTCACTTGCTCGCCTGCCTGCCCTGCTGTGCAGCCCAATTCTTTTTTTTTTTTTTTTTTTTGAGACAGAGTCTCGCTTTGTTGCCCAGGCTAGAGTGAGTGCCATGGCGTCAGCCTAGCTCACAGCAACCTCAAACTCCTGGGCTCGAGTGATCCTTCTGCCTCAGTCTCCCGGGTAGCTGGGACTACAGGCATGCGCCACCATGCCCGGCTAATTTTTTTTTTTATATGTATATCAGTTGGCCAATTAATTTCTTTCTATTTATAGTAGAGACGGGGTCTCGCTCTTGCTCAGGCTGGTTTTGAACTCCTGACCTTGAGCAATCCGCCCGCCTCGGCCTCCCAAGAGCTAGGATTACAGGCGTGAGCCACAGCGCCCGGCCAGCCCAATTCTTAATAGGTCACAGACCAGTACCAGCCCTCAGCCTAGGGTATGGGGACCACAGCTCTAAAGGTAAGATACTTTCCCCTGAATAAGTAACATATATACTTTTCCATAATATTATGGGTTCAATTTTGTACCCTCAAAAATATATGTTGAAGTTCTAATGTCCTAAACTTGTGAATGAGACCTTTATTTGGAAATAGTATCTTTGCAGATACTATTTGCAGATACATCCTGATAAGAACAGCAGAGACACAGGGAGAATGCCATGTGATAACATAGGAAGAGAATGGAGTACAACAGAGACACAGGGAGAATGCCATGTGATAACATACGGAGAGACTGGAGTGATGCAGCTGCAAGACAAGCAATGCCAAGAACTGATGAATACCATCAGAAGCTATGAAGAAGTAAGGAAAGATTCTACTCAGAGTCTCAGAGAATGCATGGTTTTGCTGACACCTTGATTTCAGACTTCTAGTCTCCAGAACTATAAGAAAATAAATTTTTGTTGTTTTAAGCCACTCAGTTTGTGATTCGTTGTTACCGCAGTACTAGGAACTAACACATGCAATAATAGTTATTGTGTATTTAACACTATTCTATGGTTCACAAAGAGAAAATAAGGATGTGATAAAAATTTTATAACTTGTGATATGGTGTGTTCATAGGAAAAAAATTTATTCAATAACCAAAAAAGCTAGAATGGGGGTGGTAGCAATGATTAAAATGACATTTGAAGTTATTATTAATATTTCTTGAGCACTTGTTCTGCACCAGGCACTGTACTCCATGTTTTTTATATGCTATCTCTAATACTTAAAACAATACTATAAAAGATAGTACTATCATCTCCATTTTACAGATGAGAAAACTGAGGATCTGAGGTCTAAATAAAGTTTTCAAATTAACAAAGCTATAAGACTTAACAATGATATTTGAAACAAGGCCCACAGCATAAAAACCAAATTCTTAAGAGGGAAGATCTCCTTTTTGAAAGCACAAAAGGAGGATTAATCAAGATGGCAGACGAGAAACATTGCCAGACAGAGTATCTCTGCAGAAAACACAGATTCTAAGAGAAATCAGAAGATAGAAGCAAGAAGACGAGCATACATCAGACGAGGGCCGGAAGGAGGGGTACCTGCGACCACGGGAGACTCCACGGGAGGAGGTTGCGGAGAACTGGAAGCAGAGACCTCTGGAGCAGCCTGGAGACCAGCGACAAGGTTAGGTGAAGGGGCTAACTTTCCTTGCCCTTGCATCTCGGACTGCTGGTGGGCTCCCCAGAGGTTGGAGAGAACTGTGGACACCACCCCAGAGACGGCCACCGCCAGTGAGCGGTAAGCCTGTAGCGGATGCGGCACCAGGCTGCCAACTCCCACAGGCACATCCCTGTGCACAGACCCCAACCCCAAGGCAGGTGCCATATTGCCTTCTTCTCCCTTCCCCCATCCCTATCTGCAGCTGCCGAGAGAGAGACAATATAGCCACCAGCCGGAGGCACCTCCAGGGAACGGGACCTTCCCTTTCGGGGCCCTACAGCTGAATGAAGGGAACTCAGACGGTGAGTTCCCTACCCACAAGCCCTCCCAGATGCTGCTGGCCCAGTGATCCCAGGAGAACGGGGCAGACCCTGAGGCTGAGAGACATCAACCCAGCTTGGGCTTCCTGCAGGTGAATTGGGACTGACACTCCTCTCCCTGGTAGGGTTAGGGATAGAACTCTGGGGCCCAGAGTTCAGACCTGCGGACCAGATCCCATGCACCCAGGTCTCGCAATGCCCAGGACACACAAGGGATATCCATGAACAGCATACTGAGGTGTGTGTGCCTTCAGAGGCAGATCAGTGTCCTTGAAGGCAACCCTCCTCCCAAAGGGGAGCCATGCACCAGCCCAGGCGGCGATCTGGCACAGGGAACCTCCCAGCCAACATCACAGCCAGTGGAGGCATGGTGGTGGGGTGAAGTCTGGCCTGCTCTCAGAGGCCCAGAAGTAGCCACAGAGTTGGGGAGAGTGGAAAGGAGCCAGGCCTGCTCCAGACTGCAGGTCTCAGATGGCCTCATCGCCACACCCAGACTTTCTGACTGAGCAGGGCCATTCCAGCGCCTCCCTGACAACTTTTCCCAGAAGCAGAGAATAGAACTTTGACCCCTGCTAACAGCATCAGTGGTGCCTGAGGGCAGGCTTACACAAACCAGACTCACTCCAAGACCAGCCCTCACTGAGGGGGAGAAAAGGACACACCTGGAAGTCAAGGGCCTCACAGACCACCTGAGGCACTAGAGAACCTCCAGAGGAACCAGAGCTGGTTTCAGGACACAAAATCAATAGTGTAGCCTGTCCCTCCGAGCAAGCGCCACCTACTGACAGGGAGGACATCCTGCACACCCTTTTCATGGCACCTACTAACTCATCATACAGGGTGTGGTCGAATTTCTCCCACAAATGCCACCTACTGGCTGAGACTAAACAAGGCATTTCAATACCCAAAAGAAAACCTAAAGACAAGAAGCAACAACTGATCCAAATGGGAAGAAATCAGGGAAGGAACTCCAGAAATATGAAGAATCAAACTGAAAACACACCCCCAAAGAGGAGCAACAGCCCCGTAGAAACGAACACCAATGAAAATCAGGCAACCAAAATGACAGAACAGGAATTTCGAATGTGGATGATAAGAAAATTCAATGACCTGCAAGAAAAACTGGATAACTACCACAAAGAAAGCACAAAAAGACTCCAGGACCTGGAACACAAATTCACTAAAGAAACTGATACAATGAAGAAAAATTTAACTGAACTCCTGGAAATGAAGAATCAATTCAGGGAACAACAAAACACAGGGGAAAGGCTCAATAACAGGATAGATCAAACAGAAGACAGAATCTCAGAGATTGAAGATAACACCCTCCAATTAAATA
This sequence comes from Microcebus murinus, assembly GCF_040939455.1. Taxonomy (NCBI): domain Eukaryota; kingdom Metazoa; phylum Chordata; class Mammalia; order Primates; family Cheirogaleidae; genus Microcebus; species Microcebus murinus. The sequence continues at coordinate 51,992,664 of NC_134115.1, read as the reverse complement.
AATCAGTCACAGAGACAGAGCAGAGAAACAAGAGAAAAGAGCAAAGCCTACAAGAGATGTGGGGTTATGTCAAGAAACCTAATGTGAGGGTCATAGGGTTACCACAAGGGGAAGAAAAAAACACTCAAGGGTTGGACAAGCTATTTAAAGATATAATAGAGGAAAATTTCCCAGGCCTTGCTAAAAAATCTCGAGATACAAGTTCAAGAAGCTCAGAAGACCCCTGGGAGATTCAATGCAAACAGGAAGACGTCATGACATGTAGTCATCAGACTGACCAAAATATCAACGAAAGAGGCCCTTCTAAAAGCTGTAAGATGAAAGAAGGAAGTAACATACAAAGGAAAGCCAATACGAATAACATCAGACTTCTCTAATGAGACTTTACAAACAAGGAGAGACTGGGGCCTCATTCTAACTCTTTTGAAACAGAACAATGCCCAGCCTAGAATCTTATTCCCTGCAAAACTAAGTGTTGTATATGAAGGAGAAATCAAGACATTCTCAGATAAGCAAAGACTGAGGGAATTAACCAAGACAAGACCAGTGCTTCAAGAAGTACTCAAAACAGTGTTACCCAAGAATCAGCACAATAAACACTCATGAATGTACATCTACTCAAAGCTAGAGATCAAAGCCCAGATACCACAGCTCAAGAGAGAAAACAAAGCAACAAAGCACAGCCCAACATAATGAACAGAAATCTGCCCCACCTATCAGTTATCTCAATAAATGTGAATGACTTGAACTCCCTACTCAAGAGACACCGGCTGGCCACATGGATAAAAACACAAGCCAAGTATCTGCTGCCTTCAGGAAACATATCTAACTGGCAAGGACACATATAGACTAAAGGTAAAGGGATAGAGAACAATATTTCAAGCAAATAGAAGCCAAAAGAAAGCTGACTTACAGCTTACAGTTTGCTGATTACAGATAACTTAGTTTTTAAATCAACAAAAGTAATAAAAAAACAAAGAAGGTCACTGTATAATGGTGAAGGGTACAGTTCAACAAGAAGACATAACAATTCTAAATATATATGCACCCAACCTTGGTGCACCCAGATTCATAAAGCAAACTCTACTTGATCTAAACAAATGGATAAACAACAACACCATAATGGTCGGAGACTTTAACACCCCACTGACAGCACAGGATAGATCCTCCAAACAGAAAATCAACACAGAAATAATGGACTTCAACAGAACTCTAGAACAAATGGCCCTGACTGACATTTACAGGACATTCTACCCCAAAACCACTTAATATACGTTCTTCTCATCAGCTCATGGGTCATTCTCTAAGACTGACCATATCCTAGGACACAAAGCATGTCTCAAACAATTTAAAAAAATAAAAATTATACCATGTATCTTTTCAGACCACAATGGAATAAATGTAGAAATCAATCCTAACAGGAGTTCTCATTTCTACACAAAGTCATGGAAACTAAACAATCTTCTGCTGAATGATCACTTCATAAACGAGGAAATCAAGATGGAAATCAAGAGATTCTTTGAACTAACTGACAAAGGTGACATAAGTTACCAAAACCTGTGGGACACAGCTAAAGCAGTCCTGAGAGGAAAGTTTATTTCCATAAATGCCTATATCCAAAAGTCGAAAAGATCACAAACAGACAACCTAATGAATCGTCTCAAAGAGCTGGAAAAAGAAGAACAGACCAACCCCAAACCCAGCAGAGGAAGTGAAATCATTAAGATAAATCAGAACTAAACGAAATTGACAACAGGGAAACTATACGGAAGATTAATAAAACAAAAAGTTGGTTCTTTGAAAAAATAAACAAAATTGACACACCATTGGCTAGACTAACAAAAAGCAGAAAAGAAAAATCTCTAATAACCTCCATCAGGAAAATAAAGGAGAAATTACAACGGATGCCACAGAGATACAAGATATAATTTATGGATACTACAAAAACCTCTATGCACATAAACTGGAAAATGTGGAGAAAATGGACAATTTCTTAGAAACACACAGCCTCCCTATGCTCAACCAGGAAGAAATAGAATTCCTGAACAGACCAATATCAAGTACTGAAATTGAAACAGCAATAAAAAACCTTTCTAAAAAGAAAAGACCTAGACCAGATGGTTTCACACCCGGATTTTACCATACCTACAAAGAAGAACTGGTGCCTATCCTGCAGAAATTCCACAACATCGAGAAGGATAGAATCTTCCCCAATACATTTTATGAAGCGAACATAACCCTGAACCAAAACCAAGAAAGGATGCAACAAAAAAAGAAAACTACAGACCAATATCCCTTATGAATACAGACGCAAAAATTCTAAACAAAATCCTAGCCAATCGAATCGAGGTGCTTGTCAAGAAAATAATTCATCACAACCAAGTGGGATCCATCCCATGGATACAGGGATGGTTCAACATACCAAATCTATAAATGTAATTCACCATATAGACAGAAGCAAAAACAAAGACCATATGATATTCTCAATAGACACAGAAAAAGCATTTGACAAAATTCAACACCCTTTTATGATAAGAACGCTCTACAAAATAGGTACAGACGGGGCTTACCTAAAAATGATATAAGCCATATATGACAAACCCACAGCCAATATCATACTGAATGGGGAAAAACTGAAAGCATTCCCGCTTAGAACTGGAACAAGACAAGGTTGCTCACTATCTCCACTTCTGTTCAACATAGTGCTGGAAATCTTCGCTACAGCAATCAGACAAGAGAGTGGGATTAAGGGCGTCCAAATGGGAGCAGAAGAGATCAAACTCTCACTCTTTGCTGATCACATGATATTATACCTAGAAAACCCCAAGGATTCAAGCAAGTGACTCCTTGGACTGATAAATGAATTGGGTAAATTCTCAGGATACAAAATCAATACCCAGAAATCAGACGCATTCATATACGCCAACAACAGTAAAATTGAGAACCAAATGAAAGACTCAATTCCCTTCAAAATAACAACAAAGAAAATAAAATACCTTGGAATATATTTAACTAAGGAGGTAAAAGACCTCTAAAGGGAGAACTATGAAACACTGAAGAAGGAAATAGCAGAGGATGTAAACAGGTGAAAGAATATACCATGTTCATAGGTCGGCAGAATCAACATCCTTAAAATGTCTATACTACCCAAAGTGACCTACAGAGTAAATGCAATCCTATCAAAATACCATCATCATATTTCACAGATATAGAAAAAATAATTTAACGTCTCGTATGGAACCAGACAAGATCCCGTATATCAAAATCAATCCTAGGCAATAAAAACAAAATAGGAGGTATCAATTGACCAGACTTCAAACTATACTATAAGGCTATAGTCATTAAAACAGCATGGTATAGGCACAAGAACAGGGATATTGACCAGTGGGACGAATAGAGAACACAGATATTAAACCATCCTCATATAGCCAACAAATCTTCAACAAAGCAGACAAAAACATACACTGGGGAAAAGGATCCTTATTCAATAAATGGTGCTTGGAAAACTGGATAGCCACATGTAGAAGACTAGAACAGGACCCACACCTTTCACCTCTCACAAAAGTCAACTCACACTGGGTAACAGACTTGAACCTTAGGTGTAAAACTATTAGAATGCTAGGAAAATGTTGGAAATACTCTTCTAGACATTGGCCTAGGCAAAGAATTTATGAAGAAGACCCCAAAGGCAATCACAACAGCAACAAAAATAAATAAATGGGACCTGATCAAATTAAAAAGCTTCTGCACAGCCAAAGAAACTGTCAAGAGACCAAATAGACAGCCCACAGAATGGGAGAAAATTTTTGCAAGGTACACATCTGACAAAGGGCTGATAACTAGAATCTATTTAGAACTCAGGAAAATCAACAAGAAAAAATCAAATAACCCTATCAAAAAATGAGCAAAGGACATGAACAGAAACTTTTCAAAAGAAGACAGAATAATGGCCAACAAACAGATGAAAAAATGTTCAACATCTCTAATCATCAGGGAAATGCAAATCAAAACCACAATGAGATATCACTTAACTCCAGTGAGAATGGCCTTTATTAAAAAGTCCCCAAACAACAAATGCTGGCGTGGATGTGGAGAGAGAGGAACACTCCTACACTGTTGGTGGGACTACAAACTAGTTCAAACTTTGTGGAAAGCAATACGGAGGTATCTCAAAGTGATACAAGTAGATCTACCATTTGATCCAGCAGTTCCACTACTGGGCATCTACCCAAAAGGTCAAAAGTCACTTTATGAAAAAGACACCTATATCGAATGTTTATAGCAGCACAATTGCAAAGCTGTGGAAACAACCCAAGTGCCCATCAATTCATGAGTGGATTAATAAAATGTGGTTTATGTATACCATGGAGTACTACTCAGCTTTAAGAAACAATGGTCATTTATTGAAACCTTAAAATCTGTACCCCCATAATATGCTGAAATAAAAAAAAAAGAAACAATGTGATGGCTGGGTGCGGTAGCTCACGCCTGTAATCCTAGCACTCTGGGAGGCCGAGGCGGGCGGATTGCTCAAGGTCAGGAGTTTGAAACCAGCCTGAGCAAGAGCGAGACTCCGTCTCTACTAAAAACAGAAAGAAATTAATTGGCCAACTGAAAATATATAGAAAAAATCAGCTGGGCATGGTGGCACATGCCTGTAGTCCCAGCTACTCGGGAGGCTGAGGCAGAAGGATTGCTTGAGCCCAGGAGTTTGAGGTTGCTATGAGCTAGGCTGACGCCACGGCACTCACTCTAGCCTGGGCAACAAAGCGAGACTCTGTCTCAAAAAACAACAACAACAACAAAAAAGAAACAATGGTGATATAGCACCTCTTGTATATTCCTGGATACAGCTGGAACCCATTCTACTAAGTGAAGTATCTCAAGAATGGAAAAACCAGCACCACGAGTACTCACCAGCAAATTAGTATTAATGGATCAACACCTCAGTGGACATATAGGAGTAACATTTATCGGGTGTCCGGAGGGTTGGAGGGGGGAGGAGGGGATGAGTATATACAAACACAATAAGTGAGATGTGCAACGTTTGGGGGATGGACATGCTTGAAGCTCTTACTCAAGGTGGGAGGGGAGGCATGGGCAATATATGTAACCTTAACACTTGTACCCCCATAATAAACAAAAATAAAAATAAATTAAAAAAGAAAAAAAAAGAAAGCACAAAAGAAGAAATCATTAAAAAAGAAAGAAAAAAGTAGACAAGGGAAATCTTTGAAAGTCTACAAGCAATGAGTTAAATATACAGCTCAAGCAATGGATTAGCTTCAGATAAGATAAAAAAAAGGCATGATGATAAAATACATATAGAAGAAATGCAAATATTTTGATTTCCTTTTTCATAGTATTTTCTCCTTTTTGCCTAACAATCTTAGACTTTTTCAAATTGCATCTTGAAAACACTGTGCCTGAAGACTCAAGCTCATGATTATCCTTCACCTGATCTTTTCAAACCCCTGTGAACTAAATCAGCATGACCTAATACTTCCCCCAGTAGGGAACACAAAGAAGATATCCAAGAAATATCAGTTGATTGACCACTATTTGACATGTTTTCTTGAAGAACAAATCCTAAATAAATAAATACAAATAGATCTGGTAAAAGTTAAATAGAATTAGTGACATGTCATCTTGATTTGAGAATATTGTAAATTTTTTTTAACTCATGTTATTTTAGGCATATTATGTATCAATGCCAAAGAAGGATGGCATCAGTACAAAAACTAAATCTAAGGTTACAGCATATACTTCTTCCTATGGAAACTAAATTTGCCAAGTGAAATAAGACTTAGCTTTCTCCCACCCACTCCAAAAAAAAGACAGTGAGGAATTCTGCAAGCTGGCTATATTAATAATAAATGTGGTCCTTCTTTCTTAAAGCGTATTTCTATAACCACAGATATCCAAGGAAATAAAAATTAAGTGTCTCTACAGATGGAAATCAAACAAAGAAAACCACCTTAATGTTTTTAGTAAACAATTTTTCACTAACAAAATCTCAAAAGAAAGAATTCCAGGCCGGGCGTGGTGGCTCACGCCTGTAATCCTAGCACTTTGGGAGACCGAGGCAGGAAGATTGCTCGAGATCAGGAGTTCGAAACCAGCCTGAGCAAAAGCGAGACCCTGTCTCTACTATAAATACAAAGAAATTAATCGGCCAACTAATATATATAGAAAAAATTAGCCGGGCATGGTGGCGCATGTCTGTAGTCCCAGCTACTCGGGAGGATGAGGCAGCAGGATTGCTTGAGCCCAGGAGTTTGAGGTTGCTGTGAGCTAGGCTGACGCCATGGCACTCACTCTAGCCTGGGCAACAAAGTGAGACAAGAAAGAAAGAAAAAGAAAAGAAAGAAAGAATTCCAAATACTTATGTTTATTTCTTCTGCAAGCTTGGTGACAGCAATCATGTCAATCTATGACTATTCCTAATCCTATCATCACGATAACTACCTGAATCTACAGGAAATCAGGTAAGGCAAGCAAAGTTTGAGGTACAAGACAGTATTCTGAAGTGCCAAGGACATGAAAAAGCAGTTCACAGATACAAACAGATACTCAACTTCATGCATAAATAAGTGAAAATTAAAGTAAGGTAGTAATTTTTACCAATCAAACTAGCAAAAATGAAAAAGTTGGATAATTCTTGCTATAAATGAGTGCAGCAGAAAATAAGAACTCTCATACTTTACATCTTATAGTAGTAATCGGAATCACCTTTTTGAAAGGCAATTTGGGGGCCAGCTACAGTGGCTCACACATGTAATCCCAGCACTTTGGGAGGCCAAGGCAAGAGGATCACTTGAGGCCAGGAGTTCAAGACCAGCCTGGTCAATATAGTAAGATCCTCCATCTTTACAAAAAAAATTTTAAAAAAGTTATCCAGGCATGGTGGCTCATGGCTGTAATCCTATCTACTTGGAAGGCTGAGGTAGGAGGATTGCTTGAGCCCAGGAGTTTGAGGCTGCAGTGAGCTGTGATCACACCACTACACTCTAGCCTGGGTGACAGAGAAAGACTCCATCTCAACAAAAAAAGAAAGGCAATTTGGCAATCTTACAACATTTTAGAAGTAGGTATACCTTTTGACAAAAATGAGAGAAATTAATCTCATGATATATTAATATAACTTTGTATAAAATGTACATTTTCACTGGAGCATTGTTTAGAATCCCAGAAAACAATAATCACTGTTTCTTCCATAAGGTTGTTATAATGATACAATGTAATATAATTCAATAATTTAAAATAATGAGAGGAATCTCTAAGAACTGATATGAATAAACATTCAAGATAGGATGTTAGGGTGAAAAAAAAGCTGCAGATAGCATATGAAGTATGAACCCCATTTGAGGTTTTCCACAACTGTAAAACCAAGATGGGATTACAGGATTGTTGTGAAGATGAAATGCCTACGTTTGGGGATATGTGTAAAAGGCTCAAAAAGGCATAGTAAGCACTCAATACATGTCTTTCTAGTACTTCAGTCTAGAAAGAGGGAAACAAAACAGATACTTTTTACCTTTATTTTTTTCAATGTTTTTAACCATAAACATGTTTTATGCTGTGAATTAAAAATTGCTTTAAGTAAGTGAGTAAGAAAACAAATGCAAACTTTAACTTCCTTAAAGTGATGAATTCATCTCTCTCTTCATTTGTTTTCAGTCTCTGGTATATGTTTCTTTAAATTGCCATTAGATTTGCATGCCCCAGTAGGGCAGAATGATTTGTTTTGTACACAGTAGGTACTCACTCACTCACTCATTCATTCATTTATAGAGACTGAATCTTGCTCTGTCACCCAGGCTGGAGTGCAGTGGCATGATCATAGCTCACTTTAACATCAAACTCCTGGGCTCAAGCAATCCTCCTACCTCATCCTCCTGAGTATCTAGGACTACAGGCATGCCACGGCACCCAGCTAATTTTTTTTTTTTTTTTTTCCAGAAACATGGTCTCACTATGTTGCCCAGACTGGTCTCCAATCCCTGGCCTTACAGTGATTCTCCCGTCTCAGCTTCCCAAAGTGCTGGGATTACAGGCATGAATCACTGTACCCGGCCAGAATTCAATAATTAAATCTAATTTATTATCAAACTAGGATCTTTGTGGTTCAGAATGAAAAGAAAAAGTATTGAATTTCTGTTAGTATTCTGGTAAATAAATATGTACTTGAATGAGTTCTATTATCTTGAATTATCTCTTGTAACTGAATTATCTTTTGTAACTTAGTAATATTAAGAACCCTTATTTGATTTTATACTTACAGTTTCTAGGCTCTCTTTTTTCATGTTCAGTGAATCTAGTTGTTGCTGAAGTGTATCTAATTCCTAAGGGGAAAAAAACAGTAAATATAAATACGAATTACATTAAGAATAATTTGTTTCTCCATTTCTCAATATTTCAAATATGGATGTGACTAAGTTTTATAAACATCTTAAACCAGTATCTCGCATTTTGACTAGAATTTATTAACATTTCATTATATCTATTTTTGCCAATTTCTATAATTATTCCCACAAACCTTGCCATCTACCTTCAAAGAAATTTCATGAGCTTGTCAAAGGTAGCTAGATCTTTTCACAGTGAATCATTACTGTGTTCTGAGAACATCAAACACAAGAAGTTTTCAAATTAATGATGTCATTGTTTAAAGTTATGATTTTTATTTTTAATTTCTAACCATATTTTCATATTTTTTGCCCAATTTCTCAGAAGGCCAAGATCTATACTATATAAACATATACACAAACATATACATACACATGTAAACATGGTTTACTCCTAGGATAAGACCCTTAAAACGATTATTCATTCATAACCCTTCTACAAGATTAACTATATTTTCGTAGTATTTTGGCATTTCTACAATATTCTTTCATCAATGCTTCATGGTCTTTTACAAATCTTATCTGAAATAAACAATTATACTAAATTGTTAGTTAAGGCATATCTGAGAAATTAAAACCATATTCATTAATGGCATTTATGGGATCCAGTTCTTTGCTTATTCTTTAGTTAAGGGCCATCCAGGCATGAAAAGGCACCATCATGACTCAATATTGGGAGGATTCTCAATAAACCCTCAGCAGGCACCTAAATTCCTAGATTGCTTACTTAATAGCAAATGTTCTCATTCATATTTGAAAGCTAAAATGTTGACCACATGGAAGTAGAGGGTAAAATGATGGTTACCAGAGGCTGGGGAGGGTTAGGGGAGAGGACAGATAAAGGGAGGTTGGTTAATAGGTACAAAAATATAGTCCTGGGGTCCTCAAACATTTTGAACAGGGGGCCAGTTCACTGTCCCTCAGACCATTGGAGGGCATGACTATAGTTTAAAAAAAGCTATGAACAAATTCCTATGCACACTGCACATATCTTATTTTGAAGTAAAAAAACAAACGGGCAAAAACACCCACATGTGGCCCGCGGGCCGTAGTTTGAGGACGCCTGATATAGTCAGATAGAAGGAATAAAGTCTAGTGTTTGATAGCACAGTAGGGTAACTATAGTTAACAATAATTCATTGTATATTTCAAAATAGCTATAAGAAAAGATTTAAAATGTTCTCAACTCAAAGAAATGATAAATGTTTGATGTGATGGATATCCTAATTACCCTCATTTGATCATTACACATTATATGCATGTATATATAATAAATATCACATGTACCCTACAAATATGTAAAACTTTTATGTATCAATAAAAAACATTAAAGTAAAAAAATTAGTATTTAAGCAATATGATTAGGGAACATAGCCATTCAAATCAGGGATACAGCAAGTAAAAGGTATGCTGCTTATTAGGCAGGGAAGAAAAGGAAACAAAGTAAATATTTATATGACTCTTATCTAGGAGGCCTTTTAATGTTTCAATTTAAAGTCCAAAAAAATGCAAGTATTTTCATGTTTATGACATGCAAAAATGAAGGATGCATAGACTTAAACAGAAAATAATTACAGTGAAAGCTAGGTCATTAAGCAGCTTAAGAAAAGGAAATTTTGAGATGAGTGCTTCTCAAATTTAAATATCCATATGAATTGCTGGGGGCCTTATTAAAACAAAGACTCTGAACAGTAAATCTAGTCAAGTTCTCGGGGTACTGATGCTGCCAATCTTCAAACCATACTTTTCAGTAGCAAGACCACAATATGCCTGGCACATAGTAATAATTAATATTACCTGCAGCAATTTCTCATTTGTGGTTTTCATCTCTATATATTTGACTTGTTTTTCAGGAGACATATTTTTTATAATGCCATCTGCTGCTTGTTTTTCCTGTTCAATTTCTTCTTCTACACTTCTAATTTGTTTTTCCTTCCTGAAATCAAAAGCATGTTATACTCTTGTTACTATATTGAGGAAAATAACATCAAATCATATTACCCAGATCACAGATTGAATTTAATAGTGTACTTAAAGATATTCAACCATAGTATGTGACTGCAAAGTCCTTATATTTGCATTAAAATATTCTATCTCATACAAAATTTGTCCCCATCAGCACACACTTATTTTACACTTTCTCTCCTCTATCCCCAAGTCCTTTTATTTCCTCACTCTCTTATCTTACTTTATTAAGAAATCACAAAGATTATCATAGAAAATCCTTAATACCTTGTACATGTGAGGATGCACTTATACTTTTTGTTATCATACCCTCAAAAAACAAACAAAATGGTTAAGTTTTATAATTGTGGTTTTCAAACATTTTTTAGCCACAGATTTGATCAAATAAAATCTTGTATAGAAGTTTGCCATGTAAATCATATAAAGCAATGCAGCTCAGCTGACTGGGGAGTAGGGAGACCTGCAGTGCAATCTGATTTTAAAAATAACTTTAGATTAATAAAATATTTTGCTTGCATTCCCTTTTAGCTACTGCTTTAGTTATAATGGCTATTCAACAAAATATAGCAATAACTATATTTTAGCATTATAAAATAATAAGCTAATTTCCCTAAAAACATAACTTAAACATTACAAATATAATTCTATAAAAGTAGTAATAGTGAAATTAATTAGAAGCAATAACCATCTTTACCACATAATCTCAAGAAATATCAAGAGGAGTTAATCTTTTGTAATTTATCCTAAACTTGATTATTCACTACTAACAATGTTTATTCCTACTATGTCTATGTAGTTAAATGGGAACTAATGCTGTACTCCAGTATTCCATTTTACAGAGGAAAAATTACAGCATAAGTAAGGTGACTGATTTTCCAAAGGCTATATAATGTCAGGTCTTTTGATTCTTTGAGCACTTACTTTGCTTCTATATTACAAGCTGGCAGTAAAAGCATCAATGATGGCGTCATAAAAATGAGTATACAACAAAGTTGAAACTCAAGGGGATATAAAAACTTGGGGGTATCTTTTCAATTTGAATCTTTATATGCACAAAATACCTTCAAGACTAACACAAATTATATTAGCAACAATATATCTTTCAAAAGTATGCATTCTCAATATTATATACTTTAAATCAACAAGTAAAATTGTTAATGTTTTAATAAAATTTTCAAGAGTAATTAAGAAACACAAATGTTAGGCAAATTGCCTTACTTGTTATACTAAAAAAGTCAAAGATAACTTTAAGAAACTATTCTAGTTAATCTTTTGCTGAGGAAGTCTAGTTTTTTTTTTTTAATCACCCATTCACTGGGTACAAAGGTTAAAACAAAGTGAAATGCAATCATATGACATACTTTTTAAAAATGGTGTAGAAGAAACAGGATAAGCTGCTTCAGCACACCAGTCTCAGACGAAAGAAAAAAGTAAAGGTAAGCTCCTATATATTTATATGTGTGAGATTGTCATTGAATATTTTTAAGAAAATAAATCATATGTAAGCTTGCAAAGTCTGTATAACAATATTCGAGTCTAATAAGTGATGAATGAGCAGAAAGTATGATTATATTTTCACATGGTCTATATCAGAAATAATACACACCTAGGACATGGACAAAGAATCTTTCCCAAATTATCTTTCCAAAGTTATGCTATACAAAGTCATTATTTTTCTTTTGGGGGAAAAAGGGTTTTTAAAAAAGAATACAGTATCATTTTATTTTAAAGCATATAATAATTATATAAAGTAAATAACTAAAAGCTCCTAAGCAGCTCATACTCCAAATTCCATTAAGAACTCTATTTCCTTCTCAATATCTACCACGTTCTTTAAGCTCTTTTTTTTCCTGTAAAGTAGATTGTAGGCTATGTAAAAAGGCATTTAATTTTGTGAAATAACTAAAAGAAACTGATATTCTATTTGTTTTCTATTTTTATTTCTAAATAATCACTAAATTGAAACTCAAATATCATTTCAAAATAAATTTCAAGTTGAGAAAAAGTTCCAAAAGGAGAAAAAGGCAACAATAACTGTCTTCTTTTTAAATCAACTTTTTGAATAGGGTACACTAACTAATGAACAATTTCTGCATAATCTATCGGCTAGCTTTCCTACCAATTTGATTTTTTTTAAAGACAGCTGATAATGCTAACAAATACTTTTGTCTGGAAATTTATTCAGTGTTATAATGGTCAACATTCACCCCCTTTCTCAATCTTTCTCCTCTCAAAAGACACAAAATATGTGAAAATCCCCATGAATGGTATGGATCAATCAGTGTATTTCAAAGCTTTAATGTTTTGGTTTGTTAAATGCTTTGTAGCACAGAATCTACCCTGAGCTGAGTATATACTGCTTCTAATTCTAAAATTTATCAAGTGAAAAGAAGAAAAACAGAACCCTTTTCTAGTTTTTATAATTTTATTTCTCTTAGCACACTGGAGAAAATAATTATTAGTATTAAGTAGATGATAAATATAATAAATAAAAAACCATCCTCTTGTTTTCATTTCCATATAGGCTCATAGTCCTGCCTCACCTCCATTACCTTCCTCACCTGCTTCTATTTCACATCAACTCTTCACTTAAATCCAGTTAATTTTTTGTAGCCTATTTGCTTTCTTTAACCAATCTTATCCTATTTATTTCTGAAAAAACAGTACTTGTCCCTTACTCACCTCTCCTTACTCACCTCTGTATCCCACCAGAGACATCAGTAAGAACCTCACACTACTCAGAAATACCGAAACAAGCCATTGAAGAGGCTGCATACCTACTCCTAGAGATCATTAAACACAGGTAGACTATTAATACCTTTGTAAATTATTTAGATATGCCCTTCTGTGGGCAATGGTCTGGACTAAGTGATAGTTTGAACTTATTTCTGGCTCTGTATCCAAGCTGTATAAAATCTAGGAGGAATACTAGCTTTTTTTTCTTTTTTTTTTTTTTAACAAAATCCATTCAACTATGGAGAGGGAGAAAGTAGAAGGGGAATAAGCATAAACAAATCAACAAATTGAAGGCAAGGAGAAAGTTGACTAGAATAGACCAGCATTGAAACAGCAATATATTCCTCATTGCTAACGAGGTGACAGACTTAGTAACCTGAAAGGAATCCTGCTCACTCTGATTAGTTTTTCTACTTCTCTCTCTGATGGAATAAACTTTCCTTAAGAAATCATAAATAACTAATTGCACAAATGCTGTAAGAAGATTCAAAAGACTATTTTAGCAGACCCCAAAGGATGACAGGATATATTCATATCCTTTAAAACAGATAATTTGTTTGCAGAAGGTCTCTAATGTTGACTTTAAGAAAAAGAGGTAAAGAATAAGAAACATCAATGTCATGAATAAAATGATTAAATGGAAAGTAACTATTTAGCAAGAAGAGTATACTCCAATAAATGGCAATTTCCAGGTAAAGACAGCATGTTGAATGTACCCATTAACTATGAATTCTGTCTAAAACCTGAATATAATGAAAACAAAAGATAAAAAGGAGTAAAAACTCACAAGAACAAGGAGAATGGAAGAGGGTACAACAACAACAAAACCTAGAAACCAGAAAGCTAACAGTTATGTGGAAACTGACTAGGAAAGCAACATTTTTCCATGCTCACAACAGGAAAAGCTGAGAGACCACTTGAATTATACTGCAGAAACTCCAAATGGCCCAGCAATTAGTAACACCAAGTATACTGGAAAGCAGAGGAGGACGAGCTAATTCCTCCCTGCCTCTGCTCAGCCAGATAATGTTCTTCCCCTACTCTAGCAGAAGATAAAAGGATTTTTTCCCTCTGGAGAAAATAAAACAAAGAGAATTTGGGCACTAGGTAGAAGTGAGTGCAGCGGCATTATTGAGATTAAGTTAAAGTTTACATACTAAATATTGATATAAACCTACCTTTTTCACCACTTAGCTAACAGAATGCTGGCCACTAAACCTTATCTGTTCAGGCAGTAAATTAGAAGGATCATTTTGTGGAGCCCAACTACCTCAAGAAAAAAGACCTAAAGATAATGACATTTAGGGATTCCCCAAGAAAAGAGTCCAAGGAGTCAAGACCCACACAAATGCATAGTTTCCAAACCAGCCTTTTAGCTCCCCAACACTCATACAGAAGCCCCAAACAAAACATTAACAGATACCGGTATATGAAGAAAGCCTCCAATACAAAGAACACTGTTCAAAATAAACTGGAAAAGTACAACCTGAGGACATTAGAGTTTATTCAAGGAAAAAAAAAAAAAAACAAGAAAAGATAATACATTCATACAACAGGATACTACTAAAGAAAATGTTCGGAGAACCAAAAAAAAGCTCTCAGAATTAAAAGGTTGGGAAAAAGAAAACTTCAATGAAAGAAAGAGTCTGAAGATAAAGTCAAGGATTTTGTCTTCCAGAAAGCAGAGCAAAAACACAGAGATGAAAGTAAAAAAAAAAACATCAGAAGATCATTCTTGGAGGTCTGACACCCAATTAATTTAGTTCTACAAAGAGAAGTGAGATTTAAAGGAAAGAAAGTAAGAAGGAAATAAATGATCAATATCATCAATCAGTGAAATAATTCAGAAAATTTCTCAGAACAGAGGGACATAGCCCTCTCAGAACCTTCGAGATTTAAAGGACCGACTGGTCAGGCAAGGTGGCTAATGCCTGTAATACTAGTACTCTGGGAGGCCAAGGTGGGTGGATTGCTCAAGATGAGGAGTTAGAAACCAGCCGGAACAAGAGCAAGACCCCATCTCTACTAAAAATAGAAAAAAATTGATTGGCCAACTAAAAATATATAGAAAAAATTAGCCAGGCATGGTGGCGTATGGCTGTCATCCCAGCTACTTGGGAGGCTGAGGCAGGAGGATCGCTTGAGCCCAGGAGTTTGAGGTTGCTGTAAGCCAGGCTGAGCCGTGGCACTCTAGCCTGGGCAACAGAGTGAGACTCTGTCTTAAAAAAAAAAGAAAGAAAGAAAGGGCCGACCAAGTACCCAGTTTAATGGATGAAAACAGACTCTCATAAAGACAAGGGATCACAGAATCCATAGGAACATGTAAAGGAATCAAAAAAGAATAAAGACATGGGATCATGAAATTTTCAGAATACAATGTGATTTTAAAAGCTTTGAGGGTTAGGAAGTGACAAGTTACATAAAAGGACAAAGAATTAGTGACATGGCATCAGTTCCTAACAGTAATACTAGAAATCCAAAGACAATAGGGCAATGCCATTAACACTTTGAGGGAATATTATTGCCCACCTGGAATTTTATTTCTAGCTAAAATATCTTTCAAATTCTGGAACTATTTCTAACTATGTTAGGAGATGAAGACATAGTAAGTATACATTTGATGTGCTGGAGATGAAGGTGGGGATTATTTAAAAGAGAACTAAAGATTCTCATATCCCACAGTTACAAGGCAATAAATAATACCAACAGATAATCCCTAAAATTGAAAAATCAAGAAGTAGTAATATAGGCAGTGACTCATGCCTATAATCCCAGCATTTCGGGAGGCCAAGGTGAGAGGATCACTTGAGGCCAGGAATTTGAGACCAATTGGACAACATAGCAAGACCCCACCTCTAAAAAAAAAAATATATTAAAAAAAATTAGCCAGACATGGTGGCACACACTGTAGTCCTAGCTACCTGGGAGGCTGAGGCAGAAGGACTGAACGAGCTCAGGAGTTGGAGGTTACAGTGAGCTATGATTGTGCCACTCCACTCCAGCCTGGGTGACAGAAAAAGACCCTGTCTCAATAACAAAAAAACAACAAAAAGAAGTAGCAATATAAGCATATACGTAAATATGCACATAGACAAAATATATACTCTTCTGGACTTTCTTTTGTGCACTTATATATTAAAATTTTTAGGGTCGGGCGCAGTGGCTCACGCCTGTAATCCTAGCACTCGGGGAGGCTGAGGTGGGCGGATTGCTCGAGGTCAGGAGTTTGAAACCAGCCTGAGCAAGAGCGAGACCCTGTCTCTACTATAAATAGAAAGAAATTAATTGGCCATCTAATATACATAGAAAAAATTAGCCAGGCATGGTGGCACATGCCTGTAGTCCTAGCTACTTGGGAGGCTGAGGCAGCAGGATTGCTTGAGCCATTTGAGGTTGCCGTGAGCTAGGCTGACAACATGACACTCACTCTAGCCTGGGCAACAAAGTGAGACTCTGTCTCAAAATATATATATATATATATATATATATTTTTTTTAAATGTATAACTACTTCAATTGCTTTAAAGCTCCTTTCAACTAATAAGACACCCTATAAAATATATTAAAGTCTCTCATTCTCTACAGGGGCTTTCTAGTTTGTTAAGATCAGAGTGTAGAAATGGTGGATGGCCTTGTACTTGTTTCACATTTTATGTATTTTAAGAAAAAATAGATTTAAAAGCGAAAAAAAGGAAATCAAAATGTTCTCAAAATCTCAAGTTCTAGTTTCTTACTGAAATAAAAATATTCTATTTTCTATTAGGTCTGCAATATGAAAGTCACATGCATCACAATCTTATTTTGGCCCTTCTCCATGCTACTATTATCAGACAAAAGCCAGACTTCTAAAACAGTAAGTTTTTACAATCAATGTAGGGAAAATGTTTTCAAATGTGTACTTTCTGTACATTTAGTAAAATATCCCAAAGCAACCAAAGAAAGAAAATCCAAACTATCAAAATTAACTCTTTAGTTAGCTGTGTATATTCAAAATCTATGATTTGAGCCAGATTCTAATTTGACAAAAAGCAGCCTTCATGTTTTTAAACTGAGTTCTTTAAAAATTGATTAAAGGAGAAATCTGTGGATTTTTACTATAAAATCAGAGATTAGTTTCCAGACAAAAACCAGTTTAGAATGTAGGAAACTGCTGGGTGGGGTGGCTCATGCTGTAATCCTAGCACTGTGGGAGGCAGAGGTGGGAGGACCAGAACTTGAGAGCTGCCTGAGCAACAGCGAGACCTCATCTCTACTAAAAATAGAAAATTAGCCAGGTGTTGTAGCACCCACCTGTAGTCCCAGCTACTCAGGAGGCTGAGGCAAGAGGATTGCCTGAGCCGAGGAGTTTGAGGTTGCAGGGAGCTATAACAATGTCACTGCATTCCACCCAGGGCAACAGAGTGAGACTCTGTCTTTAAAAAAAAAAAAAAGAAAAACTTAAAAAAATAAACTGTAAAAAACTTTTTTTTCAAAAAATGCATTTTTATGAGGGAAATTGCTGTTGCTGCATTATTATCATTAGTAGTAGTAGTGTGACATTATACCAATGGTAAGAAACAAGAACTATTCTTAGTTCTATTTACTCTTAGTTTTACTAGTCAGTAAAAACAAGCACTATTTCTTTCATTCTATATTCACATAAGGAAAGCACTTTGGGTTGTGTGGTTCTTTAAATTCAATACATAGCTTCATTTCCAATATAAGATATTTTCTTTTAAAAAAAAAACTTTGTGCTGTTAACCCCAGAGAGCTATATATTGGATATTATTTAATTATTTAATAGCCCTAGGTATAATGTTGGTAGTTCTGATTTTCAAAAATTATATACTTTTAAATAATATCCTCATTATAAATGTAATCTTGTATACTAGAATATTAAATTATTATTTACCATGAATTTCCATGTGTATAAATAGAAATACACCAATATTCTTCCTGGAAAGATTATGTAACAGTTGGAAGATACCTGTATAACCAACTAGAATCTCTGTTTGATTGTATGTGTCAGAATTTCCTTAATCTTTAGTATTTCATCCCAATAAAGAAAAACATATGCTCTACCTTTTTCACACTATAATATCAAAAGATTGGATAGATTTATTTTCCTCCAAATGATTTCCTTCCAATGTCTAAGTGCTTGAATGTAAAATTTGGGGAAATTCTGTTAATATCATTCCTGATTAATACATTTCTAATTTTTTTTCTTTTTTAGGAAGTCCAATGTAATTTCACTGAAAAGAATTATTCTTTGATTCCAGCGGATATCAATAAAAATGTTACCATACTTGATCTCAGTTATAACCAAATTACTCTGAATGCTACAGACACAAGGGTTCTTCAGACATTTTTTTTACTCACTGAGCTCTATCTGATTGAGAACAATGTCACTATCTTACATAATAACAGTTTCGGTAATCTCTCCAATCTAGAAATTTTAAATATCTGTAGAAACTCCATCTATATAATTGAACAGGGTGCATTTGCAGGCTTAAGTAAACTAAAACAGTTATATCTTTGCCAAAACCAAATATTACAACTGAATACTGATATTTTTGGGCCTCTAAGAAACCTAAAACTTCTGAATCTGCAAGGCAATTTGATAAGCTATTTTGAAGTACCCCAACTATTTCATCTGGAATTAATAATTTTATATGGAAACCCATGGAACTGCTCTTGTAGTCTAATCAATTTGCAGAACTGGTTGAACACATCAAATGTGACATTAGGTAAGCTATAGTAATTTAAATTAATCAAAACCAAAATGTGAAAAAAAGCAACAGAAAACAAAAACAAAATGTGATTAACTTTTGATGTTCTACCACAGGAAAATCTCTCATATCATGTTTTAAATAAAAGGCAATTATTTCTGTTTAAGGGAAATAGGAAGAAATACTGATAACTAATTGCTAAATAGATGCTCTCCTTCCTCCACCCAAAGGGGAAAAAAAAGAGAAGAAATTTAAATATTCTATGTATGTGAGATGTTACTGTGACTTCATGAATTAAGGTAGCAAAGTCAATACATAAGACTAATTTTTTTAAGTACTTTCTAGAGAGTAGATGAAAACAGGTGTCCTACTTTAATTGCAAAGTATATTCTGAGATCTAGATTGCAATTATAATCTTAATCATAAAATCTTTACTAACAAACTAAGCAACAGATTCTGCATTTAATCTGTGTTTATAAAATGATAAACAGAAATGTGTATTATTCCTTCAATGTGTTGCTAGGCACATATAATAAGAGTTTCTTTCTTATATTTAATAATGACAGATATGTCAAAAAATCCTAGATTAAAATAATTATAAAATGTCAGCTATTCTTATTGTCTATAATACATCTTAATTTATTATTTCTGATTTACCAGAAAATGAGAATATCACCATGTGTAAGTACCCAGATATCCTGAAGAGCTACAATATCAAAACAGTACCTCATAAGGCTGAATGTGGCTCAAAATTTCCTTCACCTGTAACTGAAGATCTTTATATTCACTTTCAGTCCATTAGCAATTCAACATTTAACAGCTCTTCTAACAACTTAACAAAAAATCCAGGTAATGTACTGGTTCCAAATATTTTTATTCTTTTTTATTCATGCTCATGGGGCTATTTAGAACTGAATATTAATATTGCTAAAAGTGTCATTCTAAATAAACTGAGGTATTTCTCATTATCTTTCTCCATTTTAAATTTCTGTAAGCAATGTAAAAGAACAATTCCTGGCCAGGCGTGGCTCATACCTGTAATCCTAGCACTCCGGGAGGCCCAGGCAGGCGGATTGCTCGAGGTCAGGAGTTCAAAAACAGCCTGAGCAAGAGCAAGACCCTGTCTCTACTATAAATAGAATGAAATTAATTGGCCAACTAATATATATAGAAAAAATTAGCTGGGCATGGTGGTGCATGCCTGTAATCCCAGCTACTCAGGAGGCTGATGCAGCAGGATTGCTTGAGCCGTTTGAGGTTGCTGTGAGCTAGGCTGACGCCATGGCACTCACTCTAGCCTGGGCAACAAAGTGAGACTCTGTCTCAAAAAAAAAAAAAAAGAACAATCCTATGTCAACAAAAGACTTATAAAATACTGGGCTCCTCTGCTAGTTACGAAATACCATAATGCAAATTATTTTACTTCTCTGAGCCTTCATTTTAACTAGTCAAGTCACAAATCTTAATAAACATGAATCAGTAATGGTCTATGTAAATAAGTCTATGTAAATATAAATGGTCTATGTAAATAAGTAATACCTACAAAGATGGGTACTTATTTTGAAAAAAGGTATTCTTTCACCATACTACAAAATATCATTTATTTAGTGTAGTTTTAGTAACTTTTGCCTAAAGAAAACTATAATATATCTTCATTTCTAATGCTAATATTGGTGAGTATTAGGGCATGTGATTATTTTATTTTTGTCAATTTAACAAATTTGTCCCCTCCCTCCCTCTCCCTCTCTCTCTCTCTCATTATTCCATTTAAGAACATGAACCTCTTGGGAAAAGTTGGGCTTTTCTTGTTGGTGTTGTTGTCACTGTACTGATGACTTCACTCCTCATCTTTATTGCTATCAAATGCCCAATATGGTATAATTTCCTGCTTAGTTACAATCATCATCGCCTAGAAGAGCATGAAGTAGAAACCTATGACGATGGTTTTCCTGGAAATCCAAGTTCTCTTTCACAGATACCAGCTACAAACTCTGAAGACACAGTAATATTTGAACAATTACATTCATTTGTGGTGGATAATGATGGGTTTATTGAAGACAAATATATAGATACCCATGAATTATGTGAAGAAAATTAATTTCTTTTAATGTTTAATTTAAAAAATGTTTTCAGTCTATTCGTAGTATAGATATGGAGATTCTCATACGTGACATACCAACCTATAGCTAGTAGACCTTTATAGTAATTACAATATACATAAATATCACAAAATTATGTTTTTCTTATTGTACTGTGCAGGTCCAAATACAACAGCTGACACTCCTTGGTAGCGAACAGTTACATAGTTAGTCCACAATATTAGCATTGCTGTTATGAGCAGGATTCAGGAAACCATACAGACTAGTAAACGAGAAGGTGTACTACAGTAGATTACTCATTAATTAAAATGAATTCTCATATTAACACAGATATTTGATATAATATGTATTAGTTATACTGAAGTTCCAAACACTAAAGAAATAAAGGTTTTAGATTTATATTATAAATCAAAGTGAGGAATAGAGCCTAAACAATATACTAAGATTGATTTTATGCCCACAGAGTGAATCTATAGAATTGGAAAATGTTTTTAAATCCTTCCTGAATTTGCAAAATAAATTTTAGTTTAGTAGCAATTCAAAGCACAGGCACAGGCACAGGCCAGGCGTGGTGGCTCACGCCTATAATTCTAGCACTCTGGGAGGCCAAGGCGGGCAGATCGCTCAAGGTCATGAGTTCGAAATCAGCCTGAGCGAAACCCCGTCTCTACTTAAAAAAATAAAATGAATTGGCCAACTAAAAATATATAGAAAAAATTAGCTGGACATGGTGGCACATGCCTGTAGTCCCAGCTACTTGGGAGGCTGAGGCAGTAGGATCACTTGATCCCAGGAGTTTTAGGCTGCTGTGAGCTAGGCTGACACCACGGCATTCTAGCCCGGGCAACACAGTGAGACTCTGTCTCAAAAAAAATAAATAAATAAAGCATAGGCACGATGTTTACGCATAATCCCTAGTAAGTTACTTCTGATTTTGGTTATACGGAAAGGCTATCATCATAATGCAGATGGTCACAATTTAATACCATGGTGGCTTCCAAAGTGGGCATCACAATTATCTGTGAATCTTGTTTTTAAAAATATACATTTCTGCCTCTCTCTGAGAGATTTTTATTCAAATGGGTCAGGTGCTGGGGCTGAGGAATCTTTAGGTGGTCCACAGACAGCTGTTTCTATCTATTCATCAGATAGAATAATGTTTCCCAAATTGTTTTCTAGAATACTAATTTCCAGAAAGACATTCAGAAGTATTTACAGGAAAAGAAAAAGGTACCTGGTCAAATTACTATAGGAAACACTGGGTTTAAACAAAGTGAAACAAGATTTTTTACTACAAGACTTATCTAAGACTTTACTAAACTGCTCTCTGATTATTCAAGAACAAAGTATTACGAACTTTTAAACTTACTGCACAACAAAACCCATTCTTTGAGGTACATCTACTAAGGGATCATAGCACAATAATAGTCAAAACAACACAGTTTGGGAAACAATGGCCTGGAGAATGTAATAAGAAAGGTCTTATTATTAATAGGAAATAAATTATTTGTCTATTCCTTATAATCAATTGTCTACAATTATAATTTTAACAACTTATTAATGCAAACAGTGGCATTAAAAACTGTAGCAAACTCTATAATTTTTACCTTCAATAGGTGAGGAAATTAAGTGTATTTATATCTTTCAGAGATAAACATATTTACAAAACACTGAAATATATTTATGGATGAAATAATATTTCTGAGATCTTCTTCAACATAATACATGGGGAAAACCAGTGGCTTGAGGTGTAGAACAGGGTTGGATAGGAGCAGATGGAGCTAGGATATGGGTACATAAGGGTAAAATATACTATTTCTATGTATGTTCAAATTTCTTTCTAATAAAGTTCTTAAAATGTGTACATACTTGGTAATTTCTTAGAAAAAGGAGACTAAAATCATGTATATCTATGTCACAGTCTAGAGAATAGTCATTTTAAAAGTTACATAAATAGTAAATTTAATACAAATGTCTACTTAGGTAAAATAAAAACTGTTTAGGATGATATACCTGTGAAATAGAAGAAATGGCTCCTTTATAATACCTATTTGCTTATGTGTGTTTATAGAAACATTTTCAATAAAGAACATAAATATATTATGTCTAATTTCTTAATATATATCAATTATACTGTGTTTTAAATCTCAATTATAAGAATGAGATAATTATAGAAACACAAGGTATCTTTTTCTTTTTCTTTTTTTTTTTGAGAGAGAGGGTCTCACTTTGTTGCCTGGGCTAGAGTGCCAATGCGTCAGCCTAGCTCATAGCAACCTCAAACTCTTGGGCTCAAGCCATCCTTCTACCTCAGCCTCCTGAGGAGCTGGGACCACAGGCATGCACCATCATGCCTGGTTAATTTTTTTCTATATATATTTTTAGCTGTCCAAGTAATTTCTTTCTATTTTTAGTAGAGACAGGGTCTGGGTCTTGCTCAGGCTGGTCTCGAACTCCTGAGCTCAAGCAATCCTTCTGCCTCAGCCTCCTGAGCAGCTGGGACCACAGGCATGCACCACCATGCCTGGCTAATTTTTTTCTATATATATTTTTAGCTGTCCAAGTAATTTCTTTCTATTTTTAGTAGAGACAGGGTCTGGGTCTTGCTCAGGCTGGTCTCGAACTCCTGAGCTCAAACGATCCTCCCGCCTCGGCCTCCCAAAGTGCTAGGATTACAGGCGAGAGCCACCACGCCCGGCCCTACAAGGTATCTTTTTCTAAGTAATCTATCCTTCTGCCAAAATATCATTTCCTAATTATAATATGCAAATATTTGAGAAGTGTAGTAAAATGAAATATAACAATAAATGAGCAAAGACTATATCTAATCTCATATTCAAGAGCCTCTAATTAAATATTGAGTAAATATCTGACTAAACAAAGTTTAGTAAATAAATTGAGAAAATATCTGACTAAATATAAATGTCTGACTAAACAAAGGAAAATAAATAGGTATAAAATTACAATTACATATGTTTTTCAAGGACAACTGATTTTGACTAATATCAAACTAGAAAGTGTAGAACATCAGAATAGGAAAAGAATCATTAGTTCACAAGCAGGCATGTAAAACTGAATTAAAACCAGGTGTCTAGGCCGGGCGTGGTGGCTCACGCCTGAAATCCTAGCACTCTGGGAGGTGGAGATGGGTGGATTGCTCGAGGTCAGGAGTTCGAAACCAGCCTGAGTGAGACCCCCGTCTCTACTAAAAATAGAAAGAAATTAATTGACCAACTAAAAATATATATACAAAAAATTAGCCGGGCATGGTGTATATTTATACAAAATAGGTCATATTCTTGGTTTGCATTTGCTTTAGATGATATTTCATTAAGGCCAAAAATTTAATGAAGAATAATTATGATAACTATATTACATCTACTGACATAGTTACTTTATTACCAGAGTTAGAGGTAATTGGTATTTAGTCTTTAATAGGTTATATATTAAAATGCACATATAGTCTACATATATGATATAGATTACTAATATAAATATTAATATTAAATATCAATGCTAATGTAATAATGTAAATAGTCTACTAATAACATGTCTTTCAATAGACTGGGGCTAAAATATCACAATTCAAATAAGTTAAAAGCCCAGGTTAAAATTATAAATGGTAGATATAAAGATGTTCTTTTCCATTTTAGATTTGCAACACCTAGAGGCAGAAATCCTAATATATAATCTATGTAGTAATTTTCTTCGTACAGAATTTAGCTTTTATTTTCTTTTATTTATGTTTTTGAGACAGGGTCTTGCTCTGTTGTTCTAGCCTGGTCTAGAGTGCAGTGGAGTCATCATAGATCATTGCAACCTCAAACTCCTGAGCTCAAGTTATTCTCCTGACTTAGTCTCCCCAGTACCTGGGGCTACAGGTGTGTGTCACTATGCTGGGCTAATCTTTCTATTTTTATAGAGATGGGGTCTCACTCTTACTCAGGCTAGTCTCCAACTCCTGGCCTCACGTAATCCTCCGGCCACTCAGAATTTAGCTTTCTAATGGTAAATGAGGATAACAGATAGATAAATCAAATGTGTATTGCAAATATCTAACTTTTTGAAATAAAAAAAGAAACAGAAGGGCCAGGCACTCATGCCTGTAATCCTAGCACTTTAGAAGGCCAAGGTGGGAAGATTGCCTGAGACCAAGAGTTTGAGACTAGCCTCAGCAAGAGCAAGACCCCATCCCTAAAAAATTAGAAGAATTTAACTTGGCATAGTAGCGCACACCTATAGTACCAGCTACTAGGGAGGCTGAAGCAGGAGGATCACTTGAGCTCAGGAGTTTGAGGTTACAGTGAACTATGATAATGCCACTGCACTCTAGCCCAGGTAACAGAGTGAGTTCTTATCTCAAAAAGAAAAAACAAGCAAAAAAGTAAAAACAGGAGAAAACAGTTAAAATTTGTAAGAAAATAAATGACTCATAAATTAAACTACCTAAAAAAGCTCATTAATGGATCTGTTTGATTTTTAAATGAGTTGTACTTACGCTTGTCTTTCAGTAAATATGATATCCATACTTTGTGTTTCTCGATCATTTTGAGCTTTAAGCTGAATAAACAATTAACACAGAAGTTAGTGATTAAAAAATAACCATTAAACCGAACTTTCTCTTTGAAGGCTACTCTGGTTATAAAATAAATTAGAAATTATTATAATAATCCTAATGCCACATGCAACGTTTGAGAAAAAACATACAGTAATTGTTTCATTTAACAAACAATAGCAGGTAAAAAGAAATAGTCTTTTTAACAGGCATTGTAATTTCACACCAGAAACAGTCATTGTTCTTGAGTAATCTGTCAAATAATCCAATGTAGACTTAATTTATATAAACAGCATTTCAAGAATTTATTGGGTGTTCAATAAATATTTGATTAATAATATGTTGAATTCAGAACCAACACAAGTTTTATTTTTAAGTCATTCAGGATTTGACCTGAGCACACTCCGTGTTGACTCTACTTGTGCATAGTCAGCATAGAATATTGACTTATCCCAAATAACTGACAAAACACATAAAGAACTTTTTACTTTATATCTGTAATTAAAATATAATTTTTAATTGTGAATTCTCTTGTATACTCAATTATCATGGCTTCAGAACCCCAAACTTAGAAGTCATTTTATAAATTCTATGTTTTCATAGAATAAATAGTCTTTGATCAGGTAAATTAATTATAAGCTCTAAGTTATGAGTAGTATGTTATTTTCACCAAAATGTTTATACTCAAAATAACCTAGCTTTAACATATTTTATTGTTTTCTACCAAATAATTATTCTAAGAACATTGAATATAAATTCTCATTTACCAATGAAAAGTTAGTATATGTTTGGCATTATATCTATTTATTTTTCTCCCTTTGTTACAAAAACTATGTAAATAATGAATGAGATGTGCGCCATCTGGGGGATGATCATGCTGGAAACTCAGACTTGTGGGGGGTGGGGGGAAAGGGCATTTATTGAAACCTTAAAATTGTACCCCCATAATATGCCAGAAAAAAAAAAAAACTATGTAAAGGTACCATTTATCTCCATTGAGTACTTAGCTCCATATATGCAAAAATTAAACCAGAAATATTATAAATTAATATAGACAAGAACATGTAGATGGCATTCTCTTAATGCTGAGTGCAAACACAGCATTGTAGATAGACACTAAACATCCAACCAACAGAAAGAAATTTAAAAAGAACAATTAAGGGAGCTCAACATATAATATAATATATAGCTCAACATATAATAGTGGCACATTTAGGAACACAGTAATACATATCTCAAAGGTCACTAAGGTTTTATAAAACTATTTCTAGATATAAATGCTTTGTTTTGGAACATATGGCTTATATGGATCTATTATTTATATCTATAAATTTTCTTACCATGTTGTAATCATTCATTACTTCTTCCATTTCAGTATTGGTATTAAGTTTATCTACCAACTAAAAACAAAAATTTTAAAAACCATTAATTCTCTATAATTCATAATATAAGTATTCAGTCTTACAAATAATGAGTAGTACTTTAAGTATTAATACTTCTAATTATTTTATCTTCTAAGATTAAAACAAACATTTACCTACATAAGTAAGCATATACTATGCACTTGGCCAATAAGTAAACTATATTTTTTAGTGTGGAAAAGTGAGCAGTAATAAACTATTCTTCCTGCAAATCCCACCTTCTAGAGCTTTGCCTGCTCTAAAAAGATGCTGAGCTTATAAAGAAGGGTCTAGAAAAGATAAAAATTTGGGGAAGATCTGTCACTATTTTTTCCCCAGGACAGAGGAGTGTTAGCAGCTTTACAAATTTACACTGGTGAAAATATAAAAAGATTTTCATCTTCTAAAAATTAAAAGCAAATCAACACGGTAAAGCACAGATAGAAGACACTAGTAAGCCTACTTCAAAAAGTTAGGCAAACGGCTGGACAAGGTGGCTTACGCCTGTAATCCTAGCACTCTGGGAGGCCAAGGGGAGGATATTGCTCAAGGTAAGAGGTTCGAAATCAGCCTAAGCAAGAGCAAGACCACATCTCTACTAAAAATAGAAAGAAAATTAATTGGCCAACTAAAATATATAGAAAAAATTAGCCGGGCACGGTGGCGCATGCCTGTAGTCCCAGCTACTCGGGAGGCTGAGGCAGAAGGATCACTTGAGCCCAGGAGTTTGAGGCTGCTGTGAGCTAGGCTGACGCCAGGGCACTCTAGCCCAAGCAACAGAGTGTGACTCTGTCTCAAAAAAAAAAAAAAAAGTTAGGCAACAATATCAATAGCTAACATAGAGTATTTACCTTGTGTCAAACACTGTTCTGATCCTGTTGTGTGTATTTACTCACTTAGATTTTACAATTACTCTAGGAAGTACATATTATTATCCATATTTTAACAACAGAGAAATTGAGCAAGTGGTGATGCCAGAATTTGAACAGGGGGTCTACTAAAAGCAAACTATTTAAGTACAATTGATTCTAAAAGACTCAGCTTTATTACTGTAATATATATTAGCATATATCACTTTGTTCACTTGTGATTTAAATAATAAGTGCTAGTAAAACCTAACATTTATTGAGTGCTATGTATATGTCAGATATCTAACTAAGTGCTTTCTCTGTATCAGGTATTATTAATAATAGCTCACTAAACCTAAAACAGCATATTTTACATGTTAACATATTTATATGAAGTAATTTACCTAATGCATTCCAGCATAACTAAAAATCCCTTTCACTGAATTATCATTTCATCTTATAAAAACTATTTTTCTCATATTTAAAACAGAACATCACTTATTAAAGAAAATCCCACTGAATATTAGGCCCTACAAAATGCTTGGCATTGTGTAGTCCAGCAAATTTAAGAACTGTAATATATTATAATCAAAAATTTTTATTGATAAATACAATATAATGATATCAAAATATCATAATTTACCTAACCATTATGGTATAATATTTCTTACTTCATCTAACACTACTTTTTTTTTTTTTGAGACTGGGTGTCACTATGTTGCCCAGGCTGATCTCAAACTCCCAGGGCTCAAGCAATCCTCATGCCTCAATCTCCCAAGTAGCTGGGATTATAGGAACATACCACCATGCTCTGTAACACTATTTCTTTTTTTTTTTTTTTTTTTTTTTTTTTTTTTGTTTCTTTTTTTCTTTAAGATAGCTGTAGAAGATGAATGTAACACTATTTCTTGACAGGAGTAGTGAGATAACAGTTTGTCTCTTTCATTAAATCCAGAAACTATTGCTGCCTAAAGCACTTTAGGAGTTGAAAGAAAGAAAATTCTGACACAAGAAATTTTCATGGGGCCAAGATCACCCCAAGGATTGAGGCCATTATCAACACTGCCCACAGGACTGTTTCTTCTGAAATTCCACATTTAGAAGCATCCTTGGTGGAACTATGTTTATGTTATATACTCTATTTTGACTGAATATACATACTATTTTGAATAACACATATGTATGGAAGTAATCTGTATACTAAATAATTCTTAAAATTTTATAATGACACTCCATAGAAAGGTAAAATGTGTTTTTAAAGCATTGACATTGTTAATGCCAATGAATTTTAGCTACTTTTAAATTATTTAAATTATTATTTTAATAGGAAAAAGTATGTGTATATATATATATATAAGTTAATGTATTTTTTAAAAAAATACTGGAAGAATACATATCAATCTGTTAAGACAAGTTACCTCTAGAGAGGGAAATGAGGGAGAAAGGAAAGGGATACTTTATTCTCTGTACTTTTTATGATTTCAATCTTTCACAATAAATATGTATGTATGCATTATTTAGTATTTAAAATGATATATTTTTAAAGTGGTAAAAAGCAATGAAAATATTCAAGGAAACTTTCTCAGAAAAGAGCAAATACCATGTTGTAATCTGCTAGTTGTCCTTGAAACTCTTTGATTTCAACAGCTAAAGTTTCAGCCCTGCAAGCATAAAATAAATACGTAAATAAGCAGATGAGCAATATGAACATAATGGATAAGTACAAATTCAGTATTATAAGTACAAAATACTGAATGAGTTTTGAATACTTATTCAGTAGTATGAGTACATAAAAAAGATCTTGTATGTTTTAACTGCAAAATTACTCACCTCTTTTCATATGACAAATATACGGAATTCTCTTGATTGTACATTTCTATTTCTTTCTGAAGTTTATTAATTTCAGTTGTAAGTTCACTTATTTTACTTCTAATTGAAAAGAAATAAGAAAATCAGCAATACCTCTAATCCAGAGAAGACTCTTTATAGTTAAACAAAACTTACTTTCCATAAATGTGTAACAATAATATAAATGATTTTGTGAAACTCACTAAAAAAAAGTCTAAGTGGTTTATTTCATTAAGAATGAGGCATATCCTTTCCTATTCTATTCAACTGATGATAGAAACTGATATAGAGTCTCTATTCATTAAGAAAGATGAAAAAGAACCAGAATGGAGGCCTGGTCAAACCAGCACAATCCATACACAGACATAGGTATCTAACTGCTATCTTCACAGCTTCTGCTACCCTCTAGAGCATGATTTCTCAACAGTGGCACTAAGGACTTTGTGGTTCACGGTGGGAGCTATCTTGTGCACTGTGGAATGTTTAACAGCATCCCAAGTCTGAATGCCAGTAGCACCTTTCCCTAACCTCAGTTATTACAACCAAAAAAGTGTGCAGAAATTGCCAAATGTTCCCTTGGGGGCAAAATCACCACCAGTTGAGAACCACTGCTGAGGACCAATTACGCAAACAGCTAAAACTTATCTTTGACACAGAAGCACAAATCCTAGAGAACATAGGCAATGAAATGATGAGGAATAGCTATATTTCCTTTCCTTCTTTTGATTAAAAAATGGTGGAATATCAGAGATACCATATAACTGATGGTTTTACTATCTTTCTTACTGATCTTAGCTTTATGGACAGATGGGGAAAACCTTTACTTTTCTTTGTTGCCTTCTAGTAATTTGAAACTCAAAAGGAACCAGGTAATTGAGAAACAAAAGAATCAATAAGGGCTAAGAAAGAAAATAGGGCATTTAGGGTACAGTGGAAGGATGGATGAAATGAAATGGAAATAAGAGAGAAAGAGATACAAATGATGAGCCATGAAGAAAATAAAGTAAAATGGGGAAAATGGAGATAGGACAGTAGGACATTTGAGCAGAGAAAAAGGTAAGAAGAGAATAAGAAAAAAGTACCTAATTTAGAGATACCTACTCAAAGATATATAACAAAGCATATAAATTAATTAAGATTAGGCCACATTTGTAGCAATTGACCAAATAGATATTTATGTAAAACTCTGCACTGATTAATGTATCATAAATAAGTATACACATTGCCCTTTCTTATTAAAGTAATTGATGATGTTTTAATGATATGAATAATACATTTCAGAATAATTATTTTAAAAAGCATAAAATATCATTCTTATCATTAGATGAAAAAAGTGAACTCTATTTTTTGTGGTTTTATTCCTTTTCCTTTTTTAAAATTTTAATAGAGTTAGGGGGTACAAGTTGAATCTATTACAAGTACATACTGTATAGTGGTAAAATCTGGGCTTTTGGTGTACCCATGATCCAAATAATGTACATTGTACCCCATAAAAAAATGAACTTCAAATAAGCTATAGTTTGAATGTTTGGGTCTTCTCCAAAATTTACATTGAAATGTAATCCCAAGGAAACAGTATTAAAAGGTGGGGCCTTTAGGACATAATTGGGCCATGAGGACTCTACCCTCGCAGATGGAACTTGTGCCTTATAAAAGGGCTGCAGAGGCCAGGCATGGTGACTCATGCCTGTAATCCTAGCAATTTGGAGGCTAAGGTGGGATGATTGCTTGAGGCCAGGAGTTCAAGACCAGCATGGACAACATAGTAAGACCTTGTCTCTAAACAAAACATGGTGGCATGGGCCTACAGTGCCAGCTACTCTTAAGGCTGAGGCAGGAGGCCCGCTTGAGTCCAGGAGTTTGAGGTTGCAGGGAGCTATGATTGTGCAACTATACTCCAGCCTGGGCAACAGAACAAGATGCTTAGAATAGGATAGGCTAGAGTAGAGTAGAGTAGAATAGAATAGAATAGAATAGAATAGAATAGAATAGAATAGAATAGAATAGAATAGAATAGAATAGCATAGCATAGCATAGCATAGCATAGCATAGCATAGCATAGCATAGCATAGCATAGCTGGAGAAAACTGGGTAGGCCCTTTTTTGCCCTTCCACTCTTCTACCATGAGGATGTGTAGACTGGGCCATCTATGAGGAACAGGCCCTATGCAGACACGGAACCTCCTAGCACTTTGATCATGGACTTTCCAGCCACCAGACAGTAAGAAATAAATTTCTATTACTTATAAATTATCCAGGTACTTTTTGACAGCAGCACAAATGGACTGAGATAAAATAAATAGCTCACATACATGCAAATACATCAAATTAGAAATCTCAACCTAATTATATTATCACATGTATTTTGCAACATAGCCAAATTTACCAGACATTATGTTAGAATACAAAATAATTCTTAGAAATCAACAGATACCTAATTATCTTGGTAAGTACCACAGCTAAAACCTTCATGATCATGCATAGAAAAGACATGTTTATTAAACATACCTAAGAAGCCCAAGATAGTAGGATTTGTCTAAAATTTGCCTTTGGGGACCTAAAAAAAATTTTTTTTAAATGTTAGTGTTCAGTTTTGAAATGCTACTAAAATAGCAAATCCAATGTACAACCAGAATTACACTCCACAATTCTCAGATAGTCCTCATGAATGCCCCAATAAATCAAGAATAATCAACTCATTTTTTCACATCATTGATGATTATTAAACAAACATTTCTAAATAATCAATTGGTTTTTAATATTTATTGAGCTAAATAGTATTATAACAAAGAAAATTTAAGTCTCCTGAAAGGAATGACATACTATATTATGAAAAGTAGTACGTATCCTATAATTAATTTTGTACAAGAAGAATATCTTCAATCCTGATAAATCATCTGTCACAAATACAGAAAAAAAAAAAAAAAAAACTCTTTATACAAGAGTTCACCATGCTTTGGTTATATATACCACAGACCAAATTTCTGAATCATACCATACAACGTACTATACGCTTGTCTAAACATACATACAGAGAGGCATAACGGGAGATTCAGCATAAATCTATGTGCTAGCCTCATTTCCTTACTTAAGCATTATAATAGAGTATTAGTTATCAGAAAGAAGTAACATTTCTTGACTCACTTCTCATAAATACACAGACATTCTAATAGTGTCATTTTGATATAGAAACTACCAAAAAGTATTTCAGAATATTTTCATATAGGCCTAGGAATCTAATTTTCAATCTTGAGCTTTTCTTCAAAACTATTTCAAATTTCTTCAAGTTATAGCAAAGCTCTATGTTCAAAAATATGGAGATCAAATAGCTTTTATATTTATATATAGCTTTCTAGTTCACAATGTATTTTCACATTCATTTTGTTATTTAACCCTCACAACAATTTTTTTTTTTGAGACAGAGTCTCACTTTGTTGCCCAGGCTAGACTGAGTGCCGTGGCGTCAGCCTAGCTCACAGCAACCTCAAACTCCTGGGCTGAAGCAATCCTCCTGCCTCAGCCTCCCAAGTAGCTGGGACTACAGGCATGCGCCACCATGCCCGGCTAATTTTTTCTATATACGTATTAGTTGGCCAATTAATTTCTTTCTATTTATAGTAGAGATGGGGTCTCACTCTTGCTCAGGCTGGTTTCGAACTCCTGACCTCGAGCAATCCGCCTGCCAGAGTGCTAGGATTACAGGCGTGAGCCACTGCGCCCGGCCCCTCACAACAATTTTCTGAATCAAAGAATAAGAATTACATACTATAATTCTGATTACATGCTATAATTACATGTAATAATTCTTATAGGCTATAATTCAGATTTAGTAATATGCTACTGTAATACTTTTTATATAAAATATACTTATCTTCCTAAATAGATACCTTTCATCCCAGTTTTCATTCCACTCAAACCTTGTTGTGTTACAGGACGATCAGCAACTTTGATTTGAGAAGACAAAACTCCACCTGTTCCTATGGGACCACTTCGAGAACCTGGTCTCGCTGTGCCAGGTGGCACCTAAATGACAAACAAGATTTCATTTTTAGTAAAGTGAAAAAAACCACTGTGCTTCTACTACTATACAATTACAAAGAGAATTTTTTTAAAAATCAAAATTCTCTATAATTTATAAAATATTCCTATATTTTTTCAACATCTAAAATATTAAATACTATTATTCATTTTAAAATTCTATGAATATTAAATAATACATTTCATTAAAATTTAAAATTTTATATGTAGATGTTACTTATAATACCTCAAAACCGGAAAGGAGCTAAATGTCCACAGTAGAAAATGAAAACAAGTTGCAGTATGTAAAATGTAGTTTATAAAAGAACATTTATAATTCTATTTTTGTAGAAAAAAGTCTAGAGAATCATAAAAAACAGTAATAATGATATTATAGTTGATTTTCATTTTCTCCTTTATACAATTTAGTGTTTTCAGCATTATTACAATGAGTATATATTACCTTTAAAATCAGGAAAAAATAAGAAAATTTTCATTTTGAAAAAAAAAATTAGATATAATTCCATCACAAGATGGCCATTTAAGTACTAACAGGCTTATATCATTCAGCAAGTATTCGAATTTTTACTTATCATGAGTCTCTACTACAGGTCTACAAAATCTAATGTAACATTACATACCCAGAGGAAAGGACAAAAGAACAAAATACTCCCTTCTTGTCAGTTCATATAATATATACAGGTATGGGAAGATATAAAAGACTACTTGAAACTGTTCCAAGATTACCCTCCTTTTTCTGTTTATCTTCCTTACCCTCTTCTTTTTTTCTCCCCTCTCTACCAAAATGTAAAGTAGTAGATTAGATAGGAGTAGAAATTTTAGATAGGGGTTGGATATAATCATTGCCATTCATTTTGGAGTTTTTAATTCTATTAGCTAGTAGCCTTTGATCCTATGAGACAACATAGTTCTTAAGTGATTCTGACAATTACTTGGGTATGGGGGCCAGCAGCAACATACATTCCAGAGAATGTATTGGACACAGGAACAATGTCAACTATAAATTCAAATGAAATACGTTCAGGGTTATGTTGAGTGATCTTAGCAGAGAATGCTAAATCTCTCCCTGGGTAAAACTTCTGAACAATTTCCTCTTTGGCTTTCTGCAAACATAATTGTGAGAGTTACTCAAATAACCATACTATGTACTATTTTTTTTTCCTTTACCAAATGAAAGTATAGAGAAGAAAGTATAAATTAAAACTATACACATT
Source organism: Microcebus murinus (assembly GCF_040939455.1). Lineage (NCBI taxonomy): Eukaryota > Metazoa > Chordata > Mammalia > Primates > Cheirogaleidae > Microcebus > Microcebus murinus. Next base: position 51,957,849 of record NC_134115.1, on the reverse strand, counting down.
AAAAAGAATGAAGTAGATGTATATATATTCACATAGAAATATATTCACAATATATTACCAAAAGGAACAGACAAGATAAATAACAATGTATATAGCACTATACTGATTTTGGAATAAATCAAAACCATACAAACTATACATGCATATGTGTTTGTGTGTTTGTAAATGCACAGAAAAAAAAGTCTGGAGGATACAGACCACACTGTTGACACTGGCTATAGCTGGAATAGAAAGTAACTCTGACACTTCTCCATTGTTTATGTTTTACTACAAGCATTATTATTTTCAAAACTGCAAACATTAAATAGGTAAAGTGCCTGGCAAATTTAGGTGGCCCATAAATGTCAGATTCTTTTTATAGTCAATTAACAAATATCAATTCTTACTAGAATAAAAAAAAAGATACCCTAGCTTAGTACCATATCTATGAAGGCTTTAGAAAAATCATTTCTGTTTAAGTTGATGATGATGTGATAATATTATCTGAAACTCTAGAAAAATCTGAAAACTTTAAGAAAACCTGACTTTAAAAAGATTATTCCATCCAAAAATGATGCTCTTCTTATGAGTTAAATACAGGACCCAGCATTATCTGTAGTGTGCAGTTAGTTAGTCTAATGTCAGAGCTTGAGTATTGGCCCTATGCATCTTCTGAGTTAGTCAAAAGCATCTGTGTGAACATCAGAGAAATTATGGATATTTTAGTGTATTGATTTTTTTCCCATTTTCTTCCTTTGTATGTATGCATAAATGTACACTGGTATGTTAAATTGATACCACAATGCTTTTTTAACTTAATATTGTATTATATCACTTCCTTGAGTTTCTTGGAAAATAATTTCTAATGACTACCTGATAACCTATTATAGGAGCAGACAATTTAAGATTCACTATCATAAGGTCATTTAGTTTGTTGCCAAATTTTTACTACTATAATAATAGTGAAAATGCAATAATTATCTTTATAGAATATTTTGCTTAGAATGGTCAATTTATAAACTTCATCCAACTTTTCCTAATGTGATGTGTTTCTCTTACTGATTCATTGATTTATGACACTCTCTCTCTTGCATCAACAAGCTCTTAACATCTACTAGAGTTTATTTCTAGATTGCTGTGGCATTCAGAGTATTAGAGTATTATACTACTTCTCATTTTTGTTTTGTTATTCTAGATGAATTTTAGAAAAGTTTTATAATGATATTCCCCTCCAGAAGAAATCTCATGAAATTTTGATTGGGCATAGGGTTTATAGCCTTAATATAGAAAGAGCTCTTACAAATTAGAAAAGTTTGCTTTTTCATTTTAAGATTCTGAACTGTACACATATTAGACATATATTTTTCCAGTATATCACCTCTCTTTTAATTTTTTATGGTGCTTTCCATTTTTGCAAATTTAAATATACAAATATAAAAATACGTTCCTTTTTAGTACTTGGTATTTCCACCATTTATAGAAAGACCTAACCCATATCAAGTTTATACAAAATACTTACCTAGGTTTTCCTACATTGTGGTTTCACTTGTAAAATACCAAGTTTCTAAGCTATATAAAATTCTTATAAAAGGTGTGAGGGAGGGATCAAAATTATTTTTAAACAAATAGTTTACCAGTTATTGGAATATTCTATTGAATATACCATGATTTTCCAACTAAAGTAAAACACAACCTTAATCATTAACTAAATTCTTATATATGCTTGATTTTATTTCTGTTCTATTCTACTTCATTTTATTCTGGCCAATACACTATGCCACTTAAATTATTGTAGCTTTAAGAAAAGTATCCGCAAGAACAGGCATCTTACCTCAATAAATGTCTTTCAAACATTCTCCCACATTTATCCTTCTAGATGCTTCCCCAAAAGTAAACAATATATAACAATATGCATATAGAATAAAGGAACAACAAAGTAGAATCTCTTATTATACAGAGGATTTCCAATTTCTACCAGAATACATGCACAAGTATTCAACAAATTTGTTTTAAACTTACGCTAGTTGTCACTCGAGTATTAGCTGATGGGGGTCGTATTCCAGAAGGAGGCCTTCCTGTCAACCCAATTCCACCTCGTGAAACAGGGCGAGGTACTGAAGATTTGTTATTACTGGCCATTGTTTGTTCACTTTAACTCCTGTTTGGAAATAACAAATAGTTCAATTCTCCTTTGATGCCTTCTATAGTAAGATGCTAATGATCCATCATATCCTTACTTCAAAAATTAAATTCACAATGATTTTTCTTGCAAACTGGCATTCCAGGTAACACAACAAACCTTAGCTTGCTTTAACTTTGTTCAAATTTGACATTAATGTTCCATTTAGAAATATGAGGTCATTTACAACAGCATTTCTTCCTCATCTCCCTATTACCACCAAAATGCAAGCCCCTGTAGTTATCTATTTCTCTTATGTTCTCATCCTATACTCTGGTAAGCCTTCTCTCTCCTGACATATCTGGTGTCTTTCTTCTCTCCCAATCTTTTCTCTGTGCTTTCTGGTCCATGATTAACTCTCTTATATTCTCAATCTTTTTTTTTTTTTAACTTTTTTCTTCTTTTTTTCATTTATTTTAATTTTTTGCTAACAGCATCGAGGAAATTCTCAAGCTTTTTACAAGTACTTCCTATTACTCTTCACTTTAACCTTCCCCTGAAGGTAACGCTTTCAGTAGTGAAGGCTGTTTTAGCTTCTTGTTCCACAATTTCAAAGCAAAGGAGGTGGCATTCTCCTTGCTCAACAGTGTCACTTTCAAAACATTATTCTCCCGCATCTTTAAAAAAATAAACAATACTGGCAAGAAGACTTAGCAGAAAAAATAAATAAATAAATAAATAAATAAATAAATAAACAGGATTTAATTCCTTTGAGGATAAGGGAATGCAACCATATTGCCCTGATCTTTCCTGGTTGCTGTTATCTTGTGATCCCCTAATCTCGCCTCCACCTGTACTAAAGTCTTTTGTACCTAGTTCACAGCTTCTCTATTCCAATTTACCTTCATTCTGGATGATTTCCATTCAGATACTAGAACCAACATCCAATACTTTAGCTTCACAGTTCCCTGATCTCAATAAATACTTTATTCTCTGACCTTAATCTCCTCTCCTTCTACTCTTTTTTCATCTTTATTCCTACTACACTTGCCTTTAAACTATTTCCTTCATTCATTCATTCTCTCCAGTTCATCATCCCTCCCATTTATTCATCAGAATATAATGTTACTTAAAATTCTGGTTGATAATTAAGAGTAGCAATTTTCAAATTGTGGGTCATGACCTATTAGTGGGTTATGAAAACACTTCGGCAGTTTATAACAATATGCTTTAAACATGAAATAAAACAGAAAAAATAGTTTACTGAATAATAGGCCAGGTAAATATTGTCTCATTAAATTTTTGTTTCAGTTATATTTATATAAATCTACATATGTATATACTAGACTGTAACATACAAATGTGTGTCCTATCTTAAGTCATGCAAAAGAAGTTATGAAGACACTGATCTAGAGAGAGAATATGCAGAAAAAAAGAATAGTGCCCAAGATTCTGTTCTGAAGAATGTCAATACATACAGATCATACAGAAAAGGAGAAACTAATATAAGAGACTGAAAATAAAGGCTCAGAAAGAAGAGAGAAAAACGAGGAGTGTGTGTCAGAGATGCCAAGAGAAGGCATGAATGTTTTTTTTTTTTTTTTTTTGAGACAGAGTCTCACTTTGTTACCCAGGCTAGAGTGAGTGCCGTGGCATCAGCCTAGCTCACAGCAACCTCAAACTCCTGGGCTCAAGCAATCCTCCTGCCTCAGCCTCCCGAGTAGCTGGGACTACAGGCATGTGCCACCATGCCCGGCTAATTTTTTCTATATATATTAGTTGGCCAATTAATTTCTTTCTGTTTATAGTAGAGACGGGGTCTCACTCTTGCTCAGGCTTGTTTCGAACTCCTGACCTTGAGCAATCCGCCCGCCTCGGCCTCCCAGAGAGCTAGGATTACAGGCATGAGCCACGGCGCCCGGCCTACATGAATGTTTAAGTATGCCATTTACTGCTGGAAATTCAAGTAAGATAAAAACCGAAATGTCCACTGAAGTTTCCAACCAAGGAATCATTAGTGACCTTGACAAGGGCAGTTTCAAGGACTCTCTTCTCTACATGAAACTACTGTCTCATGAGCACCATCAATTAATTTGTATCCTCAAACTCTTCTCCAACCCATCTGGCAAAATCAGAAACCCTTCTTTACATCCAAACTGAATTGCTGAACATTACTGATGGACATAACACAACTGTATAGATTGGAGTACTGCAAAGTGATAGCCACCAATCTTAGGTGGACCTTTATCTCAGAAATTATTTTATTTATCCTTGAAAAATATTCAATCTCAATAACCATCCCTTTTCTCATTCAATATCTACCTCTATTCTGACCTACCCTTTTGATCCCATCTCCTTGGAGGCATTATCTCCACTCCTGCTGATACCTTTAAACTTTATCCTTTCAGTCTGTTACCACGTTCAATTCTTATTAACTTCAAAAACTAATTTCTCAATCCTATAACCACTTCTAACTCAAGCCCATATATCCTTTCCTTATGCAGCTAAATTGTTTTTTTCTTTTTAAATTAAATCATATTTTTCTTTATTTATTTTTCTATTTTACCCACCAGCAGAATCTCAGTAACAGCTAAATTGTTTTAAGAGCAGCTTACATGAACTACTCTCTACGACTTCAATTTCCACTATCTCCTATCTCTACTTTGCCACTGTTTCATTCAAATCACCCCTGCTGATATTGCTATGGATGTCACCCCACTGCTACTGGTGTCTACTCCACATGAAACCATCTACATGACATTCTTCTCTTCTGGACCCCCTTTTGTCAGTCTCCTTGATTTGCCCTTAAATAGCAGAATTCCCTAAGATACTATCGACAATTTATTTTTCTTTTCTCTAAGTTCTCCTTGGACTGCCTCATCCACATTCAGGGACTTAACAATTAATAAGCTGATGACTTCAGCCCAGATCTTTCCCACTCAGGTTGAGTTGTTTATATTCAAATTATTTAATGTCTCCATTTAGGTGTTTTCTAAATATTTCTAAATAAACATGTAATCATTATCATATCCCTCAAATTTTCCCCTCCTCTTGGTACTGCTTCCTAGTCACACAAGTCAGAAATTTCCTTGATTTCTCTTTCTTCCTCACTTCCCATAACTGGTCATATAGTCCTACTGAGTTTTTTGGATTTTTTTTTTTTTTTGTCCTACCAATTTTGTCCAAAAATCTTTAACAAGTATCTTTCTCTCTATCCCTACAGTATTGGCCAGTTCAGAGTATCACTGACTCAAGTGGATTATTATACCAGTCTCTTTAAGTGTCCCCTTGCCTGACACACATCTTGCCTATTATCTTCTCTAGGAACCCTTCTACTACTAGTCCACAACCACCCCTACACCTTCTTCAATTTAACTTTACAGGCCTGTTCTATTTTCTACCATGCACATCTCTATTTCAGTACCTATCACACCAATGGGAAGAATCTACTTAAGCATTTCTCTCCCTTGATGGCCACACCTACATTTGATTTATGTATCCCCAGGATCTGTCTCAGTGACAAGCAGAAACTTTCTGCTCTCTTTGGTACCTTTTGAATTTCCTCCCACATGAAGGTGTTCCCAATTATAAAATTTACTAAATTGTCAAAAATGAAACAAAACATTCCTTGAACTAAATGGTTTCTTTGTTTCTATACTGTGTCCAGTACTACTTCTCTGTTTTTTTGTTTTGCTTCATTTTTTACCCATGATCAATCCTTGGATTGCTTCTTTCTGCAATCTTCCATCCTTTTAACATCAACTATGTAGATGGCTCATAAATCAATGTCTACAGTTCAGTCCTTTAAACTGAATGCCAATTCTAAATTTTCAATTATTTATTGGAAATTTCAAATTCAGATAACCATTATCACTTCATTTGAATATGTTCACACCAAACTTTTATAATCCTTCCATCCTACCTAAATCCCTGATTCTATTTCCTTGCTGTTTTGAACTCTGCAGACAAAGCAATAGAAAATTTTCTATGGAAAAAGTAGTTTTGTCAAATGACATTTTAAAAGGAAGGCAAAGTCTACAATCAAGATGGTTTTTACAAAAGAAAACTAATACAATAAAAATCTGTTTCCAGTGGAATCAGTCACTGTTACTCCAGCTTTACTGATAATGTCGAGAAAATCTATACTATACCGAAATTTCACCCAGTTTTCTTTGCCACTGCTTTACTGTAGTGGAAAAAGCTTACCATTACATCAGTCCCATTAGGTTAAGAAAAGGGAGAGGTGGCCCAGCTCGGTGGCTCACACTTGTAATCCTAGCACTCTGGGAAGCCAAAGTGGGTGGATTGCTCAAGGTCAGGAGTTCGAAACAAGCCTGAGCAAGAGCGAGACCCCGTCTCTACTATAAATACAAAGAAATTAATTGGCCAACTAATATATATAGAAAAAATTAGCCGGGCATGGTGGCACATGCCTGTAGTCCCAGCTACTTGGGAGACTGAGGCAAGAGGATTGCTTGAACCTAGGAGATTGAGGTTGCTGTGAGCCAGCTGACACCATGGCACTCACTCTAGCCTGGGCAACAAAGGAGACTCTGTCTCAAAAAAAAAAAAAAAAGAAAGAAAGAAAGAAAAGGGAGAGGAGAAGCATTAATAACAAATATTCCGGCCGGGCGCGGTGGCTCACGCCTGTAATCCTAGCTCTCTGGGAGGCCGAGGCGGGCGGATTGCTCAAGGTCAGGAGTTCAAAACCAGCCTGAGCAAGAGCGAGACCCCATCTGTACTATGAATAGAAAGAAATTAATTGGCCAACTGATATATATATATATATAAATTAGCCGGGCATGGTGGCGCATGCCTGTAGTCCCAGCTACTAGGGAGGCTGAGGCAGAAGGATCGCTCAAACCCAGGAGTTTGAGGTTGCTGTGAGCTAGGCTGATGCCACGGCACTCACTCTAGCCTGGACAACAAAGCGAGACTCTGTCTTAAAAAAAAAAAAAAAAAAAACAAATATTCCACTAACGCTGAGTTTATTCAAGCAATTATTCACACAATCAAAGAGGCAGCCTGGTCTTTGGTTCCAAAAAGATTAGGAATATAAACTGTAGCTCTCACCAGCTGTATAATTTTGGCACTTTACTTAACCCCTCAGAGAACGTTTCATCACCTGTAAGATAAAAGTGTAGCAATGAGCCCTACCTTGAGGAGCTGTTGTGATTACTAGATATTATATGTAAAACATCGGTTCCTAATTATTATCCTTATGCTCCCTAAGCCAACCGTTCTCATCTATGTGAGAAGGCAGAAAAATGCTAAGTCCTCCCACTGTGACCAACAGACAGAAATGTCCCTTCCACTGTAACCATCCAACAGAAATGTATTACTTTGAGTAGAATCCTTCAGCCCACAGTGAAATTGTTGGATCTTTTCCGCTGGTCTCGGTTTGGCACGTCTCCTCAGGAGACCGTTGGAGGTGGTCTCTATGCTCCCTTTACCCGACCAGACTTGGGAACTTGCCTGGCCTGGCGAGGGACCCGAAGCCTACAACTAAGAACCGAAGCGTTTGAATTTGTTTTGTTTGGAGCGGATCAGTATCTCCAAGGTAAGATAACTGGCGCGGGAGGAAAGGAGGAAGACAGGTGACTTCGGAATTCTCACCTTCACCGGCGCAGCAGTAGGGCGGTTGCAAGGCTCGGCTCGGGCTCTTCCTCAGGCTGAGCGCACGGGTTAGCCCACTCACGGCTCCAGGTTTGCCGCACACACACAGCTCTCCTGGCCCTCAGGCCTAACCACTAGCGGCCGCGCGCCGCCACGTATCCCAGCAACGGGGGCGGGATGGCGGAAGTTCCTCCTCCCAATTGGCCAGTCCTCTGCCTCTCTTTCTGGTACCTACGAGCTGAGCGAGAGCTAAATGCTCTCGCGAGATTCGTCAACTATTGTTTTCGGCGTGTCTCCTCTGTGCTTTTCTGGAAGACATGGAGAACAGCGGGTTGGCTGGGAAACGGAAGAAAACATTTTAGTTGAACATTTAGTTTTTTTGTTAACCAGGTCAACCTCTATGTGCCTTACCTGAACCAACTGTAGCAAGTTTTGCTATATCATTATGTAACCTCACGTCTGCTACCTTGTAAATGGGTTACATTTTTGTTAGAAATTATTCTGTGGGAGGCAGCATTGCATAGTTATTTTGGGGGTTATTACTCCTAATTAGTGTTAATTTTTCTTCCTATTAGTACTGCATAACGTATACAATGTAACATTAAGTATGGATGCTATTCTGGCACCACCTATTCTGTTCCTCATCATTTCACTGAAAGCTTCTCATCTTTAAGCTTCCTTTCAGCAGTGTTCTTTTGACCCAAGTCTGTGAAGAAAGCTGCAAAATAAATGGAATGTGTTCTTAAAAGAATTATCTTAAAAAAAAAAAAAAAAAAAAAAAAACTTGGCTGGGCGCTGTAGCTCACGCCTGCAATCCTAGCACTCTGGGAGGCCAAGGCAGGTGGATCGCCCAAGGTCAGGAGTTTGAAATCAGCCTGAGCGAAACCCCGTCTCTACTAAAAAAATAGAAAAAAATGAATTGGCCAACTAAAAATATATAGAAAAAATTAGCCAGGGATGGTGGCACATGCCTGTAGTCCCAGCTACTTGGGAGGCTGAGGCAGTAGGATTGCTTGAGCCCAGGAGTTTGAGGTTGCCAGTGAGGTAGGCTGACGCCACAGCACTCTAGTCAGGGCAACCGAGTGAGACTCTGTCTGAAAAACAAAACAAAACAAGTTGAAGATGACATCACCTCAAATCTCACTTCTCTAATAAAGTAACTTTTATGCTTTCTTCTAGTCTTTAAATGGAGGTTAAATGAGATTGCATACAAATTGGGATTTTAACATTATTTTACACATTATTTCTAACTTGCACATGATATTACATTAAGGTTTATTCTCTTATTACACCTGCCTTCAAAGAATTAAAAATCAATACAGGCCAGGCGCGGTGGCTCACGCCTGTAATCCTAGCACTCTCGGAGGCCGAGGCAGGTGGATCATTCATGTTCAGGAGTTTGAAACCAGCCTGAGCAAGAGCGAGACCCCATCTCTACTAAAAATAGAAAGAAATTAATTGACCAACTAAAAATATACATACAAAAAATTAGCCGGGCATGGTGGCACATGCCAGTAGTCCCAGCTACTCAGGAGGCTAAGGCAGTAGGATTGCTTGAGCCCAGGAGTTTGAGGTTGCTGTGAGCTAGGCTGAAGACATGGCACTCTAGCAACAGAGTGAGACTCTATCTAAAAAAAAGAAAGTTCCTATTCATCATTCAAGTTTTAACTCAAATTTATTTTTTCAAAGAGGTTTCTGGCACTCCAGACTAGATTTGTGTTCCACTCTCCTCTGGCTCCCCTACCCCTTTATACATCCTCACTGCACCCTGTACTTTTCCTACTGAAATTTTAAAGAGTTTATTTGAGCAGAGAGCAATTCATGAAGTGGGCAACTCCAAATCATAAATGGTTAGGGTCTCTGCCAGAGGTAGTTGAAAGGAAAGATTTTATAGGGTGAATGCAGAAGCAGAACACAGAACTGATTTGATTGATTAAAGTTTAGGCCAGGCAAGGTGGCTAATGCCTGTAATCCGAGCACTTTGGGAGACCCAGGCTGGAGGATTGCTTGAGGCCTGGAATTCCACACCAGCCTGAGCAACATAGCAAGATCCTATCTCTATGAAAATTTTAAAAATTAGCCAGGCATGGTGGTGTGTACCTGTAGTCCCAGCTACTCAAGAAGCTGAGGCATGAGGATTACTTGAGTCCAGAAATTCAAGCCTGTAGTGAGCTATGATCATGTCACTGCATTCCAGCCTAGGTGACAGGGCAAGACTCTGTCTCTAAAAATAAATAAATACAGTTTAAACAATTGCCTTATTAGGACTATTCTGGTGGGGTCTTCAAGACAATATAACTCATGAGCAGTTGGCTACCTGTCATTGGCTGGGTTTAAGTTTCATTTTCCTTTTTTAGGAACCCAGAACAGTAGAGCTACTTCGGGCTAATGGGTCCCATTGAATCATTTTAACACTGTATGTCACCCATTATAATTTGCAATTATATATTTATTTGCATTGTCAATGATAAACAAAGCCCAGAACTAGTTCAAGTAGTGAAGACAGATTTTAATCCGTAATTTACTATTGCAATAGGGAAAAGAATTCAGTGTAAACTGAACTCAGCCTCCATTTGTACAGAGGTGACCGGACATTTTAAAGGGAGGATGAGGGAGAATAAGGGAAGAGAGTCAAGCAGGTGCTCAGTAGAATCAGGGAAGTCAATAATTATAAAAAGCAGGAATGGGGTTATAAAAACTCTCTCCTGTGACTAAAACTTTAGTCAGGCCCAAAGCAGTCCTTTCTGCTTAGGCCTGACCTTGGGCTTCCCTGTCTATCCTTATTGAATCCAATTTGAACAAAAATCCTGCTAAGTCAGTTTAGCAAAGTCTCCCATCCTTGGAATCCGACCACCTTTAGTATCTTATCACCCTAGTATTCCTTGAGCAAGACTTCTGTTGAGTCAGTTTAACAAGAATTTCCCTTAACCTTGATGATTCATCTTAGTAATTTTCTATTCACTGATCCCCATCCTGCTCCTTGGCTATAAATTCCCACTTGAATATGCTGCACTGCATTTGGGATTGAGCTCAATCTCTCTCCCTGAATGCAAAACCTCATTGCAGTAGGTCCTATACCTGTTTTCATGGTCTTTCTTGAATAGGTCTGCCTTACTGTCTTTAAAAAGTGCTAAAGTCTGAGTATATTGTCCCCCCACAATTCATATGTTGAAACCTACCCCTTAAGTTGATGGTATTAGGAGGCAGGGCCTTGGGTAGGAGACTAGGTCATGAGGGCAGAACCCACACGAATAGAATTGGGGCCCTTATTAAAAAGGTTCAAGGGAGCTCTTAGGCCTCTTCCACCATGTGAAGACACAGCGATAAGGTTCCATCTATAAAGCAGAGAACCTTGATGAGACACCAAATCTACTGGCTCCTTGATCTTGGACTTCCTAGCTTCCAGAACCATGAGTAATAAATTTCTGTTGTTTATAAATCATCCAGTTTAAGGTATTTTGTTATAGCAACCCAAATGGATGAAGATTTTTTCTTAGGAATGATCTGTGGGTGCAGTCCTTAGTAGATGCCTTATGCCTTTTACCTTTCCTGGGGATCTGCCTAATGCATAACGTTAGTAAAAGCTATTCATTTGGAAAGGGGTGTTGCAGGACTCAGCCTCCAGGCTTGATCCTCCAGAGTTGGGAGGTCCTGAGGTTTTTATTTTCCTTTACACTAGAAAGCTGCATCACCGGGAGTTTGTTAAAAACGTACATTATCAGCTCTACCCCAGACCTACTGAATCAGCATTGGCATTTCAACAAGCCGCCAGATGAAAGCAAACATACTTTTATAGAATGGACGTTGACCACTGTCTTAAGTTGCTAAGAACAAGGAGATTGAGGTACTTGAAACGGAGGTAAACGATTAATAGTTACCAGTTTGGCCTCAAGCTTTCAGGTTTTAATGGAAAACAACGTTAACTTGCAAAAAAATCTCAGAGGACTCTGGGGAAAAAGGGATAAGGATTCCTTAATGTAAGATAACCAAGCAATCTCACTAAACCATTGAGGTGTGCGATGCGCTGGGGACCCAGATTTAAAATATCCGGGTTCGGCTCGCCAGCTGCTCACGAACCATTGGCGCGCGGCATTGTGGGATTTGTAGTCCCGGGCCGAAAGTACAACAAACAATTCGGCCCGGCCTCGGGAAGAATCCGGGTTTGGATAAGACTCGGGGTTCAGACGTCAGGATAGAAAGGTCGAGCATCGCTCTCCCTTCCTCGGCCAGTGGTCCAGAGCACAGGAAAGAAGCAAGCTGCCGCAGCTCAGCGTCAGCCTCAGCGGGCGGGACGCACACGCTTAGCGTCATGGCGGGCTGAGGCCGATGATGAATTCCGGTGTACATGTGAGGGTTGCTGTGTCACTCGGACCGCTCGGCGCGCCGCTTCCCCGCCGCCCTTCCGCACCGGCTCTCAGGCTCTTCCGGTATCCGACTGCCGCTTACTTGCAGGCCCTTCTACTGCAGCTGCCCGGCGCACGCCGGGTCTCCCCCGCGGACTGATCTCGAGCGGTGTCCGGGCCCCGGCGCCAGACCAACACTGGCCATGGCGAGCGGCGCCACCAGGTACCGGCTGAGCTGCTCGCTCCCCGGCCACGAGCTGGACGTGCGGGGCCTGGTGTGCTGCCTCTATCCGCCGGGTGCCTTTGTGTCGGTGTCCCGAGACCGCACTACCCGCCTTTGGGCCCCAGACAGGTGAGCGCTGCGAGCCGTGCTGCCCTCGCCTGTGTTGCAAGCTTCCTGGCGAGTGGTAAGAGAGTGACCCTTCCCCGTCTATCCTTCCTTCTCCCTCTCTTCCCAGCCTTCCCTCTGCTCTCCGCTCCCTCCCAATCATCAGAGTACTGGCACTTTGGGCGCGCAGTGCAAGAAGTAGAGAGATTAAAGTGGAAAGAGAGCACCAGATTGGGGGACCAGAGACCTACTTTCTTGTTTTTACTTGACCACTAACAAGTGAGTGACCTTGGACAAGCCTTTTGGGGCTTCAGTTTTTGGACGATGATCTTCCAGTTTCTTTTAGACTTGAAAATTTAGTGATGCCAGTTGCACCCTCCTAATTGAGGTAATATGAAAGCATCTGGTATGTTCTCTCTCTTTTTTTCCCCTTATAAGTTGCTTTGTAGTCTTTTCGCAGATTTAATTTTTGAAGACCTTGGTTGTTAAAGGCTGCGTTGAATCCTCTGCTCGTTGTTCAAGTTAGAATTTTAGTCTGTGGTCTGTGACGATCTAGAGTGGAGGCGGTAAAACGGCACAAATATTATATTGCTGTATGGGATGAGCCGTTTTCTTGAGGAGAGACAATGCCCATTGCCTTCAAAGGATTTATCAGAGGGATTCATGTTCTCAAAAAATAAAAGACTAAGAAAGACCAGAAGATAAAATTCTAGTCTAGACTAAATTCAAGGGTTCAGCCCTGATTTGGCCGATTATAATAGGAAATTTGAGACCTAGAAGACAGATTTCAGTTCAGAAAATGAAAAACTGAAGTTACTTGGTTAATTAGTAAGTTTCCCCTCTCTAGAGGTTTCAGAGTTTGCATGGCCATTCATAAATTCAGTTGATATCTATTGAGTGCCACCTGTTTGTTTGGTATCTTGGAGAGAAATAAGAAGGTAAGTTTCCAGTGTTTATGAAGCATTCTTATGGTCTGCTGGGGAAGATGGATCAAAAACAAGCAAATAAATAATTAAAAACTGGCATATATACTGTGAAGAAAACATATAAGGGAGAGAGGACCTCTGAAGAGGTTTTTTTGTTTTTTTTTTTTTTGAGACAGAGTCTCACTTTGTTGCCCAGGCTAGAGTGAGTGCCATGGTGTCAGCATAGCTCACAGCAACCTCAAACTCCTGGGCTCAAGCAATCCTCCTGCCTCAGCCTCCCGAGTAGCTGGGACTACAGGCATGTGCCACCATGCCCGGCCAATTTTTTGTATATATATTTTTAGTTGGTCAATTAATATCTTTCTATTTTTGGTAGAGACGAGGTCTCGCTCAGGCTGGTTTCGAACTCCTGACCTTGAGCAATCCGCCCGCCTCGGCCTCCCAAAGTGCTAGGATTACAGGCATGAGCCACCGCGCCCGGCCTTGAAGAGGTTTTTTTAAGCTGGTATCTGAAGCATGAGATGTATGAAGCTGGTCTTGGAGGGGCGAATGAAGGGGATTGAATTAGGCACCAGAAACAGCAATCACAGAGGCTCAGGATTGAGAAAGTCCCTGTGTAGTAGTAGGGAATGCACTTTGAGGTGAAAGCAGGTCTTAGAGGTTGGCAGGAGCCAGGTCATGGAGTTTGTAGGTGGAAGGAAGCCTTCAAATAGTTTCAAGCAGGGAGTAGCATCATTTGATTCACTTGAGAAGTTTCTGCTTGCAGCTGATGGATTGGAAATGGATAAGTGTGGAAGTAGATCTGTTTGAATGTTTTTTTTTTTGTTTTTTTTTTTTTTTTTTTGAGACAGAGTCTCACTTTGTTGTCCAGGCTAGAGTGAGTGCCGTGGCGTCAGCCTAGCTCACAGCAACCTCAAACTCCTGGACTCAAGCAATCCTTCTGCCTCAGCCTCCCGAGTAGCTGGGACTACAGGCATGCGCCACTATGCCCGGCTAATTTTTTTTTTATATATATATCAGTTGGCCAATTAATTTCTTTCTGTTTATAGTAGAGACGGGGTCTCGCTCTTGCTCAGGCTGGTTTTGAACTCCTGACCTTGAGCAATCCGCCCGCCTCGGCCTCCCAAGAGCTAGGATTACAGGCGTGAGCCACAGCGCCCGGCCTGTTTGAATGTTTTTACAGGAGTTTTAGCCAAAGCACAATGGTCCACTGGACTGTGAATATTATAGCACAAACTGCTGTCTTGAATTGGATGAGATGACCTTTAAAGATTTTCTTGTAACTCCAAAGATTCTGTGATATCCCAAATCAATAACACTAGTATGTAACTTTTTTGTATTTGAGTACAATTATTGATTAAGCTTACCTTTAACATTGAGTCTAGTAGAAATGTATGCCCAGTACCATATAAACATTGCAGTGAGGAGTAAAGATGCCTGTTTTAAGAGTTGAATCCTATCATTAAACTTTTTTTTTTTTTTTTTTGAGACAGAGTCTCACTCTGTTGCCCAGGCTAGAATGAGTGCCATGGCATCAGCCTTGCTCACAGCAACCTCAAACTCCTCGGCTCAGGCGATCCTCCTGCCTCAGCCTGCTGGGTAGCTGGGACTACAGGCATGTGCCACCATGCCCGGCTAATTTTTTCTATATATATTAGTTGGCCAATTAATTTCTTTCTATTGATAGTAGAGATGGGGTCTTGCTCAGACTGGTTTTGAACTCCTGACCTCGAGCAATCCGCCCGCCTCGGCCTCCCAGAGTGCCTATCATTAACCTTTAACATGTTTTGTAGGACTGTACTAGGTTGGCCAGAGTTTAAATTACTGGAGTGGTTCTATTTTCCAGGAACTTGAGGAACTTTGGGCTGAAATGATTCTCTATTTGAAAACTGGTTTTTAAAATTATTATCATTTGTTTTTTGTTTTTGTTTTTCAAAATTCATTCATGTATTCAGTGACTGTTTTCAACAGCTTGCATTTTGCCAGACATAGAGCTAGATAGTGGAGGATTGGTGAGTTAAGATTAACCTCTCATTTACACCTGCTCAGGTTAGAGGGTTTCATAGTCATTAGGTGATTAACCTAAATATGCATCCCAACTACAGTATACCATACCTTTAACATTATAAAAAGTATTCTCAAGACTGACATACTGACAATTTTTATTTCATGATATATGTCTTCTGTTTTGTATTGCTATAACATTAATGCCACAAACTGGGTAATTTATAAAGAAAATAAATTTATTTCTTAGAGTTCTAGAGGCTAGGAAGTCCAATATCAAGGTAGTGGCATCTTGTGTGGGTCTTCTTCCTGCCCCATCCAATGGCAGAAAGGCAAGAGAATGCACATGAGAGAGCAAGAGCAAAGGGGAATTGAACTCACTGTTATAACAAAGCCATTTTTGCAATAACTAACCCACTTTGATAATGACATTAATCCATTAATAAAGGCAAAGAACTCATGACTCATGACCTAATAACCTCTTTTTTTTTTTTTTTGTGACAGAGTCTCACTCTCTTGCCTGGGCTGGAGTGCCATGGCATCTGCCTAGCTCACAGCAACCTCAAACTCCTGGGCTCAAGCCATCCTCCTGCCTCAGCCTCCTAGATAGTTGGGACTACAGGCATGCACCACCATGCCCAGCTAATTTTTTCTATTTTTTAATTTAATTGTTTGGCTATTTTCTTTCTATTTTTAGCAGAGACGGGGTTTTGCTCCTTTTCAAGCTGGTCTCGAACTCCTGAGCTCAAGCAATCCACCTGCCTCGGCCTCCCAGAGTGCTAGGATTATAGGCTCCAGCCACCACACCAGGCCCTAATCACTTCTTTTTTTTTTTTTTTTGAGACAGAGTCTCCCTTTGTTGCCCAGGCTAGAGTGAGTGCCATGGTGTCAGCATAGCTCACAGCAACCTCAAACTCCTGGGCTCAAGCAATCCTCCTGCCTCAGCCTCCCGAGTAGCTGGGACTACAGGAATGGCCACCATGCCCGGCTAATTTTTTCTGTATATATTAGTTGGCCAATTAATTTCTTTCTATTTATAGTAGAGACGGGGTCTCGCTCTTGCTCAGGCTGGTTTCAAACTCCTGAGCTCCAGCAATCCGCCCACCTCTGGGCCTCCCAGAGTGCTAGGATTATAGGTGTGAGCCACCGGGCTGGCCCCTAATCACTTCTTAAAGGTCCTACTCCTCCACACTGTTGCACTGAGAACTAAGTTTCCAAATGTGTACTTTGGAGGACACATTTAAACCTTAGCAGTATATTAATAAAGTTAATGAAGTGCTATAAAATGTTTGGAGCAAAGTAGTAAATGAAATTTACTTTCCCATGGAGCCAAGTAGATTAAATTTGCTTTCTCATGTATGTTGTTAAGGTTCTGGATCAGGGTAGTAAGTGTAGGGATGGACTGGAAATGATGGGAGAATTTAGTTCTAGGGTGGCAGAAATAGTTCTGTTCTAGGGTGGACTAACTAAATACATAGTCTTTCACAAAAGGCCATTGAAAACCCAGAAAGTCTCTGGACCTTCTGAAAGTCATTCAGAATGGAGACACATTTTTTGGTTGCACATTGAACTGAGCAGGTCAAAATGCCATTGTTTGAGACTGCTTCAGGCCTCTATAAGCTGACCTCAAACTAAATTGGGTTTTCCGAAATCTTCTGAGTTGAGAGAGAAGAGGTGGGGCTTCCACAGCTATGCCTTTATATTGCTTTGCCTTTTGAACACTACCCATATTTGAAGATACAACTTCAGGTTTAGAATCATGTGTTAAATCTTCCCTGACCATGCTACCGCTGAAGTGACTTCTCCCTCATGTAAACACCCAATCACTTTAGGTCCTTAGTCAAATAGTTCTGTGGAATTTGTTAAGGAATCAAAACAATTCCACTTCCTATCATACCCCCATTTCCCTTTCTCAGGTGTACAATTTTCATCTAACTGCTTATTTTTTTAAAGTTTATTTTATCCTTTTAGGAGAGTTTGTATTTTACTTCTATGTCTATATATGAAATACTGTTTTGCAATATTTTAAATTAAAAAATTTTTATTTTAAGCATTATCTATTAGTTCCTACCATGGCATATGATAATTTAGCTCTCTTCCTGCCTTCCACCCATCACATATACATGCTTTCTATGCTCTGACCCTTATAATTAATGTAGACTAAATCAGCATTTTGTGACTATATACACCTCAGCTATGAAATAAACCATAGTAACTTTTCTTCAAAAATTTTATTAGCTACCTCCATGTAGCTAATAATTATTTTGATTTTGGTTTTCATTTGCTTTATTTTCTATGTATTTATCACTAATTCAACTTCAGATTCTTTGTTAGTTATCTAAATTGCCTTAAGATATTTAGACACATTAGATATTTTACAATTTCCTCTTCCTGACAATGGAAACTTTCTGACCTGGTCTATCTGCCTCTGGTGCATGACTAATCCTGGAATTTACCTTTACTGGCATCTCTGAAATTTCCTTTTTGAACCTCTTTTGTTGGATTTCTATTATCAGTATGCTTTAACTTTCTTCTTAGTTTTCTTTTTTGTTGCCTTATTGGAACACATCTTCCAGGAGCTTCCTGAAATATACTGCATCAATAAGAAATGTTTTAAGACCTTGCAAGTCTGAAAATGATTTTATTCTGTCTTGCTACTGAAATGGTAATTTGAATGGTTGTACAATAGCATTCTAATTTCAAAATATTTTTGCTTCAGAATTCTGAAGTCATTGCTCCATAGTATTCTGTCTTCCACTGTTACTGTTGAGAAGTCTGAAGCCATTCTGATTTTCGACCTATTATTATATTTTCTCTCTGGAAGGCAGTCTATTTTTATCCATTGTTTCAGGCCATTAGTGAGCCTTTTTAATCTGAAAACTCATGTCCATTAAAGTCTGAGAAATTTTTAAAAATTGATTCTTTAGTTTCTTCCTCTCCTTTTTGCTGTCTTTTTTTCTGAAACTTTTTAATTAGGATATTGAACTGGTTTTCAATTTCTTTTTTCTCCTATTTTAAAAAAAATTCTCTCCCTTTTTTTTGTTTATACTTTCTAGGAGATTGCCTTGACTTTTTGTGAAATGATGTCCTTGTTTCATGTTTGCATTATTTTCTCTTATATCTCTAAGGATGACGATGATTTTTTAAAATTTTTGTTATTTTCCCCTTAATGGTCTATTTTCTCCAAATTATTTTTTTCTTCTATTTATTTTCATCACTATATTTCATGCTGAAAGCTTTCCCCAGATGTCTGGCAATCTTTATTGTGCGCTCAGTGTTAAGGGTGGAAAACTAAAAAGCTTTGTGGAAGCTCTGTGCTCCTGGATGGGACTTGCTGTCAGGAAGCTTTACTGTAGGTTTATCTAGCGGGGCCATTTCATTGGACTGATTTCTTGTCTAGAGAATGAGGGTGTGGCCTCTAGAGGTTTGCTTTTGGTGGTCTTGGGCTCCATTATGAATGTACATGTTCCTCACACCCCAAGACTCAACTATCCTTATGTTTTTCCCCATTCAAAGATTTTCACTTTTTTTTTGGAGACATAGTTCTGTCACTCAGGCTAGAGTGCAGTGGCATCATCATTGCTCACTGCAACCTCAAATTTCTGGGGTCAAGCGATGATTCTCCTACCTCAGCGTCTTGAGTAGCTGGGACTATGGGCACACTCCATCATGTCTGGTGAATTTTTGTATTTTTTGTAAAGACTGGGGTTTTGCTCTTGTTAAGGCTGGTCGCAAACTCCTGGCCTCAAGCAATCCTCCTGTCTTGGTGACTTTCACCTTTCTAAAGAAAAGTCTTCAGACTTTTGTTGGGTGCAGGAAAGGCAGTTGTCTGGCTGCCTGTTTTTTTGTGGTTTTTTTCTTAATATTTTAAGTATTTTGCCATCAATTCCAGAAATACTTAATGCTTACCATGTAAAACTTTGTGGTAGAGACCTGGGAAGATGTAAAGAACCAAATCTAAATTCTGCCATTAAAAACTTCACAGCAGCCAGGCGTGGTGGCTCAAGCCTGTAATCCTAGCACTCTGGGAGGCTGAGGCAGGCAGATTGCTCAAGGTCAGGAATTCAAAAACAGCCTGAGCAAGAGTGAGACCCCATCTCTACTAAGAAAGAAATTGCCGAGGCGGGTGGATTGCTCGAGGTAAGGAGTTCGAAACCAGCCTGAGCAAGACCCCGTCTCTACCAAAAATAGAAAGAAATTAATTGACCAACTAAAGATATATATATACAAAAAATTAGCCAGGCATGATGGCGCATGCCTGTAGTCCCAGCTACTCGGGAGGCTGAGGCAGGAGGATCGCTGAGCCCAGGAGTTTGAGGTTGCTATGAGCTAGGCTGATGCCACAGCACTCACTGTAGCTTCGGCAACAAAGTAAGACTTTCCCTAAAAAAATAAATAAATAAAAATTAAAAAAAAGAACTGCACAGAGACTGGGCATGGTGGCCTGTAATCCCAGCACTTTGGAAGGCTGAGGTGGGAGGATTACTTGAGGCCAAGAGTTTCAGACCAGTCTGGGCAGTATAGCAAGACTACCGAAGATGCACGTAAACAAACATCTTTGCTGAAAAGTGCCAAAGGTAGATTTAATGGTTTATATAATACAGATTTTTAAATATATTCTCTCTTATTACTTTCTCTGTACTTATTGATAAAATGGTTTCAAAAGCACATTCTCAAAACTCCAAAAATCCACTAACATGAGGTAAATAAGTTAAAATTGGCTTCTACCAGGTAACCTCCTTTGAAGACTTTTCCATGTGATTTAGCTCCTGACTGATTCTCAAGACTTTTGACTAGTCTTCCCTATTCTAGTTCCTGCCCCTTTGTCGCCATTTCTGGAGGTGTATAGTGCTGCTAATTTTTTTCCCTCCACTTATTTATTATTGTGATAAAATTGCCATCTTAACTATTTTTAACGTGCAGTTCATTGGTTTTAATACATTCATAATGTGCAGTCACCACCACCATCCCTCTTCATAACCCATTTTATATTGTAAAACTGAAACTCTATACCCATTAAAACAATAACTCCCCCATTCCTCCTTTCACCAGCCTCTGACCCCCACTATTCTACTTTATATTTCTATGATTTTGACTACTGTAAGTACCTCATGTAAGTGAAATCATATAGTAGTTGTCTTTTTGTGACTGGCTTATTCCACTTAGCATGATGTCCTCAAGGCGTATCCATGTTGTAATATGTATCAGAATTTCCTTTTTAAGGCTGAACAAAATTCCATTGTTTATGTATACTGCATTTGTTTATTCATCCACTGATGGACACTTGAGTTGTTGCCACATTTTAGCTATTGTGAATAATGCTGCTATGAAAATGGTTGGACAAATATCTATGTGAGACCTTGCTTTTTTTATTATTTTTTTATTTTTTATTTTTTTATTTTTATTTTTTTGAGACAGAGTCTCGCTTTGTTGCACAGGCTAGAGTGAGTGCCGTGGCGTCAGCCTAGCTCACAGCAACCTCAATCTCCTGGCCTCAAGCGATCCTCCTGCCTCAGCCTCCCGAGTAGGTGGGACTACAGGCATGTGCCACCATGCCCGGCTAATTTTTTTCTATATATAAAAGTTGGCCAATTAATTTATTTCTATTTATAGTAGAGATGGGGTCTCGCTCTTGCTCAGGCTGGTTTTGAACTCCTGACCTCGAGTAATCTGCCTGCCTCGGCCTCCCAGAGTGCTAGGATTACAGGCGTGAGCCACTGCGCCCGGCCAGACCTTGCTTTTTATTTTTATTGGTAACATACCCAGAAGTGGAATTGCTGAATCATATGGTAACTCTATTTTTACTTTTTGAGGAATCATACGGTGTTACACAGCAAGTATCTGTTCCTGGGTAGCATATTCTATATATATATCTGATATATCTGATATATCTGATATATGTGTGTGTGTGTGTGTGTGTGTATGTGTATACTCGTTCTAACTGGTTTATTGAGTTGTTTAAATTCTTTATTTTCTTATATATTTTGTCTGGTTTTATTATTGAGAGTAGCATACTGAAGTTTTTATTATTGTAGAACTCTCCTTCAGTTTGTCAGTTTTGCGACATATATTTTCATGGTCTGTTCTTAGGTGCATAAATGTTTATAATTGTATCTTCTTGCTGTACTAAACCTTTTATATATATATATATATTCCTTCTTTGTCTTATTATCTTTTTTTAGAGTCTATTTTGTCTCATTAATACAGCTACCCTTGCTCTCTTTTGGTTGCTATTTTCATGGAATATCTTTTTCTTGTGTCTTTGGATCTAAAGTGAGTCTTTTGTAGACAGCACATAGTTGGATCATATTTTTAAAATCTATTTTGCCAATCTTTGTCTTTTAATTGAAGAGTTTAATCTATTTACATTTAAAGTAATTACTGATACCATTCAGTATACCATTTTGATACTATTTATATATGCCTTTTAGGCCGGGCGCTGTGGCTCACGCCTGTAATCCTAGCTCTCTGGGAGGCCGAGCCAGGCGGATTGCTCAAGGTCAGGAGTTCAAAACCAGCCTGAGCAAGAGCGAGACCCCGTCTCTACTATAAATAGAAAGAAATTAATTGCCCAACTGATATATATATATAAAAAATTAGCCGGGCATGGTGGTGCATGCCTATAGTCCCAGCTACTCAGGAGGCTGAGGCAGCAGGATCGCTTGAGCCCAGGAGTTTGAGGTTGCTGTGAGCTAGTCTGACGCTACGGGACTCACTCTAGCCTGGACAACAAAGCGAGACTCTGTCTCAAAAAAAAAATAAAAATAAAAATAAAAAAATAAAATAAATAAATAAATAAAAATAAAAAATATATATGCCTTTTTTTCCTCATTTCTGCATTGTTGTCTTCTTTTCTGTTTAGTTGACTTTTTGTAGTGAATTTTTTTTTTTTTTTTTTTTGAGACAGAGTCTCACTTTGTTGCCCAGGCTAGAGTGAGTGCCGTGGCATCAGCCTAGCTCACAGCAACCTCAAACTCCCGGGCTCAAGCAATCCTCCTGCCTCAGCCTCCCGAGTAGCTGGGACTACAGGCATGAGCCACCATGCCCGGCTAATTTTTTCTATATATATTAGTTGGCCAATTAATTTATTTCTATTTATAGTAGAGACGAGGTCTCGCTCTTGCTCAGGCTGGTTTCGAACTCCTGACCTTGAGCAATCTGCCCGCCTCGGCCTCCCAGAGAGCTAGGATTACAGGCGTGAGCCACCGCGCCCGGCCTGTAGTGAATTTTTAAAATTCCTTTCTCTGGCTCACGCCTGTAATCCTAGGTCTCTGGGAGGCCGAGGCGGGCGGATTGCTCAAGGTCAGGAGTTCAAAACCAGCCTGAGCAAGAGCGAGACCCCGTCTCCACTATAAATAGAAAGAAATTAATTGGCCAACTGATATATATATATAAAAAAAAAATTAGCCGGGCAAGGTGGCACATGCCTGTAGTCCCAGCTACTCGGGAGGCTGAGGCAGAAGGATTGCTGGAGCCCAGGAGTTGGAGGTTGCTGTGAGCGAGGCTGACGCCACGGCACTCACTCTAGCCTGGACAACAAAGCGAGACTCTGTCTCAAAAAAAAAAAAAAAAAAATTCCTTTCTCACTTCCTTTTGCGTATATCCTATAGCTATTTTTCTTTGTGGTTACCATGAGTATTACACTTAACATCCTAAAATTATAGCACTCTAATGTGAATTTATATGTTTAATTTAAGTTAACATACAAAAACTCTGCTCTTTTAGAATTTCATCCTTACCTGTTGTTGTCACAAAATTATGTCTTTATACACTATGTATCCCAAAACATAAACTAATAATTATATTAAATGCATGTCTCATAAATTATGTAAAAGAAAAATGTGAAGTTACAAACCAAAGTTAACAATAATACTGGCTTTTAGACTAATTATCTTTGTAAATATATTAATCTCCTAAATCATTTAGAAACCAAAAGGTAGAGTTACAGAAATAGAGAAACCACTGTTGTAGTATTACTAGATGCATTTATTATTATTGAGATATTTATTTCTTCATATGGTTTTGAGTTACTGTCTGTAGTCCTTTTAGTTCACCTTGTAAGATTCCCTTAAGCATTTCTGGTAGGGCAAGTCTGGTTGGTGGTGGTAATGGACTCCCTCAGCTTTTATCTGGGAATATCTTAATTTCTCCCTCACTTTAGAAGGACGGTTTTTCAGGGTATAGGATTATTGGTTGATAGTTTTGTTTTTTGGGTTTTTTTTTTCCCCTTTTTATATATTGGCCCTTTGCCTTCTGGTCTCCAAACTTTTTGATGAAAAATCCGTTGATTATATTATTGAGCATCCCTTGTCTGTGATAAGTTACTTCATCCTCACTGCTCATAGAGATTCTTTGTCTCTGTTTTTCTTAAGTTTGATTATAATGTATCTCTGTGGGTCTGTTTCACTATGTCTTCTTAGAGTTCATTGAGCTTTTTTGGAATGTCTTTCATTAAATTTGGGATGTTTTCAGCCATTATTTCTTCAAATATTCTCTCTGCTGCTTTCTATCTCCCCTCTCTTCTGAGGCTGCCACTTATGTATGTTGATCCACTTCATGGCACCTTGCAACTCCATTAGGCTCTGTTCACTTTTCTTCAAACTTTTTTCTTTTTATTCCTTAAATTTGATAATTTCCACCGTCCTACCTTCAAGTTCATTGATTCTTTCTGCTGCCAGCTCAAATCTGCCTTTGAATTCATCTAGTAAATCATTTCATTTCAGTTATTATACATTTTAGCTTCAGAATTTCTTTTTGGCTTCTTTTTGGGTTTTCTAGCTCTTTAAAGTCTTTGTCTAGGCCAGGCGCGGTGGCTCAAGCCTGTAATCCTAGCACTCTGGGAGGCCGAGGCGGGCAGATTGCTCGAGGTCAGGAGTTCGAAACCAGCCTGAGCAAGAGCAAGACCCCGTCTCTACTATAAATAGAAACAAATTAATTGGCCAACTAATATATATATATAAAATTAGCCGGGCGTGGTGGCACATGCCTGTAGTCCCAGCTACTCGGGAGGCTGAGGCAGCAGGATCGCTTGAGCCCAGGAGTTTGAGGTTGATGTGAGCTAGGCTGACGCCATGGCACTCACTCTAGCCTGTGCAACAAAGCGAGACTCTGTCTCAAAAAAAAAAAATCTTTGTCTAGTAGAACTGCCATCAAGTTTTTTCCAGGGACGGTTTCTATTGACTTATTTTTTTCCCTTTGACCCACATTTTCTGTTTATTTGTATACTTTGTGATTTTTTTTTTTTCTTATCAGATGTACAGACTGAAAACTGTGATTTTTTTTGTTGTTGTTGAAAATTAGATATTGAATATAATAATATGATAACTCTAGAAATCAGATTCTTTCCCTTTCTGAGGGTTTGCTGTTGTTTGTTGTGTTTTTGCCTATTGTTTTTGGTTTTTGGCTTGTTGTAGCCTATCTCTGTGCTACAGATCAGCCTTAGGTATATACTTAGGGTCTTTTCAGGTTTTTGCTGAGGCTATGCTTTTCCCTGAGTATGCATGTTCACTTTCTAATTTTCCCTGCTTATGCAGTTGTTTTAATGTCTTAATCTTTATTGTCTGGCTTCTAAAAGAGGAAAAAGAGAAAAATGAAGAGAATGAAATGGGCATTGATCCTTTAAATCCTCTGGAAATCACTTCTGCTGGAAAGTTAGGGGCTTGCAACATTTGTGGGGAAGTGCAGCAACAATGGTTGTGTGCTTCTTTGTGCTTCTGTGATCAGAATAGCGATTGGTGATCAGAGAACAGATCCGTGATATTTGGAGGACAGGTTCCTTTTTGCCCACTCCTGCAAGTAAGATCAAGGTGTTCCAGTATCATGTGCATGGCTGCCTGCTGTGGGGTTAGAGGGTGGTAACTACTACTGTGCTAAGAGCTGAAATCGATCAAAATTAGCCTCAGTTTACAATCCAAGCCTTCCTCTGGAAATTGCAAACCTTCAGTTGACTCCAGAGTTCCAAAATAATTACATCAGACAGATTCTGCCAGTGCAAATGTTATCTAGATGGGAAGACAGATTCCTGGTGCTTCCTACTCCGCCATCTTCCCAGCATCCTCTCCAGTCCTTGAGCCTTTTGGGAATTCATGAGTAAATTGGTTCTCCACTTGCCCTGCTTAGATCTCATTTTTCTCAGATCTTCTAAGGTCTTTCATACTTTTCTGTCAGGTTTTGGTATTCAAGTTTGTTTTCCTGTTCTTTATTTCCATCCTCCCTGGCCTTGTGGATTTATGTCTTTATTAAAAGGCATAACTATTTATTGTTTTAGTGGGGTTTGGGAAGGGAGTGAAAATAGGTGACTGTGTGCAGTTTTTATCTGGGAGTTTGGTATTTTTTTTTTTTTTTTTTTTTTTTTTTTTTTTTTTTGAGACAGAGTCTCGCTTTGTTGTCCAGGCTAGAATGAGTGCCGTGGCGTCAGCCTAGCTCACAGCAACCTCAAACTCCTGGGCTAGAGTGATCCTTCTGCCTCAGCCTCCCGAGTAGCTGGGACTACAGGCATGCGCCACTATGCCCGGCTAATTTTTTCCATATATATATCAGTTGGCCAATTAATTTCTTTCTATTTATAGTAGAGACGGGGTCTCGCTCTTGCTCAGGCTGGTTTTGAACTCCTGACCTTGAGCAATCCGCCCGCCTCGGCCTCCCAAGAGCTAGGATTACAGGCGTGAGCCACAGCGCCCGGCCTGGTATTTTTATATGCACTTGTTTTATCTCCTTCAACTAGACTGCAAACTCACTTGATTTAGCTTGAGTTAGGGATATAACTCTTTAAATCCCTCTAAGTAGCTAACTTACTGCTTTTTATGTAATATATCATAATCTGTTGTTTGACTTGTTAAGTAAGGCAGTGATGCTAAGTGATTGGTGTGTATAACGTATTGGTAATCATTCTAATCCCAAGGCAATTATTAATTTACTGTGTCCTAGAGGAGCCATTTATATATCCCTGGGTTAGTTCCTTTTTCACATATTGAGAATGATATTCTCATCACTAGTGGGCATTAAGTTAATGCTTTATAGTGTGAAAATGTTCTCACTATGTTTGTAGCTTATTGATAGTCAATTCCATTGTCTTAATTGCATGTATGTTTCATTTCATTGGGGATTTCTTGGGGTTACAATCACTGATGAGTAGAAATGAAGATGGAAATGAGAAAAAGCCACTCATGATATTTGTTTCCATTCCTTTTCTTCTTTGCTCTTTCTGTTAATTAACATACTCTTATCAATAAAATACTAATCAAACTTTTCCTAATCTGATGTAATGCTCTCTAGTAGCTCATGTAAATTGGCTACTTAATGTTTAATTTAAAACAATGGGGGCCGGGCTTGGTGGCTCACCCCTGTAATCCTAGCACTCTGGGAGGCTGAGGCAGGTGGATCATTCATGATCAGGAGTTCTGATCAGCCTGAGCAAGAGCAAGACCCCGTCTCTACTAAAAAATAGAAAGAAATTTATTGGCCAACTAAAAATATATAGAAAAAAATTAGCCGGGCATGGTGGCGCATGCCTGTAGTCCCAGCTACTCGGGAGGCTGAGGCAGAAGCATTGCTTGAGCCCAGGAGTTTGAGGTTGCTGTGAGCTAGGCTGATGCCACGGCACTCTAGCCCGGACAACAGAGTGAGACTGTCTCAAAAATAAATAAATAAAAATAAAACAACGGGTTCTTTAAATAGTATGTTCAACCTAGATACTAAATGAAAATGCATGCTTTGACATTTTATGTTGTAGGCTAAGTCAGGTTACAAATGTGAATCTATTAATTTATCTTATCTTTCCAGTCCTAACAGGGGCTTTACAGAAATGCACTGTATGAGTGGCCACTCCAATTTTGTCTCTTGTGTATGTATCATACCCTCAAGTGATCTGTATCCTCATGGACTAATTGCCACCGGAGGAAATGACCACAATATTTGCATTTTCTCCCTGGAAAGCCCAGTGCCACTTTATATTCTAAAAGGTCACAAAAATACTGGTGAGTATAAATTTTGGTATTTTTCTATTTGAAAAAGTTTTGTCTCTTTGAAAGTAGAATTCACATATCCATTTTCTCAAGTTTTTATTATATTTTGTTTTACCTATAGCTGTGGCTCAAAATGGAACCCTTTTTGGATTATCTTAGTTCTGTAAATTCTCTGTTACAAATTTATTGTTGTCATCAGTAAAGATTGACATGCTTATATGTATATAAAGTGTTCAGCCATAAAAGGAAGAGACTATGCAATTTTCATATACTTCATGATTTTGGTTTTCAACTATTTTGTGCAATGAACTCATTTACTCATGAAAACTAAAAATATTTCTTTATCTTTTGGATATCATGTCTGTATTTATGCTGTAAATTGAAGACCCATAAGGAATGTGTTTAAGGCTTTGGTATCGTTATTGAAGAGTATTTAATATTTTTGAGTATCATTTTCTGTGATTTGTATGTATTCCCAATTCTGTGTTAATTCTGGATTTATGTGTGGCTTAACAGCTCTTTGTTATAAAATGACATGCTTAATCACGTGGTATGTGTGCTTTTTTTTATATATCTGGAATAGTCTGGAACATGTTCCATAAATACTTTTAATTCTTCTAAAGAATTTATAAAATGTTTGCATGTGTTTGTGTGTATATTTGTGTTTGTGAAGTCTTCAATACAGAGTGATACAGATCTTTTTATTTTTATTATGGAAATCTTCAAATGTATATAAAAGTAGAGATGCTATTTTATAATGAGTTATTTAATAAACATGTAAGAGAATAATATAATTCTACCTTTGTATTTAATTTTCAAGCATTATCAACATATGGCCTATCTTGTTTCATCTTCCCTCTCTTCTACATTATTTTAAAGGAAATCTCTAATGCTATTTTATTTGTAAATACGTATTTCAACATGTAGCTTTAAAACAGGAGTTGGCAAACATTTTCTCTAAAGGATCACATAGTAAATATTTTAGGACTTTCAGGCCATATGATTGCTATCATAACTACTTTGCTATTCTAGTGCAAAAGCAGCTGTAGACAATAAGTAAATGAATGAATATGTCTATGTTTCAATAAATCTTTATTTGTGAATGCTGAAATTTGAATTTCATATAATTTTCACATCAGGAAATATTCTTTGGATACTTTTTCCTCAATCCTTTAAAAATGTACAAACCATTCTTTCTGGGGTTTATACAAACAGGTGGCCACAAGCATTAGTTTGCTGACCCTTCCTCTAAAATATAAGGACTGTCTTTTTTTTTTTTTTTTCTGAAAAGGAAGAATAACCACAATATTGTTATTATACCTAAAACAAAACAAAAACTAGTTTCTTTTTTATTTTTTTATTATGTTTTTTTAGAAAGAGGGTAACAGATTTCCTTTTATTCCTTTTTTTTTTAAACTGATTTCTTATTATCAACTATCCAGTTAGTGTTAAGATTTATCCAGTTGTCTAATAAATCTTTTTTTATGGTTTGTTTGAATGGCCACCCAAAGTCCATATCTTTCAGTCTATGAATTTCTTTGCTTTTTTTCCCCTTGCTTATGAAATGAGAATAGTTTACCTATAGCATTTCCCATAATCTGAATTTTGCTGATTAAAGCCTTGTTGTTTCTCTTAACATGTTCTTCAGAGACCTGTATTTCTTGTAAGCTGTTAGATTGATCTAGACTTTATCATGTTCATGTTCAAGTTTTTGGCAAGATTTTTATAGGTGGTATTCTGTAATTTCTGTTTTATCACATTAGGAAGCACATAATATCATTTTGTAATGTTAAGAATGATCATTGAGTTCAAGTGTTGTATAAGCCATTTATTATAAAGTTCCCATCAACGTTTTACATAATGGTAATTTTTAGTAGCTATTGAGATAATCACTGCCTACATCCAGTATTTCATTAAGGTTTGCAAAATGATTATACTATAATTCTACCATTATTTTTATATTCCCCTAGCATTTTTCTTTTTTCTTTTTTTTTTTTTTTGAGACAGAATCTCACTTTATTGCCCAGGCTAGAGTGAGTGCCATTGCGTCAGCCTAGCTCACAGCAACCCCAAAACTCCTGGGCTCAAGCGATCCTCCTGCCTCAGCCTCCCGAGTAGCTGGGACTACAGGCATGCACCACCATGCCTGGCTAAATTTTTCTATATATTTTTAGTTGGCCAATAAATTTCTTTCTATTTTGTAGTAGAGATGGGGTCTCGGCGCTCTTGCTCAGGCTGGTTTAGAACTCCTGACCTGGAGCAGTCTGTCTGACTTGGCCTCCCAGTGGATCTTTTAATATCAATTCATTGGTTACCATGTCGGACTTTTAGCTCATATTACACATTTTACATATTATTCTTAGTTCCTTTTGTCCTGCTTCCCATTTCCACTTATTTTAAAATTTTTATCTTACTATATTAGATATAGTTATGAAAATCACTTAAAATTTTTCTGGAACAGGCTAGGCATGGTGGCTCACACCCATAATCCCAGCACTTTGGGAGGCCGAGGTGGGAGGATTGCCTGAGGTCAGGATTTCTGAGGCCAACCTGGGCAACATAGTAACACCCCATCTCTATAAAAATTTTTTTTTTTTTAGACAGATTCTCGCTTTGTTGCACAGGCTAGAGTGAGTGCCGTGGCGTCAGCCTAGCTCACAGCAACCTCAAACTCCTGGGCTCAAGCGATCCTGCTGCCTCAGCCTCCCGAGTAGCTGGGACTACAGGCATGCGCCACCACGCCCGGCTAATTTTATATATATATATTAGTTGGCCAATTAATTTGTTTCTATTTATAGTAGAGATGGGGTCTTGCTCTTGCTCAGGCTGGTTTCGAACTCCTGACCTCGAGCAATCCGCCCGCCTCGGCCTCCCAGAGTGCTAGGATTACAGGCTTGAGCCACCGCGCCCGGCCTAAAAATTTTTTTTAAAAACTTAGCCAGGTGCAGTGAGAGGAGGGCCTTTAGTCTTAGGCTGTGGTGGAAAGGCAGGAGGATAGCTTGAGCCCAGGAGTTTGAGGCTATAGTAAGCTATGATCGTGCCACTATATTCTACCCTGGGTGACAGAGTAAAACCCTGTCTTTAAAAATAAAATAAAATAAAAATTCTGGAATGAAGTTGGTAATAAATAAGGAGGATGTTGATTTAAGTCACATATGGTTTTTAAATTTTTACCAAAGTAAAAGATTATTTTTCCTAACATCACTGACCCCTTTTTTCCTTATTTCCATAGTTGTTTGTGTACCTATGGCTAATTTTCTGCATGTTTCAATATGCCTATGAAATACCTATTACTTTTTAAAAATATTTTAACATATAATGTAAGTCAGGATAGACTAGGTTATGGTATAGTAACAAAGATTTCCTAGACCTCAGTGCCATAATACAAATGTAGTTCTCATTCATTCTACATGTTCAGCATGGTTTAGTAAGGGGTCTCTGCACATCACATTTTATCAGAGACCCAGGCCTATGGGGGATTTATCTCTACATGTGCTTCACAGTAATTGTTGTTGCATCAGTGAAAGGGCAACACGGTTAATAATGCACTGGCTCTTAAATGCATGTGCCTGAAAATGAGAGCTACCATTTTGTCTACTGACTAATGCAAGTATCATGGCTGTGCCTAACTTCAAATATAGGAGACAAGTACCATCCTCCTATGTGTCCAGAAAGGGAGAGCTGCCACAGTGTGCCTTCTGGTTACTAGTTATTTGGCTTGTCAAACAATCAAAGGTCTAATTCAGTTACAGTGTCAGTCCCAAAGTTGAGAATCTCTGGGTGTAGCTGGCGTGGTGGCTCATGCCTGTAATCCTACCACTCTGGGAGGCCAAGGCAGGAGGATCGCTTGAGGTCAGGAGTTCGAGACCAGCGTCAGCAAGCGCGAGACCCCATGTCTACTAAAAAATTAGCCAGGCTCCTAAAAATACAAAAAATTACCCAGGCATGGTGGCACATGCCTATAGTTCCAGCTACTTGGGAGGCTGAGGCAGGAGGATCACTTGAACCCAGGAGTTTGAGGTTGTTGTGATCGAGACTGGCACCATAGCACTCTAGCCTGGGCAACAGTGTGAGACTCTTGTCTCAAAAAAAGTAATGTGTTTAAAAAAGAATGTCTGGGTGATGATTGGTATTCTAAACATCAGGGAGGTGATGCACAGGTGTTTCTACATCTGGTCCAAATATGGTTCCTCTTACATTCAGAGATCTGTAGGCTAAAACCACAAGTTATTGGTCACCCATACCCCATGTACAGTTGTGGCAAAGGAGTGGGACAGTCAGAGCAAACACTCCTATTCAGGCAAGTAAACAGTACAAGATAGCAGTTTCTTATTATAGCCATTCTGAAAACCAAATGAATGGCTGTTTTAAGGAAACCCTACTTGGAGAATAGAGAGAATTTTGTGATTGGTTCCTTCTAGTCTCAGGAAA
The DNA here is from genome assembly GCF_040939455.1 of Microcebus murinus. NCBI lineage: Eukaryota > Metazoa > Chordata > Mammalia > Primates > Cheirogaleidae > Microcebus > Microcebus murinus. Next base: position 51,926,140 of record NC_134115.1, on the reverse strand, counting down.
GCCATTCCCAATCTGTGGTTCTGCATGGCTCTGCTTTGACTCTCTGGGATACTTTTTCTTTCTTAAGATAATTTTTTTTCTATTTTTAGTTGCTCAGCTAATATTTTCTATTTTTAGTAGAGATGGGGTCTCACTCTTGCTCAGACTGGTCTTGAACGCCTGAGCTCAAGTGTTCTTACCACCTTGGCCTCCCAGAGTGCTAGGATTACAGGTGTGAATCACTACTCCTGGCCTAGTTTTTTTTTTTTTTTTTTTTTTTTTTTGAGACAGTCTCACTCTGTTGCCTGAGCTAAAGTGCCGTGGCATCTTCCTAGCTCACAGCAACCTCAAACTCCTGGGCTCAAGCAATCCTTCTGCCTCAGCCTCCCGAGTAGCTGGGACTACAGGCACGCGCTACCATGCCTGGCTAATTTTTTCTATATATTTTTAGTTGGCCAATTAATTTGTTTCTATTATTAGTAGAGACACGGTCTATCTCTTGCACAGGCTGGTTTTGAACTCCTGACCTTGAGCGATCTGTCTGCCTTGGCCTTCCAGAGTGCTAGGATTACAGGTGTGAGCCACCTTGCCCAGCCAAGGCCTAATTTTTTATATTTTAGCCTGCATAATTTTATATCAAGATAATAAGACACTTAACCATTTCATTACTGTTGAATGTTGAACTTGGCTCTAGTTTTTGTTCATTTTAATGAAAATGACCTTAAATATCTATATAAACTGTGTTTCAAAATTATTTGCATTATCTTCCTATTGTATTAATAGTTTCTTACTCCTGCTTCCTCATTTTGTAGACTAGGAATCTGAGGTTAATCTCTCTAGTCACACAGCTTGTAGTGGCATAGCTAGGCCTTGTGCTCAGGCTGTCTGGCACCAGAGTCTGCTTTTGACCACTGTATTCTTCAGCATCTCCACTGAGTTAAACCTTAGTTGGCTAAGAGACTGTCACTTCATGAAGTGTTTCTAAAATTGCAATGCTTTAATAACTTGCAAGGTTGAGCATTCTTCTCTTTGAAAATGTGTTAACTAATGACTTTTTTCTATAGTTTGTAGTCTTTCATCTGGAAAATTTGGGACATTACTTAGTGGCTCATGGGATACCACTGCTAAAGTCTGGTTGAATGACAAATGCATGATGACTTTGCAGGTACAGTACTATGTGAATATTCTAGATAATAATTAAATTTGATGATTCTGTGGCAACTTAAATTGATAAGCATTTTACTGACAGGGTCATACAGCTGCGGTATGGGCAGTAAAGATCTTACCTGAGCAGGGCTTAATGTTGACGGGATCGGCAGACAAGACTATTAAACTGTGGAAGGCTGGAAGATGTGAGAGGACTTTTTCAGGTAATATCAGGGTAGACAACTTTTAGAATATCATTGCTTCTTATTTGCTCAGATGATGTTTTTCTCAAAAGGTTGGAAGCTTAGAAATGGTATTTGAAAAACATCAGCATTTGAGCCACATTTAATTTGGGTGAATGTAATTTTCCTGTCAATTAATACTTACTGTCTTTTTAAAAGATATAGGCTGGGCGCAGTGGCTCCTAGCACTGTAGTCCTAGCACTCTGGGAGGCCGAGGTGGGTGGATTGCTCGAGGTCAGGAGTTTGAAACCAGCCTGAGCAAGAGCGAGACCCCGTCTCTAACATAAATAGAAAGAAATTAATTGGCCAACTGATATATATAGAAAAAATTAGCTGGGCATGTTGGCGCATGTCTGTAGTCCCAGCTACTTGGGAGGCTGAGGCAGTAGGATCGCTTGAGCCCAGGAATTTGAGGTTGCTGTGAGCTAGGCTGACGCCATGGCACTCACTCTAGCCTGGGCAACAAAGTGAGACTCTGTCTCAAAAAAAAAAAAAAAAAAAGATATAATGAAACCTTTCATAAACAACATAATAAATAGCTGTCTGATAAGCTATAATATGTGTATATATATGCTTCTATATATTATACATATGTACTTTTTGGTATGCAGTTATATTTTTGGTTGTCATTTTAACATGTTCAGCCTGAAACTTTCAAGTATAAGCCTCACTGATGGTGATCCAGCATAACACACTGATGCATCTGCTAATAATATTTGTGTGATACTTACATTGTTGGTGTGAATTTTTATTGGTTTTTTTTTGTGTGTGTGTCTTTATTTTCTTCTTAAAAGTTGATTGCCACCCTGAATGATATGTAAGAAGTCCTTTTTTGCAGATAAAAGTATGATGAGTTTTAACTTAAAGCATCCCTCTGTTTCTGCTAATATTTATTATATATATGAAATCATTACTAATCTGTGATAGCTAATCGAAATCAATAAATACTGAGCATGGGAAAGCTTTGACTTCTGATCTTCATTAGATCACAAGCTTGAATGTTTTTGTTCTTACGTTTATAAGACATTTACTCTTTGATATATATTTATTTTATTTGAATATTATATATTTTATGAATTTCTCTTTGTTATTGGGGAAGAAAAAAATTCTTCATTGAAGGCCAGGCGCAGTGGCTCACGCCTGTAAAACTAGCTCTCTGGGAGGCCGAGGCAGGGGGATCGTTTGAGTTCAGGAGTTCGAAACCAACCTGAGCAAGAGCAAGACCCTGTCTCTACTATAAATAGAAAGAAATTAATTGGCCAACTAATATATATAGAAAAAATTAGCCGGGCATGGTGGCACATGCCTGTAGTCCCAGCTACTCGGGAGGCTGAAGCAGCAGCAGGATTGCTTGAGCCCAGGAGTTTGAGGTTGCTGTGAGCTAGGCTGACTCCACGGCACTTATTCTAGCCTGGGCAACAAAGTGAGACTCTGTCTCAAAAAAAGAAAAATCTTCATTGAAAATGAAGAATTGTTGGGATCAAAATACTATTTCTAAAGGGTTTTAGGAAATAATTGGAAAAAGATAGGATGAGTATAAAATAACTTCCCAAGACTGGTGATAAAAAAATATTGCTAAAGCTAAAATACAAATTTTGGTTACCAGGCTTTTCTACAGAAAACAAAAAAAGAAATTTCTTTAACTTGAAGATCAGTTTTTACTATTCACTGATTTATTTTGTAATGTTAGTAAAATATAGAGAGCCATCAACCAAATGATCCATTTTCTTGACTTACATGATCCTTTTTTTAATGCAGGACACGAAGACTGTGTAAGAGGTTTGGCAATTTTGAGCGAAACAGAATTTCTTTCCTGTGCAAATGATGCTAGTATTAGAAGGTGGCAAATCACTGGCGAGTGTCTTGAAGTATATTATGGGCATACAAATTATATTTATAGTATATCTGTCTTTCCAAATTGTAAAGGTAAGATTATCTGATGCTGTATATTTAAAATTTTGTATTGAGCATTATTCTATTCCATTCATGAGAGGGAGGAGGGCTCATTACTTAAATCAGTATCTGTGACTTGAAAATTTATTAACTTTACTGTGTAAGTTTTTTTTTCCTAATGGAGAAAATTGCATGGCCATCTTTGTATTAATTCTGATTAGATGGTCATGATTTAAAAAGTCCTTAGTTATCTGAGAATAGGCTTTGTGTAATTTATTGGCTCAAGGTATGAGATGTAAGATGTGAAATAAAATTGAAAATGTGGTTTTTATAGTTCTATATGGTAGAAGTGACAAATACATAAAATTTAAAAGTATAATTTTAAAACTTTGGGGTTTAAAATAGTACATCTATCTAGAAAGATGGTATGTATAAATATACTTTATTCAAATTAATTTTTCCTATGTTCATTAATTTTAGATTTTGTGACAACAGCAGAAGACAGATCTCTGAGAATCTGGAAACATGGGGAATGTGCTCAAACAATCCGACTTCCAGCTCAATCTATATGGTGCTGCTGTGTCCTAGACAATGGTGACATTGTGGTTGGTGCGAGGTATTTATATTCTAGTCAATCAATAAATATTATTTATGTCCCTAGGCGTTTGGTAGGTACTACAGTATACAGAGATAAGCCATGAGGAATTTCAGGTGAACTGGGGAGACTATACATTTCTATTATGAAACAAAATAGTAGTAAGTATAACATTTTACACTAGTGATACTTGATATATTAATACCATTATTGTACTGTAAGTTGTGCAGTCAAGATATGAATGCAAGGGAAATTATAGAAGGTAGAGATTGGTATAGGAAAACTTTCTGGAGAAGAAGAAATTGGAATTGGATTTTGAAAGATAATGAGTAAGAAAGAAAATGAGAATTTTTCTATCAAAAGGAACTGTAAATTTCCTTCATGGGAATGAATGTGATATGCATAGGAGATGAAAGAAGACGTTTGGAGGACTAATGCTGGGAAATAATGGACAGTAGGTGCTTAACTGGAGAATGGTAAATGCCAGGCATTTTTAGATTTATTGCTTGGGGTTAAGGGGCTGTAGTTCTTAAGCAAGAAATGATATGATTAAAGTAGAACTTGTGAATTATTAAGTATGTGTAGGGTTGGATTTAACTAGTGGTGACATTGGAAAGGAAAGTAAATTAGAAAGCAACTATTATAGTAGGGGTGTGAAATTATAAAACATTGGCCCCTCAGTGTTAGCGGATAGGAGATAAAAATAAATAATGTAATTCAGAGGAAAAATGATCAGAAAGGGGATGAAAGAAAATTATAAACCTTCAAACTTTTGATGATTGGCAGTCTCTGTTAATAAAAGTGGGGAAGTGGGAGAATTGATTTGGTGCAAAAGATGCTGACTGTGGCTTTTGACTTCCTGAGGTCTGAGTGGGAGTGAGCCACACTCATGCCAGTGGATCATGGCCAGCTGGACTGGAGCCTGTAAGAACTGAGACTAAGATAAAGATTTCCACAAAACTGCCAAAAGCAAATCATAGAACACCTTTCTCTCAGGGAAGAAATAGAGAAGAAGAACAGAAGACTAAGAACTGAGTCTTGTGAGATACTGTGGATAGAGAAAAAGAAGCCAGTAGGTTAAACAGAACAAAAGAATCCTTTGTTCAAATTCAGGGAAATGGAAAAGGAGAGTTTTTGGAGGGACATTTTCAAATAATGTTTGAGGGGTCAAAGAATGGAAAGTTAGAAAAGCATTTGATGGTGATTTTAATGATGTTATTAGTGACTCTTGACACCACATTTTGGTAGTAAATGATAGAAAAAGGGCAAATAAGAAGAGTTAAAGGATTGAGAAGAGAGATGAAGGAAAGGATTATAGACTATTCTGGCATTGATGGCAAGAAAAAAAGAAGGTGACAATTTTAAGGGATAGAGGGCCTAATAAAGTAGAAGTGTTTTATTTTTTGCCTGGGGCATAGGTTGATTTGTTGGCTTACTTCACCCCCCACCCCCAAAGCATATTTAAAGTTGAAGAAAAATAAACCTTTTGAAAAAGTGAAATTGATGTTAGTGGAAGATTAAGTCAGAAAGAGGTTTTCTGTACAATTGAGTATGATTAATACAGTTGAAAGTGGCTAACTTGCTTCTCCTATCTCAAAATTTAGAATTGAAAAATCATGGAAATGAAGAAATTTTTCTGAGAATAGAGGTTAAGGATTGCTGTCAAGTCCAAACACAAGGCTGAGATTACATTGCTAGTTACTAGTATAGTAAATAAGGGAAGACCGTGTTTCCCTATTGACCATCTATGAAACTTGGAGGCCCTTGTAAACTAGCCCACTACCCTTCTCTGTACCATAATACCTATATAAAATTGATTTTTATACTATATTTCTAGATTTTGATGATGGTAAATATTTAATTTGGAATTGAAAATTATATTAAATATATGTGTTCTTTTTCAGTAACTTCTCCCTTTAATAGCTGATATAAGAGAGTAGTATATGGTGGCCAGGCATGGTGGCTCACACCTGTAATCCTAGCACTCTGGGATGCCGAGGCGGGCGTATTGCTCGAGCTCAGGAGTTCGAAACCACCCTGAGCAAGACCCCGTCTCTACTAAAACTAAAAATATATATACAAAAAGTTAGCCGGGAATGGTGGAGCATGCCTGTAGTCCCAGCTACTCAGGAGGCTGAGGCAGTAGGATTGCTTGAGCCTAGGAGTTTGAGGTTGCTGAGCTAGGCTGATGCCACGGCACTCACCTAGCCTGGGCAACAAAATGAGACTCTGTCTCAAAAAAAAGAGAGAGAGTAGTGTATGCTGAAGTCAGCATAGTTCTATACTCAACAATAAATATATAGTAATGTTTCTCATATTCATAAATAACAGATTATTTTTGCTTTGGATTATTCAGATGTGATAATGTTAATATGCTGTGGCAATGACTATTAAAATCAGTTTGTTTTTCTTTATAGTGATGGCATTATTAGAGTGTTTACAGAATCAGAAGATCGAACAGCAAGTGCTGAAGAGATCAAGGCTTTTGAAAAAGAGCTCTCTCAAGCAACTATTGATTCCAAAACCGGTGATTTAGGGGACATTAATGCTGAGCAGCTTCCTGGGAGGGAACATCTGAATGAACCTGGTAAATATGTCAGTGTGTCTAGTAGTAAAAAATGCCACCATATTTGCCTATTGGAATAATTAAGGAAAAAATGTTGTTTTGCTGGTGTTTCAGTGTCATTCTCATTGCCGTAAACTGTTATTTGAGAATTTTTACTATTATACATAATCACTATGAGAAATCATGTTCGTTCTTCCACCTTATGGTTTAGATTTTGAGCTAAGTTTCCCATAAACAGGAGTTTAGAAAAAAATCTCCCAATGCTTAGCTCATATATGTATATAGTGGATACTCAAAAATCACTCACTTAATACACTTTTTTTTTTTGAGACAGAGTCTCACTTTGTTGCCCATGCTAGAGTGAGTGCCATGGCGTCAGCCTAGCTCACAGCAACCTCAATCTCCTGGGCTCAAGAGATCCTACTGCCTCAGCCTCCCAAGCAGCTGGGACTACAGGCATGTGCCACCATGCCCGGCTAATTTTTTGTATATATATTTTTAGTTGGTCAGTTAATTTCTTTCTATTTTTAGTAGAGACGGGGTCTCACTCTTGCTCAGGCTGGTTTCGAACTCCTGTCCTCAAGAGATCTGTGCGTCTTGGCCTCCCAGAGTGCTAGGATTACAGGCGTGAGCCACCGTGCCCGGCCTAATATACTTTTTGATTGATTCAATTCCCTGAGAGGGGCTGTACAGACTATATATAAAAATGAGTTTAAATAAAGCAATATCGGCTGGGCGCGGTGGCTCACGCCTGTAATCCTAGCTCTCTGGGAGGCCGAGGCGGGTGGATTGCTCGAGGTCAGGAGTTCGAAACCAGCCTGAGCAAGAGCGAGACCCCGTCTCTACTATAAATAGAAAGAAACTAATTGGCCAACTAATATATATAGAAAAAATTAGCCGGGCATGGTGGCTCATCCCTGTAGTCCCAGCTACTTGGGAGGCTGAGACAGAAGGATCGCTTGAGCCCAGGAGTTTGAGGTTGCTGTGAGCTAGGCTGACGCCACGGCACTCACTCTAGCCTAGGCAAGAAAGCGAGACTCTGTCTCAAAAAAAAATAAATAAATAAATAAATAAATAAAGCAATATCTACTAAATGAGTTGGAGATCATTTGAGTTTGAAGTCAGAGGACAGTAGTCATCTCAAATGAGAACTTGGGTTGTATATATCCATTTCCCATTATACCAGTGCTTCTCAAAGGTTGGTTCATGGATCTCTGCAGATTCTGATATCCTTTTAGTGTATCCATGAGATCAGAACTAGTTTTATTTTAATCCAATTAATTAATTTAATTTAATTTGTCATAGTCTTGCTCTTTCACCCAGTGTGGAGTGCAGTGGCACGATCATAGTATGCTGCAGTCTCAAACTCCTGGGTTTGAGCAATCCTCCTGCCTTAGCCTCCTGAGTAGTTAGGACTATAGGCACACACCACTGTGCCTGGCTAATTTAAAAAAAATATTTGTTTTTTAGAGATGGAATCTCACTATGGCCCAGTCTGATCTTGAACCTCTGACCATAAGGGATTGTCTGGCCTTGGCCTCCAAAAGTAATTTTATAATACTAGATGTTATTTGATTTTTTTATACTGTGCTAATATTTTCATTTATGGTTCAAAAGCAATGGTGGGTAAAACCACTGGTGCCTTACTACATAAATCAAGGCAGTGGCACCAAACTGTTAAAGTAGTTATCATGTTCTTCATTGGCATGCAGTTATAGTTTAAAAAAAAAAAAACAACCATTTGACCCTAAGAATGCCCTTGATGAAGTATTAAAAATTAACTTTATTATATCTCGATCCTTTAGTACACATATTTTTTAATATTCTGGCTAACAAAATATAAATTACATAAAACACAAAATACATAAAGCATAAAACACAAAAATACCATGTTGTTTCAAAGAAAAGCACTTATGAAGTCATTTGAGTTGCAGGTCAAACTGTCCTTTTTATCATGGAGTGCCATTTTTATTTGAAATAATGAATAATTACGGTTATTTGGGCTTAGGTATTTTGACACACATTTTTTTTTTTTAAAATGAACAAAGTGAGCATGTCACTTTAAGGAAAATAACTGACAATATTTGTTTCCAAAGAAGAAATTCAAACTTTCAAGTGAAAATTGAAATTTTGGAAAATTTGTATCTGCCATCAGGAGCTTGATTACTTCCCAATTCTAATGATATCAGTGGTAATATTTATAAATGCTATTTTTTGATATTAAATGGTTAAATATGTAAATATGGGAAAGATCTGCACAAGTCAGTGAACCAGTTTTTTCCAAATGACAGGTACCTGATGTTATAAAGTCATACATGAAAAAAGATTCATTCAAAGTATAAGATAGACCATTGGATTTTAGTGTAACCAAACATGAAAAATTCACTGATGTAGTTTCAGATTCTACATTGTAACTTTAAAAAAAACTAGTACTTAATAGAATATCCACATTTTCTGAAAAGGCTATTTAACTGATTCTTTTTCAACTACATATCTGTGTGAAGCTGGATTTTCTTTGTATACTTCAGCCACCACAACAAATTGCAGCAGATTAACATAGGGTAAGAGAGGAGATTAGAGGATGATGGTGTAGGCCCGAATGGACAAATAACACACCTACCCACATTCTACTGACCATTACTCAGTAATGTGACATCATGGGATTTTTTTTTTTTCTTTGAGACAGAGTCTTGCTTTGTTGCCCAGTGTAGAGTGGCGTCAGCCTAGTTCACAGCAACCTCAAGCTCCTGGGCTCAAGCAATCCTGCTGCCTCAGGCTCCCGAGTAGCTGGGACTACAGGCATGCTCCACCATGCCTGGCTAATTTTTCTATATATATTAGTTGGCCAATTAATTTCTTTCTATTTATGGTAGAGACGGGGTCTCGCTCTTGCTCAGGCTGGTTTCGAACTCCTGACCTCGAGCAATCCGCCCGCCTCAGCCAATCCCAGAGTGCTAGGATTACAGGCGTGAGCCACCGCACCGGCCGATGTCATGGGATTGCAAGATACAAGAGGGCTAGCTGATATCTCTGGCTGAACAGCTACAGCTCTACCCTATGGAAGAGGAGCATGAATCTTTGGAGGACAGCTAACTACCTGTTTCTGACACTTGAGGCCTTGCTGAGAAGGTAGCATTCGAATGAAGTCCTTAGGGAGGTATATGAGCAAATCTTGCCAACATCATGTGGAGAGTGTGGTAGGCAGAATAAACAGCAGTGAGTAGACTCTGGCTGAAGTAGAGTAATGGGGGGAGAGGAAGAATAGTAGAAGGTAAGGTCATAGAAGATGGTAGGGGCAGTTTAGTGTGGCATTGTACACCACTCCAAGGATTTAGGCTTTTACCAAGAATGAGATAAGCCATTGAAGAGTTTTGAGCAGGAGCATTAGGACCTACTTAAACTTTTGAAAGATTTCCTGTGGATGCTGGATTGAATATACACTGTTGGGGAGCTGATAGCAGGGGTAGGAGACCATTGAATCAGTCTGCCTGAGAAATCCAAGGAATAATGATGGAGTTGTTGAGAAGACAATTTTCTAGATATATTTTAAAGAATGAGGTGATAATTTCTGAAGAGTTGGCTGTGGGGTTGTGAAAAAGAGGTGTCAGACTTCTCCACATTTTGGCCTTAGCCACTGGAAGAATAGCCACTGAAATGAAACGTGTTGGTAGGAGATACTCAGTAATAAAACTTGTTTTATTTTTCATGGGCCAGTTACTTTCTAGTAGGATCACACTTTGTTAACTTTCCTTTGTTTAATAAAATTTCCTTTTAACCATTATTTTCTTTTGGCCACTTTCTAGTAGAATCACATTTAAAAATCTTGTTTAATAAGATTTTCTTTTAAACCAAGATACATATTCTCTTTTATGCATAAGTTTTAATGTTTAGAATTTTCTATCTAAAATGTTTTTGAATTTTACTGTGCCATTCTACCTTTGATTCTTAAAATTTTTATTTTAAGGTACTAGAGAAGGACAGACTCGTCTAATCAGAGATGGGGAGAAAGTCGAAGCCTATCAGTGGAGTGTTAGTGAAGGGAGGTGGATAAAAATTGGTGATGTTGTTGGCTCATCTGGTGCTAATCAACAAACATCTGGAAAAGTTTTATATGAAGGGAAAGTATGTCAATTTCTACTTTCTAATCCCCATTATCTTAATTCTCTAGGCAAATTAAAGTTTTCCTTTGCCCCTTGGTGATAAGATTTTCCTTGGTGCCTTGATGTTTAAAAATACATTACTGTGGGAAAATTAATCTTTTTTCCCTGTTTTACAATGGATTTTTAAAACAATGTCTTTGCATGTAGAAAGAGCTGCATTGGATGGACAAATTAGCAATCTGCTGTCTTTTAATAGTTCTCAGTACATAAGCTGTTCCCAACTATTTTGGATTAGGAGCTTCTGTGCCACCTTTCATCTAATACCTCATGCCTGGCTATATTTAACTTGACAAAACATCAGGGACTCTGCAGGGCAGGGCTTATAATGCCAGCATGTTTGGGTGAGTAGGGCAAACAGCTGAAACTTTTGGCTTTGAGGTCAACCAGCTGGAAACCTTCCTTTGGCCCTAGATTAATATGTAGTTGTAATCCATCCTCCATCTGCACTCTCATCTCCTCAGTGAAGTACTAATCTTGCAGCATGTGCAGATGATTGCTATTAATCTTATCTGCCAAAGATTTTAGCATTATACTTTGGAGAAAGTTCGAGTACTGTAATTATTAAAATACAGCACACATGACATCTGTGTTATAATATGTATCATTAATATATATGAACAGATAAATTAGTAATCGTTTATCTTGTTTTTATATTCCTATTGTAGGAATTTGATTATGTTTTCTCAATTGATGTCAATGAAGGTGGACCATCATATAAATTGCCATATAATATCAGTGATGATCCCTGGTTAACTGCGTATAACTTCTTGCAGAAGAATGATTTGAATCCCATGTTTCTAGATCAAGTGGCTAAATTTATTATTGATAACACAAAAGGTCAAATGTTGGGACTTGGGAACACCAGTTTTTCAGATCCTTTTACAGGTAAGTTAGGGTTTATGTTAAGTTTTAAGTACTTCTATCAGTGTTGGTTGATTTTTTTTTTGATATATTTAAATACCCATTACAATTAGCTGTTTAAATAAAAAACAACATTTATAGTAGGTTTTTACTTAAAATTCACATTTTTAAGCCTTAAATCATGTAGTAATTCTGTATTTTACAGAAATAATTAAAAATTGTTCACTTTAAAAAATACAGCCAAATCAAATAAAGTTAAGAAACTTTAATTCAATCATTTGAAATAAAAAGAAACTTGTAAGTTCCTTTATGTATTTTTTTCTTTTTACAAATATATGTTTTGGTAAAATTTAGTAAATAGAAATTCTTTTTTTCTCATGAAGCCAAATTGATTAGTCATGCATCAGAACTAGGACTGAACTGTGATAGATTTAGTTTGTATATAATTTATATTCTACATGTTCATAAAGTTAGTTTGTAATATAGTATCCAGTATCTACAATGGTATAAATGGGATTAGGTGCTCATACTAGCCTGTAAATTATGATTGTAGTGGTATTAATCTGAATTCTGGCTCCTAGGAAGTAGATTATAATCCTAGTTGTATTAGCCTGAGTTCTGGATCCTGGGAACTGAGGTACAGGACCTCTTTTCTTAGGTATGGGCCAACTCTAAATAAAATTTTGAAATAGACGCTCTACTGTTAATGTTTTCATAATCATTTCTGACTCCCATTTTTCATGTACTAGTTCTCATGTTCTACAAAAACCCCATATACTCCTCCTCTCTCAAATCCTTATAAAGATCTGCCTTTTCTTCCCTCCAGATACTCCCAAATTATCTCCTCTCCTTCTAGTTCAAAACTCCATTGCCTATTCATATATAATAATAAAGCTAATCTTACCTACATGTTGACTTAAGTATAAGTCACTACTGAATTATAGATGATGCAACCCTCCAAATATTTGCACTTAACAAAAACAGGAAGAAGTTCCACCCTTAGTACCTGTTTATTTCTGACCACAGTGCAAAAGAGTGAACACATTTTGCAGTCCTGTGCAAGCTATATTATGGGATGAGGAACAGGAATTAAAGCAGCTATCTTTTTCTGAAAATCCAGCAACTACTTGGCTTGTTTTGCCCTTCCAAGACTCTCACTTTATAAGCATCCCTACATTTCTTTTTGTGGACAGCCTGATTGATTATTTCCCTAAAGGTAGTAACAAAACATATGCACATAAACCACACATTTATAAACATATAGATGGAAATCTTTCCTTTGTAATACTCATCCCCTTTGTAATTCTCTTCTCTAGTAGGTTGCAAGCTTGAGTGGATACAAGCAGTTTTGTTGCCTGCTGGATTTCCAGCATTGAGTGCATTGTTTGACACATGAATTAATGAACCCAGAGCTCTAAAATATTAACATTTAATGCCTGTGCTTTTGATAGCAACAGCGGGAATTCTAGTGAATTTGTATAGGAACAGGGATAGGAATTGATTGTATGTGTATATTATTTAGGTCAGAGATCATTTGCAATTCTCTCTTTTTTTTAATATATATTTTTTAATTTTTTTTTATTTTTGCAATTCTCTTTTTGATATTTGAATTCAGTTATTTTAATATTTAAGGGCTGAGGCTAAGATACAATAAAGTATGCAGTTAAGAAAACAAAATCTGGGGAATCATTAAAATTTTAGCTTCTTCCTAGCTATAAGACTTCTGAGTATAATTTGTCATTCTATCATGTGACAGCTGTGCACTTCCAAACATATGTTCTTCTAATTGTTAGCATTGTGCTGTTTATAAAATTCAAAATTTTGGTGTGCTTCAGCTTTTCTTTTGTTTTGCATGCACAGGTGGTGGTCGGTATGTTCCTAGTTCTTCAGTATCTTCTAACACACTGCCTACAGCAGATCCTTTTACAGGTGGGATGCAGTGTTAATTAATTTACCTTTCCTCACTAAATATATACCACTTTGCATTACATGAATTTACATTTTGGAGATGTCATCCACTAACTGATAATTCCCTTATCTATATTTCCAATTTTTTTTTTTTTTTTTTTTTTGAGACAGAGTCTCGCTTTGTTTTCCAGGCTAGAGTGAGTGCCGTGGCGTCAGCCTAGCTCACAGCAACCTCAAACTCCTGGGCTCAAGCGATCCTCCTGCCTCAGCCTCCCGAGTAGCTGGGACTACAGGCATGCGCCACCATGCCCGGCTAATTTTTTTATATATATATCAGTTGGCCAATTAATTTCTTTCTATTTATAGTGGAGACGGGGTCTCGCTCTTGCTCAGGCTGGTTTTGAACTCCTGACCTTGAGCAATCCACCCGCCTCGGCCTCCCAAGAGCTAGGATTACAGGCGTGAGCCACAGCGCCCGGCCTATATTTCCAATTTTGATGAATCCCTTTTTCTTTTTTTTTTTTCTTTGAGAAGCAGAGTCTGCTCTGTTTCCCAGGCTAGTGTGCTGTGGCATCAGCCCAGCTCACAGCAACCTCAAACTCCTGGGCTCAAGCAATCCTCCTGCCTCGGCCTCCTGAGTAGCTGGGACTACAGGCATGCACCACCATGCTCGGCTAATTTTTTCTATATATATTAGTTGGCCAATTAATTTATTTCTATTTATAGTAGAGATGGGGTCTCACTCTTGCTCAGGCTGATCTGGAACTCCTGACTTCAAGCAATCTCCTGCCTCCGCCTCCCAGAGTGTTAGGATTACAATAGGCGTGAGCCACCACTCCTGGCCTGGGGTCTTCTTTCTTTAACTTCTAATTTTGCCTTTTCTCAGAGTAGTTTTATAGATTTCTTCGTGACTTTTAAATAGCATATTATTAGAACTCTTTATCCAAAAGAGGAGAGTACTTAAGAATATAGGTTTTAGAGTCAGATAAACCTTGGTTCAAAATCTGGCTCTACCACTTACTTGTTATGAGAAGATGACAAGTTACTTAACCTATCTGAGCCTTTTTTTCTTTTAATCTGTGAAATTAGATAATAGGGAAACTCGCCAACCAAGACACAGCATGAGTGCTGTCACTGGCGAGATGCTACCAGTCACAAGCAGAGAAGCAGCCATTTGAGTCCCTGGTATTGGATGGAGCAGGGCAATCAAGAAGTCTGCCCAGGCATATTTTGACTTAGCATGAAAGGAGACATTCCATCCAGCTCCCCAGGATTAGTCTTCCGAATCTAAGTTATTAATGGCCTTCTTGAAACCCATGAAGTGTTGGTATATCTCTTCAAAGTGAATTTATTTGCTAAGGTATACATGCCTCAGTGTCAACACTATTGGAAAGAAATTCCCAGAGTTTGACTTTAATAATGAACCTGAAGAAGTTTCTATATTCAGAATGGCTTTTGATATCTTTTATGATGCTGTTGTTGGATCTTCAGCAGAGTTCTTCAACCGTATACCCAGTTTGGGAAGAGATTCATAACCTTTAGGTATTCACTGGTCTTGTAGCCATAGTACTGTGAGCTATAAAGATGACAGCCTGCGGTCCTCTCTCAGCCATAGATGGTAGAAACACACAACCTTAGGTCAATATCATGAAGTTGTGAATTGCTCTCAGTGAGCCTCCTTTTTCCTGTGAATGAATTGGTGGTCCAGCTGCAAATGGTTACACCTTTTGTGCAGTTAAAACCAGTTACTAAAATAATCAACTCTCAAGGTAAATGCTGTGGTACCATGGTGTTTAAGGAAGTGGTAGAAAGGATCTGAAGAGTGGATAAGATGATGACTTTCTTTTTATCAGCAGTTTAGGAACAGTGATGCCCTGAAACTTACACTTACAGAGAACCCAAATCTCGTTGGTGGTTTTTTTCTGGAACAGAAAGAACATCCCAAGCTTCAATCAATACCAACAATACTTCTGAGGCTGTTATAACTACAGCATGTTTCACTGTTGCAGTGTCAATAATTCAGAAGATGTGGTGATTATGTAGATTTGCAAGGTGGCATACTAAATGTCGAAGATAATTATGTTATTAGGATAACTGAACTATGCTTTTATAAAAAATAGATACGAGCCTCTATCATATTGAGATATGAAAATTAAATGGCATAATACATGTAAAGTGTTTAGCAATGTCTGGCATATATTTAAACCAGTATATGTTAGTTATTGTTCTTGATGTTGTTCCTCCGACTTTAACAATACATTAGGGCCAAAGGATTTCCCTATCTGTTGCAACTTAAGGTCAATCTCACTTCTTTTTCTTTTCCTTATTAATTGATGCAGTTCTCAAACTTCAAATGTCTATGAGAATGGTCTTGGGAGCTTGCTTAAATTACTTATCCCAAGGTCTTACCCCCAGAGATTCTTATTCACTAAGGTTAGTGAGGAGATTAAAAATACTCACATCCTGATCCTTCGCCTAAGGATTCTGGTTAAATGGCCTTGGTTTTGGTTTGCTCTTAGATTTTTTAAAAGTTCCCTGTGTGTTTCTAAAGTGGAGCTAGTTTGGGGTAGTAGGTTAATGGGTGGACACTGGCTCGCCTAAGGATTCTGGTTAAATGGCCTTGGTTTTGGTTTGCTCTTAGATTTTTTTTTTTTTTTTTTTTTTTTTGAGACAGAGTCTCACTTTGTTGTCCAGGCTAGAGTGAGTGCCGTGGCATCAGCCTAGCTCACAGCAACCTCAAACTCCTGGGCTCAAGCAATCCTCCTGCCTCAGCCTCCCGAGTAGCTGGGACTACAGGCATGTGCCACCATGCCCGGCTAATTTTTTATATATATATCAGTTGGCCAATTAATTTCTTTCTATTTATAGTAGAGACGGGGTCTCACTCTTGCTCAGGCTGGTTTTGAACTCCTGACCTTGAGCAATCCGCCCGCCTCGGCCTCCCAAGAGCTAGGATTACAGGCGTGAGCCACAGCGCCCGGCCTGCTCTTAGATTTTTTAAAAGTTCCCTGTGTGTTTCTAAAGTGGAGCTAGTTTGGAGCTAGTAGGTTAATGGGTGGACACTGGCAATTTGGACGTTGAATAGGTGACTCTCATTCAGGTGGTCAGAAAACCATATTTAGAAAAGAGTAAGACTATGTCTCTTAATAGCTTAATGTCTTGAGCAAGTTTTTCAAACTTTTTCTTCTAAAATATTGTGAATTACAGTGGTATCTACTTAATACTTTAATGAGTATATACATAAGAGATCCTTAGCCTGGCATATAGTTAAAACTCAACAATTTCATTTATTTGTGTTTTTCATTATTTGGTCTTATTTACTTTTTTTTTTTTTTTTTTTTTTTTTGAGACAGAGTCTCGCTTTCTTGCCCAGGCTAGAGTGAGTGCCGTGGCGTCAGCCTCGCTCACAGCAACCTCAGACTCCTGGGCTCAAGCGATCCTCCTGCCTCAGCCTCCCGAGTAGCTGGGACTACAGGCACGAGCCACCATGCCCGGCTGATTTTTATATTATATATATTAGTTGGCCAATTAATTTCTTTCTATTTTTATGGTAGAGACGGGGTCTCGCTCAGGCTGGTTTTGAACTCCTGACCTTGAGCAATCCGCCCGCCTCGGCCTCCCAGAGTGCTAGGATTACAGGCGTGAGCCACCGCGCCCGGCCTTATTTACTTTTTAATTTAATTTTTTGTGTGTGTTTGTTTTGCTTTTTAGTTTTGTTTGCCTTTTATGTATGTATTGCACTGGTTATATCAATTCCCAGATTATAAAGTCAGAGAGGCTAGAACAATAGCTCATCTTTCTTCTTCCCATGAAGGCTGATCCAGGGCTTTGAACATCTCTAAATCCTACTGAGTCTCTGTACACTTATTTTTCATGTTTCCTTCTTTGCATTTTCAGTAAGATAGCCACAAGTATTATCTCAAATGTGACTGGGCTATTGTCATAGCATCTCTGACTCTTAACCTAAGTCTTTTCTGATTGTCTGATGTGCTGGCTAATTCTGTCCCTTTAGTTAAGTAGAATAGTGTTCACATTTTATTATGGAAACCTTTCTCTCCAGTCCACTTATGTTTTTGTAATTTACTGAACTTCTGTAATTATAATGTATAAGGTGTCTAAGGTTTACTTTGTAGTTTGAGAATTACTTTTTTAGCTAACATTTATTGGGTACTTACTACATACCTAAGCACTATTGTAAATATTTTTCTATATTAAATTTATAGCACATTTATTATGTATATAAAGATGCTATTTTGAAGTGTACTTAATAATGGAAATAACGTTATTCTATGTAAAGAAGTAATAGTTTGAACTTTGTAATTTGCAGTTAACTTTGCTTACTAAGAGTATTTATTGCATTGTAGGTTCTGGTCGTTATGTGCCAGGTTCTTCAAGTTTGGGAACTACTGTGGCTGGAGTTGATCCATTTACAGGTACATACTTTTCATTTCCTTTTCTTTTTTTTTAGATTTTTAAAATGCATTGAAACTTTTATCTAATGAAAAGAGAAAGAAAAGTTGTGTCATTTTCTTGCTTGAGAACTTTTTAAATAGCAAATCAAGACCAAATTTCTTGGCTGGCTTTTCGAGTTTTCTCAGAATTGTCTTATTACTGCACATTAGAATCATCTGGGGAGCTTTAAAAAAAAGTACTTCAGCCTCATCCCCAGAGATGCTCACTTGAGCTAATACTGCTCTGGGGTGGGGTCTTGGCAAGGGTAGTTTTATAATCTTCCAGTGTGATTTTAATATGCACCCAGGATTGAAAAATACTGTTTTAATATATTAATAGTAAGGCTGATTTCCTCACTACCCTTACAAAATCTCTGTTTATTCCTCATTTATTCTTACTTAACGTGTTGAGAATATTATTCCTATTATACATTGTTCTCTTTAAGACAACTCAGGGCATGGTAGCATGGAACTGTAGTGATCACACCTGTGAAAAGCCACTGCAATCCAGCCTGGGCAAAAAGCAAGACCCATCTCTTAAAAAAAAAAAGAAAAAAAGAACCAGAAAAGAATTTGCTTTTATGACTTAGGCCTGAAATAGTTGGCCTTCTCCTAAGCAACTAATTTTTTTTTTATTCTTAGTATCTAGTCTACAGTCTGACGTATCTTACTTGTTCATTGAGCATATGCAGTCTTGTTTTCCTCTGTATTGGCTGCCAGTAAAAGGTAGAGCTAAATTTATGGTTCATCTCTTTTAAGTTTGACAAATCTCTTGACATAATTTTTCTCTACTTAATTATTAGTTTGTTTTATGAGATACCTTAAGAGAATTTGAGTAACGTGTTATTCAGCATCATAAAATAAACACCCATAAACTAACCACTCTATTTTTTTTGAAACAGGGTCTCTTTTGCCCAGGCTAGAGTGTAGTAGCATCATTATAGCTCACTGTAACCTCAAACTCCCGGGCTAAAGGACTAAAACAATTCTCCTACCCCAGCCTCCCAAGTAGTTGGGACTATAGGTACATGCCATTACACCTGGCTAATTTTTGTATTTTTTGTAAAGATGGGGTCTTGCTATATTGCTTAGGCTGGTCTCTAACTCCCGGCCTCATGTCATCCTCCTGCCTTGGCCTCCTAAAGTGTCAGGATTATAGGCATGAGCAACTGTGCCCAGCCTACCACCACTCTACTTAAGAACTAACTTGACATGTGATGTTATAAACCATTTTTAATTGCAAAAGTAACATTAGTTGATAGTATAACATATTTAATAATAGTATATAATGTATAACAATGATCTTTCTACAGTTTACTCTGTTTATTTACCTCCCTTTTTTTTTTTTCTTTTTTGAGACAGAGTCTCACTTTGTTGCCCAGGCTAGAGTGAGTGCCATGGCGTCAGCCTAGCTCACAGCAACCTCAAACTCCTGGGCTCAAGCAATCCTCCTGCCTCAGCCTCCCGAGTAGCTGGGACTACAGGCATGCGCCACCATGCCCGGCTGATTTTTTCTATGTATATTAGTTGGCCAATTAATTTCTTTCTATTTATAGTAGAGACGGGGGTCTAGCTCTTGCTCAGGGTGGTTTCGAACTCCTGACCTTGAGCAATCCGCCCGCCTCGGCCTCCCAGAGTGCTAGGATTACAGGCGTGAGCCACCGCGCCTGGCCCCTATTTACCTCCCTTGATTAAAAAACCCTTCCATGTCTTTCCATGGAATATTTTCTCTTGCCTTCTTCACACTTTTCTCTGCTTTTCATCTGTCCAGCTATACTGGCCTGTGTCAGTTTCTAAAGTATGCCATGCTATTTTTGTACCCCAGGAGCATTGAACTAACTGTTCTTTTTTGGAATACTTATATCCTTTATTATTTAGACCACAAATTATTGATTATTTTCCCCCTTTTAAATTTAAAAATCAATTAAATGAAACTTTTCTAAAAACTCACATACATCCTTTCCCTTTTCTCTCTAATATATTCAGAATATTGAAATAAATCTTATATTAATATTTTTGCAAAATACCTTAATTTTGTATTAGAATAAAAATGGAGTTAAAATTAATTCAGTTTTAAAATGTAGGTAAGATATGAATTAGATTTAAATTATACTTTAGTTGAAGATGAATATTGCTGAATTTTCATCTTATGTGAGTTTTTTGTTCATTTCAGTTATGTTAATACTTAATATATAAAAAAGTATAAAAGACTAGGTCCCCTGCACTTCAGGAATTTACTTGGGAGGATTTATAAAGATGATGTAGAAAATGGTTAGTGAAAATAACAAATCCTACTACATCATTTGGAATAAGCAATAAAAGATTTGAGAAGGGAGAGCCTTAGAGGAGATGGGAAGGGGAAGTTTCATAATTATATTCTTAGATCTTCTTAAAAATTTGTAATTTAGATTGAATCTTAAAAACAGAAAAGTAATGGCCGGGCGCGGTGGCTCACGCCTGTAATCCTAGCACTCTGGGAGGCCGAGGCGGGCGGATTGCTCAAGGTCAGGAGTTCGAAACCAGCCTGAGCAAGAGCGAGACCCCGTCTCTACTAAAAATAGAAAGAAATTAATTGGCCAACTAATATATATAGAAAAAATTAGCCGGGCATGGTGGCGCATGCCTGTAGTCCCAGCTACTCGGGAGGCTGAGGCAGGAGGATTGCTTGAGCCCAGGAGTTTGAGGTTACTGTGAGCTAGGCTGACGCCATGGCACTCACTCTAGCCTGGGCAACAAAGTGAGACTCTGTCTCAAAAAAAAAAACAAAAACAAAAAAAACCCAGAAAAGTATAGTAGAAAATGTGAGGTAGAAAGGCCTTGTTATACGTTTGAGCTTCTGTTCCCACAACCCAAAATTATTATATCCATGAATATAAATTGGGTACAATGGCTCATGTCTGTGATCCCAGTATTTTGGGAGGCTGAGTTGGGAGGATTTGCTTGAGGTCAGGAGTTCAACATCAGCCTGGGAAACATAGCGAGACCCTGTCTCTGCAAAAACAACAATCTAAAAAAGAAACTATTCAGAAACAAATTTAAAAAAAAAGAAACTATTCAAAGTCTTAAGAGTGATTTCTGTTTTTCCTCCCTTGAGGTTGCTTGTTATTTTATAGAACACACTGAGTAGTTACATATCAATAATAGTGAAAACAAAGTCATACAGTTAAAAAATCTCATTTTGATCATTTTTATGATTTTCATCATCTTCTAATCTGTAAATAGGGAATAGTGCCTACCGTTCAGCTGCATCTAAAACAGTGAATATTTATTTCCCTAAAAAAGAGGCTGTCACTTTTGACCAAGCAAATCCTACACAAATATTAGGTAAGTTTGTTTAATTAATTTTCTCATATACCCACAGACTGAGATGTTCCCAAGGCTTTATCTTCCTAACGTGTCAGGAACTGGGTGCTTAATATGAATAAAGATTTCTGTTGTGGTATTAAACACTCTGTCAACTACAAATATACTATCTGGTAATGGAGCTTTACTACTGCATAAGAAGCCTTATACAAATATAAGGTAAATGCTTTATGATGACTTTAAAGAAGAAAATTAAAAGGGGAAAATGTAAGTTCCACCCCTCTAAGCTCTGAATGTTTTTAGAAAAACAAATTAATGAAACTGAATGAGTAAAGCATTTCAAAAATAAAGATCTTATCTTTAGAAAAAGTAGTAGACCTTAAAAATAATAAAGGGCTGTTTTAAATTGCCCATTAAAAATGAAACTGCTCATGACAAGAATCTTACCAACATTTTCCTAATTGACGCAAAAAAAGATAAAAAAAGAAACAGATCTATTTGTTTTTCTCAAAGAAGAAAAAATGACAGGAGTAAGAGAACGTCTAGCTCTGTTTGCCACAAAGATTATGGTGAGAATTAATTGAGATAATATAAAATATATACCTTAATATAAGGCAATGTATTTTTTGTCAGTATTATCCTTCATTTTACTTTCAGAGAAATCACTCATTTCTTAATTGCTTTATTTAGAACAGTAAAGAAGTTTATGTATACTTTTAGACATTCTTATCCTCTGTATAAATCTAAGAGGTTTCTTGATTTTTGCATTCATTAATAAACTTTGTTTTTAATAGTTTATTAGTATTAAAAATTTTAATGCCTAAAAATAGTGAAACAGGACCAAGTTTACATTCATGATTGATAAAAAAATTGTAAATTCATACAACAACTTATCTTCTTAAATCTTTGTGATGGAAATTTGGGGTTTTTTCCTGAAATAAAGATTTTTGAAGCAACACAATGACTCAAAGTAGTATTAGTGATGACAAGGACACTGATATTGAAGATACAGAAATTATCAATAGGCATTTAACTCTAATTCATTGATAGCAGTAGAAGTTTATATAAGTTGGCTAAAGAGTGGTTATAAATTTTCTCATTGGAAAAATAGAAGACTGACTTATATTTGGTATATATAACATGATAGTACTTTGAAAATTATTCAAAATGGTTATAAATATGATATACATTAAAACTGTATTGAAAGCCGAAAGTTTCAGAGGGTCTTAGAAAATAATAGGTAAAATAAAAATGATCACAGTAATTCTTTAACATTATGCTCAGCTTAAAAATACTCACAAGCCTTATCCTTATTTTATGGTTTTTGACAATTGCTGAGAAAACTCTTTTAAATTCCCATGGCATACAGTAGAGACTATTCACTCTTATTGAAAAATTTGGTATTTATGAATTATCTGGCTAATTACAGTTAGGGACTTTTGAAGGTTTGGTGTTGGGTTCCAGGTAAACTGAAGGAACTTAATGGAACTGCACCGGAAGAGAAGAAGTTAACCGAAGATGACTTGATACTTCTTGAAAAGATACTGTCTCTAATATGTAATAGTTCCTCAGAAAAACCCACAGCCCAGCAACTTCAGATTTTGTGGAAAGCTATTAACTGGCCTGAAGGTAAATAAACACTCTTCAAAATATTGCTAGAAAGCAGGAAGTGCATCTTCCTATCTCTCAATATTACTGGTTTTTCTAAATTAAATAAAACTTAACCTGGGTAGTTCTAATTCATTGTGAAAAACTTCACATTCACTATGCTACCATAATTCATAGTCTTGTTTTGGTCATATGCCTTATGTGAGAATCTGAAGGTAATATAATTATCCTTGTACTTGTACCGGTTTGCATACTGGTACCAGTTTGTAAAGTTTGTGACCTGTTAACCCTAGGCTACAAACACTTGCTATATGTATTTTTTTCTAGTTATGTCAGTTAAGTCTTTTTAAATTCTCAAAATATCCTCTCCCCCATTAGAGTCTGGTTCAATAGTAATTTTTAGGTGAAGATCCTTTGTAAATGGTGCTGCGTACTATCTTTATATTATGGAGCACATAATGTCAGATTTCCTCACTGTTAATGATGCTAAGATTGTATAGTGCATTCATTCTGATGGTGTCTTCCCTGACTCTTGATTATAAAGCCCTCAACAACCTATGAGCATCATATCTGCATTTGTTAACCAGAATTCTTCTCTAAAGAACTTTCTCTATTCAACTCTTTGGTCTTATTACAAGATTTTTAATATTTAATAGCAAGGTCCCCACCCCATTCATTCACTTATTGAATACTCACTGTGTGTCAGGCTGTTTTATTATCCAAGAAAGCCTTATTTTTAAAGCAGATATGATCTTACAGCAGGAAATCCAGTCTATATAACTATGAATGATGAATTAACACAAATTTCAAAAATATATTCATTTTGTAAAGCAGGCACCTGATTTTTCACATTGTCTAAAATGGACTTGTGTTAATTTTGTAGTGGGAAAATTAAATTCTTAAAAATTGAGTACCAATAAAAAGGAATTTTCTGGATTTTCATAAGCATTAATGAATTTTTCTTTTTAATAGATATTGTCTTTCCTGCA
The DNA here is from genome assembly GCF_040939455.1 of Microcebus murinus. Lineage (NCBI taxonomy): Eukaryota > Metazoa > Chordata > Mammalia > Primates > Cheirogaleidae > Microcebus > Microcebus murinus. The sequence continues at coordinate 51,902,438 of NC_134115.1, read as the reverse complement.
CTTGATATTCTTCGGTTGTCAATTAAACATCCCAGTGTGAATGAGAACTTCTGCAATGAAAAGGAAGGGGCTCAGCTCAGCAGTCATCTTATCAATCTTCTGAACCCTAAAGGAAAGCCAGCAAACCAGCTTCTTGCTCTCAGGACTTTTTGCAATTGTTTCGTTGGCCAGGCAGGACAAAAGCTCATGATGTCACAGAGGGAATCACTGATGTCCCATGCAATAGAACTGAAATCAGGGAGCAATAAGAACATTCACATTGCTCTGGCTACATTGACCCTGAACTATTCTGTTTGTTTTCATAAAGACCATAACATTGAAGGGAAAGCTCAATGTTTATCAGTAATTAGCACGATCTTGGAAGTTGTACAAGACCTAGAAGCCACTTTTAGACTTCTTGTGGCTCTTGGGACACTTATCAGTGATGACTCAAATGCTGTACAATTAGCCAAGTCCTTAGGTGTTGATGCTCAAATAAAAAAGTATGCTTCAGTATCAGAACCAGCTAAAGTAAGTGAATGCTGTAGACTTATCCTAAATTTGCTGTAGCAATGGGGAGTTGGGGGACTGAGATTTTAGATTGATCCATGTTGTTTTTCTCACATTTTACATGACAACAGATGATAAAAAAAAAACAAAAACTGTGGATTAAGTGAAATTTCAGATCTTGTTAATTGGTGGGAAGGGAAACAAATAAAATTTTTGCACTGATGAACTGTGAGATTTTCCTGTGTAATGTGGTAACCTTTCAAGAGTATAGAAGCAAATTTTAAAAGAGCATAATCAACATGATGACAGTGGCATTTCTACCTTAGCTACTAAGGAAAAGACAAGAGCTTTTACTTATATAAACTGTTTTTATTGCTTATATAAACCACACTTAATTGTTCGTGGTAACCTTTTATTTAACTTCTCCATTTACTTACATTGCTGAATTCTTTCAACAGTACTGATACATTTCAAGGTCTTATTTTAATATAACTACTTTAAAATTTTAAGAATTTAGTTTGTTACAAATTATATGTTGAAAAGATATAAAATAATTTCTTGATTTGTCATTTGTGAATCAAAAGTATATTTGGTGATTCATTTTTAGATGAAGAAAAAACAAATTGGCACACTATATTAAGCATGTATCAGTTCAGATAGACAAGATTGCAGATTGACTCCAGGCTTAGATCCAGTTTATTTTGCCTTCCACTGTTTGAAGTAACTTCATTTTTCATTCTAGCTTCAATATTTCATATTTTATTTTTGGTGATTTCCATTATTTTGAAGGGAATTTGGAACATATTCAGTTTTATGGGGTGATTATACAGGAAAGTACTCATCAAACTATGTTATTTGAAAGTTTAGACTTGAGCCTGTCATGTGAAATTATTTTTGAGTGTGATCAAAATACGGTGTGATCCAGGAAGTACAGTAGACACTTTGCTATTTGATCCTCAAAACTTTGTTAAATGAGTGGCAGTATTATGTCTGTTTTCAGAAGTAAAGATAATAGGATGAATCATAGGAGAAAAAACAAAAGTGAAGCCAAGAGTGAGTTAACTACTGAAAGTACTTGCCATGCTATATTTTCTGGAGAAGAGGTCACAGGTTTGTCTTTGAACATGCTACCAACTAACACAAAGAAGGAACCATTCCATACATAATTTATTGTGTCTAGATAACCCAATTTCTTAAGAGAATTATAACTATTCCTATTTTTTAAAGTGGGAGAGATCTTTTCACTATGAGCACTTTGCCTAAGATAGTAACATTATCAATACTTATGGCATAAAAAACCATGAATTTCCTGGCTTAATGCCAAATTGCAGTCAGAAGAACAATTCTTCCCCTATAGGGTAAGAAAAGGTTCTGGTTGTCTGGATTCATCCATGGAAAAACTTTTGGAATATCAAAAGGGAATGGGTAAAATGTAAATATAGGAGATATGTACTTTTTTTTTTTTTTGCTTTGTTGCCCAGGCTAGAGTGAGTGCCATGGCGTCAGCCTAGCTCACAGCAACCTCAAACTCCTGGGCTCAAGCAATCCTGCTGCCTCAGCCTCCCAAGTAGCTGGGACTACAGGCGTGCGCCACCATGCCCAGCTAATTTTTTCTATATATATTAGTTGGCCAATTAATTTCTTTCTATTTATAGTAGAGATGGGGTCTCGCTCTTGCTCAGGCTGGTTTCAAACTCCTGACCTCGAGCAATCCACCTACCTCAGCCTCCCAGAGTGCTAGGATTACAGGCGTGAGCCACCACGCCCAGCCAGGAGATATGTACTTTGTAAGTATTAAATTACACTTCTTGGTGTGTACCTAGACTTTGAATATTGTTGCTGGTTCAGTTAGGTATCTGTGCTTTACTTTTTGCTGAATTGGGATTTAGGTGGTTATGTCAAAATTAAATGGCAAAGCTAAGAGTTTAACCAGGTCATCCTGGTTCCATTATAACACTACTTTCTTGTTAATATGTCCAGTCTAGCATGCAGTTGTAAGTACAAACAATTTATGTGTAATATTTTGAGAAACTAGGTACCTTTGATTAATGATAGGACATAGAATTTTGGTTAAGAATATCAGTTCAGGCCGGCGCAGTGGCTCACGCCTGTAATCCTAGCTCTCTGGAAGGCGGAGGCAGGCGGATTGCTCAAGGTCAGGAGTTCGAAACCAGCCTGAGCCAGAGCGAGACCCTGTCTCTACTATAAATAGAAATAAATTAATTGGCCAACTAATATATATAGAAAAAATCAGCCGGGCATGGTGGTGCATGCCTGTAGTCCCAGCTACTCGGGAGGCTGAGGCAGCAGGATTGCTTGAGCCCAGGAGATTGAGGTTGCTGTGAGCTAGGCTGACGGCATTCACTCTAGCCTGGGCAACAAAGTGAGACTCTGTCTCAAAAAAAAAAAAAAAAAAAGAATATCAGTTCACTCTTCAAAATGTAAGGGTAAGTGGCCAGACGAGGTGGCTTACGCCTGTAATCCTAGCTCAGGGAGGCCGAGGCAGGTGGATTGCTCGAGGTCAGGAGTTTGAAACCAGCCTGAGCAAGAGCTAGACCCCATCTCTACCATAAATAGAAAGAAATTAATTGGCCAACTGATAAATATAGAAAAAATTAGCCGGGCATGGTGGCGCATGCCTGTAGTCCCAGCTACTCGGGAGGCTGAGGCAGGAGGATCGCTTGAGCCCAGGAGTTTGAGGTTGCTGTGAGCTAGGCTGACACCATGGTGCTCACTCTAGCCTGGGCAACAAAGCGAGACTCTGTCTCAAAAAAAAAAAAAAAATTAAAATTAAAAAAACAAAATGTAAGGGTAGCAAATTGTAAACACTGTTTGCTTCCTACTACTATATGAGTCTTTTTTTTTTTTTGAGGCAGTCTCACTCTGTTACCTGGGCTAGAGTGTCGTAGCATCTGCCTAGCTCACAGCAACCTCAAATTCCTAGGCTCAAGCAATCCTTCTGCCTCAGCCTCCCAAGTAGCTGGGACTACAGGCATGTGCCACCATGCCCAGCTGATTTTTTCTATATATTTTCAGTTGGCCAATTAATTTCTTTCTGTTTTTAGTAGAGATGGGGTCTTGCTCTTGTTCAGGCTGCTTTCGAACTGACCTTGAGCAATCCTCCTGCCTCGGCCTCCCAGAGTGCTGGGATTACAGGCATGAACCACCATGCCTGGCCAAGTCTTTTTATAACAACTTATACTCTTTAATGTTTATTGAAGAAAATTATAAAATACAGCTTAGCAAAAGGGAAAATATCTCATTTGGAGGATGTGTTACTAGTGATTTAATAATATTTTAAAGATTCTCTTTTTAAAAAAGTTAAACTTTTCTATGATTCTCTCAATGTTTTTCCTGAATATTATAAAAGTAATAAACATTAGGTGAGTTAAACACACATTCACCATTGCATATAAAAATTGCCTGCAATGCCACCTTCTAGAGAGAACTGTTAACGTTTTGTGGCATATCGATATGTATGTAAATTGTATTTAATTTTTTTTAAAAAGGATTGTGTCATGCACATTCTTTGATAACCTCATTTTTAAACTTAACAGTTTAATAAATATCTACCTAAATAAATATTATTCCCTTCTGTGGATATGCCCATTTCCTATTATCTGACACGGTGTACAATTTTTGGCTATGAAGCAGTGCTGTTACAAATCTCACAAGAGTCTTACTAGTTTCCTAGGAGGATGTTTTATAAATGAAATTGGTGGGTCAAGTTAATGCACAGTTTTTAAAGTATCATATTGTCAAATCACCTCCAGTGGTACAACGCTTAGAATTAATGTACTTCATACTGCGTTTGAAATCCCACTGCCTGTAAAAGAGCTAAGTTATTATTGTCTGCATTTTATAACTATTATCTTCCCTCTGGCATTACATTTTTTCAGATGAGTATGTTATTATTGTGTTTTTTTTATGACCAGCTGAGTTTATCACTAAATAGCATTGCAATGAAATTTAGTTATTATCTACCTCATAATCTTAAGTAATGGAAGAAGCATGGCTAAAAACAAATTCTTTTCAAAGATAATTTTGAGGATAAGAGAATAAAGGTAGGTTCCTTAGCATTTATCACTGTGCATATCATGCTTATTTTGTGAGGAAATGATAAAATGTATAGGGGACCATTTGTGACGTATCATATTTCCCAGTGGTCTTTATTTTTGATTGATTGATTGAGACAGAGTGTCGCTATTGCCCGGGCTAGCTCACAGCAACCTTAAACTCCTAGACTCAAGTAGTCCTCCTGCTTCAACCTCCCAAGTAGTTGGGACTACAGGCACTTGCCGCCATGCCTGGCTCATTTTTTTCTATTTTTAGTAAAGACAGGGTCTCGAACTCCTAACCTCATGTAATCCTCCTACCTTGGCCTTCCAGAATGCTAGTATTACAGGTATGAGCCACCACGCCTGGCCTTTCCTAGAGGTCTTGAGAGAGAATTTTGGGCTTGAGATTAAAAAATGTTATTCAGTCTTTTAAGAAAAATTTCTAATTACTCTAATTTCTAATGTATTTTTCTGTAGAAAATTATGTGTGGTGTATTTATGAATATAAATACAATTTTGAAGACTTTTTTCATTTAACGTTAACATTTCCATGAGTTTCCCTTCAGTTTTTTTTTTGAGACAGATTCTCACTCTCTTGCCCGGGCTATACAGTGCCATGGCATCAGCCTTACTTACAGCAGCCTTAAACTCCAGGGCTCAAGCGATACTTCTGCCTCAGCCTTCCAAGTAGCTGGGACTACAGGCGTGCACCACCATGCCCAGCTAATTTTTTAAAATATATTTTTAGTTAGCCAATTAATTTGTTTCTATTTATTTATTTATCTATTATATTATTCTATTTAATCTATTTATTTATTTTCTATTTATTTATCTATATTTATTTATTTGTTTGTTTCTATTCTCTAGACCCTGTCTAGAGACAAGGTCTTGCTCTTGCGCAGAGCTGGTCTCAAACTCTTGAGCTCAAATGATCTGCCAGCCTTGGCCTCCCAGAGTGCTAGGATTACAGGCGCAAGCCACTGCTCCTGGCCCTCATTTTTTTAATGAAAATGTTCATACATAAAGAGAGATTAAAAGAGAAGTACAGTGAACATTCATGAACTTGCCAGCTAGATTTAAAATTGTTAACATTTTTGCCATATCTGCTTTATCTCTATACATAGTTTATACTTCTCTTTGAAATTATTTTTTTAAGTACCATTTTGTTTTTTGTTCTGTTTTTTTTCCAGTGATAGGTTCTTGCTCTGTTGCCAAGGCTGGAATGCAGTGAGTGGCACAATCACAGCTCACTTGAGCCTGAAACTCCTGGGCTCTAGTGATTCTCTCATTCTAGCTTCCCAGGTAACTGGGACTACTGGCAAGGGCCACCATGCCTGGCTAATATTTATTTAGGTATTTAGTTGGTTAGTTAGTTATTTGAGATAGAGTCTTGCTATGTTGCCCAGGCTAATCTTGAATTCCTGGCTTCAAGTGATCTTCCCAACTTGGCCTCCCAAACTGCTGGAATTACAGGCATTAGCTACTGCCCAGTCTGGAGTTATTTAAAAATAAATTACAGATACCACATTTATCAACTAGGTACTTCAATATTTATCTTCTAAGAATAAGAGCATTTTAAAGAATATTCTTTATAACTACAATATCATGACACTTAAGAAAATTAGTAACTTCTTAATATCTAATATCTAGTTCATATTTCATATTTCCTTGTTGCCCTGAGAATGCCTTTAATAACTTTTGTTTTAAAAGGACCTAATCTAATTAAGGTTTATGTATTAGTATTTAGTAATTTGGTTATATGTGTTTTTACTCTCAATCTAGAATAGTCCATCTTTTTAAAATACTTTAAAACACTTTTTTTTTCATTATTTAGAGAATACTTTATTAGTTTCTGTAATCAAACCCATGTAGATAAGACCTTACATATTTAATACAGTGCGTTACCCCTGTACAAATGGAAAAAAAAAATTAAGTTTAACGTTTCTAGACCAATATGGCTTAAAACACTTTTTGAAGTGTCTAGGCTACTCCAAAATGTGAAGCACCTGGAATTTCTTTGTATTTGTAAAACGTATTCCTATAACCCTTCTGTGTAGTTATTACTACTTAATAAATTACCCTAAAACTTAGGGACTTAAAACAACACATGTTTATTATCTCAAATTTTCTGTGCTTTGGGAATCTTGGCATAGCTTAGCTAGGTCCTCTACTTCTTTATGTGCACAGGAGGCTCCAGTCATAGTGTCAGCCAAGGCTGGTATCTCATCTAAAGGCTTGACTGAGGAAGGATCCATTTTCAAGCTCACATAGTTGGTATTTAGTTCCTGTGAGGTTGGACTGAGGAACTAGTTCCTAGCAAGCTATTGGCGAGAGACTGCGCTCAGTTTCTTTCCGTATGGGCTTCCCTACCATTGCAACTTGCTTCATCAAAGCCGGCAAGGGAGAGAGTCTGTTAGAAGGACCAAAGTTGGCATCTTTATAATCTAATCACAGAAGTGACGTCTCAACATCAAGGTATTTTATTGGTTGAAGCAAGTTACTCAAGGGGAGTGGATTATACAAGGCTATGAATACCAGGGGTAGGGATCATTGGGGGCCACCTTAGAGTCTGCCTGCGACACCTATTTCCTGTATACTGAAAGCTAGTTCCAGAGGCTTGGTTAGATTGAGATTAAACTATTTTGACAAGAATACTTTAGAGATGAGGTGTACTTGTTATTTTGATTTGAGGGCATTATATTTGAGCTTCCTTAGGGAGTAATAAGGTGGGTAATGGAAGCTGTAAACAGGAGAGAGCTCACTCAGGCCTTCTGGAAGGGCTGGTATAGTCGTAGGCCTAAAATGAGGTGCTGAGGCTTAAAACTTGATCTTGCATTTCCTGGACACATTGTAATAAATCAGAAAAATAAATATTCAAATGGCAGTGTTTACTACAATGGTTTGCAACTTGATTTAAATCAAGCCAGTTAAGTAACAATACAAAGAATAGGCTTAAATTTAGGTAAACTAGATAGCATGCATTATGTAATTACTCTATGATAGTTGTATATGCATAATTTATCATTGTCTCTATGAAGTAGGTACTTTACAGGTGAAGAAACTGAAAGAGGTCAAGTAAATCTATATTACAAGTCTGTAGTAACCAACAATAGGGAAGAGAATGGTATTTAATAAATGATGTTGGCAAACTGGATATTAATATGGAGAAAAATATTTTGTGGTAGCCACTTCACTTTATTATAACAGCAGCTATGGGCCGGGCGAGGTGGCTCATGCCTGTAATCCTAACACTCTGGGAGGCCGAGGTGGTTGGATTGCTCGAGGTCAGGAGTTCGAAACCAGCCTGAGCAAGAGTGAGACCCCATCTCTACTATCAATAGAAAGAAATTAATTGGCCAGCTAATATATATAGAAAAAATTAGCCGGGCATGGTGGTGCATGCCTGTAGTCCCAGATACTTGGAAGGCTGAGGCAGCTGGATTGCTTGAGCCCAGGAGTTTGAGGTTGCTGTGAGCTAGGATGACACCACGGCACTCACTCTAGCCTGGGCAACAAAGCGAGACTCTCTCAAAAAAAACCAGCAGCTATGGTGGCTGGTAGTGCCATGTAAGGTTGACACAGATCAGAATAAAGTGGTCTTAAGCCATCAAACCACATCTCTTTCATTCCTGTGTCCTCAAAGGAACTAATAAATTCAAGAAATGTTTTCTTCATCCATTTTCCAGGCCTGAGTAAAGAAAAAAATAAAAAAAAAAATAAAAAAAAAAAAAAGAAATGTTTTCTTCTATTATCATTTAAATTTTTCAATAGTAAAAGCAATCAGAGGTAGAATATAGTGAAATAACACGTTTGTCTTTGCAGTTCAAAAGGCATACATTTCAATAACATTTCTACCACTTACTAAACAATTAAAGCAAGTTGCTTAACCTCTGCCCCAGTGTAATCGTCTGTACAGTAGGACCTTGTAAGGCAGAAGAATAAGATATTCATGTAAAAGCCTAGCAAAATGACCACCACATATGTGCTTTGCCAGTGTTGCTTCCAAAGACAATACAAGGCTACCATCTTTAAGAAAAGAGTGACTGCTGTGTATAAACAACATCCAAAAGGAAAAAAAAAAGTTAATTAGGTTTCATTTATATTAGGAGAAAGTGCCCATGGAGAGTAATCCTGAGAAATTTTTATAAAATTGTTTGGAACTCTGAACACAAACATCCTTATACTTCTTTTAAGCTCCCTATAATGCCACAGGACCTCGCCATTAAATAATAAAAGGTGTTTCTGTTGGAATGTAAGAATCACATCTACTCATACTATAGCCCTAGTAGTGGTCTCAAGATTTCTTGTAAGTCCTCTTTTCTGTGCACTGAATAGTGACAGTATCAAACCAGTTTTGAAAACTTATGGCTAGCAGAGAAATAGTTCTAGAAAGTGTACATATCAGTTAACTGTAGCCACAGTGATACTGTGCAACTAGCAACAACAAAAATAATGACATTTATTTAGTTTAGTAGTTACAACTTTGGGGTTGGCTGGTCCTGGCTGGGCTCATTCATGTGTCTGCAGGATGGCTAAAACTCTGCTTTAGATGGGGCTTGGCTGGGGAGTTTAGTGCAACTCAGCTCTACTTGTTTCTCATCTTCTGGGAATAGTTGGCCACTCCAGGTATATAATTTTCATGGTGATGGTGGAAGCACAAGACTCAACCATCCTAACTCCACAGCTTTTTTTGAGACTCCACTTGCTGCGCATCCACTTGGCCAAAGTAAGTCAGATGGCTGAGCTCAAGGTCAGGGAATTGTTTCTCACCTGTAACAGGAGGACATTGCTGAATTACAAGGCAAAGAGCAAGGATACAGGGAGAGGTGAAGAATTGAGGTCATTAATGCAATTTACCACAGTGATGTTATAGAAGCTATATGGGTCCTGAAATGTTCAGTTCAGAATTCTAAGCTAAAAATAAAACCTAAGCCCTTCCCTCAACTAAATGGACCCCCTCTTTGCCAAGAAGACCCCAGAAAAATCTTAAAATTGAGTTCTCAGCCATGAAGTTAAGGAAGATTGGACACACCTCCTTATACCTGCTCCCTTTTGAAGTTTAGGCTAAATGCAAACTGGACCTAAAGCCATGCATAGTGAAAGTTAAGTCACACCGTCAGGCCATCAATTTGCTTAACAGATCACTTTGAATCATTATTATTGTGGCATGCTTTCTGATTAGCAGATTCCCTTAACTCAAGCATTCTTGAATTATTCTTGCAAATTATTAATGCAAAATTATTTTCTTTTAAACTTTACTGGCTTACGCCTATAATCCTAGCACTCTGGGAGGCCAAGGCAGGTGGATTGTTTGAGCTCAGGAGTTCAAGACCAGCCTGAGCAAAAGCGAGACCCCATCTCTACTAAAAAAAAATAGAAAGAAATTAGCTGGATATTTTTGCAGGTAACTCAGAAGATTAAGATGTTTTCATTAAACCAATAATATTCGATTAGTCTTATCAAAAATCATACAAAGATCATTTTGTTTCTGACTGGGTTTATAATTTTAAAACCTTTGTGTCATACCCTGACATTTTAAAATATCTATCAGAGACAATATAAAACAACAATAAACCCAGGCAAAAATGCATACTGAAAATTTTGAAAACATTTTTATTTTTACTTTACCAATAATTTTTTTAAAAAAACAGCTTATTTACCAAAGATTAGTAAATTCACATGAACTTGAAAAACATTTGTGATTATCTACTTAATTTATGAGCACTCTTTTATTTATAAGCAATTTGGTACCATGTAGATACAACATATAGTACATATACATAAAACACATCTAAACAAATATACATGCACAAAAACAAAGATCCAGTAGCTTTTATTTTGAAATTCCAGCAATGAGATAGCAATACTAACTCACTAGTTTACAAAAGATGGTTGAATGCAAATTATTTCTGACAAAATTCTAACTTTTTCACATGACTAAAATTTATTTGCCCAGATAGGTAGCATAATGAAAGCTGTGGACAAAAATTTTGGGTAAAGTCATTTCCATGGCTATTTGATTTTATTTATTATTTTTTGTGGAGACAGGGTCTTGCTATGTTGTCTAGGCTGGCCTTAAGCTCCTGGCTTCAAGAGATCCTCCTGCCTCCATCTCCCAAAGCTCTGGGATTACAGGCATGAGCCACTGTGCCCCCAAAATACTTTTTTTTGTCTAGGTTTACCATTAGGTTGTCCTGTTTTGTTTTGTTTTGTTTAAATATTTTTTAGAGACAGGGTCTCTGTCACCCAGGCTAGAGTGCCACAGTATTATCATAGCTCATTGCACCCTCAAACTCCTGGCATTAAGTGGTCCTCCTGCCTCAACCTCCCAAGTAGCTAGGATTATAGACACATATTACAGTGCTCAGCTATTTATTTTTATTTTTATTTTTGTATTGACAGGGTCTTGCTGTGTTTCCCAGGATGGGCTTGGACTCCTGGCCTCCAGCAATCCTCTCACCTTAGGCTTCCCAAAGTACTGATTGCAGGCATGAGCCACCATGCTTGGCCTGATTTTAAAAAACCTTTTATCCCTTTTTTTTTTTTCATTTTCAAATGAGTTTTTAATGTGTACATTTTAACTAGAACTGGCTGAAGTATACAAGAAAAAGAAGATTTCTTAGTAGGCTTGAATTAGTAATACCATAACCAGTGAGTTTTATCTCAACACCAATAGACAGCAGATTTAGTGTAGGCAGAAAAGAAATTAGAGAGATAGATGAACTTAAAAAGACTTGACCTTTTAACTCTATAGTTGCAGGTTAAATGTTTGAGCTCTGAATTTTTCTTGATGTAGTTTGCCCAACAGTTTAAAAATGTGTTCAAGAATAGACTGGCCATACTATATAACCAGCTAGAGTCCTAGAAAACCCGACAAGCCTGTGAACCTTTCCATCTAAAAAAATATTTTTAAGTATATGTACAATAAACCAACTGGGGTGCCTGAAGGGGGTCATTCTTGTTTTTCCTCATTTTTAGAGTATTTGTTTCCTACTTTTTTCTTTTTCTTTTTAAAAGAGGAACTGAACTGTAATCTAGGGTTTAGTGTAGTTGAGCTGAGAAGCCCAGTCTCTCATTCATCTACAAAAAGGGCAGTTCAGTTTTTTGCCCGAGCCAATTGATACTAATTTTGAGAGAAAGAGGCAGTGGAGAAGACTCTTTAGTATGCACCTCCAAATCAAAATTACTAACCCAAACAACAACTTCTTAGGAAAAGAACAGAGAGCTCAGAATAAGCAAGGACGATCAACCAAAAGCATGAGGTCTGGAGCTCAGGAGGATGTACCAGTTCATCTCAAGGAGAAGCCCTCCCCTGGAGGGCTCAAGGGGAGACGATACCTAGTACCATGTTTGGCTTACTGCTTTGGGAGGTCCCTAGTCTTCTCTGAGCCTTATTTTGGGCACAAGAATTAACAAACAAAACAAACTAGAAAAGAATTTAAAGAGGTTTATCCTTGGCAAATATGAATGGCCATGGCTCAGGGATCCACAAATCCAAGAAACCTTGAGTAATTAGTATCCTGAGTAAGTAATTTACCTGCAATTCCTGTCTCCGTAAATGCACGAAACCAAACTGTAACCCAGCTGCCTCAGGAGCATTTACTCTGGGTTGGATTTGTGGATCCCTGGGCCCTGGTTACTCATTTTGACTCAGAACAAACCTCTTTAAATTATTTTACAGAAGTTGTTTTTTTTCTGTTAGCAGAATTTTAACAAATATTTGACTCCCTAGCTTGTTCCAAGCAATGTATTAGGTGTTGAGACTACAAAGATGTGCAGTACATGACCTCTGTTCATGGGAACTAATAGTGTATTGGAGAGGATATTGAGCAAGTGCTTGCAGTAAAGAGTTTTGGATACTCTGTAGGGAGAACAATGGGTTACAAAAGAAGTGGTTAAATTCAGCAGGATTGATTATGGAAGTGACTTGGAAAGGTTTTAAATATTAGGTCATACTTGAATCTTATATACAGTAAGATAGGTAGAACTAGGGTCGTTGAATAGGCCTGGAGGGTATAGTTCTAGGAGAAAGATGTACCTGATGAGAAAAATGCTCTTCAGATCATGGAAGGTCTTACATGTTGTACATTGTATTAATTAGGACTTTATGTTGTAACTGAGAGATCAGCTTAATGGTAAAAAAAAAAAAAAAAGAATTACATTGGCTCACTAATGATGATAGCATCAGGATTTTCTATTTCTTGTTTCAGCAAGTATCTTTTGTCAGCCTCATTTCCTTAGAATCAATCAGGAGCCAGAGAACATGTCAACTAGCAGCTATGATGTAATTTCCTTACAGTTCATCACTTAAGGTGAAAGAGCAAATTTTTCACCTAGTATCTCTTTGTAAAATCCCAGTACTGATTGACTCTAGCATTAGTGTATGCCATCCCTGGCAGTCATTATCAATGCTTAGTGTGTTGCTGAAAATGGCATATGCATACCAATCTCTGTACATCCTCCCATATACTTTTTCTGGAGGCAGAAAAAGCAGTCTGCATTTGTTTGCAGAGTTTTAAGTCTGAACAACTTTTAGTGCTGGGCCTTTTAAGCTCTAATGTAATAGGTTGAACACATGAAATTGTCAAAATTCAACCACCTTTGACCTACAAAATAAGGCAATTTCATATGGTTCAACTTAAATAGACAATATCTCTCTGGCTCTAAGTCAGCTTTGTGATGTGTCTATGCCATGTTCTTAGCATGAGTCAAAGTTCTTTCCCTGTCCTGTGCTCTGTAGAATCCCACGTAGAAAGCAGTTTGTACCTGTGGCTCCAAAGCCCACTTGATTGTCAGTGTCAGAGTAGCAGCTAAGTCTCTCTGCCCTGTGATGTAAGAGCACTGTAAGCCTCCTATTAATCTCCTTTTATTAAAGACTAGTTTCTAGCCATTACTTTTACTAGGTACTTTTACTCCCATTATCTAGTGAATTCATATAATCTTTTATCAATCTCGTTTTCCACCTGAAATTATTCAATCATTCACTCAAGCAGTTTTAATCAAGAATCTACTATGTGCTAAATTTTTATTAAGGACAGTGGGTATTGGGAATACAGAAGTAAACAAAGTTCTTAATTTCATGGAGCTTACATTTAAGAGGGAGACAAATAAATATATGTAAGACCAGGTATGGTGGCTCACACCTGTAATTGTAGCATTCTGGGTGACTGAGGCGGGAAGATCACTTGACCTCAGGAGTTTGAGAGCAGTCTGAGCAAGAGTGAAACCCCAACTCTACCAAAAATAGAAAAAAATTAGCTGGGACATGGTGGTACCAGTTACTTGGGAGGCCGAGGCAGGAGGATCACTTGAGCCTAGGAGTTTGAGGCTGCAGTGAGCTATGATGATGCCACTGCACTCTAGCTAGGGTGACAGAGCAAGACTCTTGTCTCCAAAAGAAAAAAAAAATACATACATATATATATACACACACACACACATATGCGTGCACACGTGTGTGTGTGTGTGTGTGTGTGTGTGTGTGTGTGGTGGTGTTAAGAGCACTGAAGAAAGGCTGGGTGCGGTGGCTCACACCTGTAATCCTAGCACTCTGGGAGGCCGAGGCGGGCGGATTGCTCAAGGTCAGGAGTTCGAAACCAGCCTGAGCAAGAGCGAGACCCCGTCTCTACTATAAATAGAAAGAAATTAATTGGCCAACTAATATATATAGAAAAAATTAGCCGGGCATGGTGGCGCATGCCTGTAGTCCCAGCTACTCGGGAGGCTGAGGCAGGAGGATTGCTTGAGCCCAGGAGTTTGAGGTTGCTGTGAGCTAGGCTGACGCCATGGCACTCACTCTAGCCTGGGGAACAAAGTGAGACTCTGTCTCAAAAAAAAAAGAGCACTGAAGAAAAATAAAACAGAAGAATGAAGAATGGCCTATTTTCTTTTTTCCTTTTTTTTTTTTGAGACAGAGTCTCGCTTTGTTGCCCAGGCTAGAGTGAGTGCCATGGCGTCAGCCTTGCTTACAGCAACCTCAAACTCCTGGGCTCAAGCAATCCTTCTGCCTCAGTCTCCCGAGTAGCTGGGACTACAGGCATGGCGCCACCATGCCTGGCTAATTTTTTTCTATATATATTAGTTGGCCAAGAATGGCATATTGAATGAGAATGGAAGCACTTCCTATTATGTACTTTCTTATTGTTTTTCCCTACTAGAATATAAACCTATGTTCCTTCGCTATCACCAGTGGTAGAACAATGCCTAGAACAAGTGTATGGGAGGATAGACAAACACTGGGATTCATCTGCCAAATTCATAAATACTCTATAGCAATCTAGTAAGAAATGCCTTGCCTCCTTGGTCCAGCTGAAGAAATAAGAAAATTATTTGACAGGTAGCTGTAGAACAAAGTGGAAACCCAGAAGTGTCTCAATTGATTTTATAAGAGAATAACTGGCAGCCAGGAATTAATAAACAACTAGTTCTATCCAGGCTACTACATATCATTTTGGGATTGTATTAGTTAGCTCAGGCTGCCATTAACAAAAGACCACAAACTGGATGGCTTAAACAATAGAAATTTAGTTTTTCACAGTTCTGGAGGCTAAAAGTCAAAGATCAAGGTGCCATCTGGGTTGGTTTCTGGTGAGGCTTTTCTTCCTAACTTGTGGATGACTGCCTTTTTGCTGTGTCCTCACATGGCCTTTCCTGTGTGCATATTGAGGAGAAAGGAGAATCTCTGCTGTCTCTTCTTGTTCTTCTTCTCTTTTTTAATAAGGATACCAGTCATTTTAGATTAGAGCCCTAACCTTAAGACCTCATTTAACCTTAATTACCTTCTGAATGCCCCTATCTCCAAATACAGTCACTTTGAAGTTAGGGCTTCAACACAGGAATTTTGTTAGTACACAATTCACTCCATAACAGGGTCATAAACATTACATGTTATTAATTTTATGTATGTATCCTGTCTGTGAACACAACTGTTTCATTTTTTTCTGATATGATACGTAATGAGGCTAATACTGAAATCGTGGGAACATAGCGGGCTCAGCTTCGGTATGCACCTTGGAAGGCAAAGTTAAGAATGGGGCCTGGGGGGAAAAGACAGTTTTCCCAGGACTGGAAGTACCCCTGGTCATTAACCATGGCCTTGTTTGTTGTAGGTACTTATTACTTGTTGCATGATGAGACAAGTTGGGAATGTAGTCAAAGTTAGTTTCTTTTTTCCATTGCTTCTTATTCCAATGAAAGGCACAGGATCACTACCACTCAGCTAGCTTAGCCCCAAGCTCTACCTTTTGCCTTCCTAGGCTAAAGCCCCCTGCTGAGACCACCCATGGCAAATGGTGACACTTTTTAAAATGTGCCCTTGATCCCTGATTTTAAAACCTGTTGTTTAGATTACTGTCGCCCACAAAATCTAACAATCATAACGGTATGACCCATAGTCAATTTTCAAACACTGAAGTCCTTTTCTTGTCCATCTTGGACTTTATGCAGGAAATACATAACTTCCCCAGGTGGTGACGATAATGAGATGAAACTACTTTCCCCTAAGTCTTCTTTATTGTTACAACGTTGTTAATATCATAAATAAAATTTGGAGGCAAAAGAAAATGGAGAAATCAGAAACCACACTTTTACCTTATTCAGTATTTTTTAAACTGACAAACACGCAAAAGCAGCATCAGTAAGTCAAAGAGCTGTGGTCCAGCTCCACCTTCCCCCATCTGCAGAGGTATAAAAACAGAACCAACATCCGCCTAGAACTGATGCCCAAACTCAAGTCTACCTCCGCGACTGGAGAGGCAGCGCGATTGGCGCTGGCACATTCTCTAGAAACGCCTCACCACGTTCTGCGACGAGGCCGGAAGTGACGCAAAATCTGCGACGCCAGTGCTTGCCTTGGCTGCAGCCTGAGCCCGGCTTCAGTCGCTCCAGGCACAGCGGACTTTCCTCGGATGGTTGCAGCAGAGGGATCATGACGGGGAAGAAATCTTCCCGGGAGAAACGTCGCAAACGTAGCAGTCAGGAGGCAGCCGCGGCGCTCGCGGCCTCAGACCTCGTGCCCGCCCTTGCCAGCGGCGGCAGTGGAAGCACCAGCGGCTGCGGGAGCGTCAGCTGCTGTGGGAACGCCAGCTTCAGTGGAAGTGTCACCGGTGGTGGGAGCGGGGGCAGCTGCTGGGGCGGGAGCAGTGAGCGTCGGAAGCGGAGGAGCACCGACTCATCCTCCAGCGTCTCGGGCTCTCTGCAGCAGGTGCGTGCGCGGCACCCCCTCTGGCCGCTTGTCCCCGAGCTGCTATTTCGGAAGAAGGCTGGGTACTGGCGGGATAGAGTGCCGGCTGGAGCCAACTAATAACTGCGGCAGTCCCGAGTGTTCACTGGTGCTTGAGGTTGATAGTCCTAAATTCTGGCGAACCTTTCACTCTCATGTCTTGAACTTCTAGTTTCTGGATTTACTGATCAGCTAACTTTTTTTTTTTTTTTAATCTTTTGGCCCCTTCCAATTCTGTGATCTCAGTCTCCTTGAAAAGTATAGGTTGGAAGCTAGTTTTCATTGCCCTGGGGAACCAGACACTTTACTTCTGTCTTGGCCTTCACCTTTTGGTAGATTATGGTTAACTCCACATTGCAGATGAGAAAATTGAGGCCCAAAGAGGTTAAGGAACTTTACCCAAGGTCACAGTTTGTTAATAGCTCCTAGACTTGAATTCGATATCTGGCTCTACAAAAGCCATGCCATTATGCGCCATCAAACTGCCAAGATACCGCTCTCCTAAAGAATAGTTTATAATTTATTATAAAACAAATGAATGAATTATATACTTTAAATTCATTAAATACAGAAATCAAGGGAAAAGCGTGAAGTCCCCCTTCGTGTTTCTGCATTAATGGTTTGTTATGCAGTCTCTTTTTGTTAGCCTTTGATCTGTATATTTAAGTTCCTACACCTAAACTTAAGTGTCATATTCCCCCTATCGAATACCACTGCATTGTTATGATAGGTTTCTTTTTATATGTGGTATATTTTTTAGTGACTGCCTGGTATTCCATTATGTCTTTATTAGTGAATATTTAGGTTTCCAGTTTTTGTTATTACCGTATGAAAACAAACACTTTTGTACATATATCTTGTGTAAGAGTTATGTTAGGATAGAGTTTTAGAAGTGAAATTGCTGGGTCAAAGTTTATGCGCTTAAAAAAAAACTTGGTAGGTGTCACCAGATACTTTCCAAAATTCAAATACTTTTCTGATTTGTAGTCCAAACAGTATCTATATAAGAGAATGCCCATTTTTGCAAATCTTCACTAACATTTGATAATACATTTTTTTAAAAGGTTGCCAGACTAATAGGTCAAATTAATATTGTTTTAATTTATATTTGTATGATTAATAGTGAGATTGATCATTGTTATATTTTTATATGCCATTTAATTTCTTCTTATATAATTTTCTGTACATATCCTCTGCCCATTTTTCTCTTTGGTGATTTTCAGCTTTTCATTGATAGGGTTCTAATATCTTTTCATAAAATCTTGATTCTAATTCTTTGTGTGGAGTATATTGCAAATGTTATGACTTGTTCAGCATATACTGAATTGAAGCCTTTGATTTCTTTCTAGTCAAAGTTAATATTTTTCTTTGCCATCTAGATTTTGTGTGTTGTTTAGAAAGGTCTTTCGTATTCCAGGATCATACAGGATTATAAAAGTATTTTGTGTCTTCTAATGCTTTTTTTTTTTTTTTTTTTGAGACAGGGTCTTGCTTTATTGCTGGGGCTAGAGTCATGTGGCAGCATCATAGCTCACTGCAACTTCAACCTCCTGGGCTTAAGCAGTCTTCCCAACTCACCCTCCCTAGTAGCTGAGACCACAGGCACCACGATGCCCAGCTAATTTTTAAATTTTTTGTAAAGACAGGGTCTCACTATGTAGCTCAGGCTGTTCCTAAACTCCTGATATCAAGCAATCCTCCTGCCCCAACCTCCCAAAGTGCTGGGATTACAGATGTGAGCCACTATGTCTGGCCTCTTTTAATGCTTTTTAACATTGCATTTTAAAATTAGTAGTTGTGGAAGCTTAGACGTCCATTTATTTTTATATATTTTCTTGTTCCTAGCTATACTATTTATTATTAGTTTGAAATTGATTTTCAAAAAAATTTTTGTTAATAATGAGTTCTGTCTCGTTTTTTGGAACTACTATTTTTTTTGTTTGTTTTTTGCATTACCCAGGACTTCTAGTGTAGTATTGAACAGTAGCAGTGATAATAGGCATTCTTTTCAATCTTTTTTAGTGGGAACGTTTCTAATGTTCCAGCAATAAGTATATTTGTCATAGGTTTTGAAAAATGCT
Source organism: Microcebus murinus (assembly GCF_040939455.1). Lineage (NCBI taxonomy): Eukaryota > Metazoa > Chordata > Mammalia > Primates > Cheirogaleidae > Microcebus > Microcebus murinus. The sequence goes on along the minus strand of NC_134115.1, from coordinate 51,883,590 downwards.
TTTGATCAGGTAGGGAAATTTTCTTCAATTTCTAGTTTACTGGAGGTCGTAAAGTTTTATCAGATGGTTTTCTGGCAGTCTGTTGAGATGATCACATAGTTTTTGTCCTTTAATTAGATAATGTAGTTTTATTGATAAATGACTGATAAATTAGTTGATGTTGAATTGTCCTTGCAGTCTTGGGATAAATTCTATTTGGTTTGTTGGGTTGGTTTGTTGTACTTGGCTGGAATTTAATATTCTTACTTTGGTGTAAATGTTTCTAAGTTAGATCATCTTACGGTTGTTTGTTTGTTTGTTTGTTTGAGACAGAGTCTCACTCTGTTGCCTGAGCTACTGTACTGTGGCGTCAGCCTAGCTCACAGCAACCTCAAACTCCTGGGCTCAAGCAATCCTTCTGCCTCAGCCTCCCAAGTAGCTGGGACTACAGACAATGTGCCACCATGCCCGGCTAACATCTTACAGTTTTTATTTTTGTTATGGATTGAGTTGGGAGGCTTTGTATTTTTTGGTGTGTTCCAGAAGATTATATATCTTCTTTTCAAATATTTGTCAGAACTTGGCCATTGGGTCATTCAGCTGTCTGGATGTGGTGGGTTTTTTTTTTTTTTTTTTTTTTTTTTTTTTTTTTTTAGACAGAGTCTCACTTTGTTGCCCAGGCTAGAGTGAGTGCCGTGGCGTCAGCCTGGCTCACAGCAACCTCAATCTCCTGGGCTCAGCGATCCTACTGCCTCAGCCTCCCAAGTAGCTGGGACCACAGGCATGCGCCACCATGCCCGGCTAATTTTTTGTATATATATTTTTAGTTGATCAATTAATTTCTTTCTATTTTTGGTAGAGACGGGGTCTCGCTCAGGCTGGTTTCGAACTCCTGACCTTGAGCGATCCGCCCGCCTCGGCCTCCCAAAGTGCTAGGATTACAGGCGTGAGCCACCGCGCCCGGCCTATGTGGTGGGGGTTTTTTAGGGGTGTTTTTTTTTTTTTTCTTTTTTGTTAAACTCTGTTTAAAAAAAAATCCTGTAATAGTTGTAGATCTATTCGCTTATTCCACTCGTTCTAGATTCAGTTTTGGATATCACTATTCTTATCTTAAATGGTTTCTGTATATCTCTATCATCTATCATGATGGGGACACAAATGACATTAAGTATTGAAAACATTTGCTTACAGAACTAAACCTAACTTCTTCTAATGAAAAATAAGTGTATTTATGAGGAAGAAAAAGTTGTTGCATATTAGGGATGTCAGTAAACATCTCAAACTTTTGAGAGTGCCATGATTCACCCATTTCACCTTTACAGTTAGGTGGTTTGGGGTTGTACAGCCATCTCTACAGTCAATTTTAAAATATTTTCATCACTCCAAAAAGAAACCTTAGGTGTACCTTTTAGCTATCATCCTTAACACTCACTCCCACCCCCAGGTAATCACTGATTTATTTCTTTTCTCTACAGATTTATAGGTTTCCCTGTTCTGGACATTTTATATGAATGGAATCATATAATGTATGGTATTTTGTGTCTGGCTTGTTTCACTTAGCATGTTTTCAAGATTCATCCATATTTTAGCACATAGGTTCATTCTTTTGTAGCACAAAAGTTCATGCCTTTTTATGGCCGTGTAATATTTCATTGTGTGGCTATACCACATTTCGTTTCCATTTATCACTTAATAGACATTTGGGTTGTGTTTACTTTTTGGCTATTATAACTAGCACTTCTATGAATATTTGCATGTAAGTTTTTTTGTGGACATATGGTTACATTTCTCTTGGGTATATATCTAGGAATGGAGTTGTTGGGTCATCTGATAACTTTTTGAGGAACTGACAAGCTGTTTTATTTACAAAGTAGATGTAGCATTTTATGTTCCCACTAGCAATGTATAAGGGTTCCAGTTTCTCTACATTATTACTTTGGAAGCCATTAGAACAAGACTTGACCTTTACTTTTTCAGTCTAAATATCATAGTATTCGTTAAAACTAGCCCATTTTTAAACTGATTTTTAAACAATTCCATTAAAAGATATAACAAACCTACCTGACCTGTATGGTCAAGGATGATTTTCCTGGGGAAATGACTTTTGAATTGCTATTGGAAGTATCTGAATCTGTTGTTAATCTTGTGAGTATAGTGTGGTAGAGGAAGTGGGGAGGAAAGACTGCCTCAGGCAGAACATTATGCAAAAGCTTTGACTGTAGGAGCTGGAGGGAGGAGAACAGGTTATATTTGAGTAATTCAAAGACGATTGTTCTGTCCTGAACACAAAGAATGAGCATGAAGGGCCAGGTAGGCCATATTACCAAAAGAACAATAGGAAGTCATTGAAGGGTTTTAAACAAGAATGAATGAGTAAATATACATTTTATAAAATGCATTCTGCTAATACTATACAAAACAGAGACCTCAGATGAGATGCAGAGATTACAGTTAAATGGCTGTTAATGTAATCCAGGCAAAGATCATGGTAGTTTGGACCAGGATTATGACAGTAGATTGAGAAGGACAGGATAGATCTGGAAAAGCAAAGTTACAATTGACAAAAATGTCCTAAATTACTGATATTATATTACTTGGTAACTTCGAACATGATTAAATAATGCAAAGTTTTTTTTTTAATGGTAATAGCTCCTGGAAAGCATAATAACTTTACTGCATAATATTTGTAACATTTTTACTGCCATTCCATTTCTTTCTATTAATTTAAGTAGAATGACATTGCATATGCAAAGCTTTTGGGTAAATGGCTACCTGAAGGAATATCCTAATTCTTCAGAAGTCTAAAATTGTAGGAAATTCTTCGATATTAGATATATTTTCATTTGTATGTTCTGAAATATTATCTCTTTCCTTGATAGCTACCCCTTGAGTTAATTGCAGTGTGGAGAGTAAATACTGAAAAAATCGAATATTCTTTCTCTTGTTTTAGATAAGTAACTGCAAACAAAGAATTTGGGAATTTTAAATGAAGAATTTATTAAATGAATATATTCTATATATTTTAAGTAGTATTATTTAATGGTTCTTTATTCTTTTAACTTTAGGAAACCAAGTATCTTTTGCCAACTTTGGAAAAAGAATTATTCTTGGCAGAACACAGTGACCTTGAAGAAGGTGGACTGGACCTGACTGTGTCATTGAAACCAGTTAGTTTCTATATATCAGACAAAAAAGAAATGCTTCAACAGTGCTTCTGTATTATAGGAGAGAAGAAGTTACAGAAGATGCTTCCTGATGTGTTAAAGGTGCTTCATTACATGTATTATCAGATATATAGGCATATATTGAAATACAACCTTCTGTAGTAATCCTTTTACTCACAGCAGTCTATAATTGGATATTTTCACCTAAAACAAGCTTCTTGAAAAGATATAAAAAAGGGATTTTGGAGAACCATGAACAGATTTGTATATTTAAAAATTTGCTAAGAAAAATGCTTAGGCAAGAAATTTCTTGACGCTAGGGAAATAATTCTGTTAAATACAGGCAATGGTAGTAACTAAATTGAAGGTGTAATGAAGCTTTCTGGTGCTTTAAGAAATAATATGATATTCTGCTGTGTAACAAAACACAACAATGGTTGGCAATAGCTTATATTTCTTTAAATTTACAAGTGTTTTTATATATTTATTTTTAAAAATTATTTAGGGGCCGGGCGCTGTGGCTCACGCCTGTAATCCTAGCTCTTGGGAGGCCGAGGCGGGCGGATTGCTCAAGGTCAGGAGTTCAAAACCAGCCTGAGCAAGAGCGAGACCCCGTCTCTACTATAAATAGAAAGAAACTAATTGGCCAACTGATATATATATATATAAAAAAAAAGTAGCCGGGCATGGTGGCGCATGCCTGTAGTCCCAGCTACTCGGGAGGCTGAGGCAGGAGGATCGCTTGAGCCCAGGAGATTGAGGTTGCTGTGAGCTAGGCTGACGCCACGGCACTCACTCTAGCCTGGACAACAAAGTGAGACTCTGTCTCAAAAAAAAAAAAAAATTATTTAGGGAAATATATGTTATTCTGATTTGATAATTGTGGAAATAGGCTTTGGAAAAGTTAAACCCAAGATCATATATCTAATGTTTATAGAGCCAGGACTTGAATATTTAAACCTTTAGGATAATTATCTAACGTAAATATACTACTATTAAGAATGCCTGGGAAAATGACTTACTCTTTAATTTGTTCTTTCATAATAAGCATGACTTTATTTCCACTAAATCCCTAAAATGTTCACATACTAACTGACAGTTTTTCAGATTTCATCCCATGAAAAGATTTATGTGAATCTACTTTAGGCTTTAATTTGTTTTATTAAGATTTTGCTAACTGGAAATTTTTGTGATTGCAATTTTCCAGTTTACATTGGAGCTGTATTACATAAATGCCTTTTCTTTTTTTAATGTCATTTGCTTTAGAACTGTTCAATAGAAGAAATTAAAAAACTGTGCCAGGAACAGTTAGAGCTTCTGTCTGAAAAAAAAATCTTGAAGATTCTTGAGGGTAAGATGCATATTTGTACATTCTGAGAATTTATTAGTTAATACTATTAATATATTCAGCATAAATCCTGTGGTATTCTTTCTCTTACTTGGATATTACTTTAATTTCATTATTGGATATTCATTGAAGAGTAGTTTTACTTCTATTTGTACTGAGAAATATAGTTTATATATCAGAATGGCATTTCAAGAGTAGACTTGATGTATAGTTTTTCCAAAACAACTGTATAGGTAAGAGCATAAGTAATAAAATGAAATAACAAAATTTACCAAAAATTAACTATTGAGAAGGCAAAGATTTTCCTTAAAATAATTTTTTAGGGCTGGGTGCTGTGGCTCACACCTGCAATCCTTGCATTTAGGGAGGCCAAGGCAGGAGGGTTGCTTGAGCTCAGGAGTTCAGGACCAGCCTGAGCAACATAGTGAGACCCATCTATACAAAATAATAGAAAAATTATTGGAGCATAGTTGTGTGTGCCTGTAGTCCCAGCTACATGGGAGGCTAAGGTGGGAGGATTGCTCGAGCTTAGGAGTTTGAGGTTGCAGTAGGCCGTGAGCTATGAGCTAAAAAAAATTTTTTTTTAAATTTTCTGCTTTATAATTTTTATATAATAGCTTTTAGTTACCAGTTACACACTGTTTCTGCTCTAAAAAGACCCACATGCAGAGATTGAATAATTCCTTGCAATTTGCCAACATTTATATGTCTGCCTGAAGCATGATTACTCTTTGTGATACTGATACCTTTAGAATTTTGGATTTTCAGCCATTTTTTTCTTTTGGAACTTTGCAAGGATTTTAGCATTAGCATCACAGAAGAAGAAACAAAAAATGGAGGCTTTCACTTTCCAGAGATAACTTCATTTTTAAATATAAAATGGATTTATGGAATTTTGTAACTCTGGAACAGATGTATACGTATGTGTATAGTGTGTAAGTATATATATGCACATTATTGGTGTGTATGTGTGTATATATATATATAGATAGATAGATAGATAGATAGATAAAGATAGATATTCTTGTGTATTTATATAGATAATGGGAAGGCAATGAGAAATACCTAATAAGGCATTGAAAAAACTCATTTTTTAAATAAAAGCAATTAAAAAGGTAATCTTTTAACAACTATAAAGTTCCTTAATGTGCATCACTTTTAAAGATGAGTTTTTTTTATGCAATGATTAAATCATTTTTAATTTTTTTTTCTGTAAGCATGCTTTTAATAATTTCATTTATTAGGTGACAATGGACTGGACTCTGATGTGGAAGAGGAGGCAGATGATGGCTCTAAGATGGGATCTGATTTAGTCAGTCAGTGAGTTAAAAAAATCTTCATTTTTATTTCAGAATTTCTTTGTTACTCCTTTGGTGATTTCTTATGTCAAGGATGTGATTGTTTTTCTGTGTATTATTTATAAAATAATGTGGTATAAAAGGATTGATTTGTTTACTTATTATGATTGGTCCTTTTGGTATATATGAGGATGGACTTAAATGCTTTTAGGATTAAGATGATTTTCTTGGCCAGGTGGTGGCTCATGCCTGTAATCCCAGTACTTTGGGAGAATTGCTTGCTCAGGAGTTCAAGACCAGCCTGAACAAGAACATGACCCTGTTTCCAAAAAAGAAAAATTAGCCATGCATAGTGGTGCGTTCCTGTAGTCCCAGCTACTTGGGAGGCTGAGGCAGGAGAATCGCTTGAGCCTCCAGCAATTGAATCACAGGAGTTTGAGGTTGCAGTGAGCTGTGATGACACCATTGCACTCTAGCCTGGGCAACAGAGTGAGACACTGTCTCAAAAATAAAAAAAAAAAACAAAAACATTTTCTTAAACTACTATACATAGATATAGAACAATAGCAATGTCATCCTGAAGCAGAATTATAGCTCTTGTTTGGATTTTAAATATACTATTCATAATACCCACTATTTATTTTTATTTTGTTTTGTTTTGTTTTAATTTATATTATGTCAGTGTCTTACTCTGTTGCCCAAGTTGCAATGTGGTGGCACCATGACAGCTCACTGTAGCCTTGATCTCCTGGGCTCAAACAATCCTCCTGCCTTAGCCTCCCAAGTAGCTAGGATTATAGGTATGCGCCACCATGCCAGGCTAATTTTTAAAATTTTATAGAGATGGAGTCTTTAGGTATTTTGCCCAGGCTGGTCTTGAATTCCTGGCCTCTAGCCATTTTCCCACCATGGCCTCCCAAAGTGCTGGGATTATAGGTGTGAACCACTGCACCCATCCCTACTGTTTTCTATTTATTTTATTTTATTTTTATTTTATTTTATTTTATTTTATTTTATTTTTATTTTTATTTTTTTTACTCTGTTGCCTGGGCTAGGGCATCAGGGTAGCTCACAGCAACCTCAAACTACTCCTGGGCTAAAGCTATCCTTCTGTCTCAGCCTCCCGAGTAGCTGGGACTACAGGCATGTGCCACCATGCCAGGCTAATTTTTTCTATATATTTTAAGTTGGCCAGTTAATTTTTTTCTATTTTTTTTTTTTTTTAGTAGAGACAGGGTCTCTTGCTCAGGCTGGTCTTGGTCTTGAACACCCAAGCTCAAACAGTCTGCCCACCTTGGCCTCCCAGAGTGCTAGGATTACAGGCATGAGCCACCGCGTCCGGCTGAATTCTTCTACATATATATTAATGTTAGGTGATAATAACCTCATTTTACAGATGAGATAGCAAGGTTCATTTTATACAGGTATACATATTATACCTATAAGTGTATATAATTTGATTATTGTGATAAAAATGCCTGTGGTTTTGGGATACTGACTAATCAAGAAGCAACATGTCAATTATTATTTTTCTGCTCTATCAGTGCATATCAAACTTTAATCCACTAATTTTAGCATTTGTTGGTGATTTTTGCCTAAAATAATTGTTTTGGTAGTTTCCAGTCTTTCTTTGCAAAGCTTGGCACTTTTCCTGAAGAATAAAAAAAGATTTGTGCTACAAGTAGTAGTAGCACAAATAAGAAGAGATTACCAGAGGCAGTAGTATAAATAAATAGTACATATTTTAGCTGAAATCTAGAATTCTTTCATTTCTAATAGAATACTTGTGGATAGGCTGAGTGCAGTGACTCAAACCTGTAATCCTAGCACTTTGGGAGGCTAAAGTGGGAGGATCATTGAGGCCTGTAGATCAAGACCAGCCTAAGCAACTTAGTGAGACCCCTGTCTGTACAAAAAATTAAAAAATTAGCTGGGTGTGGTGGCATAGGCCTATAGTCCCAGCTACCTGGGAGGCTGAGGCAGGAGGATCACTTGAGCTCAGGAGTTTGAGGTTGCAGTGAGCTATGATAATGCCATTGTACACTATGCCTTGGCAGTTTTTTGAGACCTTGTCTCAAAAAAAAACAAGAATGCTATTGGGTATCACTAAAAAAGGACAATTTTTTTTTTTTTTTTTTTAATAGAGTTAGGCTCTCCCTTTGTTACCGAGGCTGGAATGTAGTGGCATGATCATAGTTCACTGCAGCCTGGAACTCTTGGGCCCAAATAATTCTTCCGCCTCAGCCTCTAGAGTAGTTGGGACTACAGGTATGTACTACCCAGCTAATTTTTTTATTTTTTGTAGAGACAGAGGTCTCACTATGTTACCCAGGCTGATCTTGAACTACTGGCCTCAAGTGATCCTTCCACCTTAGCCTCCCAAAGTGCTGGGATTACAGGCATGAGCCACTGTGACCAGCCATACAAGAACAATTTTATGTTACAATTGTAGAGAGCTTCAAATTATCTACCTCTACTGAAGCATTGAAAAGCTAGCACTATATTGCTTGGCTGCCTCATCATAATCAGATTTTGGTCATTACATACACCTTACTTAGGAATGCCATAGGGTGATTTATATCTTTAAAACAATAGAAAATGTGTACATTTTTAATGTCTTACTATTTGCTTTCCTTCAAAATACTTAGCTTGAGGGGCAGGGCATGGTAGCTCCTGCTTGTAATCCTAGCACTCTGGGAGGCCGAGGCAGGAGGATCGTTTGAGCTCAGGAGTTTGAGACCAGCCAGAGCAAGAGCGAGACCCCGTCCCTACTAAAAATAGAAAGAAATTAGCTGGACAACTAAAACTGTATAGAAAAAATTAGCCAGGTATGGTGGTGCATGCCTGTAGTCCCAGCTACTTGGGAAGCTGAGGCAGTAGGATTGCTTGAGCCCAGGAGTTTGAGGTTGCTGTGAGCTAGGTTGACTCCATGGCACTCTAGCCCAGGCAACAGAGTGAGATTCGATCTCAAAAAACCCCCAAATAAATAAATAAAATAGAAAGGAAAAAATGAAACTGTCCCTATTCACCGCAGACATGACCATCTATGTAGAAAATTTCAAGGAATCTACAAAAAAAACCAACAAAACCTAGAATGCATGTGATAGAATATGACGTCTCCTAGAGATATCCAAGTCCTAATTCCCAATATTTGTGAATTTATATGTTAATTTATTAATTTATATGTTAATTTGCTTAAGTATGTACATGTAAAAACCAGAAGGGACTCTACTGGTATGTTAAGGATTTTAAGATTGAAAAATTATCCTAGATTATCAAGGTGGGACCAGTATAATAAGGATCCTTATATGAGGTAGTAAAAAGATCAAACAGAAAGAGATGGATGATTGAAACAGAGAGAGGAATGACATACTTTGAAAGTGGAGGAAGGAGTCGCAAGCTAAGGAATGTAGGTAGCCTTTTAAAAGGTGGAAAAGACAAGGAATAGATTTTCAAGGAATACAATACGACCTACACCTTGATTCTGGTTCCCTAAGACTCTTTTTGGACTTAAAACCTTCAGAACTGTATGAAAATAAATGTTGTTTTAAGGCACCAAATTGTGGTAATTCGTTAGAGTTTATCCTTGCTATCAACTGAGACATACACCTTTATTTTTTTAATGAAAAAACAATTTCAGATGTGTCTAGATAAAGCAATCTGTTATTAAAAATATATGAAAAATTGGATGTTTTCTTTTAATGGGCAACCTATGCTCTTTTATCGTATATGTGTATGGTAGGTATTTAATATGCCATATATATGTTAATTGCCTTATAACCCATTAAAGATTTTAAGGTACAATATATTCAAATTGTATTTCTCCTCTAAGATTAGCTTTCAAATATGTTTTTCTTTCCAAACTTCTCTGATGTCTATTGCTGTTTAAAATATTGTATGTTTACTCTGATCTAACATTAAAATAGCTCTTTTGTACTACTAAAAATAACAAGAAAATAGTAGTTAAAAGAAATTTGTGACAGCATGCTACTTTGAAACTTAATGAGTGTTAACTTATGATAGTTTTAATGGGCATAAGATTTAGGAACTTTGAAGATTCAACATCCATAGTGTCTAAATATCTTCATTTTTTAAAAAGGTGAGAAAAGTGATCTCATGGAGGTAGTAAATAGAATGGTGGTTACCAGGAAGGGAGGGGTAATACGGAGGGTTAAGGAGGGGTTGGTTAATGGGTACAACGATATATGGAAGGAATAAGTTCCAGTGTTCGATAGCACAATAGGGTGACTCTAGTTAACAATAATATATATTTTATTCAAAATAGCATAGAAGATTTGGGAAGTTCTCAGCACAAAGAAGTGATTAATGTTTAAGGTGATGGATATCCCAGTTACCCAGATTTGATCATTACACATTGTATGCTTGTATCAAAGTATCACATGTACTCCATAAATATGTACAACTATTAATATATATCCATAAAAATTTTAAAAATAAAAGTGAAGACTGGGATTGTCACCTTAGGAAAGCAAATGAGCAAATTTGTATTGCAGGTAGTCTAAAAACTTTATCATGTATAATTTTTGTAGTGTTTTAAAACTATTAAGAATTGTGATAAGATTTGTAAAAGTTACAGATTAAGATAAATTGCTTAACAGCAACAACAACAATTTTAAGTAAAGTAATATGGAGGCCTGAAATTACAAGTGCTGTTTCCATTTGGGCTGAATAGAAAGATTTTATTGTAGTTAAAATAGCACTAAAACTGAGAACGGGTATTAGTTTGGCCTATATATGTTAGATGATTATGCTCTAAAGAATGTGTTTATAATGAAATTTAAGTCTTGAATAGTGCAATAAAATAGTCAGGGTTGAGATTTTATCTGTAAAGAATAAAGGAATAAATACTTCAGGGAAATCTTAGCAGTGCTTTAGAATTGCTCTCTATATTATCTTTTTATGAATTTTAAATGAATATGCTTTTACTGAGTGATATTGAGGGAGATTTAAGTGTTAATGAAGCTGGATTTTCCTAAAGATGATAAGTGGTGTTGAGATGATATCACAGTTCTAGAAGAATCTAGGTTCTCAAAACAAGTTATACTACAAAGTAGGTTCTGTATGAATGTTCTGAAGCTATTGTTCCTAGCCACTGCTACTTTCTTAAGCATAGGATGGGTGTGTTCTAAATTAGTTATCAAATTCTAATTTTGAATGATTAACTTAAAAAAAATAAGATACTCATAAATAGGCCTTAGATTTAGGCAGTATGTATAAATTGAACCATTTTGTTTTTACTAAAATATGTAAATATCTAATAAAATCTACAGGGAATTGTTTTGTAAAGTAAATAGCCCTTGGATAGGAATTATTTTTAAATCTGTGTTATCTGTTTTGAAAATCTGAAATGTGAATGTTTTTGTTTAAAATAGAATAAGTGTGTATTCTTAAATTATAAAATGGTTAAAAAGAGCTAGTTGTTGTCATCTAGTTAGTTACTACTTGAAGTGTACTGGTTACTAATTACTGGTTTTTAGTACACTGTACTAGGTTTGTTTCTTAAATAGCCCCACAAGTTATTCCATTCTTCATAGGGTTTCTTGTATACTACTGTTTATAGTCAGGTTAGGCACTTTAGAGAATATTAAATTTCAAGAACATAGTGCATAAATGTAGGGGGCTTAATGACTGCTTTGTAGTTAGATGTTTTATTCTTGAAAACATTGGGCTATTCTTCTGGCTTGATCAGTTTTATTATTGAGAGCAGCAACTAGGGTTGTATGACCACTCTTTTTTTTTTTTTTTTTTTTTTGAGACAGAGTCTCACTTTGTTGCCCAGGCTAGAGTGAGTGCCGTGGCGTCAGCCTAGCTCACAGCAACCTCAAACTCCTGGGCTCAAGCGATCCTTCTGCCTCAGCCTCCCGAGTAGCTGGGACTACAGGCATGCGCCACCATGCCCGGCTAATTTTTTATATATATATCAGTTGGCCAATTAATTTCTTTCTATTTATAGTAGAGACGGGGTCTCGCTCTTGCTCAGGCTGGTTTTGAACTCCTGACCTTGAGCAGTCCGCCCGCCTCGGCCTCCCAAGAGCTAGGATTACAGGCATGAGCCACCGCGCCCGGCCATGTATGACCACTCTTGCTGAACCCTAGTAGTGGTATGTGGTAAAACTCTTGCTGTTTATTAGTTTAATAAACTTTCATATGTATATAGAGTTACACAGCCCATCCAATTATATAGCCCAATTGAAAACCAGAGATTAGCAGCTGCTGTTAGTTTTTCTATTGAGCTATAACGCAGCTACTCACCACCTTTTGTTTTTAATAAGGGGAAAACGTCCATGTACTTTTTGATGAGTTGAAGCTGTCCAGTGGGTTCAGCTCATCTGTCATTAGAATGCTAAGAATTTGATTTGTTTCAATTCAACTAGCATATATTCCTTGAATATGTATGCATAAATAACTTTCAGAGGGGCAATGGTATTCAGCCAAATGCTAAACTCTCTCAATAAGCGGAAACAAACTGAACTTTTTGGGAATAAAAGAGTTCTTCATAAACTGCTATTATTAAATTTGAATGCAAAGTTTTTGAATAAAATTTACAGTGCTCTAGAGAACTGGATTAGTGGTCAGCATAAATCTAAGAAGTATTTTTCTCATTGGATGAAAAAAAAGGCCTCAGGTAGACCTGAGATTTTAAGCTTATTGGGAATTATACACTTAGGAAATTGACCTGTGATGTAGTCAACTCATATAGCCAGTCTGGAATGTATGGGGTTGTTATATACCTAAGTTACTTATTGGTTTAACTCTATTATGGAAAAATTTTAATATACAAAAAATAGTAGTACAATGAACCCTTGCATACTTAGCACCCATTATGTCCTCTTCCATATTATTTTATTTTATTTTATTTTATTTTTTTCTTTTAAACAAATTCAGGTGTACTCTTCCATATTATTTAAAATCCCCTCCTCCCAACTTTTCCAAATCTGATTACTTTGAAGCAACTCTTGACCTAGTTACTTTTAAATCAGAAGCAGGTAGATGCCTTTTCAGAATCTCCATAACATTGTTTAGAATGGGAGAGAGCTGCTTAGAGGCCACAGATGGGTTCTTCATTTTAGTCAAGCAGTATGATCTGCAGCTGTTTCCCTTTGGAGAACTTTGGGGGACATGGGAAACATTGTTTTCTGGTTTTGTAGCTGTCTCTACACAAAACAATTTTTGTATTCTTTGTATTACAGAAACTTAATTTTTTAATTGTCATTTAATTGTCATTTTTCCATCAGTCAATTTACTGCCTTATCCTGCTGCTCAAGCATTGGGTTAGATGATTAGCAGGTATTTTTCCATTTTTCTATTCATTCTCCATTCCTTTTTTAAAAAAATTGAAGTTTCCCTTAATCATTTAACTGATTTGTCGTATTAATTGTCCTTTCCATTTCATTTGAAAATAAATTCACTGATGTGAATTGCTTGTTAAGGACTGTTCACTAATATACCTGTGCACTTCTCCCACTATTTGAACTGTTTGTTTACCAAGAGTCACTCATGTGGTTTCCAGTGCAATTATCATAATTGTGTAATTTAGTTAAATACATAAACAGGTGAAACATTAATATGAAAAGAGTAGTTGATTAAGTTGAACGCTTTGGGCAAACTTGAGTGGCTAAGAGCTATGGTCCATTAGCTGTAGGGAAACAATAAAAGGTTTAGGGGACATTGTAGAAATATAAATGATATTTTTGTACTCCGATTTTTTTTCATTTTAACTAAGGCAAAACTAGAAATGTGGACAATGGCTTGTGTGATTATGATATGGAACTCTAGTCCATGAATTTGTATTAGAGGTAAGGCCATGGCCACATACTCAAAGATTGGTGAATTAAAGATGCATTTCTATGTTTTAGTTTAAACTAAAATGCTTAAAATTATATATGTAACTTTTCAATGTATTTCCCTGTGTTAATTAAAAAAAAATTTTAGGAAAGTAATAGTTCCTGACTCAGATAAAAGGGATTTCACTGTATGAAGACTTTTGTTTGTTTGTTTTACTTTATTGTGAAAAATATCAAGCATATAGAAAAGTAGAAAGAATAGTATAATATAATGAATTACCATATACTTATCATCTAGATCTAACAATTATTATAATTTTCCATATTTGCTTCATCTATTTTCTTGAAGGATTATCAGTAAATTGTAGATACATTAATTCTAAATATTTTTTTGAATTTCTGGAAAATAAGGACATTTTCCTACATAGTCATAATATATTTATAACACTTAACTAGCAACTAACTTTCCTGTTGTTTTGTTTGTTTTTATTAATAATTTAACTTCTTAAAGAAACCAGGTAAGCTGTCCTATGGAATATCTGACCTTACGGCTTTCTCTGATTGCTTCTTTATGGTGTTGTGACTTGTTCTTATAACCTGTGAATTTTCATGTAAGCTGGAAAGTATTTAATTTTTTGTTATATTAGTTTCCTATTGCTGCTATAACAAAACACCACATGCTTAGTGGCTTAAAACAATACAAATTTGTTCTCTTATAATTCTGGAGGTCAGTAGTTAAAATCAGTATTACTGGGCTAAAGTTAAGGTGTCAGCAGGGCTGGTTACTTCAGGAAGCTTTGAGGAAGAATTCCTTGCCCTTTTCAGCTTCTAGGTGCTTCCTTTATTCTTTGGCTTGTGGGCCCCCACCTTTTTTTTTTTTAATCTTCAAAGCATATCACTTTAGTGTCTGCTTCTGGTAACATTGCCTTTTCCTCTAGCTCTGACTCCTCTTATATCCTTATAATGACTGTGCTTACATTGGGCTCACAAGGATAATGCAAGATCATCTCCCCACCTCAAGGTCCTTAACTTAATCCTACCCACAAAGTCCCTTTTGCCACCCATATAAGCTAACATTCACAGGTTCTGGGAAGTGGAATTTGGGGGACTATTATTCAGCCTAGCACAATAAAGAAAAATATGAAGCTGAAGATAACCCTATTGACTTAAAAAAAAAAAAAGCAAAGGGCTGTGTGTATTTTTATTTATGTATGTTGTTATATATATATAAATTCAAACAGTATACTGTTGCAGCAAGTGACCAGCGATTGACCAGAACCGAGGGGCACACACAGGGTCAGAGAATCAACTTTTATTTTGCCGGAGGGCTCAGAGGGCTCACCGGTGGGCTCAGAGGGGCATACCACCAAACTCTGAGCACCACTTCCTTATTTCTCTCCAGTTTTATACACTTCTAGGGGTTACACACAATAGTAGCATCAGCCATAAACTTCACATGTATCCAGTCAGCAGTAGATTTTGCCTCATGGCCCCCGAGTGGAGGCTTTCCCTATCAATACAAAGGTTTAAAATGAAAATAGAAACTTTTCTACTTTACCTACTCATCTCACGCCATCCTCCTTCTACACTTATTTTTTCACCAAAGCAATCTGTATTTCTAAACCTTTTTTGTCCCAAGGACCCTTTTTTGGAAGTCCAGTAAAAGCCTATGGATCCTTTTTCACAATAATGCCTCTTTTTTTTATTTTTAGATAGGATCTTGCCACTATGTTGCCCAGGCATCACCTGGGCAACATAGTGGCAAGATGTGATGCCAAGATGTGATGCCATCACAGTGGCATCACCATAGCTCACTACATCCTTGAACTAGGCTCAAGTGATCCTCCTGCCTCAGCCTCTCTGATAGCTGGGACTATAGGTGTACACCACCATATTTGGCTGATTTTTTTTTTTTTCTTTTTTGAGACAGAGTCTTGCTCTGTCACTACAGATAGAGTGCAATGGTGTGATCATATAGCTCAGTACAATCTCAAACTCCTGGGCTCAAGTGATCCTCCTGCCTTAGCCTCCTGAGTAGCTGAGCCTGCAGGAACATGCCACCACACACTGCTAATATTTTCTTTTTCTTTTTTTCCATTTTTTTTTAATTTCAGCATATTATGGGGGTATAAATGTTAAGGTTATGTATATTGCCGATGCCCCCCCTCCCCCTTCGAGTCAGCGCTTCAAGTGTGACCATCCCCCAGACGTTGCATATCTCTCATTATGTTTGTATACACACATCCCTTCCTCCCCCCTCCCACCCGCCAGACACCCGAAAAATGTTATTACAATATGTCCACTTAGGTGTTGATCTGTTAATACCAATTTGCTGGTGAGTACATGTGGTGCTTGTTTTTCCATTCTTGAGATACTTCACTTAGTAGAATGGGTTCCAGCTCTATCTAGGAAAGTACAAGAGGTGTTATATCACCATTGTTTCTTAAAGCTGAGTAGTACTCCATGGTATACATATAGCACATTTTATTAATCCACTGATGTATTGATGGGCACCTGGGTTGTTTCCACACCTTTGCAATTGTGAACTGTGCTGCTATAAACATTTGAGTGCAGGTGTCCCATTTGTAGAGTGTCATTTGATCTTTTGTGTAGATGCCCAGCAGTGGAATTGCTGGATCAAATGGTAGATCTACTTGTATTGCTTTAAGGTATCTCCATATTGCTTTCCACATAGGCTGAACCAGTTTGCAGTCCCACCAGTAGTGTAGGAGTGTTCCTATCTCTCCGTATCCAAGCCAACATTTCTTGTTTGGGGACTTTTTGATTAAGGCCATTCTTACTGGAGATAAGTGGTATCTCATTGCAGTTTTTTTGTTTTGTTTTTGAGACAGAGCCTCACTTTGTTGCCCAGGCTAGAGTGAGTGCTGTGGCGTCAGCCTAGCTCACAGCAACCTCAGACTCCTGGGTTCAAGCAATCCTCCTGCCTCAGCCTCCCAAGTAGCTGGGACTACAGGCATGTGCCACCATGCCCGGCTAATTTTTTTCTGTATATATTAGTTGGCCAATTAATATCTTTCTATTTATAGTAGAGACAGGGTCTCACTCTTGCTCAGGCTGGTTTCGATCTCCTGACCTCAAGCAATCCACCACCTCGGCCTCCCAGAATGCTAGGATTACAGGACTGAGCCACGGCGCCCGGCCTTCATTGCAGTTTTGATTTGCATTTCCCTGATGATTAGAGATGTTGAGCATTTTTTCATATGTTTCTTGGCCTTTATTCTGTCTTCTTTTGAAAAATTTCTGTTCATGTCCTTTGCTTACTTTTTGATAGGGTTGTTTGATTTTTCCTTGCTGATTTTCCTGAGTTCTAAATAAATTCTAGTTATCAGCCCTTTATTGGATGTGTAGCTTGCGAAAATTTTCTCCCATTCTGTGGGTGACTGTTTGCTCTCTTGACAGTTTCTATGGCTGTGCAGAAGCTTTTAAATTTGATCAGGTCCCATTTGTTTATTTTTGTTGCTGCTGTGATTGCCTTTGGGGTCTTCTTCATAAATTCTTTGCCTAGGCTAATGTCTAGAAGAGTATTTCCAACATTTTCCTCTAGAATTCTAATAGTTTCACACCTAAGGTTCAAGTCTGTTACCCAGCATGAGTTGATTTTTGTGAGAGGTGAAAGATGTGGGTCCTGTTTCAGTCTTCTACATGTGGCTATCCAGTTTTCCCAGCACCATTTATTGAATAAGGATTCTTTTCCCCAGTGTATGTTTTTGTCTGCTTTGTCGAAGATTAGTTGGCTATATGAGGATGGTTTTATATTTGGGTTCTCTGTTCTGTTCCACTGGTCAATGCTCCTATTCTTGTGCCAATCCAAAGCTGGTTTTTTTTTTTTGTTTTTTTTTTGAGACAGAGTCTCACTCTGTTGCCCAGGCTAGAGTGAGTGCCGTGGCATCAGCCTTGCTCACAGCAACCTCAAACTCCTGGGCTCAGGCGATCCTCCTGCCTCAGCCTGCTGGGTAGCTGGGACTACAGGCATGTGCCACCATGCCCGGCTAATTTTTTCTATATGTATTACTTGGCCAATTAATTTCTTTTTTTATTGATAGTAGAGATGGGGTCTCGCTCTTGCTCAGGCTGGTTTCGAACTCCTGACCTTGAGCAATCCGCCCGCCTCGGCCTCCCAGAGTGCTAGGATTACAGGCGTGAGCCACCATGCCTGGCCTCAAAGCTGTTTTAATGACTGTAGCCTTGTAGTATAGTTTGAGATCTGGTAAATTGATACCTCCTATTTTGTTTTTATTGCCTAGGTTTGATTTTGCTATATGGGGTCTTC
This sequence comes from Microcebus murinus, assembly GCF_040939455.1. Lineage (NCBI taxonomy): Eukaryota > Metazoa > Chordata > Mammalia > Primates > Cheirogaleidae > Microcebus > Microcebus murinus. The sequence goes on along the minus strand of NC_134115.1, from coordinate 51,865,705 downwards.
TCTGCTTCCATACGAAGCGTAAAATTATTTTTTCTATATCTGTAAAAAATGATGATGGTATTTTAATAGGGATTGCATTGACTCTGTAGGTCACTTTGGGTAGTATAGACATTTTAAGGATGTTGATTCTGCCGACCCATGAACATGGTATATTCTTCTACCTGTTTACATCCTCTGCTATTTCTTTCTTCAGTGTTTCATAGTTCTCCCTGTAGAGGTCTTTTACCTCCTTAGTTAAATGTATTCCAAGGTACTTTATTTTCTTTGTTGCTATTTTGAAGAGAATTGAGTCTTTCATTTGGTTCTCACTTGTACTATTATTGGCATATATGAATGCCTCGGATTTCTGGGTATTGATTTTGTATCCTGAGACTTTACTAAATTCATTTATCAGTTCAAGGAGTCTCTTGGTTGAATCCTTGGGGTTTTCTAGGTATAATATCATGTGATCAGCAAAGAGTGAGAGTTTGTTCTCTTCTGCTCCCATTTGGATGCCCTTAATTCCGCTCTCTTATCTGATTGCGGTAGCAAGGACTTCCAGCACTATGTTGAATAGATGTGGAGATAGAGTGTAACCTTTTCTAGTTCCAGTTCTACGTGGGAATACTTTCAACTTTTCCCCATTTAGTATGATATTGGCTGTGGGTTTGTCATATATGGCTTGTATCATGTTTAGGTAAGCCCCGTCTATGCCTATTTTGTTGAGCAATCTTATCATAAAAGGGTGTTGAATTTTGTCAGATGCTTTTTCTGCGTCTGTTGAGAGGATCATATGGTCTTTGTTTTATTTTATTTTATTTTTTTATTTATTTTTTTTTTGGAGAGACAGAGTCTCACTTTGTTGTCCAGGCTAGAGTGAGTGCCGTGGTGTCAGCCTAGCTCACAGCAACCTCAAACTCCTGGGCTCAAGCGATCCTTCTGCCTCAGCCTCCCGAGTAGCTGGGACTATAGGCATGTGCCACCATGCCCGGCTAATTTTTTTTTTTGTATATATATGTTAGTTGGCCAATTAATTTCTTTCTATTTATATTAGAGACGGGGTCTCGCTCTTGCTCAGGTTGGTTTCGAACTCCTGAACTCAAACTATCCGCCCGCCTCGGCCTCCCAGAGAGCTAGGATTACAGGCGTGAGCCACCGCGCCCGGCCTGGTCTTTGTTTTAGCTTCTGTTTATATGGTGAATTACATTTATAGATTTGTGTATGTTGAACCATCCCTGCATCCCTGGGATGAAGCCCACTTGGTTGTGATGGATTATATTCTTGACAAGCACCTGGATTTGATTGGCTAGGATTTTGTTGAGAATTTTTACATTTATATTCATAAGGGATATTGGTCTGTAGTTTTCTTTTTTTGTTGCATCTTTTCCTGGTTTGGGTATCAGGGTTATGTTTGCTTCATAAAATGTGTTGGAGAGGCTTCCATTCTTCTCAGTGTTGTGTAATAATTTCTTCTGGATAGGCACCAGTTCTTCTTTGTGGGTGTGGTAAAATTCCAGTGTGAAACCATCTGTTCCAGGACTTTCTTTTTAGGAAGGTTTTTTATTGCTGTTTGAATTTCAGTACTTGATATTGGTCTGCTCAGGAATTCTATTTCTTTCTAGTTGAGCCTAGGGAGACTGTGTGTTTCTAAGAAGTTGTCCATTTCCTCCACATTTTCCAGTTTGTGTGCATAGAGGTTTTTGTAGTATTCATATATTATATCTTGTATCCCTGGGGCATCCGTTGTAATTTCTCCTTTATTGTTCCTGATGGAGCTTATTAGAGATTTTTCTTTTCTGCTTTTCATTAGTTTAGCCAATGGTGTGTCAATTTTTTTTATTTTTTCAAAGAACCAACTTTTTGTTTTATTAATCTTCCGTATAGTTTCCCTGTTGTCAATTTTGTTTAGTTCTGATTTGATCTTAATGATTTCACTTCTTCTGATGGGTTTGGGGTTGGTCTGTTCTTCTTTGTCCAGCTCTTTGAGACGATTCATTAGTTTGTCTATTTGTGATCTTTTCGGCTTTTGGATATAGGCATTTATGGAAATAAACTTTCCTCTCAGGACTGCTTTAGCTGTGTCCCACAGGTTTTGATAACTTGTGTCTCCTTTGTCATTTAGTTCAAATAATCTTTTGATTTCCATCTTTTTTTTTTTTTGACAGAGTCTCACTTTGTTGCCCTGGCTAGAGTGAGTGCCGTGGCGTCAGCCTTGCTCGCAGCAACTTCAATCTCCTGGGCTCAAGCAATCCTTCTGTCTCAGCTTCCCGAGTAGCTGGTACTACAGGCATACACCACCATGCTCAGCTAATTTTTTCTATATATATTGGTTGGCCAATTAATTTCTTTCTATTTATAGTAGAGACGGGGTCTCGTTCTTGCTCAGGCTTGTTTCAAACTCCTGACCTCAAGTAATCCTCCCATCTTGGCCTCCCAGAATGCTAGGATTACAGGCGTCAGCCACCGAGCCCGGCCTTGATTTCCTTGTTTATGAAATTATCATTCAGCAGAAGATTGTTTAGTTTCCATGACTTTGTGTAGAAATGAGAACTCCTGTTAGAATTTAGTGCTGCTTTTATTCCATTGTGGTCTGAAAAGATACATGGTATAATTTCTGTTTTTTAAAATTGTTTGAGACATGCTTTATGTCCTAGGATATGATCAGTCTTAGAGAATGACCCATGAGCTGATGAGAAGAACGTATATTAAGTGGTTTTGGGGTAGAATGTCCTGTATATGTCAGTCAGGCTCATTTGTTCTAGAGTTCTGTTTAACTCCATTATTTCTTTGTTGATTTTCTGTTGGGAGGATCTGTCCTGTGTTGTCAGTGGGTGTTAAAGTCTCCGACTATTATGGTGTTGTTGTTTATCCATTTGTTTAGATCAAGTAGAGTTTGCTTTATGAATCTGGGTGCACCAAGGTTGTGTGCATATATATTTAGAATTGTTATGTCTTCTTGTTGAACTGTACCCTTCACTATTATATAGTGACCTTCTTTTCTTTTATTACTTTTGTTGATTTAAAAACTAAGTTATCTGTATCAGCACTGCCATGCCAGTTTTCTTTTGGCTTCCATTTGCTTGAAATATTGTTCTCTATCCCTTTACCTTTAGTCTAGCAGCATCCTTGCAGGTTAGATGTGTTTCCTGAAGGCAGCAGATACTTGGATTGTGTTTTTGTAGCCATTCGGCCAGCCTATGTCTCTTGGGAGTTCAAGCCATTCACATTTATTGGGATAACTGATAGGTGGTGCAGATTTCTGTTCATTATGTTGGATTCAGCTTTGTTGCTTTGTTTTCTCTCTTGAGCCATTGTGGTATCTGGGCTTTGATCTTCAGCTTTGAGTACATTTACATTTGTGAGTGTTTATTGTGGGTAACACTGTTTTGAGTACTTCTTGAAGGGCTGGTCTTGTCTTGGTGAATTCCCTCAGTCTTTGCTTATCTGAGAATGTCTTGATTTCTCCTTCATATACAAAACTTAGTTTTGCAGGGAGGAAGATCTAGGCTGGGCATTATTCTGTTTTAGAAGAGTGAGAATGGGGCCTCAGTCTCTCATTGCTTGTAAAGTTTCAGTAGAGAAGTCTGGCGTCATTTGGATTGGGCTTCCTTTGTATGTTACTTGCTTTTTTCATCTTATAGCTCGTAGAAGGGCCTCTTTAGTTGATATTTTGGTCAGTCTGATGACTGCATGTCGTGATGTCTTCCTGTTTGCATTGAATCTCCCAGGGGTCCTTTGAGCTTCTTGAACTTGTATCTGGAGATTTTTAGCAAGGCCTGTGAAATTTTCCTCTATTATATATTGAAATAGCTTGTCCAACCCTTGAGTGTTTTCTTCTTCCCCTCCTGTTAACCCTATGACCCTCACATTAGGTTTCTTCACATAATCCCACATCTCTTGTAGTCTTTGCTCTTTTCTCTTGTTTCTCTGCCCTGTCTCTGTGACTGATTTATTTAATTGCAAGGTGTTATCTTCAATCTCTGAGATTCTTTCTTCTGTTTGATCTACCCTGTTCTTGAGGCTTTCCCGTGTTTTGTAGTTACCTGAATTGATTCTTCATTTCCAGGAGTTTGGTTAGACTTTTCTTCATAGCTTCTATTTCTTTAGTGAATTTTGGTTCCAGGTCCTGGAATCTTTTTGTGTTTTTCTTTGTGTTGGTTTTCCAGTGGTTCTTGCAGGTCCTTGAATTTTTTTATGATCCACATTTGAAATTCCTCTTCTGTCATTTTCATCGTCTGATTTGGGTTGGTGTCCATTTCTAAGGGGCTGGTGCTCCTCTTTGTGGGTGTGCTTTCCATTTCCTTCTTCATGTTTCCAGAGTTCCTTCGCTTATTTCTTCCCATCTGGATCAGTTGGTGCTTCTTGCCTTTAGGTTTTTGTTTGGGTATTGACACGACCTATTTAGTTTCTGAGCCGGTAGGTGGTGTTTGTGGGTGAGATTTGAGCACACCCTGTATGATGAGTCAGTAGGTGCCGTCAAAAGGGTATGCAGAATGTCCTCCCTATCAGTAGGTGGCGGTTGCTTGGAGGAACAAGCTATACTGTTGTTTTGTGTCCTGAAACCAGCTCTGGTTCCTCTGGAGAAGCACTTAGTTCCTGGGGTGGTGAGTGATAGGTGAGGCCCTGGGACTTCCAAGTGTATCCTTATTCTCCACCTCCTTGAGGGCTAGTCTGGGAGTGAGTCTGGGCGGAGCTGGGTTGGGTAAGCCTGCCCTCAGGCACCACAAATGCTGTTAGCAGGGGACAAAGATCTGTTCTCTGCTTGGGGGGGGGGGCGGAAAGCTGTCAGGGAGGGGCTGGAATGGCCCTGCTCAGTCAGAAAGTCTGCTTGTGGGGGTGGGGCCATTTGAGACCCGCAGTCTGGAGCAGGTCTCATTCCTTTCCACCCTCCCAACTCCGCGGCTACTCCTGGGCCTCTCCCAGCAGGCCAGACCACAAGCCAAGGGGCCTCCCCTGGCTGTGATGCCGGCTGGGAGGTTCCCTGCATAGGATGGCCGCCTGGGCTGGGCACACGGCCCCCCTTTGGGAAGAGGGTTGCCCTCAAGGACATTGATCTGCCCCTAAAGGCACACACACCTCATGAGGCTGTTCACGTATATTCTGTGCCCTGGGCAATGCGAGACCTAGGTACATGGGATCTCGCCTGCATGTCTGACCTTTGACCTCCGATGTTCAATGCCTAACCCCACCAGGGAGAGGAGTGCCAGGCCTAATTCACCCATGGGGAGCCCAAGCTGAGTTGATGTCTCTCAGCCTCAGGGTCTGCCCCGTTCTCCTGGAATCACCGGGCTGGCAGCACCTGGGAGGGCTTACGGGTAGGGCACTCACCGTCTGAGTTCCCCTCAGTCAGCTGTAGGGCCCTCAAAGGGAAGGTCCCGTTCCCTGGAGGTGCCTCTGGTTGGTGGCTATGTTGTCTCTCTTGGCAGCCGCCCATAGGGCCGGGGAAAGGGAGAATGAGGCAGTATGGCACCTGCCGCGCAGCTCAGGTCTGTACACACGGAAGTGCCCTGAGTGGGTTGGGAGCCTGGCGGTTCGTCTGCTATAGGCTTATCGCTCACTGGTGGTGGCCGTCTCTGGTCTGGTGTTCTCAGGTCTCTCCAACCATTGGTGAGCCCACCAGCAGTCGGAGATGTAAGGAAGGGGAAAGTTAGTCACGTCTACCCTTGCCTCTGGTCTCCAGGCTACTTGGGAGGTCTCTGCTTCCAGTTCTCCTCCGCAACCTCCTTCCATGGAGTCTCCCGAGGTCTCAGGTACCCCGCCTTCCGACCCTCGTCCGATGTATGTGCGTCTGCTTGCTTCTTCTAATTTCTCCTAGAAACTGTCTTTTCTGCAGAGACAGTCTCTCTGGCGGTGTTTCTCCCCTGCTAATTTTTTCTATCTTTGGTATAGACAGGATCTCACTCCTGTTTAGATTGGTCTCCAACTTCTCACCTTAAGTGATCCTCCCGCCCTCAGCCTCCCAAAAAGTGCTGGGATTACAGGCATGAGCCACTGTACTTGGCCAAAATAATACGTTTTAAAAAAATTTACGGATTAAATAGAATCACAAAGGAAATCAATCATATTGAAATGGTTAATAATACTTAAAAATTTGCTATATAATATTACATATACTTCTTATGAACATGGTAATAAGTTCTAGCACTGGTTCTAGTAACGTCCATAATTTTAAAATAGAGATAAGTCTTACATAAATAATAGTTTGGATGTCTGCAACAACTAAATTTGAAAATATCTGTGATTTTTATTGGTGACCAACTCACAGATATTGTTAATACCTAAAGAAATGCTTAATTTCTGCTGTGCACTGTGTATTCCTAGGAATAAAAGAGAAATGCTTAATTGTAGTAAAAATACAGATGTAATTTTTCCCAATCTTTGGTAGGCTAAATAAAGTCCCCAAAAGATATCCACATCCGAATCCCTTAAATCTGTGAATGTTAGTTTATATGGCAAAAGGGACTCTGCAGTTGTAAGTAGGATGTTGAGATGGGAGATTTGCCTGGATTATCTGAGTGGCCCTAAATGCTATCACTTGCATGTATTCTTCCTTATATGAGGGAGGTGGAAGGAGATTTGGCATAGTCTTTGAGAAGACTATATGATAATAGTGTAGAGAAGCAGAGTCAAAGAAACGTATTGACTTTGGAAATGGAGGAAGTGACCATGAGCCTGGGAAGTGTAGTCTTCCCTAGACCATCTGGAGGGAGCGTGACCCCACTGATACATTGATTTTGGCTTAGTGCTGCTGATTTCAGACTTCTGGCCTCCAGAATTGAGAGAGAATAAATTTTTGTTTTAACCCATCATGTTTGTGGGTAATTTGTAACAGCAGCCATAGGAAATACATAAAGGAAGTTCACAGACCACCTGAATTCGGTCTACAGCCCTAGTAGTGATGGGTTGGGAGTGGGGATGGAGATGGTCCATGGACCCAAGTCAGGGTCCCCTGCTTCAAAGGTAACCACTGTTAACATTTTACTGTGTGTCTTTTATTCAGAAATGTTATACCTATACCAGAGTGAGTGAGTGTCTTCATGTAGTTAGTGTCTGTTATTTTGTAGCTTATTTATTTGAATGGTGAATACCTACATATAGTACAAAAAGTTTTAAAAGGATGTAATGAGAACAAGTCTCTCCTTTTACTATTCCCTGTTCATTCTTCCTATAGACAACCACAGTAAACCAGTTCTTGTGCATCTTCCTAGAGATATGCCATACATTTACAAATGTATAAATGTATATATTTTCTTTTCATACAAATGGTAGCATAATGTGAAAACCATTTCATACCTTTCTCCATTTATTTTTTCCTTATAATAATGTCTTTTTCTTGGACTTTGTCCTATCCAATACATATAAGGCTTCCATTGTTTGATGTAGCAGAACATAAGTAGTCTATCAATGGATACTTCATTTATTTACCCTTTTTTGTTACTACAAATGATACGTATATATTTATATATAAATAATCTTATTCTTCTGTGAGATAAATGTAGGATAGATACCTAGAAGTTAATTGTTGGATCAGCAATTTCAGCATTTGTAATTTTAATGGATATTGTCATAATTTGACTTATACATAATTTAAACCAATTTGCACTCCCCCCAGCCATGTGGACTGTTTTCATATATTTTAGCCAGTATGGTGCTATCTAACATTTTGATATTTGTTCATCTGTTAGGTAAAAATGGTATCTTATTGGAGCATATATTTTTAGTTTTGGTGAAATTCATCTTACCAGTAATTTTTACTTATAGTTCATGGTTCTTTGTTTAATCAGGATCACAAAATTTTTTTTCTTGTGTCTTCTGAAAGTTTTATAAGTTTACATATTTAGATCTCTGATCCATTTTAAGTTAATATTTGTATATAGTACAAGGTATGAATTGAAAAACCTTATCAATTTAGATATTTAATTGTATTGACACCATTTTTTAAAAAATTATTTTTTCACTATTAAATTGCCTTTATACCTTTGTTGAAATTGAATTGATCGTATATGTGTGCGTCTATTTCTGAATTCTTAATTTGTTCCTTTAATATATTTATTTTTTCCCCAATACTATGGTGTCTTGATTATTGAAATAATTATTGTAGTCTGGTAATACAGATTATCCAACTTTGTTCTTTTTCAAAGTTGTTTTGGTTATTCTGTTTTTGTTTCTTTTTTTTTTTTTTTTTCCCTGACTCTTGTAATAGTAGAATGGCACAAGAAGATAGGCTGGATTCATACAGCTTCTGTTTTTACTCCCAAGAGTATGGATAATCCAGGGTTATAACTTTTGTTCTGCCTGATTCTCTGTCAACTGACTTTTGCCAAAATGAAAAGAATCAGACTGGTTTGGTCTTGTGTATCCTTCTGTTAAGATACCTTCCCAGTGTATTTCATTTAAACAATAAATTACCTTTCCCCTCTCCATTTAGAAATATATTTTAAGCTTTTGGGAATTCACATGTGTGGTTATTAAGTTCCACAGATTTCTCCCAGTATATTACTCTAATTAAAAAAAAAAAATCACTGAGTTGTAAGAAAGGATTGAGAATAGATAACTTTTGGGAGTAAATGAAGGTTGGACTGATGCTGGTTTGAGAACTTAAACCCTAGTGATAGATATAGGACTCTTATGATTCAAGGCCAAGCTCATAAATTAAGCTGCTTTAGAGAAGGAGCATTGCAGATAGAAGGGAATTAGAAAAATAAAAACAGCCTTTTTCTTTAAATGGAAAAGGACACAAAGATCATTGCAAAATTCTTAATCCAAACTGGCTTTTGCAGTATGTTCCCTCCCTTTTCTCACTCCTCTCTAAAATTAAAAAATTCTTACATAGTTTTAAAGTATTTGATAGAAATACTTAAATATTATTTAAATATTAATTGGAGTTGCTTTAGTAAATTTTGGCACCTAGTATGTCTTATCATCTGAGAGTAGACAAAGTATTTTATTTTCATAAAACTAAAAATAAAAAGACATATGTACACATTGCAGTTTTCTTACAATGTAAGACATTTTCTTTTTTGTAAATATCTTGCCTTTCATGCTGTTTAATGGAGATCTTGAAGTTGTATTAGAGAACTCCAAATCTATATGATAATTTTAGTTGTAAAGTAGACCTTGGAAAAATTAGTTAATAATAGATTTAAAAATTTCAAACTATTGAAAACTTTTCTGAGGTTTTTTTTTTTTTTTTTTTTTTTTTTTTTTGTGAAACTTCAGATAATAACTGATGTAAAAGCATCTAGCTTTTCACTTTTCTGCCACAGGGTGGTGTACTATACCTACTGTCTGAAGTTTTGTTTGGCGACTTCAACAGCCTGATTGATCAAACCCAACTTAATATAAAATAGAATGTTATAAAAGTTTACTTTGGGCACTAAAATAAATTACTTATAATAACAGATAGTCTTTCTAGAGCGATCTGGTTTTACTTAAAGGGGCTTTCACAGGGAAGGCAGTTTTTGTTGCATTATTAATTTAAAAATTTATTTGGAAATACTTTCAGACTTATAATGTTGTAAAAATAAGACTAGTACAAAAAACATCCATATATTCTTTATTTAAATTTACCTGTTATTAACATTATATCCCATTTGCATACCTTCTTTTTAGACATGTGGGTATATATTTTGTATGAAACATTTGAGGCTGAGTTACATATATCATAAGACATTTCCCCTAAATGCTACATTGTGTTTTTCCAATTGATAGTGATGTTCTATTATGTAACAGTAACACAGTATCAACATCAATAAATTTAACATTGATACAATACTTTTATCTGATACCCCATCAGTATTTCAGTTTGTCTTCTGACTCAATAATGCCCTTGGTAACGTTTTCCCTGCCAGTTCAACAGTCTCAGGTCAGTTATAACATTTAATTGTCTTGGCTCTTTAGCCTCCTTTAACCTGGAATATTTCCATGGCCTTTGTCTTTTATAACATTGACATTGAACCCTCTTTAACAGAACATTACTCATTTCTGTTTTGGGTTTGTCTGGTGATTCCTCATAATACAGGTTATGTATTCTCAACTAGAACATTATATGTGAAGTTATGTCTTCCTGAGAGTATTATATATGTCCATCTTCCTTGTATTGCTGATGTTATATTTTGTTGAAGTCATTTTTTTTTTTGTAAACTTAGATATATGTGTTTAGAAGAAGAATTAAATGCCATTCAAGGATGTATAAAAGCAAACATTTTCTCTAAAGGAAGATACTTAGAATAGACCAGTACTCCCAGTAGGAAAAAATCTAATTTGACTGGAAGGCTTGAGGTAGCACATTTTAACTTTATTCCTTACATGGCTTTTAATGTGGTATATTGGCATTTAATCTGTCCCTGGATTGCCAAGGAGAATTGTTGATATCCTCCTTGGGATCTGCCAGTCATTCTGGTGAAAGAATAAAATCTGAGTAAGTGACATTGGAAGTATAAAACGTTGTCATCTATTTTAATTTTAACCTCTCAAATGTCATGATTTACACCAAAGTTAAACAATTTTGTAGTCTCTGAGTTTGTGCTTGTATTAGTGAAGTTTTAATACAAAACAAACATATAACTGCCAAATATGCTGACTGGAAAGAATATTGTAAACTTCTCAAAGAAATGATCACATCATTTTTTAAATCCTTTCATTATGTGAGAGATATGTTACTGTTCACTGGCTAGACATCATCTTGTGAGCATGAAAATTTCCTAAATATTTCTAGTGTATTAGCCTTAGGATGTGTGTAAACATTTTCAGAAACCCAGGCGTGGTGGCTCACACCTGCCATTCCAGCACTTTGGGAGGCTGAGGTAGGAAGATCCCTTGAGGCCAAGAGTTCGAGACCAGCCTGGGCATCATAGTGAGACCTCATCTCTAAAAAATATGTTTTAAAAATTAGCTGGCTGTACCTGTAGTTCTGGTTACTTGGGAGGCTGAGGCAGGAGGATTGCTTGAGCCCAGGATTTGGAGGTTGCAGTGAGCTATGATTGCTCCACTGCACTCCAGCCTGAGCAGTAGAGCGAGACCTTGTCTCCCCCCATCCCACCTCCCAAAATTCTCAGAGGTAATAGATAACCTATTTTGAAGAAAATGGTCACATATCTCATTTGAATATTTATAATTAATTTGTTTTTTGTGTGTTTCTTTGTTTTCTTTATTTTTATGTCTCTTTTTTCCTACTAGTTACAGAGTAATTAATTAGCAATCATCCCTATTCCACAAAAGAATTAAAACACAAAATAAAAATGAAACCCTGACCTGGATACATTCTAGATTTTTTAGCCTGAATCAGGGTTACCTGTTCTGACAACATCAATGTAATTTAAGTTATTAAATGATTAACAATAATTTTAATTTATCAATCACAATTAAAATAGTACTTTTATTTACAGCTGATTTGATTTTCTTTACTAAAGCTTTATCCTTTATTTTTCAAGACACTTTGACAATTCAGATAAACACCCACCGATGTGCCTTAAAATAAACCAATCATGGAACCTGAAAAATAACATGTGTTTTCTTTGTTTTCTGTAATGTATTTTCATAGGAAGTTTTCTTCCAAGGAAACCTTGAGTTTATTAAGCTGGAGCTTTTCTTTCTGATGTTGGTAGCAGTAGGAGATAGTGGGCTTGACTAATAATAGGGGGTGAGAAGCATTATTTAATTTAATTAGCTAATTAATTTTATTTCAAAGTATTATGGAGGTACAGGTGTTTTGGGTTATAAGGATTTCTTTTGTAATGCTTGAGTCAGGGTTATAAGTGTGCTCAGATAGTGTTCATTGTACCTGTTAGATATAGGTTTTTGCCCATTCTCACCATCCCTCTACCACCTGATTGATTTCAGTTGAGTTATACTTCCCTCTACGTACATGTGTGCTTAACAGTTACTTCCAATTTAATAGCGAGTACATGTAGTGTTTGTTTTTCCATTCTTTAGATACTTCTCTTAGGAGAATGATCTCCAGTTCCAACCAGATTGTTGCAAAAGGCATTAAGTCATCCTTCTTCATGGCTAAGTAGTACTCCATGGTATAAACAAACACATTTTGTTAATCCATTCATGAATTAAAGAGCACTTAGGTTGATTCCACATCTTTGCAGTTATGAATTGCGTTGTAATAAACATTTGAGTGCCTGTGTCTTTTTAATAAAATGACTTCTTTTCCTTTGGGTAAATACCTACTAATGAGGTTGTTGGATCGAATGGTAGGTCTTTTAGTTCTTTGAGGAATCTCCATACTGTTTTCTATAGAGGTTGTATTAATTTGCAGTCTCACCAACCGTGTATGAGTGGTCCTTTCTCTCTGCGTCCATGCTAGCATCTGTTGTTTTTGAACTTTTTAACAAAAGCCATTCTAACCAGGGTAAGGTGATCTCATTGTGGTTTTAATTTACATTTCTCTGATAATTAGTAATGTTGAGCATTTTCTCATCTGTTTATTGGCCATTTGTCTATCTTCTTTTGAAAAGCTTCTGTTCATATCTTTTGCACACTTTTTATTGGAGTTGTTTGATTTTTTTCTTGCTAATTTGCTTGAGTACTTTGTAGATTTTTGTTATTAGTCCTTTATTGGATGTATAGCTTGTGAATATTTTCTTCCATTCTGTAGGTTGTCTATTTGTTCTGTTGATTATTTCCTTGGCTGTGCAGAAAACTAATTTTAATTTAATCAAGTCCTATGTATTTGTTTTTGTTGTTGCTGTGATTGCCATTAGGATCTTCTTCATAAATTCTTTGCCTAGGCTGATATCTAGAAGAGTTTTCCCAGCATTTTCTTCTAGAGTTCTTATGGTTTCATGCCTTACATTTAAGTCTTTTTTTTTTGATTCTTCAGCTGAAACAGCAGGTGATTTATTGTATACTTGTTACACTCCGCCACAACTGAGAACAGAACTAGTCCAGTATGTCGGGTCCAGGGCAAAGGACCAGTAGAGACTGTTTTGGTATGAGCAAGATGGTTCTCTCAGAGGTGGCCTTGGCAGTCAGATGGTGGTGAAGTTCTAGATCCACTGAGAGGCAAGTTCTAGACAGTAGCATGCAGTCCAACAACTTGTACCAGCGTCTCCGGATGCTGGCATTCCATGTTTTTGATCTTGTAGCCTTCACATGTGCACAAGCAAGCGGTTTACTTGGACCTTTGCCTCATCTTTCTTCTTTTGCGCGTTGGCCTGAAAAGCAGACACGAGAATACACCCCCACCTGTGCATTCGCTTCTTCCTCTACTTGGCTCTCATGGCACGGAGGTTTCTACAAAGATGGCGCTAAGGCCAAGGGCTACATTTAAGTCTTTTATCCATCTTGAATTAATTTTTGTGAGTGGTGAGAGAGATGGATCCTATTTCATTCCTCTGCATGTGGCTATCCAGTTGTCCCAGCACCATTTATTGAATAGGGATTCTTTTCCCTAGTGTGTGTTGTTGTCTGCTTTGTCAAAGATCAGTTGGCTGAATGTGGGTAGTTTTGTGTCTGGGTTTTCTGTTCTTTTCCATTGGTCTATGTCTTTATTTTTTTTTTTTTTTTTTGAGACAGAGTCTCGCTTTGTTGCCCAGGCTAGAGTGAGTGCCGTGGCGTCAGCCTAGCTCACAGCAACCTCAAACTCCTGGGCTCGAGTGATCCTTCTGCCTCAGCCTCCCGGGTAGCTGGGACTACAGGCATGCGCCACCATGCCCGGCTAATTTTTATATATATATATCAGTTGGCCAATTAATTTCTTTCTATTTATAGTAGAGACGGGGTCTCGCTCTTGCTCAGGCTGGTTTCGAACTCCTGACCTTGAGCAATCCGCCCGCCTCGGCCTCCCAAGAGCTAGGATTACAGGCGTGAGCCACAGCGCCCGGCCTATGTCTTTATTTTTGTGCCATTATCATGTTATTTTGGTTACGATGGCCTTGTAATATAGTTTGAAGTTTGGTAATTTGATACTGCCAGATTTGTTTCTTTTGCTTAAGATTGCTTTGGCTACTTGGGCTCTTTGCTGGTTCCAAATGAAGCATAGATTTATTTTTTTTACATCTGTGAAATACAACATTGGTGTTTTGATGGGGGGATTGCATTGAATCTGTAAATCACTTTGGGAAGTATGGCCATTTTAATAATGTTGATTCTGCCAATCCATGAGTATTATATGTTTTTCCATTTGTTTGTATCATCAGCAGTTTATTTCCTTAGTGTTTTCTAGTTCTTTTTGTAGAAATCTTTCACCTCCTTGGTTAAATCTACTCCTAGGTTTTTCTTTTTTTGTAGCTATTGTGAATGGTATTGAGTCTTTGATTTGACTCTCAGCTTGACTGTTATAGGATTGTGTACAGGAATGCTACTGATTTGTGTGCGTTGATTTTGTAACCTGAGACTTTGCAGAATTTATTTATCAATTTCAGGAGTCTTTTGGTGGGATCTTTGGGATTTTCTAGATATAAGATCATATTGTCAGTAAAAATCGATAGTTTGAATTCCTCTTTCCCAATTTGTCTCACTTTTTTTTTTTTTTTTTTTTTTTGAGACATAGTCTCCCTCTGTTGCCAGGCTAGAGTGCCGTGGCATCAGCCTAGCTCACAGCAACCTCAAATTCCTGGGCTCAATCGATCCTCCTGCCTCAACCTCCCAAATAGCTGAGACTACAGACATGCGCCACCATGCCTGGCTAATTTTTTAAATATATTTTTAGTTGGCCAATTGATTTCTTTCTATTTTTAGTAGAGACGAAGTCTTGCTCTAGCTCAGGCTGGTTTCTAACTCCTGACCTTGAGCGATCCTCCCGCCTGACCTCCCGGAGTGCTAGGATTACAGCAGTGAGCCACCACACGGGCTTCTCTTTCCCAATTTGGTTACTCTTAATTTCATTCTCTTACCTGATTGCTCTGGCTAGGACTTCCAGAACTATATTGAATAAATTTCTGACAATGGACATCCTTGTCTTGTTCCAGTTCTTAGTGGGAATGCTTTCAACATTTTCCCATTCAGTATGATGCTGGCTGTGGGTAAAATTAATTGCTTTACTTTTTCCTGCTGAACAGTGTTTGTAATATCAATATTAAGATGGTATAATGTTTGCAGCTCTATTGCAGAACATAGTGAATTGAAACTTTTTTGCATGATCTTACATTTAATCGATTTACTTTGATTACATATGTATATTATATAAAAATATGTATTTTCTATATACTGTAGGCATCAAAGCATTTGAAGTATGAAATTAAATGAATATAAAGTAATTTGAATGCCAAAATGCCCATTAAATTTAACTGTTGAACTTGAAAAAGTATTGGATACTGCTGTGAGTTATGATTTCTCACATCAGCTACCCTACTGAGTATTGGAAAGGAGAAAAAATTATTTCCATGTTCCTTTCAGATTTGCCCCTTCATTTTACAAAGAAGTGTACTGCTTAAATTCATAGTCGTTTGTATCTGCTGCTTCTGCTACTTGTATACATGTTTCTGAGTTTCCAGAGTAGGTGCAAATGGTACCTTGGGGCGTAGAAGAATTTAGTGTCTCTTCCCATATGCCTAACTTAATTCTAGGGACCTGGGCAGTAAATATTATATGATTGAATATAGTTTTAAAAATTGATTTTATTTATTTTCTTCTTCAGGCAAGATATTTGTGTAGATTCTACTTCAACCTTGAGAGAGAACAAGCAACCTGAAGGTTTGGAATTAAAACAAGGTATGAATCAAGTACTTAATTTTTGTGTCAAATTTACCTGAAGAATAGAATCATTTTACCAATAATAAATTTTCACAGTGTTCCAACTCACCTCATGTTATAGATAGGGGAACAGAGTGATTTATTTTGTCCAAGATCAAAAGAGCGAAGAAGACTTTATTTCATGACTCCTTTATTAGAGTGGTTTTATATACCATGTGATGTATAGTTAGTTACCCTAGCACTCTGGGAGGCTGAGGCGGGCGGATTGCTTGAGGTCAGGAGTTTGAAACCAGCCTGAGCAAGAGCGAGACCCCCATCTCTACTATAAATAGAAAGAAATTAATTGGCCAACTAATATATATAGAAAAAAATTAGCCGGGCATGGTGGCGCATGCCTGTAGCCCAGCTACTTGGGCGGCTGAGGCAGGAGGATTGCTTGAGCCCAGGAGTTCGAGGTTGCTGTGAGTTAGGCTGACGCCATGGCACTCACTCTAGCCTGGGCAACAAAATGAGACTTTGTCTCAAAAAAAAAAAAAAAAAAAAGAATGAGTATAGCTGAAGTCTGAACCAGATAGTAAGGAGCTTGCTTGGAGTTACTGAAGAAGAAGCTGAGGTATATCAAGAAATAGAAATCCTGGTAGGCTCAATAAAGGTTTTTCCCTTTTTTTCTAAATGAACTAGTAGTGTCTCTCTGAAACATGCATAACTTTCAAATCTAATACCTCTAACTTATCTTGCATAGCTAGCTCTTCTTGCTCATAGTGAGCTCAATAAAAGCAGAATATAATGCTCCTTGTGAATGCATTGTCATTTTTATGGCATGGCCATCTAAGAAAATTTGTTGAAGCTTATTTAGTACTAAAGTAACCCTTTGTTCAGTAGACCAAAATATAAAGCAGCACTGAATTTTCTTTTTGCTGTTTCAGTATAAAATAAATCTTATCCTGTGACCTATTGTTGGTATATGATACAAGTTATTTAAATCAGATTTTCAGTTTTTTTCAGCTTCTAAAATACTCAAGTATTACGTGAATAATACTCAAGTATTAA
This sequence comes from Microcebus murinus, assembly GCF_040939455.1. NCBI lineage: Eukaryota > Metazoa > Chordata > Mammalia > Primates > Cheirogaleidae > Microcebus > Microcebus murinus. The sequence continues at coordinate 51,849,031 of NC_134115.1, read as the reverse complement.
CTGAATTAAATTGAAATTGGCATTTCATTGTCTAGTACTAGCATTCACCCTGTTGACAAGAAATATCATTTATGGTCTACGGCCATACCACCCTGAACAAGCCCGATCTCGTCTGATCTCGGAAGCCAAGCAGGGTCGGGTCTGGTTAGTATTTGGATGGGAGAAATATCATTTATGAAATGGGGAGTGCTAAGATAATACCAGATTGTACACTGACTTCCACCATACTTTAATAATGGACTAATAAAAGATACTGTCTTTGCTGTGAAAATGTTATTTATATGTAAATATAGTCAATCAGTTGAATGATTGGTACTATAGTAAAATAGAAACTCTTCAGTTAGATATAGTTTCTTTAGTCATTCATTTCAGTCAGAGGGCAGTTGTATAAGAAACATCATTTATACTTTTACCCTTTAGAACAGCAGTGTGTATTTACACATGTGCATGTGCATATATCAATGCAGGCTCACATATTCAAGCTTGAGATCTTAGGTGAATTTCCTGGAAGATTTCAGAGATTGCTGCTTTTCAAATAATAATGGTTTATATACATTTTCTAAGTTGGCCATTTGTGCTATAATTTAAAAAATGAAAATTATTTGTTGAAGTTATTTAATACATAGAAAATATTTTAAAAATATCAAACAAATCCCTATTGTTAATGAGTTATCTCCCTACAGATTTATTTATAAATAAGTTTGCTCAAGACACTATATTTAAATTGTTGCTTTAAAGTTTACAACTTGGAATATGTATAGTTTTGCAAATTATTTTCTTTGTAACTTCAAGAATTAGGTTCTTACGCTTGCATTTCTTCTTGGAAGTTGTCATGAGAAAAAAATTTAAAACTGCACATGAGAAACAGCTGAGTTAAGTTAGGTTGAAAAGTTGAGGTTTATAGTAGTTATTTTAAAATATTTGGAAGACTGTCAAATGGGAGAATGACTAAGTTTGTTTTATATGGCCTCCAAGAAAAAAAATAGGGCCAGTAAAGTTATTACTAGACAAAATCTTATTTATTTTAAATAATTAGAAGTGTCAGAAAATGCAGTAGACTGTCTTCTAAGATATGTGCCTATTGCTGAAGGTGTTCAAATACAGGCTGCATAAACTGCCACTTGGTGGTGCTATTGTAGAGCAGATTTAAGCAATGATTGGGTGTTTGGCTTTGATCTTGAAGTTCCTTTCTAGCTGTTAGGTTTTTCTAGTTGTCAGGTTTTGCATAAGACTGTTGCCTAGTGCATTGTTTGTACTTGGGAAGTGTGCTTAATAACTGTTTTCTTAAATTGTTTAATGGAAGCAGAGTGAAATATATACATTTTTTTTTGTTATCTCTGCATTTTTTATTCTATTGGAAGAAAAGAAAGATGCTTGGTTTAGTATTTAGGTTCTTTAATGGTTGCTTAAAATATGTTCATTTGAATACAGTCATTAAAATAAATAATGTAACCACATAGTAATAAAATGATCAATCAGTAGGACATTGACTAAATCTTTGATTCTTATACATGAGCTTTTTCATGTGAAAATTATTCTTCCTTTTCATTAAAGACATGCAAACACACAAAATACACACACAGACTTTTGCTTTGGCTCAAATCTTAACCATCCTCGCTTAAAAAAAATTGCTTCTTGAGACTGTATTTTGGCCTTCTAGTTCATGAGTTAATGAATATTAGGCAGCTTTAAGAATTATTTTGTTAAAAAGAGCTTCAAGAAGTTGAAAGGCAGACTCTAAATAGGGGGAAGATGTTTAATTGTCTTAGTTGAACTATGGGATAAAAGCTTAGAATGGATATTTTTTATGGGCTTCTTTTAGATGACCAGTGGTCATCAAAGTGTAATTATCACACTCTTCCTAGGTGATGGAAGAAAACACCAGAATTTCTAATGTATACAAACATATATTTGTCTCTTCCTCTTAAAATTTGTGATTATATATATTGTATTATAATAGTACATATTAATTTATAAGTAAATTAAAATGACTAGAGCAAGTTCTTAAAAATGTTTTCACCGTTAGGTTTACGTAGATGATGAAGACTATCATAAAGAATTGCAAGGGGTAGAGAATGTGACATGTTGGACAAAGGTGACAAAGGTTCAGTTAGACAGTTTCAGTTAGTCTTAGAATAAGTTCTGTAGATCTATTGTATAGCATGATAACTTTATAATAATAATGTATTGTATGCTTGAAAATTGCTAAGAGTGTAGATCTTAAGTGTTCTCACTTGAAAAAACAAGTATGTGAGGTGCTGGACATGTTAATTAGCTTGATTTAATCATCTTTTCATACACATATCAAATATCGTGTATATCACAAATATATACAGTTTTGTCAATTATAGCTCAATAAAGCTAGTGAAAATATAAAGAATTGATGGCCATAGGATTTCTTATTTCTAAAAACTTCAATATCACGTAAGAGATTTTGCCATTCTTTAGCAAAGGTATTAAATATAAAACCATGAGACCATTTGAGTGTGGAATAAATGGAAAAACCCAACTAAGTTTTGTTCTTGTTGCTATTGTTGCTATTATTATTGTTCTAACATAATACTACACTGGGAAAAGCAAATATTAGTAAATAGATACTAGAATCAAAAAAATAAAGACATGAATTTGCAGTTAAAAAGGAGTTGAGTTTTGCTGAACAGAATTCACAACTGTAGCTGAAGAAATAAATACAGTTATGAAAAATTACAAGGATATTGAGAAAAATGCTATCAGAGTCTTATTGCTTTATGAAGGAAGAGGATGATCTTCAGCTAATTAAGCAGCGTTTGTAGGCCAATAATTTTAAATGTCTACCACATATGTATTGCTATAGAAATCTCTGGATTGGCAAATGAATTCTGTTGCCTCTTCCTTTGAAGATCTAAATTGCAGGTGTGAATGTTAGAGAGCTGTGGGGAGCCTGAAAAGAAAAGTGTTACAGGGCTGTCTGGAATTGGAAGCAGAGAAGCATAGGTACCACTGATTTGTTTTAAAAGTTTATGTCTAATTCCTTTCTTCCTAACCCTTGATTATCTCCTTGACTGGCTTTAACAAATAAGTATTCACAGAATGCAGCTGCTGAACACAAGCTTAACTTCTTTAAAGGATTTTAGAAAACTTGTTCTGGGTAAATGATGTCCAGTTCAACAATTGGGGAAGAGAGATTGTGGTGTAGCCGTTAGTGAGATTTAAGAATTTACATTTCTTTTTTCATTCCTTTGAGCATTTTCACAAGTTATTACCAGCAATGACACCAAACAGGATCCTCCTCACTTTTTAATTTGTCTCTTTCTATGGGTGGTAGTTGAATGAAAGGGTGAAAATTAAACTTTGTATGGCAAATTAGCCCATACTGTTTTCTGTACCTTTTGAAGGCCCTTCTGTTACTTTTAAATGTAAGATTTTTCTGGATTTAAAAAAAAAAAAGTAAATTGGCAAGATTTTTTTGATGCATAGTGCTCTGTCTTTTTGATTGAGAATGAAATTATGGAACATTTGATTCATTATTTTGAGAGATATATTTATTTCTATGTTCCTTTAAATACCCATTTTAAACATTGTATCCTGTAATGTATTTCATAGGCTTCTAGACATACTCTTACGGCAGCTACTTTGGAGATCACATAGTCTAAACCTTCAACAGATGTTTGAATCTCCTTTGGGACACTGGGTGCTTTTCAGTCCTTACATTGTTGTCCAGTTCATTAGGGAAAAGACCTCTCTACCAAAGTGCTCCTACCAAAGGAAAGACAGTAAATACCAGAGTAATAGTAGACTTAAATTCAGATTTTGCTATCAATTTCTGAACTTCTACTACACACCACATCATAGTATATGATTTAATTAGCAGTTTTCTGCTACGTCATATAGTGGACACATATTGAGCTTACAGATATCTAAAACTTTTATTATTGTTTTTAATGGAAACCATTTGTGGGGAGCAGCTTGAGATTTATAGAAAAATTGAGCAAGAAGTACACAGAGTTCTCATACACTTGCTCACCACCTCTCTTCTAGTGAATCAATTAATATATTATTTTTAACTAAACTCTATGGTTTACATTAGGTGTTACCTTTGTGTTATGCATCCTGTGGGTTTTGATAATTGTATAGTGATATATATCAAGTATTATGATATCATAAAGATATCCTACAGATATAGTTTTACTAACTTAAAAAATACTCTGTATCCCACCTGTTCTTCTGTCTCCTGATGTCCCCAAAATGTTTACTAAACACTAATCTTTTTACTGTCTCTAGTTTTGCCTTTCCTGGATCTCATATACCTGGAATCATACAGTATGTAGCCTTTTCAGATTATTTTCTCTCACTTGCATTGGAAGTTCCTCCATGTCTTTTTGTGGCTTGATAGCTCATTTCTTTTTATTGCTGAATATTGTATGGGTATATAGCAGTTTGTTTATTATTCATTTACCTATCGAAGGACATCTTGGTTGCTTCCGCATTTGGGCAATTATGAAAATAAACTTAGTGGGCAAGTTTTTGTGTGGATGTAAATTTACAACTCTTTTGGGTAAATACTAAGTTTAGTTTTGTAAGAAATTGCCAAACTCTATTCCAAAGAATCTGTACCATTTTGTGTTCCCACCATCAATGAATGAGACTTCCTTTTGCTTCACATCCTTACCAGCATTTGGTGGTGTCAGTATTTTGGATTTTAGTCACTCTAATTGGTGTGTAATTGGTCTCTTTTTGGCTTCATTTGCAATTCCCTAATGACATATAATGTTGAACATCTTTTCATATACTTATTTGCCATTTGTATGTCTTTGGTGAGTTATCTTTTCAGATCTTTTGTCCATCTTTTTGTCTATTTTTATTGTTTTAAGAATTTTTTAATGTATTTTGGATACGAGTCCTTTATCAGATGTGTTTTGCAAATATTTTCTCCCAATTTGTGGCTTGTCTTTTTATTCTCTTTATTCACTCATATTTAACATACACTTCTAGGACTATGCTTCCTACATATTACATTTATTCAGGTGAGACCTGCAAGGTCTCAATAAATTATTTAAGCGACCTACAAGAAGAAGATACATTCAGCCTGAACCAGTATCCTAGTCTGTGAAACTTCTGTGGTCATTCTGGATCTTTCAAGTTCTGGGAAATTGTATAGAATGTGTAAGCGTATAGGTTTTAGAAATGTACTTGGGTTTGAATTCTGGTTTTGTCTCTTTAGCTGTGTGAACTAGGGCAAGTGACTTTCTATTCCTCAGCTTCCTCACTTATAAAATGGGGATAATAAATATGAATGCCTGTTTCATTATATTGGTATAAGGATTGAATGAGACAATACATACAAATTGCTTTAAAGAAGCATAATAAATATTAGCTCTTGTTATAATTATTTCTATTATTGTCATTATTATTGTCATTATTATTTTCTGCCTTATCAGCTCAATATCATCCTGGCGTTTCTTTTTTTTTTAGACAGAGTCTCACTCTGTTGCCTGGGCGTCAGCCTAGCTCACAGCAACCTCAAACTCTTGGGCTCAAGCAATTCTTCTGCCTCAGCCTCCCAAGTAGGTGGGACTACAGGCATGCGCCACCATGCCAGGCTAATTTTTTATATATAATTTTAGTTGGCCAATTAATTTCTTTCTATTTTTAGTAGAGACGAGGTCTCACTCTTGCTCAGGCTGGTTTCGAACTCCTGACCTTGAGCGATCCACCCGCCTTGGCCTCCCAGAGTGCTAGGATTATAGGCGTGAGCCCCCACGCCCCGTCCATCCTGGTTGTTTCTACTTTGTAAAAAGGTCTCTGTGTATTGAATTATATTCTGCCTTTATGTAACTTGTACTCATTGGTCCTTCTGTGCCCTTTGGATTATAGAAAATGAGTTAAATACTTCTTCCAAATGGTATCTCTTCAAATTTTGAAGTTGATCTCTTCATCCAACAAACTTATTGTTTTGTACTAGGCACTAGGGATAGGAAGATAAAGAACTTACATAATAAAGGAAAATAGATGTATAAATAAATTTTTCATATCCACTTGTATCTGAACCTATGTATTCCCCTTATCCCTGTTAAAATGGATGAACTCTCCATGCTGCCAAGACGAGTCCCTCTGTATACTGATCTTTTGGTACCTGCACCTGTTTCATCTCTACCTAATCAAGGTTCTTCTGCCAGCCGCATTTTACAGCATTGATTATTCCCCCTTTCTTGATGTCTTCCCTCGCTCTTCCTGACTTCTAAAGGGCGAATGCCCCAGGACTTATTCTTTGGACTTTTTTCTACACTACGTAGGTGGTCATCCTATGTCATTCCAAGATTGGCAACTATTAATTTATTTCTACAATTCAGACTTCTTTCCAACACTTGTATATCCAGTTTACTTAATAGATGTCCAGTAAGCGTCTTAAAGCTAACATGTCTTAGAATAAATTCTAGATCCTTTTCTGACTCCCTTTCAAAAAGAAGCAATAAATAACAACAACAACAAAAAACCAAAACCTTGCTTCTACAGTCTTCCCCATCTTAATAAATAGTAGTTACATTCTTCTGAGTGTCCAGGGCAAGAACCTTGGAATCATTTTTGAGTCTATTTCTTCATCTCCATCATGAAAAATGGAGCAAATTGTATTAGCTCTGCTTTCAAAATATTTTTTTTTTTTTTGAGACAGAGTCTCGCTTTGTTGCCCATGCTAGAGTGAGTGCCCTGGCGTCAGCCTTGCTCACAGCAACCTCAAACTCCTGGGTTCAAGCGATCCTTCTGCCTCAGCCTCCCAAGTAGCTGGGACTATAGGCATGCGCCACCATGCCCGGCTAATTTTTTCTATATATATTAGTTGGCCAATTAATTTATTTCTATTTATAGTAGAGACGGGGTCTCACTCTTGCTCAGGCTGGTTTTGAACTCCTGACCTTGAGCAATCCGCCCACCTCGGCCTCCCAGAGTGCTAGGATTACAGGCGTGAGCCACCGCGCCCAGCCTGCTTTCAAAATATTTAGAGTCCAATTAATTCACACCTCTTTTTAGCCATATCATTTCCACATAGCAGTCTGGATGATTATTTTAAGTTGTAAGAATGGTCATGTCTTTTTTTTTTTTTTTTTAATCAAAGCCTTCTAAGAGCTTCTCATCTCCAAACAAAATCTGGAAGTCCTTCCTTCCTATATATCCTTAATCTGATAATCTATATATCCTTATATTAATCTGATGTGACCTGTTACTCTCCTTGCTCACTCTGTTCTTGCCTCCTTGCTTTCCTTTCTTTGAATCCAAGGAAGCACTCAAAAAGCTTTGCTTTTTGCTGTTTCTTCTGCCTGCCTGTTCCTTCCCCAGGTAACCAGATGGGTCTTCCACACATCATTTAGATACCTGATCATATATTACCTGATTTGTCTAAACTAGTTGGCACTACTTTGTTTTTTTTCCCCAGAGCTCATAAACCTCCTAATAAACCTAGAATTTTATTGGGAATTGGTGTCAAGTTTACTGTACTGTAGTCTTGTAAAAGTCACCTTTTGAAAACTAGAACTATGTCACTCTATCGTGTGTCTAGTTCACAGCCTATCTCAGAATATAAATGGAAGTTTGTCAGTTGTAGCTGAAAGTTTTAATACGTGTGATCCAATATGTTCAAATCTGAGATTTAAACTCATTTATACCAGTAGTGTACTCTTATTTAGGTCAAATTGCTTGTTTTTCTTTTGAGACCAAACATCTCTAAATCTATGAAGCCTGCCCTAACCTACTTCTGCTCACCTCTCTTCTTCTCTCAGAACTCTTTGCATGGAGTTGATTATCACCTACTACATACCACTATTGCTTGTTCATTTACTTCTGTTTATCAATAATTGTTTTCAATTCAGCAAACATTCAGGAGTGCCTAAATATTAGTTTGATGTGGCCTCTACCCTCGTGTGTCTTCCCATTCTGTGATATTTCTGTTTGTTTACATGTAGGGGCTTCTTTAAATGGAGAGCTTCTTTAGTGCAATGGATTATGTCTTAGGTTCCTTTAAGTCTTCAGTGCTAGTCCATAGTAGGTACTAAGTAAATTATTTTGAATGAGTGAAGGAGATGGATGAATGAATTAAAGAATTCTTTTTTTTTTTCTTCAGTGCTTTTTTTTTTTTTTTTTGAGACAGAGTCTCGCTTTGTTGCCCAGGCTAGAGTGAATGCCGTGACGTCAGCCTAGCTCACAGCAACTTACAACTCCTGGGCTTAAGCAATCCTTCTGCCTCAGCCTCCTGAGTGGCTGGGACTACAGGTATACACCACCATGCCCAGCTAATTTTTTCTATATATATTAGTTGGCCAATTACTTTTTTTCTATTTATAGTAGAGACGGGGTCTTGCTCTTGCTCAGGCTGGTTTCGAACTCCTGACCTCAAGCAATCCGCCCGCCTCGGCCTCCCAGAGTGCTAGGATTACAGGCGTGAGCCACCGCGCACGGCCTTGAATGAAAGAATTCTTTCCTCCTGTTTACCCTGTCCAGTATTTACATTATTCTTAATAGAGAAAATGGAAGCAAAGGAGAGTATTAATTTCTTTCACTTATTATTAATATTATTCTAATGCCTACCCCAAAAAACAGATTGCTCCCAAGCTTATTTTTCTTTCTAGTGATGTAATCTTAATAAAACTCAGTCATTTCATTTGTGTTTTGTTTCCTTAGTCTTTAGCTTTGTTTTTATTACTGTGTAGATTCATACAAAGATTTTATATTAATGATTATTTGCTCTTTTTAAATAACGATTCTTCTTTGGCTTACATTTCTTTAGTTATTTCCTCATTTGGTTAATTAATGTTTGCATAGAGTTTTATATTGAGCTTCTTTCCATACTCTGGAATTATCCTTCCCTATGAAATATTACACCTTTTCTCTGATCATTCTGAAAACATACAGAATACTTTTTGCTGTGATTTCCACCTTTACTATCATAAACTGAAAGTTGACGTAGTTATTTTGTCCTGAAGGTCCCACTGCTTCCTTTTCGCATATTTTCTCTTATGGAAAGAATTAGGGTGAAACTGAAAGTTTTCATTATTTTTTTCTACTTCTTCAATCAAAGTATTTCTAGTTTTAGGGTAGGATTTCTATATATTTAATGAAATACACTGCCACTTTTTTGCATACTGATGACTGGCTGTTTACTATGAGTATATAAAAGTTACATTTACATTATCTAAAATTAGAGTAAAGTTTTTAGTATCTCTTTCTAAGCTTATATTTATTTATTTTATTTTATTTATTTATTTTAGCATATTATGGGGTACAAGTGTTAAGGTTACATATATTGCCCATGCCCCCCTCCCCCTTCGAGTAAGAGCTTCAAGCATGTCCATCCCCCAAACGTTGCACATCTTACTCGTTTGGTTGTATATGCCCATCCCCTTCTCCCCCCTTCTAAGCTTATGTTTAAATAAGCAAAAGAAATGCCACAGGAAACATGATAGTTTGTGAAGTGGATAATGAGTTTGAGTACAACTTCTCTGAATGGGTGGATTGTGGAGCACTGAGATGTTATTAGTAGAAGCTTTAAGTGTATTGTTGTTTTGAATTAGTGAGTTCCAGAAGATCTTTGAATTCTCAACTCCAATGCTTGGAAATAGAAGTACTGAGACAGCTATTCTGCTTTCATTCCCTCTCCTTTGGGTGTCTTCATATTTCTTCCTAGACTTTGCTAAAAAACTTTCTATTAGAAGTCTGTTTAATCAATTGGTAGGAAAAATGATAAATGACATTTTAAAAGATTTTCTGGTTACTTTCAGTTACTAGAGGAAAGATTATAGTTAGAAATCTCGGATATCAAGCTGTTCTTGTGTACCCTAGATGAGGCTAAAAATACTCATTTATCTGATCCCTTGGTAAAAGAGTGGCAGGGAGTACAGTCATAGCTCGCTGCAGCCTTCAACTGGCCTCAGTGGTCCTCTTGGTTCAGCCTCCCAAAGGGATTACAGGTTATAGCCATGAGCCACTGCTCCTGGCTCCTATTGTGCTTTTTATCCTAGAATGATGATATCTTTAGAGACAATAATTTTGGATACTGCTCTTTTATGTATTCTCATTTTTGTATTTTATTGTTAGGCTCACATATTTGTGTACTGAGCTTAGGTCTGGCACTTTACCTTTGTCCATTCTGTCCCTCACACTTAAAGTTTCCTCCTCTGTTAATATAACCTATTAGATTTTACTCATTCTTAAAGACCAATCTCATATCACATGTCTGTGAAGATCTCTTTGACTTTTCCCTGTTGCCTTGTACACTCTGAAATTCTGTTAATACTTTTATATTGCATGATTTGTCACTTTAAAGTATTATGTCCATACTTCAAGAATACCATAAGACCATGAAGGCAAAACCTGTGTCTTAATCGTGGCACAAATATTTCTTCACCCTGCGTATGCCATTTTGTAACCTGTGGCCTTTGTATAAGTACCGCTGTGGCATATGTAATAGATACTGAGTGAATATTTATTGATTCTTGGAGTAATGTCTGAATAATAAATTAGTGGTTTTTTAAAAGTTAAGATTACAAGCTTGTAGTTATGTTATTTGGAAGTTTTTGGTGGTGGTTCAGTAGAATACTAGACAGATTTTCTCTACTGAATCATTTGCATTTCCTTCTTTACCAGTGGCAATCAGTTTTGCCATGATTAAAATTTGAAAATGGTCAACCTGAAGCACTTAAATCTAAATCCATTGCTTAATATGCTACGTGGGGGGAAAAAAGCCAAGTTCTGTTAGTTTTCCTAAGAGGAAGATTGAAGGCCACTGCAGAAAGATTATTTTTATACCTTAATTGTTTCCTTTTCAGAAAATAAAATATTGGTTTCTTGGAAAAGTGGGAACTCACTAAAACCATTAAAAGTTACCAAGCCAACTTTCTGCAGATAGAATACATTAGAAGTATACTCTTGGCCGGATGCTGGGGCTCATGCCTGTAATCCTAGCACTCTGGGAGGCCGAGGTGAGAGGATCGTTCAAAGTCAGGAGTTTAAGACCAGCCTGATCAAGAGCGAGACCCTGTCTCTACTAAAAGTAGAAAGAAATTAGCTGGACAACTAAAAATATAGAAAAAATTAGCCAGGGATGGTGGCGCATGCCTGTAGTCCCAGCTACTCTGGAGGCTGAGGCAGGATTGCTTGAGCCCAGGAGTTTGAGGTTGCTGTGAGCTAAGCTGAAATCAAGGCACTCTAGCCTGGGCAACAGAGTGAGAGAGACACTGTCTTAAAAAAAAAATAAGTATATTCTACTTTATGTTATGTTATGTTATGTTATTTTACTTTATTGAGACAGAGTCTCACTTTGTTGCCCAGGCTAGAGTGAGTGCCGTGGCGTCAGCCTAGCTCATAGCAATCTCAAACTCCTGGGCTCAAGCGATCCTCCTGCATCAGCCTCCGGAGTAGCTGCGACTACAGGCATTGGCCACCATGCCCGGCTAATATTTTTTTTTCTCTATATATTAGTTGGCCAATTAATTTCTTTCTATTCTTGGTAGAGACGGGGTCTCACTCTTGCTCAGGCTGGTTTTGAACTCCTGACCTTGAGCAATCCGCCCGCCTCGGCCTTCCAGAGTGCTAGGATTATAGGCATGAGCCACTGCGCCCGGCCCAAAGTATATTCTTTATAACTTAAAATTTAGTAAAACCAAAATTATCTGGTGTCTACAAAAAGAAATCTGTGGAGGCATAGAGCATTGTTGTTCAGTATATCATGGACTTTGTTACTAATGAGAGGTTCTAGCAGATCAGTAACACTGGGGAGGCCTTGGAGAGTTTAGACTCGGAATTGAGATGGAAGGGTGGTGAAATATGTCATTCTAGATGGCATAACCACTGATTGTGTATACCTTAAAATCAGGTAGAAAAAACTAGTTTAAAATAAGTAAAATAGTTTAACCCTTTTAATAACCAGCTTTATGATTGCCTGATAGGAATGTTTGATTTTGGTTTTTGCCTGTTTTGCAGGATGTGTGTGTATATAGAAAGAAAGTAGGAACATTACCTCTCATGTAGTCATTTCCATTTTCAACAATTATCTACCTATGGCTAATCTTTTTTCATCTATACCTCAGCCTTCTGTACACCACTAAATTAAAATAATTCCTAAACATCTTCATTTGTAAATATTTCGGTAGTATGTATCTGTTATATATAAGGGATCTCTTTCTATTTTTTTGGTCTTGTTTTAGAGATAAGATCTCTGCCCAGGCTACAGTGCAGTGGCATCATCATAGCTCACTGCAAACTCAAATACTCCCAGGCTCGAGTGATTCTCCTGCTTCTGCTTCCTGAGTAGCTGGGACTCCAGATTCATATTACCACACCCAACCAATATTTAAATTTTTTGTAGTGATGGGGTCTCACTTGTTGCTCAGATTGGTCTTGAATTCCTGGCCGAAAGCTATCCTCCCATTGTAGCCTCCCAAAGTTCGGGGGTTACTGGTGTGTACCACCTCACCCTGCCAAGAGATCTTTTTAAAAAATATAATATCTTTAAAAATAACAATAGTTTCTAAATATGAGATACTTAGAAAGTGTTCAGATTTAACCTAGTTGTAGTCAGAGGTGGTATTTTGATATTAAGATTATCTGGTTCAGGTGTTGTCAGCCTTATACCTAATGGTTTTGGTAGCTATTGATTGTTGTCTAGATCCGTTATTTCATTAGGGGTTTCAGGATAGTGTTATCTTTTTTTTAATCCTCAGATAACTAATGTTCAGTTTTTCCTGATTGTCTTATAGATTATTTTATACATTGTCTTATATTTTTTAAGCTGTTTGTATGAATCAGGATCCAGATAAGTTCTCTGCATTGCAATTGGTTTGTTCTAATTAGCTTTTTAATCTATATGTTCTTCCTCCTACTCCTTCCCTCCTTCTCTTTGCAGTTTATTTTATTTTATTTTATTTTAGTTTATTTTTTGAGACACAGTCTCACTTTGTTGCCCAGGCTAGAGTGCTGTGGTGTCAGCCTAGCTCACAACAACCTCAAACTCCTGGGCTCAGGCAATCCTTCTGCCTCAGCCTCCAGAATAGCTAGGACTGTAGGCATGCGCCACCATGCCCGGCTAATTTTTTCTATATATTTTTAGCTGTCCAAGTAATTTCTTTCTATTTTTAGTAGAAACAGGGTCTCACTCTTACTCAGGCTGGTCTCGAACTCCTGAGCTCAAAGGATCCAATCAACCGTCTTGGCCTCCCGGAGTGCTAGGATTATAGGTGTGAGCCACCACGCCCAGCCTGCAGTTTATTTCTTGAAGAGACTACTAGGTTGGTTATTCTGTAAAGGTTTCCAGTTTGGATTTTGCTGATTGCATCCCAGTGTTTCATTTAACATTTTTTTGTCTCCTATATTTTCCATGGTAGTAGTATTTTCCATTGGTAGTATATTTTCCATTGGTAGTAGATTTAGAGTCTTGATCAGATTTGGGTTCAAGTTTTTGGCAAGAATCTTTAGAAGCAATGTTATGTACTTCCATGAGGAAGTACATAATGTATCATTGCTTCTCTTTTTTGTGATCAAGTTAGTAGCCATTGAGATTGTATATTGTACACAGTGACTGATGAGAATACTCTGGATTCCCTGAAACTAGTTATTGTAACGCCTTTGCTGGTGGTAATCTAATTCTTTTCTGTGGAGACTTTTAGAATTTTTTTTTTTTACCCTTGAATTCTGTTTCACAGGATGTGTGTCTCAGGTGTGATGCTCTTGCACTTGGCAAGCTCTTTCAGGCTGAAGACCTTCTTCACCTCATATCAGTTTTCATCTAGATCAATTTTCTTATATCTTTATTTTCCTTCTCCTCTGCCTCTCTTCTTGCTTTCTAGTTTATTCTATCACTTTATTCATAAAGTCCCTGCTCAAATGTTACCTTGTCAGATCACAGTGATAACTCTCAGTGAAAGCATATTCCTACTACTATTTTCTTATCCTGCTTTATTTTTCTTCATTGCATTTGACATTTTTATGTATTTTTAGTCTCTCTTCTGTGACTTAAGTGTAAGGCAGGGAGTTTTTTGTTCCCTTTTGTTTTCCTCAGTGCTTAAAACAGTGTCTTGTACATAGTAGGTGCACAGTAATATTTGTTGAATTAATTATATTAGGTTGATGTTGGATTTTATAAGTTGTTCATCGTATCTTTTTTACTGCATATTTTTAAAAATGTTTCTTCATTTTGAGAGATTTCTGTAACATTTTCTCTCAGCAACCATTGCATGTGTGCTTTTGATAACTGCATTTTTAAATTCTAACAGTTCTTGTTCTGTGGCTTTTTGTCATTGCACCCTATACTTGTTTTATGGCTGCAATGTCCACTTCAGTCTCTCTAATAAAGATATTAAGTAGACTCTCTTCCTCCCCTTCCCCCAATGGATTATCTTCTGATTCTTGAATTTTCTTTATTTCTTCCTTAGTTTATCTTAGTCCTTCATTTATTTTAGCTGGGTTTTTCTTGTAGCTGGTTTGAGTTTTTTTCAGCAGCTGTTCAGATATGTTTCTCTAACAGATCTCTTTCTTTCATGTAAAATGGATGATGGAGTAGGCTTCTTCATAGAGTGCAGAGTGCTTGGACATGAGGCAGGGGAAAGGGAGGGAAAGAAGGAGTTCATTTGGCTCAACTATTCCAAATGAATTTAATTTTAATTATCATATTGTTTGTTCCACAGCCAACTCTTCTTTGCTTCGAAGACCCTCTAAGAAAGAATTACACTTATCTGGTGTCTTTGGCTGTGGGTTGGCTTTGCTTTTATTTTTCTGTCAATTTGAACCTGTCTACTTTCGTTTTGTAAAAATTCTGCATAATTATCTTTAGCTATCTTGTTATGTAATACTTTGAATTCACCTTTTTAAATTTTTGCGAGGTTATATTCTTGAAAAAAGTTGAAATACATACGTTCATAGAGCAAAATTGGAAAATTTATTTTTCTCTTTTCCCCTCTCTACTTTTACTTCCCTCCCCAGAAGTAATCACTATTAATAATTTAGTGTAATGGTTATTTTTAGCAAAAATTATCACTCTTTTTTTGCTTGTTTGTTTTTGAGACAGAGTCTCACTCTGTTGCCCAGGCTAGAGTGCCGTGACATCAGCCTAGCTCACAGCAACATCAAACTCCTGGGCTCAAGCAATCCTTCTGCCTCAGCCTCCTGAGTAGCTGGGACTACAGGCATGCACCACCATGCTCAGCTAATTTTTTTCTATATATATTTTTAGTTGACCAATTAATTTCTTTTTATTTTTTAGTGGAGATGGGGATCTCACTCTTATTCAGGCTGGTTTCGAACTCCTGCCTTAAACGATCCTCCCACATAGGCCTCCCAGAGTGCTAGGATTATAGGCGTGAGCCACTGCACAACGGCCAAGTTATCACTCTTTAGTTTACTTTTTTGACTTAGCAATATATCTTGGTCTTTTTTCCTTTTGCCAGTGTACTAGCTTTATTCCCACAGAAAAAAATCCTGGTTTTTACTAATGAGTAAAAAATAATTTCTTATTGTTTTAATTTGCATTTTCCTAATTAGAAATTAGGTCGAGTTTTTTTTTTTCCATGTATTTATTGGCCCTTTGTGTTTACTGTTCTGTGAAATGTTTGACTTGTTTCTACTGTTTATCTATGTTTTTGGTTGTTTCTTAATGATACCTAGACAATTTATATATTGCTATAGTAGTCCCTTTTTAAAAAGTATTTTACTAATATTCCTTGTAGTCTGCCCTTGTCTTATAATTTTATTTATGGTATATTTTCTTTATCAGAAGTCTGATCATTTTTATATAGCTAAATCTGTTGAATTTTATTTCCTTTGTGGATTCTCTATTTTGTGCCTTACTTAGGAAGGAGTGATGTTTATTAATTTTTTCATCAGTTAATTTACAATTTTTATGTTATTTTTAAGTATCACTTTTCTGTCACTTCAGTTGGTTCTTCATAGGGGAGGGAAATAGGTATATATGCTCAATTTGCCATCTTTAGCAGGAATTCAGACAGGTATTTAAATATTCCATGTTCTAGGGTTTGTCTCTTGGCTTAATTTAATAATTCACTATCAAGAGGTTTCCAAAGTATGCAGTCACTCATAACATTAGCTATGCTTTCATTTTATGCATAAGAACTGTTTCTGATAAGTTGAATTATCAACTAGCATGTTTATAAGCTCTATGAAGGTTTAAAGATGCTAGCATGTCTTAAAAGTCCATTTTATTTTTAAAATTCAAAATGTGATATGATTAATAATTCTTATATGTTTACTTTCATTGGATATTCTATTTAAAACATTTATTTTAAAAAAAAGCAAATCTGTGCCATAGAATATTTTTCCTTTACGTTATAGCTTAGGGATTTCCTGCAGCTCACAAGCATTGAGATTGTTATAGATGATAATAAAAATGCAGGTATTGCATTTTAGTTTTTCCTGTTTTGTAGTACACTCCATTTTATTTATACTGGAAGTATATTACTTTTGAAATGAAGGGTCTTATGTAGTTTATTTTTTCTCCTTGCCAATAAAATGTTCAAAGAGTGTTGGGTGTTTTAGTTAGTTGGCAAATGTTTTGTCTTCATGGTTTTATCCCATGTTCATAACTATGGCTCATTGAAGCATATAAACAAATATTCCTCTGATAAATTATTCCATTTATTCATCTATGTCAGTGTTAAATATGAGTAGTGATTGATTCATTTTGCTGTCTAGATACTGAGTCTAGATGGATTAGTTTGTTATTTAAAAAATATTTAGTACTTGGGTACAGAGTTTGACTGGGATATGAATCAAATTGGGAAGACAGAAGGTAGCAGGAAAATGAAAGAAGAGAAATAGTGAAAGTATATAGACCAGAGGACAATGTAATAGAATGAATGAACATTGGTGAGTAGTTGACCAGAGGATCAAACATAAGAAATGAATGCTTACTAAATCCGTGAACCCTTTATTACTTTTTCCTTGAAAAATCTTTTAACTCTTACATTGTCGTCTTATAATTGTTGCCTAGCTAAGCCCTTACACTCCTTTAATCCTTTTCTGTAAGTTATTTGCTCCATTTCTTTGTTTGCATTGCTTTTCTCTGAAGTACCCTAAATGGTATATAGTATTTTAGGAGGATACCCATCTTACTTGAGGAGCAGAATTAATGTAAGGAATATATCATATCCTCTTTTTTTTTGTGTATTGCTTAAAGGTACTTGAGTTCTTTTGCTTCTCTATATCAGTAACTTGGGTCTAAGATTTTCCTTGCTGTCTTCTCCGTGCCACTTTTGATTTATTATGTCTTTTATAGTTAATAGTCTGAATTTTTATTACTTTTAGTTGCATTTTGAACATTTCATCCCAACCCAACTGTCTTTTATTTTTTTTGTTGGATTTCAATGACCTTAGTTTAACATGATGCATACATCAAAACTGTTTTTTATATCTTTTCTTTTGGATCTTTAAAAAAGTTTAAAAATTTAAGTGGGCTTAAGTGTAGTGCCTTTGTAAGGCCCAAACACATTTAGTTCATAAACTGGTTTTTGAGAATTTTTTTTACCGTTAATCATAGTATGTGATTACTCCTAATTGTTACTTAAACAGTTTTTGAACATAACTTTGTGAAAAGTGATTCTGAACTTTATTAAAATAGATTCCTATTACTTGTTATATCTCTTACTACTGATTAGATTTTATTTAAAGGAGTAGAAATGATTTACATTTTATATTTATATTTTTTTCTTAAGAAAACAAGGTCCTTAAGCTTGTGTGAGAACTTGAAGATGCTTCCTTGTTTGTGGAATGCTTATATAACACTCACTTCTCCCTGAAAACACACACACAGGGTGCACAGTGGGACTTTGGAGGGACAAAACATGGCCACACTGAAATTATTTTTTCCTCTTTTTTTTTTTTCCTGGCAGTGGACTGATGGACACACTGAAATTTTAAGGGCTTCGAATGAGGCATTTGGATATGAAAATACTTTTTTAGAAAGAATGTATAAATTTATCTCTTCTACATTGATGATCATATTTGATAGGAAAAAACCTACATTTTTTAATACCAACAAGGAGAGTAAATTATCTTTGGAAATGTATTCTTATGTTTGCAAATGATGCTTTGAAAAACAAATTATGGACTCTGATTTCATTGGAATGATGAAAGTTTAGGAATAGTGAAAAGATTTGAAGTGTGATTCTAAGATCTTCCGATAATTTGTTGTATCCTATTGTCCAAGTCATTTAACTTGTTTTTGCATTTGTGAGATAAAGTGCTTATGCTAAATTATTTCAGATATATAAAAAGCTTTGGCATCTATGGTGTGGTTATAATGGACAGATGGAACCAATGAATACATTCAGCAGTACTGTGTTATTGAGCACTCAATCATTTGGATTTTGGGTAATTTTCAATGTAAACAGAGAATACCAATTTAGAGAGCACTGTTTCTTCAGTGATAGAATATGTATACTGTTTCTGATATAAAAATGAAGAAATAAAGCAAAACCCACCTTCTGCCAGCTAAAGTTGGAAACACAAAAATGTAAGTGAAAAAATGTCCAGATTTTTCCCCCTTTGAAATATTGGGACTGTGTATATAAATATTTTGATCCCGAATCTCTAGTGCTGATAACTTTATATGATAGAGATATTATTATGTTAACTCAGGGTAGAATGGCTGTTTAACTATGGTTACTTCTCTTATTTTTATTTATTTTTTATTTTTTCTCCTTTCTTTGAGGCTGTGGATGGTTACTTTTTTTTTTATACTTTATTTATTTTTTTTATTTCGGCATATTATGGGGGTACAGATTTTAAGGTTTCAATAAATGCCCATTTCTCCCCCTCCCCCCAAAAGTCTGAGTCTTCATCATGATCATCCCCCAGATGGTGCACATCTCACTCATTATGTATGTATATACCCACCCCCTCCCACCTGCCCAATACCCTATTGCTGTAGTACCTATGTGTCCACTTAGGTGCTACTCAGTTAATACCAGTTTGCTGGAGAATATATCTGGTGCTTGTTTATAAGCTTATATAGATAGGCTTTAAAAATGATCTGAATTAATTGAAAAAATATAGCTTGGTGTTTTTTAGACATTTGAAGTGTTTGAAAATTGTAGATCCTCTCCATCCCCTCAGAAAAAAATAAAATAAACACAACATACATTCTTATTTTTAAAAATATCTATACACATTCATATATATCCCTAAAGTCTTTTGGTGGGAAATACAGGCTGGTGGTGCATGACAGTGACATTCAGCTAGAAGATTTGTCACGTGTGTCTATAGGATCTACTAGTGTAGATTTCTCACTTAATGAAAATACCTCTGAGTTTTGTTATCATTTTAAAATTTACTTGCATATAAATCCAAAGCAAATCAATTTCATAGAAGTGTGCTGCTTTGAATTTTGTGATTTAGCTTATAAGGGGGATTATATAGTTGTGTCATTAGACACTGATCCCTGGACCCAGGGTAATAAATGAACTTCAGTTATAATGTATGGATGTTGTAAATATAATTCTTTTTCTAAAAAATTCCATTGCCAAAAATATTAGTGAAAAAAATTTAGTAGAGCATGATTTATTCACTGTGATTTATCTTTCATTGGTCACTACTGCCAATAGGAAATGCTTTTGAAATTATTATCCAGGTGATGAATATATTAAGTGAAAGATGAGTGGTAAAAAGATGAGTGGTAATCTTATCTTGGGGAGGTAGAAGAGAATAGCTTAAAGTATTGCCACTTTATATATTTTTTTTATATAGACTTCGCTTATTTTAGTGTTAGACCTTGAACTTTAGAGATTTTCTAGGACAATTTCCCTTCATTTTTATAGGAGAGAAATTCAGGGGTAAGGGATTTTCCCCAAATCACATATTTCACTGCAGAGTTAAGGATTAGGACTCAGGCATCCTGACTTTCGGACTCTCCCTCTGCCCCCACCCACTTCTGCTCTTCCATCATTATCTGGCAATAGCCTCTAGTCTAAAAAACAAATCACATTTTTCAAAAATTTACTTTCTAAGTCTTTTAAATAGCTATAGATTTAATGCCTAAAACATGAAAATTAACTTTTAGGCCAGACAGGGCGATCATTCACTCCTGTGATCCCAGCACTTTGGGAGGCCGAAGCAGGAGGATTGCTTGAGGCTGGGAGTTCAAGACCAGCCTGGGCAACATAGTTAGACTCTGTCTCTACAAAAAAATTTAAAAATTAGCCAGACATGGTGGTATATGCTTACAGTCTGCGCTATTTGGAAGGCTGGGGCAGGAGTATTGCTTGAGCCCAGGAGTTTGAGGTCACAGTAATCACGATTATGCCACTGCACAGCAGCGTGGCAACAAAGTGAGCTGCTGTCTCTTTAAAAAAAGGAAAAAAGACATTAACTTTTTGAGGCTATGAACAACTTAGAACTTCTTTTCTTTTTTTTTTTTTTTTATTTTATTTTTTTATTTATTTTTTTTTTAATTATTTTTTTTATTTTGGTATATTATGGGGGTACAGATTTTAAGGTTTCAATAAATGCCCATTTCCACCCCTCCCCCCAAAAGTCTGAGTCTCCATCATGACCATCCCCCAGATGGTGCACATCTCACTCACTATGTATGTATATACCCGCCCCCCTCCCCCCTCCCACCTGCCCAATACCCTATTACTGTAGCACCTATGTGTCCACTTAGGTGCTACTCAGTTAATACCAGTTTGCTGGAGAATATATCTGGTGCTTGTTTTTCCATTCTTGGGATACTTCACTTAGTAGTATGGGTTAGAACTTCTTTTCTTAAATTTGTCTTTGTTTCAAATTAGAATACAGCCAGTCCCTGGGTTATAGATAGATAACCCATCTATGGCATTCCATACTTATGAATAGGCTCCCAAAGCTCCCCATAAGGATAATTTTTAATTAATAATACAGGAACTAGTTTCTTCCATGAGTGTAAACAAACCAACATGGCATAAGTGCTTCCTTGGTGGGCATCTTTCTGCTAGTGGCTAGTCTCATTATTTATACAATAACTTACGCACAACATCACTTTCATCCTAACTTTTTAATTTAATTTTGAGAGTCTGTGTTTACCCTTATGACCGTGCTCCAAAATGAAAGTCCGCTGCAAGTCCAGCTGAACTGGTAGCAAAGACAAAGGTGATAGTAATAATAGAAACAAAAGTAGAAATAATTAAGTGTTTGGAGAAAGGCCAGATGCCATATTCGTTGGGAAACCATCAGGCTTCAGTCACTTGACTGTTGGAACAATTATAAAGTGAGAAAAATGAAATGTGTGAAAGGCAGTGCTCCAATGAAAGCATCAGTTATTACTAAGCAGTGTGGTTATTCTTTTTAAAGTTTTCTCCTATCTAAACTTTTGTAGTTTGTTTTTATGTTCTGTTTGTTTGAATTACAGAGCACAGTAGTTTCTGTAACTTACTACAGTACAGGGGTATTATCATTACAGTATTATACTGTATTATTATCACATATGAGTTATTATAGTATTGTTATTATTATTACCTATATGTGCTTTTTTATTTTTTTGTCTTTTTTATTTTATTTCCCCTCCCTGCCCCCATATTCCTTAATCAACAAATCTGACCTAAGGACGTTCTCAGGAATGTATCTTGTCTATAACCCAGGGACCACCTTTATTTACATAAAACATTATTTCTTAAGGCTATATTCATTTTTTCTGTAATTTTTCTTTTACTGTTTGAAAATACTAGTTGCTTTAAGGCAATATAGAAAATGTTCTTTATGGTATCAAATCATTAAAACTACAACGATTTTTTTTTTTTTTACAAATTCTTTTTGTAGACACAAAAATAATTTACTGTTTCATTTTCTACTTTAGTTTTAGAATAGGCAGTGGTTTTTGAATTGAAAGAATGTAGGAGGATAGGTCAAGGTCAGTAAATCATCTATTATAAAACTAACAAGTAGAATTGTTTGTCCTTCCAGTACATGCTATTATCAGAATTTTCCATTTGTCAATCTATAAATAAGTTTTCTCTATATTAAGAAAGCTATCAAAGCTAACATTTTGAGGATCATTACTTTATTTTTCCCTAATGTAGGGACTTAAAAGATAAATCAACTGGAGTTATAACTAAGTACTCAAAGTTGTAAATGATGCCTGGAGTTGAGTAATATTCAATGCCAAGACCAAAGTGGTTGAGAGCCATAACCTGCATTTATATTCAAATTCTTAACAGTTATAGAAGTTTTATAACAAATACAGTTTTAAAAATTATGGTGTACTTTGGGCTTGACTAGATGGGAAAAATATTTTTAAGAAATTATGGTGTACTAACTTTATTAATTAAAATCCTCTTTATGAAACCATATTTTATCCTAGAAAATGGCCTTACGCACTCTCCTTGAATTTATTGATTTAGAACAAAGTCTTTCAAAAGCATATGAAAAGATTTGGGAAAATTGCAATGCTCATGGTCTCCAGCTTGCTGATGGTATTTTTTTCTTTTTTGTAGTTTATAAAGCATTTTAAACACCTTCTAGAATGCAATTTTACTTCTTCAGTAATAAGTAGTATTCTGTCCACAGGGTTTCCAAAGTTAGCTTTCATTTTGTAATGCAAAAGCTTCCCTGTTGATATAAAATGTTAGGACATTTTAATTAGGAAAATAGATCATGGAAACTTTATATAATGGAATAAATTTTTTTAATGCTTCCGTGTTCTAAACTGGAATGGAATATAAAGATTTTCATTAAATTAGGTCTGTTTTGAAAGTTGAGGAGTCAAGAGAAAAGGGTTTGGGATGATGATTATGAAATGTACTTGGGACTCCATGTGGGAGGTGGGGTCAAAACAACCCTTTAATCATAAATAGTAAGGAAATTTTTACCCAGGGCATTTAGGTTACATGGTTCTTTTCCCTTTTTTGTTTGTTACAGGCAAAGGGGAAGATAGTGATGTACTCAGTATAAATGCAGATGCTTATGACAGCGACATAGAAGGCCCATGCAACGAAGAAGCTGCTGCTCCTGAGGTCCCAGAAAATACAGTGCAAAGCGAAGCTGGTCAGATAGATGACCTGGAGAAAGACATTGAGAAAAGTGTGAATGAGATTCTGGGACTGGCAGAGTCTAGCCCAAAGGAACCCAAAGCAGCCACCCTGACTGTTCCTCCACCAGAAGATGTTCAACCTTCTGCACAGCAGCTGGAGCTGCTAGAACTTGAGATGAGGGCAAGAGCAATTAAGGCCCTAATGAAAGCTGGTGATATAAAAAAGCCAGCCTAGTTGTTTAACTTGAGTTTGAATTTTAGATGTGTTTGAATGAAGCCATGTCATATACTTTTGTATCTGAAGTTTATTTTGGGTCTTACGTGTTACTTCTCATATAACCCTTATTTGGTAGACTCATTTTGACCTAAAATATGGTTGTTGTTATTGTTTTTTATTTTATATTAGAAATGTGTGTTATTGTCTTATGAATTCATGACAAATATAGTTGGATAGACTGGATACTTTGTTAAATGATTATTTAGCTATGTCTACAAATTATCTTAAAAGCCATTAGCAAAGAGTCATGGTTTATTTTTTTATTTTTATTTTTCTTTATTTTTAAAAGTTTGGGCACCAAACCTAAAAACTTAAGAAAGATCGACCAAGCATGTTTCTCTTAAGGCTACCTATATTTTGCAATAGACTATTAAATTATTGCTCCTAGATTTGTTAACAATTTAAGAAATTTAGTTTTGCTTATATACACTTTTAAAATATGTACTATTTTGAAGATTTCTTATATGGGTGTGGATTTCTTAATTAAAACTGAATAATTTTTGTTATCAGGCTTAGAGATTTGAAATGGCTTAGAAAAACTTTTTTTATAAAAGAAAGGATTTAAGGCAATTTTTAACTATGTAGAGTTAATTGCCCATGTTTAATTACAGCAGATGAGCCATTCTAACAGGTATTTGATACTATTGGACACTTCATTTAAATTTTTTTCCTCACTAAAAAAGGAACAAGTTTTCATTTACATTCCAAGCTATCAGGAAAAGGAGAATATTTTATTATACATGATTTCATCTGGTGTTATTGCTTGAAGATTTGATATGCTATAATTCCATGAATCAAAAATAATAAAAGTCTATCATTCTGGACCTGAAGACTTTTGATATTTTTCCAAAAGCAAAATTAATTTCAGGAACCTTTGCTAAGTTGCTATAATTAATCTAATTTTGTATCGTTTTTTAAATTAACATTCTGCCACAATTAACAGATGTGTTTTTCCTCCATCACTAATTGCAGTTGTTTGATATCAAAATAAATTTTAAGTAGAAACTCTTAAACTAATTTTTTTCCTAAAACATAAATCCGGAACCGTTGTTTTTATATTTGATAACAAATATAATGTATTTATAAGCCATGCTCTACTCATCTTGTATGAGGATTTTGCTTATACACAAAACTTTCAGGGATTGTGTTTTATTAGTGGGCTTAATTATATGTTAGAGAGTTTTTAAATGGAAATAGAGGACATTTATGAAACGTTGGAGCTGCAGTTACAGATTCGTTTTTCTGTTGTTCCTGAATATGCCATTTTTTCCCCTTCCCTGAGTCTTTCTAATGAAGCCCATAAGCCTGTATCATTTGAAATGCGTCTCTTAGGCTGGTAACTGTGAATATGATTTAAGTTGTGAGTTTTCATTATCATAGTTTCAAGATGAAGAAGCATTGATTTTGGTAAAATGCTTTTTCTATTTCAGCTTAAACTTAACATTAAAATATAAACCAGTAAAGAATAAACTGTATTACTGCTTACTAATTATAAAATACAGTAGATAGCATTTGTGTTATTAAACATATAAGAGTAGGAAAAGGTCTTAGTGCTTTGTAGCTGATTAAAGTAACTACTTTCATGAAGCATCATGTGTCAGTTCTATTCAGTGTGCAGAATGGTTTGGAGGACATTTTACTGAAGTGGATATGTGTGAGGTAGAATGAACTGAACAAATTAGAGGCTACTTAGATTCCTACTTTGGAAAATTTGCTTTTTCTCTTATTTATTCTTTTTTTAATGTTGAAAGACTTGAGAGCTTTTAGAAAATATGTGGCTTTAAAGAATAGAAATAAGTTTGTGTTAGAAATGTCTAAGTAATGGAAAATACTGTGTATTGATCTGATGCTGCCATTTAAATCATCAGCTCAGAGGTATTTGTTGAATGCATTCAAGGTTGCACCGTCTTGTTCAAATCTTAAACCTACAGATGTTACAGTATAGATTTTTAGCATGGAATAGGCTGATTAATAAAGACATGGAATGCTGCTTATTTTGATGCCTAATTCCTTCCTTTGGTTAAGGTAAGGAAAATTTTTAGGTAATATTTAATTAGTAATTAAATTAAAACAGTGAAAAAATTGGCAGCTGAATTTTCCATTCAATGTCAAACAATCAGCTGGGCGCGGTGGCTCACGCCTATAATCCTAGCACTTTGGGAGGCTGAGGCAGGAGAATTGCTTGAGCTCAGGAGTTCAAGACCAGCCTGAGCAAGAGTGAGACCTCATTTCTACTATAAATAGAAAGAAATTAGACAAAGAGAAAAAATTAGTCAGGCGAGGTGGTGCATGCCTGTAGCTACTCGGGAGGCTGAGGCAGGAGAATCACCTGAGCCAGGAGTCTGAGGTTGCTGTGAGCTAGGCTGACTCCATGGCACTCTAGCCCAGGCAACAGAGTGAGACTCTTTGTCTCAAAAAAAAAAAATGTCAGGCAATCCACATATTTGGCTAGGGACTTGATTAAAATCTTGAATGTTGGTTAGCAACTGGTAATAGGTCCTTTGTAATATGCCATTGCCCCAAGCACTAAGCTTTGGTTTACTTTTAGATGTTTGTACTAATCCATACACTCAGATATATCCTAAAAATCTATCACCAGGTTAGCAGTTTATAACATACCAATGATGAAAAATCACCCCAAATCCCCAAATCTTTCTGTTGAACACCATCTATTCCTTAAGTCTATCAGCCATTATGTCCTTCCTTGTAAATCTTTTTGTCAAAACCTATTTTCAGCAAAATGTTAGATCCTAGGGCATGATCTGAGTAAATGTTTTGAATCATTTGAACAGTAATATAAATTGCAATAAAATATGTATTTTCCAATGCCATTTTCAAGGTAGATAAAGCTGGGGTGAACCTGAGATTTGGGCACTCTAAAAGTTTTAAAAATTCTCAGTTCTGGTCCATCATAAAAAAATAGGAAAAGAGAGTTCAGTTATAGACATTTTTTCTTGATTGCGTTTGTTTAATTCTTAAAAAAGTAAAACCAGTACATCTTAACTTAAAACTTCATCTTTATGTTTACATTTTCTTTATAGTTAAGTAGACTTCCTTTTTCAAAGAAGGGCTAATGAGGACATCAATAGGAAGTCAAATATTTTTTTGATATTTAATAATTATTTTAAAATGATTATGATGCAGTGAAAAGATTGTGAGAGTTAAGAGTAGAGAGTTCTGATTCTGCTCTGACAAGCTGTGTAACCTTGCAGAAGTAACTGTAAAATAAAGGAATTAGTTATCCAATACATAATATTTCCTTCAGTGTTAATAGTTTGTTATTCCAATGTAAAATACCACAAAATTTATGAAACTTAAAGAACTCTCTTGAATTCAAGCATTAATCTCCTTCCTTCCCCTCCCAACTCAATTCAAAATGAATAAATCTAGTTTCTATTTGTTGCACACTGTTACTGGATATGAACAACAATCTAGTTAAAAAAATTTTTTTTTTTTTACCTGTTATAGTATTCAGTGTCAGGATTGCTTGGTAAGTAAACTGCCTGGAATTACTGACTTTGGTCCATCAACTTATGTTATCTTTAATTTATTGTTTTACTCATTTCACAATAATATTTAAATAATTTTAAGTTAAAAAAGATTTTTTCCCAAAGCTTATAGTGAAAAATAGCACCTTCATTTTTATACCCAGCTGTTGCTACTGAGGTAACCATTTTTGTAGTATTTCTCTCTATTTTGAAATAACATGATTAATATGCCATTTCTTGATATATGAGTTTTAGATTTTATTGATCTGTTTGGAATACAACCCTCTACCTCTCTTCTAAATACATACCTTCCTCCCTCATCCCAAAACTGAGGTTATATCACACTTCCTGGTTAAGTTACCATTCATTGTACTATATTGACTCTAAATACTGTTCACAATGTGTGGTAATTATATTACTATTATTATATTACTGTTATATTACTGTCTAATTATATTTCATTTTTTGGTCCAATTTTTAAGCTTTTTGAATTAATACAATTGCCTTGTTGTTTCAATTACTCAGTGTTCTATGTATCAGACATTAATTTATACTCAAGCTTTCATCTAGAAATGTGACTCTCCTCTTGATAGGTTCAAACACAATCTTTTTTTTTTTTTTTAAGACATTCCTCCTGGAGCGCTCTCTTTTTATGCTAATCTGAATCTCATGTTGGATCCCCATATCTTGAATTCTCTTCCTCTTCTTTTGGTTTATTCTTTTATTTTGGTGGCATACCTCTTCCAACAGCTTCCTGTGAAATGCTACATGAACAATAAATTGTTTTGATTCACTGGTATGACTCACCATGGCTCAGTTCTACCATATAGCAATTGAAACCCATACAGCAATTGAGACTTCATGTGAGTCTTGATGTTTAGGCTGGAAATCATTGTTCTGAATTTTACAGTATTGTACCAGTGCCTTCTAACTTCCATTAAAGCTGTTGATAATTTATTTGTCATTCTGATTCTTGATACTTAACATGTGTTCTGTTTCTTTCTCTTTGGAAGCTGTCAAGATCTTATCTTTATCCTTAGTATTGTGAAATTTCTTGATGTGTCAGGGTATGGGTCTTTCTTCATCTATTGAGTTAATCACTGGTGGCCTCTTTCAGTGGAAAACTTAATGTCATTCAATTCTGCGGTGTTTCAAAATACTACTTCTTGGATAAATTCCTTCCCTCTTTTCTAATCTCTATTTCTATAATTCATTTTATTAAGGTACTGATCTCTAGGCTTGATTTTTTTTTTTTTGTTATTGTTTCCAATTTCCATCTTTTCTACCCTCTGTATATTTTGTCAGTTTTCTAGTTCTTCCAATGATTTTTTAAATTTTATTTATTTTTTTTGAGACAGAGTCTCACTCTGTTGCCCTGGCTAGAGTGCCATGGCATCAGTCTAGCTCACAGCAACCTCAAACTCTTGGGCTCAAACAATCCTTCTGCTTCAGCCTCCCGAGTAACTGGGACTACAGGCATCTGCCACCATGCCCGGCTAATTTTTTCTATATATTTTTGGTTGGCCAATTAATTTCTTTCTATTTTTGGTAGAGACAGGGTCTCGCTCTTGCTCAGGCTGATTTTGAACTCCTGACCTTGAGTGATCCGCCCGCCTCGACCTCCCAGAGTGCTAGGATTAAATAGTTCTTCCAATGATTTTTGAAAGAACTTCAATCATATTTTTAATACCCAAAAGATCTTTTTGTTATTTTTTATTCTCTAAATATTCCCTTTTTAAAATAGCACTACAATCTTGTATCTGTAGGGCAATGGGTATCTGTAGGGCAATGGCTCTGGCATGGTATCCTGGTGACCTTGCACACATACTCTGGTAGGTCATGTAGGCAGAGCTCAAACATCACACTGACCTTGTGAATCTCTCTGGAGCATAGCAAGACAGTTTTGTGAGGAGCCATTACATAATCATTTTCTTAATTTGCTTTTTTTTTTTTTTCTTCAGGGAGGTTCCTATCTTGTAGAAGGTTATCTTTGAGGCAGTTCTCTCATTGCCTTTGAGAGGGGGAACTTTCTACCTTTCCCCACTTGGGGCACAGCTGTGGGCTATAAAATTGTTTAGCTGCAGTACAGAGTTAGAGCCACAGCAACAGGGTGTCCCATCACTCCTGTTGTACTGTCACCTTATCACTTTTGTGTTGGTATCACCCTGCACAAGGACCATGGGGACTTGGTAACTTTGACTACTGTTTTTTTACTGTCTATGTAAGTAATAAGCTACCTGAATCTAAAAAGAGCTTACTGTTTCTTTTCTGGCTCTGTCAGGACTTGCTTGCCCCTTACCTTGGCTTTATGCTTAACAGTTTCATGAATATGATGTTTACTTTTCTGAGGATGTTAATTTTAACGGTTGTTTTCAAATTTTCTGCTGTTTCCTTCAGGTTATTGTTTTCTTATTTATTTTGCTCTCCATCTGATGTTTTCTCAAATTTCCTTAAGTCTTTGGTGATGTTTGGCTGCTTTTATGAGAGTAAGACACTAAAAAGCTGATTGGAAGCTCTTTGTTTATGGATGAGGCTCATTAATTGGTGGAATTGTCTTTTCTCTTGGGCTGGCTGAACATACCCACAGTTCACTGCAAAGAATTTTACTTTATCCCACTCTTTTCAGTAGGCTAGCCCTTAATTCTGGTTGGTACACCTGACTTTAGAATCTCAAGCTTCAGCTTCACCAAAGTCTTCTGTGGAGTTGGTGAATGAAATGAATGGTTGTTAACTGTGAAGGAGCTCTGGAGCTTTCACCCCAAAATATGACTCCTTGCTATAAAGACTATTTTGAATTAAAGACTCTTAGAGATTAACAGGGCCTTGGAAGAGGCTTCCCATATATCTGCATAAACTGGACCAACCTGATCAAAAGATCAAAGGGGGCAATTGACTTCCCTTCCTCTGCCTATAATTTCAATATCTTGCAGGAAAGAAGATCAAGAATGCAGCCAGACTGGGCCCAAGTCATTTAAAACATAATTCTTGTCTCTCAGGTTAATTTACAAGTCAATCTGTTTTCCCACCCAGTCATCTTCCCTAACATCCCCTTATCCACCTATACTCCTCATTCCCCCCCCTCCTCTAAAAGGCTGTATAAAAATGTCTGAACTTCATTGGGATACTAGGTAATCACTATGTGATTCTCCTCACGCACGTGGTAAACGAACCTTTCTCTTACTAATCCGCCTTAATTGTGAGTTGATCTTTCAGCGAACCTTTGGGGAAAGGGTAGCTTTCCTCTCATCCCTACAATTTGGCATAGCTGGTGTTAGGTCCATCTCCATATTCTTTGGTCCTCAGTTCCCAGTGTCAAGACTGAGTACTGCTACCGAGGTTGGCCAATGACGGAGTGATCACAAATACAAAGCAATTCCACACAGTTTATTACAGAAAAGAAACTATACAAAGTGAAAGTAAACAAAAGAAAAAAGGAAGCTACCCAAAGTGCAAATACATTCTAGAGAGGAACAGGTCAGTCTCCACGAGTGGAGAAAGATGGCGAAGACTCCCAGGTGGTTTTCTCTTATTGGCCAGGTCAGGGGGCGGGCTTACAGGAGGTGTGGGCTTTTACCAAATGATTATCGGGTGTTCTGCATGTTCCCGCAGTCCCTCCCCGCGATTGGTTCCCGGCTGCCCCACCCCTAGGAACCACCCTCCTGGCCTACACCGACCGCGGGCAGATCGGATCCCTGCCTGACAACAGCGGCGCTCGAAGCCACTCTGCTCTCCTGAAAGCCTCAGTGAGAAAACGTGGAACCCTGACCAGCCGGCAAATTGGAAAGATATCTTACTTGCCAGTAAGAGTCCCAGTTTTTCTCTCCGTGGGCTCCGGTTGAACAGACAGTAGAAGATTATTGTACTTTCCAAGTGTAAGATTAACGAGATAAAAAGTTTTGGTGAGTGACTAGTCTTGTGAGCCACTCTGGTATTGGTACATTTTTTTTGGCACTTTGTGGTGTGAATATTCATATTGTTTGATTCCCTCTCCTCTCAGAAATAGTCTTTTTCTTTTCTTTTCTTTTCTTTTTTTTTGGTTGTTCTTTCTTTTGTCGTTGTCTTTCTGTGTTGTTTTTGTCATAAAGAGGGTTGCCACAGGTCAGAATACAGGCGTAGCACCTCTGTCAGCCCGACACGTTGGAGCGGCCCTGCAGACTAGCCAGTTGCACGGTTCGGATTAGACCAGCGTCTGTTAAGGCAAACTTTGCTGCGGGTCCCCGAAAACAAAAACCCTATGAGGCTTCCCTCTTGTGCTGTTTTATGCCCCTGAACTTGTCTTGTGACTGGGAATTCTCTCCTCAGTCCCCGCCATGTCGGGGTAGGGGCGTGTTTTCCCCGGAACACGTCAGGCGGCTGGTCTGAAAAAGATTGCGAGTCCGAGACAAGTAAGATTCTGAGCAGCACACTCTTTGTGCCACATGTGTCAAGCTGTAGGGGTGTGAGTCTTTGTCTAAAAAAGATTTTGTATTTCGGAGAGTGAATTTTTGGGAATCTTGGAATTGCCTTCTCTGGGCCCTTACCAGGCTAAATCTGGAAAATTACCACCTGGGTTTTCTATGAGGAGGCATTGGAATAAATATACCATTGAGATTAATGGCCAAAAGATGAATCCTTTAAATTAAAAGACTTCTAAATTTTTAAAATAAATTTTAGAGATCTCTTATTCAAAACAATTACTTATTTGTATTAATAGAACAAATTATATTAAAGACACATAATGTTACAGCTAGACTTAAAAATTCTCTTGACAAAATTGAAGAGCAAATAAAAATCCTTTGAATAAAACCCCTGTGGGAAGAATGACATAGGCCAATTTGCTATGTTGCCTGATGGTTAAAGTTCTGTGCTTTTACCTCAGCAGCCTAGGTTTGATTCCTGGACAGGGAATGAACCTGTTCCAGTTTGACATTTGTGTAACTTTCTCCATTAATTGATTTTCTTTTCTTCTGTGCACAGCTTTTTTTTTTTTTTTTAGCATTTTATAGTTTTCAGCATACACATTTTATCCATGTTTTAGTAGATTTACACCTAAGCATTTAGTTTTGGGGATATAATTATGAATTATAATATATTTCAAAAATTGTGTCCATATGTATAATTGATTTTTGTGATTTTATCTTATATTCTATGACCTTATTGAACTCACTTATTCGTTTAAGGAACACTTTTTTCTTTCTTTTTTTTATTTGTGTAAAGTATTTTATTTTTTTATTGTATTATGGGGGTACAAGTGTTAAGGTTACATATATTGCCCATGCTCCCCTTCCCCCTCGAGTAAGAGCTTCAAGTGTGTCCATCCCCCAAATGTTGTACATCTCACTCGTTGTGTTTGTATATACCCCCCCTCCTCCCCCCACCACCTGCCCGACACCCGGTAAATATTATTCCTATATGTCTACTGAGGTGTTGATCCGTTAATACCAACTTGCTGGTGAGTACATGTGGTGCTTGTTTTTCCATTCTTGAGATACTTCACTTAGTAGAATGGGTACTGTAGCCAGGAATACTGGATCCAGGGTACTGTATCCAGCTGTATCCAGGAATATACAAGAGGTGCTATATCACCATTGATTCTTAAAGCTGAGTAGTATTCCATGATAGACATATACCACATTTTATTAATCTACTCATGAATTGATGGGCACTTGGGTTGTTCCCACAGCTTTGCAATTGTGAATTGTGCTGCTATAAACATTCAAGTGCAGGTGTCTTTTTCATAAAGTGACTTTTGATCTTTTGGGTAGATGCCCAGTAGTGGAATTGCTGGATCAAATGGTAGATCTACTTGTATTGCTTTAAGGTATCTCCATATTGCTTTCCACAGAGGTTGAACTAGTTTGCAGTCCCACCAGCAGTGTAGAAGTGTTCCTCTCTCTCCGTATCCACGCCAGCATTTGTTGTTCGCGGACTTTTTGAAAAAGGCCATTCTCTCTGGGATTAAGTGATATCTCATTGTGGTTTTGATTTGCATTTCCCTGATGATTAGAGATGTTGAGCATTTTTTCATATGTTTGTTGGCCATTATTCTGTCTTCTTTTGAGAAGTTTCTGTTCATGTCCTTTGCCCATTTTTGATAGGGTTTTTTGATTTTTTCTTGCTGATTTTCCTGAGTTCTAAATAGATTCTAGTTATCAGCCCTTTATCAGATGTGTAGTTTGCAAAAATTTTCTCCCATTCTGTGGGTTGTCTGTCTGCTCTCTTGACAGTTTGTTTGGCTGTTGTGCACAGCTTTTGCTTTCCTGTAGTCTCTAAAGGAATATGGGGCTTTTAAATATTTGTGAATGGTCAGCTGAAAAGCTGAGACCCTAGAAAATTATGTCTGGACAAAAAAATGTGGGTTACATCTTGTTTATGACTAACAAGACTTTTCTTTGAGTTGTTTTTGTGGCTTTTGTACAAAATGGTGTCCATCTCTTTAAAAATACTTCTTGCTTTTTTTGATTACGTTTTAACCTTGGTTAAGGCTTATTGGTTTCACTTAAAAGGATACTTTAAAAGCAAAAATATCAGCTGTTTGTCTGAGCTAAAATTTGCTCCATTCATCTTCACTTATTTCTATTCCTTCCTCTCTGCCAATTTGTGGAGTTTTGGTCAATCAAAGGTAGCCACTGTTCAAACTATATTTAAGTAAGAAAAATGCTGAGCTGTAACTAATCCAGATATTTCTATACCTAACTTCCATTTTCTGTACATCACTTTCTCTTTTCTGTCCGTGAATCTTCTTCAACCACACTACAGCATTAGTCTCTCTGAACCTGTTTTAGTTCAGCTGCCCAATGTGTGAATTGCTCTTTGTTCAATTAAACTCTATACAATTTAATTTTCATCAAAAGTGAGTTTTGATATAGAGTTCCCAGAGACCCCCCAGGAGCCCTGAGAGTCCAAGCATGGTACTCGCTGGACCTGTTGTCCTCTGCTCTCTCATTACAACTGAGGCTTATGGGTAAGTTCTGTCTCAGATTCCAAAGTGCCTCAGATTTGTGTTTTTAGCTTTCTGAGTTTGTTTGAGCAAATTTTAATCCTGAGTTCAGAAGTTGAGACAGAATCTAAACTAAGTCTGGGATCAGATGGGATCTCAATTAATTAGCTTAGATTCTAGTTAGAGGCCTCAAATGTCTGACTGGGCCAGGCAAAAACTAACAGTAAATGGTGATACGACAGTGGGTGCAAACTCCAGCTTTCAGGAATTCGTGGATATTTCTGTATTCTATTCCTTTGTTCCTTTTTCTTGTGCTCTAGGATAAGGAAAAATCATTGCCTAAGGTGATCATGGAGATCTGAGAGCCAAAGCCAAGACTCAAGGTGAAAATAGAATCCTTAATTTCTGAAGAACTGAGTACTCTACTTTCTGGCTATGCTTACCTATATGTCTATAACTATTAGGCCCTGAAAGCGGCAAACACAGAAATGGCAACATCTTACTAAAAGAAAATTGTTGCATAGCTAATAATTGCTTAAAACAACAAAATAGGTAATTATAAGATTGATAGTCTGAATAAAAAATAATATTTAAGAGCCAGCAAATAAATTCTTAAGAGCTATTAGAACTGGCTTCTGTATATACGTCTATGTGTCTATATATGTCATTTGTGATATTTTACTACCAAATTATGTAAAAAGAGCTCTAATTAATTAGCTTCAGATAATAAGTGCCTAAGTCAGATATTTTATCAAGAAGATAAAAATTAACTCAAATGTTTTTAATTCATGTGATTTTAAGAATACAGTAATTGACTTCTGCTCAACTTTCTTTTTGATTCTCTCTCTTACACTGTGATTCACAATTTCTCTTTACATTGATGTTTGGGGGAGATAATTAACAGTGGACCTGAATACCTCAGAGATATTGTGAGTCTCCTTTAATATTGTCTCAAATTCTTCTGTATCTTTTACCAAATTATTTCCCAGTGCACTGTTTGTAAATCTCACCAAATCTCTGGAGGAAACTGGCCCCCAAAGGCCTGGACTATCTCTTTTTGTCACTCCAAATTGTTTTTATAAATTTACCTTCAACTTTAAGCTTTTTTCACTGTTTGGTTATTGTTTATGTGATTAACGGATAGATTGAATGCTATCCAAATAGGCGTGCTGATGCTACAACAGTGGTAAAGAAATTAGTAACTGAGATTATTCCTTGTTTTGGTATTTCTTTATGGATTGAGTCAGATAAAGGGATTCAGTTTAAACCACTTGCTTGTGAAGGCTCTGTGATACTTATTAAAATTTCTTACCCCGTATCATCCCAATCCTCAGAGCAAGTGGAACATAAAAATCTTGAAATAAAAAGGACTTTGAGAAAAGTCTATCAAGACATTGGACTTAAATGGACAGATATATTACCATTGGCCCTTATAAAAATCCAGAATGCTTCAATTAGGAGACATAGTTTAACCTCTTTTGAAATAGTGTTCTCTCACCCCCTGCCTACTGACACGTATAAATCTTATATTCTGGGACTGACTGTACACTATGGGGATTTAAGTGAACAATTTGATAGGAAAACTGGGTACATACAGGCACTAAGTACCGTGTTTCCCCAAAAATAAGACAGGGTCTTATATATATTTTTTCCTTACGAAGATACCCTAGGGCTTATTTTCAGGGGATGTGTTATTTTTTTTTAAGTACAACAATCTACATTTATTCGAATATAGTTAAGTCGTCATCTTCTGGAACATCATCATAACTCTCCAAACCCCAAATTCCATCCTGAATTTCTTGTGACTCTATTTCCTTTAGAACCGTTGGCCCCAATCTCTCATGTCGAACAATAGAGCTCTCATGGGGCAGATGAGAAGGGCTGCTTGTCCTCTTTACCGCTCTGTGACAAAATGCATGGGTTGTGCAGATATGCTGAGTAGCCACACCCATCACTAGGTCTTATTTTCAGGGTAGGGCTTATATTGTGCAAATGCTTAGAAATCCTGCTAGGGCTTATTTTATGGGTAGGTCTTATTTTCAGGGAAACATGGTATGCTTGGAGCATAGCATCAACAGGTGAAAGGAGCATGGTCTCTGCCAACTGACAGACCTAGTCATCCTTTTAGACCAAGAGATCCTGTGTCCATCAAAGTTTTTATAAGACACATGCTATCACCTTCCTGGGAATTATGAAGTCAACTACCTACACTGCCATAAAAATAAAGGAAAAAATCCTCCTGGATTCACATCAGACATACCCAATTACACTGAGAAAATTGGAGTATGACCTCTACAGGTGACCTGAAACTAAGGATTTCCAGAGCCAGTTCCCAGGCCGTTGAAGCAGATGTCTTCATGAAATAGACAGCTTTTTCCCAAGATCACAGCTCAAGAAACTCTATTTTTCATCTATAAATTCCTTTTTGTCTTTTAATCCTCCCAAATGTTCCTTTTTAAACACTTCTTCTTTAAGCTTCCGCCTTCGAGGATTGCACATTGGAAACTGAGTAGAGTTTGCCTCAACCTATCTCATTTTTCCCTTTATCTTCCACTATGCCTCTTCTTTCAAATTATGCCTTGCTCTTACTAACCCTTGTTGTTTTTCCAGCAGGTTAGGCACAGACCTGGCATCCTTATACAACAGTCTTTCAAACCCTGGCTACACTGACTAGTCAGTCTAATGCTGGTTATGCCAACATCTAGACTGTACAAAGGACGCTGAACTCATTTTTGTTTCTGCCAATGTGAGTGCCTAGTGGAACCAGTCCAGAAGGTGGATGTATGACAAGATGTGGCATCCATAACCAGAGAAGAAACATCATGCTGCTTCTCCTGTTGGTGAGTCAACTGAACAGAGAAAAATCTCTGTGGAAGCTCAAAAAAACTGTCTTTTGCTCAGGTAAAGTCTCTGGAAAGAAAATTGTCCTCTGCATTGAAAACAGGGATGTTGCTGGATCTTTTCTGGGTGACATACTAGGGCAATATTGTGATCAGACTCTACAGTTTGATTCTACAGATGGCGCAGACAGCATTCTTGCACCTCTTAGATGGCGCTGACACTTACTCACATGATGTCAACGATTGTCAAATCACCAGATGTTATGAATGCCCCACAAGCTAGAGCTGTGCAACTTGGGGTAGTTCACTCATTCCGTTTGTTTAGATACCAGACACTGTATGTGGACAGAGCAAAAGTCTGGACTGACTTTGTTAGTACTGACAAAACCAAACCCTATAACTGCCAGAACTAAACCAAAAGCTTTTAATATCAAATATTTTATAACCTGTTCTGTTCCCATGGACTGGCAGGAACACATGGATACTGGAGATATGAAAGTGCCAGTGAGGAAGAAGAAGCACAGCAAACTCCAGACTGGGAGGTCACAGGTTCCAACCTGACTCTATCTGTACATTACGATGGTCTTTTTATTGTGTGTGGCAATAAAGTATACAAGTGGTTCCCACCTAGATGGTCAGAATGCTATGGACTTGATTATCTGACACCCTCTGTTACCAGGTACTCCACTTTAAAATGCCAGTTAAATTACAAACGTGGGCTCTTTAATAAAGTGGTACCAAGCAAATGTACTAGATGTGATATTATAAAAAACCCAGTTGTATATCTTGTATATCATAATTCTAAGTTCTTTTTTGTGCTCATGCCTCTTTGCCCAACATTTGGAACTCATCAGATTGAAAAGACAGTTTTGAATCTCTCCACAGTAGTAGAACAAGAGTTCAGTACCACCATGCAAACATTGGGAACACTTCAGTTAGAAGTCAATAGCCTAACCTCTGTTATATTTGAAAACTGCTGCCTCCTGGATACCTTCACAGCCCAACAGGGAGGAGCTTGCATGATTATGGGTGGAAAAAAAAATACTCTTTCTGCATAAAACCACATGGGGCAAGTAGAGACTGTGATCTGTACTTCCTAAAAGACAAGATAAATATTCTTCAAATTAATGAAGATCAGTTCCCAAGAATGGGAGACTGGTTTAGTGGGGCATCAGAAAATGTGGTTAGATCTATTCTTTTCTACTTATTTATTCCCATTTTAATTTATGTTCTTGTCTCTCTTTTCAGATCTCTTGTTACTAGACTAATAATCAAATCTCTCTTGCCACAGCTACTGACTGGCT
The DNA here is from genome assembly GCF_040939455.1 of Microcebus murinus. Lineage (NCBI taxonomy): Eukaryota > Metazoa > Chordata > Mammalia > Primates > Cheirogaleidae > Microcebus > Microcebus murinus. Next base: position 51,811,231 of record NC_134115.1, on the reverse strand, counting down.
TTTAATGTGTGAAACTTCTAGGGAAGTTCCAGATGGGAATGAAGGACCTGTGGAAATTTCACCTCAAAATATGACTCCTTGCTATAAAGACCATTTTGAATTAAAGGCTCTTAGAGATTAACAGGCCCTTGGAAGAGGCTTTCCCTCTATCTGCATAAACTGGACCAACCTGATCAAAAGATCAAAGGGGGCAATTGACTTCTCTTCCTCTCCCTGTGATATCAATATCTTGCAGGAAAGAAGACCAAGGATGCAACCAGACTGGGACCCAAATCATTTAAAACATAAGTCCTGTCTCTCAGGTTAATTTACAAGTCAATCTGTTTTCCCACCCAGTCATCCTCCCTAGCAACACCTTATCCACCTATACTCCTCATTTCCCCCCTTTCCTGTAAAAGACATGTATAAAAAAACTAAACCTCACTGGGATATTGGGTAATCATTATGTGATTCTCTCTATGTATGTGGTAAATAAACCTTTCTCTTATTAATCTGCCTTAATTGTAAGTTGATCATTTAGCAACTTTCATGGAAAGGGCAAGTTTCCCCTTCTACAACCATTTGTGAGGAGACTGTCATGTTTGACTCCTTGCACTGTATTTAGAAGAACCTGGAATTCTCATTATTGAACCTTATTTGGGTTTGTGTTTAGTGTCTCTTTCTTAGCTTCATCTCTCTACAGGCCCTGATTGCAACATTCCTTATCTGCTAAGTCACTTCCACTGCTCTCTAGCTACCAAAATTTTCTTGACTGTCAAGATGTTGAGTCAAGTAGTAAATAGGATAGTTATTTTACTCTCTTGTCCTTTTAGTGGACTTTTATGAGAGATTTGTGGCAACTGTGCTGTTTAGCATACTATGTTTAAGCAGCTATTATTTGATTTTTTAATCTATTTTTTTTTTCAGTCTTTTTTTTTTTTTTTTGCTAAATCCAAGTTTAGTGAGATTAATGTAGACACTTAATTGATAGCAAGTGGAAAAGGTTGTGGGGAAGAGAGTAGATGATGACAGCAATTAAAATCAGTAATACCTGAGGCAGGCAATGACACTTGATTATAGGTGGCCACATGTTTTTTCTCTCTTCTTTCACTCCAGTAAGTTTTACTAGACTATGTCTTGGTGGTAGTTGTTCAGAATTTTTTTTTTTTTTTTTTTTTTGAGACAGAGTCTCACTTTGTTGCCCAGGCTAGAGTGAGTGCCGTGGCGTCAGCCTAGCTCACAGCAACCTCAAACTCCTGGGCTTGAGTGATCCTTCTGCCTCAGCCTCCTGAGTAGCTGGGATTACAGGCATGCGCCACCATGCCCGGCTAATTTTTTATATATATATCAGTTGGCCAATTAATTTCTTTGTATTTATAGTAGAGACGGGGTCTCGCTCTTGCTCAGGCTGGTTTTGAACTCCTGACCTTGAGCAATCCGCCCGCCTCGGCCTCCCAAGAGCTAGGATTACAGGCGTGAGCCACCGCGCCCGGCCTGTTCAGAATTTTTGATTGGAAGAGATATTAAAGATCTAGTTCCAAATGCCAGCAATTGAATGTTTGTTTATTGCATATGGTTTTCAAAAAATATTCATTTTAAATTAGTGTTTTTCTATTATAGGAGAAGATTAAAGTTTTTGGTCATGCCACTTCCTTCCCTCATTCCCAAGAATCATTTCAGTGCATATAGTCACTCAGATATTCTTTTCCTCATACCTTTCTTGTTCAGTATTTAAAATCATTCTGTTCCTCAAATTAGTAGTATGCAAACTTCTTTCACTAATCAAAGTATACGTGTGTGTGTACATATATATGTATACATATACAATGTTGGCAAGAGTATAAGAAGTAAAATTAAAAGATAGAAGGCAAATAATCTGAAGAGAAAGCATTTGCACAAATATGAAAACCACTAAGTTTATATCCTTAAGATATCAAGATCTCATACATACAATCAAGAAATTATAAAGTCTCAGCCTAAATTGTATGTTAATTATGGCTGCTGTTTCTTTAAGCTCAGAGAATGTTGGACGTATGGGAGAGGGTGCTGGGAGATATGCAGCAGAATCACATTCAACAGGGAGAAATGACATTGGGCACTGAAAGCAGTGGCATAAGTGGTGCTTATGTGGTTCTTGGAGATGATTTAGTGCAGGGAAAAATAGTAACACACAGTTTTTGTTTGCTCTAAGTGTCACGCAACAATATGATAATTGATGTTTCTGATGATGAACCAGTCTGGAAGAAAGGGCGTTCATGTGCAGTTGTGTGCAAATAAATGTTGTAAAAAACATAAAAAAGATATTTTGGTGTAAGACGATTATGTGGAAGATTATACTTTTCTTGATTCACTGGATTAATGAGGCATTATCTTTAGGCAACTATTTGAAAACACACTGTAATATCCACTTACATTTGCTTTGAGTTCTGATTTCAGTCAAACTCTAAATTTGGTGGTAGTGTTCAACATGATGTAATTTCTGTTGACTGAAACAATAGAATAAAAAAAATGGACTTGTCTACTCTGTGGAACATAGCCACTTAATGTCATTCGAAGCATAAGATATGTTTATTACTGAAAGCTGAAATTAGCCCAAGAACTAGTGGGCTGTATTTGATACTTTAAGGGCATAAACTCAATGAGAAACATAATTAGTGATAACAGGCTTTTATGTTTGGCAGAGGTAGGCATCACATTTTGTTAACATACATTGCTTAATATTACTCTCTTGGCAGATTCTCCAAATGCTACTTTTTTCCACAGCAATATGTACCACTATACGTAACTTAATTATGAACAAGATTTTTTTGTTGTTGTTGATTGATTGCAGTTGAATGATGAAAATTCTGTGGTATTATCAAAGTGAAATATCATACTTTGTGCATAACAAGTATGAGTATTGTAACTTATCTGAGAGAGTTCAATTACACTACAGTTAAGAAATCGAGTTAGCCATGAGTTTGCTGTCTCAGGCTTCCTCACAATTCAGTGCAATATTGCAATGAACACTTTCTCTGAATGCCTTCTTTTAAATTTTTAAATTTTGTGTTATCCTGAAAAGAGAAGTCCTGAATTGTATTTTTACAATGATCCCTATAGACATTTAAATTTAACTAGTCAAAGCAATAAATCTTTCTTTTATTGCAGAATGTTTAATAGACAACACCTCAGTAAAATAATAGAAACATAGTAAACCTAAAATGTTCTTTTAATGTTTTAAATTTGAGTCATTCCTCTCTTTTTTAAAGGATGGGATTGGGGAGAAAAGAGTATTTCAGATTTTTATATTTAATTGAACTAACGGCGTGTGCTGACAAGTAATAAATAACAGCGATTCAGAGTGACTAAATAAATTGGTTTCCACAGCAATGATTCATCTTCTTTCATTGCCATCAAGCTAAGAGACAGCTTCTTTTTGTCAGCTTATAGGAAAAATATTTGATAGTGTAACAATCCTATTGCTAGTCCTGCAATAGAAGTTCTATTACCTTCTATAGTAGTTGCATTTTAAATTATTTAAATATAATAATTACATCTATGGTTGTTCATATACTTAAATCTTTGTGAAGTTATAAATGCAGTCTTTGTGGTGTTTTATAATATTCTGCTAGCGTCATTTTCCTCTTAATTTTTTCTTTGACTCATGGGTTACTTAGAAGTGTGTTACATCATTTCCTAATAGTTGGGGATTTTCTAAAGATCTTTCAGTTACTAATTTTTAATTTAATTCTATTGTCATAGTAAATATTTTATTTGACTTGAATCTTTTTAAATTTGAGATTTGTATTATGGCATAAATAATGGTCTATATTGGTAAGTGTTCCATGCACACTTAAAAAGAATGTATCCTACTGTTCTCAAGTGGAGTGTTATATAAATGTCAATTACGTCAAGTTGGTTGATGGTGGTGTTAAAATCTTTTCTATTCTTATTTTTTGTATATATCTTCTGTAATTATTGAAAGAGGGTATTATATTGCTGTATAACAAGCGACCACAAATTGGCCTTAAAACAGCACACATTTATTATGTCATCATAGTTTCCATAAGTCAGGAATCTGAGGATGGCATAGCTGGGTCCTCTGCTCAGGGTCTCAGAAAACTGCTATCAAGGTGTCAGCTTAGGCTTTAGTCTCATCTGAGGCTTGGAGGCCTCTTCTAAGCTCATGTGGCTGTTGGCAAAATTTACTTGTATCTATAGAACTCATGGTAGCTGGCTTTTTTCAAGGCCAGGTAGAACAGAGAGACTTGACTTCCATGCCTGACTTATAGACCAAACTTCAAAAGGGTCTACCTAATTAGGTCAGACCCACTCAGGATAATCTCTTTTAATTAAATCAAAGTCAATTGACAGGTGACCTTAATTCACTTTTTCCATATAATGTAACAATCATGAGAGTAAAATCCCATGATATTCACAAGTCCCAGTCAGGGATTACAGGACAGGTATAATGGGGGTGGTAATTTGGGGGACACTCAGGATTCTACCCATCACAAGGGGGTATTAAAATCTCCAACAATAATTGTGGATTTGGTTATTTCTCCCTGCAGTTCGATCAATTTTTGATTCAAGTATTTTGAAACTCTGTTATTAGGTATATAAATGTTTCAGATTATTATAACTTCTGGAAAAATTTATCCATTTATCATTATAAAATAACATTCTTATCCCTAGTAATGTACTTGGCTCTGAAATCTATTTTTTTCGGGTACTAATGTAGCCATTTCTGCTTTCTTTTGATTAGTGTTAGTAGGGTGCATCTTTTCAAACCTTTTATTTTAACTCTATTTGTGTATTTATATAGAAAGTTCCTAACTTACAGTGATTCGACTTATGTTATTTTGACTTTGCTATGGTGTGAAACCATCATAACTTTGACATAATGTACACTATGCAATAAATTACATGAGATATTCAGCTCTTCATTATAAAATAGGAATTTTTTTTTTTTGAGACAGAGTCTCGCTTTGTTGCCCAGGCTAGAGTGAGTGCCATGGCGTTAGCCTAGCTCACAGCAACCTCAAACTCTTGGGCTCAAGCAATCCTGCTGCCTCAGCCTCCCAAGTGGCTGGGACTACAGGCATGTGCCACCATGCCCAGCTAATTTTTTCTATATATGTTAGTTGGCCAATTAGTTTCTTTCTATTTATAGTAGAGACGGGGTCTTGCTCTTCCTTAGACTGGTTTCGAACTTCTGACCTTGAGCAACCCGCCTGCCTTGGCCACCCAGAGTGCTAGGATTACAGGCATGAGCCACCACGCCTGGCCCATAAAATAGGCTTTGTGTTAGATTATTATCCCAATTGTAGGCTAATATAAGTGTTCTGAGTACATTTAAGGTAGTCTAGACCAAAGTGTGACATTCAGTGGGTTAAGTGTATTAAATATATTTTTGACTTATGATATTTTTAATTTAGGATGGGTTTATCAGGACATAATACATGATAAATCAAAGAGCATCTGTATTTAAATTAAATTTCTTATAAAAATTTTTTTAAAAATTTTTCTCTGAACCCCAAGTCTGCCTCTGTCCATTCAGCATACTTTTATTCATCCTTTGGGCCTCCCTGCTTTCCTTCATCCATTATTTTGTTTTAATTTCAGTATATTATAGGGGTATAAATGTTTAGGTTATGTGTGTTGCCTTTCCTTTCCTTCTTGTAGGCAGCACATGGTTAGGTCTTCCTTTTTAATCTAATATTATACTCTCCTGCCTCTTAATTAGGTTATTTTGGCCATTTACATTTTTAAAAACTTATTTATGGTTTTTTTATACATAGTATTTGTACACAGTATAACATTTGTAACACTATTTCTCACATTTTAGATATCTTTCACAATGTATTCCTGCCATTTATTTTGACAGCTTTGTTGATACACCATTCACATACCATAAAGTTCACTCTTTAAAAGTACAGTTCAAGGCCGGGCGCGGTGGCTCACGCCTGTAATCCTAGCTCTCTGGGAGGCCGAGGCGGGCGGATTGCTCAAGGTCAGGAGTTCAAAACCAGCCTGAGCAAGATCGAGACCCCGTCTCTACTATAAATAGAAAGAAATGAATTGGCCAACTGATATATATATAAAAAATTAGCTGGGCATGGTGGCGCATGCCTGTAGTCCCAGCTACTCGGGAGGCTGAGGCAGAAGGATCGCTCGAGCCCAGGAGTTTGAGGTTGCTGTGAGCTAGGCTGACGCCACGGCACTCACTCTAGCCTGGACAACAAAGCGAGACTCTGTCTCAAAAAAAAAAAAAAAAAAGTACAGTTCAGTGGTTTTTACAGAGTTATGCATCCATCAACACTAATTCCAGAACATTTTCATACCTATTACTAGTCACTCCCCATTCCCACCTCTCCTCAGCCTCTGGCAACCACTAATATATTTTTGCCATTGAGTTTGCTTATTCCGGACATTTCATATAAATGGAATCATATGATAGGTGGCCTTTTGTGTCTGGTTTGTTTGTTTTCAAGCTTCATTCACATCGTCACATGTATCAGTACTTCATTCCTTTTTGCGGCCAAATGTTCCATTGTATAGATATTTTATATTTTGTTTATTCATTCATCAGTTGGTTGACTGTTGTGTTGTTTTCAGTTTTTGGCTATTATCCATAATGCTGAGGCTTGGGGGCCTCTTCTAAGCTCATGTGGCTGTTGGCAAAATTTACTTGTATCTACAGAACTATAGAACTTTTATCTGTAGAACTTGTATCTATGAACATTCATGTACAAGTTTTTATGCAGATGCATGTTTTCACTTCTCTTGGGTGTTTACTTAGGAGTGGAATTCTATGTTTCACTTTTTGAGGAACTGGCAAACTGCTGTCCAAATGACTGCATCATTTGGCATTTCCAACAGTAATGTATCAGAGTTTCAGTTTCCTTGTCAACACTTGTTATTGTCTTTTTTTTCATGTAGTACTTTAAAGATGTTGCTCCACTGTGTTTCCATTAAGATATCTTGTGTCATCATTGTTCCTCTTTTTATAACATGACTTCTTGTAGGATTTTTCTTTATCACTAGTTTCAAGCAATTTGATTGCAATGCGGCTTAGTATAGTTTTCTTCATGTTTCTTGTGGTTGAGGTTCATTGGAATTCTTGGATTTTTGAGGTTATTATTTTTAACAAATTTGGAACATTTTTGGCCATAATTTCTCCAAATATTTTTTATTACCTGGTTCTTTTGGGGACTCCAATTACACATTTACAATGTACTTAAAATTTCTGCCATAGCTCACTGATGCTCTATTCATTTTTTAAAATTATTCTCTCTTTTAAATTTATCAGTCTTTTATTCTGCAATATGCAACCTGACATTATTCCCATCTAAGACATTTCTCATATCTCATAGTTTTCATTTTAAGAAGTTTAACATACATTTTTAAACATCTTCCATGTATTAACTTTGAGAATATAGAAAACAGTTATAATAATGGTTTTTAAAGTCCTTATCTTCTTATTCTAGCAGCTATGTCAGTTCTGGGTTGGTTTGTTGATTAGTCTTTCTTCTCATAATGGGTCATATTTTCCAGTTTCTTTACAGGTCAGGCAATTTTTTATTGAGTGCCACACAGCATGAATTTTACTTTGTTGGATGCTGGCTAGTTTTTTAAAATTTATTTTATTTTATTTTTTTATTTTAGCGTATTATGGGGGTACAAGTGTTAAGGTTACGTATATTGCCCATGCCCCCCCTCCCCCCCTTGAGTCAGAGCTTCAGGAGTGTCCATCCCCCAACCATTGCACATCTAACTTGTTGTGTTTATATACACCCATCCCTCCTCCTCCCTCCCACCTCCCTGACACCCGATAAATGTTATTCCTATATGTCCACTTAGGTGTTGATCTGTTAATACCAATTTGCTGGTGAGTACATGTGGTGCTTGTTTTTCCATTCTTGAGATACTTCACTTAGTAGAATGGGTTCCAGCTCTAGGATGCTGGATAGTTTTATTCCTGCAAATAGTCATGTGCCTTTCTACTGAGATAGTCAAGTCGCTTATAAATAGTTTGATTCTTTCCATTCTTGCTTTTAAGATTTGTTAGGCAGGACTGCTACATGCTCATTCTAGAGCTAATTATTCACCACTAATGATAAAACACTTTTATGTGTATTTAACCCAAGAAACTGTCTCACAAGGCTTTCCAGTCTGTATGTTGTGAACAGGTATTACTCCCAGCCTTGTATGGGTGCTGGACACTATTGCCTCATCTCCTTTCTTTCCCTAATCTCATGTAGCTCCTGCACATGCATATGTTATTTAATACTCTGCTGAATAATTGAGAGGGTGCTCTGTAAATCTCCAGAGTTCTCTCTCTGTGTTGCTATCTCATCTCTGCTGCACTGGCCTGAGAACTCCAGCTGCTGTAACCTTTCTGGACTCAAATCTTCATTTCCTCAACTTAGAGAGTGACATATGCTCTTCCTGGGTTCCCCTTCCCTATTCTATGGCCTAGAACTCTCTCAAAACAGCAATTATAGGACTTATTTTATTGTTGACTGCCTAACAGGGATCACTGTCTTTTGTTGTGCAATATCCAGTATCATTGAAACTGTTGTTTCACATATTGTGTCTGTTCTTTGGTTGTTTCATGTGAGATAGTAAATGTAGTCCCTGTTGTTCCATCTTGACCAGAAGTGGAAGCTACCTTCATTCTTGGTGGGGTTTTAAGTAGTTTCGCCTTGATGTACCTAGCCATGATTTTGTTTGTATTTTTTCTGTTTGGGGTTTGCCAAGCCTCTTGAATCTGTAAACTTTCTTTCATTAAATTTGGTAGTTTTCAGCCCATCTTTTTTCATATATATGTGTGTGAATGTATTCCATTCTCTCCTTCCTCCTCTTCTGGGACCCTGGTTACTCTATAAATCATTTTTTCTCTTTTGTTCAGATTAGATAATTTCCATTGTACTATCATTAAGTTCACCAATTAATTTCTGTTTTATCTCAATTCTGCTATTAAGACCCTACAGTGATTTTTATTATTTATGATATTGTGTTTTTCAATTCTAAAATCTCTATTTGGTTCTTTTTTTTCTCTATGTTGTGCTGAGATACCTATCTCTTCATTCAGCCATTATTTTTCTTTACTTCATTGAGGGAAGTCATAATTGCTGCTTTAATGTCTTTTTCTGATAATTCCAATATCTGAGTTATCTCAGTTTGCCCTTTGTCGATTATCTTTTCTCTTGAGAATGAGTCAAATTTCATATTTTCTTGGCTTTTCATTTGTTCAGTGCTTTTGGACTGTTTTGACTGGAAAGTGCAATTATGTTGTGGAAACTTTGAGTTATATTATATTCCTTTATGTAATAGAATATGATCTATTCTATTCCTCTGAAGAGTTTTGGTGTTTTTGTTTCAACAGGCAGCTAGCTTCGTTAGACTCAAATTTCAAATTAGTGGGTGGCATTTTAAATCTCAATTTAGTTCCTCTAATCTCAATTTAGTTCCTCTTACAAACAAGTAACTTTGATTCTGCGCTACGTGGTGTATGTAGGTCAGTCAGAGACTTGGAAAGAGTTTACATATAGAATATGTGAGCTCCTTTCCTACTACTATTTATTTAAGAATTACCCCTCTCAGTTTCCAGAGTCTGTGGTTTCCCTGGGTTTGTCCTCTTTTCATTACCCAGAAAGTTGTCATGCTTTCTGTGGGAACTCCGCTGCCCTGCACCATATCACAACCACAGACCATTTCTAAGATTAAAGCCACAAAAAAAATGAGGAACTCACACTGTGCTACTTCCCTTGTCTAAGTTTTTAACTTTGCTCCCAAATCTGCCTGCCTTTGCTTACTCTCCAGAGCCTTCAGAGCCTTCAGATACTTGTTTCTTGTATTTTATCTAGAGTTTATATATATATGTTTTATCCAGGAGAGGATCAGTCTGTTAGGTTACTCCAACATATCAGAGGTGGAACTCCCTATTTTTTTTTTTTTCTGTTGTCGTTGTTTTTTTAACCAGTCAAATTTAGCAGTGTGTGTGGGGGGGTGGAGTTGTGTACCAATTTTAGTGACACTAATGTCAGTAAGTTGTGATAACTCACTACCAGCAGACCAGCCAAATTTTTAAAAATGTTTTCTTTAATTAAAAAAATCTTTGCAGGCCAGGCATGGTGGCTCATGCCTGTAATCCTAGCACTCTGGGAGGCTGAGGTGGGCGGATCATTTGAGCTCAGGAGTTCGAGACCATCCTGAGCAAGAGTGAGACCCCATCTACTAAAAATAGAAAGAAATTAATCGGCGAACTAAAAATATACAAAAAATTAGCCAGGCATGGTGGCACATGCCTGTAGTCCTAGCTACTCGGGTGGCTGAGGCAGGAGGATTGCTTGAGCCCAGGAGTCTGAAGTTGCTATGTGCTAGGCTAATGCCACAGCACTCTAGCTTGGGCAACAGAGTGAGACTCTGTCTCAAAAAAAAAAAAAATTTTTTTTTTGCAGGACTATTCAATTGCCAAGACATAGAATCAATCTAAGTGTTCATTAATGGATGAATGGAGAAATAAAAGGTGGTACATATACACAGTGGAATATTAGTCACAAAAAGAATGAAATTCTGTCATTTGCAACAACATGGATGGAACTGGAGGAAATTATGTTAAATGAAATAAGCCAGGTACAAAAAGACAAATATCTCACATTTTCATTAATATGTGGGAGCTAAAAATATTGATCTCAGGGAGATAGTAGAATGATGGTTACCAGAGGCTAAGAAGGGTAGTGGTAAGAAGGAATAAAAATGGGTTGATTCATGGGTACAAAAATACAGTTAGTTAGAAGGAATAAGATCTAGTGTTCAATAACACAATAGGGCGACTATAGTTAACAATAATTTATTGTATATTTCAAAATAATTAGAAGAGTGGAATTGTAATGTTCCTAAGACAAAGAAGTGACATATGTTTAAGGTGATGAATATTCCAGTTACCCTGCTTTTATCTTTACACATTGCATGCTTGTATCAAAATGGTATATATATCCTGTGAATATGTGCAACTATTATATATCCATGAAAAAATTTAAAAATTTTTTAAAAAAATCTAAAAAAAACTAACACACAATTATAATAGTACATAAAACTACAAACAGATTAAAAAAGTGATGTAAATTGAACAGATATATAAACTGCCATCTCAATTAAGAAAAAGAATACTGTAAGCACTCTAGAAACTGGGAGTTGTTTCTTTGGTTTGTTTATATTGCTTATTTGGTTTGTTTTCCAAGAATAGGAGAACTTCGGTTATGTTTTTGGGATAATGGAGATAACTGATAAATCATTCTTGAAAGAAGGAAGAAATACTAAGGTGTTTAACCTTATTAGTTGTCTATTAGGCTTTTTTTTTTTTTTTTTTTTTTTTTGAGACAGAGTCTCACTTTGTTGTCCAGGCTAGAGTGAGTGCCGTGGCGTCAGCCTAGCTCACAGCAACCTCAAACTCCTGGGCTCGAGTGATCCTTCTGCCTCAGCCTCCCGAGTAGCTGGGACTACAGGCATGTGCCACTATGCCCGGCTAATTTTTATATATATATATATATATATATATATATATATATATATCAGTTGGCCAATTAATTTCTTTCTGTTTATAGTAGAGACGGGGTCTCGCTCTTGCTCAGGCTGGTTTTGAACTCCTGACCTTGAGCAATCCGCCCGCCTCGGCCTCCCAAGAGCTAGGATTACAGGCGTGAGCCACAGCGCCCGGCTGTCTATTAGGCTTTTGTAAATTAAAACCACAATGAAGTGCTACTAAACTGTCATCAGAATGGTGAAAATTTAAAACATGAACAACTCAAGCTCTCATATACTGCTGGTGGAAGTAGAATGAGTACAACTATTTTGGAAAACTGTTTAGTAGTATCTTCTAAAACTAAAACAAATGGCCCATGCCCTAACAATTTCATTCCTATAATGTACCTGTTAGAAATGTGTTTATATTACACAAGAAGAGACGTAAAAATGTTTATAGTAAAAGTATTTTTAAAGCCAAAATTTGGAAACATCCCAAATGTCCATCAGTAGTAGAATGAACAATTAATTTGTGTTGTTATTTATGTGATGAAATTGTATATAGGAATGAGTATGAACAAACTACTGCTACATACAATATAGAAGACTCTCACAAATGTAATGTTGAGTGAAAGAAGCCATATCTGGAAGGAGGCATGAGGAGGACTTCTGGGTGCTGATAATGTTCTATTTATTTGTCTGAATGATGGTTACACTGCTATATTCTCTTTGTAAAAATCTATTGGATATTATGACTTATAGATTTATCTGTATTATACTTTAGTGAATAGTTAACTTATTGCTGGAAAAAAGAAAAGCCCTCCCTACTGGTGTTTGTCTTACTCCTTTAGCAACATCTAGCCATTTAGCTACATTCTCAGCCTATCAAAGTACATTTATTTTCCCTACATCTCTACATTTAGGGAGATATCAGATTTCTTATGATTGGAATCTTTGTATGCTACATTTAGTTTCCATGGGTATATTCTATAACTATCCTAGAGACACTGTATATCTCTGCTGAATTCAATTTCCACATCAGAATTATTTTAAGGTATTATTTGTATATTGCTAAAGAGTATTTCAGAACTTTTATATATAGAATAGTTTCAAGTTTTTGCAGAAGAAGGTTGAGAATTATCATGGTATTAATATTATATTTTTAAAAGGAGTAATGCTTTTTAAAGCCAGTGGAGAATTTGGAAGTGGAATCACTATATAAGATTTGGGGGGACATTTGAACCTCATCATAGAAAAAAATTTTGATTCAATGACTTCAAGAAATGGGCTGTATTAATTATCTCTCTCTGTGTATCTAATTATCCCAAAATAAAACAACAAACATTTCTTAATTCACAATTTCTGTGAATCAGGAATTTGGGTATAGCTTAACTGGATTCTCTGACTCAGGATTCTCACAAAGATGCAATTGAGATGTCAGTTGGGGCTGCTGTCTCATCTGATGGCTAGACTGGAGGGAGGATCCACTTCCAAGCTCATTCACCTAATTTTTATCAGGATTCAGTTTCTTATGGGCTGTTAGGCAGAAGACCTCAATTCCTTACTGGCTGAAAGCCTTCCTCAGTCCTCGCATATAGGCCTCTTCAGTTTACAACATGGCGCTTTCCATTAGCACAGTTTACAACATGACACTTTCCATTAGAGCAAGCGAGAGCAAGAAAGGATTAGCAAGATGGGAGCCAGAGTATTTTTGTGACATGTGTCATTTTTGTTGTATTCTGTATGTTAGAAGTGAGTTACCAGGTCCAGCCAATACTCAAAGGAGGAGATTACATGAGGACAAGAATACTGAGAAGTGGAATCATTGGGGGCCATCTTAGAAGCTCCTATCACACTGATCTTTCCTATAAGTAGCCAAGATGATGATATGTACAACTTTAGTTTAGAGTACACATCAGAATTTGTCTTCAATGATGACTTTCCTTTCACTGGTTTATTCTGAATTCTGTTATTTAGGGTGCTTCTCTAATTTTAATAAATTCATATGAAAACATACTCTCTTCAGGAGATCTTAAGCCTTGTCTCTCTACCTGTTTACTCTATTTTTTCCTCTGTTCTCTATCCTACATAGCAAAAAACTGTCTATCCATTTATTTTATATGGCATATTGTCTGATTCCAGAAGTATATTCATTTCTGTGTTTCAAAGAAGTAGAGAAGTAAAATATTACTTCATTTATCCATATTCTGTTCTTATGCAAGAGGGTACTTGCCTATGCAAGAGCATTAGTTAGTAGAGCTGTCAACTGGTAGTTGTTTGTACCAGCCTCATTTCTTTTAACAGTGTGAGTTACGATTTAGGTTGTCACTTTTTCTTCTTAACTATTTCCTCAAAAGGAGATAATTGATGTTTCTAGTAAACTAAAAAAAAACAAAAAAAAAACTTCTTTAAAGCCTTCTTCATTTACAATGAAATACTGTACTGTTTTTCTTAGAATTGTAGGTAGTGAATTTTAAAAAGAATAGAAATGATGGTAGCTTTAGGCCCTTATTAAGCAGCAAAGAATTATTGGGGAATAAATATACAATTCTATGAATAAATGTTTCTGGTTGTAAAATAATGTTTATTTGTATAATGTTTTTTAAATAATACAAACGCAGATGGTTAATGACTCCTGTTTGCAACCATAAAATTAAGTTTACTTAAAATTTTTTTTTAAATCAAATGGACATGTAAGCAATTAATCTCTTGCTATCTTTTCATTGGGAACAAATTTAAAATAGTATAAAAATATTTAGAAACAATTTCTAAGCCATAGTTTCTTGTTTTGCTTCTCATTGGTACCTCTCTGTTCTTGTTGGAAATGCTGAAGTATTGAAATACTTCTTTTCTATAGAGGGTGGGCCTCCCTTTACCCAGGAATAAATTTTGTGGCAAATCACTGAGTCAGCAGTTATTTTGACTCTAACTGAAAGAGATAAAGTTCCTAAGAATTTATTATATACGTTTCTTGCCACCAAGTGAACAAGAAAAATACCCATCAGCACTGACTGGTTGGTAATTTCTGAAACATGATGCCACAGCTCCTCATAAATAACAGAGTAACCGAATCACAGAGAATTTGGCAGAGATCAATCTCTAGATGGATGAGTTAGTCTATAAGCAAATAGCTACTCAACTTCTTTTGACTTTTAAGAATACTGTCTGTGTTTTCTAATCCAGACCCTAGAGATCAAGAATTTTTTACAGACTAACAAAGATTAACAGGTCAGCAACTGAGCATTGATGTACCTTGTAGTTTTAGTGGGAAATAGGGTTAGACGCCCCCCATGCCACTTTTAGAAACTCTGCTCCTTAACTTGATATCATAAAAAATTACCATGACTGTTTAGTGAGTTGAATTTAACCCTGACATGGGATAAAGGAAGGAGTGTAAGCTTTATCAGTGATCTGTGAAACCCTGCCAATAAAACATTTGTGTGGACTATTTGTTTTATTTGTGGCATATTCATGAGGCTGTTATGTGGTGTCTTTGCTATATATATTTGTCAATTAACTTGGATAAAAGCATAACTTTGGTAGGCAAAGACATTTCCAGCCCTTGCCACATTTCTCTAGTAAATGTGCCACAGGGACTACAAACATGTAGCTGTTTAATAGGTATATTGCCTCATACTCTCTGTTTCCTCTTTAGAAACTGCCAACATCCCCAACTCTACAAATGAACCAGGAGATGACCTAAAAACAAGTGCATATGACTTGAAATTTCACATGAGATATGAAACCAAACAATTCCTACCATCTCTGCAGACAAGGAATGAGGTGGCAGGAGATGCCTAGAGATGGTCTATGAGGTGCCATCAGCTTTTGGCAGGTATAGGGAGGCTGAGTGGTTACAAGTTTGAAAACAGTTAAAAAAATTATGTTACTTTTTAAATAGTCTTCATATAGCATTTGCCTCATTGTAGTACTTTTCATAGCTGTTTTATATATGTGGAAAAACTAAGGTATTTTTTTAAGAGGATTTTTGTTTCAGTATATCAGTTGTCAGGGACAATACTGTATGGGGAATGTTAACTACTTTAGGATGCATAGCCTTAGACAAAAGTGTGAAATAAGCAAAGTGCCTTTCTGGCAATTCACCACCTCCTTTGAAGTGTTCTTCCTGCGAAGGGGCTTGTGCTATCAGTATTTCCCTGGCCCCAAAGAGGAAAGAAACCTTTCATTTATACAGATATAGTAGGAACTTAATCTGTTACCCATACCAAGACCAGTGGCATTTTAAGAGAGAACCAAGGGAAATGGCAATAAAGATAATAATAATAATGATAATAAGCTACCTACTGTGTGTCAGGCACTGTGTTGAGTACTTTTAGTATATGCACTATCTTCACTCATTAAAACAGTCTTGTGAGAAGTGATTGTTATTCCCATTTCATAGATGCAAGGCCCATAATAACACAGGAAAATAGCATAGCCAACATTTATCTGTTTTTTACCAAAGTCCTTTGTGCTATGAATGGCTGATACTAGAATTGTGAGCATCACAGTAGGACATAACTTTAGGGTAGGGACTCTTAACTTCTTCAAATCGTGGAGAGGCAAAGTTCATTCTGTATCAGAGGCTCTTTCATACACTACGCAAATGTTTTCCTGGGTCTGAGGCCATGAATACATTAAAATGTATGAGAGAGCTATGAGTCAATGATAGAAGACAAAAACAAACAAAAAAACAAACAAACAAAAAGCTTGAGCTGATGGGAGAGTCCTCCGTCACTGGAATAACATCCTGAGAAAGTGCAGGAGCCATGAACCTTTGACCACTTTGTCCCTGTTTGTACCTGATGCCATTAGTGCCGCCCTTCTGTGAATGTCAGGGGACCAGCATCTCCATACTTGAGTACCTGTGAGGAGAGGTAAGTGCATGATTAATCACTGATAAAGGTACTACATTTTCCAGCTGTGCCCCAGTAGCAGACTAGACACCAGTCGTATATTTTCCGTGAGAATATTCCACGTGGATATTCTCATTTAATTGGGAAGTAAAGCAAGGAGGGCAGGGAACAGGTATATGAGGCTGTTTTTTGTCAGTTCTCTGTTTTATGTGAGGGATAGGAGGTTTCTCATGTGTTGTCTCCAGATGATGGTAAGGCCTGCTGTGAGCACTATGTTAAAAAGGATCCTGAAACCCCAGCCAGAGCACCATGGTCTATTAATGATGCCTGTCCAAGGTGCAAGAAGGGCTAAAGTTTGCCAAGTCCTGTTGGGTCTTTAAAATACTACATTCCAGAAAGATCCTCAGGTACCAAGTAGTTTTCTTAGAATATATTCAAATACCAGTTCTACTCTGGTGTTAGACTGCTTGGGTTCTAATTCTGGCTCTGCCTTCTTGGTATCATTTGACTTCAAGTTTCTCTGTGCCTCAGTTTCCTTATATATAAAATGAGGAATAATAATATTTACCTCAAAGGGTTGTTAGTTTAAATAACAGGTCAAGTTAAATACATGTCAAGTTCTCAGAATAGTGCTCTAGCATATTATGTAAGTGTTCAATAAATGTTAGTTATGATAAATAATAATAGCTTTGAGTACCTTTTATGTGTAGGCACATTCTGGGTTTTGTGTAACCACTTTGGCCTAACCTTGTGTCTGATTCAGATTAGTATTTATTGAAAGTACTTTAAAGTACATTTTTTTTTTTTTTTTAGATAGGGATCTCACTCTGTTGCCCAGGCTTGAGTACAGTAGCCCAATCATAGCTCATTGTAACCTCAATCTCCTGGGCTCAAGCAAACCTTCCAGCTCAGCTTCCTGAATAGGTAGGATTACAGGCACATATGACCAGTTTTGGCTAATTTAAAATTTTTTTTTTTTGTACAGACAGGATGTCTCTATGTTGCCCAAACTGGTCTTGAACTCCTGGCCTCAAGAGATCCTCTCACTTTGGCCTCCAAAAGTGTTGGGATTATAGGCGTGAGCCATGGTACTGGCTGTTAAAGTACTTGACTTTCACCTGGTATCACCTTTGCACCCAAGAATTGAGTTAGAACCCTTTCATAAACCATCCAGTCCTATATTGGTCTAGTCTCAGAATTTTATAACTAGAAGGGATCATAGGGATCTGGAATTTATACTCTTTTTTTTCCATTTTTTTTTATTATTTCAGCATTATGGGGGTACAAATATTAAGGTTACGTATATTGCCCATGCTCCTCTCCCCCCTTGAGTCAGAGCTTCAAGCGTGACCATCCCCCAAACATTGCACATCTCACTCATTGTGTTTGTATATACCCATCCTCCCCTCCCCTCCCACCTGCCCAACACCCAATAAATATTATTCCTATATGTCTACTGAGGTGTTGATCCGTTAATACCAATTTGCTGGTGAGTACATGTGGTGCTTGTTTTTCCATTCTTGAGATACTTCACTTAGTAGAATGGGTTCCAGCTGTATCAAGGAAAATACAAGAGGTGCTATATCACCATTGCTTCTTAAAGCTGAATAGTACTCCATGGTATACATATAGCACATTTTATTAATCCACTCATGTAATGATGGGCACCTGGGTTGTTTCCACACCTTTGCGATTGTGAACTGTGCTACTATAAACATTCGACTGCAGGTGTCCCATTTGTAAAGTGTCATTTGATCTTTCGGATATGTGTCCAATAGTGGAATTGCTGGATCAAATGGTAGATCTACTTGTATTGCTTTAAGGTATCTCCATATTGCTTTCCACATAGGCTGAACCAGTTTGCAGTCCCACCAGTAGTGTAGGAGTGTTCCTATCTCTCCGCATCCACGCCAGCATTTGTTGTTTGGGGACTTTTTGATAAAGGGCATTCTTACTGGGGATAAGTGATATCTTATTGCAGTTTTGATTTGCATTTCCCTGATGATTAGAGATGTTGAGCATTTTTTCATATGTTTGTTGCCTTTATTCTGTCTTTTGAAAAATTTCTGTTCATGTCCTTTGCCCACTTTTTGATAGGGTTGTTTGATTTTTCCTTGCTGATTTTCCTGAGTTCTAAATAAATTCTAGTTATCAGCCCTTTATTGGATGTGTAGCTTGCAAAAATTTTCTCCCATTCTGTGGGTGTCTGTTTGCTGTCTTGACAGTTTCTATGGCTATGCAGAAGCTTTTTAATTTGATCAGGTCCCATTTATTTATTTTTGTTGCTGCTGTGATTGCCTTTGGGGTCTTCTTCATAAATTCTTTGGCTAGGCTAATGTCTAGAAGAGTATTTCCAACATTTTCCTCTAGAATTCTAATAGTTTCACACCTAAGGTTCAAGTCTGTTACCCAGCATGAGTTGGTTTTTGTGAGAGGTGAAAGATGTGGGTCCTGTTTCAGTCTTCTACATGTGGTTATCCAGTTTTCCAAGCACCATTTATTGAATGAGGATTCTTTTCCCCAGTGTATGTTTTTGTCTGCTTTGTCGAAAATTAGTTGGCTATATGAAGATGGTTTTATATTTGGGTTTTCTGTTCTGTTCCACTGGTCAATGTCCCTATTCTTGTGCCAATCCAAAGCTATTTTAATAACTATAGCCTTGTAGTATAGTTTGAGATCTGGTAAATTGATACCTTCTATTTTGTTTTTATTGCCTAGGATTGATTTTGCTGTACGGGGTCTTCTCTGGTTCCATACAAAGCATAAAACAATTTTTTCTATATTTGTGAAAAATGATGATGGTATTTTAATAGGGATTGTATTCACTCTGTAGGTCACTTTGGGTAATATAGACATTTTAATGATGTTGATTCTGCTGACTCATGAGCATGGTATATTCTTCCACCTGTTTACATCCTCTGCTATTTCCTTCCTCTTTGGGGGTGTGCTTTCCGTTTGGTTCTTCATATTTCCAGGAATTCCTTCATTGATTTATTCCCATGTGGATCAGTCGTGGCTTCTTGCTTTAGGTTTTTGTTTGTATATTGGCATGCCCTGTTTAGTCTCTGAGCCAGTAGGTGGTGTTTGTGGGTGAGATTCGACCATACCCTGTATGAGTGAGTAGGTGCCATGAAAAGGGTATACTGTCCTTTCTGTCAGTAGGTGGCGCTTGCTTGGAGGAGCAGGCTACACTGTTTTTTTGGGGGGGGTCTTGTATCCAGTTCTTGTTCCTCTGGAGAGGCACTTAGTTCCTGGGGTGGTGGGTGGTAAGTGGGGCCCTGGGACTTCCAGGTATGTCCTTATTCTCCACCTCAGTGAGGGCTGGTTCTGGGAGTGAGTCTGGGTGGAGCTGTGCTGGGTAAGCCTGCCCTCAGGCACCACAAATGCTGTTAACAGGGGTCAAAGTTCTCTTCTTCCGTAAAAGCTGTCAGGGAGGGGCTGGAATGGCCCCGCTCAGTCAGAAAGTCTGTGTGTAGGGGTGGGCCATCTGAGACTCTCAGTCTGGAGCAGGCCTTAATTCTTTCCTCCTTCTCAACTCTGCGGCTACTCCTGGGCCTCTGCCAGCAGGCCAGACCTCATGCCACCGGGCCTCTGCTGGCTGTGATGCCAGCCAGGAGGTTCCCTGCGCAGGATTGCCGCCTGGGCTGGGCACACGGCCCCCCTTTGGGAGGAGGGTTGCCCTCAAGGACAGTGATCTGCCCCTGAAGGCACACACACCTCAGTAGGTTGTTCACGAATATCCCTTCTGTGCACCGGGAAATGTGATACCTGGGTGTAGGGGTTCTGGTCTGCAGGTCTGACCTTTGGCCCTGGAGTTCAATCCCTAATCCTACCAGGGAGAGGAGTGCCTGCCCCAATTCACCTATGAGGAGCCCAAGCTGAGTTGATGTCTCTCAGCCTCAGGGTCTGCCCTGTTCTCCTGGAATCACCAGGCCAGCAGCACCTGGGAGGGATGGCGGGTAGGGAGCTCACCGTCTGAGTACCCCTTAGTCAGCTGTAGGGCCCCAAAAGGGAAGGTCCCGTTTCCTGGAGGTGCCTCCAGCTGGTGGCTATATTGTCTCTCTTGGCAGCCGGGGATAGGGACAGGGGAGGGGAGAATGAAGCGATATGGCATCTGCGGCACGGCTCAGGTCTGTGCACAGGGAGGCCCTGAAGGAGTTAGGAGCCTGGTGCCACATCAACTACTGGCTTACTGCTCGTTGGCGGTCGTCGTCTCTGGGCTGGTGTCTGCAGGTCTCTCCAACCGCTGGGTAGCCCACCAGCAGTTCAAGATGCAAGGGAGGGGCAAGTTAACTGCTCCACCTACCCTTGCTGCTGGTCTCTAGGCTACTCGGGAGGTCTCTGCTTCCAGTTCTCTTCCACAACCTCCTCCTGTGGAGTCTCCCGTGGTCTCAGGTACCCCTCCTTCTTACCCTCGTCTGATGTTTGCTTGTCTGCTTGCTTATTTCTTCTAATTTCTCCTAGAATCTGTCTTTTCTGCAGAGACACTCTGTTTGACGGTGTTTCTTGTCTGCCATTTTGCTCCTGTATCTCTATATTTTTATTTTAAACAGTTGTGGAATCTGAAGCTTAGGATGGTTGAAGAAACATTCCTTTTTATTACTTGAGCATTTCTCATATTTGCTAATGAAAAACCCATACAGGCTGTTATAGCAGATTAGGGCTTATGCTTCTTTAATGTGTCATATTAAGTCATTATACACATAGTGGTGCCTCTTAAAGCAGAGATATATAGAATAGAAAGGAAAATTGGACACTAAAAGGAGATTAGGTATAGGAAGACCTGATCTTTTTGGTAGTAAACAGAATGTGCATGGCTAAGAGACACGAACCTCTTCTGAAAGGGATATTTGACAGGATGTCTTGAGTACTCTGCAAAAAGGGGAGCATTTAAAATACAAAATACTCGAAGTGTTCCAAGTCTATCGTGTGAAATCACATAATGAAAGATAGGGATTATTTGTTCTGAACACTTGGTTTCTAATATCAAATATTGCTAATAGATGACCCTATGTTCAACAATATGGAACATAGAAATCTTAACCAAAAAATCTGGCGTGTGTGTCAAGCTGTATTGTTTACAAAAATGAGCATAGTCTTCAAATCTAAAAACAGCATGAGAGAACTAAAGCCCATAGAGTCACTTTAGCAACGCAGGAAGGAGGTAGCAATTTACTATTGATCTTGACCAAGAATTCTTTATTCTAGCAACTAGGCAAATGACAGTTTGCCTAAGACGTGTTTTAACAGTCAAGTACTATAGACTATTATTTTTTATGAGAAGGAAAAGCAATATTCATTTTGGGACATTGACTTGGAGAACTCTGAGGAACTGAAGTAGAGCAATCCAGGTGCAGAAAGTATTGGGGAGCAAAGAATAGAAGTTGGTCTCTTTTCCTTTTCTCTTGCTTTTTCTTGTGCACTCTGAAACTTTTCCTGAAGCTATGTGTAAAATGTCAGATCAACTACAGTTTTCCATTGATACTGAAATAAGACAAAGGCTGAGATTATACCAGCAGCCATTTAAGTAAGACATTAAGAACTTTTTGCATGATATCAAAGTTACTTCTGTCTGTAATGCCAGATGAGAAACTTTACCAGCAACTTTTCCCCTTTTTTTTGAAGAGGGTTTGTGTGTGTTAGATTTGTAGACCCATCTGGCTTTCAGTCTTGATTCCTCCACTGCTAGCTAAATTAATTTAGAGAAAATTACTTAGAATAACCTAGTGTCAATTTCCCAAACTGTAAAGTAAGATTAATAATACTCACCTGTAAAGATGATTGTGTGATCTAAATGGGATAACATGAACAGTACCTGGTATGTAGATGCTAAATAAGTTACTTCCCTTGTCATCTTTTTGGAAGATATGTTGGAAGCAGTTGAAAGGAAATGAATAAGATCATCCATTGCCAAACCTAGTTATGCACTGAAATTATGTGAGGACCTTTGAAAGATTATGAAATTGCTCAGTCAGAATCTCCAAAGTAGCCGGGCGCGGTGGCTCACACCTGTAATCCTAGCACTCTGGGAGGCCGAGGCGGGCGGATTGCTCGAGGTTGGGAGTTCTAAACCATCCTGAGCGAGACCCTGTCTCTACTAAAAATAGAAAGAAATTAATTGACCAACTAAAAATATATATAGAAAAAATTAGCCGGGCATGGTGGTGCATGCCTGTAGTCCCAGCTACTTGGGAGGCTGAGGCAGGAGGATCGCTTGAGCCCAGGAGTTTGAGGTTGCTGTGAGCTAGGCTGACGCCACGGCACTCACTCTAGCCGGGGCAACAAAAGTGAGACTCTCTCAAAAAAAAAAAAAAAAAAAAAAGAATCTCCAAAGTATTGCGTAGAAACCTGTATTTTAAAAATACCTCTCAAGGTAATTCTGATGCCCAAGTAAGTTTTAGATCAATAAGCTACATGGATCCTTGGAATTCTATTGTTCTTATCTGCCATCATCATTTTAAAATCAATTTACTTAGATAATAATCAATGTTAGAATCATTTTAAAATCAATTTAGATAATATTAATGTTAGAATCATCTTTACTTTAGGAACATTTTTTGGTAATGGGCTGGGTTGTAGAAGTTATTTGCATTGCTTTGATCACATCTCATTTTCCAAAAACACTGAAATAGCCTGATTAAGAATTGTATGTAGCTGGGTGTTGTGGTGTGCACCTGTAGTCTAGGCTACTCAGATGACTGAGGTGGGAGGATCTCTTGAGCCTAGGAGTTTGAGTCCAGCCTGAGCAACATAGCAAGACTCCCATCTCTTAAAAAATAAAAAAGAACTACCGGTGATAAAGTTCCTTCCACAAATATTTATTTATTAATAGCACTCATTATATGCCAGATACAGTACTAGGTGCTTTTAACCAGTTAAAACTGATAAAAATCCCCACTTTTGTGGAACTTAATAAATTTAAGCTTGGAATGTTTGGAATGTTTCTAAGAATGTTTGGAATGTTTCTAAGAATGGAGCAAGTCAGTGCTGCAATTATAATTTGAAACTTAATGACTGATCAAACAGGACTTTTACTACCACATATATTATACTTAATATTTATTTTTTCTAATACTTTATTATGAAATTTTTCAATCATATAGCAAAGTTGTAAGTTTTACAGTCAGTACCCATATTCTGGCACCTAAATTCTATGATTAACATTTTACTATACTTTATATTATACATAGTGTCCCAAAAGTTGTCATACATAGGGGAAATTGGAATTATCACTAAATGTACCTTTATTTACAAAATATTCATTGCAAACTTTTATAAAATTTTTCCTTTGTATGGAGACTTTTGGGACACCCTATATGTCTATCCATTCATTATTCTATCTTATTATCTATGATATATATGTCCAAATAAATTGAAGATACTAGCACTCTTCTAAATACTTCAGATACATATAATAATAAATACATATTATTAACTAGAGTTTAATATTTGTTTATATTTTTCTATTGATGTAAAATTTACATTGGAATGCACCATCTTGAATATATTTACTGTGTTTTGATGAACGACTACACATGTATAAACTTTCAAGATATAGAATATTTTGGATATCAAAGAATTCCTCCCACAACCCCAGAGACAACCCTTGTTCTGAATTTTTTTCACTCTAGATTAATGTTGCGTGAGTCTTTGACTCATGTAAGTGAACTCATAATATACAGGTTTATGCTTTTGTGTAAGCCTCTTTCACTCTGTATAATGTTTGTGAGATCTATCCATGTTGTCTTATATATCAGTAACTTGTTCTTTGGTGTTGTTCATTTTTTCATTGCTTATCACAATTTATCTGTTCTCTTATTGATGGACAGGTAGTGTTTCTAGTTTTTGGCTACATGATAGAAGCAGCTGTGAACATTCATTTTTTTAAAAAATTTTATATATGTTTTTTATTGCCTCTGGGTGGGGAGAGAAGTAGATGAAGGAAGGGAGTGACTATAAACATTTTTGCATAAGTCCTTTTGTAAATGTATTTTTCCATTATATAGGGTAAATAGCTACATGTGGAATTGCTGGTTGTGGGGCAGATATGTTTCCTTTTAGAAGAAACTGCCAGACCTATTCTCAGTGTGGTTGTGTCATTTTACCTTTCCACCAACAGTGTTGCTTCAGGTGCCCCATTTCCCCCACCCATCCCTGTGCCAACCCCCCCCCATGCAGTGGTGTCAGTCTCTTTATAGCCATGGTGGGGGTTGCCACGTGTTATGTTTGTTGTCTCTTGATAGTTTCAATTTGCATTTTCTTGATGATACATCATGATGTTAAGCACTTTTTCATGTGCTTATTGGCCATTTGTATATACATATTCTTTAAATCTTTGACTCATGTTTGATTTTATCATTTGTGTTTCTGTTGTTATCACAGTTCTTTGTATATCCTAGGTACCAGTCCTCTGTAAGATGTATGTTTGACAATGTTTCCTCCAAGTCTATGGCTTGCCTCTTCATTTTTCTTAATGGTGTCTTTTACTGATTAGAAGTTTTTAACTTTTTTTTTTTTTTTTTTGAGACAAAATCTCTGTCACCTTGGGTAGAGTACAGTAGCGTCGTCATAGCTTACTGCAACCTCAAACTCCTGAGCTCAAGCAATCCTTCTGCCTTAGCCTCCCAAGTAGCTGGGACTATAGGCCCATACCAAGACACCTGGCTAATTTGTCTATTTTTAGTAGAGACGGTTCTTGCTCTTGCTCAGTCTGATCTCGAACTTCTGAGCTCAATCAGTCCTCCGCCCTGGCCTCCTAGAGTGCTAAGATTACAGGTGTGAGCCACCACACACAGCTAGAAGTTTTTAATTTTGATGAAGTATAATTTTTTTTTTTCTCCCTTTGGGTTACTGCTTTTTGTGACCTAGGAAATGTTGGCTACCTATAACTCATGAACATAGTCTCCTATTCTCTCCTCTAAAAGCCCTATCATTTTAGCTTTTATGTTTAAAATATTTATTTTCCTTTTTCACTAATTTTTATAATTGTTTGAGAGTAGATCTAAGTGATGTAAAACAGTACCCAGTTAAAATTCCTTGTATATATATAAAATGAAGTTTAATCAGGTTATGAGAATTTTGTTATGTCTTTCTTGAGAAAATATGTTCAAATATGAAATTATTGAAAAGATCACACCATCTTCCATACTCATGTTTTGTTTTCAGGCTTATAGTTTAAGAATAATAAAGGATTCTCTGATTAAAGAACGACCTTGACTTAAAGAGGTGTTTTAAATATACATTCATTCAAGTGAAACAAAATGGACTGTTCTTTGCATTTATATGTAACAGTGAGTGGTGGGGAGAGATGGGAATCACCTAGTCCTGTGCTTTGGTCTCCTTGCACAGAGAATTTGGAAGGAAAGTGAGAGCAAAAACCTCATTCTCCTTGGTTTCTTTACTGCTCATGTTCCCAGCTGCCCTCATACTTGTTCTCTTTGGTCTCACATCTTCAGATCTGAGAGTCAGAAGATAACTCTGGCCACAGTCCTCAGGCAAAGATTGTAACTTGTGTTCCTTTACACGCCTGGTACATTGGAGATGAATCTGACCCACTGATAAATCCACAGACCACCTGATATTCTATCCAACAGAGGGCAGTGGCTCATTTAAACTCTCACATAATACTTTCTCTGAAATGAATTTTCTGAAATTTCCACTTAAATAACTGTGGATTAATTTTTAGTGAGCCCAACATAGCGGAAGCTAAGCAGAGCGTGTAACCCCAGACTATTGGGCAGCCGCACATCGTCACGGTTCTGCCTTAATTTGCTGCATATTACTTCCCTTGAAATTTGTAACCAGATTCTAAATTATTCACCTTTTAATGTCTGGAAAATGCATAAAGCATTTGGCCATTTGTGTACCTTATTTCAGCAGTACACCCAGGGAGGGTAAGGGTGTTGTTACCAAAGCAAGATATATTGCTCTAAAAGATTAGACTACTGCATTCGAAATGTCCTCCTAACTTAGACAAGCCATAGAATATTAGTGATAGTGTTTTTATGCAATCCTATTCCATGTTGTGATGCCTCCTTCAAAAGATTTTTTTATCAATTTAAAAAAGTTCCTAATATAAGGTTATATTATCAACAAATGCTAGTTTAAAAGAACCAAATAGAATTTTGAAGATTACCCTTCTTTAACAATGCCTTAAATTTTTATCTCCTTATCCATTCCTCATTGCTTTCTTTCTCAAGACATTATGGTTTATTGTGTCTCCACTAGGTACCTTGCATGTGATTTACACAGTGAATGGCCCTGGTTTCAGAGCAAGTTAATGATATAATATCCCCATTTATATTCAGAACAGTCAACACTTTCTAGCTCTCAGAATAATAAAAGCACCTGCATTTAATATACATGGAAGAATGGAAAGGCAAATAGCAGATAAGGCACAATCAGGTAAGTGTAATCAGATAAAATATCACAATATTATAGTAGATCAGCATCTGGTAATGACTTGAATTTTGAAAGACTGACAACAGCATGGCCTAAAGCAGCCAGGCATCCCTCATTCAGAGCAACTCTTCCCAGAGCTGATTGCTTTTCTCATGTGTTTTCTGGCAGATTAAGCAGGTAGGGTTTCTTATTTTAACTCTTCTAGAACTGCATTGTGCCACTGGAAAAACACTGTCGATGTTCCTTTTGAGCCCAGATGGGAAGCAAAAACAAATGACATATCTAAAGCAAAACCTTGCATCTCCTAGCAGTTATCTCAAATTGATCCCAATCAATTTTATTAAAAAACAAATAACTCTTTCAGTAATAGGCAGAGCTGCCATTTCCATCTCTGTACTTGCTTGCATGGTGTTGACATTATTACATTTATATATATATGGAAAATTGTTAGGTTATTAGAAACTGATTTCTCTCTAAGACCTTCTTCACTTCTGACCATTGGCAGCTGGTAAACCTAGCTGGGTATCTTAGCCTTGCATGGGCCCTAATGTAACAGAATCATATGGAGCCAAACAGAAAGCTTCATATTTGTAAAAGTCAGAACTGAACAAACCTGGTTTGTAGAGTGGAATTTAGCAGATTTCTTTTTAAGTTACTCTTTGTTGGAGGCCAGTGATCTCTTCATTACCTCACTTCAGCTTACCAGATGCTGCAGAGGCACAGGCAGTGCAAGGTACAAGGCCTGAGGAGGGCCCAGGTGTAGAAGGGCTGTAGCAGACAAATGTCTAGCCTACAGTTTGCCCCAGTGTTGGCCTCTTCAGCAACAGGGCTCCAGCTCCTTCATGAAGGGATCAGGAAGTGTCTTTGCTCTTATCCACTGCAATTGGAGTACAATGTCATGTGCAGAAAATTGAATTGACAGCTCCATCTTCTTTTTTTTTTTTGACTCGTTTACATTTTTTCTTCATTTTTTAAAGATTTCAGAATATTACAGGGGTACAAATGTTTAGGTTATGGTGACATGTATTGCCTTTGCACCACTTGAGTCAGAACTACAAGTGTGCCCATCTCCCAGAAAGTATGCACTGTACCCATTAAGTGTGACTATACCTTTAGCACCATAGTTTTAGTCTAAGAAAAAAAAAAAGTGTGAATATACCCATCCCCTTTCCCCCTCCCTCCACCTGCCCAACACTTAATGAATGTTACTTCCCTATGTGCACTAAGTGTTGATCGATTAGTACCAATTTGATGGTGGACAGCTCCATCTTCTGAGAAGGGCTGTGTTCACTCTCTTGTTCCTCAAATCGTATGCTTTTGTTTGCTGTTCTAAGAGTGACAGCACTGGTCATGCAGTGTTAAATGAAACTTTCATACATATAAGTATGAATGAGCTGAAATAACTGTCCATTGTATTTAGAACAACTCTGTTTTTGTGGAAATGACTCTTCTCAAAATCTCTCTCTTTCCACCTGTCTTAGCTTGTGTTGTCAAAACAAAATACTAGAGACTAGGTAGCTTAAACAACAGAAATTTATTTTCTCATAGTTCTAGAGGCTGGTAGTTTTGAGGTCGGGGTGCCAGCATGGTTGCATGCTGGTGAGAGCTCTCTTCCTGGTTGTATCATCTGTGCAGGGGCAGAGAGAGCAAGCAAGCAAACTCTTTTTATAATGACACTTATCCTGCCATGAGGGCCCCACCCTCATGACCTCATCTAAATCTTGTCACCTCCCAAAGGCCTCATCTCTAAATACCATCACACTGAGAGATGGGACTTCAACATATGTATTTTGGGGGTGACACAATTGAGTCCATAGAACCACCCAATTGTATTATCATGGCAAAGTTAGTAAGGCTGAGACAAAGGGAGCCACTGTCTATTCAAAAAGGTTGACATGAAGACTATTAGTAGTTCAGTCCATAGTAGAGCAAATGTCAATTGCCTGGAAGTCTTGATAGCTATAACCTTCATTCCTTCTCCTCAAACGTATCCACACCTGCACTCATCCATCCCTGCCACACCTACTTTTGGCTTTTAGAGAAAGAGGTCAATTACAAGAGGAAGTGCTTGTGTGAGGAATTAAGTGGAAAAACAACTACTTTCAAGATATTTAAGGAGTCAACAGTTTCTTGTACTTTCTATTATGCTTTCTATCCTTGCAGTAACCTGGAGTGATCACTGATTACAGAATGCTGAATTAACCTACAAGAGAGCTTCAGTCACACAAGAAATTTTCAGTTACATTCTAAATACCAAGGTTGGGAAAAGAACCAATTTTCAGAAAGTTTCTAGCAGGAGTAGAAAGCAAGAAGGAATTTGTGGAGAATCATTAGTTAATTATAACCCCCCATTTCTGGAACATTCTGTGTTATATAATGTTTTCTTTCACATAAGTCATCATTGAATGCTTTTGGGAGGGTGTAGGCTGATATGCTGAGATTTACATTTTACAGTTGAAAAACTGTGAACTTCTACAGGGTTTTGAGATGAGATGTGAATTATCAATTTAGACATGAATTGTACAATATTGAAAATTGAAAATTCCTCCCTAAACAGCTTTTTCTTTCATTGCATTTCATTTTGTTTTGTTTTTGTATTTTAGTTGTAGCCTAATAGGAACAATCAAACAAGCCCGTTGTTATTATTTTAGCTTGTCATTTTGTGAGTCTGAGCCATAAGGAGAAATGTTGGCCATGTTAAAAGAGAGATATATCACTATCTGACTTGTGGTAGGCACCTTAGATAAAGCACAGTTGAGGCTACTTCAACTTCCAAATTGAAAACATTTCTGCTCTAGCTTGAAGCCATGTTAAGAGGTATTTCATAAATACTGTTGGTGAAAATGCAGTCAGCCAAAGTATTTTCTGGTTCCACCTGCATTCCTCACCCTTCATCAAAGCTCACTTCTTGGAGAGCAAGGCTACTACAGCAAGTACTGCTTACTATACTTACAGCCATTTGAAGTAGAATCTGAGCATCGATTCATCCATAATATTTAGATATAGATTGTGCTACGTGTAATTGGTTGTGAAGCATAAGCCTTTCTAACTTAAGACTGTAGCGTATACATTTTGCCACCACCATCCTCTTTTAGGCAGATAAAGTACTGATCTCTTAGGAAATGATAATGGGAAGTAGACTGAGGAGAATAAAAAGACTGGGAAGGTGTGTGGCTGTGATGGCACTTACTGTTAAAGAGAAAGTTTATGATTATTTTTTAAGGACTCTATGTATTGTTCTGTTCCTCCATGTGTAATTTGTTGAAGATTTCAGGTGACAAAAAAAGAAGATACTGCTTGTTACCTTTTCAGTTGTATTTGAATCCTATACTCTGATTAAGGGAAATACCTGAGTTTCCCTTTGTTAAATGCATACCTCCAAATCTAAACTTGGTACATTTTAAGCTTCTGGAATTAAAAAAGATTAGATCTTCATGTGTGTCAGTTCTTA
Organism: Microcebus murinus; assembly: GCF_040939455.1. NCBI lineage: Eukaryota > Metazoa > Chordata > Mammalia > Primates > Cheirogaleidae > Microcebus > Microcebus murinus. The sequence goes on along the minus strand of NC_134115.1, from coordinate 51,781,036 downwards.
CTGCCTCTTCTTAAGAAGTCATTTAGCTTTTTGTTGTAGTTTTCTCATTTTAGAAGCAGGACCATCCCATGTCAGAGTATGTTTCTTGATTTTTGCTTTGAAAAATAGTCAGTTTAGTTCTGCCTGATCTCTCCATAATATCCAAATCAGGGTTTCTAATCATCATTGACACCAGAACATTGTTCTATTCCTGACTTGCATCAGGCATGCCAAAGCCTTGGAATGAGGCTGCTGGCACCAATAGCCCACACATGGGGCTAGGAGGGAAACCCTTCTGAAGTTTGTAGCCATAAAATCTAATGAAATCCTGTCATTTGTGGCAACCTGGATGATCATGGAGGACATTATGTTAAGTGAAATAAGCCAGGCACAGAAATACTGCATGTTCTCATACATGGAATGTAAAAAATGTTGAGCTCATAACAGTAGAGAGTAGAATTGTAGTTATTAGAGGCTGGGAAGGATGGTGGGGGTGTGGTTAGAGAGATGTTGGGTAACAAAATTTCAGCAAGATAGGAGGAATAAGTTCTAGTGCTCTGTAGCACTGTAGGGTGACTATCATTAACAATAATTTATTTTTATTATATATTTTTAAAAGCCTAGAAGAGGCCAGGCGCGGTGGCTCATGCCTGTAACCCTAGCACTCTGGGACACCGAGGCGGGTGGATTGCTCAAGGTCAGGAGTTTGAAACCAGCCTGAGCAAGAGCGAGACCCCGTCTCTACTAAAAACACCAGATGTGAGAATCCTGATATAAAACCATCCTCATATAGCTATCTCATCTTTGACAAAGCAGACAAAAACATATGCTGGGGAAAAGAATCCCTCTTCAATAAATGGTGCTGGGAAAACTGGATAGCCACCTGTAGAAGGCTAAAACAGGACCCACACCTTTCACCTCTCACAAAAACCAACTCACGCTGGATAACAGACTTAAACCTAAGATATGAAACTATTAGAACTCTAGAGGAAAAAGTTGGAAACACTCTCTTAGACATCGGCCTGGGCAAAGAGTTTATGAAGAAGTCCCCAAAGGCAATCACAGCAGCAACAAAAATAAATAAATGGGACATGATCAAACTACAAAGCTTCTGCACAGCCAAAGAAATAGTCATGAAAGTAAACAGACAACCTACAGAATGGGAGAAAATTTTCGCATCCTATGCATCCGATAAGGGACTGATAACTAGAATATACTTAGAACTCACGAAAATTAGGAAGAAAAAATCAAATAACCCCATTAAAAAGTGGGCAAAGGACTTGAACAGAAACTTTTCTAAAGAAGACAGAAGAATGGCCAACAAACATATGAAGAAATGCTCAACATCTCTAATCATCAGGGAAATGCAAATCAAAACCACAATGAGATATCACTTAACCCCAGTGAGAATGGCCTTTATCAAAAAATCTCCAAACAATAAATGCTGGCGTGGTTGCGGAGAGAGAGGAACACTCCTACACTGCTGGTGGGACTGCAAACTAGTTCAACCTCTGTGGAAAGCAATATGGAGATACCTTAAAGCGATACAAGTGAACCTACCATTTGATCCAGCAATCCTATTGCTGGGCATCTACCCAAATGATCCAGTGACACTCTACAAAAAAGACACCTGCACTCGAATGTTTATAGCAGCACAATTCATAATTGCAAGGCTGTGGAAACAGCCCAAGTGCCCATCAATCCAAGAATGGATTAATAAAATGTGGTATATGTATACCATGGAGTACTATTCAGCTCTAAGAAACAATGGTGATATAGCACACCTTATATTTTCCTGGTTAGAGCTGGAACCCATACTACTAAGTGAAGCATCCCAAGAATGGAAAAACAAGCACCAGATATATTCTCCAGCAAACTGGTATTAACTGAGTAGCACCTAAGTGGACACATAGGTGCTACAGTAATAGGGTATTGGGGAGGTGGGAGGGGGGAGGGGGGCGGGTATATACATACATAATGAGTGAGATGTGCACCATCTGGGGGATGGTCATGATGGAGACTCAGACTTTTGGGGGGAGGGGGGGAAATGGGCATTTATTGAAACCTTAAAATCTGTACCCCCATAATATGCCAAAATAAAAAAAAATTAAAAAAAAAACACACAATGAAATTAATTGATCAACTAAAAATATATAGAAAAAATTAGCTGGGCATGGTGGTGCATGCCTGTAGTCCCAGCTACTCGGGAGGCTGAGCCAGGAGGATGACTTGAGCCCAAGAGTTTGAGGTTGCTGTGAGCTAGGCTGATGCCATGACACTCTAGCCCAGGCAACAGAGTGAGACTCTGTCTCAAAAAAAAAAAAAAAAAAAAAAAAAAAGCCTAGAAGAAGCCCACTTGGTTGTGATGAATTATTTTCTTCACAAGCACCTGGATTCAATTGGCTAGGATTTTGTTGAGAATTTTTGCATCTATATTCATAAGGGATATTGGTCTGTAGTTTTCTTTGTTTGTCGCATCCTTTCGTGGTTTTGGTATCAGGGTTATGTTGGCTTCATAAAATGTGTTGGGGAGGATTCCATCCTTCTCGATGTTGTGTAATAATTTCTGCAGGATAGGCACCAGTTCTTTGTAGGTGTGGTAAAATTCGGGTATGAAACCATCTGGTCCAGGACTTTTCTTTTTAGGGAGGTTTTCAATTCCTGTTTCAATTTCAGTCCTTGATATTGGTCTGTTCAGGAATTCTATTTCTTCCTGGTTGAGCCTAGGGAGGCTGTGTATTTCTAAGAAATTGTCCATTTCCTCCATATTTTCCAGTTTGTGTGCATAGAGGTTTTTGTGGTATTCATATATTATATCTTGTATCTCTGTGGCATCAGTTGTAATTTCTCCTTTATTGTTCCTGATGGAGCTTATTAGAAATTTTTCTTTTCTGCTTTTCGTTAGTTTTTCTGTTTTTTGGTAGAGACAAGGTCTTGCTATGTTGCCCATTCTGGTGTCAAACTCCTGGCCTCAAGCAAGCCTCTCACTTCAGCCTCTCAAAGTGCTAGAATCACAGTTGTAAGCTACCATGCTCAGCCCTTGAAGCCATTCTTGTTGGGAAAATATAAACAAACTACCAATATTGAAGTCAAGAAGACTAATAAGTCTTAAAGGCTAATAAGTCTTAAAGAAAGTAAAAGGATACTTAAAGACTTCTTTGACCCCCCCAAAAAAGACCTGAAGGTCATTTCAACCAAACTAAAAGTGTGTGTGTGTGTGTATTACCCATTGTTCATAAAATAGAAAAATATAAATAAAATAGAAAAAGAGTGAAAATTCCCAACTGATTCCAAAATCAGATAAGGATAATTACAAGAAAAGAAAATTTAGGCCCCTTGCAGTTATAAATAGATTTTTTAAAAACCCTAAATAAAATATTAGCTAACTGAATCCAATATTGTGCTTTCTTTAAAAATATTTCATGATAAGGTGGATTTCATTCCAACAATGTAGAATCAGAAAATCTACCAACTTTACTTCATTCATAGACTATAAGAGATAATTCCTATGAATATATCAATTGATAAACAATTTCATTGCTAAAGATTACTACCTGTTTTATGACTAAAGAATAAGCAACTTTAAAAAAACTTAAAAAATAAAAGAATGCTGCTTAGAAATGACAGGTATCACCAACCCAGAGGCTAGTGTGACCTGAGAAGCTGGCCGTGGGTCTTGCTGGCTTTATCATGGGACACGCACACATACACAAAATAAGATCAATTTTAAATAATTTAAAAAGTAAAAACAGGAATATGTTTATACCAGCTTTAACAATCTACTCATTTCTTAGCTAAACTCTCTAAATATTTATCAGAAAACTTTGCCTTTATATGATGGGGCACAACAATTGTTCAATAAATTATTTCTATAAAAACATCATAAAAGTACATAAGTAGAAGCAGATTTCTAAGGAACAAGTGTGTTTAGTTGGAGATGAAAAATAGTTAAATATCAAAAATGATGAGTAGAGAAAAACCATCTGAAAAAATAGTAACTTGGCTGAATAATGAGTGCTACGATAATCATATTCTACAAATCTATCAATACTATGTCTCAGCATGTCCTTGTTCCTTGCCAAAATTAATAATGACAGATACCAAGACCCTATTAATATTTTAATAGTCTAATAGGCACAAGCAAGCATGCAGCAGAGAAGAACGTAAATCATGGTCAGGGCTGCGGGGCCCTGTTAGGACAGTTTGCCAGCTGGAAGAGCTAAGTCCTCCTAATGCTTTCTTAACTTCTTCCTGGGTTCGTTCTCACCCCAGCACCCAGTTACAGCAAGTGTACTAATTTGGAACAAAAGGGCATATTAGTACAAGTCAAAACTCACAGGGTATTTAGGATTCTTTATGCCTACTATGTATTTTAAGAAATACTAATGTTCATATTAGTGTGTCTCTTTAAATGTTCTGCTGTCTGGAAAATAGGAAATTTTACAAAGAATATGTATCTAGGAGTTTGAAGGAATAGATTTTCTGTGATTCTAGCATTAGTAGTCTCCTTGCTCCAATCATCTACCTCCAAATTCATCCTCAATAGAAATGATATAATGTATGTAGACTATTATGAGATATTTGAAAGAATAAAACTGAGTGAAGTGAGAGAAGGAAAGGAAAACTTTCACTACACATGTGAATTACTGAGGATGGTGCCCAGCACAAAGAAGGTCCTCAACAGTTAGTTTCCTGCTCTTTTTTGCTTCTGAGAGGCCCATTTCCTCAGGGAACTTGGCCTGACCTTCCTGTGTGGCAGGCAAGGTATTTTGCTGCTGTCATAAAATTTTCCTCAGAGTAAATGTTGGAGTTGAAGGCATATTGATAGTTCTATCTTGTAGTAATATGTCCATATAATTGATATCAGTAGAGGTTGTTCTTTAGAGGAGGATCTGCTTCTTGGGGGCTAATAATCTGTGCCTCATCATTGGGTGGTTTTGAAGGATCATTTGTTGGAGGCCACACAGGCCCAGAGAGATCACACTGCAGAGACCAAATATTTTTCAGTTGGAATTTTGAATCTAAATACTATAACTGATCTCTAGAACAATAGGACAGGGAAAGCCAGTGGAAAAGAAACATGATTCCAGGAAAGAAGGGAAAATGGGAAGTTTTTGCCAAGAAGCCAGAATCTGTGTGCTTACCCCAGGACTAACAAACACCCTTACATATAGGTTGTGTAGCAGTTGCCAGAATTTACACAAGACCAGAATTTGCTTTGGTCTTCGAGGCTTCTTATACTTCAGCCAGTGATGACTCAATTTTAATCATTTGATCATAGATAGAGGTCACAGACAAGAAATAAATTGCTTCTCTATTTACAAATATTTCCTTACAACTTAAAAGAGATTGGTTATTACTTTATTTTTCACTCTTCTGACAGCTTACCTGTCTAGAATTTTTGGCTCCCACAAACCCCACCCAACTCCCACCCTAATTTGCTTGCTATATTTTCTGTCAAAATTCAAGTTTTGGTCCTCACTAGTGTTCACTAAGCTGTTGTACCATGCTCATATTATTGGGACTGCTCACATTCTTGTCCCTGCCTGTTGGTCCACTATTCTTCCTCGGGGTCTGTTCCAACATCCCCTATCCATGAAGTTTTCCCTTCCCTCCCTTTTCAAGTCCAATGAGCTCAATTCTCATTAATTCCATGGCACATGGAACATTACAGTGTGTATTTGCAGGATTACACTTATTTGTAGGCATACTTGCCTTATTTATTGTGTTGTAGGCTCCTTGATGACAGGATCTGTGCCTTTTCTTTTATTTGCCTGACACACAGCAGGCACCAATGGAACGTTTGCTGAACAAATGTTCAATGCATTCATTCTCTTTCGTCACATGCAATAAAATAATTTGAAATCAGTAAGGAGCTTTTGACATGAGCTGTATTAGTGAAATATAAGAATAAGTACTTATATTTTATTGTATGTTTTAAGACATGGAAAGCCACTTATGTTTAATAAATGTGGGTAAAAATAATTGACTTGTGATACTTGGTAATGGGACACTCTTCTCTGAAGTGGCCCAATGAGGTGCAAGAACATTGGTCTCAGGGTAAGCCAGAATTCTAGGCATTGCTTTGCCGTAGAACTTCGCCATGCTACCTAGGGCCTTCCCCTTTCTGGACTTAATTTTCTCATCTTTTAGCATGGCGAAATAGGATGAGATAATCTTACATGAATTTCAAGTAATTCAGGCTCTGAAGCTCTATCATCTACCATAACAATCCTACTTATGGATTGTCTCTCACTGCCAAAATGCCGCATCACTTTAACACCATATAGAGGTACTTGAACATTCATTGTACCCTATACAGAGTTAGAGTCCTCTATGTGTTTTCCTTAGTTTCCTCCTTTCATGCTCTTCTCCCATTTCCTCTAGTCCTGTAGGTTTTGCCTTGAAGCTGCAGAGTAATTTGAACACAGCATGGTATTATATGGTTCTCCAGTTCTTCCTATGGAGTGGCCTTATTTATCTCCCCACTGCCTGCCTTTGTTCATTGCACACCCCTCATTCAAGTTTCAGATGTTCTCTCTCCAACCCGTACCTCCAACCTTGATAAGATTTTTTTTTTTTTTTTTTTTTTGAAGAGACAAATTCTTGCTGTGTCACTCAGGTTGGAGTACCATGGTGCATTCATAGCTCACTGCAGACTCGAACTCCTGGGCACAAACCACCATATAAGATTTGAAAGCCTCATTGCATTTTGCACTATCTTCATTTTTGTGTGTGAGAGCTATATTGGCATAAAAGTCTGTGGCCATTTCACCACCAACTCACCTTCCTTTTTTCTATTTTCTCAGAACTCTACCACCTTTAATATGATAATAGTAATAAGTACTACTACTAATAGTACTAATAGTAATTAGTACTAATTATTAATATTACTAATAGTAATAAGTACTATTATTGAATGTTTACTAAGTGCCAAGTGTTGTGATGCCAAGATGAGTGTCCCATCACCAAATAAATTACATCTCTAATCACTTAACACTTGTAATACTTGCATCATTCTTTTGGAGGGTAGATATATTAATTTTAGAGATGAAGAAACTGATTCTCAGATTGTTTAAATGACTTGCCCAGAGTGTCTGACTCCAAAACCAATGCTATCTCCACTGTCTCATACTACATTTTAGCATGTGTAGATCCAGTTCAGTTCTTCATTGTCATTTTGTCTATGTTAGCTTTTTGTTTCAGAAATAATACCATATCACCAATAAGAAAAACAGTCTACCACACTTTAAGACATATCAACTTATTATTTTTTCTTATAGTCTTTTGCTCTTTGTTTATATTCATACATATTTTAAAGAGCATGATCCTAATGTGGATTTCGGTCTTGCTCTAAAATGTTAATTCTGTAAGCATTTTCTTTGTTCTACTCTTTATTGTCATTTTAATGGCTGCATAATTTTCAACAGGTTGATTTGTCATAGTAGAAAGAAAATTTTGCTTTTATAGAACATTTAGATTATTTTCATTTTGTGCTGAGGTAAATTGTTATAATAATGATATTTATGTACTTTTAAAAAACTAATGGTAATGCACTGGCTTTTAAAAACCTTTTTAATTGTGGAAACATTGAAATAGTCGCAAGACTCTAAAAGTAATCCACATGTACCTATCACTCAGTTTCAACAATAATCAACATTTTGCCCACCTTGTTTCATCAAATTCCCCCACTTTTTTCTTGAGAACATTAGAGAAAATTTCATGTATCTTGCCATTTCACTTGAAAATACTTCTGGATAGACTTGTAATGGATAAGGACAGTTGCCTGAGCTCATCTTATACTCTATGACCTCTCTGTAAAGTCTATGTTCAAATTTCTCTGATTATCACAAGAGTGATTTTTCACATTTGGTTTGTGCAAATTAGCATCCAAATATGTTCTACACATTGCAGTTGACTATAATGTCATTAAAACTTCATTCATTCTAAAGAGTACACACATAATTTTAATGCCATCAGTTATGATCTGGAGAAACCAGATCATAAGTCCTATAGAAATGTCCTACATCTTGAGGTTGAGTGTTTCCTAAAAGTATTGTTTAAACTTGTTTCTCTGTCTAATGTATTTGTTTTAATTGGTAGCTAGATGTTGTTTTAGTCCATTCTGTGTTGCTTTAAAGGAATACCTGAGGCTGGGTAATTTATAACAAAAATTATTTATTCAGCTCATATATTTGCTGGCTGGGAGGTTCAAGACTGGGCATCTGGTGAGGGCGTAAGGCTGCTGCTTCCACTGGTGGCAGAAGGTGAAGAATAGGTCTGGGTAGTGATCACATGGTGAGGGAGGAAGAAAGAGAGCAAGAGGGAGGAGGTGCCAGCTTCTTTTTAATGAGGAGCTCTTGTGAGAACTGATAGAGTGATAACTTACTTGCCACCCCACCCCAGGAAGGGTATTAATCTGTTCCTGAGAGATCCATCCCCTGACCCAAACACCTCCCATTAAACCCCTCCTCCAACACTAGGGATCAAATTTCAATGTAAGATTTTGTGGGGACAAACAAACTCATATCCAAACTATAGCAGATGTAAAAGGCTTAATAGGATTGTGACTCAATTTTTAAGAAAGAACACTTTGTAAGTAGGGTACTTTTCATTTGGGGATCAAATTTAGAATTCTTCTAAGAACATTTTACCAGATCATAAGCCTCCTTTCTTTCTTGTTTCATTAGAAAGCCTCATATAGGCAATTTCTTCAAGCTAAAAACCAATTTATGTTAGATGCATGTAACTGGATCCCTGCTGATGTAAGCTTCTTCTGCTCTTGGGTACTGGATTCACTGTTAAAATTAACCGATTTCCTTCTAGCCCCTTTAACCTTAAGGGAAAACTAGGAATTGCCTGAAATAGTTTTGAAAGCTGTTGGGGGTCCAAGAAAAACCCAGATTTGAAAAAGGAATAATTGGGAATTGAAGAAGGATACCTCAACCTCAGACACTGAATATTCATAGGTTAAGTTCAAGTGGATCAGATATGATCATGTATTGCTGCCTTTATAGGTCAGGGAAGGGCTGAAACATGTATTTTAATACTTGTCTTCTGCCTCTTTACTCTTTGATCTCAGGGTAGTTTAAGTGAGGCATCTCTTCTTGGAAGGTTAATGTGGAAAGCCAACTTAAAACAGTAAGCATTAGAGTTCGGTTCATCATAATGATTTTCTGGGCACAATGAGGGGCCCTTGGCTGGAGCAAGAGAGTAGGGGACTTTCCTATCTCCCTATAATACATTCCTCCTTGTATTTTAGATGTGGTGTTTGAGGCATCTCTTCAGGGCCACATAATGCCAAGAGTCCCACCAAATAGAGCAAAGAAATGTATATGATGTGAGACTCTCAGAATTGTCCAGGAATTAGGAGAGGCAGAGCAATTTATCTCTTTACTCTCTGGTCCTGGGAAAGCGAAAAAACACGTGTGGCTTTCCCTTTAGGTCTTTGAGCAAAGTTAGATCTTCTACATTCTTGTTTGACCATTCCAACCCACTGCATCTTCACACCTACTGGTAAGAAGACACAGGTCCCACTGCAACCTTCTCTATCATCCCTGAAACTAGAAGTACCAGGTGAAGGTGCTATTCCATTTTTCAAATGTATGCCAGGGGCAGTTATGGTATTGTGTTAATAGGAACACAGATGGAGATGGCTCATAACAATAGCTTCAGAGAGAAGACAGATGTGAAGTGCTTTATTTAACAGGGTGGCCTTTCTTTTGAGACTAAATTCATGTATCTGAATTTTTCCCTTTTATGGGACAGGATATGGAATGAAGACTTTGAATTTTGACTTTGAGCCATAGGAATACAGAAACTTTCCTCATTCTTTTAACTTCTGGTTGCTTGTTTTATTCATTACTATTGTATGGTATAGGCAACACCACTGGAAGGTCAGCCACAGAAGCTGAGAATCTGAACATGGAAAAAACGGACTCACCATTAGGTCATCTAATCCTATAAATTCTTGTTTAAAATTATTTTTGGCAACTTGATCTTTGCCAAGTTTAAGCTTAACTATTAACTATTTTTATTCTTTATTTCTCTTATGAAATGGGTCTGCCTTTTATTAACTATTACTGAGAGTTCTTGATACTCTTCTGTATTTTCCTAATTGTCCTTGGTATGCCTCTTTGGACATAGTAAGCAAGTCTTTCTCTTTTCTATTAAACCCTTAAAATACTTACAGATTTTTCGATTGACACTCTGGTAAACTATTCTATTTGCAGCATTTGTTTTTGGCCATATGATTCTTGTTATTTTTTTGATAATTCTCTAGTGTGTGTGCAGTGAGTATAGGTATGTGTGTGGAAAGAGTAATGTGAGTACAATGGGTGCCGTGAATGCAATAGAGCATTGGTGTTCACTATCACAAATGAGGGGAAAGAACACATACTGTTTCTCTTGGTTTTGAATAAGTCATATAAGGGAGAAAACAGTGAAATTTAAGGGAGAATGTTGTTTTAGGCTTGAGTTTATACAAAGGACTAGTTGTAAAGATCCCTCTAAAAGTTCTTGTTCAGAACTTAGGGGTAGCAAGACTTAGGCTAGAAAGTGTACTGTTTTATTAGATTAGCTAGTAATTTGTCAGGTAAGCATATTTAAAAGGCTGAAACTAATATAAGAATCTATGCACGATGGAAGGCAACAATATTTTGGTTCTTAGAGTCAATGATAGTAATTTAGGGATAAAAGAGACCTAAGAAATCATACTATTTAATACTCTTACCTTGTACATGACTAAACTGAAGCTTCTGAGTTTTTCTAGATCAAATGGCTGTTTGGATGCGAAGACTAGTAAAGTTTTTTCCTCAATCTGTATACTTTGTTATATTTAGTCAACATTGAGTAGGAATGATAAACATTTACGTGAACTATTAATAAACTAATTTTCTTTTACACTTTTAAAATCTTTATATCATAGATTATTTCTCATTATGTAATAAGTTTTAGTTTGATCTTCAACATTGTCAATGTGATTATTGGGTAAATACTAAAAAATTGACATATTAGGGCCCTACAGTACAATCCCAGACTATGAATCTTTTTGCTGCCTATTCTGAAATATGCAGCAAGAGGTGACTAACTCTCCATTATGTTGTTTTACCTGAGTTTTCATAAGTATCTCATATATATATATGTGCTGTGTGTACATGTGTATGTGCATGTGTGTATATGTTCACCAATGCAGAGAAGACAAAAATGATTCAAATAGTAAATGAAGAATGTTGGTAATTATTTCTAAGATCAACCATAAACATTTTGCCCCCCAGAATATAAATAAGTTGGCCCCTAAAATTGAGAATCAGTTTTTGACTTGAGAGCTAGCATGGACATAGCTTTTTGCTAGAAGAGGAAAGTATCCCTTGTACTCTTCTTTTGTGTGCTTATCTGGATTTTGTCTTTTTCTTTCAGTGTCTTCCATTTATTGAACTCTTACCTTGTCCTGGTACTCTACCTTTGGAAAGAAACTTGTAGAGCCCATGGACACCATTTTCTTTTTGTCTTGTCATGTTAATTTACTGTATCCTTTCCCTGTGAATGTATACAGTTGGTGAACTGAGTCACTGGTGGGTACTACCTGGCAGTGCTTAATCCATATTTACTTTCTTCTATGGCATCAGCTGCTCTGGCTTTTGAGCAAACAAGGGAGTAAGTTTCTGTATATATGTATGAAGTTGAAATAAAAAAAGCTTGACTATCAGACATGAATCAAATGTGCTGTACAGACTAATCCATTATTTGAATGTATCTGGGACTGCATGAATTAATCATGTTTATTCTTTTAAAAAATATCAACAGTTAAAAATTGCATATCTTATTATTAAAAATGGTTTTGGGGCTGAGATGTAATCTCCTAAATGAAGGAATAAAAATAAGAGCAGGATGAGCCAGCTAACCATTTTTCTTCCTGAAAACTTGAAATAAATGGAGATCAAGAATCTTAGACACCGTTAAATAAATCAGAGGTCTTATGACATTTCTAATATTTTATTAACATAATTTTGATTTGATTTATCTATTTAAAATAACTCACAAGGTATTCTCTAAGTGCTGAAACATAAATTACAAACACGAAACCTTGATTTATGTTAATGGTGGAAAATATGTGGGACATGGCAAGTGATCACAGATTTCACAATATTCCCTGAGCAGGGGTATAGAATCATAGAAAATTACTGAAGAAAGTGCTGCCTTAGGCTTCATTTGTTGATATATAGGTGTTGGCTGTCTTCTAAGAAATGATATAATCTTGATGCTGTGAACTTTCACTTCTATTCCAGACACTTAGATCTTAGTGAAGTCTGCTCTATAGTTCTGAGTGTCTCCATGATGGATCAGAAACATTCAGAGCTCTACAAGGATAGCATAGGAATAAGAAGAAAGTGTCTGCCTAGGTAAGTATTGGGTTTCTCTGATCTCTTGCAGTCATGTTTACGTTTTCATATTTCACAAAACACCTTCATCTTCTCAACCTCTTAGACTCTGAATGATACCTGCTGCCAATTCCCAATTCTACATCAACCTAAGATATGCCTCTCCTCTGCTTTACCTGGGTTGCTAAGCGTTACCAGAAAGAAATCACATAGTTATGCAAATTGGCACCACTCCACATTTTTGCTTTCCAGCCTTAGGAACTTCTGTCTGGTTTGCCTTATGTACCCATAGCCCTGTTGTTTGCTGGTGGTCCCCTTCTCATCCTTTTGGGCTCATCTTCAATGTAACTGTCCCAGAGAATCCTTCTCTGATCACCATATGTAAGTTGGTTCCCCCTGTTAATTTATTTTATGACAGTTTGCACTCTTTATAAGCCATTATTCCATGTTTGCCTGACTTACTACTATTTGTCTCCAGAACGAATTTCTTGTGCATGGGAACAGCTTCTGCTTTATTAATCACTGTAGTACTGCATTTTCTGTAGTACTGTAGTACTGCACACAGTAAGCACTCAGGAAAATATTTTTTATATAAAGGAATAAATTGTAAGATTGCATTTGAAAAAAAGCATTCCCTCATTTTTAAAAAGTGTTAAAAAAGCACTGCCTCAAATTAATGTGGCTATAAGGCCAAGAGATATCCTTACTGATTGTATTGCCTTTCACATAAACACCTTCTTCTTCCTTTTTCTTCCTCCTCCCTTCTCCTCTTCCTTCTTCTTCTTCTTTTTTTTTTTAGAGACGGGGTCTTGCTCTGTTGCTCAGGCTGGAGTGCCATGCCCTGATCATAGCTCACTGCAGCCTGCAGCTCCTGGGCTTAAGCAATCTTCCCACCTCACCTTCTCAAGTAACTGGGACAATAGGCACATGACACTGAACTAATTTTTTTTTTATTTCTTATATAAATGGGGTTGCCATCTGCTGTGTTGCTCAGGCTGGTCTTGAACTCCTGGCTTTAAACAATCCTCCCAATGTGCTGGGATTACAGGTGCCAGCCACCACGCCCAGCCCAAATAAACTTCTTATGTGGTTAAGGAGTTCAACAGACTCTTGTGTTCTGAATTGGTAACTCATAGCAGTTGCTGATACTTCATAAAAGTGGTTCTCAACCTCCCTTTGTCTACAGGTGCACAGAGACTGGTGCTTTGTTGAGTTGTGCCACCTGAACATACCCAGGGATGGGTGTGGCTGTTCTTATACCTCTTTCTTCTCCACTCAAGATATCATATGGTGATGCAAGGGAATGAGTGAGTGGGTATGTGTAAGGCTATTAGATGGATTACTGTGAATCTATTCTAATTTATATTAAAAAACAAAGATAAACTCATGATAAATTTTAGGGTTTTTTTTCATTAGTAATGAATTACTTGCTATACACCTTACAACTCATCAAAATACATCTGTGTGTCATGATATGTGATTTTTGAATTGATGTTTTAGAAATTAGTCCCAAACCTCTGAGGAGAATTTTATTGTTTATATAACTTTGGGGAAGAAGAAAATACATGTAGTTCAGAGTACAAAATGGCAACCCTATAGGAGAGGAACTTATGGAAACAATAATTGCAATAACACCTATGTGTCACTTGTAAGGTACTGCCTCTGAAGCCTCCCTCATTGATCAACATGAAATGCAGAGCTATGTGAATGTAAATATTAGACATCTTTGGCCTAAAATTTCAATTTCATATGGTTCAAACAAATTAGTTAATATTTTCTATCATTCATCTAAAATATACTTGGAAATGAGTTATAAACTTTTGCAAAAATGAGAAAAGCAACATAGCAATGAATTGTTTGGTGTCTCTTCTAGTGTCGTCTTTCTCTAGACAAGTCAGCCAATCAATGAACCTGTCAGTCTTGGTTGCACCTTAGCCTGTGTTTGAACTTTGAGCAGTTTCATATTTCTCTGGATCAATCATAAGGAAGAATATATATGTGAAGATCTGTGGCTTTCCTCCCTTTATTGTATTTTTTAATTCAAGAGCAACACATTTAAACAGTACTAAAATTTCTGAAATTGAAAGTGATCTCCCCTGCTCTGGTAGGTTTACTTCCCTGAGGAAAAGAAGGTCTTATGAGGTATCTGGCATTAACCTGTGCCTGTGCAACTGAAATTATTAGGGATGTTTCCAGCAATATTGTGTAAAAATGCAGCTTCAACCCTGAGGTATTCGTTAAGTGTTCAAAGTTCCAGTGAGTTCTCAGGAAGAACATTAGAACCCCATTATCTTTTCATTTGTGGCCAGGGTTTAGTATTGGGTGGGCATTTGGTGTGGTTGTGGTTGATCATTTTTATTTTCAGGATTTTGATGATCCTTCTTCACTTAGGAGTCAGTTTCATTACTAGGTAACAGACATTAACACTAGGGAAAAAGGATCCCTGATTGTCCCTGTCTTCCAGAATAGACAATTCATCTGTTCTCAGGACACAGTCCTGTAAGGCCAAGCCCTTTGTTAACTAACTATGAGGCAGCATCAGGGAAACATCTTGGGACTCCAGCTCCCAAAGCCACAAGTCACAGTGGCTGTGCGTTGGGAACTCACTGTTGCTGTAAGGGCTTGCTTACTACTACCAGTGAACAGAGTGTAGATAGTAGTGTCTCTGGAGTCATACAGGCCTGGGCTAAAATCCTGGGTTTAATACCTACTGGGAACTTGACTTTAAGCAAGTACCTGAGCCCCCTGAGCCTGAGCTTTCTCAACTGTAGACATGAGATTGTTGTGCAGGCTATTGTGTAATTTGAATGAGATGTGAAAATGTGTGGTATGGTACCTGGCACATAGTGCACCACTGGAGAAAAATTTGTTAAATGAAGGGGTGGATAAATGACCCAACTAGCTATTTAAATTGGGTGTAGCCATTTGTGATAGAAAGCATAATACATATCAACAAAATGAATTAAATGCCAACTTTATTTCTTCCCCAGAGTTGCAGAAAAACCATCTCTGGCTAGCTAACATAAAATAAATTTACTGATAGGACACTCAGATCCTGAAATCTTAGAGTTAAAACAACCAGATGACCAAGCTAGGGCAACTCCAGGGACCTCAGAAGCAGAACACTACAGACCTTTTCTCTAGAACACTGACATCTTTGTTTCTCATCTTTAGTGATCTGCTGTCAGATGGATCAGCTCCAGCCAGGAAGGCAGGGCCATGCAGTACAAACATGGCTATTGGAGGCCTCTCCTCTCTAGCAGGGGCAATTCACAGGGCAGAGGGATGCTAGGAGCTAATAAAATTATAAAGCTTTATTTAGGTGTAATTGACATACAATAAACTACACACATTGAAAGTGTACAATGACTACATTTCAGCAAAAAGAAATACACACACACACATAGGAAACGATCACCATGATGAGGATAATGAATAGAGCCATCATCCCTAAAAGTTTCCGTGTGACCCTTTGTATTTCCTCCCTGTCAACCCCCTTCCCTCCATGCCCCTCTGTCTGCTCTTGGGCATCCACTGATTTGCTTTTGCCACTATAGGTTGGTTTTCATTTTATAGATTTTTATATAAATGTGATCATATAATAGGCATTCTTTCTTGTCTAAATTTTTTCACTCAGTATAATTATTTTGAGATTAATTCATATTATAGAATGTATCAGCACTCCATTCCTTTTTATGGATGAATAATATTCCATTGTATGCATATACCACAGTTTGTTTATCCATTCACTTGTTGATGGACATTTGGGTTGTGTCTAGTTTGGGGCTATTACTGATGAGGCTGCTATGACAGTCATGCATAAGTGTGTCTTTTGTCTGTTTTTGTTTTTTAGGTTTTTTTTGGCATATATTTTCATTTCTCTTGGGTAAAAACCCTAAAACCAGAATAACTAGGTCATATTGTAGGTGTATGTTTAACTTTTTCACAAACTGCAAAACAGTTTTCCAAATTGGTTGTACCATTTGTACCATTTTGTATTCCCACCAGCAATGTATGTGTTCCAAGTTTTCCATAGCCTCACCCACACTTGATATATATCCAAAATTTAGTTTAAAAACTCTGAAAATTTAATACTAAGAAGACCAACAACTCAGTTTTTAAAAATGGGTAAAAGGAATGAGGATCAAGATGGCGGACGAGAAACACCGCCAGAAAGATTGTCTCTGCAGAAAAGACAGATTCTAGCAGAAATTAGAAAAAAGAAGCAAGAAGGCAAGCATACAGCAGACGAGGGCCGGAAGGAGGGGTACCTGAGACCCCGGGAGACTCCACGGGAGGAGGCTACGGAGGAGAACTGGAAGCTGAGACCGCCGGAGCAGCCCGGAGACCAGCGGCAAGAGTAGGTGGATAAATCACCTTTCCCCTCCCCTGCATTTGGGACTGCTGGTGGGCTCCCCAGAGGGTGGAGAGACCTGCAGACACCAGCCCAGAGATGGCCGCCACCAGCTAGCGGTGAGCCTATAGCGGACACGGCACCAGACTCCCAAATCCCTCGGGGCACCTCCGTGTGCACAGACCCAAGCCGCGCTGCAGGCGCCATATTGCCTCCTCCTCCCCTCCGCCAACCCTACCCGCGGCTGCCCAGAGAGACAATACAGCCACCAGCCAGAGGCACCTCCAGGGAATGGGACCTTCCCTTTTGGGACCCTACAGCTGACTAAGGGGAACTCAGACTGTGAGCTCCCTACCCACCAGCCCTCCCAGGTGCTGCTGGCACGGTGTTCCCAGAAGAACGGTGCCGACTCAGAGGCTGAGAGACACAGACACAGCTTGGGCTCCCTGTGGGTGAATTGGGACCAGAAATCCTCTCCCTGGTGGGGATACAGTTTGAACTCTGGGACCCAGAGGTCAGACTTGCAGACCAGATCCTGTGCACCGAGGTCTAGCATTGCCCAGGGCACAGAAGGGATATTTGTGAACAGCCTGCTGAGGTGTGTGTGCCTCCAGGGGCAGATCAGTGTCCTAGGGGGCAACCCTCCCCCCAAAGGGAGGCCGTGCGCCCAGCCCAGGTGGCGTTCCGGTGCAGGGAACCTCCCCGCCGGCATCACAGTCCGGGGAGGCCTGGTGGCTTGTGGTCTGGCCTGCTGGCAGAGGCCCAGGAGTAGCTGCGGAGTTGGGGAGGGTGGAAAGAAGCGAGGCCTGCTCCAGACTGCGGGTCTCAGACAGCCCCACCCCCACAAGCAGACTTTCTGGCTGAGTGGGACCATTCCAGCCCCGCCCTGACAGCTTTTCCTGAAAGCAGAAAACAGAACTTTGATCCCTGCTAATGACATTGGTGGTGCCTGAGGGCAGGCTTACCCAACCCAGCTCCGCCCAGAACAAGAGCTGATAACAGGACACAAAATCAACAGCATAGCCTGTTCCTCCAAGCAAGCACCACCTACTGACAGGGATGGCATCCTGCACAGCCTTTTCACGGCACCCACTGACTCATTATACAGGGAGTGGTCGAATCTCACCCACAGACACCACCTAACGGCTCAGAAACTAAATAAGGTGTGTGAATACCCAAACAAAAACCTAAAGGAAAGAAACAACAACTGATCGACATGGGAAGAAATCACCGAAGGAACTCAGGAAATATGAAAAACCAAACGGAAAACACACCCCCAAAGAGGAGCACCAGCCCCCTAGAAACGGACACCAACCCAAATCAGGCAACCAAAATGAGAGAAGAGGAATTTCGTATGTGGATCATAAGAACACTCACTGAGCTGCAACAACAACTCAATAACCAACACAAAGAAACCACAAAAAACCTCCAGGATCTGGAAAAAGAAATAGACACAATGAAGAAAAGTTTAACCGAACTCCTGGAAATGAAGAATCAATTCAGGGAACTACAAAATACAGTGGAAAGTCTCAAGAACAGGGTAGATTAAACAGAAGAAAGAATCTCAGAGATTGAAGATAACACCCTCCAACTAAATAAAACCATCACAGAGTTAGAGCAGAGAAACAAGAGAAAAGAGCAAAGCCTACAAGAGCTGTGGGATTATGTGAAGAAACCTAATGTGAGGGTCATAGGGTTACCAGAAGGGGAAGAGGACAACACCCAAGGGTTGGACAAGCTGTTTGAAGATATAATAGAGGAAAATTTCCCAGGTCTTGCTCAAAATCTCGATATACAAGTTCAAGAAGCTCAGAGGACCCCTGGGAGGTTCAATGCAAACAGGAAGACGTCACGACATGCAGTCATCAGACTGACCAAAGTATCAACTAAAGAGGCCCTTCTAAGAGCTGTAAGACAAAAGAAGCAAGTGACATACAAGGGAAAGCCAATTCGAATAACACCAGACTTCTCTAATGAGACTTTACAAGCAAGGAGAGACTGGGGCCCCATTCTCACTCTTTAGAAACAAAACAATGCCCACCCTAGAATCTTTTTCCCTGCAAAACTAAGCTTCATATATGAAGGAGAAATAAAGACATTCTCAGACAAGCAAAGTCTCAGAGAATTCACCAAGACAAGACCAGCCCTACAAGAAGTACTCAAAACAGTGTTATCTACAGAACACCATAATAAAAACTCACGAATATAAAAACAACCAAAACCCAAAGATTAAAGGCCAGATAATACAATGGCTCAAGAGAGAAATCAAAGCAACAACATCCAACCCAACAGAATGATCAGTAATCTACCTTACCTATCAGTTCTCTCAATAAATGTGAATGGCTTAAACTCTCCACTCAAGAGACATAGGCTGGCTGAATGGATAAGAAAATACAGGCCAAGTATATGCTGTCTTCAGGAAACACATCTAACCTGCAAGGATGCATATAGACTAAAAGTAAAAGGGTGGAGATCAGTATTCCAGGCAAGTGGAAGCCAAAAGAAGCCTGGCGTGGCAGTTCTAATTTCAGACGATTTAGTTTTTAAACAAACAAAAGTAGTGAAAGACAAAGAGGGTCATTATATAATGGTGAAGGGCACACTTCAACAAGAAGAGATAACAATTTTAAATATATATGCACCCAACTTAGGTGCACCCAGTTTCATAAAGCAAACCTTACTGGATCTAAGCAAATGGATTAATAGCAACTCCATAATCACCGGAGATTTCAATACCCCACTGACGGCACAAGACAGATCCTCCAAACAGAAAATTAATAAAGAAATAATGGACTTAAACAAAACCTTGGAACAACTGGGTCTGACTGACATCTCCAGGACATTCTACCCACAATCCACTGAATATACGTTCTTCTCATCAGCTCACGGGACATTCTCTAAGATTGACCATATCCTAGGACACAAAGTACATCTCAAGAAATTAAAAAAAATAGAAATCATACCATGTACCTTCTCAGATCACAGTGGAATAAAAGTAGAAATCAACCCTAACAGAAACACACATTTCTACACAAAAACGTGGAAATTAAACAACCTCCTACTAAATGATTACTTCATAAATGAAGAAATCAAGATGGAAATAAAAAATTCTATACTCCTACACTGCTTGTGGGACTGCAAATTAGTTCAACCTCTGTGGAAAGCAATATGGAGATACCTTAAAGCAATACAAGTGAACCTACCATTTGATCCAGCAATCCCATTGCTGGGCATCTACCCAAAAGATCCAATGACACTCTACAAAAAAGATACCTGCACTCGAATGTTTATAGCAGCACAATTCATAATTGCAAGGCTGTGGAAACAGCCCAAGTGCCCATCAATCCAAGAATGGATTAATAAAATGTGGTATATGTATACCATGGAGTACTATTCAGCTCTAAGAAACAATGGTGATATAGCACATCTTATATTTTCCTGGTTAGAGCTGGAACCCGTACTATTAAGTGAAGTTTCCCAAGAATGGAAAAACAAGCACCACATATACTCACCAGCAAATTGGTATTAACTGAGTAGCACCTAAGTGGTCACATAGGTACTGCAGTAATAGGGTATTGGGCAGGGGGGAGGGGGGCGGGTATATACATACATAATGAGTGAGATGTGCACCATCTGGGGGATAGTCATGCTGGAGACTCAGACTTGTGGGGGGGGAGGGGGGAAATGGGCATTTCTTGAAACCTTAAAATCTGTACCCCCATAATATGCTGAAATAAAAAATAAAAAAAAAAATGGGTAAAAGATTTGAACAGATAATTTACCAAAGAAGATGATGACAAATAAGCGCATGAAAAAATATTCAACATCATTAGCCATCAGACAAATAAAAATTAAAATCATAATGACATGCGTATTCAAATGGCTAAAATGAAAGGGAGCTAATAATTTTACATTATTATAATGCCCATTTTATAGAAGAGAAAACTGAGCTTCTGGGAGTTGTTACTTGACCAAGGTAGAATTTGAATTGGAACATAGGTCTGCTTAACCTTTATGCTTGCAAACAATGGTCCTTTGAAGGAGGTTTCAAAAGTGAATGTTGGAAATAGAACTTGTTACATAGGAATACGATTTCCGTTTCCTCTGCTGACAGGATAGGATACCACCAGTTGTAATTGATACCCTGAAATTTCTATGCAAGTTTTGGTGTCTATCTTGCCCAATGGGTAAAGTTTGTTTTCCAACATCCAGTTTTGTCCAGATGCCTCTTGAGGGAAGTAATCAAAGTGTGGAAAACCCACCAAGGCTTCATTGTTCCAGCAAAGATATAGATCTGTTTAATCATAATGATTAAAAATAGAATTTTTGGGGGGGAGGG
Source organism: Microcebus murinus (assembly GCF_040939455.1). Taxonomy (NCBI): domain Eukaryota; kingdom Metazoa; phylum Chordata; class Mammalia; order Primates; family Cheirogaleidae; genus Microcebus; species Microcebus murinus. The sequence continues at coordinate 51,759,984 of NC_134115.1, read as the reverse complement.
GTCGTCAGACAGATTTAAGTTTGAATCACAGCTCTACTATTTTTTACAGTATAGAAATATACCACTATGTGATCCTGGGAAAGTTACTAAACACTTTGAGCTTTAATTTCATCTGCAAAATACCAATAATGATACTGATCTCACAGGTTTTAAGGGGTAGAGGGGCTGATGTATATAGTTTACCACAATGTCCTGCAGTGTCTTGAAACACTGATGTTACCATGTCACAAATAATAATACATAACCATACTAGGAATAGGTATATTAAGCTCTGCACTCACTGCAAAGCTTAAAACATTAATTCGTCACTGGCTGTTATCTTGCATCCCTCTGGGGACTTGCTCTCTCCTTTAGGAAATGCTAATCCAAGGACAGATGACACCATTTAATTCTATAAGAATTGTTAAGATCTAAGTGAAATATTTATCCTTTGGTTGTAAATATTAGAAATAGTTTTTGAAGAGAATATCTATGGGTGCTGTTGAGACACAGCAGCTGAGTATCTGCATGGAGTTTGAGAGTTCAATTATCAGATATGCAGTAATCACGTCGTATAAAGAAATCAAAGTAAATGTAATAAAGGGCTCTATGGAGCACTGTTACTCTGCTAAGATAACTAAGCCTGGCTGCAGCTTTGCATGGCTTATGGACCTTATCAGGCACTCATACTTGGTACACTGCCTACATCCTTTACTTGCTCTAATGCTGCCGGCTCTTTTTCCAGGCCCCAGCTGAAGTGCTACTTCAGCTGCCAAGGATGCATTTTTCTCTGTCCTATTAGCTTTTTATGAATTACAATCAACATTTTTGGTCAGTACTTGGAGACTATAGTGAAGCTTCCTCCAAGCTTTTGGATGTAAGATTACGGGGAGAGACAAGCCAGTTTCTCTACTGGATGCCTCCAGCAACTTTCTCTCAGGTACTTCAGTAATGAGTTGGTCCTGCAGAGAGAGCCAAAAGTTCTTCTGGTTGGCACCAATACTGATATGCAAACTTCTCAGAAGACTGGCACTGAGAATAGCATGTTTTTTTGCACTGGCAAGGATGTGCCTCGTTTTCATACCAACTGGGTCAGATGATCTGTCACCTCCCAGCTATATATATAATAGATGGCAGGGCATTGGGGGTTTCTCTCTAATAGCACAATTTAAATTATCTCCTGCTGTGTGAGCTTAAACAGTACATCTCCAACTTAAACCAAGAGATGACTAGGGGATTGCCTATATCTTGTTCCTTGGGCCCAAATGTGGACATGTCTTCTTTGTGTGCCATTGTGGTGTTTGACCCTATCTCTTTTGCAGAGAGAAAAGTAATAATTGTTCTTTCATAATTTAACTTAAAAACAAGCATAACACTTTAGAGTGGAGATACCTAACTTTGACCCCAAGAGCTGTAAGATATACCCATAACCCATCTATTCATTTATTTTTTAAAAATTGTGTTAAAATACACATAACATAAAATTTACCATTTTTACTATTTCTAAGGGGACAGTTCAGTAGTATTAAGTATATGTACATTTTTGTGCAACTGTTACCATGATCCTTATTCAGAACACTTTTGTTCTTGTACTGAAACTTTTGTATCCACTAAACAATAACTTCCTATTCCCCTCTGCCCACAGACTCTGGAAATCACCGTTATACTTTCTGTATGAATTTGACTACTCTAGGTACCTGATGTTAGTAGAATTATACAGTATTTGTCTTTTTGTTCCATTTGTTCTTACAGTAATTGATAGAATCTAAAGTTAGCTAGTGGACTTTCTAGTACCCTTGACAAGAAAATCCATGTTGGATGAATCTTGCTATTAATCTTGATGCCATTAAAAAATTTTATATCTGGCTTCCTTTCTTCTGGTTCTGTGTCCACAAAGCAACCCTCTGATTATGGTATGGTTTCCTACAGTATATACAATTAATTGCCTCCCAAGCATCCATTCCATACCATTTATATAATACTATATACAGGGATCTTTTAAAAAGTTCATGGAAAATGCGTATTATGAAAAATCTATGAATGGATTTCAAAATTTTTTTGCACCAAAATAAATTCACGGTAATTTGTTATAACATGTCTGAATAAAATCTAGTTTGAGGCACTAAGAAGGATATCAGTTTGAAAAAAGCAACTATCAGAGGAACATGAGTTCTGCTAAAATTGAAGCAAGAACAAACACCAAATCTATAGTGAAGCTTGGGTGGAGGAATGGTGAAATCATTGATGCTTTATGAAAAGTTAATGGGGACAGTGCCCCCCAAAATTAGCAGTTTACACATGGATAACTCATTTTAAGAAGAAACAAGACAATGTTGAAGATGAAGCCCACAGAGACCATCCACATCAATTTGCTAAAAGAAAAAATTAATTTTGTTTATGCCCTCATTGAAGAGGACAGACGACTAACAGCAGAAACAGTAGCTAACACCACAGACATATCAACTGGTTTAGCTTACACAATTCTGACTGAAAAAGTTGAGCAAACTTTCCATTCAATGGGTGTCAAAACCACTGCATCCAGATCAGCTGCAGACAAGAGCAGGGCTTTCGATAGAAATTTTAAACAAAGGGGATTAAGATCCTGAAGCATTTTTTTGAAGGATTGTAATAGGAGATAAAATGTGGCTTTACCAGTGGGATCCTGAAGACAGAGCACAATCAAAGCAAGGGCTACCGAAAGGTGGAGGTGGTGTAGGCAAAGCAAAAGCAAACTGGTCAAGAGCAAAGGTCAAGGCAATGGTTTTTTGGATGCTTAAGGTATCTTGCTTGTTAACTTTCTAAAGGACCAAAGAACAATAACATCTGCTTATTATGAAAACGTTTTGAGAAAGTCAGCCAAAGTGTTAGCAGAAAAATGCCTGAGAAAGCTTCACCAGAGAGTGCTCCTCCACCACGACAACACTTGTGCTCATTCCTGTCATTAAACAAGGGCAATTTTGTGAGAGTTTTGATGGGAAATCATTAGCCATCCACCTTATAGTCCTGATTTGGCTCTTTCTGACTTCTTTTTTCCCCTAATTTTAAAAGATCTATAAAAGTGACCCATTTTTCTTCAATTAGTAATGTAAAAAAGACTGCACTGACATGGTTAAATTCCCAGGGCAGTCATTTCTCTAAGGCTGGACTAAATGGCTGGTGTTGCAGCTTACAAATGTGTCTTGAACTTGTTGGAGCTTGTGTTGAGAAATTTTTTATTATTTTTCTTCTTTAATTCCATTTTGCATAAGCATTTTGAAATTCCTTCATAGCATTATATTGCAGTTTGCATGGTATTGTCACCCCTTAACTCTGGGGATTGGTTATAAGCCAATTTTCATAAACCCATACTCTTTGTCACAGTGATTAATTCACAGATGGACAGTGACCCAGGCCTAAACCAATACTCTGGCTATAGTGATTAGTTCATGGGCAGATACTTATCTACATTGGTCCAATCAAAGTAAAGTTTAGAACTTTTTATTTTTTTGACCCTGACATGATTCAGGAAAGTTTAGGACTTTGATGATTGGGCAGAAAGAAGACTTCCTTCTTTTACTGAAGTTAAATAAACAAAATGTATATCATCTAATTGCTGCTGATCATTATTTTGGAGTCATGAGAAGAAAGTAGTCCTAGGAGGGTATCAATATGATGGGAAATAGAGCCAATATATAGGAAGATTTAATCCTTGGTGTTAGCTTTAAGTTGCTGGATCAAGTCTTGCCTGGAGTACTCTCTACCACAGACCTTTTGAGTTACATGAGTCAATACATTCTCTCCATCATCTAACCAAATTTGAGTTGGGTTCTTTGTTACTTTGATCATCCCAAAGATCTATGTAAAGGGGCAGAAAATAATGGTTAAATGAATTTTACATATTCTGGCCCCTTTGATACTAATTTCTCATCGTGAAAAAATGTATGAGTCTTCTTGTTTTACACATTAGCTTGTTTATTGTGAGATACGGATTCATTCTCAGGATCTTGACAAAAGTCAGTTTCTGAGTTTGTCCTATTGGGAACCATGGTTTACTTTTAAGGTAATGGATGTCATCCTGTGGGGGCATATTGGGAGCAGACCTTAGTGAGCTACTGCTCTGCCTTGAAGGCTTTCCCAGAATTTGTATTTCCTTTTCTTCCCTTTGAATTCTATAACCACTGGAAATTATTCTGAACACAAATAAGTGCTCTAAAATAGCAGCCAGTGCAAGTTGCACTCTTGGCCACTTAGTCTCTGACACTTGGCCTCACAATCCTGGGAGCTTCCTCTGTAGGTGCTATTACATTTTCTAGCTGGCAAGAGGTAGCTGAGTATTCTTCCTTCAAAGGTCTGAGCTCTTTGTCTGTGGTTATAATAGAAGTGAAATCATTTAGCATGATTCCTAGCATACAGCGTTTTGACTCTGAATTTGAGGGGCCCCTTTAGTTCTTTCATTGGCAACTTGGATAAGTTTGGAAGATCTCAAGTTCAGTGAAGACTCAAATTTTTCCTGATCTTTGTTAGCCACTCTTCTGATTTATCCAGAGGCCCCAGATAGGACCTTTCTGGTGGTGTAGTTGTGTGTTCCTTCTTCCTACTCCCCTTAAAGAAATCTGTGCATCATTCGCCTTTCCTCTGCTGGCCCTGGGTAAAAACATATTATATGCAGAATACAAACAACACATTAATAGTAGGGTTGTTCCTACATGGTGTGCTTATGAAGCATTTCTTTCTAAAGGGATTCAAGATGCAAAAACACCAAAAGCAAACAAAAGATTGCAATTATACAGAAAATCCGAGTGTTTATTGTTTTTAATTTTATCCTGGACGTTGTGGGCTCCTTGAGTGCAGGGAAAGTTGTAGATGAAATTATGTTCATCCATTCCTTGGGAAATGTTCATACACATTCCATCAATTGTGGCTAAATGCAGAGCTATTTACACTGTCAGCATCAACACGTACTTAGGATTCCAGTCCATAAACATTTAAACACAGTCACTCTAAACCTATTGCGGCCCTGACTTATATTTTCTCATTTTCAGTGATGGGACAATTTTTTAACAGGCATGCTGTCTGTTGTGAGCTGGTTAAATGGAGTGCCCTGAAAATCTTTCATAAATTACAGGTGAATTTATGGGTTCTGCTCAGGGCCATGGTAGGTTGGCTGAGTTGAAATGAAATGAGACTTATTCATCTAGAAGGTCCAGTGGGTCCTAGGTATTAAGGAAAGGAGGTTCATGAGTGGAAGCTCTTTTTTTTTTTTTTTTAACTGTATAGATTACCTGTTCTACAGAGACAACTGTCTCTGGAATTGAATAATTGCATCACATTAGAGTGACATGTCTAATTGGTCACTTAGGAAAATTTCCTTAGTGTAACCAAATTCACATTCCACAAATCATTTTTTGTTTGTTTCTTTCTTGAGACAGAGTCTCACTGTGTTGCCCAGGCTAGAGTGCCATGGTGTCAGCCTAGCTCACAGCACCCTCAAACTCTTGGGCTCAAGCAATCCTTCTGCCTCCCAAGTAGCTTGGACTACAGGCATGCACCACCATTCCTGGCTAAGTTTTTCTATATATTTTTAGTTGGCCAATCAATTTCTTTCTATTTTTAGTAGAGATAGGGTCTTACTTTTGCTGAGACTGGTTTCAAACTCCTGACCTTGAGTGACCCGCCTGCCTCGGCCTCCCAGAGTGCTAGGATTACAGGTGTGAGCCACCACGCCCAGCCCCACAAAATCATATCAGTGAAAGAACTCTCAAAGTCAACTCCACATTTAAAATAGGAAAGTGTCAAAGCAATCCAAGATGAATGTGTCTCATTTATCTGCCTGGCACTTCTAAGAACAGACATTTTACAACTTTTATTGTGGTTAGTATTTTCCAGCATTTTCTACTTCCTAAGCTCTCATTAGGAGGAGGAAATGATTGTAGATAAAATGTCAGAGCTTATGCTGAGCTTGGCCACTTCTAGAGATAGTGTTGGTTTTATCAATCCATTGTGACTCTCTGTACTTGTTTATAAATAAACCTTTTGTAAGTTGTGTTCTTGAGAAAAATGTGAAGATGAGTGAGAGGTTCTAAACGAAGGAGCAGTCTTTTCTTAAATTGGGGCCAAAGTGTTAGCAGAAACAGTGTTTGGAAGTTATTGCTGACTAACTGGGATTCTTAATGGAAAGTTCATAAACCCTGAAGGTTATGGCTATTGAATATGTGGATTGAAGGAGAAAGAACTGTTCCATCTCCTGCCAAAAGCAATTACATGGACCAAATTTCTAATTAAATGATGTGCCTTTTGCCTCAATTTCCCTTGACATGGAATTTCTCTTCTAGCTCTGTCTTTGGGGTGGTTGATTCCTAACATGAATGTAAGCTGTGCGTCTTCCCTAAACTTGTATATTCGGTTTATGCTGCCTAAGCTGGGGAAGTAAGTAGTCACACCATTTGACTAATGACTAATGTTTCTGAAGCAAAACAAGGATAATTTTATCAGAAAGAAAATAATTTTCTTCCCTTCTTTTCCTCTTCCAGAAGATCATTGAGATGGCTAGAATTTATAGGTTGTTTGTGTACCACAGGAGCTGCTGGCAGATAGTGCAAAGCACAAAGAAAGATAGTAAAGGAGAAAAGATAATGAGCCAACTCTTCTTTGTTGGCAAAAACAATATTGCTGCTTTGCTGCTTCAAAAGGTTTATGTGATGTTTCCATTTACCTAGAAGCCCATGTGCTTTCTGGTGTTCCGTGAAGGTCCTTTCTGGTAAATTTCCTTAAAGGCCAACAAAAGAGCAATCTCCAATGGATAGGATGGAATTATCTCTCTTTCCTATAGAATCAAGTTATAAAATGAATCTGGACATTTGTTAGGGGCTGTCTTTACAATGGAAGCAGTTTCATGCAAGGGTGCAGCATTGTATACTCCTGAGAATATATCACACAGGGAACTGTTTACTCATAGAAGTGCTAGAAAAGTCATTTTCAAAGAAATGAGGATACACCTGGCCCCCTCCACCTGGAAAGCTCTTCCCTTACTTGGCCACCCGTAAAATCCTAATTATCTTTCAAGAAAGCACAAGTGTCTCTGACCTCTCTTTCCTATGTAGAATTGTCCTTCCTCTGTACCCTTAGTATTTAACTCCTTGTTTATTTATTTATTGCCTGTTATGACACCTTTCAAAGTAAAACAAATATATATTGACTTACTATATGTCAGGAATTGTGCTAAGTGCTTTAAAGGTAAACTCTTTATAACCACCCTAGTATTATCTCCATATTACAGATGAGGAAATTAGGTAAATATGAAAAATGATTAGTATCTAGCATAGAGTGAAAATGCAAAATAATTATTAGAAGTAATTCACATTATGTGTTTATATATAGACCTACATATGCTGCTTTGAGGTAAGGACAGAGTCCTATTCATCTCTATACTCCTAGCACTAACAGAACTCTTGAGGCCTAGTAGCTGCTTAATAAATCTTGGGGAAAGGTGTGAGTGATTAACCAGTTGATTTGGATCTCCCTAAGAGTTTAAAGTAGAGCAAAAGGGATTCAGGTTAGATAGCAGAGTTTTATATATTTTAATAAAGTATTTTTCTAATTATAAAAATAATAGAAATCCACTGGAGAATATTAGGACAATACAAAAGAATATATACTTTTCATAGTTATCACTAAGAGATAATTTTCCTTTCAGTCTTTTCTGTGTGCATTTTTACTCAGAGATCATAATAATATATGATGCTTTCATTTTGCTTTTATGCTATTTCAACATCATAAGTATTCTCCCATGTCATCAAAACATTTTGGAAACTTTACTTCTAATTGGTATATAGGTAAATATGTTCATTATATAAATTTACTATCCATTACCTCCATGTTAAATATTTAGGATGATTATAATTTTTTACAATGATAAGTAATACTGTGATGAAAATCTTTGGACATATATTAAGTCCTTGTGTACATCTTTAATAATTTTTGTTGATATAGGAATTCCTAGAAATGTAATTAGTGGTCAACGTGTATCAATGTTTTTAGACTTTTGATACATGTCAGTTTACACCCAAGAGAGGTTATCCCAGTTTACACACAGTAGCTGAGTGTAATGGAGGTAAAGGTCTGAAAAGGAGCAAAATGTATTATGAGTTGTTTCTTTGAAACCCCCCACCCTTTTTTGGAATTAAAACCTATATTCCTGCCCAAGGGCAGTAATCAAAGGTGGGTAGAAAAATGTCCTTTGTTCTTTGTTTTCTGGTATCTTAAACCACAGAAGATAGCTCAACAGTATTGTCCAGAGGTCACAAGGTCATCTTCACTGGAGATAAGGTTGACCAAAACTGCCAACTACAGTTAAACAACAGTAGCCCAAAGCCATGACATGTGAAACTGGACACATAGACCCATACCCAACCTCTACCCATCCACCTTTAAAAAGCCCTGTATTTCTGCTGAAAGGGAGATGGTGGTTTTTTGAGACACTAGTCTGCTGCCCTTCTCATTTACCAGCAAATTAATAAACTTCTCTTTCCTTTTCCTCAAACCACTTGTCCTCATTCTTCCTTCTCACTGATTCGGCCTTGGGGACAATTACTGAACTTTTGGTAATGTGAACACACTTGCCAACATTATTATTATTCTTTATATCTTTACTAATTTGATTGATTGAAAAAGACATTGAGCCAGTCTCAAAAGGCCACATACTCTAGCCTGGGCAATATAGTCAGAGACTGTCTTTAAAAAATCATTTTTTTTTTAATTATCCAGGCATTGTACTGCCTGTAGTCCCAACTATTAGAGTGGCTGAGTTGGGAGGATCCTTTCAGCCCAGGAGTTGGAGGCTGTATGAGCCCTGATAGCCACTGCAATCCATCTTGGGTAACAGAGCCAGACCACGTCTTTTAAAAAAAAAAGCTACATACTGTATGATTCTATTTATATGACATTCTGGAAAAGGAAAAACTGTAGGGAAAAATATTAGATGGGGATGGTCTGGGCATATAGGAATTGACAACAAAGGAGTCCAAGGGAACATTTTGTGGGTGATGGAAATGTTATGTATCATGATTTTGATGGTAGATTCATGAGTGTACCTATTTATCAAAACTCACTGAATTCACTTGAAGAATGAATTTTACTATATATAAATTATATCTCGATAAACCTGATTTTTTAAAATGGCAGTACATTGTGGTTTTAAGTCACATTTCTTTTGCTTTCCAGTGAAATTAAATAGCTTTATATTTTATTGACCATTAATATTTTCTCTTTGGAGAATTATTTTTTTGTCTCATTGTACACTTGTCTAATGAGTCTGCAAATTTTTCATTTTAATTTGGGTTGATCTTTTAATTATTGTCTGTCATATTAAACAAACATATCATTCTAAATTTCTTTTGAGGAATATTTTATATATTTGATCTAGCTAAATTTATTGGCATTTACTTTAAGGGTTTATTTAATTTTTTAAGGCAACCTAGGTTGCTAGATGATAGCAACCTTTGAAACACTGGGTTTACTGAAATGTTTCAGTAAATTCTATTTCAGTTTTTCTTAGGAATCTACCAGCTATGGTCTGGGTAGATTTTGCAGATTAAAAAAAAAGAAAACAATGTCTCTATGCATGAGTGTAGTTGTTGACCTTCCTGAAAGATGCTCACCGGGTGCATCCTCTCATCCTGTTCTTACTGACACCACCAGGCTGAGTGGGCAAGCCCGTGCCTGTGACCTAACAGGCACCATTCTTTTCCCACAGTGGCAGCAGCAACAACAGTTTAAGCACAGTGCCCTGCAAAGTCACTTATATTAATAAAAATGGAATACAACTTTGGTCAATGGAAAACCTAATTTAATATTTCCCTTTGCTGTCCAGTTTTTAGAAGTTCTGTTTTGTCTTGGTTTGCAACATGTGGGACTGAGGAGAAAAAGTACTACTTCACTTGTACATTTCAACAAATATTTGTTGAGTGCTAACCATGTGCCTGGTGCTTTCTCGGTGCTAGACACACAGTGGTGAATAAGATAGGCTCAGTTCCTGCCCTCATCAAACTTACAGGCAAATTATGCTGATAGACAATGAATATCAAACAATGGCATAAAATAATTGGAAATTATAAGTTCTGGGGAAGAACAAAGATGTTGTCTACTTGTCACAAGTGGGGATGTGAGGGGTGGCAGGTCTCTTCCTCTTCTCCCTCCAGTCTGAGAAGTTTTATTAGGCTTCAGGCTTTCAGTGAACTTTGACTTCCAGGAAGCCTTCAGCAGAAGAAAAAAAGCCTGCAACCCAGTGCCCTATAGGATTTTACATAAATTCAAGAAGTTGAGTGAGCTTGGGCAAGGCTAGGTTTCCTCATCTATAAAACATAGATAATGTTATCCATCCTAGAGGTTGCTGTGAGAATTAGCAAAAATGAATGTATAAATGGCAGAAGAGCCCCTGGCCAAAGACTCTGGGTACTCCAACATTTATTAGCTGCTGCTGTCTCATGTAATTTATTTATTCTCTTTGTGCCTCAGTTTCCTCATGTAGAAAATGGGGATAATAATAATGTCTACTTCTTAGAGTTAGAGCATTAAATGAGTGTGTATGTGTGTGTGTGTGTACACATATATATATCTTTTAAAATAGTGTTTGGATCATCATTGTTGTCATTATCATTATTGTCATCATTGTCATTATAATCATCATGTATAGGTCCTAACATAGCATGAGCAAGTCCTCTCATATACTGTAATCATGTAATCAGATTACCCTGGAACAACTAGAACCCCGGCCCTGGGAATTTGAGGAATAGGTATGTGGCACAAAGAGAAATATGAGCAGCACGATGGCTATAGCCTTTCTGTGTAAAAGGGGTCAGGGATTTCATCTCAATTCCAACTTCATTTCACTCTACAGCTTTGCTGGGGAGAATGACCTTGAAGGAAGAAGAACTGTACTCTGAGTAGATAGAACAGCCTTGGCTACAGCCCAACACCACCCCCAGGCACAGAGGAGAGCCCTCTGATGTCTCTTGAATGATTTAGCTTTATTGCCTATTGTCTCTCTCTCCAAATTGCCTTCAGGATGAATGTCCTAGGCAGAATTCATAGAGAGGACACCAGCTTCCCAAGTACTTCACTAGATGTGGATTCTCTTTCCCTTTATGGAACATCCTTCAAATTGACCATTAATGGAGGCTGTATTTTGCACCTTCTAAAGAGGAAATTACACTGCATTAGAAGTTCTGCACTCTGGCTTAGCCAGTGAATTAGATGAGGGATACAGGCTGGGTGCTTTCCTACTGGGCATAATACCCAATTTATTTTCATTTACATTAATTTCTCTACATCACTGACTGCATGAGGCATTAAACTGTTAAATGCAAGCAATTCCCAATTGCTTGACACAAAATAGAAATGTTTAATGAATAATAAAAAAGGAGCCTATAGATGGAACCAATATGCAAAATTCTGAGAGCGTGTTAATCAACCTTTCCCATTGCATAGGACTCAACAAATTTTCCTTCCTTCCTGTCTTTCCTTCCTTCCTTTCGTCTTCCCTCTCTCTCTCCATCCCTTCCACCCTCCCTCTTTTCCTCCCTTCTATCCAAGTTTTCTTTGAAAAGACAAAGCAAATGCATTTAAATGGAACAAAATAGAGTAGTGTAGCATTGGTAACATAACTAATAAAATGCATGGATATGAAAGCCTTTATCTGGAGGATTCCACAAAGAAACAAAGAAACAGACAAAATCCTATCTCCCTTTGGCTCTAGTGATGGAGCAGTTTGGCTGCTGGTATGAAAGGGGATTTTAATTAGTTGTCTCAATTATTAATACATCTACCTAATGTTTTCGTGGCCTCATTGACCTGTGAGTAGGGGAGTCAACTTAGGAAAAAGAAAGATGGCTCTTTCTCATTAACACTTCATTCCAGAGCTTCTAGTTTTGGGGTTTACCTTCAGTAGGAGTAGAATCATAACACCTCTATCAAAATTGATGAATCTTTCCCCCTAACAGTTTTATTTCCACCCACTAACTTCATAGTATGTTGCATTAAAAAGAGGTTTGTTGTTGAGAGAGACCCAGATTTGAATCTAGGTTCTGTTTTGTAGTATGACTGGACAAAGTTGCTTTAACTTGTCTGATCCTCAAATTCCTTATTTACAAAATGGTCAACAAGTACCAGTTTTCCATGATTATTTCCAGCATCCTGGTAGTAAGCGCTCAAGTATATAAAAATGTATGTAGAAAAGAGACTGGAAGGAAAAACAGTAGAATGTCAACAATAGCTGTTTATTTTTCCTCTTTTTCTTTTCTGCACTTTCAACTTTCTATTAATATAACAGGCAAGCATTATCTTCAATAGGAAAATTATGATTTACAAAAGCATATCATTTCTTTGTTGAAGCTCACATAGATTGAAATGATTATCTATTGAATTTTCTTTTCCTTTTCCTTTTCCCCATACAATCTACCCTTCTCCCTCTGTTTTGAAAGGAAAGAAGATATGGAGTGTATTAGTTTCCAATTGTTGCCATAACAAATTACCAGAAATGCAGTGGCTTAAAACAACACAGATGTATTCTCTTACAGTTCCAGAGGGCCAGTAGTTTGAAATGAATCTTACAGGGCAAAAATAAGGGTGTGGATAGGCCTGGTTCTTTCTGGAGACCTTGAAGGGAGAATGTTTCATTGTCTTTGTCAGCCTTTAGTGGCTGCCTGTGTTTCTTGGCTTGTAGCTCTTCCTTCCACCTTCAAAGCACATCATTCCAGTTTCTGCTTCTGTCATCACATAGCATTTGCCCCTTATGAGAACCCTCATAGTTATGTCAGACACACCCAGATATCAAGCATAATCTCCCTAGTTTAGGATCCTTAGTAATACCTGAAAAGTCCATTCTACCACAGTAAGGTAATATTAATACATGGAGATTTGAGGGGAGGACATGATTCAGCCTATGACATGGGGCTTATATAAGAAGCAAAGGATTAAAAACTGGGCAAGGAAAAGCAACAACAAAGTTCCTGATAATGTGAAATAACAAAGTGCTTATATATCGAATATCTGTTGGGCATCTTGTAGATTGTAATTGTACTGGACCAACTGCACTGTCAGGGAATATAAGGCATTTGGCTCTGGTGCAAATGCAAAAGCTGATGTGTTCTATTAAAAAAACAAAATCATGGCCGGGCGCTGTGGCTCACGCCTGTAATCCTAGCTCTTGGGAGGCCGAGGCGGGCGGATTGCTCAAGGTCAGGAGTTCAAAACCAGCCTGAGCAAGAGCGAGACCCCGTCTCTACTATAAATAGAAAGAAATTAATTGGCCAACTGATATATATATAAAAAATTAGCCGGGCATGGTGGCGCATGCCTGTAGTCCCAGCTACCCGGGAGGCTGAGGCAGAAGGATCACTCGAGCCCAGGAGTTTGAGGTTGCTGTGAGCTAGGACGCCACGGCACTCACTCTAGCCTGGGCAACAAAGTGAGACTCTGTCTCAAAAAAAAAAAAAAAAAAAAAAAAAAACAAAATCACTATACACAACAATGAAAAACTATCAAATCCTTTCTCTCAAAATCTCTAAAAGGCCAGAAATTCAGCCTAAAATTATTATTATTATTATTTCTTTGAAATGTCAATTCTTACTGTTAAAAGGCACCAGAAAGACTCATGTCAAGGACTGCTCCATGATTCAAAAGCAGCCTATTTTCTCTAGCTTGGTACTAAGATGTGCCAAGAATGATTTTTTTTAAGATGCAAAAAGGTTCAAATTATTATTTTTTGTTGCAAAAATGCCACAGGTTATTCAAGTAACATCAGGAATGGATATAATCAGATCTCATCTATTATTAATGAGGTTCTGCCTTAATGTGATCATTATAGGTATGTGCCTTACACCTAGAAGCTATCATCTAACATAATAACAACCTGAAATAATGAGTTGCCAGCATGATTTTTCTTTTGTGAAGGGTTATACCTATAGGGTTGCTTTTCCCTTTTCTTATAACAACAACAACAATAATAAACCGTAACATTTTAGACAGAGACAGGTGTAAGCTTTATTTGTAATATAACGGTTACTGCTTAACATCTTTATATAATAGTTAAGATTTGCTACAGAGCCAGCACAAAAATGTTTTGAAAACCATATTATTACTACTTATAATGATGATCCCAGAGCTAGAAAAACCCATGACTTTCTATAACATCTGCTCTGTGTGTGTGAGAGACAGAGAAAAAGAAAAAGACAGAGATAGAGACACAGAGAGGGTTCCAAGATGATTATTCTTATAGTTTGATTTACTAAGAAATTAAAATGTATTTTTCTCATATATAAGCTTTTTAACCTTAATCCCTTTCCATCTCTAAGGCATAGGTTCATAAAAGACATAAATTAAGCCTTTGTGAACAGAGGCAGAGACACCACATCCTGAACAATTTAGCTTCCAATAGCATCTGTTTCAGCAGGTTATTACAAATAGTGGTGCTGAGGCTTGCTCACAAAATCCTATTTAATCCTTAATGCGGTTAAATTCTACAGGGTACAGTTACCTGGAGACCAGATTAGGTAAATTTTAGCATCAGGAATGAGAATGGATGCAGAAATGAGGGCATGAGACCCAAGTGTCCAAGCACCTGACAGCAGCAAAAAAACTTGGAGCAGAAAGAAGCTCAGAGTTGGACAATTACACCTTTCACCCCTCACAGGGTTATGTCACTATTCCACCGCTCCCTCTTTTCCTTGCTAGACTCCACTTCCTCATCATCTACTCACTCCCAGCTCTGCAGTATGTTTTCTGCCCCACTGGCCTGGCTTTGGGCAGTCTCCAGTGATCTCTTCAAGTTATTCATCAGGCTTGATCTCTTTGTAGCATTTAGTGTTGTTGGCCCATTGTTGATACCAGGGCTCCCCTCTCCTCTGCCTTTTCAGCAGGAGGCTTTCCTGGTTCTTCCCTAGCTCTTCTTCCAACTATGCTGTGCTGGCTTCTGTGCCCTGTCTACCCCCAAAACATCGTCATTTCCCAGGCTCCTTTTCTTATCCAGCTTCCATGATCGGATAACTTTATTGATAACTGCCAAGTTCACATCTGCCCTGTCCCTGCTAATGAGATTCAAACATGAATTTTCCACCACTCACTGGATGGCTCCATATAAATGTTTCAACAGCATTTCATACTGAACCATTTCCATTTTGCTCATTGGCTTCTCTGCTTTCTCATCTTTTGTCCTCACCTCTCCTTACTGACACTCTTGGTTAAAGACCTCCTCTTCCACTGACTCCTTCAGCCTGGAAACATCTTTGTTTTTCTCTGCAATTCCTAGGTTCTGTGCTTTCTTGTTTGACCACGTGACACATCTCTCCCCTTATTGCTATTCCTGTTATCATTGCCTGGACATGTATCCTCTTAAAAGGTCCCTCTGCCTTCAAACCAGCCTTTGTCCTGCTGCTAGAACTAATTTCTTAAAACACTAGTGGACCTATGATATTGCTACTTCACATTGTAGCTGCTCAACAAATGTTACTTCATCACTTCCTTAGCATCTGTGACCTTATCTGGTAAATTGAAGGGTTTGGGCTAGATAGCTCTAAAATCCAGCCTTGGTCTGATATTTTATATGTCTCTTAGAAATAAAGAGTAGAGTTTTCATTTGCCTTCTGCTGAAAATATTATCTAATGAATATGGGTCCAGGCCTAAAGAGTGATCTCAATATTTGAGGCTCATTTTTTACTTTAAAACTTTCTCTCTTCTCCATGGATTTAGCCATTGTCGAGGTATCTCAAGTTCTAAAATCAGTGATGCTCATAAAATAGACTCTACTGAGAGATAGGACTTTGGGCCATGTTCTAAAGGATGGACCATTTCAAATACCTTTGTCTTATGTATAAAATAAGGAGGTTGAAATAGTGAGCTCTAGGATCCATTCTGCTTCCAAAAAGTCTATATCTTCTTGGAACCTCTTTTATATGCTGCGTTAGTGTTTTAAAATGATTTATCACAAAGAATCGCATACTTTTTTGTGTGTGTTCTTTATGGTTTTTCTTTGAGGTGACCATGAATAGGCATCTCTCAGATCTCTAACAGCAGGGAGTGTAATTGTCTGAGGCCCGGCTGCTGGTCTGCAAGATCTATCCCTGTGTTTTCCAGGCCATGCTTCCCAAAGACTGCTGCCAGTCAGTAACTGAGGGTGGCAGGGATATAAGGCAGGTCCATTCCTGGGAGATGCAAGACTCCACTGATGGGTGCCTTTGGGTCAAGAACTCCCTGTCAACCATGCTGAACTTTTCTTAAAACTGAACTACATTCTCAAATGCTTCTGCCCAATCTTCCTTCCTTCTCTTTCTCTTTCACTCAGGTCTCAGCCTCCCCTGGCTCCTTCCTCATTTTCTTTCATAGGGATTTTTCCTAGTAAAATTATCCATGTCTCAACTGCTTCTGGGATTATGTGGACTAATGCACAGTCTGCATTTTTGTCATAAAAGTTCACCTTTATCCACAAAGGTTGGAAAATTTGGTTTTAGCATTGCTATGGCTTGAATGTGTCCACTCCAAAATTCAGGTGTTGAAACTTAAAGGCCAATGTGATGATATTAAAAGGTGGGGCCTTTAAGAGGTAATTAGGCCAGGAGGACTCCTCTCTTGTGAATAGGATTAAGGTCTTTATAAAAGAAGATGTATGCAGTGTTCAGATGCCTTGCCCTTCTACCTTCTGCTGGGTGAAGACACAGCATTCCTCCCCTCTGGAAGATACAGTATTCAAGACTCCATCTTAGAAGCAGAGACTGGACTCTTATAGACAACAAACCTGCTGGTACCTTGATCTTCAACTTCCCAGCCTCCAGAACTGTGAAAAATAAATTTCTGTTTTTATAAATTACCTGGTCTCAGATATTTTGTTACAGTAGTACAAATGGACTAACAGAAGCATCATTTGTGCAGCTGCAACCAGCCCTACAGATTCTCTTTCCATAGCAAAGACATACATCCATTCACATTTTCTTTAAAATTTTTTCCCCTGTTATAAGAAAATACATTATTTGTGGAAAACATACATATGTGAAAATAAAAAAATTAAAATCACCCACAATCCCTCAACCCTCAGATAATCATTGTTTTTAGGTCTTTTCTACAATAAACAATCAATTCCTACATAACAACAGAAGTTGATATATAATGACTTAGGGTAGGAGTTGGTAAACTTTTTCTGAAAAAATTAGTATTTTTAACTTTATTGGACATACAGACTCTGTTGCAACTTTTAAACTCTGCCCTGGGAGGGTGAAAGCAACACATATGGGTGAGGGTGTGTTCCAATAAAACCTTATTAAAGAAACAGATGGTGGGCTTTATTTGTCCTTGGTGCCATAGTTTACTGACCCATAATTTAATAAAAGAAAAGATCTTGTTAAAAGACCTACTCTGTGGCTGAATGGGAATTTTCTGACTTTATTTAAAATGGCCCAGTGGGACCTTGGGCAAGTGATAGGGTTTTTTTTTTTTTTTTTGCTTCACTTTCCAGATCTGTAAAATAGACATAACACATAACAGTATTTACCCTATAAGGTGATTGTTATGA
The DNA here is from genome assembly GCF_040939455.1 of Microcebus murinus. Taxonomy (NCBI): domain Eukaryota; kingdom Metazoa; phylum Chordata; class Mammalia; order Primates; family Cheirogaleidae; genus Microcebus; species Microcebus murinus. The sequence goes on along the minus strand of NC_134115.1, from coordinate 51,742,471 downwards.
AAAGGGCTCATAAATAAATGCAATTTTCTTGTCTATTGGTAACTTTTTATGGTAATCTTTATCATTTTCAATTTCCCTTATTGGCCAAGAAGCATAGTCTGTTAGCTACACAGAATAACATATGAGGCAGGACACCACAATGCTAAGGAGAGTAGCCTCTGAAATAAGATTGCCTGGATTCTTCCCGACTTTGCCAACTCCTTGCTTTGTGACCTTGAGTAAGTTACTTATTCTTCTTGTGCTTCCTTTTTCTCATGTGTAAAGTCGGGGAATAGTTCTTACACCAGAAGTTTATTGAGATAATTAAGGGATTAATTTATGTAGGTCCTTTAGAACTCCACTGTTCAATGTGGAAGCCACTAGAGACATGTGGCTACTAAGCATTTGAAATGTGGCTAGTGCCATCTGAGATGTGCTGTATGTGTCAATGACACATCAGATGTAGACAACCCAGTAGAAAAAAGTATGTAACGTACCTTATTAGTAATTTTTTATTGACTAAATGTCAAAAAGATAATGTTTTGAATAGACTGTTAAATAAAATATAGTATTAAAATTTTTTAAAAAATGACCCAGTGAGGTCTGTAGAAGTTAGTCCGGTGTCTTTTGCAAAGTGGTAGCTGGAGCAGAGGACTTAGCAGATCCCTGGCAGGAGTGGCTCGCTTACCTCTGTTGATGAATCCCATGCCACAGGGGACAGGCCCTAGGAAGTGTTAGAAGTTCATGTTTGTATAGAACATTTCCCTGAAGAACTAGCTGTGACTTAAAATGAGAAGGAGAATGACTAAGCTGACAGCTACATTGTGGTCTTTTTGCTGTTGTCAGGCATGAATTAAGTAGGTTGCAAACCCTTCCTAATGTGCTTTTCCCATTTAATTTTGTGGCTGCATAAACTTTCATAGCAAATAATGAGTTGGGGCTGCAGCCCAAATGTTATGGACTCTTTATGTATCTGGAGAGCCTGAAGAGTGAGCCTGTGCATTCTAATGGCCTGTTTAACCAGGCACTGGCTGGGCCGAGCAAGCTTGTTTTGGCTTGAAGACGGATTCTGCAGAATGTGAGGGGAACCCACCAGAGAGCTCCTTGGCCTCACTGCCACCTTTCCCTCTCCACAGAAGCATTTTTCCCCAAGACTTGACAGCTGTTCCTCCTGGGTCAGAGTGAATTTGTCCCTCAGCTAGAATTCTGACTGTGTCTGTCTTGATTTGAGTGTTGAAGGATAAATTCTTACCTAGGAGTCCTGTTTTCAACATCCACACTTGATACTTCTATTTGTCCAAGGAAATGAACATTGACTATCTATTCTCTGGCCCATCTGCTGGGATGGCATCGTGCCTGATTCCTGGCAGAGCAGGCATACTCTGAAGAGCTGGAGTTTTAGTGCACTGTATTCGGAGGGGCAGCTATAAGGGGAGGGGAAGAGAAGGGAGTGGACACAGGGAGAAGAGAGGCAGGCGGCTGCTTTTTCTTGCATTGCTTTAATTTCAAGCTCCTGGCCCTTTCTATCAGCAGTCACTGCTTTACTTTTTGCTGTAGTTTGGATATGGTTTGTTTGTCCCCACAAAATCTCACATTGAAAATTGATCCCAATATTGGAGGTAGGACCTAATTGGAGTTGTTTGGGTTGTAGGGGTAGATGTCACATCAGTAGATTCATGTCCTGGAGTGGTGGTGGTGGTGAGTGAATTCTCACTTTATTAGTTCTGGTGAGAGCTGGTTGTTACAAAGAACTTGGCACCTCCTTTTCCTCTCTCTTGGCTTCTTCACTTGCCATGCGATCTCTGTGATCTCCCCTTCACTTTCCTCTGTGAGTGGAAGCAGCCTGAGGTCCTCATGAGAGGCAAATGCCCAATCTTGAACTTTCAGCCATCAGAACTGTGAGCCCAATAAACTCTTTTTTTTTCTTTATAAAATTACTCAACCTCAGGTATTCCTTTATGGTAACACAAAACAGGCTAAGACTCCCCTCTAGAACCATAATAAAAGTCATGCCTTTTCTAAGCCTGCCATGAGAATTGCATGTGTGTGGAGGGAATGATGAATATTGGAATCTGGCCTTCATCTCTCCCCATCCACAAACACCTAGAGGAGTCAGCACTCAAGATAAAAGAGAGTGCAGTAGAAAAAGTAGATTACAAAATGGTAATGCATAATGTTACCCTACTAAAAATGTGTGTGTATGTGTGTATGTATGTGTGCATGTGTTAGTATGTCTTGAGGTGAGTGATGGAATTATAGGTGATTTTTATTTTCCATTTCTTTTTTATTATCTGCTTTTACATTTTTCTACAACAGATATAGGAATGATAACAAAAAAGCAAAACAAGATATAAATAGCCACACAATATTAGGTATAAGAAAAGACTTCACTGAAAGACCTTACCTCTGGCTAAGGAAAAATTTTTAGGCTCTCTGTAAAATGTCAGTCAATCAGTACTAGCCAAGTTCAACCTGCGACTTCAAGACAGGAAAAGAAGGACCTGGAAGCAGAGGAGATAGTGCAGCAGTTGGAGCAGAGGCCTGGGAAACATCAGCTTTCAGAACTGGTGGAGGGGAGGGGAGCAGGCTAGACCTTTGCAGGAGACTCAACAGTGTCTGTGTAACTTTTACCAAGAAACCTTCAATTGTCCTCCCCTACTACTCTTTCCCCAGCCTTCCTTGAAGAATTGATTGTTCCCTTTTCTGACTCCATAGAAATCTTTTGCAGGCTGCTACCAGAGTAGTTTCCCCACCGTTGATGAGATTCATTGATAAATTGCAGTGCCTCTCTCTAGAAGGTGCGTGAGCTCTTGGATGGAAGGAATCATCTCCCCAGTGCTTAGAAGAGAACCTGATTAATGGTGGATGTTCAGAATAAATCTCTCCATTCCTACAGCCAGAAAACCACTATTTTTTTTTTACTGACTTATTTTATTTTTTATTCTTTTGTGGTAAAATATATATAACATAAAATTTAATATTTGAATAATTTTTTTTTTTTTTTTTTTGAGACAGAGTCTCGCTTTGTTGCCCAGGCTAGTGTGAGTGCCGTGGCATCAGCCTAGCTCACAGCAACCTCAAACTCCTGGGCTCGAGTGATCCTTCTGTCTCAGCCTCCCGAGTAGCTGGGACTACAGGCATGTGCCACCATGCCCGGCTAATTTTTTATATATATATCAGTTGGCCAATTAGTTTCTTTCTATTTATAGTAGAGACGGGGTCTCGCTCTTGCTCAGGCTGGTTTTGAACTCCTGACCTTGAGCAATCCGCCCGCCTCGGCCTCCCAGAGAGCTAGGATTACAGGCGTGAGCCACCGCGCCCGGCCTGAATAATTTTTAAATGTACAGTTCAGTAGCACTAAGCACATTCACATTGCTGTGCAAACATCATCACCCTCCATCACAGATTTTTTTCCAACTTCCCAAACTGAAACTGCATACCCATTAAGCAATAACTCTCCATTCCTCCATCTCCCAACCTTTAGCAACCACCATTTTACTTTTTGTCTCTATGAATTTGCTTATTCTAGGTAAGTGGAATTATAAAATATTTGTCCATTTATGATTGGCTTATTTCACTGATCAAAATGTCCTCAAGCTTCATCTGTGTTGTAGCATGTGTCAGAATTTCCTTTTTTTTTTAAGGCTGAATACTGTTTTATTGTATGCGTATACCACATTTTATTTATCTCTTCATCTGTCAATGGACACTCAGGTGGCTTCCACATTTTGGCTATTGTGAATAATGCTGCCATGAATGTGGGTACAAATATCTGTTTGAGTCCTTCTGTTAATTCTTTTGGGTATATACCCAGAAGTAGAATTGCTCAGAAAACTACTTTTTAAGTATGGTTGTCACTTGGTGTAAGGTGGAAACAAAATGAAAAGGGGCCCATAACTGTAGGAATTAGAGTCCAAGTATAGTTGGAGAACTATGTACCACAGCTTTACCTACTGAATCAGAATCTTTCTGGAGGCTGGGCTAGGAATCTGTATTTTTAATAAGTATCCCCAGGCAATTCTGATGACAAGCTAGGTTTGGGGGCCACAGATTTTCAAGTCCTCTTTTCACTTTACAATTGAATAAAACTCTGTTACCCCTTCTAGACACAGGGCATCTATGAAATCCCTGGATGTTTTCCTTGCAGATTAAACATAGAATTTCAAGGGTGGCTCACTGTCTAATTTTCACAAAAGGAGTCAGAGTCATAAACCAAATTGTACCTACTAACAGGTTATTTTTGCCCATGAGGGAAAGCAAAAGCCCTGATACCATACCTTAAGCACTTTGTTATACCACTGTCTTTACTCTGCAACTTTTTGTTGATTTTATTGGTCTTCAGCACAGATCTATAGTAATAGTACCTACCATTCATTGTGCCAAAGAGTGTTCCTGGTATTTTTTTGGAAATATTGTATCTAATTTTCCCCCAAATCTTACAAGGCATATATGTATTCACCTTCCATTTTACAAATGAGGACACTAAGGTACAAAGGACTTAAATATTTTGCCTGAAGTCAATGGTAATATATACCTGTGTATGTATGCATTAACATATCAGAAATTTAGAGTCCAAAGGAAATCTAATCTAATGTCCTCATTTTCCAAATTCATAGAGACCCAAGAGGTAAAGTATCTAGTAGAGGGTCCATAGTGGATGGCAGAGGATCAGGGCAATCCATGTGTCCTAACTCCACTGTAATGTTCATATAGAGACACACACCCTTGAAATTCCTTAGTGTTTCCTCTCAACTGGACTGTGAGCTTTACAAAGATGGGGCTTCATCCTATACCTCAGAATCCTATTTTGCCTAGGATGGGGCTAGGTCTGTAATGAGGGGTGACTGAGTGAGTGGGAGGGGAGTGCAGCTGAGAGGAAGAAACACCTGACATACGGAATGACCCCCTTCAAACAGCATAATTTGAATCTATGAATGCAAGTGGGAAGAGTTGTTCTTATTAATTATCTGTGCAGCGAGAAAATGTACTTGGAATTTGTAGCCCAAAAGACTTGGATTTTAATTCAATTTCACTGTTTACTACTTTGAGACTGTGAGCAAATTATTAAACTCTTAGCCTCAGTTTCCTTATCTGTAAAATGGAGAGATTAATACTTACTTCAAAGGTTTATTAGAAATAGAAAATAAAAGCAGCCTGCACAGAGCCTGACATATAAGCAGAGTAAATATTAGATCTTTTTAAATCTCCCTCCTAGGAGAAAGCACACCAATGTCAAGGAGAAGGCTGGCTCAACAACTGAAGGGGGCTGCATTGCCAATGCAACTGTGGCTATGGGAGGTTGAACTTAGAGTTAAACTTGTGGCCCAGAAAATATGTCTATTTGTATCAAATCGAGAAGAGAGTCCAGTTGTACAGCCACGTTAATAGCAGCATTATTCACAGTAGCCAAGATGTGAAAGTAACTCAAATGTCCATTGATGGATGAATGGATAAACCAAATGTAGAATACATACAACAGAATACGATGCGATCTGAAGAAGGAAATTATGGCCCTGGCATGGTGACTCATGCCTGTATTCCTGGCATTTTTGGGAGGCCAAGGAGGGAGGATCGATTGAGGCCAGAGGTTTGAAACCAGCCTGGGCAATAGTGAGACCAATACTCTACAAATAATAAAAAATTAGCTGGCCATGGTGGTGCATGCCTGTAGTCTCAGCTACTTGGGAGGCTGAGGCAAGAGGATCACTTGAGCCCACGAGTTTGAGGTTGCAGTGAGCTATGATGATGCCACTGTATTCTAGCCTGGCAACAGAGCAAGATCCTGTTTTTTTTTTTTAAATGAAATTTAAAAAAAGGGAAATTCTGACTTTTTAAAATGACATTTAAAAAAAGGAAATTGTATGCCATGATACAACATGGTTAAACCTTGAGGACTTCATACTAAGTGAAATAAGCCATTCACACAAAGACAAAAACAATATGATTCTACTTGTATGAGGTACCTAGAGTAGCCAAACTGATAGAAATGGAAAGTAGAAGTATGGTTGCTAGAGGCTGGGAGGAAAGAGAATTCGGAGTTGTTTAATGAGTATAGAGTTTCAGTTTTGCACAATGAAAAGTTCTGGAAATTGGTTGCACAACAGTGTGAATGTACCTAATGCCACAGAACTGTACATTTAAAAGTGTACGGATGATAAAGTTTATGTCGTATGTATTTTACCACAATTTAGAAAAAAAGAAAAGAGTATAGTGTTACCACCCAACTGGGTTATATTGCATAATGCTCAAAAAGAAGCCAATACACTGAGACAGCAGGAGTCACAGCAAAGAGTTTAATACTGCAGGGCACCAAGCCAGTAAATGGAGACATTTCTCAAATCTGTCTCTCCAAGAATTTTTGGGCTAAGGCTATTAAAGGTAGATTGGTGGACAAAGGACTAGGGAATTGGGTCTGCTTATTGGCTTGGATGAACTCAGAGTTGGGAAGCAGAAATTATCTTCTAGCACTAAGACAGTTTCTGGGTAGAGGGTGGCAGGGCCTGTTGAGTCAATTCCCACATATAGCCGCTGGTCCTGTTGGCTTCACTTGGTGCCACAGAATGCAAAGTCTGGAAGATATCTCAAAGACCAGTTTTAGGTTTTACAATAGAATGTTATCCATAGAAGCAGTTGAGGAAGTCACAAATCTCGTCCCTGCCAAGGATACATGAATCCTAAGCAGTAAACAATTATAGGAGAGCCAGCTAGGAAACAAGAGCTAGTTTTTTTCTTTTTAACTATTCCTATGCCTTTGCAGAGGTTAAGCCTCTCCCCATAGTTCCCACCTTGCAGCCTTTTATTAATTTTATTAAGGGTGGTTTCACCAGGATTTATGACTATTATTTTATTCCAGCTTCACATAAAACCACATCTTTTCTTTCTGAGTCGACCCTGAGAACCTGAAGCCATTTCTTTGGGGATGGAACTTCATCCATGCTGCACAGGTGGGAAATAGCTACATAATTTTCAGATTAGCAGACTTTCTGTACTAATGTCTTGCTAATTATCATGTAGACTTAGCATTGAACCATAATTATTATCAGTTAATTAGACCTTAAAATGTATCTTTGATAATACCTCTGGCATTTAATTATGTAACTGGTAACTTAGGAATGTTATTAAGGGATATATGACTATAGTAAAGTATAATTAGATCTCATTTTTGTTTCTTGATATCATATTGATTGTGATAATAGTCTTGTAGTTTTTATAGCTTATATAGAAATGGCCACATTAAATTGATAGTCTATAAAACAAACACGCATTTTAACAAATATGTTAAAAGCATATTAAAAGAGAGAGAGGCCATGAGAAAAGGAAATGTGGATGATCATTTTTTTTTTTTTTTTTGGATGATCATTTTTTTATACCATTTAACAAAACTTTTACAATAAATAACTTACCTGTTTGCAAGGTCATTTTTTTTTTTTACCTAAAAACAAATATTTAAGAACTTATGCCATAAAAAATTAATTCTTACTGTTGGAAAACAGAGAAAATAATTACCAAACTGTTTCTATTATTGTTAAAGTAACAAATATGTTCCCCCAAAAGTTGTAGGCACAACTCATATTTTAAATGTGCTAGTGTTCTTTTTTTTTTTTTGAGACAGAGTCTCACTTTGTTGCCTAGGCTAGAGTGAGTGCTGTGGTGTCATCCTAGTTCACAGCAACCTCAAACTCCTGGGCTCAAGTAATCCTGCTCCCTCAGCCTCCCGAATAGCTGGGACTACAGGCATGCGCCACCATTCCCGGCTAATTTTTTTTATATATTTTTAGTTGGCCAATTAATTTCTTTCTATTTATAGTAGAGATGAGGTCTTGCTCTTGCTCAGGCTAGTCATGAACTCCTGACCTTGAGCCATCCTCCTGCCTTGGCCTCCCAGAGTGCTAGGATTACAGGCGTGAGCCACCACACTCGGCCTGTGCTAGTGTTCTTTTAGGAAATGTGCAGTGAGTCTTTTTAAAAAATGAAGAATCTCTTTGCTAGAATAATGTGGTTAATTTCATATCTTTGTAGGAGAAGTTAAGGTCAGCTAGAAATCAGGTCATCTAGTAGGATTGGCTGGCGGATTCTAAGCCCCTCCTGGGCAAACCTCTGTCCCTTCTGCTTCTCACTAATGTCGTGGTTCACACATAGTAGGTGAATATTCATTGCCTATTGAGTGAGAGAGTTTGGTAGAATTAAAGAAACTCTATGTGCTTTCTCTCTGGAATGAGGACAATGAAACACACTGTATTAGGGTTCTCCTTAGAAACAGAACCAGTTGGCTATATGGAAGGGGATTTCTTTTTTTTTTTTTTTTTTTGAGACAGAGTCTCACTCTGTTCCCCGGGCTAAAGTGCCATGGTGTCAGCATAGGTCACAGCAACCTTAGACTCCTGGGCTCAAGCAATCCTACTGCCTCAGCCTCCCGAGTAGCTGGGACTACATGTGCCACCATGCCCAGCTAATTTTTTCTATATATTTTTAGTTGTCCAGCTAATTTCTTTCTATATTCAGTAGAGATGGAGTCTCACTCTTGCTTAGTTTGGTCTCAAACTCCTGAGCTCAAACGATCCGCTCACCTTGGCCACCCAGAGTGCTAGGATTACAGGCGTGAGCCACCATGCCCAGCTTGGAAGAGGATTTCTTAAGGGGGATTGATTCACACACTATCACCGAGATGGAGAAGTTCCATGATAGGCAGATTATAAACTGGGAAATCAGGGAAGTCGGTAGCATGGCTCAGCCCAAGTCTAAAGCTTCACAACCAGTAAGTCCACAGTGCAGGCTTAAGAGCTCTCTGGGAAGCTCCTGGTGAAAGTCCCAGAGTCCCAAAACTGAAGAAATTAAAGTGTGATGTCCAAAGCCAGGAGGAGAAAAAACATCCTGCTCCAGAAGGGAGAGAGAAAACTTCAGCTCATTTGTTCCAGTCTGGCTTGTGCCTGCCCACGCTGAGGGCATGTCCTTCTCTCTCAGTCCATGGACTCACATGTCACACACACACCCAGACACAGTGCTTCCCCACCCATCTGAACATCCCAGAATCCAGTCAAGTTGACACTTAACATTAACTGTCACTCACATCTTGAGAAAAGAAGTCGGGATTCTGATGTGGAAGGGATACTCAGAGTCTGGTGAATGAGAGGATACCTGGCCACAGAAGGGACTGGACATATAAGGAATAATGGTGCAAAATGGGGAAGGAAACTGTGGCAGCAAGATCAGGTGTGAAAATGAGCATATGAAACATATTCAAATTTTGAATTTATACAACTAATCTAAGACAGATAGATGGGTTGATTTGTCTTTAGCTCCATGTCCTAATTTGTAATAAAAATATAACAAATTAGCTGGAATTTCAGGTACTATTTGAAATGTAACACAGATGAGGAAGCTCATTTCTCAAAGCCACAAAGAGTGAAAGAAATCATTGTCTAAAATCACAGAAATGTGATGCATCAGTCATTAGCTGAATGTTTTTGTAAACACAGTTCTCATTTTTCAATTGAGGTGAAATGAAAAGATATGAAATTGTATTTTGATAACTTAGCTTTGCTGTTCACAGAATAGCAACTGCCCTGATGCCTTCATCTTGCTAAATAGCAGTTCATTGGTTACGGTAGTACCCCTTATCTATGGGGGATATGTTCCAAGACCCTACGTATACTGTTTTTCCCCTATAGTGTATACATACTTATGATAAAGTATTAAACTATGAATCTGGCACAGCAAGAGATTAACAACAATAATAATAAAATAGAATAATTACAACAATATACTATAATAATGAAAGTTATGTGAATGTGTTCTCTCTCTCTCTCACACAGTATCTTATTGTACTGTACTTATCTATTTTCAGACCACAGTTGATCACAGGTAACTGAAACTATGCAAAGTGTAATTGTGGATAAGGGGTGACTACTGTATATACAATCTAAGGGACAGAATGAGACAACACTTAACCTATTTCCTTTTTTAACATGATCTTTCTTGTCAGATCCAAACAGCTCTGATTTGAATATTTGTGTAAATAATTTATATCTTTTCTCCCTGAAATGGGCAATCTTTCCGTAGATGGGAAGAATGCAGGTGATGAACATGCTTGTTCAAAGAGCTGTGTCACAGGCTGTAGGGCTTAGTAGAAAGCAAGCTAGGACAGTCAAGAGAGAGCCTAGCTATTTGATCTTGGGCAACTTGTTTATTATTTCTGAGACTGTGTTCTCACCTGCAAAATGAAGCAATTAATCTCTTTGGTGCAGAGTTGTTGTTAGGATAAGAGAAAATATTGGTAAAGCATATGCCATTTAGTTGGTGCTAAATAAATGGTAGCTAATATACCTCTTATGGTTGAAAGGAGCTGAGATGCAAATTGCAATGCCACTGGAAAGGGAAACCAATCAATTAACCAATGATGAACTCGAAAATAGAAGTAAAACCAGGAGGACAAAACTGTTCAACTCACAGAAGCTGTAGATGTGCTTTGAGGAGGAAGTAATTGTGTTTACCTAAAGCAGTTTAAGTGGTTTTGTTTTGAGAAGAACGGAGTGATAGTATGTAAAGGGCCTGGATGAAACTGGAGACCCAGGTTCTGACTCTGCTTCTTTTAAGGACTGTGTGACCTTGAACAAGTCACTTAACTGTAAAGTAAGAAGATTGAGTTACTCTCTCAATTTCCTTCCAGACCTAAGACAAAGGAGCCCTGGGAAAAGGAATACTGGGATTTGGAAGCTCTTTGAGCCTGTTTCTTTCTGTAAAATATTAAGAGTACACAAACCTGAGTTTTGGTGAGTGTTATTGAGTAGAATTACATAGGAGTGTATGAAGGTGCCTCACGGTGTGATAAATGTTATTTCATTTCCCTTCTCTTCTTCTCAGCTACATTATATGTCAAGCAGTGCATCTCAGGCTTTTTAGTTGCAGACATGCATACAAAGTAGGCCTTTCATAAGAGTTGGCTGATAATGAAAATTTTCTCTGTTTCTGTAATGCCTTCCCTACCCAGAGAGAGCTCCCTTCTAGGCTTTTGTGGCACTTCATCTTCCCATTTACCTGTCCCAAAATTCCTTCTACTATACTACTCCTGGGTTAGATAGCCAAGGTCAGGCATTGTCTGTAGAAGACCATATATCACCAAAAAAGAGGACAGGGTTCTGAGGTATTTATAGGTTTTTTGCCATTTTGTACAACCCAGATTAAGAAGCTGTTTTTTGGGAAAAGACAGAAACTTTTAGCAAGAGGAGCAGTAGAGTATAATTGTAGGCTTAGAGTTAGCCTTCAGGCTGGGCACAGTGGCTCATACCTGTAATCCTAGCACTTTGGGAGGCTGAGACAGTAGGATCGCTTGAGGTCAGGAGTTGGAGACCACCCCAAACAAGAGCAAGATCCTTGTCTCTACAAAAAAATAGAAAAAATAAGAGCAAGGCCATGTCACCCCTCCCCCCAAAAAGTAAATAAATTTGACCTCTCATTTCCTAGTTCCATCCCACTTAACCTCTCTAATAAGACTCAATTTCCTCATCCGTCATCTCTAAAGTGGGGCTAATAATGTTACTCACTCCACAGCATTATTATAGGGATTAAATGAGATGGTATTTGTGATATATGCTGTGCAATACTTGGCATCAAATAAATGCTGAATAAAGAGAACTATATGTTTCAGACCAAACCATGCTTTTTTTTAAACATTTGTTTTTTATTTCAACATATTATGGGTATATTCAGCAAATGTTTAGGTTACGTATGTTGCCTAGCCCTCCCTTGCCACCCTCCCAAACACATACTTTTGTTAAATAAAATTTATGGGAGTCCTTTGTTTTGAACTGGGTTCGTGCACTAGGCCTCAACACAACAGACCAAATCCAAATAGAGTCACTCATGTTAAAGTTTCATGCCACCAAATCAAAATTCAGTTGTTTATATATCCTTCTGAGAATTTGGGAGAGAGAGATGATAGCCAAATCCCCAAACAGGCCAGTTTTAGCCAACATAATAAGAAAGTTCCCTCTGTTTTAACCGTTACAAGGAAAGTAGCCTGATGTTAACAAATCTGGTTGTTAGTTTTTTTTTTTTTTTTTTTTGGCATTATGGTGTGTCCTTGTTCCTTCTTAAGCTACTTTATAAAAACTGACTGTTGTGCTGCTATGTCCAATGGAATTCTTTTTCTCAGTGTTTAGATAGGATGCTGCCTAATTCATGAGTTACTAATAAATGCCAATTAAATCTTTAAATTTGTTGGAATTTTGTTTTTCTAAAAAATGCTTTTTTAGATGAAGAAAGTGAGGCTCAGGGGAATTAGGTAACTCATTTAAGTTATTGCACCACAGGAAAAATAGGCCCTTTGTCTCCTGATTCCTAAAGCCAGCAATTTTTCTATATTATCACCCTTCTGAAGTTAGTATTTTAGAATCATTGCAATACATCCACTAATTAATGTGCACCATTTATTAAATAAATAAACCATATTTCTGAGAACTTTTGCCATTCAAAATGCTTGGTAGCTGAGAACTCTGAACAATAAAGGGAAAAAAAACTGTTTCAGATGGTATTTGACAGTTTATCAAGGAGGAAGTAATGGAATTAGATCATATTAATAACATCATTTTCCTTTTATAAAATCTGGCATCTGCCCCCTTGTGCTGATGATATGTAATTACACTTCATGAAGATTCTGTCCAATATTTATGTTTGAGTCAAAAATTGGTAGAAATTAAACATGTAGCCCTTCAAACATCCCATGTGCATTTTCTGGAAAGAAGATGTAAAGTTATGATCCAGAGTCCACCTAAGCATACCAATGGATAGCAGAACAACTTCACCTTTTAATAGAAAGTAATCCATTTCTGAGAAACCATCACAGGCAATTTGGTACAATTGAACTTTGTCTTTAACCTTTTACTGTGATTTATGTGATCAGGCCAATGGAGGAAGTGGCTTTCAACAGCATGATTAAAACACTTTGATGAAGTAATTTCTGTCTTCAAGCACCTTGCATGCATTTTTTTCCAAGTGTTTGTCCTTTCTCATCAAAAGGAGAGCCAGGAAATGGAGAAATATTGACTTTTAAACATTGTCTTGAACAGAAATGAAAGATCATAAAATAGCAGGGTCAAAGCCAGGGTGCTAGTCTTTAGCAGACTTGTGCAGCATGGTTTCTTGCCTGGTGAATAGCAGAGCTGGGGTGCATTAATTTGGCGTTTTCTGGATTTGGGAATTTTACCAAACTACCAGAATTTTTTTTTCCCCTAAAGTTAGGAAACATACCAACCTTTCAATTTTCCTAAGCAAGGATTTATTTAAAAATAAACAACACATGACTACCATCTACTGAGAACCAATTTTTATAAAAGAAAGGACATTTTAGTATCAGAAAAGTAAGAAGGACATAATTTTATAGTAATGGACAATTTTATTCAAGAAAATACAATTGCATTAGTCTTTGGTTTTCTTATTTTGCTAGGTTTAGAGTTCCCTATTGAAACAACATGCTCGAATCCAGTTCAGACTAATTTTAGGCCAAAAATATCCTACTTCTGTGTTTGCCACTGTGCCTTAGATTATGTACATAGCCTCCCATATCATCTTCAAAGTCAATGAAATTTATTGGCAATATATATTGTACCACATTTTGGGGAGTAGGGAGGAGTGTTATAAGAATTCAGCTAAGTGTAGTGAGGTTTGCAAATCCTAAGATTTTGAGTCATCATTCTGAACTCTGCTTGTCCTTTGCCATTTGATATTGAGAAATAGAATCTCGTGCCACTGCCTTGTGTATATTACTTCTCAACATAAAGGGAAAAGAGGATATGTTCTTTCTGGAGAGAGTAGGTTGTGACCTATCTGAGTTCATCGGTTCACTGAACAGTGATTAACGTTTAAAATGTATGCAAACTGGACTCCTAATTAAAGTCCAATAATGTAAGACTTTGAACCTACTCACTGCCTTTGGAAATAATCATAGATGCTGCCTGCTTATCATGAAAAAGTCATTATGGTAAATGACCAACTCCCCCACCTTCTCTCCATCAACTGCAAAAGTGATTCTCCATTGCAAAGATTTGCAAATGGTGCATGTTGTGGAGTCACATGTCTTCTGGTAGCTGTAATTGTTATGCAAATGATCTTGGTTCAGGAAGAATAAAATTTACAGAGCTCTTGTTATAAGTGAATTTGCAAGCACACTCCAAATTCAGAGAGGGTGATCCTAGAGTCATAGAGAACTCTCAATGGCAGTTTGGACATGGTAGTGATAAAAGGGGAGTGATGCTTCCTCCTGTTCCTTATTCTTCCTTCTTTGCTTTGCTGACTCTTTGTGGGAGAGTGGATATAAAACACAGAGAAGGAATCAGAAAAAAGTAATAGAATCTGAAAGAGGTCAGAGGACAGAAATATTCAGAAACCAGACATTAGTTGCAGATTGAAGAATTAAAGTCAGTTTGTTTGTCAAAAGTAGTGAGAGAATCCAGGTAACAATCAGAGAAAAAAGGAAAACATAAGAATGAACATTTATTGTGCATTTGGTATATGCCAGAGACTCTCATAGGTAGGCTACACGTTTTCTCACTGGCTTATATAATGGCCTACAGAACTAGGTTGTATTATTTTACAGGTGAGAAATCTGAGGTTCAGAAAGGTTGATGTTGATAAGTAAGGTTCTAATGTCTCAGAGCTAAACTTCAACTCTAAATCTATCTGATTTGAAAACTCATGGTCTTTTTCACCTCCAAGTTGCCTCTCAGAATTACTCAAAAATGCAGCCTAGGAAATGAACTTCCAGGAAACATGATTTCGGAGTAGTGGTTTCACTACCTTATTCACCTGGACTTCAAGGCCATAGAGACAATGTGGCTACAATGGCAGCTTGTTGCATGAGCAGCTGCTGACATGACCAGCACATCACGATCCTGGAATGGAATACAATGGAATACATGGCTACAGAGACAAAGGGTAACTATTTGTGAAGCTTGGATATATAGCCTACGACGTATTCATGTATGCTTCTAAGGTCCTTCGCAATGCAGGAATATGTGAGGGTGAAAACAGAAGGGGAGTGGACTGTAGTCCAGGAACTGGAGCTTACTCTCCTTGTACCCACACATTTCAGAGCAGAGCTTTATGGCCTTCATGAGCTTCTGCAATGTGGTTGGTTCCTCAAGACCTCTCACCAAAATCTGTGTGGTAGATGTAGGGTGAGTAATTCAATGTTTGCTTGCTTTGAGTAAATTTTGAAATGTAGTCAGCAAATAAAATTCATTTCACCTTTGGGAAATTATTCATTTGATGGAGGTATTTAGGGAATTCAGGTTATTTCTTTGAAGATTTATGAACAGAAAAAAGTGATTATGAGCTATAAGAGAAGAAAATTTTCCCTTTACTTTTGTCCCTCTCTCTACTGGCAGGCTTTCCTAAATATTTGTGACATCCAGGACAGGGTTACAAATAGAGGCCTATTATATGTTTAAATATTTAAAATTATAAATCAAGATAGCAAACTATTAAATATGTTCTATCATCTTATTTTACAAAATACCTTTATAAAGACATGGAAGACCAGGTTTGAATTTAGACTTCTTGGACTCCATGAAGCTTTCTATTTTGTTTTTAATTAGGAAAATACATATACGTCTCCTTATTACAAAAGCAACAAATACTCACTCCATCAGAGAATTTGGAAGCATGCACACACACACACACACACACACACACACACACACACACACACACACCTTCCCTTTGTCCATCTATTAGTTATTTCACTGCTTGATTCAGGGACAAAAGAGGAACAAAAGGTTTGCTTCTTCCATTGGGCTTATGTCTTGAAATCTGACACTATAATGCTGATGTTCTAATATTATAGATAAAAGGTAAGGCCCAGACAGGTGGAGAGATGGCAGGATGTGTGGGGGAGGGCAGGGACTACATTTCTATTTTGTCATTGATTTCTTTTTTTGTAAATAATCACATGACTACCGCTCTATGGCATCTGAATTGGTGCATGGCTAAGAGAAACTCTGTTTAGCAAGACGGGTAAATTTCCAGATTGTGGAACAGGCATCCTGGCTTCAATTTTCAGACCTGCCACTTTGGGGGGGCGGGGAGGGGTTGGTAGGCTAGAAAGTGGATCCCCAAAGAATATCCATGTCCTAATCCCTGGAACCTGAGAATGTTTTCTTGTATAAAAAAAGCATCTTTGTAATATGATTAAATTAAGGATCTTGCGATGGGAAGATTACCCTGGGTTATCAGAGTGGGCCCTAAATGCAATCACACGTATCCTTTCTAGAAGGAGTAAGAGGAAATTTCACACACACACACACACACACACACACACACACACACATCCACACACACACATGAAGGCAATGTGAAGATGGGGTCAGATTTGGAGTGATGGAGCCACAAACCAAGGAATGCTAACAGCTACCAGATAAGGGAAGATGCAAGGAATGCATTTTTTCCTAGAGGTTCCAGGGAAAGCATGGCCCTACTGACACTTTGATTTCAGCCCAATAATACTGATTTTTGGATTTCTGGCCTCCAGAACTGGGGCAGTATACATTTTTGTTGTTTTATTTAAGTCACCAAGCTTGTGGTAATTTGTTACTGCAGCCACAGGGAACTAATGCAATGATTTTAGGCAAATTTAAGTACTTCTCTTTAGTTCAGTTTCCTCAGTTGTAAAGTGTAAATAATGATATTATCTACTTTACAAGGTTTTTGTGAAGATTAAAATTATATTTATGTGTTTATGAGGCAAGGGAAATATATGTATGTACTTTAATCTTCATAATAACCCTGTGAGATAGATATTATTTGTTTATACATAAAATATATGTTAAGTATATATAAATATTTCCTTTGAACATGCTACCTACACATTCCTGGAGGCAGAGGATTTTAAGGTCCTAGGGAATGACAGTATCATAAGTTGGAAGAAACCTAGGTCTTTAAAGAAAGCAAACCACCCGTGATGGGAACACCTGCATGGGATTGACATGGAAATATATAGAGGTTTATTTTTCTCTATTGTGGTAAGCCATTAATTTGGTAGTATATTGCTACAGTAGCTAGTGTTACATAACTACAGAGTTCTTTGTACTTGCATGAAGCAAAAAGGTCACCAATAAGCTTTCTAAGACCTTATATCTTTTTTGTAGAAGAGTTTGTCAGGAAAAAGTTGTTGATGCATGCCCAACATTTTAATCAAGAAGTTATTGGAAGAAAATGAGCACAGAATCCATAAAGGCCATTTTCAGAAAGTCACTTTTCTGATTCCAGTTGCATTCTAATTAATATCATGATGCGTTAGCAAACTAAATAAGGAGCAATTATTAGCTATCAGATTCTGGTTTGGGGAGAGAAACGATGGTATACTGTGCATAATTTTTGCATCATTAAAAATTAAATCCCATAAGCATAATGACTCAAGCATCAGGCCCTGACAGTATCTGCAGATGATGAACTATGGTATGTAAGAAAGCAATTTACTAGGTAATGGTGCAATATTTTCTGTATTTAGACAGAATTTCCCAAAAAAGGCAAAATGATATTTTATATCAAATTATTTCCTGTCAGAGATTAGCAGAAGAATAAGAATAGTTACTTAATGATATTTTCTTTTATATTCAAGTCCATAGATGTATATAATGAGCTGTTATATAGAAAAATTTCATAATTTTTCTGTTTTATAGAAGGGGATATAATGAAAAGATCATGGTTTACATTGTCAAATAGACCTATGTTTGAAGATTAGCTCCATGACCTTGGTAACAGTGTACACTTGAGAGTAAGTTTTTTAATTGCATACATTTTCAGTTTTACCACCTGTTAAAATGAAATACTGTGCTTTACTTCAGAGTTTTTGTGCAGATTCAATGAGATAACACAGTTAAAACATTTAATAATGGGTCCAGCACATAGTAGAGACTTAATAAATGTTAGTTTCTTTCTTTCCTCTTTTTCCCATGTTGTTGATCTGTCTCAGAGGAGGGTATCTAAAATGAGACTCTGTTGCTTCTGCATGAAGTCAAGCTCACAGGATGAATCATAGTAGGGCTCAAAAACTGCTGATGAAAATCTCTCAGGGGCTCTGTGAGATCTCTGGGCTCTAAGCCAGTTCCTGATGCCCCAGATAGCCAGCCTCTATGGAGGTTGCTAAAATTTCCATGGGGATGGGAGAATCACTGGCATTTGTGCCTCTTGGTCTGCTTTTCTCTGGGACTTATCGTATTTCCATCAGAGATGATTTTAAGG
The DNA here is from genome assembly GCF_040939455.1 of Microcebus murinus. Classification (NCBI taxonomy): domain Eukaryota; kingdom Metazoa; phylum Chordata; class Mammalia; order Primates; family Cheirogaleidae; genus Microcebus; species Microcebus murinus. The sequence goes on along the minus strand of NC_134115.1, from coordinate 51,724,258 downwards.
CTTGAAGGAAATAAAATGTAGCTTATGTCTGAGTCCGCTCAGAGTATTAGGGCATGCACTAATGATAACAAGACCATGGATTTGATCTTGTCATTCCAGAGCCACAGCACTGCCTTCCTTATCTCTGACTAGTTGTCACACAAATGTACACTCTGGGTCCAAGTTGGGACAAGGCATGAGACTGTGGATGGTGACCACTAACTGGTGATTAGAAGACTTCTATTTTTGATGAAGCTTGTGATTTCTGTTACCCTAAGTAACTGATTTGTCCTCTGTATTCCTCAGGTTTCTTACTGTAAATGGGATTAGCCATGTTTGTCTTACATTCTTCCTTGAAAATCCTTAAGCAAACCAAAACTACCTGCACAGTGGAAGTTCGTTACTAATTTTGTGTTTAGTGCCATGCCTGTCATATAACAGTGTGCAAGAAGTGCTTGCCCTTCCACTGTGTGAGGAAATGTCTTGGTGTAGTGGAAATTGCTCAGGCTTTAGAACCAGAAACACCTGTGTTCCCATTCCTGCTCTATCACTTACTAGCTCTGAGTCCTTAGTTAGGTTACTTCTCTGGAACTCAACTTCCTCATCTGTAGAGTGTGGATGCTAATACCAAATTTATAGAGTTATTTTGTGGATTAAATGAAATAATATATAAATATTACTTCTTTTCATTCCTTTCAGCTGCTGAAATATGTAATTGTTATATTATTATAGTAATATAAAGGTGTGTATGATGGTTTTGAAAGGATGGTGCTTTTTGAGTGAAAGAGGGTTATATGTGAGGACACTACCTTACATCTTTGAATACCTTATAGCTCTTTGTGTCTTTGAAGTTTTGTTTTTGTATTATAATATTAAAAGAGAGAGTAGAACAGAAAGATTAATATCACCCAAGTTTATTTTTCCTTGCTTAGAGTGAGGAAATAACATCTTTCAAAAGGTAAAAGCCAAGGAATTTGGAAAGCGTGGAACAAAAAAGATTGATGATTGGGATAAATGGACATTTCATTAATTTTTTCATTCAGCAGATATTTATGAAGGGCTTATTATAAACCATACCTTAAAAGCTTTGCAAAGAAAAAGTGAGTGGGCAAAAAGGAATTTGATGTTTATAAAAGACATGTATGACCTGATGTGGAATTATTTTACCAATGTGCAAAATTTTCAGGCAGCAAGAGAATGGGACTGGGGAGTGAGGACTGAAGGCGAGGATGTGTGGGAGGCGAGATGGGGAAATGTGACAGCCCCAGAAGCAATATGGGAGGAGAGTCTTAAAGAAAAATGTTGTGAGCACTGGAAAAATAACTAGAAGGGAAGACAGGCAGCCAGAAAGCAATGGAAAAGAATATGGTTAACATAAGAACATATTGACAGGGTTGAAGGATTTACTGTGATGATTGCACCTGGAATTAAGGTGTCATAAAGAAGCTAACTGGGATGACTGCAGAACTACACCTGGCACAATACAGTAGAAGTTGTCAAGAAGGAGAAAACATGCATTTATTTTCAGTAAGGAAAGAGCATAAATCTCATCTGCTGTAAATGGGAGAGCCTGAACCTATAGAAGGTGAAGAGGAAAGGAAACAATATTTTTAGTCCTTATTATATATAAGCCATTTGACATAGAGAATCTCAGGAATCCTGACAACTCTAGGATATTATACCCATTTTCCATGAGAAGAAATGAAAACTCAGAAAGTTTAAGTAATTGGACACAGTCACGCAGCTTGTTAAGTGGCAGTGCTGGGATTCCAGCTCAGGTCCATCTGCTTTGACAGTAAGCAAAGATATAGCAGTCAAGATCCAGCCCGGCCTGGTGTGGTGGCTCATGACTGTAATCTCAGCACTTCGCGAGGCCAAAGGGGGAGAAATCACTTAAGCCCAGGAGTTCCAGACCTGCCTGGGTAACATAGCCAGACCTCTGTCTCTACAAAAACTTTAAAAATTAGCAGGTGTGGCGGCGTGCATGCTTCTAGTCCCAGGTACTGGAGAGGCTGAGGCAAGAGGATCCCTTGATTTCAGGATTCTGAGGTTGTAGTGAGCTATGATTGTGCCATTACACCCTTGACAACAGAGTGAGACCCTGTCTCAAAAAAAAAAAAAAAAAAAAAAAAGAATCCAATCCACAGACCAAAACCACACCAATTCATTTTACAGAGTTGAATATTAAAAGGTATATTCAAGGTGTTGAAGACCTGAATATACAAAAATTGAACATTAAGATATCACAGAGGTAGCAACTGCAGAAAGCAGCAACCAGCCATTGGGCTGGGGGAATAAATGGGGAGGCTGGAATTGTCAATCCTAGAACCTTGGAGCAAGGACCCCCTGGGGCTGGAACCCCCTTGCTTGCTAGTGCTGGTGTCTGTGAGAGTGTGAGTGGTGGCTGTTTTGCTAGTGTTGGAAAAACTGCAAACTGGAATCAATGCGGCTACCAGGCTGAAGAAGCACTACACGGGTGACACACACAGTAGCAGGAAGCTGAACAAATGTAGTCTCTCCTTCTTGCTCCTGTCCTCCTGTCTCCCTCAGTGCCCCCTGTTGGCAGAGTCCCACAAAGCCTCTGGCACAGGTTCTTCTCAGAGTTCCAGCTTCAGGATCACAAAGCCTAGTATAGAAGGGTGGGTCTTAAATGGGATATGTAGTTTAAGGATTGAAACAAAGAAAAGAAGCTCAGAAAAACAGTTTCATTATTTTCACCCCACCCTTCCGTACCTCCCATAACAGTTCTGAAGGGTTTTATGCTTAACAGAAGGAACAACAGATTTTAATATTGGTTTTGGAGGAAGGGACATGAACAGCCACATTTTACTAATTTCTGCAAATTAATGTAAAATCGATCCTGCAGAATATATTTGAAAGAAATATAGCTTTAGAATTTTCAAGTATATACAAAACTGCTTTACTTGGGCATTAAATAAATAAAAATGCATATTAATTACCCTGTGCAGTGAGGTAGAGAAAAGACAATTAATTGTTTAGCTGCTGAAGATTCTCTGTTATTAGGACAGAAGGACAATTAGCTTTAAAAGCATTGCTCAGAACGTGTACTTTTTTTTTTTTGCCAAATGTTTCTTTTTTCCAAAAGAGAACAAACACTTTCTCACAAGAACCACATTGTGAAAAAGCAAATGCTAAACAGGAATTAGGAAAAAGAAAACATCCCCAAAGCCCATGGGAATGACAATTCCTGGTTAACTGTAAAAAATGGAGAATGTAATTGAGACAGATGACCAGATTTAGGAAAAATAAACCTCACCATTAAAATCTAATTAAATATTTGCATTTCAGCATTAAGTTTCCTCTCAAAAGTTTTGTGAGCAGCGGGGTGACAGTGAAGATTATTGACTATAATTTGCTGAAGTTTTTTAAACTAAATTAGTTTTGTGCAATGTATGGAAGGTTTACTCAGCTGCACTTATCCAGTGGCTGCTTTATTATTCTTTTAAAGTGAATCATTTATAACTGTTCTCAGAGATCTTTTATCAGCCACTTATCTCCTTCAACTGGACTTGTGACGCCAAGGGATAAAATGAATTGCTGGCTAATATTGTGAGAATTAATCAGACCACAACAGCGGGAGAGTAATGACTTACTTACAGTTAGATATTTGCATTTGGCAGTAAAATCACAACAAAAATATAAGGATGTTTAATCTTTGGATTTGACTTGAACACCGGAACATGTTGGCAATACCAAAGCAAACAAACAAACAAACAAAAACTTAAATACAAAAATCATGTGTTTTAATTTAGGGTGCTTACCTAATCTGAAGTATTTATTTATTTTGGGAAGAAAGCTCTTATTTTATTCAAAGATTTTTTTTTTCCATTTTGCAGTACCTCCGAATAAAATTGGTCTAGTTTCCTGATTTTTTTTTTTTTTCTATTAGAGATCTTTGGACAGATGAAGTGAGTCTTTTGCCCCTCATCTCACCTTCCTCCAAAGTCTTGATTGATTCTGTTTAGTTCTTTGTTTCCTTTCTGTCCCTCAGCCCCACAATAACTCAGAAGAAAGGAGTGGCAACACCAAGAGCCAGGGTGTGGAAATAGTCCTGCTGCTGTTCTATTGAAATGATTTCATATACTGCTTGTTCTTTTTTCTTAGTCTGGCATTTTCAAGAAACAGGATTACGTTCTTGGTTGCTATATAAACACCAGAGGAAGTGTACAATGAGAAATTATTTCCTGATTTGAGTCTATTGAATAAAATGCTTTGGAGAGCATTTCCTCTGATCAGAAGCCACTTTCTTCAATTTATATGTCTGCAGCTAGTGTGTTAATGGCATCCATTACTGTTTAGTTCTGGTCATTTGTAGAAATGCAGGTGTCTTCCTCAGTAACTATGTTATTTTTGGCCTTTGCTGGGTACATGCCCATGTATATACCATATACATATGTGAATGTATCTAATCATATTAAGTCACATATTTTTTACCTTTTCAAAGGTGGTGTGGTGTATGCAAAGTACATAGTCTCAGAAAGACCTAAGTTTAAATCCCATTTCTACCACTTTAAAGGCTATTTCCAGGTCATGTCATTCATCTTTTGAAATTTTATTCCCCTTGTGAGTAAAATGAAGCTAATAATACCTACCTTGTAGAGTTGTTGTGAGGATTAGAGATTGTAAATGAAACATGCATGATGCTTGCTCAACAAATGATAGCAATGCTTGTTCCTATCATCAGTAGAGAATCAGCACCTTTGCAATTCCTGCATTTCTTGCAGTTTCTGGATATAGCAAATAATAAAGCCTGTATATTTGGCTGGAACAGTTCCTGGGTTGTAGCCCGAAAAATCTAAGCTCTGAGTCTGTCTTTGGACTGGTGCAGCTCTAGTTAAGAAGACAGAGCCCCCAGTTGAATCTTGTACATCCTGTTTTATGGTCTTTCTGAAGTCTGCCTTCTCAATTTCACAGAGCTGTCTCTTCCTATAAACTCCTCAAGGGCAGAGACTGTGTTTTCTTAGTTTTCTTTATATTGCTAGAGCTGGAATATAGTAGGTGCTCAGTTAATGCTAAGTGAAATGTATGATTGTGGTGAGGGTTTTTTCTTTTTTAATCCCAAACTCTCAGATGACATTATTATTTCATTTCCAAGATTCCCTTTACTTCTACTTTGCTATTTTGCTAACAAATTGCTTCTTTGTCCTTTGGTCAGAATGGGATCCAGATTAGGATCTAGGGATGGCAAATAGGTTTCATCTTGTGAACCAACTCTGTAGGGAGCAGATCCCCGTTGGACTGTTACCCAATCTCTAGTCTGAAGGAATGCCACAGTCCATTAGTGGTGGCTGTCATAGACCTGGGAGACAGGCACAAGTATGTCATGTATTTGCTGCCCTCACTAGAGCTCCTCCTTTTACCCACTAGGATTTAAGTCCTCTTTGGATATTTTCCTTGCACTCCATAGGCCTGGCTGGTTGGAGTTCAGGAGGTCAGAGGATGAGAATCTCCTGAGTCTCATTCCTTCCTCTAGCATTACTTGAATGTCATTGTAGTAAAGGGTGACTCACCTGACACATGGGGAGACAACACTGGCTTTGGGGTTTCCCTGTTATAGGCAGAGGCTGGGCGAATGTCCTGCCATCAGGCCTGTATCTGGTGGTGTCTGAGTGGGGATCCAACTTCTGAAAGTCTCCTGCTGAGAGTAAGAAGGAAATGTCAAGGTAACAGCTGATGATGATAACACTTTCAATTTTGGCAAACCCTGGGCTTAATTTGGAATTCTGATCCAAAATCCTTAGTGATATTAGGGAGGTTATCTCCCTGAGCCTCTATTTTCTTTAAAAGGGGAATAGAAATATTAGGCTTTTCACAGGCACAGTGAGGGTAAAGAAGGAATTTTTGTTATGGTGTAATTTGAGGAGGACATCATCATCATTATCATTATTGTTATTGAAAGTAGGTTAATCTTTTAAAATAAAACTCAATCATGCTTACTATAAAAACGTCCAATAATATAAACAAATAGGAAGAAGAAATAAGCTCAAATCACACTACCCACCAATAACTAGCATAACATTTTCATTAAGTCTACACAGTATTTTTTTTTTAACTCTTCATTATGGAAAATTTAAAATATACAAAAGCATTCAGAATGTTGTATACCCCCCATGTACCTATTATCTAATTTTGTTGCATCTATATCTCCCTCTGACTCCACCCCCATCCCACCTCATCACTGGATCACTTTAAAACAAATCTCAGACATTGTATCTGTATTAGTTTCCTAGGGCTGCCATAACAAATGACCACAAACTTAGTGTTTTAAAACAACCAGACATTTATTCTCTCACAACCAGGAGGCCAAAAATCAGAAATCAAGGTGTTGTTGACAGGATTGGTTCTTCTGTACACTCTGAGGGAGAATCTGTTCCATGCCTCTCTCTCTCTTAGCTTCTTGTGGTGCCAACAATCCTTGGCATTTCTTGGCTTGTGGCTGCATCACTCTAATCTCTGCCTCTGTCCCCATGAGCTTCTTCCCAGTGTGTATGTATCTTTCTGTGTCCCCCCCCCCTTTTTTTTAAACATAAGGACACCAGTCATTGTATTTACAGCCTACCCTAGGATGATTTAATCAATGAGATTCTTAATTATATCTGAAAATATCTTATTTCCAAATAAGGTCACATTTGGAGGTTTTAGGTAGACATGAATTTCAGGGGGACACTATTCCTCCCACCCATATCTTAGGACTAATGTTCTATTGTCTGAATATTCCACAGTTTTTAACCTGTCTATGCTCATGACAGTACTGGTTGTTTCTAGTTTTTCACTAAGCGTACATCTTTTCACTCCTGTGTAAGATGGCTGGGTCAAAAGGATTTACATTTTTCATTATGATACACATTGCCAAACTATCTCCTGGAAAAACCTAATTTGCAAAGAGTGCATGAGTGTGCACTCATCAACCTTGGATTTTGTCCTTCATCAATCCTTACTAATTTAGTAAATAGGAAATATTTTTATTTACATTTTTTTCAATTATACGTGAGTAGGGGTGATTCTTTTGAAAAGAAAGAACATGCAACAGTGGTAGAAATAAGAGAGAAGAAAAGCTAGAAATGCTTGAAGGCTGAGGCTCAAAAGTGATTCAAATCAAATCATTTCCACCAATACCACTTGTATCAAGAAGTTCAGGGGAAAAGCGCTAGAGAAATGCTATTAATCTTCTCTATGTAGGGTATATACATTACACTGTGGGATGCTTATAGCAGAAAATGAATGCCCTGAAGATCAAGGAAATAACCTCTTTAAGTTTCTGTGGACAATTGTAACAAAATGTTCAATCTAGAGGAATTATTGCCCATTGGAGGTCACTTCTTTAACCAAAGGGCAATACTTTTTCCAATTACATATTTCACGGCTAGGTTGTATATAAGACTTTTGTTCATTTTGAAAAAAGAACAAAAAGCTATTCTAGGTATTCTCCTGTCCTGTTTACCATCAGTCAGGCCTATCAGGTTAGCTAACAGAATTATAGGGCATGACCAATTCTCTGGCTAAAGGTCAAAGGGCCTTGAGGACTAGAGTCATCAAAAATAATAGTTTAAGACTTTAACAAAGTCATACTTTGTTCCATATTTTACCTTCCTTTCATTAATAACTTAGATTTAAAAATAGAACATTTTTGTGTTTTAATTACCAAAGTAATGCATGTTTATTTACAACATTTAAATGATAAGGCACTACATATAGTAGAATATGAAAGTCCCCTCATATCACCCTATGATAAGTAATTTGGAACATAGTTTCTCAGGTTTTTTCTATGCATATACAAACATTTTTATTATTACTATGTTTGTAAAATTAGGCTCATGTTGCCCTGTAATTTTATTTTTTATTTTTTATCTATTCATACATCTTGTACATTTTTATCATGGAAGTATATTTAGATCTATTTTGCTTTAACAGCTGCGGTGTACATCACTGGGGGGAATGTGTCACAATGTATATTTAGCCATTTCCCTATTGATTTGGATTGTTGCTGTTTTTTTCACTCCTGTAAACAGTGCTTCACACTATTCATATAGAATTGGGTTGTTTTGCAAGTATTTTTATAGGATAAATTCTTGATGAACAATCACTCTGAATCAAAGAGCAATGCATACTTTACACATTGATAGAGTCTGCCAATTTGTCTCCCTTCCTCCCCCTGAGCAAGGTTGGTCCAGGGTCTACTACCACTAACAATACATCGGAGTCCCTAATATTTTCATTTTTTTTTTGTTTTTTTGTAAATTAGACATTGTTTTCTGATTACATGAGACCGAGGTTTCTGGAGACCACCAAAGATTTCAACTTTCCATCTGGGAGACATTTTGCATCTATGTCATTCTTTCTTGCCCCAAAGTCAAACTGGTCTGATAGATGCTGTACAAGACAAAGTACCCAGGAGATCCGGCTTACCACCCGGAGTGTGGTTCCTCCTTTTAAGGGTTTTAGAGTTAAGTGAGTGCATACACCAATGTTTACAGCAGAGAGATAACTGTTTCAACAGGGAATGGATTCAGGACATCCTATGAGCCCAGAGAGGAAGCATCTGTTTCTGTTTCCAATGGACAAGGGAAGCTTTACAAATCAGGTGACATCTGAATAGAGACAAATCCTTCATCTCCCACAAAATATCCCTTGATGTCACTTTCACAAGCTGGACAGGATTAGATCAGTTGACTTTTTTTTTTTTTTTTTTTTTGAGACAGAGTCTCGCTTTGTTGCCCGGGCTAGAGTGAGTGCCGTGGCGTCAGCCTAGCTCACAGCAACCTCAAACTCCTGGGCTCGAGTGATCCTTCTGCCTCAGCCTCCCAGGTAGCTGGGACTACAGGCATGCGCCACCATGCCCGGCTAATTTTTTTTTTTTATATATATATATCAGTTGGCCAATTAATTTCTTTCTATTTATAGTAGAGACGGGGTCTCGCTCAGGCTGGTTTTGAACTCCTGACCTTGAGCAATCCGCCCGCCTCGGCCTCCCAAGAGCTAGGATTACAGGCGTGAGCCACAGCGCCCGGCCTAGATCAGTTGACTTTTGAGGAGAAAAGAGCAAGGACTAAGTGTTTCAAATGGAAAAACTTTATCCTTTTTATCTGATAATATAATTTAAAAAATTTAAATAATTCAGTGAACTAAAACCACTGATAGATTTGCTGTGTATCTTTTTGAATCTTCCAATGACTCCTCAACCCTCCCCCCACCAACACACAATTCTATTATAATACTTTCCTAAAATTTGCTTTCTTCACCCCAAAATGAATAGAGGTTATATGTCAATATAATCCTTACCTTTAATATTTTAAACAGGAGTATACTGTTTCAGTATACAGACTTGTCAAAATTTATTTATTCAATCTCAGTGGACACTTTGGTAGTTGCTAATTTTTTATACTGCAGATAACACTGAAGTGGATCTCTTTGTACATACTGCTTTGGAACCTTGTTCTGTCATTCCCACAGGTAAAATTTCTAGAAACAGAATCGCTGAATCAAGCAAGAGGATACATATTGTCAGATTGTCCTGAAAAAGATTATATTAACTACACTCCTTTTGTTTCTGAGAATTCCAGAAAGATTTTGGAATCTGAAAGAAGCGAGTACAAGTCCTGGGTCAGCCACGTTCTAGTCGTTTTAAAGTTAGCACGTTACTTATACCTGAATCTCAGCTTTCTCACGTCTGAAATCCATTAATGATACTTACTCCAAAGGGTTATATAAATTGAGATAATTTTTATGTATATAAAGGACTTCATAGAGTGCCTGACACAAAGCAAGCACTTAATGTGTGGTAGTCACTGGGTCTGTAGAAAGCTATGGTTCTGGGAAAGCGAAAAGAATAATTTTTCATCCTCGTAATAATGAAGCTATTTCAGGGTTCTGGCATGATGGACTATCTAATACACAAGGAGCTCTTAGTAATGGCCTTCCCACAAAGACCTAAGCCCTGTACACACATGCCTTTGTATTCTGTATTCTTGCATGAAGGTCCCCCCAAGCATGTTCCTCTTCCCATCTTATTTATCAGATTTAATGTGTCTGAGACACCACCCTCTGTGCCTTAATGGCCAGGTTTAAGAACGCTTTTTCTTTTTTATAATGTAAGGTCTTTAAAAAAGAGTGTTGCTGATCTATAATCTGGAACTGTTTCATGAAGTCCTAGATCACTTGCAGTGAGATAAATTGGACCCACATAGTAACACATTAAAAACAGGGACATCTGCACAGCTTCCCCTAGTGCTTTATAACTGGTCTCTTCCTTTTAAATCCACATCTGTTATATAGCTCCCAAGTAAATGGCACACATTTTGCTTAAAGACAGGACAGACTGTAAAGACTAAATTTTATTTTTTCTGACCATTAGTGCCTGCCATCAAACAGATTGTGAAAACGCACACATTTTTGAGCTGTAAGCAGGCATTTTATATGCATCCCCACAAGGGAAACAATTCATTTCCCTTAAAAATATGTGTTTGTATACATTTATTTGTTCATATACATATTTGCTTCTTTATTTAGGAAATATTTTGAGATTTGCAGTGGGGAATTCTGAATTTACATATTGTTGCATCATTTAAAATGGGATTTTTTGAAATTTTTTTTCCCCGAGAATGGCAGAATCTTGGTAATTGTTGAGGCTGGGTACATGTGGGATCATTATACTTTTCTTTTTACCTTATGCATGTTGAAAATTTTGCTTAATAAAAATTAGATTAGAAATATTGTATTTTTCTGAGCCAGAATATACCCTATTTCACTGTGTTCTGTGCACAACAGAACATATAAAATTGCACATTAGACTGAGAAAAGATCCTTAGAGCTTAGCGTAAAATCAAATGACTGAGAACAACCAATGTTCTGTTGGCCTTTGATTAGAGTCAAGTGTTTTTGTGGTATTACAATCTGGCTGAGCTATAGAGAGTCACTGCAATTTACTTTGAATTGTAAATGTCCAACATAAGAATTTTTAAATCCCATTCTTTGCTCTCATCTTTTGATTATTTGAGATTTCAGTCTAGGTCTTATTCACCTTCTTTTTAATTTTTTCTTTGTAAGGGCTATTTAACTTTTCAAGTGATACAAGCCAAACTTAGAATATGAGAATTAGCATTAGAAGATCTGGTTTTGAATCTCACTTCTGTGAGACCTTGAGAAAGACTTAATTTCTCTGAAAATCCTTTTTTTCATGTAGAAAAATTGATGTCAAAATAATCCTCCCAGGACCGGTATGAAGTTAACATAGAGAGTGCATAAAATATGCTTTACAAACTGTACAGCCCCTGCAGCTGTAGGGTATTGTGATTGCATCCTCATAGGGAGCTGGTATCTCAGAGAATAAAGGACACTTGTGTAACTAGAGCAGAGAATATACACAGGGCAGTATAATATCCTTCCTCTCTGTGGGACAGTACTGAGGGAAAGAGTTTGATAACCTTACTCACACCAAGTAGTGGTTTTCAAATGTTAACACACCTTAGGGAGCTTGTTAAGATTATAGACTTCCAGGCCAATCCATGGGGTGCTGATTCAGGAGATCTAGGGTGGGGGTAAGAATTTGTACTTTTTCTAACATCCCTGGGGATTCTGAAGTAGATGGCCCAAAGATGACAATGTGGAGAACATGGCTTCTAAGGTATAGCAGGTTATCCTTTTGAAGGATATTTCTAGGTTGAAAGAAGACTCTAGGAGTAGGGAATATTTAACCCAAAGAAATAAGTCACTGGGAATGAAATGCCTGATGGCAGTGTAGGAAAGAATTTTGAATGGAATCTTCCTGGGGTCCTTCAAATTGTACCCCACAATAATCACAACTAGATTTAAATATGAACATGACTTTTTTTTTTTTCTGTATGGCTGCGTTATATTGAAGCCTCTCTGGGTGATTTTGCTTCTGTGTGGATCTATCCTTAAGGGAATGTTATTCTGGAGACTTTATTTATATTTTCTGAATTATTTTGAGTGTGATTATTGTTTTGTCAGAATACTATAGCTTTTCCTTTAGATAATTGACTTTATGGGGGTTTGTTGCATTGTTAAATGTGATTTTTATTTAGACTTAGGGCTAAAATATTTCCTTTGGGGAACACATCCTTGGCTTTGTAATGTAAGTCAATGGAAAAATAGGTTTTGATTAAAAGAAAATTGCTTTATAGTCAATTTTTTTACAAGAATTGGGACAATTGCATTAGAGGAGATTGCCCTGTATATCTACTCTCCAAATGTTATTTATTTTTACAGTACAGCTATTATTCAATGTTCTCTTTGTCCTCTTGGGTTTGCCTTCTCCATTCAGACTATTACAGTTTGACTTCCTAATTATGCAATATTTAAGTCAAATAATATGAAGGATATAAAAGCATTTTGGAAATGATAGTATTATAAAAATGTAAGATATTTTTAGTAATTCAGAGCTTCCTTCATCTTTTGTGCTCTCTGTGCCATAGCTAGATTATCAAGAAGTTTGGCATGAAGGATACTCTAAGTACACACTATTCTCTGCCTAGAGAGAACCCTACCTGGAATCCCTGTCTCCTTCTCTGTACCCTGAGTTGAGTAAATTAGAACATAATGTTGAATTTCCCCGTCTTCTATAAATTTAGGGTCAGCAGTGGAGCTGAAAGTGAACAGATAGATATATCAGGAAAAAAAATTCTTGCATGCCTATTTTCCTTAATGCTAGTCTTAAGCAGGCTGCTGAAGTATTTTATTCCATTCTATATACTAGATTTTGGTGATGACCTCCTCTCAAGGTATTTAAAAGGGCAACATAAGGATCATATCTCCTTCTTTTGATTGCTGTATCAATTAGGGTGTTGTCAAAAAATAAAATTCATCCCAGATGGCTCAAATTAAGGGACCCTAATGGAGTGATTACTTTCAGTTGTGTAAGCAGAGTTAGCAACATTGAGGCACTTAGACTTAGCAACAATAAACTTGTTGCCACCCAAAGGACAAAAAGAACAAGGGAAAGAAATAGTATTGTGGCAGTCCAATAACAACTAGAACCATGGGGAGTGGCTGCTTGGCTAAAGCTGTGATAGTGGAAGGATGCAAAAACAGAGACTTAGCTGAGAAAAAGCAGGAAAAGATGCCTGAACTTCTCAATGTCTTCCATTGGCTGTATCCAACTAGAAGCTGGTTGTCAAGGAAACTCAGATGATAGGTCTCATCATTTGGTGAGTCAGCAAGAATTAACCTCCTGGGATGCAGCACAAAAAATATAGAGCCTAATTGGGATGGGAGGGAGTTGATGAAGGTTATCTAGCACAAATGTTCTTTAGCAATGACTGAAGATTTTTTCTCCCATTTTCTTAAATCTTTTATTTGTTTCTCATCAGGTAACACCTTTTTATAATGCAACACTTTGAGTTATTATTGATTCTATTTTTTTATTTCAGCATATTATGGGGGTACAAATTTTAAGGTTTCAAATAATGCCCTTGTCCCACCTCCACCCACAAGTCTGAGCTTCAAGCGTGACCATCCCCCAGATGGTGCACGTCTCACTCATTATATATGTATATACCCGCCCCCTTTCCCCTCCACCCGCCCAATACCCTATTAATGTAGTTCCTATGCATCCACTTAGGTGCTGCTCAGTTAAAACCTGTTTGCTGGTGAGTATATGTGGTGCTTGTTTTTCCATTCTTGGGATACTTCACTTAGTAGTATGGATTCCAGCTCTATCCAGGAAAATACAAGGTGTGCTATATCACTGTTGTTTCTTAGAGCTGAATAGTACTCCATGGTATACATATAGCACATTTTATTAATCCACTCATGAATTGATGGGCACTTGGGTTGTTTCTACAGCTTTGCAATTATGAATTGTGCTGCTCTAAACATTTGAGTGCAGGTGTCTTTTTTTGAATGTCATTTGATCTTTTGGGTAGATGCCCAGTAATGGGATTGCTGGATCAAATGGTAGATCCACTTGTATCACTTTAAGGTATCTCCATATTGCTTTCCAAAGAGGTTGAACTAGTTTGCAGTCCCACCAGCAGTGTAGGAGTGTTCCTATCTCTCTGCATCCATACCAACATCTATTGTTTTGGGACGTTTTGATAAAGGCCATTCTTACTGGAAATAAGTGATATCTCATTGTAGTTTTGATTTGCGTTTCCCTGATGATTAGAGATGTTGAGCAGTTTTTCATGGTTGTTAGCCATTATTCTGTCTTCTTTAGAAAAGTTTCTGTTCATGTCCTTTGCCCACTTTTTGATAGGCTTATTTGTTTTTTTCTTGCTGATTTTCATGAGTTCTAAGTAGATTCTAGTTATCAGCCCCTTATCAGATGTGTAGGATGAGAAAATTTTCTCCCATTCTGTAGGTTGTCTGTTTACTTTTATGACTATTTCTTTGGCTGTGCAGAAGCTTTTTAGTTTGATCATGTCCCATTTATTTATTTTTGTTGCTGCTGTGATTGCCTTTGGGGTCTTCTTCATAAATTCTTTGCCTAGGCCAATGTCTAGGAGAGTGTTTCCAACATTTTCCTCTAGAATTCTAATAGTTTCATACCTTAGGTTTAAGTCTGTTACCCAGCAGGAGTTGATTTTTGTGAGAGGTAAAAAGTGTGGATCCTGCTTTAGTCTTCTACAAGTGGCTATCCAGTTTTAAGTGAAAATACTTTTGGCTGTGATACAGAAATGTGGCGATTGACCTGAGAAATATTAGTTGATCAAATTTTTTCACATGGATAAAATGGAGTTGATAAAATTCTAAATGACATGAAAACATTTTAAATGTAAGTTTGTAGTTTTACATCACTATAAAAAATAGTATGGATAACATTTTGCAGGAAATGCATTAGTGGTACCATAGTGCTTAACACATTTTATTGTTAATTGCCTATACATGAATAAAGATTTTCAAAGTGAGTGTTTCAATGTAGCTTTCTACATTGAAAGGGTTTTTTTTTTTTTTTTTGGACATTGTAGTTTTTCATGTACCTCCTTTGATTGAGGTACATTTTTGTCATTAAATTTTCTACTTTATTAAAAATTACCAAATATGCAAACTATTCAGTTTTATCCTAGACTTGAGCCTCATCCTTTTGCTGACCCCCACCTTCATGGATGTATTGTAGAGTGAAAGGGAGGAAGGGATGGAAAACAGGTGAATTTCAGAAATATGGTGGCCACATAAAATCCATGATGTCAAAAAGGCAGTGACCAATTGGCTAAATAAAAATATCCTGCTACCCTAAATTGTGAGCAGTTCAGCAGAGATTGAATTGGAGTTTGTAATATGATTATAAACTGATCAGGTAAGTAACTAAATTGCAATATTGCCACTTGTCCTAGTTAAATAATTTGAATTGAAGGAAAGGGAAACCACAAGAGTCTGTAGCATTTGATACAACCGGAAGTCTGAGGAGAACATTGGTGGTGACTGTGATGTGGGGGTGAAAGGTATGACAGCGGTGGTTGGTGGTAGTGTTGGTAATGACGGTGAAGGAATGTGGAGATGTATATGGGGGTGATGATGGCGGTAGTGGTGGTGGAGCTGGCAACACTGGTAGTTGAACTGGTCTTATTGGTGGTAGCGCTGATGGAGGTGGAAGTGGTAGTGGTGGTTGTAGAGGTGAAGATGGTTAGTTGGGAGCAGAGCTGGCGTTGAAGTGAGGATGCTGGTGCTGCTGGAGAAAGTGGTAGTGGTGGTACTGACAATCACGAAAGTGATGATAGGGCTTAGAACTTAACCAAGCTTTATGAAGAGAGGTGATGCCATATGACCTTTAAATTTTTTTTATGTGTCTTTGGTTAAAAAAATAATGAAGCTCAGTAAATTTACTTGCAAAGAGATTTATCAAGCTAAACACTCACTTTGCAGATGCTTTTTAAGCTTTTCCTTAATTACAGATATTAGCCTCATGCTGAGCCAAAAAGCACCACTCCTGTCAATTTCAACACAGTGCCCAAGTTCTTCTAATAAATATTATTCAACCCCAATTATTGGAAACTTTTGGAGTAAACCTGGCTTCTTCTATTGAACACAGTGCACTTGAAAGTTGATTTTTATCTGGAAAGTAATGCTATTTACTCAGGGATTATCTTTTATCTCTGTTTGAGAAACAGCTGGAAGTGTAGCTACTGAGATTTGATATTTGTCTTCCTGCACTTGACTGCCAAGCAAAATAATTTCATTTGTAATCAACAGAATGTGCTTTCATAAATTAGCATAAACATATACCATTGAAAGACTGAATATACAAGACTGACCTTCTAGTAGATATATAATATTTTCTTTTTTGAGAGACAAGAATTTTCTTTGCCTCTCTGACTTTGAAATTAAACAAAAATGCTCAGAGTAATGCTTTCTTTTCTTCATTCTTTAAAATAAGCCTCCTGCCTTCTCGGTGGCAACAGGTGACTTACGCTTCCAGCTATGAGAACCACATTTGATTCTAAAGAGCAGCATGAACTCTGCTCAACAAACTTGTGTTGCCTAACAACTGAAATATGTTTTCCTATTTGATATAGTTAAGAATATCAGGCACAGAGAACTACACATTTAATAACCATAGTTTGTATTTATTGAAATTTGCTATACAGCAGGAACTTCTCCTGTATGATCTTGTGGTATTAATATGTTGTCTCCATTTTACAGATAAGAAAAATGAGGCTTAGTGCAGGACTCAGGCAGGATTTGAATCCAGCTGCCTACTGGAATTGACAGTTTTAATTAAGCATGATGGTATGTTTCCTGTCAGGTTTCTGCCAATGTGGAATTTAGCTCAAATTTTCCCCTTCTACTTGGGAAACCAAGTAGATGTAGTCTTTTAAAAACTTCTGGATTTGTTGGAGAAGAACAAGGATTGTCCTCTAGGAAAAATGGATACCATATGGAGAGGATCTCTTGACTCAGAAATTATTTATTTAAATGGAGAGATTAGACTGGGAGTTAGAAGTCCCCAGTGCTGGTTCTTATCCTGCAATGTACCAGCCATGTGATCATGACTTAGTCCCTTAATCCCTAGAGGCTTGGAGGATTAAAGGCTCATTTTTCTCATCTGTCAAATAGAGAATCTTTCATACCCATTTTAGATAGTAACAACTCTGTAAAGACTAAGCACTCTAACTCTTTACTAGACTACTAAAAACGTCTTGATTAGTCTCTTTCCTTTGCTCTCTTTGCAAAGCCATTCTCCATATTTTTGCCATCATACTTTTTGTAAAGTGCAGCATTAACCATGGTTCTCAACTGCTCAAAAACCTTCTTTATCTAACCCATTACCTATAGGGTAATGTGAATGTGCTCACCCTGATATTTAAGGTCCTTTTCCATCTGGTCTCAACCTAGACTTTCAATCATCTCTCTCTATATTCCCCTTTGATTAGCTTATGTGCCAGTTAAACAGAATTAGTTGTCACATTATTCCCTGTCTTCATACAATGACTTGCTTATCAGTTACTTAATATCTATTGAGCACTGCTATGCACTGAATTATGTCCCCTCAAAATTCATGTGTTGAAGTTCTAACCCCCAAAGTGACTGTAACTGGAGATAGGGCCTTTAAAGAGGAAATTAACATAAAATGAAGTCATGTGAGGGGTCCTTATCTGAAAGAGTTGGTGCTCTTATAAGAAGAGGAACAGAGATCGCTAACTCTCCTAACAATGCACACACTGAGGAAAGGCCATGAGAGGACACAGCAAGAAGGCAGCTGTCTGCAAGCCAGGAAGAGAGCCCTCACCAGAACCCAGTCCTGCTGGCTTACTGATCTTGGACTGCTAGCCTCCAGAACTGGACAAACACATTTCTATTGTTTAAGTCATCCAGCCTATAATATTTTGTTATGGCAGCCCAAGCAGACTAAGACAAGAACCTTCTATGGTCAAGGATTCCGGTCTAAGGGAGCACAAATTCCTTCATTTTTTTTCCAGTGATCTGGATTGCTGGATAGTGGGTGTTCCCTCAATCCCAGTGTCACCTGGCTTTGGCTAATCTCCTCCATTGGCCGGGGGAGTTTCCAGTATGTCTCAGAGCAAGGTGTATTCATGATCAATATTTACAGAATTATGGAGTGTTTCTTTGAAACTAAAATATGAAGATGTACATGCCTGCTTCTTGTTGAAGATTTGAGTAGATAAATACAAACTACAAAAGACCCATTTTTCCCTGCTAGCTAGGGGGAAGGTTAATAGCTGAAGTGATCATCAAAATGATTGGCACAGTCTGTTATTTCACCAATAATATGAGTGAGAATAACTGTTGAAAGAGGATAAAAGAAGGAATTAATACATTAATAAATTATTTTTAGAAAAAAAAACAAAAATAAAGTTACCTGTAGTTAAAATATCATTTTAAATAAATTATTTTTATTTTTTTAAAAACTATGCATTTCCTTCCTCTCTCATCTTTATATTGCCACTTTATTCAACAGAGCATTGATCCTCCTCTGGAATTATGGTAAGAAATTGATCTAAACTTTTAATTGCAATGTGTTAGTGTTAGGGTGGGCAAATAGCCTCTGATGTGGTTGTTATTAAGATTGCCATTATAATTCTATACAATAAAACCTCATTAGTGACGTCTTCATCCTTGGGAGATCAGCTGAATTGTTTCTCACACCTCAGTGGGTACATTCCATGCAGGTCATGGAAAATTATGAGACTGATTTGCACTTCTACTGCATTTCTCTCTCTGCTTCCAAGTCCTTTACAAACACATGTATCATAATATGAGAATGGAAACAGCAGATGCCCAGGAAAGTTTGACAGAGAAGGTGGTATGCAAAGTTTTAAAGACTGAGCTAAACATATTAGCATGTCCTATCAGAGTCCTGGGGACAGTGTGTCCTCACCGTCTGACCCAGAAATTAGAACTTGGTATTATCTGATATTATTATTATTATTTTTGAGACAGGGTCTCACTTTGTTGCCCAGGCAAGAGTGAGTGCCGTGGCGTCAGCCCAGCTCACAGCAACCTCAAACTCCTGGGCTCAAGCAATCCTCCTGCCTCAGCCTCCTGAGTAGCTGGGACTACAGGCATGTGCGACCATGCCCTGCTAATTTTTTCTCTATATATTAGTTGGCCAATTAATTTCTTTCTGTTTATAGTAGAGATGGGGTCTTGATCTTGCTCAGGCTGGTTTCGAACTCCTGACCTGGACAATCTGCCCACCTCGGCCTCCAAGATAGAACTTGGTATTATCTGATATTAAAACGTGTATTTATTAATGACTTACGATAGTATTAAGAACTTCATGATTATTTTTAATACTTGTATATTGCATACTACTATGTTCTAGAACCTTTTCTTATTCTTACAGCAACTCTTCCAGGTAAATATAATTATTCTTATTTTGCAAATGAGGAAACTGAAAATTAGAGACAGAGTGAGAACCTTTCTCCAAAACGAGTTTGCCAAAGTCTCAGAGTTAGCAGTTGGCAAGGATAGGATTTAAACCTAGCCCATGCTCCTTTCATTGCACCACATGGCTTCCCTCAGACTCAGATCCTATTCTTAGCAAGTTACTTTTGGAATATAAGTTGGATCTTCATGTTATTTTAAAGCTGGAGTTTAAGCATCCAAACCCTCTAATAGACTCATTATCTTTGCAAATTAGGGCAATCTTCTTTGCACAAAAACAACTTCCATGTTTGATTTAGCATGGTCCAGTCTCCAGGATACCAACCTGATCTTGGCATATTGACAATTGCTTTTGGTGGTGTAAGAAGCAGATGACCAGGCTCAGGAATATGGGGGCCACCCATACTTACTGCCAGCATAGGTGGAGCTGTCTGTAGAGCCTACTTTTTGGCTTTAATGGCAAGGCAGCATTGTACGGATCTTGGCTTCCTGTACACTGGACCCTGGATCCCCTCCTATTCTTAGGCAGAAGCATTTTAAAGATCCTTTGTTTAGAATTCCATATCAGTGAAACCTGACAAATAGTCCCTCCTTTGTCCTGTGTAACAGAATGATTAATGCCCACAATTCCTCCTATCTGATATACATTCCACTTTGCAACATGACTTTGTTGCTCCTATCATCCAGAGTTAGATTCTACTTCTCCACACTCTTGAACCTGAGCTGGCTTTGCTACTTGCTGTGACCAGTAGAATGCAGTTAGAGTGATATTGTATGCATCTCAGAGTCCAGGCCACAAGGACCTGTAGCTTTCACCTTTCATTTCCTGGGCTACTGCCCCGAGATCACTATATAAAGACACTTGTTGGAGGATAAGCCACTAGGATAGGACCAAGACACTAATGCTCACAACAATACCAACTTCTATACATGTGAGTGTGGTCATCTTAATACTAACTCATTGTTTTTGAGTCACTAAGTTTTGGGGTGGCTGGTTATGCCACAAAAGCTAATTGTTATACTATGTCATTCTGGAACTAAGTTTCCTCAGATGAAAATGAGTAGTTTGGACTGGATCATCTGAAAAGATGTTTCCCTTGCTAATATGCTGGGAATTAAAAAGAACAGAATGAGAAAAAAAACACAGAAGCAGTAACACAGAAGCTATTGATAGGATATGATATGGTATGTCAAAAAAAATCATTTGGCCGGAGCAGAGTCTTCAGGAATATGATCTAAATCTAGAAAGATAAATTACAAAAGATTTAGGAATAATTTGCATGCAAAAGTAGAAAAATTAATTTTAGCCAATAGCCTATGTAAAGACTGTAATGAAAAGAAAAGTGGAAATGAGAAAATGAGCATTCATGGATGTTGGTAAAAGAGCCTGATGTGATTGGTGAAATCTGAGGGAGGAGGCCAGTTTCTTTGAAGCCTCTTTTATGGTTTAGGATAGAGTTCCAACTGCATGCTAGCAAACTCTGGGATACTTGAAGTTGTAGAGGCCAACAAATCCCCACCAAATCCCCCAAAGTGAAGTTTTGCCAAACAATCAGCAAGCCCAGCTGTTTTATCCCATGAGTATGCTAGCCACCATATAGACACCATCTGTGTATAATGAGGTAGCACTCCAGTAAGGATTTTTAACTGCAGTATTATTCCGCATGTTGTCTGAACTTGGTTGTGATTATGATTTTTCACTTTTTAGTAGAGGCATGGGATAGAAATGTTTATAAATGTAATAGTTCCTAAAAAAGATACAAGCCATAGGGTAAAGTAAAAATCAGCTATGAATGAAGCTTGCATTAAGTTTTAAGAGTAGTACAATATTGACCATTTTATAAGAGGAAAGCCTTAGATATTTCAAAGACTAGCTACTAGGCTGTCTGACGTTGAACTTTTCTTATAGCTCTCTGCCAGCTTCCCATTTTACATTTGCTTGTCCCTCCCCCTGAAAGAAGTGTTGCTAATCTTATTGGTCAGATTTCATGACACTGCTGAGGCCATATTTATGGGGTCCACTGGGTTTCTCTACATTAAACAGATCAGTTTCATAGGTGTGACCCTCTTCCATTTTTATATTTTATGTGGCTTCATTACAGTATGGCCAGGCTACCTCCTACTGGCTCAGGCCACCTAATGTTTATTCTTTTTCTCCCACCTGTGTGTACTTGGGAGCACCGATCTCTTCAATTTTTTTTTTTTTTTTCTAAAATGGAAGGCTGGAGGTGGAGTTTGGCTTTGGAAACTCCCCTTAGGCTCCTGTAGCCAAGCCAAGGGGTTCCTGCTCAGTTTACCAAATAGTTTTTTATTAGGGGTTGGGGCCTAGGCCTAATGAATAAAGAAGTATGACTTTTCTTTCATTTGCCATTGATGCTTGTGCACATATAACCTCAGAACCTCAGAAAATTGAGTAAGAGTAGGCATTTTTGGTTCTTTGACTAAATGTCATCTACTAATACTTAAATTTCACTCTTACCTCTAATAGATATCAATCGCAATGGAGATTTTGCTTTCACAATTACTGAACAAATCCAAACCTTTAAGAATGGGAAATCTTAGAGGTGAAGCTTTAATCTGAGAACTAAACAGTCCTAACACAATGATGCATCATCTTTTAATGAGATCAGCTGTAATGATGATTCCTTTCTACTGGGAACAGCTTGACAGTTGTCCAGATGAGGAAAGGGAACCAAACCACACACAATAAATATTGCATGAAGACTAATGACACATTTACTTTCCATTGCATCATTTAGGGTGCTTTCTGTTGAAAGAAATTGAGAATCTCAACTCAGTTGACTTAAACAGTAAGGGCCATTTATTATCTCATGAAACAGAAGTTTAGAATTAGGCAAGTTCTAGGGTTAGCCAATTCAGTGGCTCAATAACGTCATCATGAACCCAGATTCTTTCCATTTTTCTACTTTGTCATTCACAGTCTATTGGCTTTTGTTGTCAGGCTCGTCTCTGAATGTATGCCAGCTTTCTGCAGCAGCTCCAAGCAGAGACCAGTATCCAAAGCCAGAAGAGAAATGGCCTTTCCTTGTGGCTGTTTTGAAGAGTAAGGGAAAACCTTATTTTCTGCCTCACATCCAGGATGTTGAATGCTCTCTCCTAAACCACTTCCTGGTAAGAGGAATGGAACTAACACGATTAGCTGAGATTAACCAAGAGTCATCCACTGAATGCTGGGTGTGGCTACCTCATCTGATGTACTTGGCTGCCTGCGAGCCAACCTGAATTGAGTTCCTGTAAAGCAAGGGAGAAGGGAAGGAATGGGAAACCAAGGGTTTCTGCCACAAATGACTTCTGGAATGTCAGCTTTTCATCTGCCTAACTGTGTAGCATCCGCACTGCCCAGTCTTCCACCTGTGCCAAATAGGATACAGGATTTGTTTTCTGTCAGTGGTCATGTCTCTGTTCCATATCCCCAGGTCACATGAACCCATCACCTCCCTCCACCCAAATTCCCATGATGTATGTGTCAGTCACTCAGTTCAATTTGATAGGGATAACCCTAGCCCAGTTGTAAAGTAAGTCTCTGCTCTTTCTCTAACTTGGAGGGATCCTGGATTAGTTTTCTATTGCTGCTGTAACAAATTACCACAAAATAGT
Organism: Microcebus murinus; assembly: GCF_040939455.1. Taxonomy (NCBI): domain Eukaryota; kingdom Metazoa; phylum Chordata; class Mammalia; order Primates; family Cheirogaleidae; genus Microcebus; species Microcebus murinus. The sequence goes on along the minus strand of NC_134115.1, from coordinate 51,701,338 downwards.
GGCTTAAAACCACACAGATTCATTAGCTTATAGCTGTGGAGGTCAGAAGTCCTAGATGAGTCTCACTGGGCTAAAATCAAGGTTTTGGCAGGGCTGCATTCCTTTGGGGACTCAAGGGAAAATAGTTTTCCTTGTCTTTTCCATCTTCTTGAGGCTGTATTCCTTGGCTCATTGCTGTCGTCAAAGCCAGCAGCATCAGAGTCTTTCTCATGCTGCCATCTCTCTAGTACTCTCTCTTCTGCCTCCCTTTCCCAGTGAGGACCCTTGTGATGACACTGGGCCCACTTGAATGGTACAGGATAATCTCCCATCTCAAGGTCAGCTGATTAACAACGTTAATTCCACCTGCAACCTTAATTCCCCTTTGCCATGAGATCTAACATATTTACAGATTCTGGGGATTAGATATGTAGCCATCCTTGCGGTGGTGAATTATTCTGCCTACCACAGATAACATTTTAACCTGTCAGATGCCAAGGGCTCTCATGGTCACGTCTGTGGAATGGGCACAGCCTCTGGATTTGAATCTCAGGTGTACTTGCTTTTATATTTACATAGCACAGCTATGTGTACTTTTGCATGTTACATAGCTTCTCTAAGCTTTAGTTTTTTCATGTGTAAAACAAAATTAATAATATTTATCTCAAGGGTGGTTATAAGAATTTAGTAAGGTCATATATGAAAAATGCCTAGCACAGTACGTAGCTCAGAATAAGCAGGCGAAGGCTGGGCGCGGTGGCTCATGCCTATAATCCTAGCACTCCAGGAGGCTGAGGCGGGAGGATTGCTTCAAGGTCAGGAGTTTGAAACTAGCCTGAGCAAGAGTGAGACCCCGTCTCTACTAAAAATACAATGAAATTAATTGGCCAACTAAAAATATATAGAAAAAATTAGCTGGGCGTGGTGGCACATGCCTATAGTCCTAGCTACTCGGGAGGCTGAGGCAGAAGGATCACTTGAGTCCAGAAGTTTGAGGTTGCTGTGAGCTAGGCTGATGCCATGGCCCTCTAGTCGGGCAACAGAGTAAGACTCTGTCTCAAAAAAAAAAAAAAAAAAAAAAAAAAGAATATGCAGTTGGTAAGGTGGCATCATCACCATTCCTTTTCTCTCTGAAAGTATATGAATATTATATAATCCTTGGTTCTATTACCAGACATATGACTTCCAGTGCTAGCCTTCCTAGCTGTGTAATCATTGGCTGGTTATTAAATTTTTCTGAGATTAAGTTTTTTCATCTGTAAATGGGAACAATAAAACCCTCTTCATTATGGTAAATAATTGATCAAACTTTAGTATCTTTCACAAAGATAATTTTAACACTGAACAAAGCATCACATGAAAGGTTTACTGGGAAATTTCAGGCATCATCTAGCAGATCAAGGAGATATTTTGAGGGGACTTTAAATCTTGGCAGTGCTTCTGAATTGTAACATATATGAGGCTAAAAAGAGCTTAGATATGGGAGGAGATAGAAAACAAAGAGTTAAAATGAGTTGCCTAGATTTCTAAATGTCAATTTTGTCCTCATTAACATTGAAAGTGAGAAGTTGGTGGTAAAATATCAAATATTACAGAGATTTCACATATATGACCTTTGTTGATGCTGCTTTGTTATATGATAAAAGTAAATTAAGGCTGGGAGGGGTGGCTCACACCTGTAATCCTAGCATTCTGGGAGGCTGAGGCAGGAGGATCACTTGAGGCCAGGAGTTTGAGACCAGCCTGAGCAAGACTGAGACCCCATCTCTACTGAAAATAGAAAAACTTAGCCTCACAACTAAAAATAGAAACAAAATATTAGCCAGGCCTGGTGGCGCATGCCTGTAGTCCTGGCTACTCAAGAGACTGAGGATCACTTGAGCCCAAGAATTTGAGGTTACTGTGAGTTAGGCTGATGTCATGGCACTCACTCTAGCCCAGGCAACAGATGAGACTTTGTCTCAAAAAAAAAAAGAAAAAAAAAAGTAAATTAATATTATCTGAGCATGTTCCTCACTCTGATCAAATTACTACTGTCTCGATGGTGTTTTACATGTCTTTCTGTGAGTGATATTCTCACAGAAATCAAGAGAATGAAATTTTATAGGAAGATGCAGAGTTTCACCATCCATTTCACTATCTCTTGTTATAGGACAAGGGAGGGACAGAGTATAGGCTCCTTTTTTATTCCAAACTATTCTCCACCCAAATAATAGCTCCGCTTTCAATATGTAAATATACAGTAATAAGACTTCAAAATTATTTTGGTTGTCAAGAATATTAAATGCAAAGGAGAAAATTGTAACATACCAGATAATACCCAACAGGCATTTTCTCCGGGAATTTTTTTTTAACCTACAATTGGTGCTAAAGAGGAGAAATTTAATCCACACATGCTATTGGCTATTTTTTTTTTTTTTTTTAGATGGAAGGGGAGGCAAAAGTGTGACCAGGGAAGGCTGTACTGACTGAATTCCCAAGTTTGTAGACTCCAAAGGGGATTCTTGCTATTCAGTTATGCCTGGCTGAAGACAGTGCATTTTCTTCTATGATGTATATGTCACTTTTCATTAATTCTGAGAGGCCTGTTCCTTTAGAAACCAGGGTAAACAGAGTAGTGTATTGGATTAGATCTCTACCGTGAATAAATTTATTTTCTAGCAAGTGTAAAAAATGAGCAAGGCCAAAACCCCCCAGAGCAGAAAATGTCACAGTGATTGCTAATACATTACTGCACAGAGAAAGGCCTAATAAAACCCCTATTAGGATGTCATACCTGCTTACGACTGAATTCTCCAGAAAGTTTATTTGATATGTCTAAGCCAATTATCAAAGTCTTAGTGATAAGAAGCAGCTCGCTGGGCCTGAATTTGTCAGAATAGAATGACTAAATTGTGGGAATTCATGGGCCTCTGCTTTGAATAATTAACTTGGCTCTTTGTAGAATGCATATACTTTGGAAACTAATTTTCTCTTTGCACAAAGCATTTTGCCCTTGTGCTGCCTTTGAAAAGTAAACTGTTTAGCTGTAAGGTTATTCCCTTTTTCATTATATTAGCTGGAGCTTCCTTTCCCATCTTTCAGCCCCACCCTTCCCTTGCTCTTTGTCTTGGTGGCAGGATTGTGACTAGGCTGATGTAGTGCTCAACCAGAAATATGATACGCAGAGATGACATTTCCTCTAAATGGAATTTAAGCATTTACTCTGCAGTGATATTATAATGCCTTGTCTGTTTCTGTATTTTGTTAGGACTAAAACACCAAGTTTATACTGAAATGATTTGAAGATTTTTTTTTTTTTTCCCCAAGGAGAGAAGCGGATGTGTTGGTTATATATATATAATTCTGTAGATAAGAGCCAGAATTGATCTTAATCTATTTGGAATTATAAAATCAATGATTTGGATCAGACTGGGTAGCCAGTTTGTGCAAACAACCAGGCAAATCAAAGGGCTTTTTCTCCCCTCTAGAGTTCTCCCCCTAAATGGGCCAAACGAGCCTTTGCTTTAGAATGGCTAGACAAGTGTTTCTCAATCTGTGGGTGGGGATGTGCCAGTGGCCTTGTGTTCCCTTTCTAGCTCCAGGGTAAATCTTACAATGGATTTCATCAGTGTTGTACACTGGCACCTCTTTGAGGCTTCACTTCCCTGATGAAGTTATGCTTTCTCCCTTTGGAAATCTATCAGTCTGCTATGGAAAGAAAAGAATCACTGGAAAGCATGGATAGAAAACAGTCAAGGGGATGGGTATTTTTGGCTTGTTACATGATCTAGGACTTGACATTTCTGCTTTCTGCACCTCTGTTAGGTAACTGTAATAAACATCTGGTGGCTATACGCCTGGCAGAAGGGTCTTGAAGATTAATGAAAACTTAAAATTTATTGGAAGAAACATAGTGTAGTGTTAGTCTCAAGTTACATTTATGGATGACTTGTTCCTATGCAATAGAAAATATCACTTCCAGCTGATTCTAAGAAACCTGTTTAAGATTACCTGCTTTCTTTCAGAGGAATGAGTTACTCTGTGTCATGTCCTGCATTTTGGCCCATACAGACAGTTTCTAATAAAATCCTATAGGAAGAATTAAGCCTTGTCTAAAAACAAATTGCAAAATCAAAGGTTCTGTATATGGCTGCTTTTCTTTCACAGTCACACAAATAATCAATAAAGCCTATGAAACGGCTTAGCACAATGGACTTTTCAATGAGGTGAATCACCGAGGTCTGTGGAGATTGATTCTCAGCACTCATAACATTTACTTACATGGAATGGGAGACAAGTGTATGTGGGAAAAACATGGCAACATCCCCTCACCTGTCTTTCTAGGTCTATTTCAAAATCTTCTATCCAAAAACTTTGGAAGATTCTTGTAGAAATGACTCTCTCTCCAGCTGTCTTCCTTCCATCTACACTCTTTGCTGTGGCCAGTGGATTATTAAATATCCACCATAGGAAAGAAAAAAGACAAAGTGCAAAGGCCTCTGGAGTCTTAGCCACCGATAATTGTACTGACTGGTATGGTCCTCTGGGGTGATTCTCAGGGAGAGTAAAAATAAAAGCAAATGCTTGAGAATAAAATTATTCCTTCCCATTTAAAAATATGCTTTTGGGAGGAGGTTGGCGATGATCATAAAAAGCAAATAAATGATGATAAGATGTCACAACTCCAAAAATGATTAAGAATCACTGCTCTGAGAACTTATATTCTAAAGAAAGCATCCCACATCTGTACAAGTGTCTCTTATACATATGCTAATCAGTTCGACTGATAATTTTAGCCTTTGGTTTGTTTTCTTCCTGTCACTATTTTATGTTCTTATTTGCTAGACTTCATATGCACATCCGGGGTGGGGGGAAACACGATTGCTTATCATTCAAGTTTGGGGGAGTATGGCAGAAATATGTAATAGTCCTTTACACTAGATATTTTCCTTTATAAGGAAGAATTGGATGAGCACTTTTGAATAATAAGAAGGGTTTAGGGTGAATGGAAGAAATCAGGGAGTAAGTATAGTATGGATTTATGTCTCCAGTCATATTAAAACATTTAAATATTTCTGGTCATAATGACCTACTGATTCCTTCATCTCTTCCCTAAATGGATTGTATTAAAATGAAATACTTGAAGTGTGGCACTTGCAGCAGATTCATGAACCATTTATTCTTGCTCTCTCTTTGCACCTGGAGATAGAGAAATGCTTCTTTTCAACTATGACCTCTAACAAGTCTTCTTAGGCCATGTGAAAAGCAGCTCTAAGAGGCTCATAAAGACTTTGCACTGAAAATGGAGACACCCCAACCAAATCCTTTTGAGAATAAAACCCTCACAATGGCATTCAGGCACAGGAACCCACATGCAGAGTCCTGCCCTTTGTGCAACACAGCCTGAGCAGTTCTGTCTGCCAGATCTCTTCTTGCTAGGCCTTGTCTCCCCAGGAAAGCCAAGCCCACCCTCCTGAGTTTCTCATTCTTTGCTTTATTGCCTCCCTTAGGCTCCCAGGATGATATTTCATTCATCTTTCTGATTTGGTCTCCATCTTTCTAATTTGTTCCCAGCTCACTTTATTATTTTATACCTTCCCCCACCTTCTTCCTCCCACTCTCCCCCATGTCCCCACCGCATCTCCTGGCCCTTACTCCCACTGGCAGAAACCAGCTGAAAGTCAGAGGGCGAGGGTGCCCATTGATGCAGTCCATTTGGGTTAGTCTCTCCCAGGTCACTGAGCAGGCTGGAAAAGGGTGGACAGTGGACCTGGAAAGGTAAGCAGAGGATACCTGGCATATTGGACAAAATGCCTGGCACACAGAAACTATTATTTTTTGGACTCTTTGTCTACTTTTGTTTACATGTGCAGAATTCTAAGCACATTTATTTTTCTATTTTTTTTTAGTTAATGTTTCTCAAAAGACCAGAGTGCTCCGAGTATATAATGCATGTTGATTATTATCTTAAGACATTCCGATATCTAGGCCTTGACTCTACTCTAAAAAGGGAAGTTTTATGTTTCCCCATCCATACTCAATGACTTCCCTTCCTGAGGGTCAGTGGCACAACATCTCTCTGAAGTAGCTGTCTCAGTGAAAAATCACTTCAGGGCAGGTTGCTGTTGCTGTATAAGACCCTCCTAGGGTTTGGTAAAGTGGAATTTACTTGGAAGAAGAGAGCATTCTCAGTGATCCTGAGAGAGGAGGGTTATCGCTTCTGTGTTGTGTACCTCTCCTGCCTGAGAAATGCTGACTGGAATTTTTTTTTTGATTCTTTTAGTTTCAAGACTTTTCAAATATTATCTCTCTGGATAAATAAGCTTGGCATATTTGACTCCAAACTTCCATAAAAGTCCAACACTGTCTTTTAAAATTTAATTTTTAAAACTCTTATCTTAATGCATATTATTTTGTTTTAATTTTAGTCTAAAATTTATGAAAGTATCATTGAGTCAGAATTCTTCATGTAGTGGTTTGTTTAATAGAGTCCACTAAATATGTTTGGTTTGTTCTGCAAGCCAAATGTTGAGACAATTGGGAAATGAGGAAGGCAAATGGCACTACATCCTAAACTAGCCATGTCTCATTTCAGTGACTGCTTTTCAAGGGTTGTGGGTGCATGGGCTGACTGTGAGCTCCTTGCTTTTAGAAAAAAATTGTCTTATGAATTAAACATTTTCTTTCTAATTGGCACATAATAATTATACATGTTTATGGGGTACAGTGTGATGTTTCAATACGGGTATAAATTGTATAATGATCAAATCAGGATTGTTAGCATGTCTGCCACCTCAAACCTTTGTAATTTCTTTGGGGGTGATAACTGTCAGGATCTTTTCTAACTATCTTGAAATATATAATCCATTGTTGTTAGCTATAGCAACCTACCATGTGATAGAACATCAAAACTTATCTCTCCTATATTACTGTAACTTTGTACCCATTGACTGACCTCTCCCCGTCTTTACCCCTGCCTACCCTCCCCAATCTCTGGTAACTACCATTCTATATTCTCTCTACTTCTGTGAGATGAACTTTTAAGGGATTCTGATCTTGTGTTCAGAATAAAGTTGAGTTATCTTAAAAGGAAGAACTTTAGATTTAAGTGTAGGTTACATGGCCATATATGATCAAGTTATGAAAACATGTCCCAGAAAAAAATGGAAGGAAAAATAGAAGAATCTAGGCCGGGAACAGTGGCTCACACCTGTAATCCTAGCACTCTGGGAGGAAGTGGTGGGAGGATGGCTTGAGGTCAGGAGTTCAAGACCAGCCTGAACAAGAGGGAGATCCCATTGCTACTAAGAGTAGAAAAAAAAACTCAGCTGGTCATGTTGGCACTTGCCTGTAGTCCCAGCTACTTGGAAGGTTGATCAGGAGGACTGCTTAAGCCCAGGAGTTTGAGGTTGCTGTGAGCTAGGCTGATGCCATGGCACTGTAGCCCAGGCAAGACTCTGTCTCAAAAAAAAAAAAGAAGAATCTTATGTATTAATATAATAGTTTTGCAGTTTGACTTTGTGTTTTTAGTTTAATAGCTCTGGTTTGGTTTATTGTATGAAAATGTTTTGCTTTATTACAATTTATGTCTTTCTACTTTAGAGATATAGCCCTTTGTGAAATTCTAGCCAGGCACTGTGTTTTTAAAAAGTTTTATATACATCGGTAAGATACTGCTTTATAAAAGATGCCTGAGGTACAAATGCCTTTTATGACTATCCCAAAATCATTAGAATGGAACAGTGTTATAAAGATTGGTAAATTGGCTTGGTATTTGTGATACATGTTAACCATACCACATTTTGTTCATAAATTGTATTTTGGAGGATATAGTTTTGGCTCACTATCTAGCTGACTACATGTCACAATGAATAGCATTGGGTTGGGTTGTTTTAAGATGGCAAAACTGAGCATTGAGCTTGTGATGGTAGGGACATTAAGTGATAAGGCAGGAGAGTTCTTCAAGCTATTTTAGCAGAACAGATAGGGCTTTGAAGGCCTAGGGAAACTCTACCAAGTATTACCTTACAGACTTGGCAAATTCCTAGAAAGCTCTGTGCCTAAGCCTCTACCACTAGCATAGAAACTTACAGCATGAGCTTCGGGTACTAACCTTACTCATGATTCATCTTATTTTCCTTTCGTCCCAGTTTCCACATTTATTTATTAAATTGAAAATAAAGAGAGGATTTATGTGAATGGTGAGTCTTGACTAACAGTAGGATCGCACAAAGCTTCTGGGTTCTGTTTTGCATCAGTCTTCAGAAAATCAGACTTAGAGTCTAATCCTTCATGGAACAGGCAAATGATGTGGCATCAGAAAAAAAGCTAGTAAGTTCACAATGTGGATTTTGTGCTCTGTTTAAATGAAATCCAAATCTTCTGTACTTATTAAAAATAAAGCTTTCTTTCCCTTTGGAATAAAATCCAATCTTAGCTACTTTCTTCTTGGAATCTTAGGAAGCATGGCAAATTCTCAGCCCATTTGTTTCTTAAAGTGGTTTTGAGTACAGGTTTAAGAAAATATGATATTGTCATTAAGTAATTAAAAATTGGATGGTAAAGGACTTTGAAAAAGGATTTTTCTTTAGAGATATATATTTGTGTACGTATCATCGATCCTTAATATTGAACATTATCTGCTTTGTGACATTTAGATGATAGCTGTAGTGACCTGTTTGAAGTCAGGTTTACAACTTAAAGGCATCTAAAGGTCAAAAGATGAAGAGTAGCATAAAATGAACGAATAAGAGGTTTCCTAGGTTTAATTCCATCCAATTCAGTGTAAATCAAATGAATGACGCCAGAGGAATTTTTTTTTTGTTAAATCACAAAATGAAACAAGAAAAAAAAAATGCATCCTCTTGAGGGACGATGCTTCAAACAAGTGAGAGCAGCAGGACATTCAAATCTGGAAGGCCACTCTCAGCAGCAATAGTGAGGCTAAATCACCACCTCTCTTATTTTTGAATAACCTTTCCAGTACCCAGAAGCTTTTGTAAAGCCAGAATGCTGTTTGTTTATTTAAAGAAGCTCATTATATAAGGATTCTGCACATATCCCTTAGCAAATCCCAGACAATCTTGCTTAGAGCCTTACAGAATTTATTTTCCTCTTTAAATCTGCAAACAGACCTAGTGGATCTTTCCTCTTCCTTGGACATCTATTGTCAGTCCAAATTATAATACCACTACTCCAGTTGGTCCCCTAAGCACTGAATTTCAATCAAGTGGCCTTGTTTAAATATCCTGCCAGCATTTAGGAGGGTCTGGCTCTCACTTTTTCTTGTGCCTTATGGTCCATGTGGCTTCTTGGTGTGAATGAGGTAGGTTGACTTTTCTCTGCTTCTCTGGTGGAGCGGGTGGAAATGACCAGAAATCCCCACGTGCCCACTGCTGAGCTCTGGCCCATTAAAATGAAGGAAAACCAGGATGGCCAATGTTTCTTTGGGTATGGCTCATAGTCATGTTACCCTTGTAGCTTATGATGAGGAGCAGGTGCTCAACAAATTTTGGTTGCATATGTAAATGAATGGCACTAAAGCTTTCTCAGAGTGTGACAAGTTCTTTACAGTCTTTATTAATGTTATAATTTTACATCAATTTGTATAATTATTTGGTTGGTGTGTCTAGTTATCAACCTTGGCTATACTTTGGAGTCATTTGGGGACTTTAAAAAAATATTTATGTATGGATCTTATCTCTGGGGGTTTGATTTAGTTGGTCTGGAGTGGGCTGCACATTGGGAATTGTCAAAGTTCCCTGGCAGATTCCAATATGCAACCAAGGTTAAGAATTGTTGCTATAGAGTGTGCACTCCATTAGCTGGAGGACCATATATATCTTCTGCCCATCGTTATATTCCAGCACCTAGTTCAGTGCCTAGCACCTAGTAGGTGCTCAATAAATGATCGTTGAATGAATTAATAAAGCCATTGAAAACATGGCTTCTTCGAACTCTTAAGTAGAGCATGATAAAAAGGGCTTAAAATAATTGGGCTTTTCTTGGCTGAGCACGGTGGCTCACGCCTGTAATCCTAGCACTCTGGGAGGCCAAGGCAGGAGGATTGCTTGAGGTCAAGAGTTAGAGACCAGCCTGAGCAAGAGCAAGACCTTGCCTTTACTGAAAGTAGAAAAAATTAGCTGGATGCGGTGTTGTGTGCCTATAGTCCCAGCCACTGAAGAGGCTGAGGCAGGAGGATCTCTTGAGCCCAGAAGTTGGAGGTTACAGTGAGCTATGCTGGCACCATTGCACTCTAGCCCAGGTGACAGAGTGAGACCCTATCTCAGAAAAAAAAAAAAAAAAAAGAATTGGATTTTTCTGAAGATTGCTTCGTTGTGTTACCTGTGATTAAGCTTAGATCACCATAGCATGGACTTAAAGGACCTTGCCCCTTAAACATCCAGAGATTATCTCAGGGAACACAAGTCTCCCAATGCCTGGAAGTTTTAGAGACAGCTGCTCACACTGGCTTAATTCATGATGGATGGTCTGATGGTTGAGCACATAAAACTCTTGGAAAAAGAAATTTTGAAACTCAACAGCTCTTTTATTTAAACTTCTAATCAGAAGGAAAATTTTAAAGCTTAGAGATTTTATATGAAAAGCTGCTTGACTGTTAATTAGGTGAGCATTAGGAGAAAAAAAAAGAAGAAAAAGAAAGTGGTATCCTCAGTAAATGAGGAGAAAAACGCTTGCACAGTAGTAGATCAGCAGGTAATTGAAAGATGAGAAAAAATGAGCAGGGAAAAATTCAGGACTAGGATTATGTGATTTACCAAGAAATGCAAATTTTTTTTTAAAAGAAAAAGTTGAGGTTTTATTTTTTACAATATCATTTGGAAACGATTGAATTTAGGTGAAATATAGTACATTTGGAAAGATACAGCTTAAGTGGTGAGATTCAGAGATGAAAAGTGAGTTCTGATTCCTTTGCAGTTTCCTGTTTTCCTGGGTGATCTTGGAGTTCTTTGCCCCACTTGGGGGCTCCTGCTCGCTTGCCATCACCTGCAAATGTGAAGTGGGCACCTTGCTCCGGCCTTGTAGCTGTCTCTGGTGAAGAGAGGGCAACAGTGTGGAGAGTTCTGGAGCAAAAAGTCTGCTGCTGGGGGTTACCTGCTGCCTGGGGTTACCTTCCCCATTGATGTGAAAAGAATTTCAACACTAAACAATGCCTGCAGCCTCTCTAGCTTATGAGATAGAGGTCGTCACTCAAAGAGGCCACTCCCAGCCAGCTCTCTCACCCTTTTTTGCCCTCAGAGATGTGGAGGGCAGGGAGATATAAGCAGCAGTGTTTCCATAGTGTTTGACCATGACATAGTCCCATAAATGAGGTGAAAACCCCATTGGAGTCATCTCATCCAGTCGCCCATAGGCCAAGCAATATTGAAACCTTCCACAGAATAAAAAATTGTGTATCTTCTAAAATATTTCCATGGAGAGAGACTTTATACCTTTTTGGCTACTTTGACAATCAGGAATTTTTTAAAAAGCTTATGTCATTCTGGTCGTGTGACATCTTTGCATGAAACTCTTCAGCGGTCTTCTTTCACCCATAAATAAAATCCCCAAATGTTAGCAGGCATGATATTGAATATTTAAAACCATCATGGCATCAAAATGGACACTGGTATAGAACTGGGGAGTACTGGCCCCAGTCCCAGGCAGTACCCTTTAATTGCTGGATTATAAGGAGGTCTGAAAGGTACGTCTAGACTGGAGGATGACAACCCAGGGGCCCATTCCAATTGAAGTGGATGTATTTTCATTTTGTAATAAGACATTGTAACTAGCTGCATATAAGCCCAGCATATTAGTGGACCTAAAAGCTCCTCCATCATCTGGCCCCAGCCTATGTCTCTGGCTTATTTCCTGCTTTTCTCTTCTTATACTCCAATATCCAGCTTTGTTGAACTCATTGCAAGTCCCTGAATATGCTGGACAGTTTCCTATCTTCCTGTCTTTGCACATACTATTCCCTCTGTCTGGAATGCTCTTCCCTTCCTTTAATTTCTGAAAAACTTCCTACTCTTCCTTCAAGACTGTTTATTTGTTCCCCCCACCCCCCTGCCATATGGTTTACCACTTTCTTTCTGGTATACCTTTGTTCTTCATATATGCCTCTATTATAGTACCTATCACATTGCAATGTTAGTTATTTATTTACATGGCTAGCTCTTCATTAGACTGTGAAGTCTTTTCAGGACACAAATTAGAAGTGTTTTCCACATTCCTATCCCCAGCACATAGTAGGTACTTGATAAATGTTTGTCCAATGAACCAATGAAGGAATTCTTTTGTGTAAACAAAGAACAAGTGGGTAGCATTCTCTTGCAGGAATTATTTTGCACAGTTGAGATCTTTTTTTTCCCTTTTCAGTATTATCTCATGCATGTTAAACAACACTAGAGATTTTAATCTTTCTCCAAAGAACTCTTTGTCCTCTTTCTAGTCAACTTTGCTATGCTTTTTGGCTTTTATCTATTTTCTCTCCATTATTTAAAAAATGTAATGGCCAGTACTGACACAGAACACATTTAAGGTGTAAGCTGATGAATAGAACACTAGAAGGCTTATTTTAGAGTCCTTGCAAGTCACACTCCTCCCAGGGCATTTCACAATGATTTTCCTTTTTATCTTGATGACTGTACTTCATTGCTGACTCACACTCAGTTCTTCTCTGACCCCTGCTAAGATTATTTGTGACTTGGTCCTTGGATGTCTCTTCCCATCTCTATTTATCCATGTCTGTTTTTGTCCCCAAATACCCCAGCTCGATCTGTCCTTATTTTTTCCTGCTCTTATAGGGTGTGTATCCTGGTTGTTAAGCCTGCTTTGGCTTTTATTCTTGTCTTTTAGAGTGTCTGAAGTCCTGTCTCATTTGGTCACAGCTTTGTATTTGAGGAGCCCGATAGAAGTAGTCTATTTGTTGGCTGGTTTGACTAGAACAGGGTCTGTCATCATGGCAGCCTCTGCAGGTATTGAGTAGGAAATTAGTTCCAGTAGGAAATGTGCATAGTTATGTCCACAGAATGTGATAAAGTTAGAAAAATGTTGCCTTCCTCTCATTTCACTGGTAAAGCAATTGGGTAACAATAACAACAAAAACAAAAAGTGTTGGTGACCAGGGCGTGTGCAGCACAGTAGAACAGCACAGTGATGGCATGCCACTGCTCAAGCCACCATGCCTGTGTTGGAAATAGCTCTGCCACTTCTTAGCTGTGTGACCTTGTACTAGTCATTTAATTTTTCTAAGTCTAAGTATTTTCATCTGTTTAGAGATGATAAGAATAGTACCTACCACCTGGGGATTTGTACAAATTAGAAGTGTTAACATTTGCTCACATAGCACGTGACACTATTTCTGGCAGGTAGCAAATGCTCAATAAAAGTTAACTGTTGTCACTTAACCCCTTTAAAAGACAAACTTACTATTGATTTCCCAATAAGAATCTTTGTCTGAATGTGATGTTCCTTTCTTCCCCCTTCCCAAGCTCTGTCTTTAATTAGAAATCTTAAGAGATTTAGTCTTCATCTTTTAAACGAAGGTGGTGATGGCCTAGATCAGTCATTTTCCATAGGTGTTCCTCAAAGGCCCTTCCACAGGGGCCAGGGGTGAGGCAGGTGCAGGAGCCAGTCAGTGAGCACAGCCACAGCCCTCCCGTTCCCAGCCTAGTGAGCGAGCTTGCGTTTATCTTTTTCATATTGGACTTTCACCGGAGTGTTTGCTTAAAGAAAGAGTTCCTGAAGCTAAAGGAAGTTAGAAAATACCCTTCCAGCTTGAAAATCAGTGATTTTGAATGTAGAACATAATGATAATTTGATTTCTACCATTATTTTGTGAATGCTGAATTAACGGTTTAGGGGAATTGCATTACGAGTTGCCTCATCCAATGATGTAATAATGAAATAAAATGGATTCTAATCCTATTTAGTCAGCTTCCCTCTGTTGTTCTTAGTCTGCTTTGAGAGGACTGTCAAATTGAATTTGCTGTCCTTCATGTTTGCCAAAGTTTATTATTTCAATTTACAGCAGCAGAGATGTTGTAACCTGGTCTTTTATGTACTCTGTTGTGTTAGCTCTGATATTGTGCCAATCTGCACAAGAGAGTAATTATGGAATGACGGGCCTTCCTTTGCTTTCAGAAAGGCAGAGAGCAGGTCTTTCTGAAAATCTAGAGGGGTGGTATAGTTGGGAGCCTTGAGACAGAATTGGGACTGGGGGATTTATTCTGCTTTTCTTATTCATAAATGCCTTAAAAAAACCCCAACAAAACACTATTTAAATATTTCATAAAGCCACAAATAGGCTAATGCCAAGTAAAGCATGGGCTATATTTTAGAAAAGATGCTTTGAAACGAGAGGGATAAAATCAGGCTCTAAAAACATTTAATTCATTAGCCCTAAAACATGCAGAGCTGGGTTTGTAATGATATCAGGACACTCAGGGAAGGATTCGGAATGAGATCTTAGAAATTCATGTGAAGGTTCCTGTTAATGTCCACAATCTGTTCCTTAGCCACTTTGGTCAGAGTATCTGCTGTCTGTAAGCAGGGAAGGATATTAGGCTCTGCTTTCCCATCTGCAGTCTAACATTTAGCCCCCCTGCCCAAGTGTGATCTGCCCAGTGTGATAAAAAATTAAACAAATAGGGAGAATTACTTCCTTATTAACACTTAAAAAATGATAGTGGCAATATGTGCTTGTTGTAAAAATTCTAACTAGCAAAAATTCAGTAAAAGCCCTGATTTATTATTTCTTATTCCCTGAATCCCATTCCTCAAGGTAATCACTGATGGTATTTGAAAGTGGATCCATTCAGACCCTTTTTTTTTGTATAGACAAACATATCCATATACACACACATACATATAAATATATAAAATATATACATACATATACACACATATATAGTTTTTTAAGAATGGGATTTTTAAAATTTAATTTTATACTTCTGATATCTTCATGTCAGTATATTTAGATTTCCCTTTCCCTTTCCCTCATTTTTTAAGAATGAAAATCACATTTCAAGGGGGACTTTTACACTCCTTCTGACTTTCAACAAAAACCTAGACAACTAGCAGAGGGAGGAGGGTTTCTGCCACCATTTGCGATCAGTGCCTTTTGTGTCTGAACCACTTGACCTTAGAAATCATTCTGTTTTTAAAAGTAGCCTCAGGCATGGTTAGGGAGCAATGCCTCCTTTTTAGCCATGCTCTGGCCCCTGTTGGGAAGAAAATGACTCATTAATCAAGCTGGTTTCCAATCCAGCAAATTAAGCTAACTTTACTTTGGGAATTGAGGGAACCCTTGTGTGACTGTGATCCACAACCATCAGGCCTGGTGGGGCAGAGGGGACCCTCCTTCTACAGGGCTTTTCTCCCCGTTAGCTAACAGAGTTGAGTTAAGTGAGCCATCAATGCAGCGGGACTGGCTGATTTGTTGATACACTGGACTTGTGGGGAAAGTTCTTAAACTAATTCACTTAAGATAAGGGAATGGCTTCTCCTCAAAGGCAAAGCAAGGAAAGATCCTCTACTTCTCAGTAAGCCTGTCCAAATTGTCTGCCAGCCACTCAAGGATGAAATTGAGTCTAACACTACAGCATGTATTACTAAGAGTAGAGTAGCCAGTAAATATTTAAAGGGTATAAGCTAAGCTTCTCCATCATTTACCTGCATTTTGTTTGGATGACAAGAAGTGCCAGCATGCACTGCAAAGTGAGATTAGGTGCTTGAAATGTGGCTGCAGAGATTAAATGCGTATTTCCTGAGGCGCCCTTCATTATGGTGAAATGGTAGAAGCCAGACTTCCTGAAGGGTTTTCTACTCAGCTACATGATTAAGTGTTTGGGGAACTATATAATTGGTAATATACTTTTTTTTTATATTCCTGTGTAAATAATTTCTTTATTTAAACTTCACAATGTATAATATTTAAACACTTGTCAAACAATAACTCACTGGTGGCAGAAAATTATAAACGTCTAACAGTAGGATTAAGGATGTTATGGCTGGAGCTGATTGATCTCTATAGTTTTCTTGAAGAGGAATCTTGCCACAGAGGTATAATTTGTGAAATAGAACCACACAGTCTCAGTAATTTGAGCAGTTATGTGGGAAGCACTGAATCCCTCTCAACTTAGTCTGTTTTTATTTTTTTTAACCAGAGTATAAAGTATGTTTTTAATTCTCTGTGCATATATACACATATCTATTATAGTCAGATTTTTTAAAAGTATAATAAGAAGAATATATGGCTCTACCCTAATCTGTGAGATCTGTCATGGGTTTAAGTATATTGCGCACGTATCAAGACAATGCCAAAGTCATTTGTGTAAATAATAACAGAAAGGAGCGCTATCAATTCATCATGTGTGGGGACATAGAGTGTTGAAGGGATTTACTAGGAAATCAGTATTTGTCATCACGTTTGTCATGGTTTATAAATCCCAGCCTAATTTACAAGGGTTTAAGGCCTTTCACCCACATATAAAAAGTGACCCATTAAAGTTAACGAGCCTTCTTTATCTGGATTCATCTTTTAAATTTACCATGTGATTAAATGTAATGAAAGAGAGATGGGGGCCATTTAAAGTGCAGCTGAGAGTGCTGTGGTGGAGAAGACGGATCCAGGGTATGCAAAGGATCCTGAGAGCAGGAGCAACTGGATTTGCAAGTGACAGAGATGAAAACACTAAAGGAAGCTGACACTTAAAACAGTATGTCACTAATAAGTTTGATGGAACGTTGGTAGGCAAACACTTAAGATTAGCAATAGGTGCAGAGGGATTTGAGTAAAATGGAAAAGACCCTGAAGTTAGGATATATCACAGCAAAACAAATACGTGGTTTATAACTGCATTTGAGGAAGAAGAGAAAATATTGATTAAAAACTTAATTGAACTCAAGCCTGAGATCCTGGTTCCATACTTACCATCAAACTCTGTTGGTTTGAGACAGTCATTAAGAAAGACACATCACCAGACAGATAAATGACCCAGTTGTAGACCACTGGACAACTGAACAAGGAGACATTTGGCTAGACACTTGGAATTTGGGCCATGCAGATGAATTATCGTATAATTTATTTATATGTACAGAACAGGTACCCAAATCTCTATAATGAATATTTTTGGATGAGCCAAAAGGAAAATAAACCAAAAAAGGGACTGTAAACTTCATGAAGGCAGGTGACCATGTCTGTCCTATGAAGGAAGTGTCTCCAGTACCTAGCCATGTGAGCACTGACCAAGAAACCTTAACACTCTGCTCAGTTTGACTAATCTCTAGATAAGCTTCTTCCCAACTACAAGCTCCTGATCTCTCTTAGAACCATTACTTCAGAAAACTTTTAATTATAAATTCTTCCTCTGCCCCTTTGAGATATAAATCTTCTACAACACAGTGTTGTCAAAACTGCAAGGGGGTTTCAGTCTAGGTCTAGTTACTCATTGCACAAGGATCCAATTATCGAGACAATGAGGATTGGCAAGGAAGAAAGGAATTTTTTAATACGACAAACCTCTTGTTGGGAGAATGGGAGAAACTGCCTTAAATCCAACTCTCTAATGGAGATCATGGGCTTTTGGAGGAGCGGCCATGTGCCTTGGGGCAGGTCGTGGGGGTATGGTGAGTCCAGGCATCAGGAAGTCTGCCCTGGGGACTTCAGAATCTCAACTCCTTTGCCTTGCACAAAATCCATCATTTCTGGGAAACAACCCACAAGGTCAAGTAATTAATTAAGGGATAAGATTATATGGAGGTCATTGAAATTTGTTCAATGGAGGGTCAGTCACAAACGGAATGTCTTTCTCAAGGACCTTGGAGCCATCCTTTTGAAATACAATCATGAAAAACAATAGGGCCTTGTTCTTCCAGTTTTTGTGAGAGGGTAGGAGCCTAACTTAGAGAAGTGGCAATTATCAAACACAGATGACCTAATCACATTGATCACTTCTCTCCTCACATACTCTAGTACTTTTCCATTAACTCACTTCAGCATTCAAAAATCCACTCCCCCAAACACTTTTTATTTTAGCAGAGTTGAGTTCAATCTCTCTCCCCTATTGCAACAGTCTTGATTAAATTGTTCCTTACCTGTTTAGCTGGACCTGGAAAAATTTTTCTTTTATAGTACCCAGTCAATATTTGTTGAATTGAATTTGAAGAACTTCAATTTTTTATTCTCATATGTAGCATCAGCTTAGAAAAAAGTAAGTCTTCACGAAGCTACCAATGCTGGAAGAGACGTTACAAAACAAAGCAAAGTGATCTAATAGATGGCTCAAGGTGTTCATACTAGAAAGACCATCAAATATAGTTTGAAAAAATGGGGTAATATTCATTTAAATTTATTTTTAAAAAGCTAGGTTATCTTATTTGGAATAATTTAAAGTGAATTAAATTATATAAAGGTGCCCAGCAAATTGCAACTGCTCAGGAATGTTTATTAAATAGCAAAGAGTAAAGTCTTTGCTAAGTGGTGCTTATTTACCATATAATCATCCTGATGAAACAATTCCCATGAGTCCAATGGACTGGAATTTGGGGACTGGTTTACATTTCATCATTTATTGATCAAGAAACAGAAGCCAAAGTGAGTGCTATGACTATTTGGTGAAAGAGCAAAAACTAGAAACTAGATTGCTGTATGTCCAGTCTTGTGTTCTTTTACTTTCTCCTAGAAATTTGAGGTCAACCTTGGCGTTATATTTTAACTGGAAGGAGAAATTTAGCTGGCAAGTCTGACACAAAAGACAATGAATAGAATTGTGTAGGTGGAAACAGAGAAGACTCTTGCACATCCATTGTTCCTCTTGGTAAATTGCAGCCACATAAAATTTTACAGTTGACATAGCTCTTTCACTTGCATCATGTGGTCTGATCCTTCAAACAAGCTCGATGAGGCAAGAAACAGTTTTATTAAATGATTTATCAAAGGTCACTTGGCTGGTAAGTGGCAGAGCAGAAATCAAAATAATATCTTTAGTTCATCCAGTTAAAAAAAAAAAATCTGGGTGCCTATTTGGGGTAGGTGCTACCTTGGTTGGAGACAGAGTGTGGACAAAGAGGGGAACAGACAGCAAACAAACATATGTTTATAACAATTGTGATAAGGGACTGTGATACATGCAGTATGAGAAAAGTATGAATTGCAATGAGAATTTATGATGGGATCATAACCTTGCCTGGGGATGGGATTAGGATCAGGGAAGGCTGGGCCAAAGATATGACATTTATGCTCCCAGACCATGTTCTGGTTTCTAGTTTAAGGATTCAACACCAATGAACTGTACACTCTGGTTAGAAAACTTGTACTTGCAATATATGGAGAAATGAGAAATAATGAGAGGATAGTGTGTTTTTCATCAAGCTAAGTATATTTAAAGGTCATCTTACTTGTTGAGATTATCTTTCTTTTTCATGAGTTTGAAGCACCCTTTCTTTTACACTATAACTATTATGGTAAATAATTTTTTTTTAGTGAATTATTTGGGGCTCTAAAAAAATTTTTTTTAAATCCTACATTAATCTCCCCAATTTCATTTAAGATATTTTAGTCAGCGAAATTCCGAAGTCTGTAATTTCTATCCTGGCGTAACCCCTTCCCCTTCTCTTTCCTTTTATTTTATGAGTGGAGGAAAGACCTTTTTACTAACCTACTAAGTCAAAATAATGAGATAGTAGCTTTGCACACATGTGGGAGATAGGATTAAAAATAATAATGAGACAGACAAACTCAGAGGCATAATGTGACTTCAGAAAATGAGAATAAACAGAGAACTTCAACATGTTATTTTGTACACTGGGGAGGAAATTTCCTAGCCAGCTATCAAGTCAACCTTCACGGAGATGAGGGTGAGAGAGACCAGGGAAGAGAGCGAGTTGAAATTGAAGGCTGCTCTGACAGAAGGCAAAGGCTGGCTGGGGTGAGAAGAGAGAGAGGTTTTTCGATTCCTGTTGCTCTTTCTGTAGAGAATTTCTTTCTCTGTCTCTATGCCTGGCCTTGCTCGTATCTATCAGCAGATTCTGTTTATGCCTTAGCTTTGTCGAAGGCAGCAACGCTGGCTGAATGCCCTCCCTCATTGGAATGTGTCACTGTGCAGAGGGTAAAAGCAATCGATGGCCCTTCCTGGCCCCCACTCCTCCTCCTGCCCTTATAAATACTTTTATTTGCATTCTGTCACTGTGGCTGTGGCTTATCCTTTTGCATTCGCCCTTTCTAGTTGAAAGTCATTAATCTGCAAATGCAACTAATTAGCCCTTCACTGTTCCAGGAGCAGAAAACCTTGCTCACTCATCGTCCGAGTTTATTGGATGCCAGAAAGTGTACACTTAAAGATCAATGGATCTTGCCAATAGAAAGTGCTCTGTATAATTATACAATTGGCCCTAGTAAGCTATAAAATGTGAATTGCAAGAGGTCCTCAAACCTGCCCCAGAAGGGTGCAGTTACTTAAACCACAGGCCTACATTTCTTATTGTCTCAAGTAAAATGTGCCCATTTTGTGAGGTGAGCCATCTCAATCCATCTTCTTGAAGAGTGAGGCACAGAAAATTAGGTAAAATTGGGTGCATTTCAGCCCTGACATTTTTCTTTTTGGAGAAAGGTTGAACTCTGGACCTCAGGGTTGGTGTATGATTGGAAAGGCCAAATTGCTTTATCTTATTTTTTTCAACAGGAAGAAAAAAAAAATCTCATGATCCCAAATAAAATAAGAACTAAAATGCTTATGTCTAGCTTCCCTATCCCCCAGTTTTTCAAAGGAAAAAAATACACAATTGACAACATGCCTCCAGGAAAAAAATTCCTGATTTTCTTAAAGGAAAATAATTTTTCTACAAAGGCAAATGTGTTAAACCAAGTCAGAGGCAGGGTGCCACTGGGAAGCTGACTTGGATAAGCAGTTTAAGCTCACAGAAAAGCACCCTCATAGTCACGAACATAATATCTAGTTGTGCTGTGGTGGTGTGTATTTGTGTGTTACTGCTAGTGTGTGGGTGGATACAAAAGGGCTTTTTCACCAAAGGGAAACTGAAAATTGAAAAGCTCCATGAAGAAAGATGTGGAACGTATCACACCTGCCTGCATGACAAAAAGTCCAGAGTGAGAAAAACAAAAAAGGTCTACAATTACCTATCCCTGATAACCTTGGGGAGAGTGATTCAGGCAATTTGGGTAGTTGAATCCTGCTGAGGAGAGAGGAGGTTTTAAAGAGGATTGTTGCCATCACTAGCCACAAGCCTCCACTGCTCCTGGTTCATATCATCAGTAGAAACTCTGAGGACAGGACCATATGATACATGTGCAGCTCTGTCTATAAGCTGTTGTGAGCTGGGTTCTTTTTGGCCCTGTGCTGAGAAAGAGGATTCAAAATGTTGATGCAGCACTAGAGAGCTTCCTGTCTTTATCTTTCTTTGCCTGGTGGTTAAATTGTTCTTTGCATAAATGGGAATGGGCATTGAAATAAACAAGCAGAATTGTTTTCTTCTCTTTCTCAGAATATTAACAATATTTCAAGAATAGCTAACAAAGTTGGTTTTCCTCGAATAACATCTCTTTGAAAAAAATTATTTTTGCCATTTTTTTCCTCTATTTGTTTGCTCATTCTCACCTATACTTTTAAATTCAGAGATATAAAGATAGTGGTAATAGACTTTAATTTATTTAGATCCCACCCACATCTACTTAGTATTTATCTAACCTTACTAACTCTTTTTCAGAGAGACATTATCATAACCAGATGATAGAAAATAAGCTTCCTTTGTTCTTGAAATCATAGTCTAATGTGGTGGCTTTTAACATGGTTATGGGCCACAGCCCTTTGAGAATGACTATCACAATAAAATCTTCCTCTCCCCAGAAAAAAGCACCTACCAATATATTCATGTGTCTTCATTTTGGTTTTGGTTTTAGAGAATTCACACTCTATATTAACTATTGCTTTCTGGAGTCCCTAGTTCCAGGTTAAAAACCTGTGGTCAAAGGCAATGCCTATGAAACAGTAAAGAAATTAAAGCAGATAGTAGAATCTATGAGCACATTTTGTTGCATAATAATACTAGTCTGCTGGTTTATGGTAATGACTAAGATTCAGTCTTTGGAGTTATACAGACCTGAGTCTAAATACAAGTCTTCTACTTACTAGCTGTGCGAGAAATTAGGTCATCTTTCCAAGCCCCAGATGTTTCCTTTGTAAAAAGAGGGCAATAACATCCACCTGCGTGGGTTGCTGTGTTATGCACAGGGCTTGGGTTATAGTTGCCCAAAATATTAGTGATTGCCATGATTGTTACTAATGGGGACAGTTATTCAGAATTGATTAAGGCAGGGCATCCTTCCTTTGTTAGACATCACTGCCAGCCTTAAAGAAACAGACTCTGTTGGATATTCCTGAATGCTCAACCCCTTCTTTTCAAAGCTTTTTCTATATAACTACCAATATTCATCCTACTTGAGGAGAACATTCAGTTTAAACTTTTAAAAGCAAAGAGGTCCCTGTTTCTAACAATGGTTTATTTCATGTTGGTTTGAGGTGACTGTGGACTATGGAACTCAAAGGAGGAAATGCTGAGTTATGTTGCGGTCATTGTTTATCTAGAACATTCCTCAACAGGGGCCTGATGCTTACTCTTCCGCTTTCTTTTTATACATCTTAATTTTTATCATGAACTCTTTGGTTTTTCTTCTCCTGGCCTTTCTCTTTACTATCAGTGTCAATTCTCTGTTTAGGTTTAGTCAATTCTGCTCAATAAATACTAATTGAGCATCTTCTATCTCCCAGCCACTGAGCCAGATATTGGGGATATGAAAATGAATAAAATATAGTCCTCATGCTGGGAAATCCTTAAGACCTCATAGTCTATTAGGTATAATATCATCATTATCATCATCATCGCTACTCTTTATTGAGTATTTACTCTGTGTCAAACATTGTGCTAACTGTGTCACATACATTATTTCACTTCACTGTAGGATCTTTTTTCTAGAATTATCCCAACTTTTGCTTCATTTACCCCAGTACTGAAAGCTTCCCTTTGCTCTCTTTAGCCCCACTGAGCACTGCTCAGTTCTCCTCATGGCGTCCATTCTCAGTATCTGCAAGACGACTTCTTTGCCAACCACTAAGTCCTTAGAGCCTTAGAGTCCTCCAAAGCCTGGGTATGGCTGTGCTTTCCACCACTTCTACTCTTTGAAACTAAAAAATAATATGGCTTGTGTTTCAACAAGTCAATGGCTGGCCAGTTTTCAGGCTTGAATAACTCAGACTTGTTCCAGGTTAGATGTAGGAGATGCAAATATGGCCCATATAAGTAGAAGCCCTGAGGTCTTCTGATTCCTTCCAAGAGGCAGGGATTAATCCAAAACCTGGAATTCCAGCCAGAATGGTGATGAAGCGATGTAGTTTGAGTTCACTAACTTTTAAAAATATAACATGATCATCTGAAGTGGCATTAGAAAGCAATGACCAAATATTTTGCAATGTAAAAAGAACTATTAAAAGGAATTTTATTGACTTTAATAGGCTGTTTATAATAGGCTGTGTCTATACAATTCTGGGATCTCTCCATACAATGCGAAGAGGTTAGTCATTTGTTGACATGTTAGATCTACATGATACCTAACATCTTGATGTTTGGAACAAACAACCAGTTTGCAGTGGCCCCCAGCCTTTTTGGGGGACTGATTCATAGAAGACAATTTTTCCATGGGGAGGGCAGATATGGGGGTTGAGGTGGAGCTCAGGCAGTGATGCCAGTGATGGGGAGTGGCTGTAAATACAGATGAAGCTTCACTTGCTTGTTGCCCCGCCACTCATCTCTGGTTGTGCAGCCTGGTTCCTAACAGGCCACAGCCCAGGGGTAGGAGACTGTAGGCACAGAGCATATTGGGGTTACCAGATTTTCTGTGGGAAGGGGTTACTTTTTGTTTACTAAAAGACTTACAGCTATCAGTCAGATGGAAGCAAGTACCAGTGCTGGCATTCAGTTGCAGATTCCATTGTGGAGAGGACAGGTGTGCTCTAGTGGGGAGAAAAGGGGGTCAGTAGGGGCTGTTGCCTAAAGTCGCCCTTGCAGATATGTTGGAGCTTCTGGTGTTCTGCGATCCTTGTACACAGTGTCCAATGCTGAATCAGAGACATTTGGTGATTATACTAAGAACACAATGCATGTCTAAGATAAAAATCTTTGAAATAACAATAATTGGGACTATATTTAGAATGCCTAATATGTGCCATGCAAATTACTAGGGATTTTGCATACACAGCCAGCGTCCTTATTGCCACACTACAGAGTTGACAGTTATTCACATTTAACAGATGAGTACAGTGAGGGCTGAAGGTTAAGTGATGAGGTCAAAAGCATATTGCTTACAGGAGGCAGACTTTGGATTTTGTCATGGAACATTTTTATTTTTAAGATTACATCTTTTTGGAAAGATACACGATTCCCATCATTTTCTTAACTATTTAAATCTAACTTTTTGTTTTCAGGACAGTTCTACTTTTTTGTGTTGCTTTCATCCTGCTCAGGGTATGGTTGGAAAATGTTTCTAGATGAAAACACAGTCATTTCTATTTGCAGAAATGGTCCTGATTAAAAATTCTTGAATGTCACTGAGTTGCAATAGACAATTGAAAAAATGTCATCCCTCTTGCCCTGTCTTTAAGTGTAATGATTAATGTACCATTGCAGGATGATCTATGTGCCCATAGATTACTGCCTGAATCACTGTGTCTATTTTATGACTTATTGTTTGCCTGAGATCACTGAACATTTTATTTAGAGATAAGTGAGGGATTAAAGCACTTCCCTTTCTTCTTGGTCAGAATTTAAAAAAAGGAAAAAGAAAGAAAGAAAACAGAAAAACTTGGTAGAAAAAAGACTGCACTGATGCTCAGCTGAAATTAAGCAACTAGAATCAAATCAATCATTTGTTGGTGAGGTGTGTGAAAAGTTTAACAAATGCTTAATGGTAACAAAACCTAAGAAATTGTGCTGTGATAGATAATTGACGTTATTGAATATCAATATTGTTCTATGCATCATAAGACCATGAATATGGGCATCTTATTAACTTGTGTAATTTTAAACACTTTTGAAAAAAACAATGGGAGAAGAAGCAGATGAAATCCAGGTATCCAAATTAGTGGAATTTAAAAAGTATATGCATTACTGACCCAGCTTCATTTTGCAGTATTCTTGGTTCATGTCTTTCTGCAGTTGTTTTTTTCCACTGTGGCAGAAGAAGGGAAAAGCAAGCTGGTCTTTTAAATTTATTGCATTACATTAGTTGCACTATAAGATTCTTTGAAGATGATTGTCTTGTGGATTCTAGTTCCAGATCAGTGGACATTTGGCTAGAAGGATTTATATTGTGTGCTCAGAGAATTGGGCCTTAAATCAGTGTTACTGTAGGCTGCAGAGGTTTGGTTTTTACAACTACAATAACTAACTCACTGGGGAAGTATATGTGTGACCCTTTCCTGATATTCCAAGGGAAGTGTGTGTTTGATCATCATTGCTTTAAATTCTAAAAAGCAATACAACAGAAACATTAGCTGTCCTATGGCCATAAGTTTGTTTCACTTGGTAAAAGAGATTCTGTATAGAGGGGAAATAGTTGCATTAGTTCGTAATTTGTGAGAGAATTGAACTTTTGATTCCACAGAGAAGAACACTTAGATTGAATTATATCAGGTTCAGAGGACATTTTAAGCAGAAGGCTGCCTAAGTCCCTTTTAACATTTCTTCTTTTCTTTTTCTTAAAAGGGCTTTTTCTAAAAGTAATAGTAGAAGTATTTTCTAGGAAAGACAGGAGAGTATAGATTTATGTTCATCCATTTTTATATTTGTGTATCCAACTATAAATTCTTCAAACAGCTGAGCATGCATGGAAGCCAGGCTCTGCCTTTTAGGGAGCTCCTCTTTTGGTTTAGAAGTCTGATCAAGAATGACTCTGTACCATTCAGTGTGATGAGGGCTGAGAGGGAGAGAGACAAGTACAAAGTGCTGTGGGCACATAGAAGAGGGAGTAATGACCCACCTGGAAGAAGAGTACATTCTTAAAATGGGAAGAAAAGATGCTAGGATTTGGTTTCTGAGCTCCTGAAATTTAGTCAATGTTAGTAGATTTACATGTTTATATACCTGGCAGGGAGATGTAGTATAAATGAGATGTGGGAATTCATAGGAAATTCACTGAAAGATACCCTAGGGATCATCTGGTCCTGTCTCCTCAATGCAAGAGTCCTGTCAATAGTCATTTTACCAGTAGTCTGACTTGCATTCCTTCACTTCCTTACAAGTCAGCCTGTTTCTCTATGGAATTAAAAATCTACTGATTTTATTTATCTAATTTTAGCCTATGGGTTCTATTAGAGGTATCTGGTGCAAAGCAGAGCAAATGCAGTCTCTAACACGGAAGCTTTTTAAATGTTCATATTAAGTTTATGGTCAACTAAAACCCCTTGGCATTTTTTAAAATTCATATAAAACATTGTAAATCTCTTTTGTATTCCATTTGTGCAATTGATTGCTTTAAGTCTAAAAGTAGGACTTCACATTTTATTCCTTTAAAGTTACTTGACTTTGCTTTAATATTTCAGTTTAAAGATAATTTTACACCTGCATTCTGATATCTTTCATATTCACTATTCTGTTCCAGTATAAAGTATAAACTTGATTAATATGCTATCTGTATCTTTATCTGGGTCGTTGATGAAGATGTTAAAGAGAGCAGGTGGGAGGACAGAGATCTAGGAGTTCTCACAAATCACCTCCTTTGGAAATGTTTATTTAACTAGACATGAGTCAACTTAACCACCCAAGCTCATTGTCTCATTATCCAAAGGATGTTATAGATAGGGTAACCAATTAGACTATTTTGCTCAGGAGAGTTTCGGCTTACCTGGTTAAATTCTGGTATATGCCTGCTACTTAGGCATAATTAAATGGAACATCTTTTGATTCAAAAGTATTCTGCTTTGGTGAGGAATATTTGGGTTACCTTAATTGCTTGAGACCACCCCAAATGACTTAGAAGGAACTCTAGAAACATGATATTCATGGGGCTATCCTGACCCTCCAATTTACTAGTCCTACAAGATTTGTTTCCCAAATTTGTTCTTAATGTGTCCATTGTTCTTAGTATTCATACATTTTACTAAGTGTTTGCAAATCACCAAAAGCTTTTTTTTTTTCCCATTAGGAATTAAATTTCAATTTACCAGTCTGTAATTACAGTTTTTATTTATTGTGTACTTGCTATGTGCTAGGCATTCATCCAAGTGTTTTACAAGTTTTACCTCATTTAACTCTCATCATAACCCTATAAGGTAGGAATTAGTACCCACAATTTACAAGTAAAAAAAGTGAGCCATCTTAGGTTAAAAAAACTTTCCCAAGGACTCAGAGCTAATAAAGGGTAGAGAAAGAATTCAAAACCAGGCAATTGGACTCCAGAGTCCTTGCTTTGTCTCACTAATGTCCAGAATTTAGTTTTTTCCCCATTTGAAATGTGATACCAAACAAAAAAAAAAATGAAAGAAGCTAGACATGAATTTAAAAATACCCCTCGTCCTAGAAAATCATTTAAAGCTAGGCAATAAAGCTAAGATAATATAAATTTTCCAGGACACTAGTAGGAATTGATGGAATTACACAATTTAAAGGACAAAGCTGAGGGACACCCCACAAAGCTTCTGACAAATGGGCCATAAAAGTGCTCACAGACCACGGTGGCTCAGAAACATTCCTCCAGCCCTTGAACTTTCCTGGCTCCTAGATTGGCTTACAGCATTTGTCATCACTTTTCTTTGGCCCAGGGAGGGAGAAAAAGACCACAGTGAGCCTAAAAGCCCACTCTAGGTCATTTCTCTTAGAAAAGTGATCAATTTCATATCGTTAGAGTGCATGTCTATGTCCATGCATGCAATAGCAAAATGTTTAAAATAAAACAAAAAAATGGTTTCTGAACCATTTTGTTATTTTTGTATTGCTATTTTTACAATGCCTGGCACATAGTAATGTTTAATAAATGCTTGTTAAATGAACACATTCCCATAAAAATTCTCTCTAATTTAGGAGTGAGGAAGGAGGAAAAGATGAGGTATATCTTTATCACAAAGGCCCTTTGTCTTGTTTGCTTTTCTTTTGGTTCAAAATGCTCAGCTTTGCAGTTTCTTATACCTGGAGTTTTCAAGAATGTCACTTACCATGGAAGGGATATACCTTCCTCACCCTGTCCAAGCACGTTCTTCATTCCAAGACACATAACTTATTTATTATGTTATGCTAATGGAGATACAGCCGGTGGGTTAGAATGTACCATGCTCTGTAAAAGGCAGAAAGAAAAGGACCCCATAAATACAAAGAATCTGGACCAGAGAACATTTTATTACAAGACTTGCTCCTTTCTTAAAGACAGTAAACATGATGAATTTCTCTTTGCAACTGAATTTATGAAGATAGATGATCCTCTCTGTGGTTGTTTTAACTGGGTTTGCCTTGCAGTCTGAAGCAGAGTTGCAAACCCACACAAATACATTTATTGCCATCCCTAATGACAGGATACGACGTCTTATGTATGACTGAGTGGGGCTTAAAAAAGTGACATTATGTTTTACCATAGGGATAGAAAAGGATTCATTCGATTTACATGTTTCAATGGGAAAGGCCCTCGTATTTCCTGTAAGGGAAGCCTTGGACTGCCTTAAATCCTCCTTTTCCAGCAACTTTTTGTAGTACTCTTTTCAGAGTCAGACTGAAAAATAATCTTTTGCTGACACTTTTTCAAATGCCTACCCAGAAATTGGTGGTAGAGCTTTGTACTTGATTCTCATACATTCAGTTCACATGTTGGCTTTCTGCTGAGCCGACACAGAAGGGAGAAGTAAAATCAAGAGGGGAGGGGAAGGGAAATGGAAGGTTTCTGAGCTCAGTGTTTAAGTGTCTTTCTCACTCAAAACGCTGTTCAAGCCCGAGTGCACATGCACAGCCACACAAGGGAACTGGCTCCACTTTGCTAATGATGGCAGCGTGCATCATTGGCTATGCAGATCACAGAAGAAAGCCATTCTGCTTAGCTCTAATTCCATCAGGATCATTTACCTTTTGAAGGATAGAAAAGAATGAATTGAAGATCAAAATCATCAGCCTTATTTGGCTTCATCCAAGATTTATGGCAGCTGCTTTCAAGGGCAACTGAAAAAACCAACTGCGGAATTCACATCTGTACCACTTCTTGTCTTTCAATATTTTATAAATGTTACGAGCAAAGTCAACCTCTGGGGACATTAAAATTAAACAACCTCTATCCCTCCCCTATATTGGAACAAGAGCATATATCAATAATTGCTATATTTAACTACTCTCATCTGTATCATACCTTTTAGAATTAGCTGTCTTAGAAGCCTCCATTTAGTTTACTATTCATTTGCCAAAGGTTATTATAATGTGGGATCTGTGTCTTTGTGATGTCAAAAGCATTAAACTTTGATTTAAATTGTTAATAATACAGTGCCCATTATTGCCAGCTTTAGACTTGAATTCATTTTTTTTAAAAGCAAACATTTAAGAGATATCTACCAACATTTGAAATGAAGATATATTGTCCTTAATTTAAGTGACTTGATGTGCGGCCAAAAAAAAAAATATATCAGAAGGACATTTGCTGTGATCTCTGAGGAAGTAAATAAGGTTGCTTTGGTTTCTTTAGATGCTTTGATTAGTTTTGACAGCAAGAAATATATCTTGCATCCATATGATAAAAGACTACAATATAAGTGAGGGTGATACAGTGGCTCACAAATTATCCTGAGGATCAAGCACAGTGGACAAAAATTGATAAGGCAAATTAGCTTTCTATTTGCAAGATGTTCAAGAGCTCTAAACTTCTCTTTTCATAGTAAAACACTTATTCTTAAAGAAGTCCCAAGTGGAGTAGCTCCTACAGATATTCTTTGTGATGCCTTTTGTTATTTATAACAAATGAATGCCTATCTCAGCTGAGTCTGCCAATGTCTTGGCTCGTAGCTGCTATGCATCTGGTCACAAGAAAGGTAACATATCCAGTGTCAAAGGCAAATGGGCATGAGCTAACTAAATGAAGTCTGACTCATGGGAAAAGCTTAATATTGAATAAATAGCTATTGCTGGAATAAATGGTGGAGCCAGAGAGATCTAAGTTCAAATCCAAGTTCTGCCTTATTAGCTGGGTCACCTTGGGCAAGTTACTTAACATCTCTGATGTTAAGCCCAATATCTTTTCTCCAAAACTGGAAATAATGATAGGTCCCTCATATACCCGCTATGAGAATTAAATGATTTAAGCTATCTATTAAGTGTCTGGAACAGTACTTGGTGCATAGAAAGGGCTGGATATATATTGTTTTTTTTCCCCCAAGCCTCTTACTAGGATTTAATATGATATTCACAAAATGGTCACAAGTATCTATTTCATGTATTTATCTTTGAGAGTGCATTATTTATTTAAGGAACTCAGAGAGAAGGTTAGTAATATAATTCCTCATAAGTATGGTCCTGTACTACTGACACATTTCCTAGATATGTAAAAGGGAGACAGAGAGAGAGAGAGAGAGACAGACAGACAGACAGACAGACAGACAGACAGACCAAGACCCTGTTTGTTGTGTTCCTAAGGGCATGTGACAACTGGGTGCATTGATACCGGGATGAAGGAGTCTTCATTTCCACTCTCCTGGGCTGACTTTTCCCTTCTCCTTGGACTTCAGTCTTCCTTTGGCCTGCTCAGTTCCAGTCACACTGGGTTTCCTAATAGTTCATAGAACACGCCATTCTTCTTTCTCCTCCAAAGTCTTTGTACTTACTGCTTCTTATGCCTGGAACAAGTTTCCTTCTGGTTGTAGCACAACTGATTTCTCATCTTAAATATTAACTCCTCAGAGAGGCTTTTCTAGCTCATTCTAACTAAAGTAGTGCCCTTACTACTGTATTTTTTGGTATCATAGCAACCTTTTAATTTCCTTTCCCCCCTTATCTAAATAAAACTAGTTACTGTTTTTATCATCTGTCTTCCCATATCTGTCTTCTTTCCCGCTCTGGCTACCATGCCTAGCTCCGTACTCAACATGGAGTAAGTGCTGAATAATAATAATGATATTAACAATAACTAGCACTTAAATAGCTCTTCCTATGTGCCAGCTACTGTTCTTTACTTATATAAGCTGTTTAATTCTCCTCAAAATCCTATCCCCATATTAAAAATATAAAAACTGAGACATAGGGTAGTTAAATGAATTGCCCAATATTAAACAACATTATATTATATATTACACATTAGCTGAATATATACATGAACTCTAACCACAAGAACAAACCTCTCGTTTACCTTCATTGAAACTTTCTTGCTCTTGTACCAATCAGATGATGGGGTTTAGGACATGCTACCCCAAAATATGGCACATTAGCATTTGAGAAAACAGCAGAAGCAGGAAGATCTCTTTGACCTTCCCCTTGCCTTTCTCCCCTGAAGCAGGCCATACAAGAATTCTCTGACCTTCTTTAAGTAGGTCATAAGACTTTCATTCCAGAGGCATCCTCCCTGTATCCAGAGAAAAGGAATATCTTTATGTTCGAAGACAGAGACACTAAGAGGAATCTGAACAAACAGGTTGTGCTACCTGGCCCCCCGGTTCATTAGCATCAGATCATATATCCTTTTGTCTTTCAGTCATGTTTCTCCATGACTACCTACTTCTCCAACAAACTTAGTATAAAAACACACAGACTTTCCTGATCCTCTGGGTCTTCATGTCCGAAGCCTCCTGTGTGATGTAAAACTTGTATTAAATAAATCTGTGCGCTTTTGTCTTGTCAATCTGTCAGGTGTTATAGACGTCTCAACCACGAACCTAGCAATGGGTAAGAAGAATCTTTTCTGCTCTGTATAGGAAATTATTTGAATCCACAAATGATCATAATGTTATCTTTATCACCTTGCTGCCGTCCTCTGCCCCCTACTGCCTGCTGCACCCCTGGCTGCATTCCATGTTTTCTCAGCCGGAAGGGAGAGATGAGGATTGAATGATCTCTTACACAGGCCATTTATATAAGAAAATATAGTGGTGCTCTGAAGTTTGTTTTGGGGAATCACTTATAAGACGTTAGTAGGAGCTGTGACGACTTCTGAGAGAAGAAATTGAAACACAAATAATTGGCCCCAACCTGTGCCTAATGAAAGCATGTATCCCTGATGCCTCAGTTATGCAAAACAATCATGGAGTGACATATATCTTTTCCATTTTAGAGAAGTTTATTTACTGCTGAAACAGTTTTCATTTTTTACTATAGCAGGCAGACATTGCTGGGATCTCTGACTGTGTCCTTTTGTTTATACACTGAGTGTCTCAGACATTATTTTCCCTTTACTGAAGACTCAGTGGTCTCCCTGGAACATCAGCCATTGCACTAAGTGACGGGAGGGTGTCTCTTGGGCGTGCTGGAGGTGCTTGGGATGGTGGCCCCCATGTTAAATGCCTTTGGACGGCTGTGCCGGAGAGCCAGCCTGCACTTTTACACTCTGCCTCCTCCTGCTGCTGTCTGCTGTCACCCGGGCAGCTGTCAGGTGCCCTCGCCGCTGTCATCCCCTGCCTTATTTTACTCCTGATTGTCAGAATGATGACTTGAGGGTGGATACACCTCTCCTGAAGAGTCAAGTGTGTGGACTTTATGACAGTCATTTTCCACACAGAATAGATTTTTTTCTTTTCACTTTTAAGTTCTGGATGGTTAGCATGACTAGAAAGTATGGATCCCAGGTAATAAGAAGGGTGTTAACTTTTCCTTTTATTATTATAAATTATAATTGTATATTTTATGATTAAAAAATGTATAACTTAATATGAATAGATTGATGCATTTAACCCACAAGTGTTTATCGTGTGCCCACTGAATGCTAGGCTCTGGGCTAAGCACTGGAGTTAGGATCATGCTGAGCAAAACGAGGTGTGTTTCTGTCCTCAGGCAGCTGCAGACAGGAGAGGGGGACAGACCACCCACTAAGTGCATCAGTGAAAATTGTGACTCTAACAAGGCTACAAAGGAGAAGGTATACTAAGGGGATCAAATCTCATCAAGAAGGTCAGGGAAGGCTTCCCTGAGGAGATGACCTTCAGCTAGGCTATAAAAGGTGAATAGGAAGTAATGAGGCTACAATTCATGAGATGCTCTCCTTTTATGAAGAGGTTTTTTTTTTTGCCTATTACTTCATTTTCATTCTTCCACCAACTCAGTGAGTCCTTTTACCAGATGATGACTCAGATATAAAGAGAGTTTTTGTCATTTGCCTCAGGCCAGTTATACAACTAGCAAGAGGTAGAAAGGGGACCACATGCCCATCTTCCGACACCTAAGAAATGGGGTTGGGGCCGGGCATGGTGGCTCATGCCTGTAATCCTAGCACTCTGGGAGGTTGAGGTGGGCAGATTGCTCAAGGTCAGTAGTTCGAAACCAGCCTGAGCAAAAGCAAGACCCCGTCTCTACTATAAATAGAAAGAAATTAATTGGCCAACTAATATATATAGAAAAAATTAGCTGGGCATGGTGGCACATACCTGTAGTCCCAGCTACTCAGGAGGCTGAGGCAGCAGGATTGCTTGAGCCCAGGAGTTTGAGGTTGCTGTGAGCTAGACTGACGCCACGGCACTCACTCTAGCCTGGGCAACAAAGGGAGACTGTCTCAAAAAAAGAAAAAAAAAAAAAAAAAGAAAAAGAAAAAAAGAGAAATGGGTGTGGCAGGTCTGGCCTCAAATTGTCTTCCTCTAGTTATTATTTAGGCAAATAGTGTTCTTCTAGTTATTATTTGGCTTTCAGCATTCTCAAGTGTAACATGGTGACTATTAAGACTGCTTTCACAGAGCTATTGAGAAGATATGTTGAGATGGCATAATACTTTAGCAAATAATCGTCCTTTTTCTTTAGTTCCTTCCTTTGTGACATTCTCTCTCCACTGTTCCACCCTTTGCATGCTTTGCAGGAGGGATGCATCCTGTGATAAGGGTGAGCCCTCATAAATCACTTGTATATTCTACGTGTATTAATGCATTAGTTCTAAGAGCTCTACATGGATACATATGCTTAATATATCTAATATATCAGGATGGGACATTGCACATTTATTCTTAGGTATCTAAAAACAGCATGTGCCAGATGCAGAAAGTTAACCCTCCTACGTAACTGTTGTATGCTGACTCACTCATAGCACCAGGACAGTACTGATAACTTTTGCTCTAGCTGGCTTGCAGAAGCTCACCATTAAATTAATCCTCAATTATAGCAACTAACTCATCCAGCAATCTGGTACATAGACTTCTCTTTTCTTTAAAATGTATTTTGATAATTAAATTGAATGGTTTTGTATTTTTTATGGCAGGCTACTTTTGGGAAGCACAGGAAGCTTGTGAAAGACAATGCATGGGTTGTAAAGAATCCTGATTTTGAATCCATCCTGCAATGCTGATCAGATGGGTGACCTTGATTATTCGAGTTATTTAATTGATTTGGTCTTCAGTTTCCTTGTCTAAAAAATGTGGTTAGTAACAGCTTCTTTAGAGATTTTGGTTAAATAGAAGAGATAACCACATGAAAGCTTTCTTATCTATAAAATGAGGATAGTAATAGCTTTACTCCTAGTGTGGTTGTAAGGGTTAAATAGGATACTTTTTGTAAAATGCTTAGCATATGGTCTGGTAGATGATAAAAACTGACAATTATTATGTTGGGCCAGAGATTATGCTATGTGCTTGAGTGGCTAGAAAGTAAGCAAGATATGTGTGTGTGTGCATGTGCATGCGCACATGTGTGTACTCATGGGTACGTGTATATGGAGATGTCTGGGATGTATTGGGAGGATAGCATCAGAGCCTTGGTTCAAGCACAGCTCTGTGTTCTAGCCACCATTGATTATCTCTAGGGCAAAGAGTGTTAACCTTGGGCAGTATCCTCCATCTAGGACATCACTGGGTAATGTGAAATACTTTCTAGAAGGAGTTCCTTACCATTCTTGATTAGACTTCAGGATCAAATCTGCAACCATTTTTCTTTCTTCTTTCACCACACCTTCAAATACTCTACATGGTTAGTTTTTCTGTAAAACCAAATAATTGCACGTCACTGTGGAGAGCTGGGACATGTGGATAGGCTTTTGATGCTCGAAGTTGAGCTTTGTAGCTTTGATCACCTGTGATGTTGCTGATGCAGCCAGTGAATGGGGTGGAAACTATGGGAGAAGACGAGCATCTGAAACTTATGATGTCCTTGTAAAGACCATTGCCAACAAGGTGAGGACAGGGCCAGAGCATGGGGACTGCGCATGAGTGGGAGGCAGGCAGGTAGGAGAAGGGTTGAGCATCATATCTGACAAGAACAGGGTTATAGTAAGGACTCTTTTCTGGAACTTTAGGGAACAGTGACCAGATACTGTGCAGAAGGTGGACAATTTTACTGCTTAGGAGATGAAATTAGAAATCTTGCTCAATAAAAGTAAAATATGTTATAGACTTGTGAGGAGAGGGCATCATGGTAACAGTTTTCTATACATGGATAATATTTAAGGACTTCTCCAAGGTCTAGCATCCATGGGAGCCTTCTAGCCAAGAAAATAGTCTTTAATTAATCTGTGTTTTTAATTAGTCTATGTCTTTTCTTTTTCTTTTCTTTTTACACGTGAAATTTTATTTATTTTTATTTATTTATTTTCAGCATATTATGGGGGTACAAATGTTAAGGTTATGTAGATTGCCCTTGCCCCCCTCCCACCTCAAGTCAGAGCTTCAAGCGTGTACATTCCCCAGTTGGTGTGCATTGCACTCATTATGTATGTATATACCCATCCCCTCCCCCCAACTTGCCTGACACCCAATAAATGTTATTCCTATATGTCCACTTTAGGTGTTGATCAGTTAATATCAATTTGCTGGCGAGTACATGTGGTGCTTGTTTTTCCATTCTTGAGATACTTCACTTAGTAGAATGGGTTCCAGCTCTATCCAGGAATATACAAGAGGTGCTATATCACCATTGTTTCTTATAGCTGAGTAGTACTCCATGGTATACATATACCACATTTTATTAATCCACTCATGTATTGATGGGCACTTTGGTTGTTTCCACATCTTTGCAATTAATCTGTGTCTTTTAATTAATAAATGATGACATAAAGAGATGACAGATGAGGAGCAAAAGAATTAAAAGAATTGTAGTTGTTTCTGAGAATTTATTTACTTAAACAAAAATAACTGAACAATGTGTAAGGATTCTGATACATCACAGATTGAGACCAAAATCCATCTGTCTGTCCATCCATCTATTTACTCAATAAATATTTATCATGCCAAATGGGGATATAT
Source organism: Microcebus murinus (assembly GCF_040939455.1). NCBI lineage: Eukaryota > Metazoa > Chordata > Mammalia > Primates > Cheirogaleidae > Microcebus > Microcebus murinus. The sequence goes on along the minus strand of NC_134115.1, from coordinate 51,664,985 downwards.
ATGTATTTTGCTCCAGAAGATAATGCTAGGAACAATGTATGAAAAATGAGGTAGGCAGTTTTCAGTTGGGAGATGGAATGAATAAGTTGTCTTGCGAGAAAGTGGATTCCTCATCCTTCCTTCCTTTATTTAATAATAATTTCTTTATTCCCTTCTATGTGCCAGATATTTTTCTGGCCACTGAAGATTGACAGACTAGTGGGACAGTATTAAACAAAACAAACAAGTTAATTGAGTTTTGGTAAGTGCGAGAAAAGTAAAGTCAGATAAGAAGGTGCAGTGATCCCTGGAGGAGGAAGGAGAACTATTTTAACAAGGTTGATCCTGGAGGCCTCTCTGAGGGGGTGGCATCTGAGTAGTGTCCTGAATGAGGTGTAGGAGTGGACTGTGGAGAAAAGTGTTCAGGCAAAGGGAACAACAGGTATAAAACAGCTTGGCATTTTTGAGGAATAAGGCCAGTGTGGTTGGAAGTCAAATGAGAGGGAAGGCAAGAAGGAAGTCTGAGAGGAGTCCAGGGCAATACATGGGAAGGCCTCATAGGTCACAGGGAGGAGTTTGGATTTCACCCCATGTGTGATGGGAAGAAGTTCTTCTACAGTTCCAAACAGGGGGCTGATAGGATCTAATTTACTGTTTTAAAGGATCATTCTGGCTGTTGTGAGGAGAGTTATATGTAGTGGGAGAAAAGTGTGTCATTTTGGTTCAGTTCTGTTCATTTTCTTATATGTCACCACTATCTAGATCCACTCTAGAAAGCATTACATGCTTTTTGTTATGAGGGTAACCACTCGGGTAACAATGATAATGGTCAGTAGCAAAACAGCATGCTGTGTGCCAGGCATGGTTCTAAGCATTTTGGATTACTTAATTCCCAGAACAGTCCTCTGAGTATTGTCAAAACTGAAAGGGGATTTCAGTCTAGGTCCGGTTGCTCATTGCACAAAGATCTAGTTATTGAGATAACAAGGATTGCCAAAGAAGAAAGGAATTTTTAATATGACAGATGTCTTATAGGGAGAACGGGAGAAGCTGCCTCAAATTCATCTCCCAGACTAAGAGAGACCATGGGCTTTTAAAAGAAGGGTCACATGCCTTGGGGCAGGTCTTGGTCTATCTCACAAGGGGCTACATGCACAGTGGGCAAGTTGCAGAGGATGGTGAATCTTGGCATCCGGAAGCCTTCAGAATCTCAGCTCCTTTGTCTTACAGAAAAGCCACTGTTTCTGGGAAATAACTCAAAATATCAAGTCATTAGTTAAGGGAGAGTATTATAGGGGGTCATTGAAATTTGTTCAGTGGGGGGCCAGTTACATGAGTTTGACACATGATAGTCTCCATTTTACCATGAGGAACCTGAGGCTCAGAGAGGTTGGGAAACCTGTCCAAGAACACAGAGCTAGCCAGAATCAAATCCTGGCAGGCTAGACTAGGGTCAGTCTTCCATACTTCCCTTCCACATGAAAAGGAGCACCACTGGCCAAAATGCCAAACTGCAGGCCGTACCGTGAGATTACTTCAGAAATGTCTTTACCATGCTCAGACTGCTGTCAGGGTCCTGTCCTTTACCTGAGCTTCAGTCTAGCCTTGCTGCTTTATAGGCCAGAATAGAAGCTTCTCCAGCCACCACACCCACTTCCATCCCTCTGGCTCCTCTGCCACTGTGGCACAGTTCCCAGGACTTTTCATGGATCTCAATTTCAAGCTAGTTTCCTCCTGCCCTCAGCACAGGCCAGCTCTGATCCAGGCTGCTTGGAAAGGAGGAGAGGAGGTCTGGCCTGACTTTGTGGTGCTGGCTCACCTGTTCTAGGCCAGAGATGAGGGACAGAAAGGCAGGGGTCCCTTCTTGAGAATTCTTAGATGACAGTGGAAGGGATCCTGGTCCCTGGGGACCCTGGTTCAGGTGGTTCTCTCAAGTTCCAACTGATGCTGGTGGCCTCTGCTGTCATGGTGATCATTGGGAGACTTTCGGGTTCATGCTGGACTCTGCTGTCACTGGAGAGTCCCTCTGTCCTTTTGAGCTACGCTTGTCATACTCCTTTCTCAGGTGTCTGTTTTGTTTCTATTGATAATACATGATGAAAAATGTGATTATAGGTGGCTTAATTTGACAAATCCCTATTTCACTTAAAATTTGCCTAGTTGCAAGACAACAAACAATTATGAAGTTTAGTAGCAGTCTTTATTGAACTGGCTATGCACATGCTTGGCCCAGTGCTACCCAGGGAAGACCCAGGGCTCCTGCCATGTCCCTCCCCAATGTCTGAGCTCCTTCATGTGGAAATGAGGGAACTGCTCTTTTGTACCCTCTGAGGGGACAGAGAATGGGGCTGAGGTGGGGCTGTACCCAATCTTTGAAAACATCTCGTGGTGCTTCCTTTCTGTGATTTTAGGGAGAGAGTAATCACTTACCCTAAGCCCATATGCTTCACGGGTTTGCCTTGCCTTATGCCATGTTCCCTATGGCCCTCTGGCAACAGAGGGTAGGGTGGTGGATTGTGGGTGGTGGTTGACAGCAAGTCTGGGTCTGTTCTGGAGCTTCACAGAATGCCCGGGAGGGATAGTTGGTCCCAACAGCTGAATGCCTTCTTTAGAATGGGAGGTGCTTGCTTTTTTTGGTACTCAGTTTTGGGCCTTGTTTACAACATAACAGAACAGAAAAAAAATCCCCTTTTGACAAGCTGATACAGAAAGAATTTTGTTCACATATGTTTCTTTCCTTTTCCCTTTCTTTTCAACTAGAAAGGCTAAATTATTTGTTTAAAGGTATATGGCAAGATGAGAGCAGATCTAGGGCTAGAACCTAGGTATTAAATTTATTCTGGGATCTTATATATCATTGTTATTGTGTTACTCAATTTTTTACCATAAAATATAAAAACTTCCTTTTTTTCATCTCTGCTATTTATGAGGTGTATTGTGAAGGATAAGACAAAAAAACCAAGTTAGAGACTATCTGTGTTCCTTTGGCTTATACCATGTGCTACCAGCACTAAGAGGCACCAGATGTGACACTTTGGCTGATCTAATCCCTTCTTTTACCCAGGATGCAAAATATTCAAAATCTTCTTAATTTATGTTTGCCATGCTGGTGCTCAGATTGGTAATCAGTGGGTCACTGAGGATACCATTGTGACGTTGCATTCACATGAAAAGCCAGGCCGGGTTCCTGGATGGAGAGATTGGAGCCAAGAAGATAGGGACAGGAGATGACTGTTTTACACATGGACTAGTCCAGGAACAAAGTAAAAAGTGTTCAGTTTCTTCCCTAAATTATAGGCCAGCACCTCTTCCTTCCCGAGTTTCCTCTCTGCCACCCTGTGTGGTTCTGTTGTGACAATCTTTTGTAGTGCTGGCAGCTGACGTGTTACACACATAGGGCCAATCAGAGTAGTTTTCCCTGAGGTGACTATGCTTGAGTGGTCACAGAAGACTGTTTTATGCTTTTTTGAAGTCAAACTGCTAGGGGTAGAGAATGAATATTCCGCTGCTGATCACCATTACCCCTGCCATATAGACAGAGCCTGTCAGCAAAAAATAAAGCCACAGATACCAGGAAATATAGATAAGAGACAGAGAGAAAGACAGATACCCAGTGGCACTGTTTAAGACTCTGGATCCAGCTGTGCCTAAAGCCTATCCCGAATTCAAGCTACGTAAGTCAATCCATTTCCTTCTCTTTTTTACCCCTATTCTCAGGGTATTAGAGTTGCATTTCTGTCATTTGCAACCCAAAGTCTTACAAGGGTACTCTGTCAATGGCCTTAAATTATTACCAAAACTTTAGCAAAATTAGAAATCTAGGAAAAGGTAAATGACTGTATCATTCAAACCTGAAAAAGGAAACTGTCTCTTTCTATATATATTTTCTCTTCATTTTCACTAAGTACAGAAAGCAGAGGTTGAGACATATGTTCAATATAAGGATACGATGGTTGTAATATATTGGATGACATCTCCCAGAATGGTTGAAACAAAAAAGGCATCGAAAACAGGATTGCCATGCTTCTGTCTAGCCTGCTTTGTGTGGTGCTGCCTGAAAACAAGTGACAGATGACTTCCTAAATTCCTCACAACCATCATTTTCTCAAAACAGTACTGTTTGTGGCAGCACTTGCCTCAAAAGCCCTCCCAACACACCATCTATTTGTTGCACACAGTGAAGCTAATCCTGGCCTGGCCCCCAGCTTCTTCCTGCTTGATCTGCTTTCTGCGACAGGTGAAAGATGAAGAAAACAGCTGGGTGGCAGGGACAAGAGGGCTCTGCTCCACAGAGGGTCTCCCTCCAGCCATAAGCAGGTGGAATCTTTATGTCGCATGATTAAAGAGGCCGACGTGAAGCCCATCTCACCACATGCAGCTCGGCTGGGAAGGAAAATGGGGCAGGCAGGGGTGTTTTCCTTATTTTTGAGTCCTGTTTTTGAAAGAAAAAGCGTTGAAGTCCTGAAAAATTGGGGATGGGGTGGAAGAAGGCGTAAGTGGCACCTGGCGTTGCTCGACCTCGCCACAAGATGGCAGCCCTACTTTTTAATCGTAGTTTTCCAGCTTCAGTCTTGAGGAAAAAAACTTGTTCCAATCATTGCAGAACAAATGCAATCTTGACTTAGGTTTCATAATTTATGAAGCTGACTTCATATCCTACCTGGAATCGTGTGTTGCCATGTTTCAGACAGAGTTAGTAGTATTATGGTATCATTATTATGAATGTGGGCTCCACTCTTCCTTCCTCTTTCCTCCCATCTCTGCCTCTGCCTGGGAGGCTGAGCTCGCCCTGGCCAGGCATCCGGAAGCAGCCTGGGGAAGGGCACTGCTCCTCATACTAGCCTGGTGCCGGACCACGTTGGTTGAAATTTCCAATCTGTTGTGGGCTGACCATATTATCATACAAAATACAAATGAACAAGTAACAAAATGAAATGAAAAAGATATAGAAAGTACAAGTCCAATTTTATTTTAGTTTCAATAGGCATCCAATTGCATTTTAATAAATAGAATCAAAACAAAGTATCATTGGAAAAAAGATTTATAAAAACCATAAATTTGCTTATTAAAAGCATGTGTACAGGTGATTATTACCGTGTTTCCCCGAAAATAAGACAGGGTCTTATATTTATTTTTCCTCAAGAAGACACCCTAGGACTTATTTCCAGGGGATGTGGTATTTTTTTTTTAAGTACGGTACAACAATCTACATTTATTGAAATATAGTTAAGTCGTCATCTTCTGGAACTTCATCATAACTCTCCAAACCCCGAATTCCATCCTGAATTTCTTGTGACTCCATTTCCTTTAGAACCATTGGCCCCAACCTCTCATGTCGAGCAATAGAGCTCTCATGGGGAAGATGAGAAGGGCTGGTCGTCTTCTTTACTGCTCCAAGACGAAATGCATGGGTTGTGCAGACACCCTGGGTAGCCACGCCTGTCACTAGGTCTTATTTTTGGGGTAGGGCTTATATTGCGCAAATGCTTGAAAATCCTGCTAGGGCTTATTTTATGGGTATGTCTTATTTTCGGGGAAACACGGTATAAGGAACTATTACACTTGTAAATTTTGTTGTCTTACAATCATAACTAAATAGCAATTCCCCCATTAAGCTACCTATATACACACTTTGGATTAACTGTGTGTACAATACAAAAAGTTTGATGTGAATACACCAGCTTGCTTCTTGCTTAATTTGTCTTAATCTAGGTTAGATTGATGGCAACAGTAATTAGAGGGGATAATGTATATCTCAACTGTTTCTATGTTTTGTATTAATAACATCCATAATAAAAAACTGGAGTGTAATGAAAGAAACAAATTACTTTGGAATAGTTGAGAGGAAAGCTAACAGTTCCTGACTTTTTTCTCTCATCCTCTCCTTGCTCCATGAACACTTATCTCTTCTTGTTTCTGTGTTTCTGTGTGCTTCTCCCCCAGTGTCTGTGTACTTTTACATCTGAGGGCCAGCACCTCTGACTCTTCTTGGGTGGCTTGCTTTAGAGAGCAGGAGTGCCTGGGAAGTTATGTGCCAGGGTCCTCATCTTTCAGGAGGACCCTGGACAATGATTGACAGTTGTAGCTGTAGGAAAGCTCTAGCTCTGTACTTTAGGTTGGAACCATTAACCCTCCAGAGTTCTCCTGCAGGACCAGGCCAAAGCTACCCTCCATGGGACAAGCCTTTTTGCCCTCTTCACTGGCTCTGGCCTGTTTCCTCTCTTCCTTACCATTTTCCCCCTCTGGGAGCTCTTCCTTAATAAACCACTTGCACATGAATTTTTGTTTCAGTATCTGCTTCCAGGGAACCCAGCCTAAACAATCTCATATTTAGAGTATTTTAGAAATAGGCATGGCAGACCATAGAAATGTCTTTATGTATTTTGAATCTTTTGCTTTCAGAGATGCTGATGTCTCATTGTTGGTAACATAATCCAAATGGCCACTGACGGAAATAAATCAACCTAATTTAACTTCTGTGGCATTTCAGAAACTAGATAAACCAGAGATATTTAATGTACCAATTTTCTTACCACATATTTGGAAGCACTTTACATATAGATTTTGTTTTACATAGATCTGTGATTTTTTTCTCCCTGTTTTCAATTAATTTCAACCCAATTGTTTACCCTTAGAGACGATAAATGCAAAAGCTTCTTCCCTCTAAGGGTTTGAGATGTGACTAAAAGAGATTTTAATTTTTTCCCCCTGGATATTTTTAAAACAGCTGCATCTATGTTAATCTGTTTTAGATGATACCCTCCTAAAAAGCCACTCTGCAATGGGTGCTTTTCATATAGCTTTACTTGGAATTAAACAATGTGACAAAACATAACAAATTCGAACTAATTTGGAGAAATGCTATTGTGAATTAGTGAAAACAATTAGAGAACATTAAAAATGGAGAACAGTTTTATTACTTTAAAGTATATATGTGCTGTTATGTCAATTATCCTTTATTATAGACACCTATTATATACCAGGCATTTGCATTATGTCATTTAATTATCACCAACAACCCTGAAAATGAGGTATTTTCCTTCCTTATTTTTAAAAATAGATGAGGCATAGAGAAAGTAAATAACTTTTTCAAGGCTTGCAATTAGTAAACAAGAGAGCTAGTATTTGAATCTAGGTCTTCCTACCATGCCATGCCGCTTTACAGCTCAATGAAATTAGCTAACTAAACAATAATGTCCCCCATCAGCTTTAAGGAAGGATCAACAGCTATGTGTAATTTACTTATTCATTTGCCTGCCAAAGAGTATTTTTAAAGTGCTGGTAACACTTGAAAGAAAAAGATCAGAACTCTCCCTTGCCATCTTGTTTAACAACAATAGCTATCATCTGATTGTTTCAGGTACCTTATATCCATGTCTCATTTAGTCTTCACAATAATTCGGAGGTGGATATTATTAGCATTATTTTATAAGTGGGGTAAGTGCAGAAGCACAGAAACTTTATATAATTTGTCCAATGTCATGGCTAGAAAGTGAACAACATGGGATTTGGGATTTGGACTCTGGAACCCATGAGCTCAACTGCTATGCTAGTCACTACTAATGCTCAGCTGTAACTTCTGTATGGACAAAGCCAGGTCTGCTGAATCAGTGGGTGGGAATACAAAAGATTGAAGTGATGATTTCCTAAAAGTATTTTGTTCCTCATTGGTGCCATGTAGGTCTAGAAGAGGAGGAAGCAAAGCCAGAGGTGTAACAGCAGCTTGGCTTGATGCTGGAGGGATGCTTTTGTTCTTATTCTGCCATATCAGCTTTCTTGCCAACTTTGATTCTCTTCCTACAGTTCACCTGTAAACTAAACCACTGTTCACTATTTTTTGGACTGGGATCCTATGAAATTCAGAAGGTTCATCATAGCCAGGTGTTTCTCTGCACCTGGTGTGTCTGATCTGCAGAGCAAAGGGATTCATAGACAAACAACAGAACTCATTGTGGACCACACAATTAATCATTCTAGGTTTCTGATTTGTTTCTTGAAACTTGATATGTTCCTTTAATGGGAAAAAGACAGCTTCATTTATCACACCTTACCTCATGCTGCTCCTCGGCACCCTCCCCTGGGTCCCTCACCCTCCCGAAACTTCTGAAACATCTGCTGTGGGTACCATGGCAGAAGTTTCTTCATGTTCCCTATTATACTCACCTTCTCAGCATCCTGGTTTTAAGCTCTCCTATTGTGACTGAAGACTAAAAGGCCAATATCCTCAGTGGAGGTGAACAATTAGCAAGTTCATTACTTATGGTGCCATTCACAGTTCTTTGCCAATGATTACATTTGTGTGTGTATGTATGACATATTGCCTAATGTCAAAAGAGCACTGGATTGGGAATGAGTTGTGCTGGATTTTTGTCTTGGCTCTGGCATTAAATTTGTCTGGGTTTGGGTGAGATGCTTCACCTCTCTGGACTTTCATTATTTCATTTAGCAGGAAGCCTAGCCTAGATGAGTGTTTTTCAATGTCAGATGCATATTAGAATCACATGAAATGCAAGAAATACTGATGCCCAGGTCATACCTCAGAACAACTAAATCAGAATCTCTGGAGGAGCAAGAGCCCTGACATTGGTATGCTTGTTAAAGCTCCCCAGGAGATTCTAATGTTCACTCAGGTTTGAGAACCACTAGCCTAGATGATCTCTAAGGAATCTTTAGTTTCTAAAAGGTAAGCATGCATGTATTTGTATATGTATATATGTATACATACACACACATATATTATTTTCTTTTAAGTTCAGAAAATTAAGATTACATTTGTATGAGAGGGAAGAAACCTAGTGGAAAGGGGAGTTTGATGATGCAGAAGAGGGCAGGTGAATTGAAGGATCCACACCCTTGTGTTTTGGTTAGTTCAGGTTGCTATAATAAAGTACTACAGGCTGGGTGGTTTATAAACAACAGAAATTCATTTCTCTCAGTTCTGGAGGCTGGAAGTCAGAGATCAGGGTGCTGGCATGGCTGGGTTCTGGTGAGGGCACTCTTTTGGGTTTCAGATGTCTGTCTTCTCATTTTATCCTTACATGGCAGAAAGAGTGGGAGAGAGCTTTCTGGGTTTTTTTTATAAGGCACTAACCTCATTCATGAGGGCCTCTCCTCATGACCTAATTATCTCCCAAAGTCCTCACCTCCTAATATCATCATATTGGAGGTTAAGATTTCAGCATATGAATTTGGGGTAGACACAAACATTTAGTCCATTTCACCTTGAAAAGGCAAAAGATTCTAAGAAGTGCTCAACTGGAAGGATTAGCTTTAGATAGGTGTATGGCAAGCGTGTTCATAGGTGGAAAAGCAGATCATATGAATAGCAATGTTGGTAGGTGAGTAGAGATGGTGGTAGAAATCCATGAGGGTTTTCTTCTTGTTGCTTCAGTTTTTTAAGTGAGCGAGAATGTTGTCAGAATGGGTGGGAAGGATAGTGCTGAAGAGGTTTGAGAAGAGGGAAGTTGTGAAAAATCATATATGACAGTGGCAGAGTAAATGTGCTAGGCAAATGTAGTATGATGACCAGGAACACTAAGAGCCTGTTTGAGGTTAGTGGTATTGAATTTAAAATGAAAGCAGTGTGGTTGTGTGCTTTTTGATGCTGGAATCCTGCAAAGTTTGGAAAGACTTCCTGATGACTTCTAGACTCCCAGATATTGGTTTCCTCCTATCTGCCAGCTGCTATGTTCTATCCAATCTTGGGTTAGCTGTTGCCTTTGTATGTCTGGAATGGTCACTCCTCATTTGCCTGAAGCTGGCTGCTGAAGCCTTCTCAGTTCCTCCTGTCTGGCCTTAGAGAGTGGGCCTTGGCCTGCTCTCCTGGCTTGCCTGAGTTCCTGAGGACTTACTGTACTTTCCTCCAAGTCAGTCAGAGATGAGTTCTGGGAGGTAGTGAGGTATGTGCCATGAAAACGAAAATGATAAAGGAAATAGTGAGTTGGAAGCATGTGCTGGGGAAGCTGCCTAGGAATCTAGGAATCTTTCCTGATTTGAACAAGAACATCAATGGACAACCACCACGGTTTTCTTCCCCTCTTCCCCAGACATGCAGACATGTTGCACATGAATAGTAAAGTCATACATCCAAGATGAAATAATGTTTTAGTTAGACTAGGGCAAGTGGCTTTTAATTATCTAAAAGTCATCTAATGTGCTTAAGTGGAAAACTAGGTCAGGTAAAGTAGTAAACTTTCAGACCAAGCTGAAGCAAGTAGCAAATTTCTGAAAAACTCAGGCTCTGTGATGACCTTTATCCGAGATGGTAGGGACTGAATAAATGAAAATTTTACCTTGTTCATTTGAGCCTCAATTCAAAGAGATTGGAAAACCACGAGCTAGCAGGTGATCAAGTGGGAGTATTCAGATAGAATCAGGTAGACTTTATGCTTCTCTTGTTGAAAAGGTTCTGCATAATGTCTTTAGATTTTGGCATTGAAAAGTAGAAGGAAAGAGGCCCCAAAATTAGTTTGGAGGATTTATCAAGCTGAGCTGTATCAATTGTATTACGCTGTTTCCAAGAAGACAGTAGAGCTTGTGAAATTTAACAGTGTCTGTCACCACTTGACATATTGGCTAAAACAAAAGCAGATTGAGGAAATGACTCACAATAGTTAATTGTTTCAATAGTCAATCTTTCCCATCTGCACAGTGTGTTGAATTTGAGGACATCTGATGGGAACTTTGTAGAAAATTAATGCATCAAATTGTTTTCAAGAAGCAAGCCTCCTCTTTGCTTTATTAGTAGCTATATTTCAGTATCTAAAATTTCCATTTTATCTCCTTTATAGCTTAGGTCAGACTACAAAGTGTCTTGACTTAGGGAATAGAAAAAGCCTGGGCATTTGTAATAAAGAAAATAATATTCAGTGAATAATAACTCAAAATCTGCTTCTTCACCTAAAGAATAGATTATGTATTTTGGCTTTGATAAACTCAAAATCAAAGTGGAAACTTGTTCAGTATTTTTTTTTTTTTTTTGAGATAGAGTCTCGCTTTGCTCTCCAGGCTAGAGTGAGTGCCGTGGCATCAGCCTAGCTCACAGCAACCTCAAACTCCTGGACTCAAGAAATCCTGCTGCCTCAGCCTCCCGAGTAGCTGGGACTACAGGCATGTGCCACCATGCCCGGCTAATTTTTTCTATATATTAGTTGGCCAATTAATTTCTTTCTATTTATAGTAGAGATGGGGTCTCGCTCTTGCTCAGGCTGGTTTCGAACTCCTGAGCTTGAGCGATCCGCCCACCTCGGCCTCCCAGAGTGCTAGGATTACAGGTGTGAGCCACCACGCCCAGCCTTGTTCAGTATTTCATAAGGAACCAAATTCAGGATGATATATACAGAAAATGTTCATCTTCTGTTATCACATGGATACACAGTACATCTGGCTTTGAAATCTAAGATGCTACTTAGTAAACCTTATCATTTTTGATGGGAAACCATTAATTTACAACAGTTACATTGAATGTATAGCCTGGTGGTTTAAAGTTCATCTTTGATAGATCTAGGCCTTCCCACCACACTGAATTCCTTTATAGACCCCACTTAGAAACTCATGGTTACTAGCCTACAGACCTAAGGAATAGCTTTGTATACTAGAGGTGTGGATGTCAAGCAAGGACAGAAAATTCACTTTATGGAATTATCCAGCAGGGATAAAGTTTAACTCTATGAAAGTTGATTCTTTTGGAAAATATTCCTAACATATGTTTTCTTGTTGGACATCTACAAATGAGTCTACATTTCAGCTACACTGGAAACCAATCTTTATAGGGGAGAAAGGATTAGGGCTGTCTATCCTGTACTGTAATTACTCAAGATATCAATGCCATATTTTTGTAGTTGTACAGAAGTGTGATGTTTTCTGAATGGATTGGCTATAAAGAAGGAAGATGTCCTGTTTAATAAAGAACAAAGTAAATCTAAGAGACGACTTCAATACTCTGAATAACTGTGATGAAGAAACACATTATTTTGTATAACTCAGTAGGGCAAAACCCAAACTGATAGCCCAAATAATAAGCAGGCGATGGCTCACAATAGCAAAGAATGCTTCACTAGAACAGTCTAAGGAAATAGATGCTTCAGGAGGAAATAAGCTCCCTATCCTTTCCTCTAGGAATTCTGCTCGGCATTGGCAGCTGGTAAAACTTGTCCATAGTCTGAGGCCACCTGTTTACAGTTTAAGAATATGTATTCCCAGCTCAGGGAAGACTGCTACAGAATTAGAAGTGTATTTTTTTCTACTTTAAAAAAATTCAGAATATTAAGGGGGTACATACATTTTGGTTACATGAATTACTTTTGTACAATTTGAATCAAAGTTATAAATGTGTCTGTCACCCAGATAGTGTGCATTGTACCCGCTGGGTGTGAATTTACCCTTCTCCTCCTCCCCACCACCTGCTTGATTTCCATTGAATTTTACTACCATATGTATGCAGGAATGTTGATCATTTAGTTCCAATTTAATAGTGAGTACATGTGGTGTTTGTTTTCCATTCATTAGATACTTAGGAAGATGGTCTCCACTTCCATTCAGGTTGTTACAAAAGGTATTAGTTCACTATTTTTTATGGCTAAGTAATACTTCATGATGTACATATATTATATTTTGTTAATCCACTCATGTATTGATGGGCACATGGGTTGTTTCCACATTTTTGCGATTGTGAATTGTGCTGCTCTAAACATTCAAGTGCAAGTTTCTTTATTATAAAATGTCTTTTTTTTTTCTCTTTTGGGTAAATACCTGGTAGTGGGATTTCTGGATCAAATAGTAGATCTACTTTTAGTTCTTTCAGGTAATTTCATACTACTTTCCATAGAAGTTGAACTAGTTTGCAGTCCCAACAATGCTGCATAAGTGTTCTTTCTCTCCACATCTGTGGCATCTATTGTTTTGGGATTCTTTCATAAAAGCCATTCTTACTGGAGTTAGGTGATATCTCATGGTGGTTTTGATTTGCATTTTCCTGATGATTAGTGATGTTGAGTATTTTTTCATATGTTTATTGGCTATTAGTCTATCTTCTTTTGAAAGCTTCTGTTTCTGTCTTTTGCCCAATTTTTAATGGGGTTGTTTGATGTGTTATTGCTGATTTGCTCAAGTTCTTTGTAGATTCTAGTTATTAGCCCTTTATCAGATGTGTAACATGCAAATATTTTCTCCCATTCTGTAGGTTGTCTGTTTGCCCTCATGATAGTTTCCTTGGCTGTGCAGAAGCTTTTTAATTTGATCAGGTCCCATTTATTTATTTTGTTGTTGCTGTGATTGCCTTTGGGGTCCTCTTCATAAATTCTTTGCCTAAGCAGATATCTGTAACAGTTTTTCCAACCTTGTCTTCTATTAATAGAATTCTTATAGTTTCATGCTTTAGGTTAAGTCTGTTATCCCTCTTGAGTTAATTTGTGAGAGTGGTGAGAGGTGTGGATTCTGTTTCAGTCTTCTACATCTAGCTATTCAGTTTTCCCAGCACCATGTATTGAATAGAGATTCTTTTTCTCAGTGTATGATTTTGTCTGCTTTGACAAAGATCAAATGACAGTATGAGGATGGTTTTATATCTGGGTTCTCTGTTCTGATTCACTGGTCTATGTCTCTGTTCTTGTGCCAGTACCATGCTGTTTTGGTTACTGTAGCCATGTAGTATATTTTGAAGTCTGGTAAAGTGATTCCTCCTGATTTGTTCTTTTTGCTTTGATTTCTTTCTATTGCTTGATTCCTGTGGCTAGGACTTCCAGCACTATGTTGAACAGAAATGATGACAATGGACAACCTTGTCTGGTTCCAGTTTTAAGTGGGAATGCTTTAAATTTTTCCCCATTAAGTATGATATTGGCTGTGGGTTTGTTGTATATGGCTTTTATAATATTGAGGTATATTTCATCTATGCCTGTTTTGTTAAGAATGCTTATCACAAAGGGGTGGAAAATTTTGTCAAATGCTTTCTCTGCATCTATTGAGAGGATCATATGGTTTTTGTTTTTGGTTCTATTTATGTGGCAAATCACATTTACAGATTTGTGTATGTTGAACCATTGTTGCATCTCTGGGATGACGCCCACTTGATTGTGGTGGATTTATTTATTTTTATTTTTGCTGAGCAGCTGAATTTAGTTTGCTAGGATTTTATTGAGAATTTTTGTATCTATATTCATAAGGGATACTGGTATTTAGTTTTCTTTTTTTGTGTGTGTCCTTTCCTGGCGTTGGTATCAAGCTGATATTGGCTTCACAGAATGAGTTGAGGAGGATTCCTTCTTTCTCTACGTTATGAAATAATTTCTGCAGTATAGGTACTGGTTCTTCTTTGTAGGTCTGATAAAATTCAGCTGTGAAATCACCTGGTCCAGGACTGGTTTTTGTTGGAAGATTTTTTTATTGCTACTTCAATTTCTTTACTTGATATTGGTCTGTTCAGGAGTTCCATGTCTTCCTGACTGAGCCTAGGGAGGGTGTATGTTTTCAAGAATTTGTCCATTTCCTCAACATTTTCAAGTTTATCTGCATAGAGGTTTTTTTATTTCTGTGGCATCAGTTGTAATATTTCCTTTTTCATATCTGACTGAGCTTATTATGGTCCTTTCTTTTCTGTTTTTGGTTAATCTAGTGAGAGGCCTGTCAATTTTATTCACCTTTTCAAAGAACAAACTATTTGTTTCAATAATCTGTAAAGGATGGGCACGGTGACTCATGCCTGTAATCCTAGCACTCTGGGAGGCCAAGGCAGGTGGATTGCTCAAGGTCAGGAGTTCAAAACCAGCTTGAGCAAGAGTGAGACCCTGTCTCTACTAAAAATAGAAAGAAATTAATTGGACAACTAAAAATATATAGAAAAATTAGCCGGGCATGGTGGTACATGCCTGTAATCCTAGCTACTAGGGAGGTTGAGGCAGGAGGATTGCTTAGCCCAAGAGTTTGAGGTTGCTGTGAGCTAGGCTGATGCCATGGCACTGTAGCCTGGGAAACAGAGTGAGATTCTGTCTCAAAAAAAAAAAGAAAGAAAGAAAAATCTTTTCTTTTGTTATTGATTCTTTTGTTCTGTAATTCTTTTGTTATTGATTCCATTTAGTTTTGCTCTGACCTTAGTTATTTCTTTTCTTTTGCTGGGTCTGGGAGTGGTTTGTTCTTCCTTTTCCAATTCCTTGAGACAATTCATTAAATTGTTGATTTGTTTGTTGCTATGAATTTTTCTCTTATGACTACTTTTGCTGAATCCCACAGATTTTAATAACTTGTGTCCCCTTTGTCATTTAGTTCAGAGAATCTTTTGATTTCCATCTTAATTTCTTTCTGTCCAATAACTATTCAGCAGTAGGTTGTTTAATTTCCATGACTTTGTGTAGAGTTTGATGTTTCTGTTGGAATTGATTTCTAATTTTATTCCACTGTGGTCTGAGAATACACATGGTATAATTTCTATTTTATTAAATTTGTTGAAACATGTTTTGTGGCCTATAGTGTGATCAGTCCTAGAAAATGTTCCATGACCTGATGAGAAGAGCATATAGTCTGTGGTTTTTGGGTAGAATGTTCTGTAAATGTCTGTTAGGCCCATTTATTCTAGAGTTCTGTTTAAGTCCATCATTCCTTTGCTAAATTTCTGCTTGGAGAATCTGTCCCACATTGTCAGTGGGGTGTTGAAGTCCCTGGCTATTATGCTGTTTATCATTTTGTTTAGATCACGTAGGGTTTGCTTTATGATTCTGGGCACACCTGTGTTAGATGCATAAATGTGTAGGATTGTTTTGTCTTCTTGTTGAATCATTCTCTTCACCATTATAAAATGACCATCTTTGTCTTTCTTTACTTTTGTCTATGTTATCTGATATGAGAATGGCTATACCAGCTTTCTTTTTATTTCTATTTGCATGGAATATTGTTTTCCATCCCTTCACCTTGAATGTGAATGAGTCCTTGTGGCTTAGATGTGTTTCCTAAAGACCAGCAGATACATAGATTGTATTTTTTTATCCATTCAGCCAGCCTATGTCTCTTGAGTGGGGAGTTTGAGCCATTCACATTTATTGAAAGAATTGATAAGTAGAGTGGATTTCCATTCATCCTGTTGAGTAGAACTTTAGTGTTTTGTTTTACCTTTGAAGCCATTGTTGTATTTGGGCTCTGCCTTTTAACTTTTGGGTGATTTTATACTGGTGGTTGTCCATTTTGCTGATCCATGTATGATGCAGTTCTGATTACTTCCTGCTGGGAAAGTCTTGTCTTGACATATTCCCTCATTGTTTGCTTATCTGAGAAAGTCTTTATTTCTCCCTCATATAAGAGACTCTGTTTTGCAGGATCCAGTATTCTAGGCTGGCCATTATATTGTTGGAGAAGACTGATAATGGGGTCCCAAATCCTTCTGGCTTATGAGGTCTCAGTTGAGAAGTCTGCAGTTATTCTTATGGGTTTTCCTTTATAAGTTACCTGCTGCTTTAGACCTATGGCTTTTAGTAGTGCCTCTTTTGTGTTTACTTGAGCCAGTCTGATGACTATGTGTCATGATGATTATCTCTTTGCAGTGAATCTCCCAGGGGTCTTTGGGGCTTCTTGTACCTGGATATCTAGATTTCCAGCAAGACCAGGGAAATTTCCCTCAATTATTCCCCTCATATAGGTTTTCTAAATCTTGTGTATTTTCTTCTTCACCGTTATGGATTCCTATGGTTCTTATATTAGGCCTCTTTACATAATTCCGTATTTCTTATAGGTTTTGTTCATTCCTTTTGTTTCTCAGATCTTTCTCTTTGAATGACTTGCTTAACTTAAAGGTATTGTCTTCAAGCTCTGAGATTCTTTCTTCTGCCTGATATCGTCTATTCTTAAGGCTTTCCACTGTCTTTATATTTCCTGGAATACATTTTTCATTTCCAGAAGTTCTGTTTGATTTTCTTTAATAATTTGATTTTCTAAATAAATTTTCATTCATTTCTTGCATTGTTTTTGTGGTTTCTTTGTGTTAGGTTTCTATTTTCTCATGTATTTCATTGAGCTTCCTTATAATCCATATTCAGAATTCTTCGTCAGACATTTCGATGTTTTCATTTTGGTTGGTATCCACTGGTAAGAAGTTTTTTGTTTTCTTTTGTGGGTGTCCTTTCACTGTGATTTTCCACATTTTCAGAGCTCTTTTGCTGATGCCATCATCTCATCTGGCCTCTCAGTTGAGACCTGGGGGTGCTTGGCCTGGCTTATGGGTCTGTCTCAGGGTTCCTAATGATTGAACCCTGAGCATGCTAGGGGAAATAGATCTAGTCCTGAGTTGCCATTGGGGTGTTCTAGCAGGTTTGGTATACTTTTTGGGTTACCACTTTCCTATTGTCTTCATCTCTTCCCAACAATGTGTAGTGAGTTAGGTCCCCCAGGTTACTCTTGGTGATGGTGGGTGGTACTTGTGTGAATCAGCCACACCCTGTTTACTTGAGTTGAAAGATGATATGATGCGCTATATCATTGTTCTCCTTGTTATCGGTTGATGTTTGTTGTGATAGAGCCAACTGCTGAGATGTTCTTTTGTAGACTCTAGTCTCCCAAATGGAGTATTTGAGTGCCCCAAGCTTTAGGAGGGACCTTGTAGATCCCAGGGGGGTTTCCTGATCTCCACCAAGGTGGTGGGAGGAGCAAGGCATTTAGTAGCTAGGTTGTGGGAGCCTGAGAGGCTTTGCAAAGCCTGGTGGGGCTCAGAAATTGCTTTTCTGGCCACAAGGGGGAGCTGCTAGCAAGAGAGTCAGGACAAGCTCTCCAAACCAGGAGATCTGTTCATGGGGAAGGGGGCTAAATGCTTCTAAGCTAAGGTTCTAGGCTGGGATCTTTCTGCCCTTATCTAGTAGTTCAGTTTTTCTGTGGGGAGGGGTAGGCACTACCCCAAATGGCTACTCCTTGGTCCCCCACACACCCTATAAAATTGGGTCAGTATATGTTGCAAAAGGCATGCAAATAACCTGGTCAATAGGAGACACTTGCCAGAAGGAACAAGTGGCAATGTTGTTTTTGAATTCTGTGACTGGCTGTAGTCCCTCTGGAGAAGCACTCGAATGCCCCAGGTGGTGGGTGGTGCCTGGAACTTCCGTGAGTCCTTGATCTCTGTCACAGCAGAGGTGGGTGGGGGAGTGCAGCTGTGCAGGGCTGGGTTGGAACCTTTCCCTCAGGTTCCACAAAAGCTGGCAAGGTAGCTGTTTTGGCAGGGGTTAAAGGTCTGCTCCTAGCTTCTGGGCAGAACCAGCAGGGAGGGGCTGAAGTGGCCCCACCCAGCCAGAAAGTCTTCTTGTGTTGGCAGGTTCATCTGAGATTCACAAACACAGTCTGCAGTGGGCCTCG
Source organism: Microcebus murinus (assembly GCF_040939455.1). Lineage (NCBI taxonomy): Eukaryota > Metazoa > Chordata > Mammalia > Primates > Cheirogaleidae > Microcebus > Microcebus murinus. The sequence goes on along the minus strand of NC_134115.1, from coordinate 51,646,685 downwards.
CTCCTCTCCCCGCTCCTCTGCTCCACAGTCTCCCATGCACTGGCATCTCTCGGTAGGCAGGAGCCCAAGCCAGCCAAGCTCCCTCATGATTGTGCTGTGGGCCAGAAGGTTCCCTGCCCAGTATCCTGGCCAGAGCTAAGAGTGCAGCTCTCCCGTGGAGGAAGGATTGCTCTGTGAGCATTCTGCAGCTAGGACCCACACTGCACTCTCCCCCCTGTCTGCCCATGTGGTCTCCCTTGCCTCCCAAGACCAAGAAGATTAATCCCTAACCATGCCAGGGAGAAGTGCACTGGTTCCCAGTTGCCCACAGGGTGCCTGAGCTGGATCAATGTCCCTCCACCTTGGGCGTGCCCTGCTCTTATGGATCCACTGGGCAAGCAGCACCATCAAGGCAGGGTGATCACAGTCTGAGTACCCCTTTATCTGCTGCAGGACCCCAAGAGGAAAGGGCTGAGCCCCACTCTCTGTAGAAGCCTCAGTGTGGTGGCTCAATTGTCTCTCTCTGCAGTCACAGGTCAGGGAGGGGAAGGGGAAGAAAAGAGTCTCTATAGAGGAAAGCTAGCACTTTGGTTATCTCCAATCCTCTCTCTGGGGGGCAGTCCACTCAGAGTGTCCAGTCTCTGGAGTCATGCAGATCACCTGGGACCCATTGGACCCCTGTGGTTCCTACAGTCAGGCCTGGGAAATGTCTGTGTGGGAATGAGCAGGACAAAGCCTGAGGAATTGAAGCCCCTTGGTGAGGATAAAGGCACACAGTGGCTGGAGAAGCAATATGGCACCTGCCGGCCTAGCTCAGGTCTTTGGGATGGGAAGTGTCCCGGGGGGCTGAGAGCCTGCTGTCCTGTTCATGAGAATTTCCCAGCTCACTGGTGGCAGCAACCTCTGGGCTCCTGTGGGCAGAAAGTCTTTCCAGCAGCTCAGGAACCCACCTACTGTCAGGAATGAGAGGGAGGAAGGAAGAAACCACTCCACCTAGCCTTCCTGCTGGACTGCAAGCCTCTCTGGGGTTGCTCTTTGCCAATACCTTGCTCCTTCTTGTTCTGCACCACAACTTCTTCCCATGGAATCTCCAAAAAACTCTGGCACTCTTCCTTCAGACTCACATCTGATCTATGTTTGCCTGTCTGTTCATTTTTTTCTCTTTTTCTAAAGCTTCTCCTCCTTACCAAGATGTTCTGGCAGCTGGTGTCTCTGCAGACTCTACTTTAAAAAAATTTTCTTTTATTTTAACATATTATGGGGGTACAAGTGTCAAAGTTTCATATATTGCCCATGCCCCCCTCCCCCCTTGAGTCAGAGCTTCAAGAGTGACCATCCCCCAGATGGTGCACATCTCACTCATTATGTATGTATACACCCATCCCCTTCTCCCCCCTCCCACCTGCCCAACACCCGATAAATGTTATTCCTATATGTCCACTTAGGTGTTGATCTGTTAATACCAATTTGCTGGTGAGTAGATGTGGTGCTTGCTTTTCCATCCTTGAGATATTTCACTTAATAGAACGGGTTCCAGCTCTATCTAGGAATATACAAGAGGTGCTATATCACCATTGTCTCTTAAAGCTGCAGACTCTACTTTTTGATGAGTGGAGTGGCATGCATGTATAAGGAGGGAAGGAATATATATATGTATATATATATTTTTTTCCTTTCTTTTCCTGGTATTTTGTTTTAATGTGCCAAGCATTTGGATTACACAAAAGAGATTCTAGAAGTGTATTCAATTTCCTTTTTTTTTTTTTTATAGTTAGAACAATAAAAGAAGGTAGGTGGGGAAGTGGAGGGCAGAGTGTGATGAGGACACTGTCCAGCATCCCTTTTGAATGAATTGTCTCACTGAGTCATGTTTGTATTCCCTAAACTGAGAACTCAAAGACCTAAAGTAAAGTGATATACAGCGCTTATCAGAAAGTATCTGCACACACTTTGCTGTCTTTGGAGAGGCCTCTGGATGTATTGGTTCCATTTCAACCTATGAAGGCTAGTGTTCAGGGGGCAAATTTGCAAACCCAGCGACACCCTATCTTTGGAGACACCAATAACTCGGTTGCTGTCCCTCCCCTATTAGGAAAAGCAAACTGTTCATATTATTCTGCTACAGAAGAGATTTTTTAGTGTTTGTGGACTCCATAGAAAACTGACATAAAGTAGAAACCATGAATCAGAAAGAACATTAGTGAAATAATTTTGCTCATGTAGACAGATGAGAGCTGAACTTTTTTTCCTGCTGTATCTCTGAATTCCAGTTCATATTTCTTCACGTGAAAGTGGCTTTTTTCCCTTTCTTTCTGGATTTATGTTAAGCTGAGCAAGCAGTTCTGTTGAATTAAACCTAAGTATAAACAATAGATTTGGACAGCTCAATTTTGGTCCTGAATTCCATTAGAATTTTTTCCCCTCCTCTACTTTATTACAATTTCTGATTCTTTGCTCCTTGTAACCTACTTTTATATCGAATATCACATTCGTACTAGGGTATGCCAAATTGGTATTGGTATATACTGATTGCCTTACTTAGGGAAAGTGCTGAATTCAAGTTTGAAATGTTTGCACTTGACCAAACTTTTGGAAAAGAAGGAAATATTGACATTTTATTAAAAATTTAATGAAGGCAAAAGGAGGGTTAAGAGGGATAAGAATGTACTTATGGGATGCCAGGAAGTATACTATTAATAACTTCTTTGTAGGTTTAATCTCATTGAATCCTGGCTGCAGCACTATGAAGGACTTATTGGGACCCACATTTTGCAGATGAAGACGCTGAGGTTCAGAAAGCCTATTTGGTTTGCCCATGCAGTAAATCTGTGATTTGAATCCAGACCTTTGAGATTCTCAAACTCTTCGTACAACTTCATGATCTGTGAAGAAAGGAACTTATCTGGATTCCATGTATAGTCTTGTCATGAGGTGCCTTCAAGAAAGACTTAGTGAAGGGCAATAATACTGACAAATGAAAACAAAAGCAAGCCAGTGACTGCTCAGGGAGGAGGCAGGCGCCTTTGCAGAACCGGGAAAGATCTTGAAGCCAGGGAGAAGTTGTAATCGAATAAAGAATAAAGAAACTTGGAGGTTCTGATAAAAAATTCAGGGCACAAAGATGGTGTAAAAGTTTATAGCAATATATAACATGGTTATTTTCCTCAGAGAGAAAGAATAACATTAGTCATGGGACTTAAAGTCATCTGGCTAGGAGGGAAACTAGACAGAGATGCTTAGAAGACGCAAGCTGCAACTGTAAAGATGCAAAAGTGAAGTGAGCATAGAAGGGCATGATAACAAGGATTTGGGGAAAGACATGACTAGTTTCGGAGAAGGTTAGGATATATTTGTAATTTTTTAAGTGTTATTGATTATATAATATCTTTAATTTATGTAACTCAGATTTATTCCATCTATACCATACTTCTGTTTTAAGTGCAAGAGAAACTCAGAGGAAAGATAGATTATCCTAGGTGGAAATCAGTTATAATTAGAGTTTGCAGCTTTCAGCCAAGAACCTTTGAAAACTCATACTCCAAATAACCCTTCTTCCATTGCCACCACGTTTGTCCTTACTTCATTTTATTTTTAGAAATTCAAAACTTAATTGTCTCAATATGACATGATTTCCTTCCCAAATCCCTAATGAATTTAAGCTCTTTAAAAGAGAAAGGCTGTGGCAAAGCCAGCCTAGAAATGTGGAAGGCTATTGGTGAATGCAGGAGAACATTTATAGGAGTGTAGGCTGCACTTGTTATGTGTCCAGAGAAAGGGCTGCCCCATGAGGAACAAAGAAACACATTCAAAATAATGCCCTTAATATATTATGAACGAGGACCTTTTCCTTAGTGTATATCTTATTATTGCATTTCTTTTTCTTGCTCAATAAATACACAGCACAAAAAAGCATTGCTTTTATGTTTTAATTTTCCAGCACCACTCTGTATTGGAGACAGTAATTAATGAAAATTATAGGCTAAACATTTTAAAGTTTGCTTTTTGTACCTTAATACTTATTTTAAAAAAGAATCTCACTCTGCCTAAAGATATGTGAGTGTGAGAGTGTGTATATGTGTGTGTATGGGGGGCATGTGTGCAAGCTGTCTCTTTTGAAGTCCTCAACCAACTCTATGTAAATGACAATGTCTAAAATATGGGGTCCTGTATAAAAGAGGTTGTTTTCTTACTCCTGCAGCATGAATTTAAATGTAATATTCACATGTTAAGGAGCCTTAGCTACTAGATTCATTTACATTTCAAGAAAGAAATAACCCAGTCAATATGTTCTACCAACAAAATTAAGTATTGTTGAGCTATTTATTTTAAAAAAAAAATCTTAAAAACATGATTAGAAGGACATACTGAATAATATTTTATAACCTGGCTCATGTGACTATATTATATAACAAAATTGGGTTTTCTTCCAATTTTTCATTTTATAATTGAGCATAGCAACAAAGAATATTGAATTGGGCTAGGTGACCTAAGAAAATGAAATTCTTGCCCTCATTTAGAAGTGAATACATTTTTTAAAGAGCAGAGAATATTCTCTCTGGAGAAGTTAAATGGGAACCATAGAATAAATAAATAGTGATTTCCCAAACTTTTCCCAGATTAATTCAAATCTTGAAGTCTTAGGTTGAAAAAACTTATAGGTACCTCATCATGGTCGTCCCATAAAATACAATACCATTTCCTGAAAGCTGTTAGAATGAATGAAAGGATTTGTGGTGCAAGAAAAATGAAAGCTGAGGCAGGTAGGGGAAGAGTGGGTCATAATATATGCAGCTATAATTACACAGTTGTACTTTCTAGTAGATATTCAAAGAGTTAATTTAAAAATATACTGATCAATTTGATGCAATAAAAAGTTTTAGGCACCTGTTGGCAATAGTGGTAATATAGCAAGATAAAGACATAATATTTCCTCCTGGGCATTTGTAACCTAGGGTATGTGTTTGTGTGTATATGTGCATATAGTAGGGGGTGGGCAGAGGACAGATGTGTGAGCTCTCAGCATCTTATTGTTAGAGAGGGAAAGACTGATCATCCCAGGGATCATGCAAACAAAATCCCCTTAAGTACTGAAGGAATAAATTTTCCAGGGCATACTTGTTATGTCCAGAGGTTTCTTCTTACAAGTCATGGCCCATTTCATGGCAAGTTGTCCTTTATTTTAATATTTTTTCCTGGTTGCTAATGATTTGGAACTATAATTGGAAAATACAAAAAGGTACAAAGAAGAAAATAAAAATCATCTTTAATCCTTCTACCTAGAGATAACAATGATTATATCTTCCCCAGGTTATTTCTCTGGGTGTGTATCTCTCTCCCTCCCTCTCTCTCTCTCTCTCTCTCTCTCTCTCTCTCTATATATATATATATATATATATATATATATATATATATACACACACACACACATATATATAGATTATACACACATATTATATATTATAATATGTGTGTGTATATGTGTATTTGTATGGATGTTACAAAATTGAGAACAAAATAATGTGTAGTTCTGTTACCTTTTTGCCCTTACTAAAATATATTTTAAATATTTCTCCATGCCATTAAAATGGTTTTACAACTTTTAAAATGTCCATTATGTGGATATGTGGCAATTTATTTTAAATACTCCCTTATTGTTTTGCATTAGGAAATGTCCTAATGTCCTGCATTTTTGTTTGCTTTTCTGCAATCTATTTGCAGCCAAATCTTTATGTGCACTTCCTTAATGTACATTAAGGAAATAATGTACTTGAGCTTGACCTGTGGTGAGCATGCTCAGTGCCTAGCGGGGGTGGGTGTTCTGGAGAAGCCAGACTGGCTGGATCTGGGTGGCAGTTACTGGCTCGTCCCCAGTTCTAACGGACCAGGCTGCCTTGCGGTGCCTGGGCAGCTTCAGAGGACAGTTGGAAATTTGTAATCTTGGAGGAATGGTCGAGAGGAACATGGGCTATTTTAGGATAAAGTTATTTTAACTTTAAAAGTCAAGTAAGACCAATAAATAAGATTCATGGGGTGGGGGAATAGTTCTTATTGGTGGTACAGTTTGTTTGCTTAAGTCCAGCAAACTTAGTTGATTGTTCAACACACCACTGAACTTTCTATAGATAAAATCAAGATGAACAAGAATAATGAGAGGAAAAGGACTCAACGGGGTTGTGAAAGAAGCAGCTGTTGGACGTGGAGATGGGCATTAGTTGTCCGTGAGGCATACACCTGCAGCCTCTGTAGAGGTCGATATCTCCTACCGAACAAACCAGCTATTTTTCCCAGTTACTCCCCTTCTGTCAGGGCTTGCACCTGTCTCGTTGTTGAGAAATTTGAGTCAAGATTCTTCATCTGCTACCCTCTTAAGTCTGAAATGAACTAAGGCCTGTAATTTTATTCCATTTGGACTGTCTCTCACATCTTCCTCCATCTCCATTCCTACTTCTGTCACCCTCTTCCAGCCTTTAGCACACGTCTGCAATTCTGGGTATCTTCAGACTCCAGTCCCTACCTCACCAATTTCTCCCCGTCTGTTTGCAGCTTACTATTTCCCAAATGCCATTCATCATTTCCCTCAGAGAACCCAAATCTACTGCAAATAACTTATCTACAGACCATGAGCTTTTTTCAAGACTGGGGTTTTATCATACTCACTTTTATAGTTCCAGTTTTTAGGAAAGTGCCAGCCACTTAACCCAATTTTAGCCTTGCAACAACTCCATGAAGTTTTCGAATGGGAAACTGAGTCTCAGGGAAACTGAGTCTCAGGGAGGGAAAGTGATCTGCCAAAGACCACATAGCTAATAAATGTCAGAACGGAGCTTCTGTTATAGACAGGTCTGTTTTTTCCCTAAACCACATGAGCTTGGCTGCACCTTGCTGCCACCATTGTCAGGAACTGGAGACTTTCTCAATCCAGTTATCTTGCTGTATTTCTAGCTCGTTTTTGAAATGAGGCTATGTTATGGGATATCTGAGGATATATCTGAGGATGTTGTAAGGTAGAGGTTAGAGGAGAAGGGCTGGTTGATGAAGGCGAAAGAGAAGTTTTTAGAAGGTGCACCTTAAGCTAGGACTTGAGGGTCAAAATGAGATTTGGTCAGCAGGAGACCAGGACGGAGGGCATTGCATATCATGGGAGCAAACAGCGAAGGCATGGATACAGAAATGAACTGATAGTGCTGTGAATGAAGAAATTGGCTTATCTGTAGAAAGATTTCATGTAGTCTTTCTCATGGGAAACAATCTTCCTTTAAAGGAATGATTTCAAATGATGAACAGTGGAGACTCAGAAGGGTGGGGAATTGGAGGGGTATGGGTGGTGGGTAGTTGCTTGGTAGGTACAGCGTGTGTTACTTCAGCAATGTATGCATCGAAGGCCCTGACTTCCCAACAATGCAATTATATCAATGTAACAAAATGTACTTGTACTCCATGAATATGTACAAATAAAAAATAATAGAAAGAATAAATGATAAAAGTAATTACTGACAAGGAAAAAAAATAAAGGACTGGTTTCGCTGGTGCTATGGAAATAAACTCCATGATTTCATGAATTTAGGTGTTAAGGACTGCAGAGAAACAGCCATGTTTTCTGTATGGTGAGAGCAGAGAGAAGAAAGCTCACTTGAATGTGGCATTCCTTCACTTGGGATTTTGAATTGAGTCTTGACTGTGTGAGAATTATTGTAGCAAATCATAGAGTACAGGAGTCAGATTTGTATCTTAACATGGCTTCAGTTTTTAAGATAACTTTTAACCTTCAGAAACATTTTCACCCCAAGTTTAGGAAACAAGAAGTGTAAAATGGATTGGGAAAGGTTTGAACATGTTATTGCAAAGAGGACAATTTTTTACGGGCTAATAAACTTTGTGGCCAAAAAGTATGTTGTGGAAAGGGACCTGGCTGATGGCAAACAGTAAAGCAAGAGACATTTGGAACCAGAACCCCCCAGATGATCATCAACTCTAAATCAATGTCATACAATTAAACAGGATCATTTAAAAAGTATTAGGCAAGTTAAATAGCAAAGAAAATTACACTTCAGTAAATAAAGACAGTTTATTAAAAGTCTAGTTTTGGTATGATATTTGCCTTTTTAAACTTATGAATAAAGAACCAAAGAAGACTTAATGTATATATTAGCTTTTAAGTTACAATACAGACATATATGCACACTGAGAAAAGTCATTTTAGTGGATTGTGACAGTATTTTGTGTTTTTGCATATGTGAACATCTGTGGGGATAGGGGAGAATGTCACATGTTTCCTCCTGTTTCCCTCCAGGCCCTGACTCTTCCATTTTATAGCTTCCCTGCTCTGGGATTCCAGCTAGTGGCTATACAACTACTCTGGGTCTTTAGCCCTGTCCTTCTCAGAATTTTTGACAGCCAAGCTGGAGCAGAATATATGTGAAGTATGTTTTTCAGCCCTAAACCTCAGTTTCCCTCTTAGAGAAGGACCATCTTATAAGCTACCACATCACCCAAGTCACGGATAGGCCTAGAAATCATAGTTTGCCAACTGAGATATTGACAATGGAGGCGGGTCTTTGCTGAGAAGGGGCAATCAACCCACAGTTGGTTTAGAATTTTTAGGGCTAGAAGATTCCACATGGTGAGAGAGGTCAACTGCCAAGACCTTGGCTAAACCCTCCATGTGGCTTGGTCTTTTTAAAGAAACTGATCCTTTTGAGCATGTCTTGTCTCTCAGCCATCCTCCTTGAAGTCCTCCCCATATGATGATCACATGGTTTATTCTGGGTTTTTGTCCTAGTCCTGGTCTGACTTTTGCCTGCTGTGCTCTGAAGTAAATACCAGTTTATGGTATAACTGACCCTTGACAGTCTATGCCTAGCTTCCACCCAGGAGACCAATTAGAACATGCTTCCTCCTGACAGAGCATGGGACTGTCCTAAGCAGTGGAGGCTGTGACCCAGGTGATGGTGGCCTTAGTTTTGGGGTAGCTGTCACTCACCTTCTCAGAGGTATTATTCAAGGGAAGGAGCTGAGGATAGGGTCTGACATAAGAGATTCCTTTCCTCCTTCCTAAATAAAGCACCATCAGGCCTAAACATTCCTATCTCTCAGAAGTATGGGGGCTGATCATAAAGGCATCATCAGAGACAAAACAAAAACAGGACCCCCCCCCCCGCCTTCTTTTAGGCCATCTACATCATATCCAGAACAGTATCTGGTACAGAGCAGGCTTTCAATAAATATTTGCTGCACATAGAGATTCAAAAGGTGAATGGGGATGAAGAGGAGAGATGATTCTAGCAGTTATTATGCTCTGAGCATTTTTTTCAGTGGACAGTGTGGTTAATTATGCGGTCATTATTTTAGTCCCCCTTTATTGCCCTTCAGTCTTGAGGTTTAAGCCAAGAACTACTCAGTTTGTTGGAGTTTTTGTGGAGTTTGAGGTTAATAGCTCTGCCTCAAGTCAGCTATTGCTAATAGCAAATGGCTTGTGTTCTTCTCATTACCCAGGCCTTGTTCCCAGTCTAACAACAGGTCGCTGTCTTATTCCCATATGCTTGTGTACCCTTCATGTTTCTCACCAGCACAAGATCTGCCAGAATCTTTTCACACTCCTGGGACTCAGTCCTCACAGCTGCTGTCTACCTCTTGCTGCCAGGCCACCCTCCTGCCAGGTGCTTGTCCAGGCGGCCAGTGTGTCACCTGCAGCCCACCAGTGGGCATCTCCTGGCTATATTTATGCCCACTGGCTACTGCTGGGGAGCTCTTGTATTGTGTTTTCCTCACACGCCTAGTCTGGCCCCTGACATCCTAGCCCCCCTTACCAGGCCCATCCTGCTGCTGATTGAATCCTTTTTCTAAGGAAGAGCATATTTACTATGCCCCTCTGCCTCCTTCTGGTGTCTCTACTATGTTCTGATTAGGAAGTCTCTCTGTCCTTTTGTTCAAGTTTAGTTTATTATTGGCTCTGGTTCATTAAGAAATGTTTTCTCAGAGACTGATCCTAAGTTTGGGCAGAAATTCCAGTTTTTGGAAGAAGCTTAAGGTTGTATATGGGGCTGTGTGCCTCTTTGTGGAGGCCATGAGTGTCCTTGGGTATGGGTTCACGCTGTGTGTGTGTGAGAGAGAGAGAAGAGAGAGAGAGAGAGAGAGAGAGAGAGAAGCATCTCTCTATTTAGTACTTTCTGAAAAGCATATCACTTAAATTGAAGGAGAAAGAACAAGGTGGACAGAAATAAGATCAGCCTTTTTGTTCTTCAGTGATCTGAAGGAACAATCATATATCATGTTGTTTAGATAGTCCACCTTTCCCACGTGATATTTTTTTGGCCTTCATTCTTGGTCTCCTATTGAACTCAAGGTAGATTTATCTGTTTTCGTAAGAGGCATCAGAATAAGAATGATGGCCATTATGACTGGATAAAACTTAGCAGTAGAAAAAACAGGAACTTGAAAAGATAATGTAGTATGGTGTCTAATGAAGAGACCAGCAGAGTGATCCCATTTGGGTATTATATTCTGTGTGTCTACAAAAAATTGGCAAAGGACAATTTAAACTTGCTATCCTATATTAGGGAGAAAATTTTTCATATTTATTATACTTCATTTATATGTGGAGAGAAAGAGAGGAATTGATTTAGTTTAATGCAACATTTGGATACTCTCCCTAACCTTAAATTTTTGTTAAATAACAGCTATATGAATATTACCTTGCAGCTGACCTTTTGGGATTGCTTTTCCCTAGTGAACATTTTTTCTAATTTTCTTTATGTGCATTTAAAACAGAGTTGTGGGAGGGATGTAATTTAATTCCTCTATTTGTATTTTATCCACTCACTTTTATGTCTGGGACAAAGAAGTGCATTTTGAATAAATCTAGGAGATAATTTAAAACTACTGCTGGTATTGACAAAATACATAGCTAGCAGGTATATATTTGCATGAATATGCCCATAGGTAGAATCAATGCATCTCTGTGAGAGGGTTGATATGAATGTGTCTCTCTTCTTTAGCTTTTTTACTATAGTCAAAATCTTGAATTGGGATTTTCTGCCCTTTTCCGTATTGACAGAATAACTGATTAGGGTGGCTGAAGGTACATATTTCCAGTATGTGCGTTATTTCCTGTCATTTACATCACAGTATAACCACAAATGTTGAGGGCATTTTCCTTTTACAAAAGGAAAGCTTGGTTGATGGAAGGCTTGCTTTTTAGGCCCTCTGGAAGTAGATCTCCTACTTTATGCTTTCAAGGTAATCTCTAAGATGCAAAATCACTGCTGCTATGTTGGAAGTAATGGTGGTCATTCTGCAGAGGAAGGTTGATTAATTGGTCCACTGTTGCTGACTTACCTACTCGTGGACCTGTGCAGTTTTGCTGCTGTGCAGACCACTGCTAGCAGAAATCACCCTTTTAAACCTAGATATTCATATGATCATTTTTCTGGTGCATTAAGTTTGAGAGCACTTTAATAATTTATTTTAAAAAGTTCAAAGCAAAGCATTATTGAATTCAGGTCAGATGAAAAATGGCTACATCTGTCATCGGGGGTGGGAGGACAGTACAATAAGAGCCCTTAGAGCTCCCCAGTTGTACAGTCCAAGACAGACTTCTGCCCACAGGCCAGTTGGCAATATAGTAAAGGTAGAGCGTGGGTCTGTTTGGGGACAGGCTTAAGGGTTGGATAGAGGCAGAGTGGCATCATTTTAAAGACTTTTCACTGTTAAAAATAACCTCACAGAAGGCTGGACAGCAATGTCCTTTGGTTGACATTCTGGGTTGGAAATTTTAACAGATTTTTCTCTGTGAATGAAATTGGAGTGGTTTTATTTTAGTTGGTGGTGGGAGAACAAAAATGCAGTAAGTGTGGGCTAATGGATTCTAGGTCATCCCAGCAAAGTTTTGGAAAGCAATGATCTAAGAAATGGATGCTGGGTAATACAGCATGCCCCCAAACCAGCACCCATTGAAAGCTTATTAAATAAAAAATTACAGGGACAAGCTTGTGTTAAGAAAGAGTAGTTCCTAGGAATGTGTGGGGCCGAAAGACAACCTTTGTTTTGAATGTGTTTATTTACATGGCCAGGTGAAATATATCCAGTGACGTTACCAGCTTGATCTTATTTGGTTTCATGTACCCATTTGGGAGTGACATTATTCTGGGGGAGCCACTGTAATTTACCCATGTTCAAAATGGAATATGCTGCTGCAGATATTTGGCATCTCTGTTGTGGATTAGGGTGCCCTGGGTGCCACCTGTCTCATCTGTTCCACGCTCCACAATGAAGTGAAACTCTGGATTCAGTACCTGTGGGAGCATTTGAACAGATTCAGAGCAAAACTTAAGCAGGCTGAGAAAAGAATAGACACATTCTCATCCTAAGCCCAGCTCCTTGCCATGGGCAAACCTCCCTGAACTGTGGAAAGAATAGGAGCAAAGCAAGTGCTGAATTTGGTGGCATCAGTGATGTACCCAGGGAAACCAGAGGAAGGATGATTGAATATGGACTTGGGGTAATCTGGGTTGGTCTGGGAGAGGAAAGGATCTCAATTGGACTTAATGCAGTAAAGGGTTTGACTAGCAAGGAAACGGAACAGATAAAATTTTATTTTGTTTCTGCAGCAAGATAATAATAGGCAGGTGAAGAGACAGGGAAGGTCCCACGAGAGAAAGGGGAAAAGAGAGGAAATGAGACTGAAGTCAGAGGAGGTTAGATCTGATGTCTTGGATATTAGAACCCTCTGTTGGTATCTGAGTAGGGCCCTACTCTGTGAATAGGGTATTTTGTAAATAAAATACTAACTTACTGCAAAGATACTTTAGTTAGATATATCTTTTTCAGGGTAGTAATTATTTATGGTATTTGGTGATTTTTGTTTTAATATGTGAGTTAAAAATATGATAAGAAAAAAACTTACTGTGTAACCTTTTTATTGTTACCTAAGTGAAATTGAGAAATATGTCTTCTAAGCACTCAGATTTCCCTTTCCTCAGTTTTCCTTTTCTGTACTCTCTTCCTTCTTGGGCAGGTCATGTTCTATGATCTCACCTTTCTTTTCCCCATCACAACCTACTCCCTGGAAGGAGACTTATATCTGCCATTAAAATGTTAATATGTTTAAATTGAGGGCCAGGTGCCCTAGAAGCTTGATCTCTCATGGAAGAATAATGAGGCTTGTAATGTGTCAAGCAATGCCACTTGCCGGGAATCTAGGGAAACGGGGATGTTGGTGGGTCAGAGTCCTTTTCCAGAGACTAAGAATCACCACAAGTGTAAGGACCTCCTCCCCTCTACTCCTTGCTCCTACTCTTTCCAAGTGTCAGTTTGCTGTTATAGTGGTTTATCCTCCTTTTTTGATCCAAGATTGAGCCTTTGGACTTGTGGATGAAATGCATTTCCTACCAAGGCTGCAAGAATGAGAAACATCTCTGGAGCCTTTTCACTGCATACTGCTTCTGTTTACAGGCTAGGCTCAGGCATGAGATGGCTGGGCGCTTTCAGGTACAACAGTCTTGTTCTGAGCAGCTTCCAATGGCCTGTCCACTGGACATTGTAATCATGAACGGATTAATTAAAACACCTTAAGAATTCCACTGGGAGTTGACATAAGCCCAGAAGACATGATCTGGGCTCCACAGGACCTTAGAACTTCAGATTTTGGAGATAGAAGCCAACAGCCTAAGGCAAAAATCCTCTCTTGGTATCCATGATGTAGTTACACATCTTGCTTGAGTCTTTTCCCATGACCCTCTCTTCTGTGGCTGTTCAATCTCTTGTAGAACAGCTTCATCCTGGAATGATTCCTTCCTCAAATATTGCATTAAAAGCTGCTTCCTTGTAACTTCCTCCCATTGTGGAAATAAATCCTTTTCCACCATCAGAGTTTCTCAGAGCCAAAGGAGAATGTGGAGGGGTCCCCGTGAAAGACAGACACCCAAGGGAGTCTCAATCATGGGCTTGGCTGCTACAGAAGCCTGACTCTTTGGGTTAGGGCTGGGCACAGTTCCAGGACAGGTGCTGGTTCTGCAGGGATTTTACCTGTTAGCTGGTCCCTCTGTATCCATCCCAGTTGTGGGGCAAACCAGGGATCTTAAAGGAGTCGGTCACTGAATAACAGAGTTGGAAGAGTAAAAAGGCTTGGCTGTGGTAATATTCCTTATTGTGTCTATGATTGTAACCTGGACTGGGAGGGAAAATATGCAGCAACCTCTCAGGAAGAAGATACCTTAGTAGTCTTGAGGGCTAAGAATGAAAAAAAAAATGCCTAATGTGGGTCAGGGCTCCATTTTATAGGCCAATTCTGGGCATATAATGGGACCCTAAACTCAGACTTTGTATTCAACATAGAATCTCTGGACCTGCCCTGCTCTCTCTCAGCCAAGCCAAGGGACTGGCTCCTCATTCTCCCCTCTTCAGCTGTCTTATTTGTTAACGGGGATAATTCTCACGTGCGTCAAAGTTAGACAATGCTTTCCACTTTCTCCTTTCAAGGGTGATGGAATTAGCATTCCTGGTTTTGATACCAAGGTGGGGGAGAGGGAGGATATGAGAAATTTGTATGTTTCCTAGACCAAACCTGCTGAGTGAAAGTCCCCGCTGATGGTCTGTCTCAGCCTTAACATGGCCAGAGCAACTGGGAAACTAGTCTGTACAGTTGAATTCAAGTTTATGTTCTGGCCAGCACCCACAAAAGTAATGATCTCTACTAAATAGGTGGGTTTCTGGAGACTGCACGCCCGAGAGTATTACCTAAAAAAGGGTTGAAGTAGGAACCTTCAACCTTCAGTGAGTTGAAGGGCTCCTTGTTGCCAGAGCTCCTTGTTGCCCTGAGCTCCCCAGGGCTCCTTGTTGCCAGAGGCCTTTGTGTGCTCCAACATGGGTTTCCCAGGGGAATAACCTCAGTCCTTAGAGCTAGCTGAGATGTTACACAAGGGACTATGTCTTCTTCAGGAATGGTGCGCATTCCCCTCTGTTCTGCTTAACTCCTTTGGAGCAGGTCATTTCTTTTTTTCAGCTACTCCAGGTCTTGAGTTTGGGAAAGGAGCATTACCACTGACTCATTCACTACCATTTGGATTCCTATCTCACGGGCAATTCCCCATTGCATAAAGAGAAGGCCTGAAGCTCACTCCCTTCATCCTGAAGAGATGACCTTCTCTTTCAATTCTCGACTTGTGAGCATTAGCTAAGAGCTCTATCACGCAACTCTGGAGAGGCCAGGAGGCTTCACTTTGGCTTGAGCTGGCCTGGTCTTTCTCCTTCAGGAGCCCATGCAGCTGCTGGGGAATGGGTCTTACCCTTTGTTTTCTCCCTACTCTTCATTGCTCCTCTCCTTTCCTCCCTCAAACAAGATTACGTTTGGACAAATCTGGGGATTTTGTGTTTCAGTTAATTGTCTGCCACACATTTATGACAATTTGCACTTCCACAGGATATCTCCAAAGCCACGTTGAATACTTGGGGTTCTAGAAACCACCCCTAGATAGGTTCTCCATTGAGGTCCTGGCATTGAAACTAATTGGACAGGTCTTTACTCCGGTGTGACTGTAGCTCCATCAGGGAGTGAAGGTTTGAGCCAGGAGGGTTTTCTCTGGCACCTTCTTTTCAGAGACTGCCTTCATTCCAGATGATGAGCTGTATAGTGTTGTACAAATGTTCATTTCCTATCTTCCCTGCAGTCCTGTGACCCTCAACATTTCTTCATGGAGAGGCTACCATGGTCCAGCTTAGACTTCCCTCTAGAGATTCTGAAGTTGACTTCTTGGCTCCTCCTTTCCTTCCTTCGCCTTGATATGATCCTTGCCTTCCTGCTTCTCTTATCTCCTTTGCTTAGAGTTTTTTTTTTTCTTTCTGCAACTCTTCATGCTCTTACATGTTACATCCCTGTTCTTGGTGGCTGGAGATGCATATCTTCTGTTTCCTGTTGCTGCTAATAGTATGAATCCCTTAGTTCTTGAGTGAGGGACATATATCTTCACTGTGCCAATGACTCTGTCTACAGTTGATATTTCTGAGACAAATAGAAATGTTTCCTTTTTGCCCCTGTAAATTGGACCACTGTTCCAGGTCTGTAGTCCTAGATTATTATTATTATTCTTTTTTACAATCTAAAGCTGCAGATCACTAGGTGGAAGCTCAAGGAGGCAGCCAACTGGGGAGAAGGAGCTCATTCCCTCCAGCTGGTAATTATGATGCAGTGAGATTACATAAATAAAGACAGCCCATGATCCTGGTCATCCTTTAAGCAAAGTGCAAGGAAAGTTGCTCAGCAAATCTCAGATTTTCTTGAGATGTTGATTGTCCTTAACATTTTTTCTTTTTCTTTTTTTTTGAGACAGAGTCTCACTCTGTTGCCTGAGCTAGAGTGCTATGGTGTTAGCCTAGCTCACAGCAACCTCAAACTTCTGGGCTCAAGTGATTATCCTGCTTCAGCCTCCTGAATAGCTGGAACTATAGGCACATGCCACCATGCCTGGCTAATTTTTCTAGTTTTAGTAGAGACGGGGTCTCACTATTTCTTAGGCTGGTCTTGAACTCCTGAACTCGAGTGATCCTCCTGCCTCAGCCTCCCAGAATGCTAGGATTATAGGCATGAGCCACCATGCTTGGCCTAAAATTTTTTCCCCTTTAAGGTTGGCTTTGGTATTACCAGCAAGTTATTTTACCTGGAATGTAAAGATTTGGCATTGATCCCATAAGAGGAGAAGCGGGTTTATATGAAGAAGCCCTTACTGCTGTTATGAGTTCTGCTGACACTTCAGGTGTTGGGAGAATTTTAGTCCTAATTCTAAAAGCATAGGGACCTATTACTGTCATCTGTTGGAATGCCCAGATTGATTGTGCATTACTTCTTTATGTGTCAGAGGCCTACCTTGTGTGAGTGAGTCCTGATGCCTTTACATAAAATAGAAAGATTATATCTGACATTGACTTCCTAGAGCTGCTGGGCATTATGCTTGAGATGAAAGGACATCACTCCAAATATCAAACTTCAGGGCCTCTTCTCATTTGGATCACATTTTCCCTTCTGTTGATAACCACATCACATTTGCATTCTTGATGGAGGCAAGAGGAATTGTCCAGATTGATTTGTGAAATGTTTTCTCTTTAGATTGACATGTGTATATCACACAAGTGCTGAAGGGAACACCCCCAGTTTCCCAGGATAAACAACATGGGGAGAGAATCCTCTGAAACCAAAACTAGAAGGAGTGGTTCCCACCAATGAGTGGGTTTTGGATGGCTAGGACACGGGTGGTATCCCTAGTGCAGCCTCTTGCCACTAGAATCTTCTCCTCTTTCTCCCAACAATAGTACCATTCTTATCTCTCTGCTTCAGGGATGGAGGTGTTGTCTGTGGTCTTGGAAAAGAAAGGCACACACCAGGATCTGGACCCAGCCATTTTCATTTTCTTTTGATTGAAAGTCTTATAGCCTGAATATGGAAGTATTTCGATCTTAGTATGATTAGTTCAACCATTTGATGCTGAGGAGTTCTCATTCTGTGGAGACTGGAGCAGGAGGCTGGAAAGTCAGGGTGCCATCCTCTGACTGCCCACTGATGACTGACTTCCCACTTATGAGCTATCTTGGGAGGCTCCAGCAAAGAGCACCAATACTCACAGTGGCCCCTCCACAGCATTGGCTTCCTGCCTTCCTGGGTCATGTTAGGTCTTGATCTTCTGAGGAAGGGAATAGCTAGTCTTTGTGCTTCTTCTTTATGATCCATCTGATCCGTCACTTGATGACGTGGGTTACAGAGCAGGCAAAGCCCTGTCTGACTCAGTACCGAGAAAGCACCAGCAGTGCCTTCAGCATGGAAGACAATTATGGGCAGCCAGGCATGCACCAGGATGTCCTGGCTTTCATGGCCAGCCAGGGTCAGGGCCATGTTTTCTTAGGTGCTCTTACCTCGATGTCTTCCTCTTCCATGTGGGGCTCCCTTCTTTTAAGGAAGTTTGTGGTGGGACTTTCCTTTTTCCAGGGAGGAAAATGTATGGCAGTCTCCTTATAAAGTGACTTGTTATGTTGTAGGCTGCACAACCTTACATCATCTGGATTCAATCGACCTATGATGTATCACTGGGTTTTTTTCCTCTTGGAATATAACTAGAAAGGATTTGCAGAGGCCATAACCTGAGAAGCAGTAACAGTCAGGAAACACTAATCCCCTTTCATTGTGGCCTTGAATTCTGCACACAATTTGCACATCCTAGAGAGCCAAGACTGGGACCACCTTCTCATTTTGGGTTCCCAAGGAAAGGAAAGACCAGTGTGAGCTTTTAAATATAACAACTCAAATATGGTGAGTGCTTCCTGTTTCCAAGTCACTGTGCTGAAGAGTTATGACATTGGAGATCTCAACATTGGCTTCTGTACTCATAGAGCACCAGGAACTCTGACTATCATTTATTCCTCTCCTTACCTCTATCCTCTAATAAAGGTGGGGGGTCTCTTCCCATAAGTAAGCACAGAAGCCTCTTTTGGTCACTGTATTCCTCAGTTTGATCTCCTCTAGCTTTGGGTTTCTCATAATTGCCTCTTATGTGCTCCAAATGTGGGATCCCCAAATTGGAGACATGAGAATGTCAGTCAGTAAGGGAAAGAGTTGGCTTTGTGCTTTCATTGGACACATTTTATGAGCATTTCCTCAGAGCCAGTGAGAAGAATTTACCAAAGAAGGGAGTCAACAGCTTCTGAGGAGGCTCTGCCCCACCCAGCTGTTGTCTATCTTCCTTATGCTGATAAACTCACCCCATTTCTCTAGTAAAGTGGGAAATAGCAAAAGTCCCTGGAGAGAGAGACATTTGTGAAATTGTTCCTCACTGGAGTTATTTGAGTGTATAGTCAAGAGTCATAAATGGACCCGATATTTGGGATGCATGGCCTGGGAAGAGATGTAGCTGGATCTTAAGGCAGATGGATTGTTTCTACTGATAAATGACCTGAACATGGGAGGAAATTCTACTGGAGCTACTGACTGCTAGGTCTTCCTGATCTGTAAGACCACTGGCCCAGGGTGCATTGTGGAGGGTTCCCTGCTACTTCTGGAACTCTCTCCTCTTGCTCTCAATGAGGGCAGCCTGCTCATCTCTTGGCACTGGGGATGGATCGGGTACTTGTGGTCTTGAAGAAAAGATGTGCTTCTCCCCACAAGGATGTGAACTCCATATCCTTTCACCTCCTTTTATGATAGGTGAACTAAAGCCTGCATGGAAGTGTTTTGATCTTATAATAGTATGGTGAGTCCAACTATTTGATGTGAGGAAAGTTCTCATTCTGTGGAGACTGGAGCAGAGGGCTGGAAAGTCAGGTCTCCATCCTCTGACAAAGTCACCTCCCACTTATGAGCTTCTCTGGGAGCCTCATGCAAAGAGCACAAAATACTCACAGTGGTCCCTCCACAGCATTGGTCTCCTGCCTTCTTGGGTCATGTTAGGTCTTGATCTTCTGAGGAAGGGAATAGCTAGTCTTTGTACATCTGATCTATCACTTGATGATGTGGATTACAGAGCAGGCAAAGCCCTGTCTGACCCAGTACTGAGAAAGCACCAGCAGTGCCTTCAGCATGGAAGACCATTATGGTAAGCCAGGCATGTACTAGGAGGTCCCGGCTTTCATGGCCAGCCAGGGTCAGGGCCATGTTTTCTTAGGTGCTCTTACCTTGATATCTTCCTCTTCCATGTGGGGCTCCCTTCTTTTAAGGAAGTTTGTGGTGGGGCCTTCCTTTTTCCAGGGAGGAAAATGTATGGCAGTCTCCTCATAAAGTGACTTGCTATATTCTGGGGCACATCACCCTTTATCATCTGGATTAAGTTGACCTGTGATGTACCACTGGGTCTTTTCCTCTTGGAATATAACTAGAAAGGACTTGCAGAGGCCATAACCTGAGAAGCAGTCAATTCTCCTCGTCTTCTGGATTTGAATTCATAATCTATTCTGAACTCCCTACATAGCCCAGGTACTTTCTTCCTCTCTCTGGGTTTTTGAAGAAGGGAATAGCTAGTATTTTTGCTCTAAATGCACACATAATGTGTTCATATTTTTGAGTGCCTATTATGTACTAGGTACCATGTATGTTATTTTATTTGTAGACTTTACCTGTGGTGATCCTCTTCATGCCTTAGAATTTTGGAGATTGTTGGGGAGATGGACATTCTCTTCCATCCTCTGTCTTTAGCATTCAACTATGGGAACCTCTGCCCCCAAAGCCTAGAACACTCTCCTTGGCAAGCCTGCTATTCCTTAGTTTGCCTCATTCTGGCCCTAAGACTGCCTCTTCCTCCCCTACTCTTCTCTTTTTCAGCCATCAATTGTAAATCACTTGTTTTATTTTAATTCAGAGAATTTTCGCTGCTCCTTGGGGGTGCTCTAGCTCTCATTTTTATAGCTACTGTCCCTGTGTCCTTGGGCTCCTCATTATCTATTACAGTCTCATTCTTTCCGTTGCTCATCTCTACTTAATATATTTACCCTGGGACCATCCCAGGCATCTACTCACAAGCAAAAGTCTTCAGTGAAGTCCTTTCTTCCAAAAGACTATTGATCCCTTGTGCCTATAAAGTCAGGGCCTCGTATCCATCTTTCCTCTGTATTTATCCCCTACAAATCTATGTTTTGATCAGAAACATGGATCTAACAGAGCCTGCCAGTGGGATGCACAATGGCATCCATCCCCACTGGCTAGAATCCCCCAATGAGTATTTACTGTCAAAGGGAAACCACTTCTTGGGCTCTTCACTCCCCTGTGCTCCATCTTTATGGAGGGAATCCTATCCCTGAGACTTGGTTTTATCCTTTGACAGATAAAGGACTGGACATAGATTATTAATTTCCCTGTTTGCTTCCCAGGCGGCCCATGACAATGATTGACTCTAAGGAGGCAGCAGGACCCTAATCTTTGCTTAGGCGACAGCTCTGTGCTGGCCATGAAAATCAGGTACAAGCCCCACATTCTGAGTGTTGGAGTAGAAACCCTTAAGGAGTAGGAACTGGATGCTTTGTAGGCTCTATCGATCCTCAGGTACTGTTGGAATCTCTCTGAAGGACCATAATATTCACCTATGTGGGTCTATCTGTCACACTACAAATGCCAAGAACTCCTGCTCCCCCTTTTCCTGGAAAGTTTGATTCAGCCCTCTGGCCTGAAAGGCAATGAAATGACCTCTATTTGACCCATGGCTTAGCTTATTAGTCCACAGCATTATTTTTTTCTGAGGCTCTTCCTCTTGGCAAATCTCTGTGGGCAGTGACATGAATGGCTTCTGGGAAGTCTCCTCATGTGAGGGTCCATTTGTCCCTGCAGCTTGTGTGTTCTTAATTTTTGGACAATTAGTTGGTAATAATCTACCTCTAACTGGGATGCTTTTCACTTGCCACACAAGTTTAGCAATTTCCACAGGAATAAATGAAGGGGAAATTATCGAAGCTCATTTTGATCAGAGCTTCTGTATGATTCTTTGTCTTCATCGGTGGGGCCTGAGGATTCTGTGGCTCAAATTGAACAAAATTCATTCCCCATGTTCTGGGGGGAAGTTCTCCTTTAACAATGGGAAATCTTCCATGGAGAGCACTTTACTGTTCTGAGTGGTTCCTGAACATATACATGAACAACTCCCTGGCTTTAGGAAAGAAAGATCTTTGATTTCCTCTCTCCACTTTCCTGCAAGCCTTTTGAGCCATGGTCTGCATGTTGTAGTTCCGATGCTCTTTCCATTCATTCTTGTCTTCTAGGAGCTCAGATTCACCAAAGTGCAGTTAACCCTCTCTTCTGCAAACACTCCTTCAGTTGTCATGATTTTGTTTTTTTAATCTTTATTGCACCAACATTATAACAATAGAAATATTTTATAAGTGGAAAGATATAAATCCAATAAGCCCAGAAATCTTACTTTTTCATGTTCTTTTCCTGCCTCGTTCATACATGGATGAGATATTTATGTAGTTTTCATATTTGAATAAAATGTTTATAGTCGTTTATAATCTGCTGCACCGGGGATCAATTTTGGGGGTGGGGGACTTAAGGGGTTGGCAATATCGATGACCAGACATCAGGCACTTTCCTGTTTATGGCCACTTGCAAGAAGGGTATTTTTTTTTTTTAATAGGGCTGGAAATGGATGCTTCCCTCTTAAACTTTGTCTTTGGCCCTCGGCATTGCTGCTTTTGAGTCTGCCACAGTCACAAATCAGGGAGGTGGGGGTTGCTTTAATGCTGTATTAAATAGTTTCTCCCAGGGAGCATGAATTTCCTAAAGAGTGAGGAGTTTTACTTTTCATTTTGTGAGCTCTGCAAACCTTTTCTAATTATATTCTAAGAGGAAATGCCACAATGTAGAAAGGTCAGAAAGTGGAGATGAGCAAAAGGAACACTGACATAAAGTCAATCACTGTTAATATCTCTGTGTATATCCTTCCAAACTCTTGTTCTCTCTAAAGATATTCCTCCAGATTTTTAGTGCACGTAAATACTGTTTTGTAGAAATATGATTACAGCCATATGTCCAGCCATTGTCATTCTCCATAGACGGTATCTTGGGTGTCTTACCTAACAATATGTATTCAGTATTTTGCTCTATTCACTCTGTGCTTAATACTAGCCACCTCTTATTTTGAGTAACATCACTGTCTAATAAGTTCTTTACATCTGAATGGTGTGAGTCTAGTCCTAGAATCAGATTAAAACCTTCCATATCAATGTGGCTATCAAGTTTCATCAATTCTATGTCATAAACATGTCTGGAATTCACTCAGCACCTCACTGTTGTTGCCTTATTTTTGGCCTTCACTAAATTTTGCCTGGATGACCTTGATTCCAGTCCCTACTCCAAACAATCAATCTTTCATACCCTGTCAAAGCCACTTTTCTGAAATGCAAATGTGATCCAGTTATTCTTCCACTTAAAACTCTTCACTGGCTCCCCATTGCTTACAGTATAGAAACCCAGATGGCAAAGTCTTTAATGTTAAGGCCCCTGCTCAGCTCTCATTCCTTTTGTCCTGCCACTCCTCTTCCCATGAACTTTGTATCTCCACTTAGCACACAATGTCTCCAAATTTTTGTGCCTTCTATTCCCTTTCACTGGTGATGCTCTTTATCTTTTTCCACCCCTGGCTAACTTCCACACATCCTTCTCCAGTCACTGTCCCTCAGCTACCCAGCACTCTTCTTGATCCATCATATGTCTGACCATTTTCTTGGGCACCTGTCTTGGAGCCCATTCTGCTAGGGGTTGGAAAGAGTCTTAGAGAGTTAGCAATGCATCCAGTAAGGGAAGCAGGGAAGTTTATCTCAGCCACTGCTAGTGAAAGGAGGAGGCTCTCATTCACAGCAAACATATGGGCCTTGCATCCCTGGAACAAAGTCAGTGAATGGCCATCATCACACTTTTCCAGGTACCCTCAGACTGCTCACTGGGCTCTATGACTTCTTAAAAAACAACAACAAACAAACAAACAAACAAAAACCCATTGCCTTGTTACACAAAGGATTTAAAGTGTCACATAGAGATGCGATACTATAACAGATTGAGACAAGTGAAATTAATAAAAGAAATTGGTAAAGAAACTTTGACAAAGGGAAAACAAAGGTCATGGTAACATGAAATCAAGAGATACCACTATATAGAATGAATATCACCACCTCATTACATATTTGCTACAGGGGATCCACCTATTTAGCTCTGAGCATTGTTATCCTACTTAAAAGAGGGAAGTGTGATCATTAGCATAGACCTATGATTAAGGAGAAAAACAGTCATTTGTGAGTTTAGGACCCAAGAGGTGTTTCTATTGGACCTGTCTTTACAGAACCTTTGGGTTTCTTTTCCCCTTTAGTGATTGCCTGAAATGTTAATATTAACTCATTTTCACATATGCCAGTTATATGGAGCTGAGCCTTGTAGAGAGAGAAATTTGGAGGGATTTGGGTCTTCAAAGCCTTTTGGGTGCTTGGAGTGTTCCTATTGATTAGATAGTGTTCTTAGGTCCTACCATCTCCTATGCCAAGATTTTAATTATTTTTGCACTACCTATATACTGTCCTGCTTTAAAATGCTTCATTTCATAGTCTAAGTCCTCTTTCCAAGGATCTTGTTTCTATCCTTACAAGAGACATACAAATCAGAGCCAAACTTGGGGTGGATTTCATTTATTCAACGATCTTCTCTGTGCCAGTGGCTGTGGTATATACCAAAGATGGCAGGTATAAAGGGGTGTGTGTGGGAAGAAAATGCTGCTGAGCAGGTGTCTTGCCTGTGTAGCCTTGTGTATATATATCTCTTTCTGTCTGCTAACTTCATTCCAATCTCTCATGGTACAAAGATAGACACCAGCACCCCAAAGCCAGTTCTGATCTATTTGTGGAATGATTCTTCTCAGGCTTATGCTTGTCCTTTATGATTATGGAGGAATCCATAGGTCTCTCAAAGCCAAGACCTTAGGACATGAATCTTCTGGACCTTAAGGCAGGTGGCCTGGTTCTCCCGCATGGGTGATCCAGACATCGTAGGCACCTCATTGGAGCCTCCTGCTAATGTACCTTCCTTGCTTGCTCTGTCTAGGCAGGGACCTGTGGGCCTGTGTGGATGGTTTCTTCCTGCTTCTTGTGCCTTTGTTTCTTGTCCACAAAGTAGTTGGGCCTCTAGGCAATGGCGATGGAGATGGTGACTACGGTTCTTCCAGGATGTCTTTGTTGAGGATTTGCATCTCTCTGGGATGATCTGGTCTTTTTACCTTTGGTGAGAGCAGTGGATGGTCTGAATGGAGGTATTTCAATCCTGGCACAATTGGTGTGGGTGTTGGATATTGGTGGGGGTGTTGTGGGGACTGGACTGGGATGTTGAAGAGAGCCACCCTCCCGTTTCCAAGAGCCCCCTAGTTAGGCTGCTGCTTATTGGCTCGAGCACATGGCAGTGGCACTTACTGGAGACCGTTCCAGGAATTGGTCTCTTGGATGTAGCTGCTCTACTTATTTTCATCCTGCTCTCAGCCTGGAAAGCACCCTTTGTCCTGACCCATCCCAAACTGATGTTCTACATAGTGAAGCCTTGCCTCACCTTGAATGGTGTTCCAGGAAGGCAGGACTACAGGTTGGAGGACAGAGGCCTACAGGTCTTATTAAGAGCGTCACTCTCACTAAGGATTAGACAGTTGGATGTCCTAAGCCTGAGTCTCTTGGCAACATTATTGTGTCATTAAGGAGTTGCCTTTTATTTCATAGCTTTTAGTTGTCATTATTGGTCTAAAAATCTGGGGTGGGCACACTGCTACTGGGAAATCAGATGGTGAGTCTCTTCTATACCTGTTCAAGTTTTACCTCCTCTTCCTTTGCAAATGCACATAACACATTTGGAGGACCCATTCTTGAGAGGGAGAGATTGAAGGGGGAGCCACAAGACCTCTATGAAGTAATGGAAAAGCTTCCTAAAGCCCCAAACTTCACCTTTCTTATCCTGGTGCTAAGTGTTAGTCACCTCTGAGAGACTTAGTTGGAGGTATCTTTTTCTACAGTCATAATCCCAGAGAACTGAATGAAAAAAAATTAACATTGTTGAGTGTTGTCTGTTGTGGGCTTTGTGACTTGTGATGTCCCATGCCAAACTCACCTCTGGTGACTTTGCTCCTGCAGTGGTGTGTCCAGGGTTGCTGAAGGAGAGACATTCCCCTCCTTCTGTTGGCACTGGCCTGCTGTTTTGGTGCTGTCTTCTGATTGCCCAAGATCATTTGGCTAGATACTCGCTCCTGTTGGTCCCCCTTGTCCATTTTCCTGGGGGAAGGATTTAGGTTTGTCACTGGAGTTGGAGTTCGGAGTCTGCTTGATTCTTTCTCACCTCCATGCCTGGTCACTGGGAGGCAATGGCTTGTTTGGTCTCCATTTTCATTGCCAGCCTTTCTCAGCTCTCTCTGTCCCCTTTCTCCTTACTTCCTACTCATTGCATTCTCAACTTTTCTCGCATTTTCTCCCAGCACAGTGAATCTTGGAGATGTCTAGGTGCCATGGAGCTACAAGGAACAGTTTCATTGTGAGAGGACAAAGGTCTCCATAATCCCATTGTATCTGGAACTCTGGATAATGACATTAACCTTTTTCTCTTTGTAAGTTAAAAAAATAAAAATTGAATTAGGAAAGCCAATTGACATTGTCAGAGGTTGCTGGCATTTGTCAGATTGCTCTAGTCCCCTACCAGAGGCAGATGCCACTGGGCCATGCTCCCCAGACCTGGCTGCCAGCTTTAGTGAGAAGTGGTTCTCTTTCTCATATAACAATTTCCCTTTCTGTGCCTCAGTTTCTCCTTTTTTTAAACACTAGGAAATGATATTGATTGGTATCTAGTTGGCTACCTTTGCTCTCTTGGTTGCCTCTTATTTCTGTTGGAAGAGTCACACACACAGTGTACACAGAGGCAGGGGACTGTGGATCCAGGGGTCATTAAAGAAGGAGAGTATGATGGGTAGGAGGGAATCATTTGTGAGTTCCATGCTTGCTCAATTTGACCCCTCCTGAAGGTCTATACTAGCACCATTCCCTGTGTGGCTCTCTTTTTCTCTCTAATACTTTCTTCTTGAAGTCTGTAATTGTGGCTTCTCCTCACTGTTTTCTTCTGAGGGAAAACAGCCTTATCATCTCTGGCTTTCTCCACCCTATTGAGCAGCTTCTTCAATCTCCTCATTATCCATATGTTTCTTTAAATGTCTTTTCAAGGACCAAGTGTATCCTGGGAGGATCCCTTAGGACCGAAGGCTCTTGTCTTTGGCTGGTGTGTTCTTGGTGCTCACACAGTTGGTTGACATTGAGATGAACTCAAGAAATCATCAGAGAGGGGACCACCTCTCAATGAACCTGGCAGCAGCAGCCCTCCAGAGGACTACTGAGGTCCCAGTGACCCCTGGCTGGCCATTTCTTAAGAGAGTTTGACCTTCTCTGGAATAAACTCCTAATTGTAATGTGCTCACTTCATACTTCCCCAAATATTCCTTTTTTTCCCCTCAAAGGAGAGCTATCTCACAGGCCTATTTTAAATGTCTCCTATTATACAGGTGCATTTAGGCATTTAGCTTCTTTTCTTTTGGGAAGAGTAATGAGTTTATTTTCCACCTCCAATATTGTGCCAATTTTTTTTTTTTTTTTTTTGGTCAGAGAATGTGCAAATGGTTGACCAGGACAGAAGCTATCCCCATTTAGTACCCTTCTCAGGGAATGAGATTCATGTACAAACACTGATTTTATATTCTCCCAATATTCTTTTCTATTCTAACATTATAACAAAAAGAAAAAAAAAGGCAAAATGACTCATGAAAAGGTTTCCATTTTCATTTTCCATAGCATGTTATGATATTTGATCATATGTAGATATGATTATTATGTACTTATACCCAGAGTTTGGGTATAATTTTGTTTTAAAATATTAAACATTTTCCATGTTGTCTTCTAATGAATGTTTTTAATGACCATATAATATTTTATTGATTTCATAAACCCTATGTATTTTGGTACCTTCTACTGTTAATTTACTTTTCTTTTGTTATTTCAAATATTAAAAAATAACATGTTTGTATATAGTGCTTGTTTCACTCAATTACATTCCCTAGAGTTGGATTACTGGGTCAGATGGTATAAAGGTTTTTATGGCTTTTGAAACTTTTTCCCAAATTGTTTTCCAAAGTCATGAATCTGTCATTTCTTTTTTTTTCAATTTCCAGGAGTGCTAAATGCTCTTCTAGTCATTTAGGGGGTTTGAGTGAAGGACAGACTGTGTAGGTGGCCTAGAGCAAATGGTTGAACAAATGGTTTCTTTTCCAAACAAGCAAACTCAGGTTTATAAACCACATAATCAAGGTGAGTGACTAGGCCATTCCTTTCGGTGACTTTTCCCCACATACCATTTTCTCTTGTCCCCTCTTTTGTCTCAGACAACATATACCTTTCACCTAGGCATCCAGGAAATCCTCGGAAATGCCCTTATTGTCCATTTTCTGACAATGGCTTAATAGGAAATAATAGTTTCAACAAGTCAGTTTACAAAGGCAAGTGTTCCTGCCCTTGCATTATTTCCTTGCCAACTTCTGCACCAAGTAATATTCAAGTAACTTAGTTTTACCAAAAGTTTGAAAATTCTTTAAAACACACACACACAGAGACACACACACAGACACACACACATGTTCACATCACTTAATTCCACATGGCTTATGACAGTTTGGCTGAGGGGGAGAACAGAAATCTGGTTCAACTGACTAAACTGAGCTTTGATGTCAGGGTGGAAGAGTGTGAGGCAGTAAGAAGGCAAAGATGAGTAAGGAGGGCCATTTGCACAGGCCCAGGGCTGGCATCCTACTCAAAGAATAGCTAAGTCCTGAATGGCAAAAGAGGCAGAGCAGGCAGCAACCTAGGGCAACACAGGGCATGCTGGCAAGTGAGAGGTCTTTGGAAGAGTCACAATTAATATGGGAGAATGCACCTTTCACTCCAGGCTGTGAGTTTACTATCTTTTACCCACATGCCTATTTACATAAAAGGAAAGGGAAAAATAGGGCCAGTAAGAAAGGAGAAAGCTAACCTGTACAAGGTTAGTTTTTAGAAGGTACACCTGGAGTCCTGCTTCCCCAAAGATTGCACCACACAGAGCTGGTGTGTGGGGATGAACCATCATATTGACTCTTCAGGGCACCCTGAATCTCTTTTCTAAGACCAAAGATACCCATATGATTATTCTGGAAGGGAATAATGGATCTAGGAGACAAGCACAAAGATTTAAGAGCTACTAAATAACAGGGCGAGAGGGGATACCAGAGGGCATTCCTCATCACCCTGTACCAAAGCTTAAAATACCAAAGCAGTTCCTAATTTCTTGGGAAGCCTCTATGGGAAAGACCTTGGCAGTTGGGTACTGGAAATTTTCTAAGTTGGTTTGATTGTTAATGGCATCAAACCAATGCACTTTCCCTTAAAGTTAGATGCTAGGAAGCTTTTCCTTATGGTCTCTATAACTCTGCAAAGGACGTCCAGGCACAGGATTGTTCCCAGCTGAACTTTTAGTTTTGGCATAGTTAATCTTTGGTAGGGACAGCCACCATTCCAAGGACAGACTCTATTGGTCTAGTTGACATGTTACAAGTTTTTCATTTCCATCACCATGTAGATCTTTAGATTCACATGTAAGTATACATATCTATATATCTAAATTTCAGTCTTCATAGTAATCCAACATGGAAATTTTCTTATCCCCATTTTAAAGATGAGGAAACAGGATTGAAAAGGTTAGGTGATGTGCCCATATCCCACAGATGGAAAGTTGTAGCTGCAGATTAAATTTAGGCAGTTGGGTTCCAGAATTTGCTTTCCTAAATCACTATGGTGTGAGAATGCTCAGGAAATAAAACAAGGCAAATCAGACGCAGAGGAAGCTACATGACAATATATTAATGCAAAATTCAGAACCAGGAATATTTTGTTTGAAGGAAGACTGTCATTCTGAGTAGCTTTCAGTGTGTGTTGGACATGTGGATAGCAGATGCAGTTACCTGGGAGTTGGTGAGATCCCCAACTTGGCTATAGTAGATGGGAAGCAGTTCTGAAGGAAGGACTCATAGAGAGTGAAGCAAATTCACCAATGATAGCAATCAAAGTTGCCGTTGAGCTGTATGTGCTAAGTATGGCACTAGAAGCCTTAAATGGAGAATTTTAATCCTGTTAGTATATAAGGCTTCTGCTATTATATAGCTGAGAAAACAGACTCAGAGGTTGAACAATGTTTCCAATGTCATTGAGCTAACAAATGGCAGAAGCAGTCTGATTCTGTTTGTCCCAAACTGTCACTCTCCAGTGCATTTACTTTTTCTTTATTTTGCTTTTAGCCCTGGCCAAAACCCAAACCAAAACCAAACAAAACTATGGTTCGTCTATGTGGCTGCCAGCTGGAAGAGCTGACAGTGGTAGATGAGCAGTAGATCCCTTTCAGAAGACCTGTGCCTTTGGAAACCCTGAGGAGTCCTCACTGAAAAGAAAAGCTAAGCCTAATATGTTATTTTTTACAGAATACATTGGTTCAAGTGAAATTCTCTCAAACACTTTAATTTGATATGAGAGTAGTTTGTCCTCAAAATGATGAAAATTTGTTATCTGATGTTGGAATAATTAATGTTCAGCCACTTAAATTAAGAAAAAAAGGAAAACTCAAAGCACTGAAATAAATTGAATTTATATTTGCAAAATAGATTCCTGCAGTGTATTTATCTTTACTGAGCTCAATGTCATTATAACCAAATTATCAAAGCATGCTCATCTTTTATATAAATGGAATTTCTTACTTCATTAATATAATGAAAGTTACATCCAAAGGGGAAAATACATAAACTCTACTCTTGGTGTCCTTTGAAGCCCAACCACATCACTGAAAACAAACTTGCTATTGCCTACTCAATATACCTCTGAGCTAAAAAAAAGAGGCATGGAAAAAAAAATATACCTCTGAGTTTAAAAGGTATTAACAATCTAGCTTTTTTTCCCCCTAGCCTTGGTTGATCTTCTAGGAAAAGTTAAGTCCCCTGATTGTGCGATAACAGAGTAATAGTATCTGGGCTACTAGATGTGACCATTGTCTTCTATAAAAGAGTTTTCTCATATAGTTTATTTGGAAAGTACTTATTTCCACTTGTCATTCAGTGAACCCTTCTGTGAGAATTGAAATTACTTGGACAAGATAAATCCCAAATTCTTGCTTTGTTGTAAAAACAAAACAAAAAAAACCAGGAACCAATGATTCTATAAATTAAAATCACTTTATATTTCTAGAGTGCTTGAGTACTTAATAGTTATAAAACACTTGAACCAAAATCATTGATTTAGAGCCAACACTGTAGGGAGGAAAAGTGACATGTTCAAGAGTACAAAGCTAACAAATGTCCAACCCAAGATTCAAATCCATGATTTCTGAACACCAAGGCTATTATTAACTTCATTCTTATAAAAGGATTTGGAGTAATTTTTAATTTCTATACCAATTTTAAAATATCATTGGTGGAAATACTAAACAACAAAACCAAAAACTACTGATACATGCAACAACATGGATGGGTTAGATGTAATGTTGAGTTAATGAAGTTCAATAATAGGCAAAACAAATATACTTCCTTTTGGCCATGATGGATTAACTGGGACCAGATTTATTCTCTTGTCCAAAGCATCTAAAATTGAGACAAAATATATAAAACAATGGTTTTCAAGATATTAGACAGCAAGCAACAAAGGACAGTGATCCCTGAGAGATGGGAAAAAAAGTAGGTGAAGCCCAGCCTCTTCCTGGAGGGATTTTACAGATTGCAGCACTAGGATAGGAGAGACAGGTGAAGGCTGGTGGTTTTCCTAGTAAAGGAGGTAGAACTTGAGAGTACAGAAAGGTCAAGGTGATTGGAGTTCTCAAGGGCAAGTATGAGAGAAGAGAACTGGGTAGAAAAAGAAATCCAAAGATTCATAAGAGGGACCCCTTTGCATCTTCCACTGAGTACTTACTGTTGCTGCACTTAAGACAAAGAATCCAAAAAGCTTAGTGGGGACGGTGATTAGAAATTACTTTATAAGGAGAATGGCTCCATTTCCCACCACCCAGAATATAAAACCTCATAATTTACAGGGCATTGGGTAGAGTGCTAACTCAGTAATTGAGAAAAGTCAGCCCTACCTCTGGTACCACCTA
Source organism: Microcebus murinus (assembly GCF_040939455.1). Classification (NCBI taxonomy): domain Eukaryota; kingdom Metazoa; phylum Chordata; class Mammalia; order Primates; family Cheirogaleidae; genus Microcebus; species Microcebus murinus. Next base: position 51,615,031 of record NC_134115.1, on the reverse strand, counting down.
ATAAAGCTTAAAATCAAGATGCGAAATAATCTAACCATTTCCAAGTAACTTAACCATGTTTTAGGACACAGATCAAGAATATTTATAGGAAAACAAAAATCTCCAGCACCCAAAAAGGTAAAATTCACAATATCTGACATCTGATCAAAATTTTCAAGCATATAAAAAGGCTGGAAAACATAACCCATATTGAGGATAAAAATCAATTAAAATTGATTTAAAACTGACATAGATGATAGACTTAGTAGACAAGGAAACAAAAACAGTTATTATAACCATATTCCATATGATTGAGAAGACAGAGGGAAGATTGAATGTGTTAAGTAGAGACGAGGAAGACATATAAAAGAGCCAAAAGTAGGTAAAATGGATGTACAGTGATAGCGGTCGGAATAGTATTTACTCTTGGGAAATATTCATGGTGGGGGGCATGTGGATGTCTTTGAGTTGCTGAAAATGTTTTATATTTTGATCTGGATGATTTTATATGGGTGTGCATATATGTAAAAATCCCTTGAGCTCTACATTTAAAATGTGTGTACTTTATATAAGTTAAACCTCAAAAAATTCTCATATTATCTTTTACTGTTTTCAAAGCAGTTCAGTTCATATGAATAAGCAAAGTTTCTATTACAATAAATGGATCAAAGTGGATGCATGTCTTCAGGTGTCTACAATATAATTCATAATATAGGAGACAGAGATTATATATTATGGAGAGGCTAAAAATTAACCACATCATGGAGACTTATCTGACATTTTACACTTGTTACACTCAGTTACACTCATGCCAACTGATCATTGAAGACAGGACTCACAGTTGCTCAATAAATGTTGGTTACCATTGTCTCTTGATGGTTTTGTTCCAGAAAGTATAAGATGAAGACACTAGAGAAGAAAACCAGTGTGATGTATTTTATGCATTTAGGAGAGAAAATAAGAAGAGAAGATCTAGCTTACAAAAATAAAGATTTATCACATCTTTTTTCCTCAGTCTGTACATGTGGCATAGAACAAATAATGGTCAGGAAGCATGTTTTCAAACTACGTAAACTAAACAGCTACTTCCAAGAGATAGAATATGTGGGGACAAGGGGCAAGAATGGGGTCTGGGTTATTCTCCATTTTTAAATGGGAGTCCACAAGTTTTCAATAAAAGTAGATTTCCATTGTTTCTGTCTCTCTGCGCCATCCCTGGCAGATACCAAATGCAGGCTACTGAGTAAATACCTGTAGTTCTCAATAGGTAATTCATGTAAAAGTCCCATTTCTGTGATTCCCTGGGAAATCCATAATTGAATAAGATTGTTCTGGAGTATTTTACCTCTATAACCAATCAGGTACAGATGCCACTTCCCAATTAGGATATATCTCTCACCTGGAATTTCAGCAGGTCAGGTTATGGATCTGAGAGCAAGAAGCTAGATTTCCATCCTGGAAAGGAGGGACAGGTTGGATGGAGACATTTGTCACAAGAGTTTCTTGGAGACAAGAGAGAATTATTTCTGAATATTGTCATTAATTAAAATAATAATCCTCACTCATAACCCCTTGTGGGAGGGGAAGCAGGCTTCTTGGCACTCTGAGTTTGATGTGGGGAAGCAGGCTTCTTGGTACTCTGAGTTTGATGTTACTTTGTCACTTAAAAAAAAAAAAAAGAATTGCCAGATGGGCTTTTCACTGGAATGTCCTGCAGGAGGCTTTCTCTGTGTGCCATGTTTTTTGGACACAACAGAAAAGTCACAGTGGTGGCTAAAAGGGGAAGTAATGAAAGCACCAGATAACTGTGTTTAAGGTTTTTCTCTGACTGTGCACCAGCCTTAGCCTGGAAGGATTGGAAGTGGTCATTGCTGCAGATGCTGATTTTTTTTCTGGGTAACTTTGGGAAATGCTATGACCCAATACTTGGAGGGGAGATCTCTAGGCCACTATTTTTGTAGAACTCAATAGTGCAAATATCACTAGTATCATCAATGACTCACTAGAGTCATCTGGATAGGGTTAAAAATAGGGTTGCAATAATGGAGATCAGTATTTCTCTAGTTGTGGCCATCCCCCACCAACCCACACATTATGCAGGAGTCTTGTTTCCATGTTTCTCCCAACTTATTCAGAAAGTTCATGAGGTTATCTCTGGGTAATCATGATTGAGAGTTTTTTTCAATTTACCACATTGTGTCCAGCAGTTTTTCTCCTTTCCTGTTCTTGTTGTTTGATATTAATATCACAGAAGCTGATGGCATCATTTAATGGCCTCCTTTATCCTATAACATTGTAGGCTCCTCCCATTCTGACTCTGGGGAGCTTGGCCATCTGTCTTGCTTTGACCAATGGCACCTGCAAAACACTTCAATATTTTTGTTTTTACTTTTGTTCCTCTGCCTTTGCCATGAGAGCATGCCCAGACTACTCTCTGGAGGAAGAGAAACCATGTGGAATAAGGTGATTCATCCCAGCTGAGGGCATTCAGAGGACTCACTCAAGACCTCAGAATGCAGATGACTTGATGTTAGCCCAGCTAACATCAGCCAGGTCTGGCCCAGACCAGCATTACTACTGAATCAACCCACAGACTATTGAGCTAAATTAATGCTAATTGTTTTAAGCTGCCAGATTTAGTGGTTGGTTGCTATGTAGCATTATTATAGCAATAGATAACTGATATACCTGCCTGAATGTGTTTCTTTGCATCAGGCTATGCTCTCATTGTCGTGTGTTATCTAGAGGGCTGACTTTTTTTTTTTTTAAATAACGCTAAGTACTACCTAAAAAATAAAAGTATAGAGAATCCTATAAAATACATCAATTCTATATTCTTATCACACAGATTTTTCAAATCTTTTCTTTTCCTATCACCTGCTTTGCCATTTGTATCAGTTTCTTGGAGCTGCTGTATCAAAGAACCATGAAATACATAGGTGGCTTAAAACAATAGAACTTTATTGTCTCAGTTTTGGATTTAGAAATCTGAAATCAAAGTGTTGGCAGGGGCCTGTTTTCTGGAAGGCTCTGGGGAAGAGTCTGTTCTATGCCTTCATCTTAGCTTCTGGTGTTGTTGGCAATCCTTGACATTCTTTGGGTTGCAGCTGCATAACTCTAGTCTCTGTCTCCATCATCACATGGTATTTTCTCCTCCTGTCTTCACATCATCTTATAAGAACACTAGCCATATTGTATTAAGGACCCACCCTACGCTAGTATGACTTCACCTTAACTAATTATATCTGCAACAACCTTGTTTCCAAATAAGGTCACATTCTGAGGCACAGGAATTAGAACTTCAACACATATATCTTTTGAGGGGACATAATTCAACCCATGACACCATTAATTTACTAATATTTAATCTTTTTGCATCGATTTTCATAAGTAAGCTTTGCTATACTTGTGCTATTCATGTCTTTTTTTTTGTACCATGTTGTTTAGCCTAGTAAAAATAGTTTGAGAAATTTCCCCTTTTCTTTATTTTCTGAAATAGCTTGCATTGGATAGGGATGATCTGTAACATAAATGTTTGGTCATATTCATCTGCAAAACAATTTGAGCCTATTATTCTAGGGGGGAGGTGATTTATTGACTCCTGATTCAATCCTTTTCATGGCTATTGGTTTCTTTTCAGTTTCTTCTTGAGTTAGTTTTTATAATTTATATTTTTTCTAGAGAATTTGTTAACATAAAGTTATTTGTGGTATTTATTGAATACTTTTAAAAATATCTATTCTATATTTAGTTATGTTCCCTTTTTGGTCCTAATATTATTAATTTATGCTACCTGTACCATTTTCTTGTTTTTTGCTTATTTTAGTAATCAGTCTTACTATTAGTTTGTCTATTTTATAAGTATTTTCAAGAAATACTTTCTTTGGCTTTATTCTGTTGTTCCTTTTTTAGCTTGTTGAATTGAACATTTAATTAATTAAAGTTTAATCATTCCTTTTGCAAACAATTAATTTAAGGCTATAAATATACCTCTAACTACTACTTCAGCCCAATTATATGTCCTGATGTGTGGTTCTTTCATTATCATTTAATTTCAAAAGTTTGGGAATCACAAAATCTAACCCATAAGTTGTTTAAATGTGCTCTTTTTAATTTCCAAGAATACACTAGTTATTAAAAAATAACTTTAAAAATTATCTTGTGATCAGAGAATACAGTAAAATGTTGTTTCCTTAACATTTATTGAGAATTTCTTTGTGAACTAGTACATAGTGAATATTTATGTGTGCTGGAAATGAATGAGTTATCTTTAATTATTGGGTGTAGGATTCTATGGATCACACAGATACACATAACAAGCTTGTTAATTACATTTTAGAAAATGGTCTATATATCAGTTCTGCATATTATGCCAGCTTCTACAGTGGATACATTAAAAAACACTTTGCCATTTTTTCTTGTAATTTTGTCATTTATTATACTATATATTTAGCAATAAACTGTTAGGTACATTATTTCATATCTTCATGTTGAAGTTTTTTTTTTTTTTTTTTCTGAGTTAGGGTCTCATTCTGTTGCCCAGGCTGGAGTACAGTGGTGTGATCATAGCTCACTGTAATCTCTAACTGGGCTGGAGTGATCCCCCTGCCTCACCCTTACCAGTAGCTGGGATACTAGAATATGTCACCATGGCTGGCTCATTTTTCTTATTTTTCATAGAGTCAGGGTCTCACTCAGGCTGGTCTGAAACTCCTGGGCTCCAAAAGTGCTCCAAAGTGCTGGGATTACAGATGTGAGCCACTGCGCCTGGCTCTGATGTTTGTATTATATAATGTCTTGCTTGATACATATTAATGATTTTCCTCTTTAGATTCTATTCTATCTCATATCATATTCCATCTCATTTGTCCTTAAAAAATAATATCCAAAGATCTTTGTTTTTAACTGGTGAGTTTAATTTGTTTTTGTTTATTTCTGATATTTAGACTTGTTTCTATTGTCTTCTTGTAGTCTTTTTAAATCAATCATTTTAGTGCATATTTGATCCTATTTTTCTGCCTTGTCTGGATCAATAATATTTTTTCTTTATTTCCTTTTTGGTTTCCTTTGCTGGGTTGAATGCTATAGGTTTTATTATATATGTATTAAATATATTCATTAAGTACATATACATTTATATGTATTAAATATATATTTGTATTATATATAACATATACTTTTCTGAAATGTTTAACACATATGTAATTGCAAATTTTTTTGACAAGATATAAAGTTATTTAATGTTGTCCTTTTGCTCCTTAATAATAACAGAACTTTAGCATACTTCAAACACTAATTAAATATCCTCACTTCTTCCTTGTTACTGTCTAGGGTTTTAGGGTGACTTTATTTTAACACAAAAAGATATTATTTTTAGTAGTCAAAATTAACTAATTTTAACAATGATTGTATTAATTTCTGTGTACATCATATTCCTTTGGTCTCCCTTTGTCTCTCTGGACCCCCTCTTTTTTTTCTTGAAGTACTTTCTTTAGTAGTTTTTAAGCAAGAGACTATGTAGAAACTCCCTTAGTTTTTATATATATAAAAATATCATTTTTTTGAATATTAGTTTAACTGCTTATGGAATTCTTGACAATTATTTTCTCTCAGCATATTGAAGATATTACTCCATTGTCTTCCACTCTCTATTGTTATTGATTAGAAGTTGACTTTTGTGAAATTGTCATTACTTTGTGGATAATTTTTTTTCCAGTGGTAAGATTTTCTAAATTTATCCTTAATGTTTTATGTTGTCACTAGATATGTTAATGTGGATTTACCTATTCAGCTGTCAGACTTTTAATCTTCCAATGTTATTTCTCTGCCATTTTCTATTCTTTCCTTCTTGAGCTCTAATTTGATATAACTACATACATGTTGAATCGTTTTAATCTATGCCACATGTCTTATCTTCTCATTCACATTTTTGATATCTTTATTTTACTGTAGAGCATTTGAATTCATTTTTTGTGTATTGTCTTCTAATGCACTATTATTCTCTCTTTAATTGTCTAACATTTATTTCATCTGAATTTTAAAATTTCAGTAAGTCTATTTTATTTAGTGTTTCTGATTGGTTCTTTTTTATATATACATTTATTTCATTTCTGCCTATTCTTGTTTCATAATGTCTTGTTCATAATGGATTTATTCCTTCTGTTATATCTGGAGGAATGTAAAATATTATTTAAAAATTATTTTGTATTAGTCTCACTTTGGGGTTGGGGGATGAGTTAGTAGCTTATTGCTGATTTTCTAAGTTCTCTCTCTTAACATTAGTTTTCTCATATGTTTCAGAAGTTTATTTGCAGGCTTACCTTAAATTAGAGTTTTTTATTTCACTCTGTACAAACCCCACCCTGAATAGGGATTTTTATGGTTTCCCCCATTGAACTGGAGCTTGGGGTCTACAATTCACCATTAGGTCTTATATTGATGACTTAGAGCTGATGTTCTATTGAGATATGAAGGATGTTACATATCCAGTCTATTCTGGGGGTCCTCAAGACCCAACCACACATTCAGTGATGTTCTAGAATGCCTCGTGGGACTCAGCATATAGTTGTACTCATGGCTCAGGTGTATTACTGCCAAAGGACACATGGTAGGATCAGTAAGGGACAAAGACATAGGAAAAGTCTGGAGAAATTCATGCACAGACTCCTTATATTTTCTTACTCCCATGAGAAGATATACCTTGTATGTTTCTTTCTCCAGCAATAAAAAATGCAGAAAGATGTGTACGACATTTCTGCCCAGGGAAGCTCATTATAGACTCACTGTTTATATGAGATTCTAGGGTCACCATAATAAGTTACTACAAACTTGATGGCATAAAACAACAGAAATATATTCTCTCACAGTTCTGGAAGCCAAAAGTCTGAAATGAAGGTGTTGATAAGGTTGATTACTTATGGCAGGCCTAAGGGAGAAGCCATTCTATACCCCTCTCCTAGCTTCTGTTGGCTGCCAGCAATCCTTAGTCTTCCTGGGCTTATAGACACATCAGTCCAGTCTTTGCTTCTGTCTTCGTATGGACTTCTCTCTCTTTCTGTTATAGTAACACCTGTCATTAGATTTAGGGCCCACCTTAAATCTAAGTTAATCTCATCTGAAGATCCTTGATTACATCTGCCAAGACCCTTTTTCCAAATAAATCACATTTATAGGTTCTGGGGGTTAGGACTTGGACATGAATTTTTTGGGCCGCTATTCAACCACTGTAGTGTCAAAGGGTTTTACTGGGGGCTGATCGCATAGGCACCTTCTCCCTCAGCATGTACTAAAATTCCAAACTCCCAGAAAAAAAGCAGGTGTTCACCATAAATTACACTGTTTATATAAATAGTCTAGGATCCCCTATTAGAGAACTATTTGAGTGCCAAGTCCCAGATGCCAGCTAAGAGCCATCCTTGCTAGCAGGTCCCTCTAAAGATAACCCCAAGCCTGCTATATTAGCTCCCTTTCTGTACCTTCACCTTTATCCAAGGCATCTTTACAGCAAAATTATTATTAGGACCACATGGTGCTGGGGCCAATCTTCAGTATTGACCTCAGTCATTTTCTCTGAGGGTCTGGGACTTAGCCAATTAAAATGAATCCCAGTAACCATAGTGATCTGTCTTAGAAAGCCTGGTGGATTCCATAATTGATGTGTTCCTCAACTTGTAGCTTTTGGTAGGCACCACAAGTTATGAATGCAATTAGTCTCTGTATTTAGCAATAGAGAGCCAGCCAACAGCTCAATGTTAGGTATTTCCATTAGAGAATAAATCTTTTTTTTCATGGGCATCTGCATGGAACCCATATAGAGCATACACAATGTTTTTATAGTTTATGACCCTACTGAAGGATGTTCTAAATTGACAGCTGTCCTGGCATCTGAGTCCAGTTGAGCAAAGAGATCTTGTCTTATTTCAGTTTGGCACAGCTAGTGCTAAGGCTGAAACAGCTTGTAGAAGACAGTATCAGGTTTCAGCTTAGAGTCAGGTCCAAGCAAGTAGAATCTTGAATTCAGGATTCTAAAAATCCTGGTGACTTTTCTTCTGTAGTAGTAAATCTAAGACATTGCAAGGACAGACATCTATGTTGTGTTCAAAATCCAAGTAACAAGCCTTTCCTAAGACCCTTTTTACTTGTTAGGCTGAAAAACCATCAGACATTTGATTTCAACAAGAGTTCAATAGCAAACTAAAAACTGCTTTAAAACTACAAAAGTATATTTCCATATGAAAGTTGGCTGTTTTCATTTTTTCTTCATTTTTTAAGAGGCTCCAATAGGCAAAACCACAGCAAAAATGATCAATTATGGAGGTTTATTCTGTTTTCAATATTGAAAGTATGTATTAATACATTTTCATTTGCTCAGCCATGCATGGCAAAGAGTAAGGGAGTTGTATAACACTAACATTATTTTTGTAGCTTTCCCTGATTGTGGTGCTCTCTCTCTCTAGCTTCTATAAAATTATAGGTATAAGGTAATTTTTAAATCAATTTTTATAATACATAGATGAAATATCCACAAATACAAAGCCATTAAAGATCCTCTTTTTTCTTGAAAGTTTTTCTCTAATCCCTTCCAGTGAATTTAGCATTTGTAGGATTAAAATTATACCTTATGAGTAGATCCTAGCTTGGATGTAACCGGGGTAGTGCTGCAGTTAGGCTGGAGAAAGGGCTTGAGTGGTTCCCCCTTTTTTCTTCTGCTTGGAGGAGGAAGCCACTAGCCAGTTAATTTTTTATTTTATTTTTTTTTTATTTTTTATTTTTTTAGCCAGTTAATTTTTACCATCTTTGACTCATTCGAAGCTCACCTTTGGGAACATTTGGGCCCTTTTTGCTTCCAGCTGGAGGACAGCACAAAAAACAAAGGCATTATGTGGGCTTCTCTTTTTCCTTCATTCTTGTTAGCATGTCCAAAGAAGGCAGTGGATCCAAGGAGCCAACTCTCCTGGAGTTGACTCTATCATTTTAAAATTCTGTGGGTAACTTTTACCTCTTACAAAAGATAGCAGCTCAGCTGCTGTTTTGTACTATGGTTAACTCCATAATCACCTGGACACCAGCATTCCACCATCCCCTGCCTTTTTTCCCCCACAATCATACTGTAGCCATATTTCATTTGGAGTTGTTGTAATGAATCCCATAGCCACTACTGTTTTAGAGACTCTCAAGGCTGAACACATTCAGAGGTTCTTTAGAAGCACTTGTGGAACTCAGCATACAGCTGGACTCATGACTCAGGTTTATTATAGTGATCATTGCGGGGGGGAAAAACAGGTGGATTTTGGAGAAATATATACACAGGCCTCCTTATACTCTTTTCCTCTCAGAAGGAGACATACCAAATATGTTTTTTTTCCACAAAAGCAAAAACTGTAGAAATATGTGTGCAATAATTTTGCCCAGGAAGCCTACTAGAGAATCAGAGCTCAAGACTTTTTGTGGGAAGCTGATCATATAGGCACCTTCTGCTTAGCACATACCCAAGTTCCAGACTCTCAGAATGAGAGGAGAGTTAACCATAAGTCACACTGTTTGGACAAACAGTCTAGGTCCAGTGAGCTCTCTGTGTATTTTAGGGTATGATTTGAGTGCCAAATTCTCAGATGTCAGCCAAGGGCCAACCTTGCAAGTTGGCCCTTCTAAGTTGGCAGCCACAACCCTGCTATGTTAACTCTTCACGCAGTTGTGGAGCCAGGAGGTGGGTTGGCCCGGACCATGACCAAGAGGCTGTATTTGCCTCAGCTTCTTCATCCTTCTCAGTCATGCAGCTGTGTTCTATAGAACATCGTCCAACTCAGCCCAGTGTGGCTCAGATAAACTCTTTAAAGCCTCTTTGCATGGCATGAGGGTCCCACCATCATTACTGATCTCAAGAAAGACCAGCTTAGGTCCCTTGTGGTATGTGGAGGAAGAGGGTTTTATTCCAACTCCTGTTAGCCTCTGACAGCCTGCAGACACAGGGCCCAGAGGATCTAGACTTTCAGCCCCACTGACTGCTTATGTTCTAGTTTATGTTCTCCTCTACAAAGATAATGACTATGTGTTTGAGATTTTCTTTTAAAAATATCATCTATCATTGCTAATGTGTTGTGGGGAGGTGAAGACTTAGATTGTAAACTTATAATGCCATCTTAGCCAGAAAGGGCCCTTTTACTTTTTTACACATCTTTGCAGCTTTCTCTACTAGGATTCAGGGCTGAGCCTGTGGGGTTCGTCTGGCCTGGAGGGGAACTTCAGTGCTAGGTATTGTGCTTTATTCAAAATCACTTTTCACCTATGTTTCTGGCCTACTGTTGTGTATGTCCTGACTCTCTCTTCCTTTAGGTTGAATTATTCCCCATGAGACTCATTAGTGGGCTTGCCTAAAAGTGTCTCTAACTGAGGGGGAAACCTAGCTTAGGTGCTCAAGCCAAGATTCTCCTACTACTCAGGGATTTTAGTAGAAGCATATGACTGAGAATGAAACAACAAAATGAGAGTTTAGGTTACCTACCACTTTCCAAAGGTCATTCTATTCACTGTAAGGAAAGACAAATAGCTAATCTATATGGCAACTACTAATTCATTTTCCCTATATTAACTAAATAGTTCTCATTACATTTATTAACAACATATAATTTGGTAACTCAGCATCTATTCTGCCAATTTCTCTTTGAGAGGTTATCTTGTTTCTGTTGTGTGAGCTATTTTGGTAGCACAGTAAATCCAGATGTGTAGACTTTTACTACAAAAATCAAGAGAGATTTTGTACTCTTTTTTTGTGTGTGTGGTCAGATCCTTTCTGACACGGCTCTGGCCAGCCAAATGGCTGATGAAAGCATCTCAGCTTAGCCATTGAGTTGCTCTCTCTTGGGATGTTTGACTATTTTTTTTTTATTTCAGGATATTATGGGGGTACAAATTTTAAGGTTTCAAATAATGTCCTTGCCTCCCTCCCCCCACAAATCTGAGCTTCAAGCATGACCATCCCCCAGACAGTGTACCTCTCATTCATTATGTTTGCATATACCTGCCCCCCTTCCCAATCCCACCTGTCCAATACCCAATTATTGTAGTTCCTATGTGTCTACTTAGGTGCTGCTCAGTTAATACCAGTTTTCTGGTGAATATATGTGGTGCTTGTTTTTCCATTCTTGGGATACTTCACTTAGTAGTATGGGTTCCAGCTCTATCCAGGAAAATACAAGATGTGCTATATCACTGTTGTTTCTTAGAGCTCCATGGTTTACATACACCACATTTTATTAATCCACTCATGAATTGATGGGCACTTGGGTTGTTTCCACAGCTTTGCAATTATGAATTGTGCTGCTCTAAACATTCAAGTGCAGGTGTCTTTTTTGTAGAGTGTCATTTGATCTTTTGGGTAGATGCCCAGTAATGGGATTGCTGGATCAAATGGTAGATCCACTTGTATCACTTTAAGGTATCTCCATATTGCTTTCCACAGAGGTTGAACTAGTTTGCAGTCCCAGCAGCAGTGTAGGAGTGTTCCTATCTCTCTGCATCCACGCCAGCATTTATTGTTTTGAGACGTTTTGATAAAGGCCATTCTTACTGGAAATAAGTGATATCTCATTGTAGTTTTGATTTGCATTTCCCTGATGATTAGAGATGTTGAGCATTTTTTCATGTTTGTTAGCCATTACTCTGTCTTCTTTATAAAAGTTTCTGTTCATGTCCTTTGCACACTTTTGATAGGGTTGTTTGATTTTTTCTTGCTGATTTTCCTGAGTTCTAAGTAGATTCTAGTTATCAGCCCTTTATCAGATGTGTAGGATGCGAAAATTTTCTCCCATTCTGTAGGTTGTCTGTTTACTTTCATGACTACTTCTTTGGCTGTGCAGAAGCTTTTTAGTTTGATCATGTCCCATTTATTTATTTTTGTTGCTGCTGTGATTGCCATTGGGGTCTTCTTAATAAATTCTTTGCCTAGGCTGATGTCTAGGGGAGTGTTTCCAACATTTTCCTCTAGAATTCTAATAGTTTCATACCTTAGGTTTAAGTCTGTTATCCAGCGTGAGTTGATTTTTGTATGAGGTGAATGGTGTGGATCCTGCTTCAGCCCTCTACAAGTGGCTATCCAGTTTTCCCAGCACCATTTATTGAAAAGGGATTCTTTTCCCCAGTGTATGTTTTGTCTTCTCTGTCAAAGATTAGATGGCTATATGAGGGTGGTTTTATATCAGGGTTCTCAGATCTGTTCCACTGGTCAATATTCCTATTTTTGTGCCAATACCTATTTTTGTGCCAATACCAGATTGATTTAATTACTACTGCTTTGTAGTATAGTTTGATATCTGGCATATTGATATCTCCCATTTTGTTTTTATTGCCTAGAATTGCTTTTGATATTCGGGGTCTTCTCTGGTTCCAAACGAAGCGTAAAATTATGTTTTCCATATCTGTGAAGAATGATGTTGGGATTTTAATAGATATTGCATTGAATCTGTAGATCAGTTTGGGTAGTATACACATTTTAATGATGTTGACACTGCTGACCCATGAGCATGGTATGGATTTCCATCTGTTTATATCCTCTGCTATTTCCTTCCTCAGTGTTTCATAGTTCTCCCTGTAGAGGTCTTTTACCTCCTTGGTTAAGTATATTCCTAGGTACTTTATTTTCTTTGTTGCTATTGTGAAGGGAATTGAGTCTTTGATTTGGTTCTCAATTAGATTGTTGTTGGCGTATATGAATGCCTCTGATTTCTGTGTATTGATTTTGTATCCTGAGACTTTACTAAATTCATTTATCAATTCCAGGAGTTTCTTGGTTGAATCTTTGGGGTTTTCTAGATATAATATCATATCATCAGCAAACAGTGCAAGTTTGATCTCTTCTGCCCAAATTCAGATACCTTTAATTCCACTTTCATGTCTGATTACTATAGGCAGGACTTCCAGCACTATGTTGAATAGAAGTGGAGATAGTGGGCAGCCTTGCCTGGTTCCAGTTCTAAGTGGGAATGCTTTCAATATTTCCGCATTCAGTATGATGTTGTCTGTCGTATATGTCTTGTAACATTTTTAGGTATGTCCCTTCTATGCCTATTTTCTTAAGCGTTCTTATCATAAAAGGATGCTGAATTTTGTCAAAAGCTTTTTCTGCATCTATTAAAAGAATCATGTGGTCTTTGTTTTTGCTTTTGTTTATGTGGTGAATTACATTTATAGATTTACGTATATTGAACCATTCCTGCATCCCTGGGATGGAGCCCACTTGGTTGTGATGGATTATTTTTTTGATAAGCATCTGGATTCAGTTAGCTAGGATTTTGTTGAAACTTTGCATCTATATTCATAAGGGATATTGGTCTGTAGTTTTCTTTTTATGTTGCATCCTTTCCTGGCTTTGGTATCAGAGTTATGTTTGCTTCATAAAAGGTGTTGGGGAGGTTTCCATTCTTCTCGATGTTGTGGAATAATTTCTGTAAGATAGGCACCAGTTCTTCTTTGTAAGTGTGGTAAAATTCTGGTGTGAAACCATCTAGGCCAGGAGTTTTCTTTTTAGGAAAATTTTTAATTGCTGTTTCTATTTCAGCTCTTGAGATTGGTCTGTTCAGGAATTCTATTTCTTCCTGGTTGAGCCTAAGGAGGCTGTGTGTTTCTAGAAATTTGTCCATTTCCTCCACATTTTCTAGTTTGTGTGCATAAAGGTTTTTGTAGTATGTGTAAATTATATCTTGTATCTCCTTGGGGTCAGTTGTGATATCTCCTTTTTTGTTCCTGATGGAGCTTATTAGAGATTTCTCTTTTCTGCTTTTCATTAGCCTAGCCAAAGGCATGTCAATTTTGTTTATTTTTTTAAAGAACTAACTTTTTGTTTTATTAATCTCCTGTATAGCTTCCCTGTTGTCAATTTCATTAAGTTCTGACTTGATCTTGTTAATTTCACTTCTTCTGCTGGGTTTGGGGTTGGTCTCCTCTTCTTTTTCTAGCTCTTTTTTTTTTTTTTTTTTTTGAGACAGAGTCTCGCTTTGTTGCCCAGGCTAGAGTGAGTGCCGTGGCGTCAGCCTAGCTCACAGCAACCTCAAACTTCTGGGCTCGAGTGATCCTTCTGCCTCAGCCTCCCGGGTAGCTGGGACTACAGGCATGCGCCACCATGCCCGGCTAATTTTTTATATATATATCAGTTGGCCAATTAATTTCTTTCTATTTATAGTAGAGACGGGGTCTCGCTCTTGCTCAGGCTGGTTTCGAACTCCTGACCTTGAGCAATCCGCCCGCCTCGGCCTCCCAAGAGCTAGGATTACAGGCGTGAGCCACAGCGCCCGGCCTTTTTCCAGCTCTTTGAGTCGATTCATTAAATTGTCTATTTGTGATCTTTTTGACTTTTGGTTATAGGCATTTATGGAAATAAACTTTCCTCTCAGTACTGCTTTAGCTGTGTCCCAGAGGATTTGATAATTTGTCTCTCCATTGTCATTTTTTTCAAAGAATTTTTTATTTCCATCTTGATTTCTTCATTTGTGAAGTAATCATTTAGAAGAAGGTTGTTTCATTTCCACATTTCTGTGTAGAAATGTGGGTTTCTATTGGGGTTGATTTCTACTTTTATCCCACTGTGATCTGAGAAGATACATGGTATGATTTCTATTTTTTAAAATTTTTTGAGGCTTACTTTGTGTCCTAGGATATGGTCAATCTTAGAGAATGTCCTGTGAGCTGATGAGAAGAATGTATATTCAGTGGATTTTGGGTAGACTGTCCCATAAATGTCAGTCAGACCCAATTGTTCTAGAGTTTTGTTTAAGTCCATTATTTCTTTATTAATTTTCTGTTTGGAGGATCTGTCCTGTGCAGTCAGTGGCATGTTGAAATCTCCAGTGATTATGGAGTTGCTATTAATCAATTTGCTTAGATCTAGTAAGGTTTGCTTTATGAATCTGGGTGCACCTAAGTTGGGTGCATATATATTTAAAATTGTTATGTCTTCTTGTTGAACTGCGCCATTCACTATTATATAATGACCATCTTTGTGTTTCACTACTTTTATTGGTTTAAAAACTAAATCATCTGAGATCAGAACCGCCACATCAGCCTTCTTTTGGCTTCCGATTGCTTGAAATAATGATCTCCACCCCTTTACTTTTAGTCTATATGCATCCTTGCAGGTTAGATGTGTTTCCTTAAGACAGAAGATATTTGGCTTGTATTTTCTTATCCATTCCGCCAGCCTATGTCTCTTGAGAGTTTAAGCCATTAACATTTATTGAGAGAACTGATATGTGAGGCAGATTACTGTTCATTCTTTTGGGTTGGACGTTGTTGCTTTGATTTCTCTCTTGATCCTTTGTGATATCTGGCCTTTAATCTTTAGGTTTTGGGTGTTTTTATGTTCGTGAGTTTTTATTATGCTTTTCCATGTGTAACATTGTTTTGAGTACTTCTTGTAGGACTGGTCTTGTCTTGGTTAATTCCCTGAGACTTTGCTTATCTGAGAATATCTTAATTTTTCCTTCATATATAAAGCTTAGTTTTGCAGGGTACAAGACTCTAGGCTGGGCATTATTTTGTTTCAAAAGAGTGAGAATGAGGCCCCAGTCTCTCCTTGCTTGTAATGTTTCAGTTGAGAAATCTGGTGTTATTCTGATCAGTTTTTCTTTGTATGTAACTTGCTTCTTTCATCTTACAGCTTGTAGAAGGGCCTCTTTAGTTGATATTTTGGTCAGTCTGATGACTGCATGTTGTGACGTCTTCCTGTTTGCATTGAATCTCCTGGGGTAGTTTGAGCTTCTTGAACTTGTATATCGATATTTTGAGCAAGTCCTGAGAAATTTTCCTCTATTATATCTTCAAATAGCTTGTCCAACTTTTTAGTGTTTTTTTCTTCCCCTTTTGGTAACCCTATGACCCTAATATTAGGTTTCTTCACATAATCCCACATCTCTTGTAGTCTTTGCTCTTTTCTCTTATTTCTCTGCTCTATCTCTCTGACTATTTTATTTAGCACTCTACAGCACCCTCTTCTCCTGCCATGATTTCATACCAATTTCAGACAGGTCACTGGCTGGGTGGGTGTGGAGGTCAATGGGGAAGCAAAGAGTTCTCCTGTGGGTCTGATCCCCCTTTACTCCCTGGGCCGGTGGGCGGGCGCCCTCCCACGCGCCCTATCACCTTGTTTTTTCCTGTTTTGAGAGTCCTGCGCTGAACCTCTGTGGATTCTTGATGCTCTCCTTATATGGGGGAGATCCAGTCACGTGTAGGAGACCAAGATCTATGTCTCCTTCTCTGGGAGCAGGAATCCGGGGGGTTACCTTTACTCCACTATTTTTGTCTCCTATTGGGATGTTTGACTCTTGAGTGGGTTGAGGTAGGACTGAAAAAAATGACTGTTTATCCCTGTAGCAATCCTGGGTCAGCAGCTAAGCAATTCTTGCCACTGTGACCTTCTATCCTGGTTTGTGTTGCTCTTAAAACTTGGTGTCAAGAACAGAATGTGACGCTTCAGGTAAGATGTGACTGGCAGATGTTTGGTGATTTCTGTTGGTGATTCCATGATCCATATGTCACATTTTTTTAATGTAAGAAAATATTCACCTTTCACCTATAGCCATTTAAACTGACTACATTGCTTCATATGACTGTTCTGAATCCAAACAGGTTTTTGCTTTTCTTTCATTTTTTTGTTAAGAAAGGCTGCTAAGCAAGCTATCCTGGAGCAGCTTGTTTCTAAACCTCAATTCAGGTTTAGAGTATCTGTGAATTATATATATATATATTTATATATATGTATACTTTCAGAAACATGTTTCATACTGACAAGATGATTTTGAACTTTGATTCTGTCAGCTTTGTGTCATCCAAAATTTTGCAAAGTTTGCCAATCTTAGGCATAAAATTGATTTGAAATTGCTAGCACATTGCAAATGACACAACTCAATGGGTCTTCAATCTGGTGCACCTCACATATTTTCTTTAAATTATAGGAACACCATTAGTAATCTTTGGTCTTATATTCTGTTTTTTAAAAATATTTTAAAAATTTGATTTCTTAAGAAGCAGCTGTTTCTGCCAGTTTTCTTCTTTGTGCCTTCTGCATAGCTATATTCACAACCACCTGCATCAGCACACTTTTGACTTTTTGTCAAAAAAGTCACACTTTTATAGACAAAAGCTATAAAGTTCAAAACTAGGAATATATATTCTCATTGACATTGGTCTTTATTGTAGGAAATAGGGATCAGGGAGGAAAGTGACATTAATTGCATACCTCCTATGTGCCAGGCCTGATTTATTGCATTTTATTTATTTCATTTGCAGAGGCCAGACCACGTAGGCATTATCCCCATATTGCAGCAGAGGAGCAGGGTATATAGTCTGGGTTCTCCAGAGAAACAGAACCAATATACATATAAAGAGATTTATTATAAGAAATTGGTTCATGCACTTATAGAGGCTGAGAAGTTCCAAGATCTATAGTCAGCAAGCTGGAGACCCAGAAGAACCAGTGGTGTACATTCCAGTCCAAATCTGAAGGACTGAGAACCAGGAAAGGTAATGGTGTAAATTTGAAATTATAAGAAGGAAAAGACCACTGTTCTAGCTACAGCAATCAGGCAGGAGTTCCATCTTACTCAGCATTTTTGTTCTCTTCAGGTGCAACCTACATTGGGGAGGGCAATATACTTTATACTCTTTCTACAGATTTCACTGTTAATCTCATCTAGAAACTCTCGCAGACACACTCAAACTATTGTTTGAGCAAATATCTGGGCACCCTGTGGCCCAGACCCACTGACACATAAAATTAACCAGCACAAATGGTAAGAATTAAGTATTTGGCATATACTTACACATCTAGTAAGTGGTGGAGCAAGAATAAAACCTCAGCACTGAAAATTTCAAAGCTTCCATGTAAAATTTATAAATTCCTTGCCTGGAACTGAGTAACTACTTAGTCTACTTTAAAACCAGCAAGCAGGCTGGGAACGGTGGCTCACGCCTATAATCCTAGCACTCTGGGAGGCCAAGGCCGGCAGATCATTTGAGCTCAGGAGTTCGAGACCAGCCTGAGCAAAAGTGAGACCTCTGTCTCTACTAAAAAAATAGAAATTCGCTGGACAACTAAAATATATATATATATGTATATATATATATATATTTTAAGATTAGTCAGGCATGGTGGCATGTGCCTGTAGTCCCAGCTACTGAGGACGCTGAGGCGGTAGAATCACTTGAGCCCAGGAGTTTGAGGTTGCTGTGAGCTAGGCTGACACCATGGCACTCTAGCCCAGGCAACAGAATGAGACTCTATCTCAAAAAAACAACAACAAAAAAACAAAACAAAACCAAAAAGTGTATATATATATACCATGGAGTACTATTCAGCTATAAAAAACAAAAGTGATATAGCACCTCTTGTATTTTCCTGCATAGAGCTGGAACCCATTCTATTAAGTGAAGTATCCCAAACATGGAAAAATAAGCACCACATGTACTCACCAGCAAATTGGTATTAACGGATCAACACCTAAGTGAACATATAGGAATGACATCTATTGGGTGTCGGGCAGGTGGGGGCGAGGGGATGGGCATATACATACATAATGAGTGTGATGTGCACTAACTGGGGGATGGACACGCTTGAAGCTGTGACTGGGGGGGACAAAGGGCAATATATGTAACCTTGACATTTGTACCCCCATAATATGCTGAAAAAAACCCAACAAGCAATTCACAAATGTCATTCTCTTGTCTTCCTGCCTATCTTGTTTCTCCAAGCTAGAGAGACTGACCTTGAATTACATGTGGTTAGCAACGTCTTCTGCTGTAATAATCATCTGGGCAGGCAGCCTACCCCAGGTAATGCAAGCTATCCAACCCTCAGCCCTTTCCTTTTGTTCCTTGGTGACCCACAACAGGTCATTAGAACCACTTCTGCTTACAGACTGCAGGGTAGTGTCTCCAAGGTTGGGCTGTGGCCCCAGATTAGATGATTTCAGCTGAACTGCAGCTGAAATGTGGGAATAGGAAAACGAAGCTTGATGTGTCCTACAGCAGATAACTTCAGTAGGAGGTCCCTTTCAGAGAAGGAAAAGTAGAAAGGAGAGTGGAAAGTATAGCGGCAGCTTTTTCCTTTTTTCTATACTGAATGAGCTTGCCACTCCCATGACAGTCATTTAAATTATGTGGTGGAAGTTATTTTTTTGAAAAGCATGAGCTTCAGGTTCAGGTGACAGGACTGGTGAAAGGACATCACTCCATCGCCACCCCCATGCCCTATACACACACACACCTGTTCAGAGCCCAGAAGCGTGATGTGCTGATGCATTACTAATGTGAGCCCTTAGTGTAACAGGGGGAATGCACAGCACACAGCTTTTGAAAGTACTTTTTGAAGACAGAAGAAAAGGAAACAGGCGGAGTTTACATAATTAAATGGGAAAAGCTGCTTCTGAAAGCTGGTTTTAAATGTTTTAAATTGGTTTGGAAACATTGCTTTGTTTTGGAGGCCAATTTCTTTTTCTCTTTGCCCATCATCTCAGGCTTTATCCAAACTTGCCCTTTGAGATGCAAAGAATTAACCTTTTCTCCCACACAAAACAGTCAATCACTTGAATTACTTTCCTCACAGTGACAGAGATTTTCAAAAATCACTCTGGATGCTGGCATTATTGCTGCCTCTGTTGCTACCAGCCCCTAATCCTTCATACACAGAAGTTTCTTTGCTAGCTAGCATTTATGCCCCTGGCCTCCTGGCTGCTACTGTGGAATGAAGAGAAATCTGAATTCTCCTGATCTGGAGGCTCTGGAAAATCAAACAGGGGAAAACAACGAATCAGGGATTAGAGAGGAATCCTGTTATGACACAATTCACCATCGTATGTGTTTGAATATGCTGCAAGCTAATCCACCTCCTTTACCCTACACTTAAATTATAATAGGAATCCTTTGATTTATTTAAAGACTCTAAAAATTATTTAAAACCTTGGTGAGTGAATAAAAATTAGAATATTCAAATGAGCAGGAAAAAACAAAAATCACTCATAAACCCCTCACATAGAAGCAACCTTTGTACATATTTTGAAGTATGTAAGACTTTGTCCCTTATATAAATATACACATTCACACACAAACAACATCACAATAATTGAATCATTGTATGCATGCTATTATTACTTTTTTATTTCAAAATATTATGGGGGCCCAAATGTTTTTGGTTACTTGGATCGCTTTTGTTAATAATGCATGCTGTTTTAAAAACTGCTCTTTTGGTCATTATTAAAGCATTTCTATCTTAATATACTTCAAATGCCATCTTTTAAACCAATGGCCCAGTATAGCACAATTGTACATTGTGCACAATTATATGAATGCTCCATATATTATTTAAACAGCACTTAATTGTTGGGCATTTTGGCTTTTTATGACTTTTTTCTTTACTGTAAATAATCTTATAATAAACATCATTTAAAAATATTTTCCTTGGCACTTGTCTAAATGTTTTATCTGGAAAAATTCCTAGAATTATGTTTCAAAAATACTTGCTAAGTTTTGAAATAAAGTATATTTCAGTTATCTACTGCTATATAACAAACTACCCCAAAATTTAGTGGCTTAAAACAATAGTTATGTATTTTGCTCACAAATCTGCAGGTTTGGTAGGGTCCAAATAGTCTCTTCTCTGGCTTGTCTCTGTGCTTCGTGGTGTCAGTTGAGGAAGTTCGCCCAGGAAACGGAGGATTTGCTTTTGGGATGGCTCAAAGACCAGGTGGTGCTGACTGTCAGCTGGGAACTGAGCTGGTGCTGTGGACCAGGGTCTGCAGTTCCTCTCTATACGATCCTCTAGGTGGACTGCTTGGGCTTCTTAGAGCATGGTGGCTGCATTCCCAAGAGGGAGAATACTAAGAGAACACGGCAGAAATGCGTGATATTTTTATGACCTACTCTTGAAAGTCCCAAAGTGTTTCTATCATTTATTGGTTGAGGCAGTCACAAAGACTGCTACCATGTTGAAGAGGAGGGGGCATTGACTTGACCTCTTGGTGGAGAACTGGCAATGTTTCAGAAGAGCCTGTCGGATGGGAGATATCGCTGCTACCTTTGGAAAATGTAAGCTGCCATAAAGTATAGTAAAGATAGGATGATTTAGGATTTTGAATTTTGAATTTTGAGGTAGACCACATACCTTTATGTGTTGTATTGATAGCAGTTTTCTTGATTATTATTGTTCATAAAGGAAAGGTAAAGATTTGTGGATTCACTCAGCGGTCAGTAAAACTGGAACATGGTCAAGGTTCACTCAGAGTCTTATGGATCAAGGAAAGTAAGAGTGACAAATCAAAACTCATTTGAGAAAGAGGCAGTCAAATGCCAATGAGAGCAATTGCAAATGCCATTTCTAAGGACTTTGGTGCACCATCAACCTCGGGATTAGAACAAAAAGTTCAGGTTTTATTCATTGGTCATGTGGATAATCAGAGGCCAGGTGAATAAAAATAGTCAAATTAAAGGGGAACTTGAAGTTTGTTACAGGCTTCAATATTATCAAAAAATTTTATTTGTTCAGGTCATCCAAGACACAAACAACCTCACATGTTAGTACATGTAAGTCTCAGGATACAGATACTGACATAGTCTTGATATCATTTAGACGCAGATGTCCTTCAAAAACTCTTAGAAAAGAAGTGAGGTAGTGCCAGAGAAACCATGGAGGAGGTGTGAATAGTTACTTCCTCTAGAGACTTGGCCATTCAGGAAACCACAGTCACATTCCAATTTTTTCCTTGAATGTCCAAATTTAACTATGGTATTCTATCTTCTTTTGGGTATCCCTCTTTACAAACCATTTTTCAACAAAACCATATGACTTATAGTTGATCACTGCAATAGACTATGCCATTAGGACAGTACCTTTGGTATTTTTCTTTTTCCCTTCCTATTGAAACTGCTCCAGAAAGCAATATAGAGAGCCTGTATGAATCAATAAGTGATTAAAACCACTTTGCATAGATTCAAAGTTCTTGTAAGAATGTAGACCTATCACTCTCTTCCTTTGTTAGTTTGAATTATTTTCAACAAAAAAGGAAACATTTGTCAGAGAGAGAAGAGTAGATTGTAACGTGCCTCAAAGACTGAATAGAAATACTTTTTTCAAATGCACACATATTTTTAAAAAATGAACAGTCATGCACTTCTTTCTCTCTCGTGTACCCACACACACTCTCATTTAGTGGTAGGGAAACTTGGGGATTTTAATTTAACCTTGACAGTTTAAATTTGACTTTAATTAACTTCCTGCATGCAAATATGTAATGACATTTGCAAAAATCAAAGATGCCTTTGGAAATTTGAAGAGATTGATAAACCCAAGAATTTAAACTTGAGAAGTATCACAAGAATAGAAAAACAAACACCACATGTACTCGCCATTAAATTGGTACTAATTGATCAACACTGCTGTGCACATATGGAAGTAACATTCATAGGGTGTCAGGCAGGTGGGAGGGAGTAGGAGAGGATGGGTAAATTCATACCTAATGGATGTGATGGGTGCTGTCTGGGGGATGGGCACACTTGTAGCTCTGACTTGGGCTGTGCAAAGGCAATTTATGTAACCAAAGCGTTTGTACCCCTGTAATACTCTGAAATTAAAAAAATCCTGAAATGCTCCAAGGTTAATATGTGGAGTAGCAATTATTACCACTATTTGTTAGGCAGTGTTCATGTTAGATTTAGATTTCATCTTACTGTTTCTCAACCAGTGACAATATTATAACCCCCTCTCCTGGAGACATTTTTGGTTAACACAACTGTGTGAATGAGTGTGTGTGTATGTGCATACTGCTGGCCAGAGATGCTGCTAAATACCCCACAACACTCTCCACCACAAAAATTATCCATCCCCAAATGCCAAAAGTGCTGAGGTTGAGGTAGTTTTGTTGAGTTCAGACATAAGAAGTATACTAGTGTTACTATTGCGAAAACCTTATCTCATCCATTGTTGTTAAGTCACCAAAATACAACTTAGCTATATCTAGATAATTTAATTTTTTTTAATGTTTCTCCTTTCATACCCGAATGGAGTCCTTTAACTTAGGGACGATAAAACAAAGGATTTAATTGAACAAAGCTATGCTAATCCAAAGGGTGAACTATTTACAGATTTTCTAAATAATTTACTTAGTCCTATCTGTAGGCACGACTCTTTTAAACTTCTGATTTCTTTTATTGGAATATGGTAAAATCTTTGATTCCTAGGGGCCATCCTTTCATTAGGTCCTTGCTATTCAGTTTTACATAGATGAAAATGTCTCTATTAGTGCATATAGGGTCACTAGATTCCCTATACATTTACTATTTAATTTTTAAAAATGAAATTTCTCTGCTTGCTTTATTTCATGCTGTTTTATTGATGTTTTCTTTTTTTTTTTTATCTCTTTGTGATTTCACATTTCTACATTACCTTATGTTTCTACATGAACAACCCTTCTTGAAGAGCAAAATGCCAATTGTCTAGGAGGAGTTTCTTCATCTTTGTGTTCAGTTCTTCTGCTGCCATTTTCTCAGAATTTGCAGTCATTTGTTGAAGACCAGTACTTGTTTGGCTATATGGATATTGGGTTAGTGACATCATTGAATAATATTTCTGATCTTTAATTTTTTATTATAATTTATATTGTTCCAGAAAGAATTTGATGACGTTTACCAAAATACTTTTCAGGACTTTCTGACTATTTTGCTTAAACTGCCTAGCAGCTACACTGATTATACTCCAGATAGGTCCATGGGCAAGCTGTTTTCATCTTTGGGTAATGACACCCCTCAGTCTCACAATCTAGGGAAAGATTATTTGTCTAGCCCTTTAAAATTGAGGGGGAAAGAAACTGTATCTGGCAAAGTGCCAATAGGAAGTCTATTTCTCTCAAAATACCCTTTTTCTATCATCTTTTCCCATTATCCCAGAAACTAGGGAAAGAGCTATACTTAATATGTCAAACCTATGACTCCCCCTCAAATGACTGCTATTCTAGAAGTAAAATTATTTTTATCTCTTACATCTTTTAACTCTTTCTTGATCTGTTACAAGTGATTTGACTAATCAAGTATGGAAGTACTGGTTAAAATTTCTGGGTCATAGAAACTCAGAAAGATCAGTTATTACTGTGTAATGATAATTTGAATGGTTAAAATGGTAGAAAATCACTTACTCTTTTTTATCCTTGGAGACCTGGACTTTAGAGATGGGGCACTTGGCAAGACTCCCAGAACATTCACCCCATCACTCTGAGAAGAACAATGAGTGTGGACTACAGATCCTTTATTGAATTTAAAGGTCAGTGACATATTGTCCTCTTGCAATTGAGGGCTTAGCTCTAAAATCACTCCTGCAAGCATTTTCTCATTTAAAAATCTCCTTTATGAAAAACTTTCCATTGGCTCTAATCAGAAATTTAATTTATTCAGAGATAAGTCAAAAGAAGATCTTAACTTCTCTGACATGAGGGATCTGAAAAATTAAGAGTGAGCAAGATAAATATCAGAGCATCAGCACTGCACACATTTCCTAATGGATAATATCTTTGCTTTTGTTATTTTAATTTTCTCTGCATGGAGTCAGATAGCCTATGTGCCTTCAATAATGATGATGCAGAGTTGCTAGCTTTATAGGCCTCATGAGAAAGGCCTAACATAATTTTAAAATTTCATTCGGGTCCAAAGGGAAGATAGACTCTCATTCATTCATTCATGCATTCATGAAAGCCTACTATGTAAAGAGAAGCTGTGGTAGTTTCTGGGTATGAAAAGAACAAGACAAAAATATAATTGGGAATGCATGACCTAGTAAAGAAAAAAATAAATGTAGACTATAAGAACAATAGAATATAATAGATCACACAAAGAAAGAACTGATGATGAATGCTTTTCAGGTGGTTTTGGGAAGCCTTCACAGAGGAGGCCCTGGAGCTGGGTTCTAAGGAATGAGTAGGACATTATCAGGCAGATAAGGTGGGAAAAAGGCATTCAAAGCAGATAAAAATGCATGTGTGAAAAAAGACAGATGAGAAACAACAGGGTGCTTCCTGAGAACAATATGGTATGACTTTCATCCAGGGAATCAGCTTTGGATAAGGTTGGAAAAGCAAATGAGCCAGATATGTGCTATGTTCAGGAACACAGGCTTTATTTTACAGATGACATATTCTTTCTGTGTCACATTGGGAATTTAGAATTATTTCTTCTCTCTTTCAGAATGTACTTTTCAGATATGTACTTTCAGAAACTTGCTGGTTTTCTAGCAAGTGCAGGGAGGTATGATGTAAGGTGACGGAGGGCATAAGGAGAAAAAAAAAAGACATTTTTTCCCTTATAGAAAATATTAGGCACATTGCCTTTGCCAGCCTCTAAGGAGATAAAGGAATGGAATGCAAGAGGGGAACGTTCATTTCTTATCCCTCCTGATAAGAGGACTCTGGAGTTGTAGGATATGACTGATGCAGGGGTTTCAGGGACTGTTTGATAAGACTTCATTACAGTGGCTGTTCTGGCCCACTTACTCTACTCCCCTTGGAAAAACCCTCTAGAAAACCCAAGGCTCTCCCCTTCCTCACATGGATGCTCTTTTTGGCCTCCACCCATCTATACACAGATGTTCAAATAAACAGCATTTTGCTACACCTGAGGCTTTGTGTGTCTCCTGCTCAGCTCTGGACCTAACAGAAACAAGAAAAAGAAAACAGAGAATAGAGATGATGAACAGAGAATAGAGATGAACTATGATGAGGCTATTATTAGTGGTTAAGTGAGGGGAATATGCCTGCAGAACACATCAGTTCTCCTGAACAACCCCTTCTTATGTGGTAGTGTGAAAGATGAGTTGAAAGAAATCAGGAAAGGCAAGTTAGTGAATACTTGGGAGAAGAAACATTTTCACCCATAACTCCAAATCTATGTACTATGATGGTTTGAATATGAGGCCAGAGATAACTGGAAATCTAATAACTCTGGAGTGATGTCAGCAAAACGTCAGAATAGGGATTTTTCTGCCATCAGTTCCCCACAGCGCACTGCTTTTGACAATCACCCATGGAACAGAGTACCTTTGTAGAAGTCTGGGAGTCTAGCAGAGAAGTTACAGCACACTGTTGGAGCAAATATTCAGAGAATAAATGCTTTTAAAAGGGTAAGAAAAACAGTTTTTACTTTACCTACATCACCCTTCCCCAGGGTTGTACAGCTCAGTGCCCAGAGAGACCTCCTCAGCTCATAATTCTTCCTTAGCCCATAAAGTGAGAATGTAGTGCAGAATACTGCCCAGGAGGCTCACGTCTTTCTTGTCCCACCAAGAATACTGGGCGGATTCGCTTGGCTGAGTTGCTAGGAGAGGCTAGGAGCAGTGAAGAGAGGTGGGGACTCACAGCAACTAGGCCTCAAAGTTGATAAAGGCTGTATATCCTACTAACTGCTTCTTGAGTTTTATAGGGAGACTTGCCCATGAGCCAGTTGGGATGCCTTACCTGCAGACCACCCCCAACTCTTGCACAAGAGCTCCCAATGCTCCATACAACTCTCCCCTATAATTGACTCCCTGAACATACCCCTCCCAAATTGCAAGTGGAAGTCTTTGTAGATGGTTTACAAGAATGTGCAGTCAGCCAGCTTGATTCAGCAGGATTGGGAAAAGATACAAAAATTTGAGCTGTCACGGCACCACCCAAAGGAAAACAAATTGGAGACTTTCAAAACCCAGCCTGGATTTGTGACATTGAGAGAATGCATATGATCTTAAGATTCCCTTCCACCCCCAAAGAATGAACAACAGTAGAGTGGGCACATCCATAGAAAATGTTCTAAGAGAGCCTCAGAATCACTAGCTTGGCTGACTGGTGAAGATATTTCTTTCCTAAAGCCAGCCAGTAAAGACTGGAGGAGGTTATGACTTCTCCAGATGTGAAGACAGCAATGCAAGACTTCAAGGAACATGAAAAACCGAGGGAACATGACAACATCAAAGGAACACAGTAATTTCCCAATAACTGGCACCAATGAAATGAAGTTATTCCATTCAAAGAATTCAAAATAATTGTTTTAAGAAAGCTCAGCAAGCTAAAAGAGAATACAAATATACAACTCAATGAAAACAGGAAAACAGCACATAAAGAAAATGAGAAGTTCAACAAATTACCACAAACAGTGCCTTACCAAGGGTGGGGCAGGACAGGTCCTGTCCTAGAGCAGCAATGAGGGGATGCATTGTCTCTATAAAGTTGAAAAATAACAAAACCGACTACAGTTTGGTCTGATTTGTATGACAATCATGGTCACTATAGTTAATAATAATGTATCTTATACCTAAAATTTGCTAAGAGAGTTGATCTCAAGTGTTCTCACCAAAAGAATAAAAAGGGTATCTTTGTGAGGTGAGGAATGTGTTAATTAGCTTGATTTTAGTAACCATTTCATAATGTATATCAAATCATCACTTTTTTTTTTTTTTTTTGAGACAGAGTCTCACTTTGTTGTCCAGGCTAGAGTGAGTGCCGTGGCGTCAGCCTAGCTCACAGCAACCTCAAACTCCTGGGCTCAAGCGATCCTCCTGCCTCAGCCTCCCGAGTAGCTGGGACTACAGGCATGCGCCACCATGCCCGGCTAATTTTTTTTTTTTTATATATATATCAGTTGGCCAATTAATTTCTTTCTATTTATAGTAGAGACGGGGTCTCGCTCTTGCTCAGGCTGGTTTTGAACTCCTGACCTTGAGCAATCCGCCCGCCTCGGCCTCCCAAGAGCTAGGATTACAGGCGTGAGCCACAGCGCCCAGCCAAATCATCACTTTTTTACACTTTAAATATATATAAATTTTATTTCTCAACAATACCTTAATGAAGCTGGAAAAAATATCCAACTCCAATCAGAGTTCTGACACCTGATATTTCCTTTGGTTGTTTCCACAACCATTCAAAACTGACTTGGGTAAGGATGAAGAGTACCTAGGACAGACCATAAATGAGATAATTTTCCAGTTATTGAGATAAAAATAAATAGCAAAGGGAGGGTTTATGTGTGTGCATGTGTGTGTGTGCATGTTTGTGTGAATATATAAGTAAACACACGTTTATATCTCAATACACAAACAGTTGTACATCTTCATAACATAAATTTACATAATCCCCACATATCCAGAGTATGCATTGACTCATAGATTTTCATCAGTTTTCTAAAAAAAATTGTAGATGATTTGTTTCTATAGAGGAAGACCGACAAAAAGGCAGAGAAGAAAAAGGGCTTGGGAATAGAGAAGTCATGTCCGGCATTTATTTGGTACATTGACTTTCATAAGATCTTATTCTATGGACAACACAGAGAGAACCCATGGATTCTTAGCCTAGCTTCAGGATATTCATGCTATTTTTGGTAGAGTTAAACCATGAGACATGACATTTTACTATATATGGGCTAGAGTTGTTTGTCTTTGGAAATTGATGTCAAGAGGGTAATAAAAGGAGAGAAGTTTGGTGAAGGGCGTAGTGAAAGGGGATTCATGAAGCCTGTGCATTATTTTCTGCTGTGTTCTGCACTTGCTGTGTGACCTCAATTAAGCTAATTAAGTCCCTGCCTGATTTTCCCTATTTGGAGTAGAGGTAAGCAGTTGAAAGGATTCCTATGTTTTAGGAGTTTTAAATCAATTGAACTTCTCAGGTTAAAGGTGACAAATAAGTTTTTAGACCTTTATTATTTTCTACCAAAAATCATCTGTCTTCAATTTCATTGACCAGACCAAACCAGCTTGCTCATTTGTAGCAAGCTCCCTCTTTTGCAATCTCCCCAGTCTTGTTTAAGATAAATGGCTCCTGAGCTGTTGCCCCCAAACCTTTCTCACCTCTAATTCCTGTACTTTCCAAAGTTACTCAGCCTTTCTTAAAGGGGTTCTTGGCTTATGATGGTAGTGGTGGCAGAACAGGGGTAGTTTTATCCATCACAACGTTTTGAATAGATTCATTTTCTATTCCTCTAAGTATTTCTTTTTTTCAATTAAAAAACCCTGTAACTTATCCTTGCTCCTTCCATTTCTCAAATCCTTTTATTCATTACTTGATTAGCAAAATAAGAGGCTCTGAGGACCACCTGGCAGACATGGAATATTTTTCTGAAAGGAGGAGTATTGAGAGGCTGTGAGGAAGAAGGCTTGGGAATACTCACAAACAGTGCCTTACCAAGGGCAGGGCAGGACCGGTCCTGTCCTAGAGCAGCAATGAGGGGATGCATCATCTCTATAAAGTTGAAAAACATAACAAAACTGACTACAGTTTGGTCTGATTTGTATGACAATCATGAATAGACAATTCTAAACAATGTCAGTGGTAAAATACTCATCTCCATCCTTTGTATACCACTGCCGACAAAATACCTCATTCAGGCTCCTGTCCCACGTTGTTATTTCTTGCCTTTGTTACATTAAGTGACCTCTCCTCTTGGATCTTGTGTTTTTCTTCTGCCACTTGATTCTGAACCAATTTTGTCTGCCAGGTTCCCTCTGTGAAAGAGGTAGCTGTGTAGTGGTAGGACACATTTCAAATAACATGAAATTTCTACCCATAAAAACAACAATGACAACAACAAAACAATTGGTTTGTGATGGAAAAAGAAACAGAAGTGAGCCTTGCTATCATTCACACCATCTAGGATCAATGACACTTTGCTAGTATTGTTAAATAGTCAATTCTCATATACAAATGGGTTCTCTCTATTGGCTGTTGCTGAGTTCAATGATAACAATTGTTTGCCTTAACTAGAATTGTACTTAGTTCTTAGAAAATGAATGACTTTTCACAAGCTTCTTGGGCCATTTTGCCTTTAGAATGTTCCTTTGCAAAAAGAACATCCCAATAGTCAATTTTTATGCAGCCAGGCACCAATCCAACTTGTGTTGCTTAAGTGATTATGTACATGGAGAAGATAGCCAGAACAATTAATTCTTGTTTTTGTTTAACTTCCAGACTGATTACCTGGAAGATAAATATTGACTAAAGCAAGGACTATTGCCTTCATGTTTTAATTTGTATAACCAGTATAACTTTTAAATCCACCTCACTAACTTCCATGAAGCCTTGGTGTGACTTCCTTTATTCCTGTTTACAATCTGCTTTCCAGTTAATGATGTAACTGCATTCAGTGTTTATCTACACACTGGCTCTGTAGGCATTGGAAAGCCAAGACTAAGGCTTTTGGGAACCTTCTCCACCAACAGAGATGAAACAAGATTGAGATATCAGGGAAGAGGTTGACTATATTGGTGAGGCAGGACTTGATCTGTTTGTTCTTGAACTGGGGAATCCACACAACCCAAGTTCCAGTCCCAGACACTATTTTAGTCAAGCATACCTAAGACTTACTGAGAATAAGGAATAACAACCTCAGAAGGCAACTTAAAGGCCATCTCTTCCAATCCCTTGCTAGATACTTGAATTCCTTGTCCCTCCCTCCCCATCTTTTTAAAACCATTTTAATCACTTAAAATTATTTTTTACTGATACCCAAAATTATATATATTTATGGAGTACGGTGTGATATTTCAACATGTGTATACCATATGTAATGATCAAATCAAGGTAATTAGTATTCTTGGTGATTTTCCTGAGTTATATATAGTTTCTAGTTATTAACCCTTTATCAGATGTGTAGCATGTGGATATTTTCTCCCATTCTATAGGCTGTTTGCTTTTGTGATAGTTTCCTTGGTTGTGCAGGAGCTTTTTAATTTGATCAGGTCCCATTTATTTATTTTTGTTGTTGCTGTGATTGCCTTTTGGGTCTTCTTCATAAATTCTTTCTCTAGGTCAATGTGTATAAGAGTTTTTCCAACATTTTCTTCTAGAATTCTTATGGTTTCATGCCTTAGGTTTAAGTCTGTTATCCACTGTGATTTGATGTTTGTAAGAGGTGAAATGTGTAGATCCTGTTTCAGTCTTCTCCATGTGGCTATCCAATTTTCTCAGCACCATTTATTGAACAAGAATTCTTGTCCCTAGTACATATTTTTTTTTTTTTGCTATGTCAAAGATTAGATGGCTATATGAGGATGGTTTTATATCTGGGTTCTCAGTTCTGTTCCATTGGTCTATGTCTCTGTTCTTGTGCCTGTACAATGCTATTTTAGTTACTATAGCCTTGTAATATAGCTTGAAGTCTGGTGAATGGATGCCTCCCACTTTGTTCCTTTTGATTAAGATTACTTTTGCTATATGGGGTCTTCTCTCATTCCATATGAAGTGTAGGATTATTTTGTCTAGATCTGTGAAAAATGATGTTGGTATTTTCATAGGGATTGCATTGAATCCGTAGATCCTTTTGGATAGTATAGACATTTTAACAATGTTGATTCTGCTGACCCATGAGCATGGTATGGTTTTCCATCTGTTTACACCCTCAGCTATTTCCTTCTTTAGTGTTTCATAGTTTTCTCTGTAGAGGTCTGCCATGAAACTACTGGAATTGATAAACAAATTCAGCAAAGTTTCAGGTTACAAAATCAGTGTACAGAAATCAGTAGCATTCCTATATGCCAACAACAGTGAAACTGAGAACCCAAATCAAAGACTTGATACCCATCACAATAGCAACAAAGAAAATAAAATACCTAAGAATATATTTAACTAAGGAGGTATTTATGTTTTTATGCCTGACTTATTTCACTTAATATAATGTCCTCTAAACTCATACATATTGCTGTGAATGACAGGATTTTGTTCTTTTTTATGGACAAAAGTATTCCACTGTGTATGTATACTGTATTTTCTTTATCCATTCATCTGTTGATGGACACTTATGTTGATCCTGTATTTTGACTGTTGTGAATACGGCTGTAATAAACATGGTAGTACAGATGTCTTGTTGACATACCCATTTCCTTTCCTTTGGATATATATCTCTTAGTGGGATTGATGGATCACACAGTAGTTTTATTTTAGTTTTTCAAGGAACCTTCATGCTGTTTTCCATAATGGCCACACTAATTTATATTCCTACCAACAGTGTTTAAGAGTCTCCTTTTCTCTGCATCCTTGCCAGCATTTGTTATTATTTGTCTTTTTGATAATAGCCATTCTAACTGGGATCAGATGGTATCACATTGTGGTTTCAACTTGCATTTCACTGATGATTAGTGATGTTGAACAGTTTTCCATAGACTTCCACTTGTATGACTTCTTTTGAGAAGTATCTATTCAGATCACTTGCCCATTTAAAAAATAAGATTGTTTATATTTTTGCTATTGAGGTGTTAGAGTTCCCTATATATTCTGGATATTAATCTCTTATGGATTAGAGATCAGAAATATTTTCTCCCACTCAGCAGCTTGTCTCTCTTCACTCTGCTGATTATTTCCTTTGGTGCACCGAAGCTCATTAGTTTATATATAATCCCAATTGTCTATTTTTGCTTTTGTTGCCTGTACTTTTGAGATCTTATCTATGAAGTCTCTGCCCAGACCAATGTCCTGAAGTATGTAGATATGTTTTCTTCTAGTAGTTTCAAGGTTTTGGGTCTCACATTTAAGTCTTTACTCATTTTGATCTGACTTTTGTATATGATTGGAGACAGGAGTCTAGTTTCATTGTTCACTATATGGATATCTAGTTTTCCCAGCACCATTTATTGAGGAGACAGTCTTTTCCCCAGTGAATGTTGAACCCCTTTTAACAAAATCTCCACCAATTATTTCTTCAGTTTCTGCTTGAATACTTCCAATGATAGGAATGTTATTTTATGCTATAATAGTATAGCTCTAATTTTTAGATATTCTTCTCTCTTTTGAGTTTGAATCTATGCCTTGCTTGTCTTCTTGAATGACCAAAAAAAAAAAATTTGAAAAATTAACACTTGTGTTTTCTGTTTTCTGGAAGTAGAAAGTTATTAGAATCTGTTATACTAGGCATATTCCTTACACCTTAGGGTACAAAGTAAAACTAGAAACTCTGGAGAGTGGAAAATTCAAATCTGGGCTTCAGAGGGGTTATGAAATACAGGATTGTCTATGGATGTAAGATACCTGCAGGAAATTACACTGTATCTTTGTATCTTTGCCTACTCTGCACACAGCCCAACAAGTGTAAATATATAGCAAATTACAACTGGCTAGGACACATAGTGGTTGTTGTTGTTGTTGTTGTTATTGTTATTATGTATGAATGTATGTATCTGTGTGTGGGGGAAGATTGCAAAGAGAAAGGGGAAATCCTTGTTCATTTAGGTTTTGTGATGTGGGCAGAGAAAATTCTGTAGCTACTGCTCACTACGGATACCACCCCTACCCTGCTCCAATACTATATCAAGCAATTGGAACTATCTCTTGTCTTTCATTTTGGATACCCAGCTGCCTCTCTGAGCCAGAAGCTTTAGTGACATCTGCTTATACCAAAGCCGTTCTGTCTGAGAAGGGGTATATGCCACCCAAAGCAGTGGCTCATTGCTCAGCCTCAGCAAAAATCCCTGCCTCCCACATCCCCTACCTCCTTACGGCTCCTGTTTCTGAGCAAGGCTTGAAGAGGTTTCCTTAGGTTTAAAAAAAAGGGCAGACCTTTCACAGGAAATCATGAGTGGTGCCTGAGGCCTGGAAATCAGGCAAGACGGGTGCAACAGTTTGAGAGCCACTGACAGCCCTGCTGTTCAAAATCTTGATACCATTAGGGAAATAAATCTCAATTATGTCAAACCTATTGAGACCTTGAACAAATGTTTTTCTCTCTACAGGTCTCTGTCTCCTTGACTATAAAATGAGTAGGTGGGTTTGAGATAGAATCTAAAGTCCTTTTTGGCTGTTAACACTGAGAATCTAAGCTTGGTGTTGAATTTAAAGAGTTCAAAATAATGTTTGAGCTGAGGAGGGTGAGGGAAGAGAGACTGTGTTGTTATTAAAATCCTTTGTAAAATCCTTTTGAAAATATTCACCCTGTACTTGAAAGAGATTTACTTTCTCAAACACTGGCAAAGCTTTCACACCAAAGGACTTCCTTCCACTATATAAGGTGGAGGAAGCAGTGTGTGACAGACAAAAGTGAATGCTTTATGTTTAGGTGGGTTTGAACACATCTAAGACGACTATTACTTTGATAGAAAAGCCTTTCAGGGGGAGTTACAGAGATGAAAGCACAAATTTGTATAGTATAAGCTTATGGAGTGTGTTTTACTAAGTTAGATATTGTTATAGAAGCAACACTACTCAAAGGAATTACGTTCACTTAAAACAAAATCCATAAAGGCTACACAATTGAGCCCTGAGGATATTAAAACGTTACTAGTGACCAGAAAGGAGAAACCAAAGAATCATTGATCCTCTAGTTTGATGGATTTAATTTTTATAATGAAATTCTTTATTGTTCTCTAATTCCCCGATCCTCAAAAACACATCCTGTAATTTCTCTCTTCACCACTTTTATTAAGCAATAGTCAGTTTTGGTTAATCAAATATTCCAGTCAATAGGGACCTGTCATATATGTCACACATAAATCACTAATTGCAAAGAACTTTTTAAAAAAGAAAATATGCACTGGTACCTTGTAATCATTCAGCAAAATTGGGGTGCTGGTAACAAAAGGAGATAATTGATATTAGGCAAAATAAAACAAAAACAAAAATACAACCCTGCAAAAACTCAAAACAAAATATGTCCATTTTAAGGGAGTATAGTAGTTGAGGAACTATTGTAATAAATTGGATTTTAGCAAGAAAGAGATAGTAATTCTGGCTTGGAAGATTGGGTGAATCCTGGTGTCACTCACCTAGACAGTGACTATGGAAGAGAAAGCTTGCTTTGGGGAAAAGATGAAAAATCTCTCTTGACATTTTGCATTTGAGATGTATATGAGCATTCTTGCAGTGGGATATTCTAGTAGGCAGGTAAATATCAAGTTATATGGATTTATAGCACACAAGTGACAGTGAAAGTTATAGAAGTGGATGGGACTTCCAAGGGACACTGTAAAATGGGAAAATAGGGCACTATCCCCCCACCCATTAAGGAAATAAAATAGGGTATATCAGAGTATATATTTCCCACCCATTAAGGAAATAAAATAGGGTATATCAGAGTATTAGGAGGGAAACCTGGAAAAGGAAGTTTCTTGGAAATTAAGGAAACAGGTTTTACAGAGTGGGGGAAGAAGTAATAGTGTGAATATCCAGACAGCTCAAGTAAAGTAAAGACCCATAAAGTAACCCTTAGAAGGGAGCACCTCATTTCCAGCCCTCTAGTTTCCGTGAGAGGCAATTTTCCTCATACACTTTATATCTGTTTACTCATCTCTTTTGGGGGGTCTGAGGTAATTACTATTGGTCTATTTTTCTTGATTGGAGTTTACCTATTAACAAACATGATCAGTGAAACAGGGTGAGATTTGGACTCTTTCTCCTTCCTCTTCTACCTAGGATAGTGAGACAGAAACCTGGGTTAAGGGTGTCTGCAGTGCTGACCCCAAGGGGATAGGAGGTCAATAAACTCATTTTGTCTCACATCTAAACTGCATTTCTTTAATGTTAGTCTCACCCTTTAATATTCTTTAATTTTTGATGCAGAACTCAGTCAGGGAAAAAGAGTGCTATTTATTGTGGTTCACCAGACCCTCCAACAACAAACAGTCAACTTGGAAAATATGATCTCCTTGTTGTTCTTTGTGTAAGCAAATTTGGCCAGATTTCAGAGTGCCACAGTGTGAATAGGAGGAGAGAGGGAGAAGAGGCTATGCATAGATATCTTTTAGGAAAGGTGAATGTGAGGAAGAAGGTGCTAGTTGGTGCTAGATAGAGGAGATGTAATGCCATGGGAAAGTTTTATTTTTAAGATTATAGGTCCGATGCTTGATTACATGTTGGGAAAAGAGCTAGGGAAAAGATTTAGGAGAAAAGAAGAAGGAATAGGGTTGGATCAAAGTCTCTGAGACTTTGGGTTTGAAATTTAGAACAGAGATTGGGAATGGGCCATGATTGGAGAAAGTGACAACACTTCCTTTAAGATAGAAGAAGATCAGGAAAGGGTAAGTTTGGTTGAGGTTAGTTACCCATGGCCTTTGGGAAGTTGATGGAAGAGAGAAAATGAGTAACTGGATAGCTGAGGGAATTCACATGTCATCATGAATCTCTGTCATAGAATTAAAGAATGCAAACTACAGCATTGCAAAAGACTTTGGAGGTTGTCAAAGACTAGATTATTGGTCCCAATTTTTCACTTCCTAGTGATGGTATATTTATACCCTTTGCTATGTAATATTGCAGTGTCTTTCTGTTGTGGGCGGAATGTACATCTTATTGAAATTGGGCTTGGCCATGTGACTTACTCTGAACAACAGGATATTAGTCATTATGATGTGAGCAAAGGCCTTATATGTGCTTGTGTTTGGCTTGATCATCATGAGAAGATCATGCTGTGGATAGCTACTGTGCCTTCAGCCTGGGGTACAAAATGAATAACCCAATGCAGAACTGATCTGAATCCAAAGGTGTGGATCCCAGTGAATACCCTTTAAGGAGATGTACCAGGACAGACTAGGTGTTCCAGCCTACTCTCTGGCCCTGCTCAAAATAAGTATAATTAATCTCCTGTAAGAAAGTCCGTCATATGTTTGAAGGCTCATTCCTACAAGTTCTTTGTCAAATTGTATATAATCACTTAATACTTGACTTCTATTCCCACACTCTTCTAGAAGTCTTCTTATTCTGCAGGGGTTGAAAAGATAATGACTACATTTCCCAGACTTTCTTGAAGCTAGGATTCTTGTTGCAGGATAGATTGTTCCAATTAGATGCACTAGGGTGATACCTGGAAAACAGAAAAGAGATGGAGGCCATTTTCAACTGATAAGCAAGGTCATTAGGGTTTAGAAGCCATGGAATTGACCAGACTCAGTATTCTGTCTAGTCGTAGATTCATAAATGTTAAGAGGTAGTGGTGGCAGTGACAGCAATCCTAATTTTCTGATCTCTGTGCCATAGTTATGGTGGAAGTTCTTCAACTTGAGTAAGCAGTGGCTTCTTAACTTGTTTATTTTTCTATCCTTCCAACATTTCTGTCTGCACTGAATTCTTGCCTGTATTAACTCCTTTTCTGCTTTAAATGTCTAGAGTGATTTCTGTTTCCTACTTTGAACTCTGACTGACTCACTATTGAAACCTTCTTCCTTCTATTTAGTTTTTGGTGTATGTCAGCTTCAGTGTTACTCAAAATGTGGTCTCTGGTTGGCCAACTGTTTGAGACCAGTTTGCATCAGAATGTAAATTAATTTAGCCATTAAGCATACTTTTCAGTTTATCTGATTTATTTACTTATTTATTTAGGTAGCAAGGAGGAAGGAAGCAGTGTTCCTGCTTGAACCTGGCACAGGTTCCTAATCTTATTGTGGCTGGATACTTTGAGTATCATTGGTTTACTCAAAGGCCACAGGCCACATAGTCTGTATTCTCTTCCTCTAGGCATTAAAACTGCTTGTTATTTTGTTTTTGTAGATATTACAATTTTACCCCAGGGAGCATATTGATAATGTAGCATTATCCCTCTGTAATGGAAAATGTCTTTAGAAGTTATGTGATTTTTTAGAATCATTTCTCTTTCTTATTTTGAAATTTTAAGCACACACTATTTTTCAAGTTTAAGCACACACTAATATGAAAAGTAAAAATTCCTTTATGTACTTCTCCATTCTTTAGTCAACTTCTCTGAGGTAACCACTAATAGTACTTTTATATAAAAAGGTATTAATTTTTCAGTAGAAATAGCCTTTACCAATCTTAGTTCAACTTTGCAACTATAGTTGTGCCTTTACTAAGGTGGATAATGTAAACTTTTTTTTTTTTGAGTTTCCATCACAATGACTTTTTGTAAGAAGTAAAGCCTGAAGTAGACTTGATCTTTATGTTATTGCCACAAGATTGGGATTTAACTTTAGTTTTTGATCAAATTAGGGATACCTATATTAACAGGGTAAATAGCATTTATTTTGGTAAAATGTTTAAACTACTTTCATTATCTGTATAATATTGGAATCAGGGACCTAACTATTCAAATTTTTGTTTAGAATCTTGTCATGATTGGACTTGAAACATAAATTATTTTAGCTGTTTTTTTCCCCCTCTTGTCTTTTGAAAGATGGTGAAGTTTATTCAATGTGAAAAAAAAAAGACAATACAAGTTGTGATGATTTCCCTAAATAATGTTTTAAAAACTATTTTTTTCAAAAGATGCACTCTTTCTGTTTTCTGCTGGTTTTATTGATTAAAAAGATACATTTTGATTTTCAGATCAAACTTAATAGTCTTGGCTTGGGTGATTCCAAGGGAACACCAAATTTAAATGTGTAGTCATAACCATAGGGACTACTAAAGCCAAAATGCACAGTGTTGGTTTCATAGGTTTGGAATAAAAGGAATGTATTTTCTGAGAGTTTACCACCTATCAGCACAGAATGTTATAAAACAACATTATGCAAAGTGTTGCCAAGTATTTGAATCAAGAAGAAACCAAGGGGGAAATACCTACATATGTAAAATATAATGCAGATTGCCTACTCTGAGAGCTTCTTAAAGATTCTTACCATCATAATTCATATAATCTTAAACACTGATGTACTTTAGAAGTTGATGCAACTGGTAACCTTGGTCATTTAAAGACATAACCCTACAGAATTCTCTTTTGGCTCTTAGAAATGCCTTACTGAAAGAGGCCCCAAAGTTTTAATAAAAATACCACCTCACATGGGAAAAGTGAGGTGGTATTTTTTGGGTTTTATTTATTTTTGGGTTGGGTTTTATTTATTTTTTAATTTTGGGTTTTATTTATTTTTGGGTTTTATTTATTTTTTAATTTATATTTCAGTAGATTTGGGGGTACAAATTGTTTTTGCTTACATGGACAAATTGTATAGTGGTATTTTCTGGGTTTTTAGATAGCTCTCAAATAGTGTACATTGTACCCAATAGGTAATTTATATTCCCTCACTCCTTTCCATCCTCCCGCCACCACGTTCTGAGTCTCCGATGTCCATTGTGTCACTCTGCATGCCCCCGTGTACCCATAGTTTAGCCCCCACTTAGCTCCTACTCTAAGTGAGAATGTGAAGTATTTTGTAACTTCACTTACAATAATGGCCTCCAATTCCATCCAAGTTGCTGAGAAAGACATTGTTTTATTTTTCTTAAATGGCCGAGTAGTATTCTATGGTAGAAATGTTCCACTTTTTCTTTATCAACTCCTTGGGTGATGGACACTTAGGTTGAAGCCATATCCTTACAATTGTGAATTGTGCTGAGATAAACATGATTGCAGGTGCCTTTTTGATGTAATAATTTCTCTTCAAAAAGTTGGATTTTAAATCTAACCATCATACTTACTGAGTACATGATACTGGGCAAGTTATTTTACTTTTAAGTGCTCAGTTTTCTTCTCCGTATAATGCTTGGGTTAAAATACCCATCACACAGGATTATTATAAAGATGAGATTGAATCATGGTATAAGGCAAAGAATATGATGCTTATGCCATAGTAGATATTTAGTAGGTGTTAACTCTCCTAATCTCCCTTCTATGTCATTGTCCTTAGAGATTAGCTCAGATACAAAAGAGAGAAGCCCTATTTTATTAATATGTATCTATTAGACATTAAAGACAAATATTTCAGGAGCAAAGAGGCCCAGGGTTACAAAAATTGTGGTTGTATTTTTAAAAATTAATGGTAATAAACATATTCTTTCAATCTTGTCTATGTCTGTGACTATAATATCTCACTTGGAGATAACATCAGAAGTCCAAATTTGATGGCTGTCATGAATGAGAGTCCTGGCCTAAGTCACCCTCTCCGTGATAGGCCTTGATCACTAGGATCCTTTGTTAGTTTTCAGAGGTTGATTTTTAAAAACATATTTATTGAGGTATAGTTTATATCATAAAAGTCACCCATTTTAAGTGTACTATTCAATGATTTTTAGTAAATTTCCAGAGCTATGGTCAGAATCTGTGTTAGAACATTTCTAACACTCCCAAACCATCCCTCTACCTGTTTTCAGTCATTTCTCTTTACCATATTCAGCCCCAGGATAACACTAATTTACTACATGTCATTTTAGATTTTCCTTTTTCAGAGGTTGATTTTTCTGGAGGTTTTAGTCACTTGGATTCACAGAAGGGTTGGAAGCATGCACGAGACCAGACTTCTTAGTAGTACCGACACAGTGCTTGCTGTCAGCTTCCCAGTAATGGAAATGAGCTTCTTTGCAGCTGCTCTGAGAGCTCCCAGTCCTATTGATGAGAAATAGGACCAGAAGGCAACTAGCTGGGGAGCTGTAACCGTCAGCATCCAGACAGGAGACAGAAACCATTACAGTCATTTTAACAGAGAGAATTTAATATAAGCAATTGCTAGAGGGTATTGAAGAATTGAAAAGGTAAACAGAGAGAACTAAAGTATCACAGAAGGGAGCCACAGCAGAGATCAGCTACTAACTCTTGATTTGTGAAACAAAGGAAAATACTGGAATTATTGAAACTTAGAAGCTTGGAGCAGGGTGTCTCGGGCTAGGAGCCATGACTCTGAGAAGTGGGGCAGACAACTGGTCCTTGTCTCTGAGAGAATGTGATGGGAGTGGTATGCACCTGTTAAAAAAAACTGCAAACTAGATTCAAGTTCTGCTACAGGAACAACTGTTGCTTCTGAGATATAGAAGTGTTGCTAGGATGATATAACAATAATAGGAAACCAGAAGGAAACAGGAACGAACAGGGCGCTTCTTATTTCCAGTCTTCCTCTAGTGCCCTCTATTGGCCGAGTTTAACATGGCGCATAGACCAAGGCAGGCCGGTGGTTGACAAGAGTTCAGGTTGGATCATAATCCTGAAAGACTCAATCCTGAACGCCATAATCCCAGAGGTTGAAATCCCAAAAGATCACAATCCCTGAAATCTAAATCCCTAAAATCTAAAATCCCCCAAATCATGATCACCGATCACTTTGTTCCCCAGGCTAGAGTGAGTGCCATGGCGTCAGCCTAGCTCACAGCAACCTCAAACTCCTGGGCTCAAGCAATCCTTCTGCCTCAGCCTCCCGAGTAGCTGGGACTATAGGTGTGCACCACCACGTCCGGCTAATTTTTTCTCTATATATTAGTTGGCCAATTAATTTCTTTCTATTTATAGTAGAGATGGAGTCTCGCTCTTGCTCAGGCTGGTTTTGAATTCCTGACCTCAAGTAATCTGCCCGCCTTGGCCTCCCAGAGTGCTAGGATTACAGATGTGAGCCACCGCACCTGGCCTAATACACTTCATATGTCAAATTTTATTTTTGGATGTTGAATTTTTTCCCTTTATTAGTTTTCTTTCACTATTTTAAATTGTCAGCATTATTTTTTACAATTTGCTATGCTATGTATCTCGTCTTCACATCATTTCCAATACTGGAGGTATAAATTGTGTAAGGACTTTTAGAGAGTTCTAATTCATTTTACACATTTTTTTTCTTTTTACAATTTTGACCACATGAAAATGCATTATCACCATGTTAGCTTTGCATGTAAGCATAGTGCACGTACATAAAAACATTAAAACTTCCTCAATAAAGAGGTAGGAACACTCCTTCACTGCCGGTGGGACTGCAAACTAGTTCAACCTCTGTGGAAAGCAATATGGAGATACCTTAAAGCGATACAAGTAGATCTACCATTTGATCCAGCAATTTCACTACTGGGCATCTACCCAAAAGATCAAAAGTCACTTTATGAAAAAGACACCTACACTCGAATGTTTATAGCAGCACAATTCACAATTGCAAAGTTGTGGAAACAACCCAAGTGCCCATCAATTCATGAGTGGATTAATAAAATGTGGTATATGTATACCATGGAGTACTATTCAGCTTTAAGAAACAATGGTGATATAGCACCTCTTGTATTTTCCTGGCTAGAACTGGAACCCATTCTGCCAAGTGAAGTATCTCAAGAGTGGAAAAACAAGCACCACATATACTCACCAGCAAATTGGTATTGACGGATCAACACCTAAGTGGACATATAGGAATAACATTTATTGGGTGTCGGGCAGGTGGGAGGGGGGAGGGGGGTTGGGTACATATAGACACAATGAGTGAGATGTACAACGTTTGGGGGTTTGTCATGCTTGAAGCTCTGACTCGAGGCGGGAGGGGGAGCCTGGGCAATATATGTAACCTTAACATTTGTACCCCCATAATATGCTGAAATAAAAAAAAAGAGATATTCTTTTTGTACATCTGCATTTATGAAAGGTAAAATTTTTCAAGTTCTTGGTTCTTTGGGCTACTGCACATGTGGTGGTGATCCATAGTGGTTTTTGATGGATCTTGTCAAAATTTAGGTTGTTTGTCATGGTATTTCAGGTGACTGTTCTTAGAAAGCTGAGTCCACACAGTTACCATCCATAATAGTGATATGTGTTTACACATTTTGCTTTTTGATCTATTTCTTTATGAATACAATTTTTCTGCTCATAACTGCTATACATGTGTGACTGTAGTTAGTATACCTGAGTGTATATGCTTACAGAAATATGTATATTTATTACTGCCAATTTTATTATGTAAAATGGCTTATGATGTGTTCTGTTGTATTTTTATGTTTCTCAAATAAATAACCTTTTAAAATGTAAATAAATATATTTTTAATGATTTTTAATTTTTTTTCAGAATTATATTTTC
Organism: Microcebus murinus; assembly: GCF_040939455.1. NCBI lineage: Eukaryota > Metazoa > Chordata > Mammalia > Primates > Cheirogaleidae > Microcebus > Microcebus murinus. The sequence continues at coordinate 51,572,394 of NC_134115.1, read as the reverse complement.
AGGATTTCAATCTTTTGGCCTTTAAACCTTTAGAATTATGGTGTTCAGGATTATGTCTTTTGGGATTATGATCGGCCTCCAAAATCAAGGTGTCAGTAGGGTGGGTGGTGCTTCCTCTGAAACCCTAAGAGTGAATCTGTTCCCTTGACAGTTTCAGCTTCTGGTGACGTCAGTCATTCTTTGGCTTGTGGCTGCAACACTCCAGTCTCTGACTCCATGGTCATGTTGTTGCCTCCTTCTCTTCTCTCTCAGTGTGTTTAAACTCCCTCTGCCTCTCTTTTGAAAGGATACATGTGATTGCATTTAGAGCCCAGATAATCAAGGATAAGCATCTCCTCTCAAGATCCTTAACATAGTTACATCCTTTGTCATATCAGACAATATTCATTCTTTTGCCACATAAGGAAATATTTGTAGGTTCTAGGAATTAGGACATGGAATATCTGTTTGGAATCTACCATTCAGCCTGCTACAATGTTGTATAGTGCTGATTCTTTAACCCATGAACTTCTGGTTGTAGTTTTCCACTAGTACATTGATATAAATCATGTCTCACAGAATTGATAAGAATCATAGAAATTGCATTCATATTTTTAAAATATTTTAACTAAATGTGCATGACGAGGAATGTCACAGGCCCAAGTTGGCTGACTTAATAATTCTTGAACAAGGTAAATGAGTCTGCATTTGAGTCAAAGTTGAGATTATACAACTGTCATTTCTGAATAAAAGTTTGAGAATATGATGGACAATAACAATTATAAGAATTCTCTTTTCTTTCTGAAAAATGAAATTTGTATCTCTTACAGAATTATTTTTTTTATCAAATTTATTCAGATTGCCTTTCCTCTCTACTTATTCTTCTGTCTCCATTTACTATTTACATCACATTCCAAAAATATTACAATAATTATCATTAAATTTCAGGCATTGCACTAAGCATCGACAAATGAATGAGACAGATATTTTAATCTTTACAATTCAGGAAATCAAGACTTAGGGAGTATAAATAATTTTCATTGGGGGATATACTTTGTAAAAGGCCAAAGAAATTCTCAAATTCAGGTCTGCCTGATTTCAAAGCCTGTGTTCTAAACCACTACTCCATACTACTATTTTTAGGTTTATATTCTTGTTTGTCATCTTGTTTGTCAAATTCCAAATATTGGTGCACTCCAGTAGTTGAATACCTTAATTTTCCACAAATGCAGGCATTGGGAACTAGAAGATACAGTTTTCACCCATTTGAAATTCATACTTTGTTCTACAGATTTCTTTCTTAGGCTTTCATCCAAAAATACAACTTGGAATTATGTTTTTTCTTATGAAGTTCAAGATCTCCCTGATATTCCAAGTTTCTGAAAACTCCTCCTTGTGCTATCCTTGACAATTTAAAGAGACAATACACATTTGCTACCTGTTTATTAATAGCATTTATTCAAAGGCATTGTATAGACAAGTTTAGGTACTATATCCATGCATGTGGTATGGGAGAGATCGTTCCTCTTTAACATAGTATTTTTGAAAAGGAAGATTAAATACAGGTTATCTATCTTTAGGCTGTTTGGGAATTTTATTTTCTCTTAAACCTGACTAAAGTGAACTAAGTTTTCTATAATTACTTTTCCTTACCCTCTACATATTTTCTGTATTAAAAATTTCCTTTATAATGCATATTCCTGTATGGATGGACAGTATGAGGCCTCAGACTGTTACACCAATGTTGTCAATCATCCTAATGGCAGAGAGATCAATAAATATTTGTTGAGTAAATACATTCATGAATAAATTATTTTCCTTTCTGTCAATTTGAAAAAAAATTATTTTGCCTAGAAATACCTTACCTTTCTGTTCTTGCCTGGGATATTGAAATTCAAAAATCTAAAAACAAAGTGTATGTTTGTTTAGTCTATGTAGCAAGTGGTCTACGTTTGATTTATTTTTTATAGTTCATTTTGCAGTTCTTTCATTCGTTTGAAAAGTCAATGTCAAACATTTTGGCTTAAAATGATTGGAAAGTACAGCCAACAACAAAAAAGGCAAACATCCAAATTAAAAAATGAGCAAAGGACTTGAATAAACATTTCTCCAAAGAAGATATACCAATAACTAATAAACACATGCAAAGATGATCAACATAATTAGTCATTGGGGAAATGCAAATCAATTCACAATGAGATACCACTTCATACCAACTAGAATGGCTATAGTAAAAAAAATGGGAAATAAGTGTTGGTGAGGATACTGAGAAATTGAAACCTTTGTATGTTGCTGGTAGAAATGTAAGATGGCGTAGAAGCTATAGAAATAGTTTTTCAATTCCTCAAACATTAAAAATAGAATTATCATTTGACACAGGAATTCTACTTCTAGGTATATATAAGGGAATTGAAAACAGGTGATCAAACAAAACCATTTACATGAATGTTCATGATAGCAGTATTCATAATATCCAAAAACAACCTGAATGTTCACCAACTGATGAATGGATACACAGAATATGATATATCCATACAGTGCAATATTATTCAGCCATAAAAAGGTACTGCTACAGGCCGGGCGCGGTGGCTCACGCCTGTAATCCTAGCACTTTGGGAGGCCGAGGCGGGCAGATTGCTCAAGGTCAGGAGTTCGAAACCAGCCTGAGCGAGACCCCGTCTCTACCAAAAATAGAAAGAAATTAATCGACCAACTAAAAATATATATATACAAAAAATTAGCTGGGCATGGTGGCACATGCCTGTAGTCCCAGCTACTCGGGAGGCTGAGGCAGGAGGATCGCTTGAGCCCAGAAGATTGAGGTTGATGTGAGCGAGGCTGATGCCATGGCACTCACTCTAGCCTGGGCAACAAAGTGAGACTCTGTCTCAAAAAAAAAAAAAAAAAAAAAAAAAAAAAGGTACTGCTACATAGTTGTATCTTGGAAACATTATGCTAAGTGAAAGAAGCCAGACACAAAAAGCTATATCTTGAATGATTCTATTTGTGTGAAATGTCCAGAATAGGCAAATTTGTAGAAGCACAAAGCAGATTAGTGGTTTCTAAGGGCTGGGAGGGAGGGGGAAATGAAAAGTGACTACTTAATGGGTACAGGGTCTCTTTTTGGTGTTATGAAAATGTTTTGAAATTAGATAGGGGTGATGGTTCCACTACATAGTGAGTGCACTAAATGCCACTGAATTGTGCACCTTTACAAATAAATTGTATTGTGCCTACTTATGGTATACAACATGATGGTAAGGGATACATATATAATAGATAGTAAAATGGTTACTGTAGAGAAGCAAATTAACATATCTATCATCCCACAGTTTCCCAGTTTGTTTTATTGCAAGAGCAGATGAAATCTATTCATTTAACAAAAGTCTTGAATGCAATACAATTTTATTAACTGTACTCCTGATCTTGTATGTTAGACCTCTAGACTTGTTCATCCTACATATTTGCTACTTTGTATCCTTTGACCTACGTCTCCCTATGACTTCCCCAACCCCTAAATTACTGTTTTATTCTCTATCTCTGTATATTTGACCTTTTAAAAATATTTCCTGAATTGTATACTTTAAGCTGGTGAATTTTACATAATGTAAATTTTACTTCAATTTAAAAAGATGATTAAAAGGGAACTCATTCAGATGAAAGAGATATTTAAGACAAAAAAAGAGGGGGTGACATCAAGAATGGAAGAGCAAACAGAGGCTTAATCATAGACCCATTAATAATAGAACAGGAAGTAAAACTAAATTTCTTCAGCTGTTCTGCTTTTTCAAAATCTTTACATAAGAAGACTTTATTAAAAGTGAAAGTCCATGAGGAAAAAAAAAAGAGAAGGATTTACTGTGTATTGGAAAACATCAAACATAGAAGGCCATTAAAGAGAGTCTGTTTTTTTCCTGATATTAATTAAACAAGCCACTATATTCCAGTTGCCGTGATTGGTGTCAACAATGAGCATGTCTTTTTTTTTTTTTTTTTTGAGACAGAGTCTCACTTTGTTGCCTGGGCTAGAGTGCTGTGGCATTAGCCTAGCTCACAGCAACCTCAAACTCTTGGGCTCAAGCAATCCTTCTGCCTCAGCCTCCCGAGTAGCTGGGACTACAGGCATGTGCCACCATACCCGGCTATATATTTTATATATATATATATATATATATATATATATATATATATATACTTGTATATATATATATTTTTTCTATATATATTTTTAGTTGGCCGATTGATTTCTTTCTATTTATAGTAGAGACGGGGTCTTGCTCTTGCTCAGGGTGGTTTTGAACTCCTGACCTTGAGCCATCTGCCCTCCTCCGCCTCCCAGAGTGCTAGGGAGCATGTGTTTTTTAAGTGTGTTTCCCTCTTAATACTTTTTTAATCTTATACAAATTCACAAGTGAGAATCAAAGTGAAACTTATTTAAATGTGCATCATGAAGACATAGAACATAGTCCAATCTAATTTACCTGTCCGGAAGAGATCAAGGTGTAGTCAGAGAAGGAAATGGTTTAAGTAATAGTAAACATTTCAATTTTCTGAGTTTCCTCTCAAATCCTATTGTTTTATATTTCCATTTAGTCCTGAGTGAATATGGGAATACCAAAGGCTAAATCAAAACTCCTGTTCCCTACCTGGTGTTTATAGTGTGACTATGGTTAGTGATCTAAAAAGAGGTAGGATTTGTGTCTTCCTGAATGCTCTCTCCAGGATCGGATGGCCATTTGCACAAAGGGGCAAGAGCTAAGTGACCCTTGGAAATTGGATGACATTGGAAAGCAAGGGGCATAATGGGGATGGGCCTGGCTTCATTAGTGCTCACAAGGGTGAGACTGAGGCTGACATGCTGTTGGCATGCCCCAGGATGGTCACACACCTTGTTAAGTTACTGGTCAGTAAATGTCTGATGACTTGAGTCTCTCTACTGTTCTGCCACCCTTCTCACAATACAGAAACCAAAGAGTTAATGCATGGCCTAGCAAGGAGCCTCTATGCTCCTGAGCTAGTTTCCTGGCAAGTGCTCTTTCTGATGGGTCAATGCAATACCATTTGCTAAGTATATTGAATGTCATCCCTCAATGGGACTTATTTGCATTGACTTCTTAAGGCTCTTGTCTTCCATCCTAACCTTCTCAGTTTATCCCCAAATCCAGACACACATTGTTCTTGGCATCCCATCTGAGATGCCCTGGTCTGTAGGGTATCAAGTTCTGATCTTTAATCTGAGTGGGGAGTTTTGTAAATCTCTTGTGGTTTTACAATCTTCACAGCAGGAAAAAAAAATAGAAAATAGAAATGTGATTGTTTTATCCCAAATGACTTAGGATTTCTGTTTTCCCTTTATAACTAGGTTGAGGAAGAGGGGGAGTTTGAGAAACTTTAAAATCTTTATCCTCCTCTCCCTGTTACCAGGCAAAGACTCAAAGAAGACAATGTCTCTCAGCTTTTTTTTTTTTTTAATCCTTTCACTTCTCTTTGATTCATGAGTTCCCATTTCAAATAGCCCTCAGATATTAACTAAAACTTTCAGACTCAAGGTATGGCCTCAGTGTTTTTTTTTTTTTTTTTTTTTTTTTTGCAGTGGTTTTATTTTCTAAGAAATGTTTAATTTGATACCATTGGCCAATATCCTGCATAGAAAAATGAATAAAGGAACAGTAGTTAAAATTTGTTTTTATCATGATTTCCTTTCTAGTTCAGTTTTTCACCACAATACTTGGATTGGTCCTTTAGTAGTTAAAAGTAAATAGGGCATTTAAGGTCTCTCATCTTATTGTGGGCTGGAAGTATCTCCCTCCTCACCCCTCACCAAAAAAAAAAAAAAAAAAAAAACAAGTAGAAAACCATTTTGAGCTGTGGGCAGGAGTTAAGGGAAGATGGAATTATTTGCAGGGAGCAGGTGGTGGTGGTGAATGGTCAAAGGCTGGTGGGGGTGTAGAATAATTCAGTCAGAGCCTCCAGACAGGTAAGATTGTTGGGAAACAGAACCATGGAGACGGCCAACTCCCTGGACTCAAGCAGTCCTTGCTCAGAATTTTTTTTAAAAAATGGAACAAAGGAAAAAAAAAAATCCATTCCTTTTCTTTCATCTTTTCTTAGCTGAGAGGTGTGCCAATGGGTTAATTATTACGATTCTAAAGATTTTCAATCAGAATTTGCTTATTTCCTTTTAAAAAATATCAAACAAAATGGAAAATGGTCTTAATGCCAAATAATTACTGTCTTTTCTCCCTACATTCTAGAGGAGATTTTAATAGATACTTAAATTATGGCAGAAACTGCCCAATATCAATTATCTATCTTTTTCTTAATGAATGTTTATAGATTTTACACTGGAAACATTGCTTTCCAGCTAGTAAATGTCCCAGCCTCCCTTTGCAGTTAAGTATGACCATAGGACCAAGTTTTTACTAATTAGTGTAACTAAAAGTATTGTGTGGGGCGTCAAATACAGGTGATGTGCCCTTCTTGTCCTTTACTTCTTCTCCCTCTGCCTGGAGTGAAGATGTGGTGGGGAAAGCTCACAGTTATTTTGGACCTGGGGATAGGGCCAGACAAAGAATAGCTGAAGAGAGTGTCAGAGTGGTCCCTGATCACTTTGTGGAATCACAATACCAGCCCCAGCATTGCCTACCTTCAGACTTTTTAATGTAAATGAGAAAATAAAATTCCATCTTGTTTAAGCCACCTGTAGTTTAGATATCTGTTTCTCAGAGCCAAACTAATTTTACTTCTACCTTACGAATCTAGGCTTTTGTTATGTTTTTCTGTTTCTCCATAGTATTACATCCTTTTAAATTTATTTAATAAATACTTATTACATATCTACTATATACCATGCATTGTACTTGGCACTATATAGTGAGTGATTGACAAAACAAATATAGTCTCTACCATCTGAAGCTACTAGTCTTGTGAAAAGAGCTAGACAATAAAGTATTTTGTTTTGTTTCCTAATTTTACTGCCTTTTTCCCCCTCTCCTGACTGCATTGAGTTGTGACCTTTATATATTCTTCCATGTATGTGTCAGGGGAAGGGGCCATATAACTTCATTATTTCCTGGTGTACAAGCCCATTGGCACATATGACATTCAAAATAAGAACTCTCTGACTCCAGCTACTTAATTTTTGTTCCACATAAGATTTCAGAAAATCCTATATGAAATGCCAGTTTTATTAGCTGATATGTCTTGCAGTTGAGGACTGTCTTCCCTAGAATAGTGAGGTGTGTGTGTGTGTGTGTACGTGCGTATTGATGCATGAGTTCTGGTTTCTTTGCTCCTTTTGTGATCTAACAGGTGCTAGGATTTGTTTTTGTCTTTACCATGCCTCTGCTAAAAATCCATATTTGTTCTTTAATTGCTTTTTTCATGGCCCTCAGCCATTTTATGGCTTTCCTAATTAAGTATTTTCTAACTCACAGATTGTGAGAATGATGGCCCCAGACTACTCTCTTTCTCTCAAGCTATCTGTCAGGACCATAGCAGAAGCTTTGGGCCCTGTCCTCTTAATTGACTTTATGGGTGGTGTGGGTTTTCAGAGCCACACAAAAGATAGCTCTGCCTAACACATTAATTTGTTCCTTTCTTCTCTCTTACTGATGCTATAAATTGTAATTTTGAACAGGTATAGGTGCCTTTCCCATAACTCCTTATATCTTCAGTTTGCTTATTTCTTCACTGATCTGCCCCTTCAGTTCAACCTTTCTTCATTCATTCCCTCCTTCACCACGTTGCATCCCCTTCTACTCTGCTGGTGCCACCTATGATTGTAATGACTTTTCCACTGGGCTGGATAGCAGCTAAGCCATCAAAAGCATTATTTCCTTTTTACCAAATCCCTGGTCTGTCTGTGCCCCCCAAAAGAGCAGTACTTTAATAGGTACTGTATCTTTATGTGACATCTTTCATTTGGCCAATGAGTATTTTATGTCCTTGTACCTTTTTTTTTTTTTAGGACCCATGGTTTTTAATAATTCATTTATCACATCCAGGACCATTTTAGAGACTTCCTTATGGCTCAGTGAGTAAAATCCTAAGAATGTTCCTTTTTAAAATAGCAATTTGCTGGAGGTGAGAAGCAATATTTCGGCCACGAAAGCAACCTATGAGGGAATAGTTCATGTTAGAGACAGAAAATGGTTTATTGACTTCAAAAAGTTTAGCCCCTGCTGAAACAATCTGAAGGAGCCAGTGGCACTGGGTCCATTAAATTCAAGAAACGATAAATTTTAGTTATTGGCACAAACATTAAGTATCTTAATATGTAGAGCCACAGTCTGATAATATTGCTAAATTTGGGCTCATCATGACAAGATATTGAGAAATTCATGAAATTTATGACATGTTAGGGCAATGTGATATGTCACTTAATTGATGAAAAAATCCATCCTCTTTGAATCATGTTATGAAAACTGCTAGCAAAGAAAAAACAGTCCAAAGTTCAGGACAGATGGGTGGAAGCTTCAGAGACAAACACTGATTAGGCTGTAGCAATCCTTTCTAAATATCAATCTCTTTTCTTAGAGTGGTGGGAGTTGTCAGTTCTTGCATTTTTGAGTTTATAGAAGCATTTTAGGGGTGCAGAAGGATTGGCTATCCAAAATAGAAAATCTGGGGCTGCCTTTGTTTAAGCAGTTCTCTATGTATATCCATCTCAATTCTCTCAATCCTTGTAAAAGGACTAATGAACAGAAGAGAAACAGTGTTATGAAAGTAGGTTTTTGAGTCAAATTTAACTAGTAAATGGTGGAGATAGTTTGTACTATAGTTCTGAATGTTTCTTCTAGTTGTACATACCATACTTTCTCTCTAATGATAGTGTTAGATGCTCCACCTGGATTTCATTTTGTTCTCTCCCTCAGATACTATCTCTCCCTTTACTCTTTCTCCTCATTGTAGGTCATATGTTCCTATTTCTTTACATGCCTAATCAGTTTTGATTGGGTACCAGATACTGCAAATTTTACCTTGGTGGGTGCTGGGTATTTTTGTATTCCTGTAAATGTGATTGAGCTTTGTTACTGTACACACAGTTACTTGGAAATCATTCACTCCTTCTGAATGTGGTAGAACCAGAGTTGTCTTTAGATTAAGTCTATTTCTCCCCACCATGGAGGCACTGCCCTTCTGAATATGCCACCCAATGCCTGTGGATGATGAGGCTTTTCTTCTGTGACCAATGAGAAGAGGAATGATTACTAGTCTTGGGTGAGCACCCTCTGATCATTTTAGGTGGTTCTTTCCCTAGTCTCAGGTAGTTTCTTCACTTGGATGGACTGAAATGGAGACTCAAGGGGGACCCTTTGTGGATCTCTGGGGTTGGCTGTGCAGCACTCTCTTTTCTGGCACTTTGCCCTGTGAACACTCGCTGTCTTGGCCTCTTCAGAAAACCAGCTCCATCTCAACTCAGGAAGAAACATCAGTACTGCCCAGTGCCTGAGTCCCCCTTCCTGTATTTGCAGCCTGAAAGCGCTCCAGGTTATTAGGTAGGATACAATACTCCTACAGCTCCTCTTGTTTATTTCTTCATCCCAGGGATCACTATCTTGTGCTTCCTGATGTTCAATGTCTGAAAGCCATTTTTTCTGGTTTTTTTTTTTTTTTTAGTTGTTTCAAGTAGAAGGATAAACCCAGTCTCTTTATCTTGTCCAGAAGTAGAAGTTCCGTTGTTTCATGTATCACAGTGGGTAAGTTCCCTTAGCTGAGTCTCTGCACTAAACAGGGGTCTTGCCTCAGGGTCCTGGTATCTGAGGAGGATTAAAGAGATAACTCATGACAGTATAAACTCAGCTCTTATTCATGTAATAGTGCTGCCTCACTAGTTTCTATGGTCTGACGTTGCACACCTAGAAAGTTTGGTCTTTGGTTTATTCCTTTATTCATTTATCCATTAACTATTGGTTAAGTATCTTTTTTTCCCATTTTTAAAAAAATTTCAGCATATTATGGAGGTACAAATGTTAAGGTTATGTATATTGCCCATGCCCCCCTTCCCCCTCTAGTCAGAGCTTCAAACGTGACCATCCCCCAGACGTTGCATATCTCACTCATTATGTTTGTATATACCCATCCCCTCCTCCCCCCCTCACCCGCTCGACACTGGATAAATGTTATTCCTATATGTCCACTTAGGTGTTGATCCGTTAATACCAATTTGCTGGTGAGTACATGTGGTGCTTGTTTTTCGATTCTTGTGATATTTCACTTAGTAGAATAGGTTCCAGCTCTATCCAGGAATATACAAGAGGTGCTATATCACCATTGTTTGTTGAATAGTACTCCATGGTATACATAGACCACATTTTATTAATCCACTCATGTATTGATGGGCACTTGGGTTGTTTCCACAACTTTGCAATTGTGAACTGTGCTGCTCTAAACATTCGAGTGCAGGTGTCCCATTTGTAGAGTGTCATTTGAACTTTTGGGTAGATGCCCAGTAGTGGAATTGCTGGATCAAATGGTAGATCTACTTGCATTGTTTTAAGATATCTCCATATTGCTTTCCACAGAGGCTGAACCAGTTTGCAGTCTCACCAGCAGTGTAGGAGTGTTCCTATCTCTCCACATCCACGTGTTAAGTATCTTTTACATAATAAAACTCAATTATTGTAGAATAGTAGAGAATAAGACAGACTTGCTGACTTCCTTCTGAGAGTCCATGTTCTAGCTGGGGAAAGTTGCTGATAATGATCCAAGTGGAAAATTGTGATAGCTTCTGTGAAGGAAAAGCACAGGGGGCTACTGCAAAAACATGAAGTGGAGGCCTAACTCCATCTGGAGAATCAGAAGAGTTTCTCTGTGGAGGTGACAAATGCATTGGAACTTGCCAAGAGGTGCTTATAAAATAGGGTTGTTTTTCTCTAAAGGGTCTGTACTATTCCAAAAAATTTTTATTGACAATTTGACATAAACTCCAGTGTCAGATAACGAAAACACTTCTGATTTATGATCTAAGACTTCAATAGCAGAGAAAGACAGTAAAATGAAAAATGTATATCAAAACTTTACTAAATCAGTAGACATAGATGAGAAATTAGTGGGTAAAATGTTAATACAGTAGTGATTTATTTTGGATTGCGAGACATGGGATAATTATTTTTTTGTACTACTTTTCTGTTTTCTCCAATTTTTTGACATGAACTTGAATTGTTTTTATAGTTAGAAAGAAAGAAAGCAAAAGAGGAGAGCAAAAGGAAAAATAGGGAGCATAATATAGTCTCTATTCTTTATCTGGTGCATCCGTGAACTGATTCATTAAGTACCACATTGTGACATTATGTGTCATGTGGCAAAACATCAATGTTGTTTTCCCAAGACACATTCTCAAGCTTCAGTTGGGGCATTTTACCGAGCATTTTGAAAACAAGTTCATAAGAGGATCTTGATTTCAGTTTCTGTCAAGTGTGAAGCTTGTCCTTGAGACTGGCCTTGAAGAGCATGGGCAGATGTGGGGGACACTCTGGTAGTGAGCCTGTGCACGGATGCTGTTTCTTGCCACCTGTGTAGTTTCTTGGTATGTGGAAATCATGGCAGCTCTGGTCCTGTGAGAATTGTATGGAAATGTCAAAGGGAAGGAAAATAGGAACAGTTCTGTGTTTGCTGCTATTTTTAAGCAAAACTCTTTTCACAGTCAGAAACACGACTTTTCTAAAATTGGAGATTTTAAACTACACGTGCGTCTTTAGAACTTGGCATACAGACCTTTTGTGGGTCCAACTAGAGAAATAGGGAACCAATTTGAAGTTTTGAAAGAAGTTATGGGTTTCTTGGATCATTTCAACTTATTTTTTTTTTTTTTACAAAAACAGCTTTATTGAGGTATTGATATACATAAAGTGACTATGTATATGTATATAATTTGGTGAGTTTGGACATATATATACAACTGTGAAACCTGTACTGCAATCAAGGTAATAAACATACACATCACTCCCAAAGTATCCTTCTATCTACCCTCTCCCATTTTTGTGATAAGAGCACTTGGTATGAGATCTACCCACATAACACATTTTTGAAGTGCACAATGCCATATTGTTAACTACAGGCATGATGTTGTATAGCAGATCTCTAGAACTTACACATTTCGCATAACTGAAACTTTATACCAATTGAACAATGTCTTCCCACTCCTTTCTCTCCCCATACCCTGGCAACACATTTCTACTACCTGCATCTCTGAGTTTGACTGTTTTAGATACCTCATATAAGTAGGATCATGCAATATTTGTCCTTCTGTGACTGGCTTATTATCAACATTACTCATATTCATAGAACACAGCATTTGTAATTCATGGATGAGAGTTGGCTGGAATTACTCAGCTCAGGAAGGATTTTGTAAATTCAGGCATATGAGTACGTGATAGGATTTATTAATAGTAGACAAGTATTTTTAGATTTGAAATGGCTGAAATGATATCAAGGGCTTCATCTTAATGCTCAGCACACTGCTGGTGTGGGTGGAAGATTGCTCATCACTGCCTAAAATCCTTACCATCAATTTTCATAGATTTATAAAAAGCCTTTATTTGACACTGAGAGACTATTTTTAATAAAGATTTCTATTTATTATTTTTTAATAATAGAAGCCATAGGACTTTTACTTTTTTTAAAAAAAATCATCTTGCCTTCTAATGAATTTTAAAAATTGAGGTAAAATTTACATGAAATAAAATTAAACATTTTAAAGTTTACAATTCAGTGGCATTTGGTGATTTACAGTGATGTACAACCATCATCTCTATTTACTTTTAAAACATCTTCATTTCCCTAAAAGGAAATCCCATATTCATTAAAACAGTCATTCTTTGTTCTATCCTTTACTCAAGCCTCTGGCAATCACTAATCTGCTTTCTGGAACTCTTGTACCCTGTTTGTGGGAATATAAATTAGTACAGCCATTATTGAAAACAGTATGGAGGTTCCTCAAAAAATTTAAAATGGAACTGCCATATGATCCCACAATCCCACTACTGGATATGTATTTAAAGAAGATGAAATCAGTGTGCCAAATAGATTATACTTCCACATTCATTGAAACATTATTCACAATGGCCAAGATATGGAATCAATATAAGTGTCCATCAATGGATAAAGAAAGTTTGGTATACACAGTGGAATACTATTTAGCCATGAAAAACAAAGAAATCCTGTCATTTGCAACAGCATGGATGAAGCTTGAGGGTATTATGCTAAGTGAAATAAGCCAGGCACAGAAAGACAAATACTGCATGATCTCACTCATATGTGTAATCTAAAAAGGTTGATCTCATGGTTACCAGGGGCTGGGGTGGTGGTGGTGGGTGGTGTTGGGGAAAGGCTGGTGAAAGGACACAAAATTCCAATTAAATAGGAGGTATAAGTTCAAGAGATCTATTGTACAGCATGATGACTATAGTTAATAACAACATACTAGATTCTTGAAAAATTCTTCGAGCAGATTTTAAGTGCTCTCAACACAAAAATGATAACTTTGTGAGATAATATATATGTTAATTAGCTAGATTTGGCCATTTTTACGGTGCATATATATTTTAAAACATCCTGTTTTACATAATAAATACATATAATTTTATGTCAATTAAAATGTCTTTGAGGTTCATGTATATTGTAGCATGTATTAAATATTATCAGTACTTGATTCCTTTTTATAACTGAATAATATTCTCTTGTATGGATATAACCACATTTGTTTATCCATTAATCAATTGAATTGTTTCCATCTTTTTGCAATTTTGAATAATGCTCTGAACATTAATGTATATGTTTTTTTAAAAAAAAAACAATTCTTTTGAGTGTATACATAGGAGTGGAATGATAGTTATATGGTAATTCTATGTTCACCTTTTTGAGGAAGGCCAAACTGTTTTTCAAAGGGGCTGCTCCATTTTGTATCCCCAATAGCAGAATCCACAGAACATTAAATATTCTTTGATGAGCCAGATATTTAACATCTTTTCCATTGATAATGGCATTGTTTGACTGAAGCTTTAACCCCCAAATGACAATCATTGAACACATGCATACAAAAGAAGAGGAAAAGAAAAGTTTGAGAAAACTTTTTTGAGTTATAGTGACTTAACTGCATAGCACCTAGAATTGGGACATATCTTTGAAAACATCCACTCATTCTGTAGATTAGGGAAACAAGCTCACTAGAGGTGGAGTGACTTGGTGATAAAAAAATAAGTCATTCAACCAGTTAGTTATTAGAAGAGTTAAGTCTCAGACTGTGACCTCACAACTCTGAGCCCATTGTGATTTGCTCTATAGTACACACTTCATTCATTATTGGTGGTCCCAATTCTCAAATGATGGTTTCCTTCCTCTGCTCAGAAATCTTCTTAGGAAAGTTATCATCAGATCCAGGCTTATTTAGTCATTCATCTTTCTCATGCATTTATTCTACAAACACTTTTTAAAATGCTAATATTTGCCAAAGGGTCTGTTGAGAGCAAAGGATGCAATAGTAAATAAAAGGACATGACTTTCTTCAGAGCTAACGGTCTAGTAGTGAAGATGACCACTTGACAGTTATGCAAAGGATGATTTATAATTGAACTAAGTGCTGTGAAGGGTAGTTACATGGTACTCTGGGATTTTATAACAAGGAAACCTGCAGTATTTCAGAGGTAGAGTGTGTCGGAAAAGGCACTTAAATTTAGAAAATCTAATGTGGTTTGATTTTAAGAACACCTGGAAAACTCTTATGCCTCAGAATTCTTCTTCTACCTGTTCTTTATTTATGTCAGGATTTAAATATTTTGTGTACCCATTTCTATTTTTTTTCCAATGTACATTTAAATTAAAAATATCTGTTAAAACTTTAAAAATTCCTCTGGGACTCCCTAAAATAATCCCATATGCCACTACTGATCCACCCACCAGTGTGTGAACCCTGCTGCTCTGGGTACGGATGGTTTTTCTGTTATGTTGAATTCATGAAACAGAGTGTTACAACTCAGAACAGAGGTGTGCCAGCCACACAGAAGCAGGGAGGGGAAAGGAGAGTGATGAAATGATGTAGGTGCTTGAGCAAATAGAAGTGATGCAAACGGAGACAAGGGGAAGATACACGGAAAAAGGATGGACTTGGAAGGAGAGACTATACTGTTGAGCTGGACTCTGATCATGTGAAGGCTCACTCTCTTGGCAGAAAAGTAAAATAAACACTCTGCTTTTTCATTTCACTCCATTTATTTTGTTCCTCAATAATGTGGATATAAGTGTCACACCGTGGAATGAAAGGAGGGCGGTGCCTGGATAAAGTTCAGGTCTTCCTTGATGTATTGAAAGGGAGCCTAGTTGTTATTTTGAAGTTTCGAACTGTTTTTCTCTTTGTTAAGAGATGGAGAGTTGAATTCTTCTTTGAGGCATATCATTCTTTTGTGATGCTGTATGTGTCTGTAAAGGTACTTGTTGAAAATAGTGAGGTGTATTTTCTACACCAATAAGTTTAGTGCTTTGTCTAAAAATATAAATGGCTACTTTATTGACCGAGTAATCTATCTTGGAGGCTTTGCTGGCTTTCAAAATCTGTGTGGAGGTAAGGAAAGGGGTTAGAAAAATGATTTTTTTCTCTATATAAATTTTGGATTTAGAATGCCTTGTGCCAATGAACTATTTTTTGTGTGAAAAATTTCATTTCTCTACTAGTAGTCACTAGCTAAAAATGTGACACTACTGAGACTCAAAGGTCTGTCTTCCACCTACCAATGAAGGAGAGACCAAAAAGAAGGTGGCCTTAACTCAACACAATTCAAACTTGATGTCTTTATTAGTTTTCTAGGGCTTTTGTAAAAAGTACCACAGGCTCAGTGGCTTAAACAACCGAGATTTATTTTCTCACAATTCCAGAGGCTAAAAGTTTGTTATCAAGGTGTTGGGAGAGTTGACTCCTTCTGAGGGCCTTGAAAGATCTATTTTAGGCTTCTTTCTTGGCTTGTTGACAGCTGCCTTCTTTCTGTCTCTTCCCAATTGTCTTCCCCCTCTACATGTCTACATCCAAGTTTTCTCTTCTTATAAGGACACCAGTCATGTTGTATTAAGGCCCACCTCGATGACCTCATTTTAATGTAATCATCTCTTTAATGACCCTGTCTCCAAATACAGTCAAATTCTGAGGTACTCAGAGTTAGGACTTCAATGTACAAATTTTGGGGAGGTCAAAATTCAGCATAAAACAATGTCCTACACATTATTTCAGATATAATAACGTGGAATTTATTGAGGTTTTCACAGTACATTATTTTGCAATTGTTCTTTTGGGGCCATCGGTTAAGATTATGGGTCAGGGTTTCTCATGTAGCAAGTTCCTCTCTTTTGGGAGAGACTGATCCAGAGATAGGAAAAGAAAATCTAGAAGTCACGCCAAGTACTAGAGAGAGAAGAAATCTTTCTCTGTGAACTTCAGAGCAGATGGGCCTGGACTTTGGGTTGTAGGGATGTATGGAGCCCATAGTTGTAGGATGAGGTATATTCTGCCTTTTGAGGAAGGGAGGGAAGTAGGCCAGGTGACACTCTAGGAGACACCACTGAGGCTTAGTCTGGGGCCCATGGACTCTCAGAGCATCACAGACAGTAGCCAGAATAAATTACCAGGTGTAATGTAACTTCCTTCTCTTATGCCTAAACTTTCAATATTATATATATATATATATATATATATATATATATATATATATATATATAAATCAAGCTGGGTCTCAGTGGTGCTATAGAGAATGAAGGGAGGGATCTTTTCCAGACATGAGCTTGAGTGACACAGGTAATCAACACAACCCCCCAACCTCACTTCCCAAAGCCTGTGTGGTCCCGGAGCTGCAGCACATCCTGTCCAGGGCCCATGGCGTGGGGCTGATGAAGAGTTAGAACAGGAAGAACACAACAGACTCAGAAGTAATAAAGGGGGGTGTGGTGTTTTGAGTTGTAGTTGGGAAAGGAGGACTTGGGTATTAATATAAATGTGACCTCATTTTATATTCATTAGAAGTGAGGCTTTGGTATAATGCTCCCAGGAGTAATATTTCTGAAATCAGGTTGTATCAGCTAAGAAATCCTTTATTGGCTATTTATCTTTATGAAGGTGACAAAAACATTTTGGGGGAAAAAATAAAAGCTTTGTAG
The DNA here is from genome assembly GCF_040939455.1 of Microcebus murinus. Taxonomy (NCBI): domain Eukaryota; kingdom Metazoa; phylum Chordata; class Mammalia; order Primates; family Cheirogaleidae; genus Microcebus; species Microcebus murinus. The sequence goes on along the minus strand of NC_134115.1, from coordinate 51,555,276 downwards.
GTAGACTTCTGCAAATTCTAAAAACAGTTGTGTTAGTCATCTCATAGTTTTGAATCTTTACATAGCAACTCAGAGGCAGTTTCTAAGGTCAAATTTTAGTGTACGTCAATTGTCCTGGTAATGCTTCTTCCTTTCTGGTTCAGGACTCTATCCAGGAACATGTTTGCATTTGGTTGTCAGAGTTCATCAGTTTCCTTCAATTTGGAGCAGTTCTTGTCTCTTGGGTCTCCAACATCCTTAATACTCTTAAAGAATATAGGTCTTTTATTTTATAGTATGACTTTTAACTTGGATCTGTCTGATGTTTCCTTATGATCAGATTCCAGGGCTGAGTGAAATTCAGGAACCACCATCCGGGTGTTCAGTGTGATCGTTGCTACCAGGATGCCACTGCATCTAGGCCCTCTCAGAGGACAAAGTCAGAAAATATATGTATGTATGTACACACACATACACACATCCATATCAACACTATTTCCATACTTATCTGAAGATGTATATTAAAAAGCCGACAAGTTCATACTAAGACTAAGAACCCAGTCTAATATTTCAAGGTTCTTTTTAGCCTTCTCTTTTCCATGCTTGTAAAATAACTTTACAGATAATGAGGATCCGGCTATCATTATCCTCAACCTATTTACTTATTTACTCAATCTTCCAAGTACTCCAGTCATCTTTTCCCTCTGCAGATGCTAGCATCTCTGCCCCAGAATGGGAAGCAAAGGGGACATTAAAATGGAAGGAAACCAAAGTTGGAAAGGGCAGGGAAACTTCCTTATTTTTAAAGTCAATTTGAGTTGACTTTTCTTGTAACCTAAAGCATGCTAACTGATACAACCCACAACACATTATTGCATTTATTTGTTTACAAGTATGTCTGCCCCACTTGATTATGAGCTCCTGAAAAGAAGATCAAAATCTGAATTATCTTATATCTCCTGTGGTTTCCACAGTTCTTGTAGCACGATAGGTGCTTGGAAATTTTGCAGTTGATGCTAGTGACTCAAAAACGATTAAGAAATAATGATTGTCTTCAAGGAGCAAGTAGAAATAATTAATACAATCAGATAATTTCTATAATAGATAGATGTGAAAAGTGCTATAGGCACATAAGAGGAAAGCATAAGTCTAAATAGGACTTTGCCAATATAAACAGAAATCAGAGATGTCTTTAGATGAATATGTGTATTTTAAATATGTTTCTTTAATTTGTGTGGAAATTAATGAAATGTTAGAAGCTGATTGAATAGTTGCACATTCTGAATGAGTGGGTTAGAATTAAAATTAGAAGCTGAATGAATGGTTGCATAAAGTCCCTAAAAACTGTGAGACTGGTCAAATAGCAACTTCCCAATGGCAAAACCTATTTTGGTAGCATTTATTCAAAAACCTCAAAAGAATTTAGTATTTTCTAGCAGGAAGAATCAAGACAAATCCCATTTCAACAATAGGAAACCAACAACAATGGTAACAGCTTACATCTCCATAGTACTTTACAATAAAACATCTCTTGCTGTGAGCACCAAGAGGGTAGGGAGTGTGCCTGCCTTGCTCATCAGAGTATCCTCAGCATCCAGCTCAATACTGAATGAAAATACCTTCCCATTTATACTTTTATTCATTCCTCCACAGTGCACCGGGAATGGTGCATCGCAGGCATTACACCCTGGATCAGTGGATGCCTATTCTCTTTATGTAGATCTAAGCACCTATAACTCTAAATTAAGCCACCTCCTCTTTGCCTACTCCCACCTTTGCCTACTCCCAACAGAGTCTCACTCTGTTGCCCAGGCTAGAGTGTTGTGGTGTCAGCCTAACTCACAGCAACCTCAAACTCCTGGGCTCAAGCCATCCTTCTGCCTCAGCCTCCCAAGTAGCTGGGACTACAAGCATGCACCACCATGCCCGGCTAATTTTTTCTATATATTTTTAGTTGGCCAATTAATTTCTTTCTATTTTTAATAGAGACAGGGGTCTCACTCTTGCTCAGGCTGGTTTCGAACTCCTGACCTTGAGCAATCCTCCTGCCTTGGCCTCCCAGATTGCTAGGATTACAGGCATGAGCCACCACGCCCGGCCCCCACCTGTATTTCTTCAATTATCCTTTTCTAGATTTTAAAGACTCCCTCTCCTTGGCTCCGTATTTCCCTCCAACCTCTGCTATTCACTCGATCCCCTTCCTTATGGATTAATCCGTTTTTCTTGACTCATCGTTCCAGAAAATGGCCATGAAACTTCCCTTCAGGAAGCATTATCTGGGCATTCTAAGATCAGGCAATAGAAAGCAAAGACAGAGAAAAGGGCTTAACGTTGTAGGATGTGTGGGTAGCAGAGCCAGAACTAGACTCTAAGTCTCTGATCTTTCAGCTCCAGGGGCTTTCCAGGAGACCACCCTGAAAAGAGAGTGTGGAAGGGCCATTTGTACATTTCTGTAGAGTTTTTAGAGAGTTTGGGAGTAAAGTTGGTTCAGTTATCTCATTTATGTGCCTCTAGTAACAGCCTCACTTCACATGGTTAAACAATACAGTCAGGCAAGTAAATCAGTTCATTTGAGTCACTCTTTCTGTCTTTATAAGTTAAACAATATGGTAAGTGGCAGTGATCAGGGCTAACAGAAACACAGAAAAGATCACTCCAAATAAAATATTAACTAATGCAGATCTGCTGTGTAAGTGGCTTGACGAGTGGTAAATTGCATTCGCAGTTGGCCAAATGGAAAGTGATATATGTCGAACACAAGAATAATAAATATAAAGAGAGATCAATTGAACTGAACTAAAGTGGTATGGTTCTGAAAGACGACTTAGAGTTATATCTTCCAAACATGGCTGAAAAAAAGGGACTCAATTAAAAAGTAAATTGGAAAACTATAAAGTAGCTGACACAAATACAAGGTTAAGTTTATGGAAGTTATAAATGCTAAACAGTTTCCCTCTCCGATTCCAATTTCTGCCCACTCTCTGATTCTTCTTGTGCCTTCCATTTCTTTTTATGAGTATTATTACTCAACGGGAGAACAATCAGTTATATCAGAGCCATTCATTGTAAAGTTTGTGTCAATAATTTTTATTGAAATAGGACAAAAACAGAGGAGTTTGTGTCTATAAGCATGCATAAATAGGAAAGAAAAGCACATTATTATGCTATCAGGGTACCAGGAGAAGTCTTTGAACTGAAAGGGAAAAAAGAAAAAACTCTCCCTGTGGAGAGAATAGAATGTGCTTCATTTCAATATCTATTACAATTATGAAAGAACCAGAGCATTCCATGGCTTTGAACAGTCTTTGTGAACAGAGCTTTGTGTCAGGGCCATGGTTATGATTTTCAGGCCCTGAGGCTGGTAGTTCAATAACTAGCAGAAGTAGTCAGGGCTTTGGGGAGGGAGAGTAAAGTGAGGGGTGAGAACCTGGCTGCTCCAGCTAGGGTGATCATAAGAAGCCCTTCAGGGGATTTTGATTTTAAATATAGATTTTTGTACCCTCATGGAATCTGAATCTCCTGGGGTGTAGTAGGGAAACAGATACCAAATTAACTACGATTCCAGTTTCAGGGATTGAAAATTTCAAACACATAATAGCACTAGGCCTGGTGCCATGAGTTGTTCTGATTGAAGAGATGTTGAAACTGGGGGTAAGAATGGGGTGGGAGACGAAAATCAATCTCTTCCTTTTTCACTCTTCCTCTCACTCTGTTGTCATGCTTAAGTGGATGCCCTGCCACTAGAATGTAGGCTAGTCTAGGTAGGGGAGTGTCTTGGTTAATTCTGGATCTCCAGCTATCCAGTATCTGGTCCCACCCAATGGCACCTGGTGTGCAGATCCTTTTTTGTTGGTTTGGCCACCTCTGAATTCATGATCAGGTAAGTTAATGGCAATCACAGGTTTGTAAAGCTGGATAGGACCTATTTTAAATGTGCAGTAAAAGGGTTGGGATTTATAGCCAATAAGAGTAACATTGAATAACAAGAATTGTGGCCAGAGGATTATCATTGCCCACATACCTTCAAGCAAAGCACAAGGGAAAAGCAAGGCAGAGGGTTTGAACCTGCTGTTACCTTACTCTGAAGTTGTTGGAATGCTACAATGTTGCCCCTGAACTTCCTTCTACCCATGGTACTGGGCAGGAGGAGACTCAGTCTTGGTGTGCAAGGCTGGGGTCACTCTCTCCTCTCTCTTCTAGAAGAGAGACACAGGAGTTCAATCTGAAGAGCCTTTTGATGAACTGTAAAGAAGGTTAAGTTGCTCTCTTTTATAAGACTTTTAATCTTGTTTATGCCATGTGCAAATTAGCTCACCCCAGTGTGTTGATCTCAGTAGAGATATCCATTTATATAAAAATAAATGCCAGTCCCAATTGGTTAACTGACTTAGAGCAAAACATATTTATAAGTTAATTTCTTTATCTGCCCCGTACATTCCTTGTTCATTACCAGACTTCTTTTGGTCATAATCTTTGTTTGCTAATGTTTGTTTCTTTGCTTTCCATCCTCCATACTTGAAGTCTTCTTGTTCTTCCTAACAGCCTTGACTTAGCTTTGTAATTCTAATGTCAAAAGTCAAACTGATGCTAATTGTTTCTATGGTTAATTCTTTTCAATATTGCAAACATAAACACACAACGGCAGCCATCAATTTATAGACCACAGGTTTACAATTACTCATCCAAAGGTAAGTCACATAACTTGGTCTGCTCCCCCTGGTATTCAGAGAATGGGTTAGTCTCAGAGATGAGCCCACGGTTATGTTTTGTTCATCCTGGATAGTGCTGTGTATGTACATGAGAGTCTGTGTATATTTAGTGAATTAGTTGCTGACTTTAAAAAAGTGAGCAATTTCACATAAAACCACTCTTCACATTCTGCTTCCATAGAAAAAATGTCAAACTCATGGTAACAGAGAGTAGAATGGTGGTTACCAGGGGTTAAGAGGTGGAGGACAGGGGAGATAGTGATCAAAGGGTGCAAATTTGCACTTATAAGATAAATAGGTTCTGGAGACTTAACGTATAGCATGGTGATTACAATTAATAAAGTATACTTGAAATTTGCTAAGAGAGTAGTCTCACTGCACATGCACACACACATACACACACGTGCATGCACATGTGTGCATACACTCAAAATAGTAATCCACTGAGAGGTGATGGATATGTTGATTAGCTTGATTGTGATAGTCATTTCACAATGTGTATGTATGTCAAAACATCATATTGTACACCTTAAACATATACAATTTTTATTTGTCAAACATACCTCAATTAAAAAAAAGAACATGGAAAGATTAAAAGAATTGAATTGTTGCAGCCTCATTTACAAACACTTGGTATGTGCTCTCACATTCTCAGAGTTGGCCTACTTCTCTCATTTACATTTCCTGTTTGGCTCCTGTAGGCTTTTAAATTTGCCACCCCCAATTTGAAAATAGCAGTCCTAGTCTCTTGCCTGGCTTTGAAGATCCCTGTTTGTGAGTTCTTCCGTCTAGCCACCAGCTCTTTAGTAATGAGCATAGCTGTTTGATAGCAATGGGCCCTTGAAGGCAGTGCAGATTCAGATTCAGTAGCAATTATCGAAAGCATCAGTCACTGCATTTTCTCTAGGAGAGACTAAATCTTACCTGGTATGCTTAAGACTTGATATTAATTTTGAACTTCCATGGCTACTGCCAGTATGTGTCAACGCCACCAAAGTCTTCCCAAATCTTATTCTTACAGTGAAAATTTGTGACCAGATATGATGAGTATCAGGTCAGTGAAGTTGCTCTTGAACTCTCTGAGTAAGAGAGTTTAACTCCCCAGAGTGCCCAAAGCTGATAGAGAAGAGGCCTTTCCATAGATATACCACAGACTCCCTGCCTCAGGACATTGTTTTTAATAGGAATGGACAAGAGAGGCTCCTGAGAGCCAGAATTGTTGCTGACGAAAAGAAGTAGGATGCTGATAAGGGAAGAACAGATTCAGCCTCTGGGTGCCGGGGAGGTGCTCTTTGATATGGCAAGTTGATCATGTAGGGATGATCTTCCATGTAGGGAGGTAGATCAACTTGAGGTGATATTACATGCCGTATTGTATATCTGTCTTTCAGACTTCCCCATACTTGCCTTTCTTCCCTGAAAGGACAAAATCTTACATTATATAATTAAACAAACCCCTGAAAGCCTATGCAAATGGCCTGCTATACATGAGGACAAGATCTTTTCCTAAGAGGATAATGTGATTCAGAGGAACGTGTTGCATGGGAATGGGAAGAGGATGGGGAGAAGGGAATGAAGACCAAGAATTCAGCATGCCTGTAAATGGGAGATTGGAGAAGAACACACTGAAGCCAGAGAGATATTTAAAAAATGCAAAAATTAATCTTGCTACTTTCTGGCTTGGAGCCCCTTTTATCAACCCTGTCCAATAGGAACATGGCATGATTCGCTAATGAGAGCCCTGTATGTAATCTAAAATGTTCTAGTAGCCACATTAAAGAAGAAAAGAAGACAGGTGAAATTTATTTTATTATATTTAACCCAATATAGTCAAAATATTATGATCTTAGCACAATCAATATGAAAATTATTAATGCAATATTTTACATAATTTTTAATATAACATTTTGTAAAATTTTACATGAAATATACTTGGAACATCTCTCAGTTTGGACTACCCACATTTGGAGTACATGATAGGCACATGGGGCCAAGATCCCCATCCCCTGTGTGGGATCTTAGCTACCACATTGGAAAGCACAACTTTAGATGGTTTTCTGTTGCCTTTAGGACAAAATCCAAAATCTTTTACATGGCTTGGTAGGCTCTTGATCTGGCCACTTCTTTTTTCTTATCTCATGCCACACTCTCTGCTTTGTCTTTGCTCTAGGTGTAGTGGATTGTTTTCTTCTCTCAAACATCTTGGCACTTGAAAATATAAATTTATTTGCCGGAAAACTCTTCTTTCATTTTTGCTTAAATTACTCTTATTTATGTGCATGTATTTATATATATTGATTTGGGTCTATTTTGAGCTTTTCATTTATTTATTTAATACTGTTTTTATTCTGTTATCAACCCTTTACTGTTTGACTCACTCTTCAGTGTGTTCTACCATTTAGACTCCTGAGAAATGGAAATCTGCTCATATTATTTTCCCTTTTCAAAGATTCTTAAAAATGTTTTTCATTCGTTTATTTTTCCAGTTAGACATTAAAATCATTTTTCCTCTTCCAAACAGTACCCACATTAATGTGGTGAAAGTTTACAACTTTGCAATGACTGAGACTTCCCACCAAGAATAGTGTTATAGCTTCCTATCTAACTTTTTAGTGTACTCTTTTTTTTCCTGAAACACTCTTCCCTCCTGCCTTCTGTGATACCACATGACACAGCATCGTTTTCCCAGGAAGCCAACTTTGAGGCAGAGATCGGCATGCAGGAAATTGAGGAAGGAGTGCTCCTGGGATCAGTACCTCTGGGGAAGGGAACGAAACAATATGGAACAGAAGGAGCAGTTGGGCTGTGACTTTGGCCAAGTCCATGGGGAGCTCTGAAGCTGAGCAGGCCCTTCAGAGTTGTCCTGAATTGTGGTGAGTGGGTAGGGCCTTTAGAGCCCCTGGATAACCACTAGATGTGGCTACCCCCCGTGGAGAGGATGTGGTCCCAGAAATACAGCTCTCTCCATCTGAGGGAAAGTCCCTGGTGAGGGCTTGAAGTGGGGGAAGTAAGTCCTTCCTTCTTGAAGGGGACTCTGGGTGGCACATTACAGCACCCACTATAGCCCAACTCTTCTGGTTCACTCCTTCCTTTCAGTCTTTGCAGACTCTTTGTAGGGTTTTTCTTCCTCTACTCAAAGTCTAAATATTCAAGGACTCCCATTTGGTCCTAGGCTATCTTACATTATTTCTCAATGTTTCTTCTTCTTTAGTCAATATTTCCTGAATTATGATATGCACTCCCCTGCTGGAGTCTAAGCTGATTTTACATAGTATATAGGCAAACAATTTTATTTTAATAGTTATATATTTATGTTACTTCATGTTAAACTAGAATATAATTATCATATTAAACAGTCAATTTCACAGATATTATTGCTGTTGAAGACATGATAGTGGGTATTTAAGTGTACATTTTCGTTGATTTCTAGGGAAAAAAGTATTAATAGTACACAAGATGTGCTATACAGATATGGCAAATATTGTGACTCAGTTTGGAACCACTGTCCCGGTGATTTCTTTCTTTCCTTGGCTTAAACCATCGACATGCTGACAGCTCCGTTTATATCTTTAGCTTAAACCTCTTCATGGAGTTCAGGCTCTTAGAGCTGACTGCCTAGTTGACAGCTCTTCTTAGATGTCTTACAGTCTCCTCAAATTCTATGTTTGAAACTCAGCTCTGAGCTTCCTTTCTCTTAATTCTTTATTTTTGGTCCTGTTTTAGTTACTTTGCCAAGACTTGTGTTGCTCAAGCTGGAAACCCAGAAGCCTTCCTTGATTTCTTTTCCTCTTTCACTTTGTACATGTAGTCCCTAAGAATTCCTTTTGATTCTATTGTCAGTATATTACCGGAATCTGTCCTTCTCCATCTCTGTTGCTAGCACATTAATTTAAGCCATGATCGTTTCTCTTGTGCTATCCCAATATTGTCCTTAATGACCTCCCTGTTTTCACTTGCCCTTCTCTCACCCATCATGCACCTAGCAGCCCAAGTACTTTTTTTAAAACCATAAACCTGATAATAAAACTCTTTTGTCTATTATCGTCGATTTCCCATTGCACTTCAAATAAAATCCAAACTGTTTAATATGGTCTCCAAGGACACTCTCATTTACCTCACCAGTTTCATCTTGAATCGTTTTCCTCCTTGCCCACTGATCTTTAATGAAAGTGGCCTCTTATCTCTTCCTGGAACACTTCCAGATCTTTTTGAACTCAGGGCTTTTGCTCAGGTTGTTTCTTCTTGAAATACCATTCTCCTGGCTCTTTAGATGATTGGCTCTTCCTGATACTTCAAGTCTCACTGTAAATGTTACCTTCTCTTACTGTTTTTGTTTGACCAGACCATCCTCGTCCCAATTCCTGGGTTACTCTTTAGCACTGACCTGTATTTATTTGATTTCTAATGTTTGCCATTATTTTAGTTATAGATTTATTTGCTTATTTTTTTTATTGACTGTCTTTCCTATTCGACTCTAAGGTCTATGAAAGTTCTCCATTGTCTGCTTAGCATTTGTGGCCGTGACCAGCAGACTAAGTTCCCCAAAAATATTTTTTCAGTGAATTAATGGAACAAATGTATTTATTGAAATACTCTTTAATGCTTCCCAGAAAATTTTTGCTTCTCCTTAACAGAGGTCTTACAATTTACTTGGGAGGAGGGACAAATGTTTTGTCTCCTGTGTGTCCTTCAAAGTAGTCTCATTCCTCTTTCTGGTGTCTCTGTTATGAGGCCTATGCTGGCTCAACAGGACAGTAGTATCCCTATCTGATACAGACAGTGTTGATTTTCAAGATTTCCTAGCTGAGCTTGCGATGCCATGACTTGCTGTCCCTTTCTAATAAGGCTCCTTCCAAGAACACAGCTTACATCAGTGCACAGTCACTTGGTGTTCCCCTGCACCCTTGCTCTTCTGTATGAATAAGTAATATGGGGACAGGGGCTCTCTCCTGGAGCACAGCTCAGCCCAAGTGTGGCTATCAATAGAATAGAGTGTGGGGGGATCAGATGGATTCTCCTCACTTTGCTTACATTCCCTTGTACTTGGCACAGAAAATTCTTAGGTATAGTACTAGAAATTGATAATTTTCATTCCATTTCTAATGGGATATTTTTCCATCATATATTCTAATTCATTGCTACTGACATATAGGAAAACTATTGAATCTGTACTTTTTTTGGTGCTTGGCTCTCTTCCTAAACTCTTATTAGTTTAAGCAGCTTTTCAGTTGATTTGCTTAGAATTTCTAGGTAAACATATAAATCATATCATCTTCAAATACTGACATTTTTGCTCACTTTCTCTACAGTGATTATATATCTTATGTCTTTTTATTGTTATATTTTAATCTCTAGAATTTACAGAATAATATCAGATGCCATTGGTAATAATAAGCACCATTGTTTTATTTCTGATTTAAATGGAAATGCCACTGGTGTTTTATTGTTAAATAGGACACTGATTGACATAGCTAGTTTTTTGCTACATCAGGGGTGCCTTCTTTTTCTACATTACTAAATTTTTTTTTTCAGTAGGTTATTTTCAAGTATTAGAAAGCTGCCTCATTTTATTTTTAAAAAATTGACTAATAAAATTGTACATATTTATCATGTACAACATGATGTTTTAAAATATATGTACATTGTGGAATGCCAACATCAAGCTAATATATAAGCTTGATAAGAATTACTTCCCATAGTTACTGTTTTTGTGGTGAGAACACTTAAGATCTACTCACTTAGTATATTTCAAGAATATTATTTTCTCAGTCTATTTTCTGTTGCTATAACAGCATGCCATAAATGTGGTAATTTTTAAGGAAATGAAATTTATTTCTTAACAGTTTTGGAGGCTGGGAAGTCCAAGAGCAGGGTGCTGGCATCTGGCCAGTGCCTTCTTGTAGCTTCATAACATGGCAGAGGGCACCACGTGGCAAGAAGGCAAGAGCATGCCATCACAGGTCTTTTTTTCTCTTCTTATAAAGCCAGAAGTCTCATGATAGAGGCCATATCCTGATGACCTTATTTAATCCTAATTACCTAGCAAAGACCCTACCTGGAAATACCACGACATAAGAATTTGGGGATTAAGTTTCCAACACATGAAGTTTGGGGGACACATTCAAGCTATAGCAGCCAAATATTGTTAATAACTAGAGTCACCATGTTGTACAATAGATCTCTTGAATTTATTCATCCTTTCTAATTGGAATTTTGTATTTTTTTCACCAGCAGCTCCCCACCAACACCCCAACACTTAGTAACCACCATTCTACTCTCTAATTATATGAGATCAATATTTTTTAGATTCCACAAATAAGTGAGATCAAGTGATATTTGTCTTTTTGTGCCTGGATTATTTTACTTACTATAATGTCCTCAAGATTCATCCATGTTGTTGCAAATGACAGAATTCCTTCTTTTTTATGGTAAAATATTTCATCTTGGCACTGTGCTCCAAGTCTGATTCAGTAGGTCTGTGGTGAAGCTTGACATTCTACGTTTCTAACAAGCTCCCAGGTGCTGCTGCTTCTGCTGCTGCTGCTGTGTGGACCACACGTTGAGTGCCACAGAGCTAGGGTGCCCTTTCCCTCTGAGTCTTGGTAATTCCTTCTAAACCTGCACATTGAATACAGGCACCACCTCTTCCAGGAATCACTAGACTCCTTTGTGTCTAGGGAGAAGAGACAGTGATATTTACCTCTGTATTCCCAGGTTCTCACTTCCTGCCTGGAACAGAGTGGTCATTCAACAAAGTCTCACCAAGTAAATGCTGATTGTATATTTAGTGGGAAAATTATCATGGAAAGGCAGCCTAGTGTAAAGAACTCTGCATGGTTCAATGAAACACAATCTAATCCACAAACTAATATCTTGGGAGCCTCTTCTATGTGCATGGAACAGTAACTGGTGTTTGGGGTAGAGAAAAGACAAAGATACAGTTCCTGCTCACAGGGTCCTACAGAAAAACTGGGGAGACAGACCAGCATCTCTGTCACTATACCATGTAGCATAGTAACATCATGACAAAATTGATTTATCAGTGATGCATATTCTGAAGAGGAACGATTTGTTCTTTGTAGATGTCTGGGGATGTATTATGGCCATCCAAATTGAGCCTGGAAGAAATAGTAGATGTTCAACAGGAGATCGTGAAGGGAGGTGTCTCAGACAAAGGAAACAGGATGAGAAAAGTCTGTCATTCTCAGCTTCTTTATTTTTCTCCACTGACACATGATTCAATTGTGTTCTCAAGTGCCACATATTCCCATGGGTCTGTCCATGATTGCTTCAGCTCTTTCTACCTTCTTTCTCCTGTTACTCAGATGTCAGGTGAGTGTTATGATATTGTAGGAGTAATCTTGAATATGCTCTAATTTGTTTAAAGAATAATTTGAAAATGCAACCCTTATGCTATTGTTAATAGTATATAATGCATGGGACTTCGACTTCCATAATTGATTGAAATATAGCAGTGGCTTAGCACTGCAGCTGAGAACTGATCAGTAAATGCAAAAAGTTGTGAGAATAATTATTTTCAGGGACATTTTCAAAAAATAAGGTGGCAGTGGAGTTTAGATTTTGACCTGTACAAGATTGGTCTGGGATCCAGCATCAACTCAAGTGCTCATTATCTGTGTGTTCTTGGATACAGTGGAGATAAAGCTTTGTGAAAATTAAATGAGTCAAATGCTTAGAGAGGGAAAGGGAGAACTATCGTAATTATGGTGGGACAACAGGCATGAACCAAGATAGCCCTGGCAAACTGAAATAAGCGGTTATTATAAGTATAAGGCATATTGTAGGAGATGTAGTTAAGCTGGGGTCATTTGTTGATTATTCATCTCTTGGAAGCATGGAAAAAATTAGGCCTATTCTGTCTATATTTGAAGCTTTAACATTTCATGCATACCACCTGGTAGGAAGTAATGACAGTAATAATTATCACTATTTACTGAGTTCTCACTTTGCTCCAAGTTTCCTCATGTTCAGTCTGCAAGGTGGCTATTATCTCTGTATTCATTTCCTGTGGCTTCCATGACAAATGGTCACAACATTGGTAACTTAAAACAATGGAATTTTATTCTTTCATAGTTTTGGTCAAAGTCTGAAATCAAGGCGTCTACAGGGCTACATATCTGAAGGCTTTAGAGGAGAATTTGTAACTTGATTCTGGCTTGTGGGTACATTATTCCAATCTCTGTCTCTGTAGTCACATTGATTCCTCTTCTATGTGTTTTCCCTTATGTGTGTCTGTCCCCCAAACTCCCTCTGCTTCTCTTATAACGATGTATACAACTGCATGTAGGACTCATCCAGAATACCCAGGATAATTTTCCCCTCTCAAGATCCTTAACTTAGTTATATCTTTTGCCATGTAAGGTAATGTTCCTTCTTTTTCCCTATAAGGTAATATTCACAGGTTTTGGAATTAGGATCTGGACATATGTTTTTTGAGAGCCACCATTTAACTCACTGCAATTCACATTTTACAGGAGAAGAAATGAAATCTCAGAGGAGTTTATTAACTGGCTTAAGAGTGCACAGGTAGCAAGAAGATGCACCATAATTACAAACTGTATCTCTCTAGCTTCAGAGCCTATGTTCTTTCCAGAAAATTTGCCAGTATTGCATAAATACTAAATTTATCATTAAAGTTCCAGGTTGACAGAAGATACTATTTAAGATCAGAGAACTAAAGTTCCCTCTAACAGCACCTGCTTACAGAAGGATTATATAAGCCTCAGAAAGGAAGAGGTTAGACTTCCAAATATCACCTTATGTGGAAAGCTGTATGAGTTACATCCTATGACATTCTCCAGCTGGAAATATGTGATTGGGCATCCTTAAACCTTTGAAATGGGAAAATAAAATGGAAAGCATAGAAAAATAATTTCTGAAAGTCTTGGAATTTTTGTAGATTTTCTTAGTGTTTGAAGTGCCTCACATGGAACTACTCATAGCTGAAACTGCATTAAATATTTATGTAATAAGAAATTATGGTGTATTTTCTTTGTGCCGATCACTTTGCCAATACCAGGGAGAAACAGGATAATGTAGATAATGCAATAAAGTAGAATCTTAGTATTTATAAGAGATATATTCTGAAATGCTGGTGAATCTCTCTTTTTGCTAGAAATATTACCACATATAATTGCTTCTGTAAAATCTGTATATAGCAAAAAATATGCACAGCTACAAGTAAATTGCAACACAGTGGGGCTGATATGTGGACACTGGGTGGTTGGCTAGGCTCACACACTAATTAATGAATTTCCAAGCTTAAGAAACACCTGATCCCAAAATGTGCCTGAAAAAAATAACAAACATGACATGCCATGGCCTTTCAGGATTACTCCCAATCAGAATGTAAACATTACATTTGCAAATGCATGTTCCTTAATGTGGCTCTGAGGTTCCTGGACTATATGGATTTTGAACAAGTATGAGTAACATTGAGCTCCCTCTAGTGATGTCTCAGTTCTTAAGAGGAAAGGAAACCATAAGAAATTCACAGCAGATTGACATTTGCACTATCTTCTATTTCAACTGTTGTAATAGATCAGAATTATGTGACAGTAAAGCTCAAAGCAAAGGGACCAAACTTTCAATATTAAAGTTCTCACAGAATGAGCCATGAGTCCTAAACAAAGAGACAGATTTGATGAGGTTTTGATATTTTTTGTATTTTATTTTGACACATTTTTGGAAAACAACCCAAGTGACTTTATTTTTTTCCTGAGCATTCTTCCCTCCTTTGTCAGCCAAGGAAGTGATAGGGGGAGAGGAACAAACCTCAGCACAGGTGCTGACGTTGCTGGGGATGTCAGGATGGTGGGCATGAGGTGGAAGAGAGCCAGGAGGGGCTTGAGTTTGTCAGATTTCTTCAGAGCAAGAAATAGCTCTCTCCTGAGAATATCCAAGTATAAAATGATCCATTCCACTCTAAACAGATAACTGGGAAGACAACCAGACCATGAATTTGACTCAGCTGAAGTGAGAGAACTGTACCTCTCCCCACGGCTATCTCTGGGCCTGCTCAGATTTCACATCCACTCTGTGCCTCCAAAACACACTTTGGGGAAAGTAATGAAACATCACTTTCCCCTCTCTGTTATAAATATATTCTGCTTTGCCTCTCCTTCCTTTAGATTGTGAGATCCTTAGTATATTGAGAGTGTGCCTGACACACACATGTTGGCTGAATCAAACAATTTATTGTTTATTCTCAATGACCATCATGGGACTGATGCAAAGAAGGTACAAAATAAATGTCTGCTGAGGGTGTGACTGAATCAAACAGAAAGACATAGTTAAGAGAGTAAGAACTGCTAGAGGAATTCATTTAGGAAAAACTGATAATGGGTGATGAAAGAAGAAGCTGCGAATACAGTGAAATAACTGGGGGAACATATAGAATATTATGTTCTGATTGCATTTCTTTTAGCTGCCAGTGTGCATGCATACACACGGCACAAGCAAGTAGGCATTTCCCAGGGGAGAGACACCCATGTGAAGAAAAAGATGACCCAGGTGGCAAGGAGTGAAGGTTTCTATTTTATTGGAAATATATGGGAGTAACCTTGCCTAGGGAATAGGTTGATCTCCCCCTGGAAGCTGCAGCAAAAGTAATCTGAAAAGGTTTGTACATGATGGAAATGTATGACAAAGGGCACATATTCTGAACTTTGAGTCTGTTAAAAAGTATGAATACCAGAATGATATTTTCTCACTTCCAGTTTTTTTCACCATCCCAGCCTCAATCCCGAGCAGCTCAAAACACAGAGATTGGACTTGCTATTATAACAACTTCAGTGTAGCCCAGTCCTGCATTGTGGAAGAAAATTTCATGGCTCCATAGACTTGGTCATTGGGACAAGAAGTGAGCACGGGAACTCCTGAGGCATCTTCATCTCCTGTCCCTGTGACTCAGGCTGTTAGCTGAACAGCTGCTTCTTTTGTTGTCAAGGTAATTTACTTGGAGGACCACATCCAATGAATGACTAGTGACGAATTAGCTGGGGAAGATGCTTACATTGAGTTTCCTGTGAATGTCCTCTGGTAGCCCACCCATCTTTGTCAGCTTGCTAATATTTTCAGCATGTGGGCAAGTAATACTGAGGCTGTGTTTGCAATTGTTATAAGAAATCTTAACTCCAAATGAGTATCTTCCTCATGTCAAAGATTTCTTGCAAATCCATGTACTTATTCCTATAAGGCTTCTTCCATTGCTCAAAAACATTTGTGTGAAGTTCTACATTAGACTAGACTTCAGGGTGTTTGAGAATCACACTCACATTTTGAACCCCAGACTAACTTAATGGACTTAAATTGATTGCTTTGCTCTTGATTACTTATATCCCATCTTCTATTATCTGGCAATAGCAGACTACTTTTCATATGGGGAACCACCCCTTCCCCATTTTATGTTGTCCCTAATAGAATTGTCCCTCAAAAAGCTCCCCATTCACCCAGGCTAGCTAGCAGAGACTCCCAGTCCACTGGCACTGCAATTCAGTTATGGCAAGGGCTATATCCACAACTAAGACCACACACACACAAATACCAAGATCTGTAAGGTAGCACAGGGCTATATAATCAGAAATGGGCATTGGAATTGGGATGAGGACAGCAGAAAGAAACTTATCAGAGAGGAACTCATCAGTGTAAAACCAAGAATACTATCTAGTTTTCTGTGCTTATGGAAGGATTTGATCCAAGCTAAATTGAGCAAATCTCCAGAATACTGGGGGACATGTTTCACAACTTATTCTCAATCCCTTAAATCAATGATAAGAACCTTATGGTAAAATGGGATTCTCTTGCTCCACCCCTTAGGAAAAAGTCAATTGTTTTTTAGGTTACAAGAAAAGCTAAGGCAATAGGACCCAGTTTATAAAATGGAACTGGAAAGAAATGCACAGTTTGATTTTTTATTTGCTAGAGTTGCTACTATGTTAACAGTTGCTTCTTGGCAGAGAGTAAGGGGTATAAAGAAAGCCTAAGGTTTGTTTCTCTAGAAATCATAGAAGAAACAAAAGAAAGCTGTTGTCATAGACTGAAGTGGGTTTGCCAGCAATTATGTTTTGTAAAAAATAAATAATGCATTCTGTTTCCAAAAGGCCCTGACAAACTATGATAGGAAAAAAATCAAATCTTTTCCCTTGGTTTTAGGGTGGTGAGTTTCATGACGGAAATAAAGTGAGTCTGTGTTCTCTAAGTAATTTATTAGTGCATCTTGGCACAGCAGCACTAATGGGCTTGCTGCCAGGTATTCCGAGCTGCAGTTTGTCATGTCTGACTCTTTCGTTCTTTCAAGCAATTGAAGAAATGGCCTTCTGCAGGCTGTCAGTGACAGATTCTAGCTCACTCACATAGATAAAGCTCAATTAGCTCCTGGAAAAAAACATCTTTTAAAAATGCAATGAGCTGCACCATGAAAGATAGGTAGACAACGGCACCCGAAACAAAATAAAATGTTACGTGTCCACAATGAACAAGCATGTAGTTGTCTCATTGGACAGTTCCCTCTACTGAAAACAAAGGGATGATCATTTCTAATTACTTCAAGTGTTAGGATAGATCTTTGCTTTAGAAGCATGTAAGGTCAGAAATCCTGAAGAGTTAGCATGTCATTCATTCATGACTAAGGCCCATACTCTACAACTTGCAAGGAATTCTAGCTTGGAATAGAGGTATCCAAATAGCCTCTCACTGGATGAGTGTAGCCTTCAAATGTGTTGTTTAATCCACACAATATTTTAAATGTGGAGGTAACATTTTAAAAATCAGGACATGTCACATACACAAAAACTAGGGCTTTTGGCATCTCTTAAAATATTGAAACACCTGGAAAACTGGATGTCTATTTCTTCAATGTGACACCTGACTTATGCTAAGTATCTATGGCACCCTGAAGGAGAGGCGTGGCTTCCCCTGTTCACCATGGAAGCTGCAGGTTTGCTTCACTTATTTCTGTTACCTCTCTTGCCCTAGTCTAGACAGGCTCCTAGTTTGAGTTTGCAAATCTATAATTTCCAACAGTTATTCTGAAGCCCTTCTGCACGAAAAGTACTTAAGATTCTTATTAAACATAGAGAATCTGGGGTCTTTGCCCTGAACTAAAAAATTAAAATGTATGGGTGTAAGGCATTGTGATTCTTACACAAACTAAAGTTGCTAGAACCACTAATCTCAAAGACCAGATAAAATTAAAGTCTTTAAAAACATCTGAAAATTTTGCTATCATAGTTTTTTTGTTAGAACACTGTATAGGAATATATTTTCCTCTGAATTAGTTTACCTTACTCTTAATGATTACTCCTCTCCGAAAATGTCAGCTAACCAAAATTGCTACACTGAGAAAAACACAAATGACTTAGTGTCTGTTACTGACATAGGCCGAAATTTCAATTTAGAGATAAAATCCACTACATTTTATGAACTAATTTGTTCTCAGTGCAAGTAGATGAACTTGATAGCTATATTTGTTTCTGGCACTGCTAAATCATAATTACAGGAAATAGTTAGCTCTAGAGCTAGAATTCAATTGGCACAAAGCCTAAATGAATTAATAAAAAACTGTGTATTTCTTCCCCCTCAACCCCTATTCTAGGAAATCCTGTCTGACTTCTGATAGTCCTTAGCTAGGAAGAGTCTATAATATCTGTTATAATAACAACACTATAATAATCCCTTACAGTTTTTAGTGGTGTTTTAAGTTCACAGAGCCCTCTCAGATATATTATCTCCTTTGATTCTCTCAGCCACCCTGTGAGTTGGGGACAGATGAGGAAATGAAGCCTGAGTTCCTACTGCAGATGGTTATAAAGGGAGGAACACATCCCTAGGCTTTACAAAATCAGGTCTGCTTTTGTTCTATTATAGTAAATCCACATTTGTAATATAAAAATCTGTCACCTATTAAAATATCTTTGTAGGTCTATCCCAAGAAGGTGCCACACTTTGTACAAATAATTCTCTAAGGATCATAAACTAAATCTTTTCAACTGACTTAAAGGACTCTGGCATTAGCTCTTATTCACTGACAGGATCCTGCAAACATCATCATTGTGTTCTTTGGGGAGTTGTACAATTTGCATTGTTGATTTAAGGTTGTAACCCTTTTCTTTGTAGGATTTAAAAAAAACGATCCATCTCCTTATTTCCTAGCTATTGGCAAAGAATCTGGTAAAAGGAATCATCACAAATCTGACAAGCTCTGTGAGATCTCATCATTCAACATTCATCTAACATCCTCCCACCATCACAGGGATGCATCACCCTCTTTAAACCATGCTCTAGGTGTTTGGAATTGTCAAAAGTTCTTGTTGATCTGGACTATTTTCTTGGAGTGTGCTCATTCTCAAAATGTATATTTTGGGAGTCTAATGCTTGAGTTGACAGGAGTTAAGACTGGGAAAGAAATAGCCAAATGAAAACTTGAGTGACAGTCATGATCACTGACTTGAAAACTGCCCAAATTGCTGACTGTGTGGGTGTAAATATGGGACAAGTAGACAGCCAAGAAGTTATACCTCTCATTTCTACCTCCCAAGCCACACTCACCCCTAAGTTTAGACTAGTACCTCAATGATTAAAAGTAAAATGCTCTTTACAGTTTGGTTTGGGGAGTCAGGCAGTGCTGGGCAATGTCAGGACAGCCAGTCACTACCTTTGTGACTTTCAGCAAGTTACGTAAAGTTAGTGCCATCTTCTGTGAAAGAATTTTGTGAGAACTGAGATAATAACACGATAACCATGGAGAATATGCCTGGAACATTTTCAATAGAGAGATGTGTTTATCACTGTCTTCCTTATTACTCTAGGAGTCTTAATATTAGGTTATTCATGTCTATTGACACCCTAGCTAAAATAAATTTATGATTTCCTCAAGAAAGGGAGCAGAAGGGAGAATAGAACAGTGGACAGGTAAGTTAGATGGGTTGTCCGGGAGGCAGGCCAAGTCCAAATCCCTGTCAGAGGACACAGTGTCAAGCTAGGCATGAGACAGCATGAAGACTGGGCTCCAGGATAGGAGCAGCTGCCAAAAGCAGGGCAGGGCACAGTAGAGGGATGGAGTGGTGCTTAACATGTACCAGGTGATGATGTGGCGGAAAGAACAGGGATTGTGTAGTGAGACAGACCTGAATTGCCATTCTGGATCCTAACACCTACTATCAACATGACTTCCTGGGGATTCAGTTTCCTTAGTTGTAAAATTTAAGTCATTTTGAGTTGCAAAATTGCTGAGAATTTGAAATAGTATATGCAAAACACCTGTTACATAGTGAGTACCTTATGAATAATGGCAACTCTAAAAACAGCTGTGTCCTCTGAATTCCTGTCTCCGATTCTGAGGATAATCCCTGTGGAGGCCATTGCTTTGAAAGGAGCCTCACCTGCCACTGGCCCAGTACAATGAAAGGACAGGTAGAGAATTCGGCCCGGGCTTTGGTGAACGTGAAGATATGCTAATATATATGATCATAATGATGATAAGTAACATTTATTAAGTGCTTGATATGTGCCAGGAAATAATATAATTAATTTATATACTTTAAAAAATTTGGTTCTTATAAAAATCCCTAGACCAAGACCTAGACTGAGGCACAAAGAGGGTTTATAAATTGCCCAAGGTCACACAGATTATAAGTGGCAGATGTGGTGTTCAAAACCAGCTAGCCTGATTCCAGACCCTGCTCTCTAAACTGTCTTTGATAAGAAAGGCATTTTAACCAAAGAGAACTATGCTCTGCTTTGTTAGGGCTCCGGTTGAATTGCTGGAGTCAGCAAACTTTTTGCCAGGGAAAGCTGTTCTGCGGATGTCAGGAGGGAAATGAGGTTATAGATCTCTTCCTGTCTGGGATATATATTTATTGTACAGTAGGATGTAATCTAAATTATTCACATTTTATATTTTATGGAAATTTTAGCTTCTGTAAATTTGAGTTAGATTTCAGGACTAGAGTTATGTGTAATAAAATTCTTATAAAATCCATTTAAAAGATTAATGATAGATGTAGAAAATTAAATCTGCCTATTTTATTTTCTCAGGTTTCCTGGATCTTCCAATTTCATTTGCAGAGATTATCTTTGTGACAAAATCTTCTCTTTATATCTCCTGAGCAAAGTCAAAAGCAAAGTAGCTTTCTTTGCTGGACCCATGGATACAGAAGCTTCTTTTGAGAAAAGTCAGTTAGTTCTTCTTGGAATAGGCTTCTTCTAAGATTTCTATTATAAATTCTCTTTTTCAGATTTGTAATCAAACACCTTAGGATGAAATCCAATCTCCACCACTTATTAGCTAGGTGAGTTGATGGAAATCACAGAACTGTTTCTGAGCCCCTATTTCCTC
Source organism: Microcebus murinus (assembly GCF_040939455.1). Taxonomy (NCBI): domain Eukaryota; kingdom Metazoa; phylum Chordata; class Mammalia; order Primates; family Cheirogaleidae; genus Microcebus; species Microcebus murinus. The sequence continues at coordinate 51,534,231 of NC_134115.1, read as the reverse complement.
AGCTGCAAAATGAAGATCATACATCTTATCTCATAGATGGTCATTAGAATTAAACAAATACCAATTGGATGGTGGGTCTTGAGTTGGATCTTGAAATACCAACAGATCAATATGTAGAGAAACAAATTAATACTACCAGTTATGAATATTATGAAATCATGTTATTGGTTGATTTAACGTGAGGAGAGCTTGCCAGATAGGATATTTTCCTCCACTTAATTGCATCAGATCATTCATTAAAAGCAAAGGGAATATTTGACTTTTCACCCATTTCTCCTCAATTAGCATTAGTTGGATTCTTCCTCTGTACCAGGCACTGGGTCAGGTGCTGAAGATCCACAAATGATTAAGGCATAAGCCTCCTTCAAAGTGCTCAGAGCCACATCATAGCTTATGAGAATTAGGCTCTACAGTGACCTTTTTAGTTGAAGAACTGATTGCCTCTGTTTATGATAAATGGAAACCTGTTGAAGTTTAACAAAGGATATATTTTTTTTAGTACACATTTGTTGTAGTGATAAAGATCTCTCAGCAATATGAAATTATTCTTAAAAAGGTGTTTTGATTGCTGATCATGTGCAAGTTATTTGAGAGATTCAGAGAAAGCTGGCCAAGCATGTTTGAAAGTGATCAATGAAGAGGCAGTTTGGTACCGAGGATAGAACTTGGTCTTTAGACTCAGACAAACCTATGTTCATCATCCAGGCTCTGCCCTTTATCAAGGATATGTCATTGAGCAAGTATTTCCCTTCCTTAAGATGATTTCTCCATTTGGGCAATGGTGACAATAGTTTCTAGCCTGCCAGATTATTGTGAAGATTAAGTGAGATAACATATTTAGAAGACATTTCTACTTTATTTTACGAAACACAAGGTATGCTAGCCTATTATATACAAAGATCACCAACATGTTATCAAGCAGAAATCCCCTATGTCAATCAGCTCTCCATCATCTCCATCTTCCGAAAACCTAACCATCCTTAAAAGCTCTGGGAAAATCTCATCTCTATCTTGGTTTTCTTTAGGCATCTAGGTCAAAAGTGATCTTATCTGTATCCATGGAGTGTCTATATTCTATCCTATTTATTATGGGTTTTCTCATATTCAATCTTAACTACCAGTCTTGTTTCTACTTGTCTAATTGCTTCAACTGGATTTTAAGTTCCCAAGGGACAGCCTGTGTCTATTCATCTCTACAGCCCTCCTCGGACATAATGTCTGGCACACGGTAGGTGGTTGACAGCTGTATAATAAATGCAGCAGAGCTATTTATAAAAGAAATAAAGGGCACTGGGCCTTAATTTACTCATTTTTCAGCTTTCCCCTCCTCTATTCAACCCTCCTCTTTCCCAAAACCATTTGTGACTTGCTTTTCATTGTGGACACAAGCCTTTGTTCCTCTAGCTAAGATTATTCCCTTCCCTGTGTTCAAGATCACATTCACCCTTCTCAAGAATCAAACTCAATTAATTAACTAACCTCTCTCTATTCTCCCTCCCCATTATCTCCTTTGCTTTCAACCTCTTCATGCCCATCAGAGTACAATGAAGAGTCTCATACACAGAAGATGCTCAATAAATATTTGTGCAATAAATAAAAATAATTCTTGGTTTGTCAAAGAATTCCTTTAAATTGTCTGTTCCTTTGGTGCAATGGTTTTCAACATTTTCACCTGTAAAATCCTCAGACATAGTCTTACCTAGAGACTCCATTTGCAAAATGTAAAAGCTCAACTACTCTGGTCCAGAAGGAAGAGGCAGGGAGAGTGGGGATCTGAAGCTTTGCATGCTCCCTCCCTCCTTTTCCCACCTTACTGATGGAGTTTCTTTGGTATGCTTTGCATACGGTGGACACAGTAAAATACAATTTTAGCTATAAAAATGGTTAAACAACTTTTGAGGCTCGTATCACTTGCATTTAGGTAGCTTGAGTATTATAGTCTTATTTTCATTTCTAGAGTTGTTCACATTGTTGACATTTATTGCCACGAGTGGGTAGATTTTCTATTTTGGTCATCTTCAATAAGAAGTTTAACAATCAAACACAAAGCAGTGCCTGAACTCTTCTACTTGAGAAGGGTTGGCAGGGCAACAGGATGGAGCCATTCCTCATGGGGTCTCAGGATATAAGCAAATAGTGATAAAGATATTGTCAGACATGAGAAAGAAGAGTCGCTTCCATGAATCCCATACCTTTGTTGATGGAGGAACACAAAACTCTGTGAACACATTGTTTCCTCAATCCACAAAAACATTTTATTAAACTGCAAAGCCTCATCAACCCAGCTTTCTTTGCTTCCCTATAAAACTACCAGTGACTGCATAGGTTGAATTTGGATGATGTTATTTGCTGGTTGCTAGGTTTTTTCCCCCTCCTGTTGCTATCTTTCATTTGTTCCCTTGCTTTTTGCTCTTGCTGTATGTCCTTTGTTGGGATGCCTGATGTGTATTTGTAATCCTTGGGTCAGATTTACAAGAGCCTGGGTTACCTTTAGTATGCCACAACAATAGAACCCAACAGAAATTCATCTCCCCTCTCAGAATGCTGAGGGAACATATCTGTTGGACACTCCAGACATCTTTCTTCAACTCCCCCCATTGAGTTGGCTGTCAAAAGATGATTTCTTAAAAGTAAATAAACCTCTTCCAATGCCCACAGTAGCTCTTCCAAAATTTACCAGTTTCCTTAAGCCTCCAAGCTCACATCTCCTTGCTGGAGCAGAAAACCTTATTGCGCCTACTTCAAAAAGGAAGGAACAACTGACAAGGACAAATGCCTGAAACTTCCAGCCCTTAATATTTACCTTACTTTTTCTACTTTTCAAAAGAGAACGGTTCTTACTTCTCCACCATGCTGATTCTATCTCTTCTTTCTTATTCTTGGGCCTGGATTTCCACTCATCAATATTCTTTTTGACAATTTGATTTGCAGTCTCTTCTCTGAGTGGGTCTCTCTCTCTCTCTTTCTCTCTCTCTCTCTCTCACACACACATGCACACACACACACACACACACACACGCATACACATGCTCTGCAACCTTAAAGCACTAGACCATCTTTGATCTTTTCTTTACTGACAAACTTTTTGAAAGAAACATCTACCTGTCCTGACTCCACATTCTCATTTTTCTAGACTTGACTGCCGACTACCCCACCTCCCCCAGCCATGCAAAAACTCCCGCTACTTATCAAGATCGCCAGCTACCTGCTGATGGCCATGTCTATTATTTCCTTCTTAGCACCAAAGGAAAACAATCTATCTCAACAGTATTTGGCACTTTTAACCACTCTTCTTCCTCTTTCTAAAAATATTTTTCCTTGCTAAATATTACATGGCTACTAAATAATACATGATCAATATTACATTGGTCAGGGGCTGGAAAGGAAACAGATGGCACTCTCAAGCAGGGAAGCTAGGAAGGGTTAATTGAAGACTCTTTACCAAGGTGTGAGCAGGGTTTAGAGAAAGCAACAGAAGACAGTGGAGCTCACTGGTGCTGCAGCATCCTAGAACCATTATTTGCCCCTCTACCACACTATGGCCTGAGGGGCAAGGAGGAGCACTTATTATGGGGTTAGTAGCTGTAGGAGAAGGACTCCTGATGCGGGTTGTGGTCTTTGGCAGAGGAACTCAGCCAACCCATGGCTACCTGGCAGGGAAAGACCCAGGGGAATACATAAATTCGATCTCACTCCCTGATACCCCACCCACTGTCATGGCCAGACTTAGAAGCCATAGGAAAGGCAGCCATTTGTTTGATGTAGTCTCTAAAGACCAACCTCCCCAGGGTGTATAGAGTAGTGCAAAGAAATAGAGAGGGTAACTGAAAGGACACATTGAAAATACTCAGCAACATGGATATGCATTTACCAAATAAGAATATAAAAAATAATAATACAAGAAATGACTTTCTACATTTATTTTATCCCAGGGTGAATCAGATTCTCTCTTTTACTTAATCTTTGGCCCATGAGACTTCCTTAATTTTTTGCCAGCTCATTAACACATGTAATTTATATTTTATCCAGTATTCTTTGTTGTTTTCAGTGGAAGAGTCCATCAAGAAATCTGGTCTGAGAATCTGCTGGAAACAGAAGCTCTTTGTCTCTTTTTAGAATTCTTTCTCCTTGGCTTCCTAATGTGGCAGTATGGACTTTATACCTTGTTCTTTGTCATCCTTCTTATTAATAATCTCCCAGGTAGGAGAAGTCTTTGGTCTTTTATAATACAGAATAAAGAGACCAAACTTTGGAAAACATACCATATATAAAAATTATGCTTATGCTTTTTGAGGTTCTCAATGTGAACAAGAGAAATGTTTTTGTCCTCAGACCTCATGCTCTCTGGAGCTCTAATCCTGCACATTCACTTACTTAATGGACATCTCTGTGTCATTAGCCATCAAAGTCAATATATTTCCAATGAAACCATTCTCTCTGTCCAATTCTGCTTATCTTTCTGTACTTTCCACTTCATTTAAGTGTATGACCATACAACCAGTCAATAAACTAGACACCTTAATTTTAGTATTGGGACTCCTTTTTCATAAACTGGTCATTTCCCCAGAGTATTTTGAGAGTCAGTTGTGATTTTAATGGCACAACACAGCTGTGTTTCTTTTTTTCTCCACTTGGCTTGGCACAGTCTTATTGACTATAATTCATTGCAGAGGCTGTGGGCTTCTCAGAAGCCAGCTTAGGCCTTATGACTTTTAAAGGTCATTTTATTCTCCTTTTTACCCTTATAATTGTGTTCTCTAATACATCTGTTGATAAATGCTGGTACAGAGTATTTATTTGATCCATACTCAGTTTCTTAGCACATGCAGGGAAACGAGATTATCCAAGAGAGAAGTCTGGATATGTGTATTAACAGGGTTATCATGACCCTCTGTTCATTTTGGTGTCATGTTTTCTCCATGAACTCTGGATTATTTGTCTTCAGTTTCCTTTCAGCCTTGGTTTCACCAGTCTAGGTATCTCATGTTGCGAGATGAACCATACTTTACCTATGCATTCTTATTTTGTCTATCTGTACTAATTTATAACCTGATATTTAACATTTTAGGTTTAGAGTTTTCCTTAATTCTCTTTTCCTTTACTCTATCCCACATCCAGTCAGTCACCAGTCTCTGTCAATTCTTTCCCCTAAATATCTCTCAAATTATCATATCTCCTTTTCACTTTCATTTATTTCATATATACATATCTTCCCATTGTGTCTTTTCTGGATTTTGACAACAGGCTCCTCACTGGTCTCCCTGTAGATCTCCAGCAAACCTCAGAGGGTGCATACTGCTAGAGTGATCTTTCCAACATATAATTCAGATCACATCAGAGGTCTGTTTAAGTCACCGGGGTAGAGCTATCACTAGAAGGTGGTGTCTCCTTCTCCCACAACTGGCCTCTGATGTTGACAGTGTGCATTCTGCTGGATATTGTTACTGGAGACATCTCAATCCACTCAAGTAGTCCTCATGCCCACTGGAATTCTTGGGTTGCCTTGTGGTTCTCCCATAGACATAAAAGTCTTAGCTACTTTTCAAATCTTTGCCTTAGCATTAAGTTGAAAAAATTGAAGTCAATTTGATTATAGCCACATTTTTTGTGTGTAGGGACTACACAGAGAGGCAGAAGTCCTTAGGAGCAACACTTGCCATCCTATATATTAATAGAAAGACACTTCCCTTTATGCAGGACACATTTTCCTTCTCAACTATAGGATAATATTTAGGTTTATCACTACCAACCCTTTTCTCTTCAAAGCAAGTAAATCTGTATTGTTTTTTACTTAGTTTTCACAAAGGTAGAGTGAATTGGAGGAAACTTCTAGAAAGCTTGAAGAGAATACTTCCCTTAGCTAGCTCTGAGCTCAACTACTTCCATTCTCTAGTCTAGAAAAAGCTAAGGATTATCTTTCAAACTTAGTAAACATTTTGATTCATTTCCTTTTAGTTATTCTGAATCTCCAAGTTCTGATTCTCAGAAATACTTCGTTGCTTCATATTTATATAATAACTGCATCGCTTCATATTTATAACTCAATTTCATCCTCAATCCAAAGCCTGTCAATATACTCTAACTTTTCTCTCTGTTTAAATACATTTTAGCTCATTGATGTCTTGTTTTAGACCTAGAGAATAACTTCAGATAGTAGGTAGTTGACAGGGATACTAGTGCTTTTTAAAAATATTTATTATTAATTAATTTATTTTTATTAATTCAAAATATTATGAGGGTACAAATGTTTGATTACATGGATTGCTTTTGTTATGCTTGATTCAAGGCTATAAATGTGCCCATCACCCAGATAGCGTTTAATCATACCCATTAGGTAGGTTTTTGCCCATTCCCTTCCCCTGCTTGATTTCCACTGAGTTTTACTTCCCTCTGTGCACATGTGTGCTCATCAGTTAGATTTAATTTAATAGCAAGTACATGTCATGTTTGATTTTCCATTCTTTAGATACTTCACTTGGGATAACAGCCTCCACTTCTATCCAAATTTCTTTACTTTCAATTTTAGCTATAAGTAGATTCAGAGGCTTGCTCTTATATGTTCTACCCACACCAAGGACCATCTCTTAGAATTCTCATTTTTGTCTTTACTTAGCTTTATTCTTTATCTCGTTGACTTTCTTGATTCTTATTAGTTCTTTTAAAATTGTTCACACCAGAAAGTCAAATACTGCATGTTCTCATAAGTGGGAGCTAAATAATGTGTGCACATGGACATAGTGGAATAATAGACACTGGAGACATGGAAGGGTGGGAGGGTGGAAGGGGGGGTGGGATGAGAAATTACCTAATGGTAATATGCTAATCTGGTGATGGTTAACAAAAAGCCCAGATGTACCACTATGTAATATATCCATGTAACCAAACTTCACTTGTACCTCCTAAATATATTAAAATAAAAAAGAATATTAAAAAAGGTAATACCAAGAAAAAAACTGTCTCCTGAGAAGAGTTCATGGTTTATTTGTATTCATTAATAAGTAAAATATTTAAAACTACAGTTGACCCTTGCATAACACGGGTCTGAACTGTGTGGGTCCCTTATATGCGGCTTTTTTACAACCAAACACACATTAAAAATACAGTATCTGCAGGATGCAAACCCACCTAAAGGGAGGGCCAACTTTTCCCATACATGGGTTATGCAGGGCAGACTACAGAGTTTGAGCATGTGTGGATTCAATTATACATGAGCAGTCCTGGAACCAATTTCCTGAATTTACTGGGGGGGGGGAGCAACTATTTGCTTTGTCCTCAAGAAGCTCCCAGTTCACAGGCAGCAGCAGCCTTTGGGCTTGTGAGGGTAGAAAGGCTCCCCTGCAACTCAGGAGCCTGCTGACTGCCAGGCATGTGAGGGAAGGAGAAACAAACCACTCCACCTACCCTTTTCGTTGGACTGCACGCTTTTCAGGGGTTGATATCTGCTGATCTCTTGCTCCTTCTTGTTCTGCTCTGCAACTTCTTTCCATGAAATCTCTTGTAGGTTCCAGCACTTTTCTTCGAAATTACACCCAATCTATGATTGTTTGTTTGTTCTTTTTCATCTAAAATTTTTCCTTCTTTCTGAGGCAGTTTGGCAGCTGGTGTCTCTGGTCAGCTATCTTGTCTCTCCGGGGAGACGAGTGTTAGCTTTGTATAAGACGACAACAAACATGGGAACACTCTGTATGTGCATGTCCTAGATGAAATAGATATGCAAATAAAGTTCAAATATTTTCACTGAGAGGGTGCAGAAAAACTGTCCATACAATAAAAAGAAAAAGAAAAGAAAAGAAAAAGAGCAGCAACAATCTCCAGTAAAGTGACCAGTTAGAAATTTTTTAAATGCTTGAATAAATGTTTCTAAAACAACTAAGCAAGTGTGTGAATTTCCATAAACATGCTCAGGTCTCACAATGCCCCTGTTAGTTTTGTGTGCTTTAGGCCACTTGCTTCCATCTGCAAACCCAAATTGTGAATCTGACCACTTCTTAAAATACCAGACACACTTTAGGTTAAAAAAAGGCTCACAAAAATTTTACTTTTGGATTCTAAGCCAGGGTGAAATTTAATCACAGAGTTATAAATCCTCTAAGCAAGGGTTTATCTGGAATTGCCAGCATCACCCCAAGTTCAGCAATGCAAATGACACTGCTATAATATAAGAAATAAGAAAGCTTTCAGTATGTTGTCTAAGAACTTGAGCACATTGAAAGTGATTTATGAGCAAGCAGACTAAACATTTAAATGCCTTTCCTAGCAATGGTATATTTTTCAATACAACAAGCGCTCTCATATATGATTCTACATTCCACGACAGCACTGCTCCTGACAATATAAGCCCTTTCTGATAGGGTAACATTTCCAATCCAAGATTAAAATCTTGGAAACTTGTCAACAGAAAAGGATGATAATATGAGGGAAACTGCAGCTATCAAAGAAAAATGCCTTGCAAGTAATTTCTGTAATGGTCAACTTGTAGTAATTTTCTCTTTCCCCTTCACTCTTAAGTAAGGGGGTTGGCCTGAAGGTCATTTTAATATTTTGGATAAGTGCAGTTACAAACCAGAAATTCATGAACACAGGAAAAAGAGAGTCATTTAATACCACAAAAATCAACTTTTTACATTGCCTTTCTTATTTCCATTTCTAATGTGGACTACAGGGAATGTTTTTCTTTTGATGAATGGTGGTTTAAGAAATGAGTTGACAATAAACCCTTGAACTTCATGAGGCACTAAAAATTAGAGGATCAGAGAGTCTTAAGTTTTCTTGGGTATATTTCCATAATTTTTTCTGTGCTACTTTATTTAATCTTTCACTACTCTGGAGACTAGAACTGAATGACCTACTAGGTCTTTTCCATTTTTTCCTTCTTATAATTCTCTTTTTCTGTTTAGGATGTGGGTGATCTTTCTAATCTCTGGTGTGCCCTTGGCTATATGTGGATAAATTGGGGTGAGTCTTAGTTTTACCAACTACACAGAATGGAGTATTAAAAAGCATTTGTGGGCCAAAGAGTATAACTGACAAAGTTGAAACCATTTGTACATTTTTATTACTGTGATCTTTCTAAAATATTTTATTCCCGTTATATACTATGGTAGCAAAGCAAATTTTAAATTCTAATCTCTTATTTTTCTTTGGTTAGACATATCTTTGTCTTTTTAATGTACTTATTCTCCCTGAATACATGGTAATTCTCTTATCACTGCTTTGAGTACTTCAAATCACAAATACACACCACACACACACATACACACAGAGTCATGCACTATATAACATTTCCACCAATGACAGACTGCATGTACAATGGAGGTCTCTTAAGATCATAACACCATATTTTTACTGTACCATTTCTATGTTTAGATATGTTGGGATACACAAATACTTACCATTGTGTTACAATTGCCTACAGTATTCAGTACAGTAATATCCAGTACAGGTTTGTAACCTAGGAGCAATAGGGTATATCATAGCTTAGGTGTGTAGTAGGCTATATCATTTAGGTGTGTATAAGTATGCTCTCTGTTTGCACAATGAAACCGCCTAACAATACGTTTTTCAGAAAATGTTTCCATCATTAAGCTGCATATGACTATATATACCCACACACACACCTATCCTGTTTCTTTCTCAGTTGCATTTATTTAATAATCACTTAGTGCCATTCCACACATAGTTATTAACCATCTACTACTCTCTGCCATCCAGGCCCTGGGCTGTGCTCTAGGTGATACAGTTGTAAATCAGACACACGCTAGGGGTCCAGGGAGCTCACAGTCTGGTAAAGGAGCTATATGCATCCATCAGCCGTCATACTTCAGAGTGGTAATCCTAGGAGAGGGTTAAACAGAGAGAGTAAGGGAGGCTCCTAAGGGCATCATTGAGCCCAGTCTCAGGGAAAAGACTGGGGAGTCTTTCCAGAGCAAGGATTCTCAAAGCATGGTCCTGACATCGCAGCATCACCACATGGGAACTTGTTAAAAATACAAATTCTCAGGCCCATCCCCAACCTACTGAATCAAAAACACTGGGGATGAGTCTTCCATCTGTTTTGTAACAAGCCTCTGGGTGATTCTGATACATGCTCCAGTTTGAAAACCATAGTCCCAGAGGAAGTAACTTTTTAAGAACAAATGCTCTATTTACTATCATACTCATTTACATAATTGATACCTCTTGATAATTAAGTCATCTGTTAAGATTGCTCATTGTTTTATTTGTTTTTTAACTGTAAAGAAAGAAAGCAAAAGAAAAAAAAAGAAACACTTTTTTTTAAACAAACGTTACTTACTTATGCTTTGTCTATCCACCACAAATTTAAATGGCTTAAAGGTAAAATTCAGGCAAATAACTAATTACTTTAGAGTTATACAATGCAAAGCCACACCATTAAAAACAACAGTTTCTTTGGCAAACCAAATAGACCGAATTGACTAAATTAATCAACCCTATTTAGTGTTCCTAGAGATCTAGTTTGCTTTATGAATGTGAAAATAGCTGGGTCTTAGCACCCAATATTGTGGAGCACTCTTCTGAAATATTTCTGGCAGATGATGGGGCAATCAAGTTTCCATTCTTATTCCTGTGGAATAGGAGGAGAATTCACTCTCATCTTACCCCATACTCTCTTCTTCATGGGAATAAAGGCAAATGGAAGAAAAGGAAGTGTGGCTAAATGATTAGAGCTGAACTAATTAAATGATCTTTTAAATTATATTTCTACATTATAACTAGTACTTGATAGTCTATTTTTTCATAAGATTATATAAAAATATTTTTATATATAAAGACCACATATCCAAAATTACTGGTGAATTGTTTATAAGAAATTCTTTGGAAATCAAATGGGTATCTTAGAAAACAAAACCAGCCAGATATGGTGGCTCACGCCTGTAACTATCACTTTGGGAGGCTGATATGGCAGGATTGCTTGAGGACAGGAGTTTGAAACCAGCCTAGGCAACATAGTAAGACCCTGTCTCTACAAAAAATAAAACAAAATAAAAAATTAGCCAGGCATGGTAGCATACACCTATAGTCCTAGCTACTCAGGAGGCTGAACAGGAGGATCGCTTGTGCCCAGGACTTCTAGGCTGCAGTGAGCTATGATCACACCACTGCACTCCAGCCTGGGTGACAGAATGAGATCCTGTCTCAAAAAAAAAAAACATCCCTTGAATAAACCAGATGTCTAATCAATAAATTATTTTCATGCTCAGAAAAAAAAAAAATCCCAAACTACCAAAATTCAAAAGATGTTAATTATACAGTAATAAGATTTTTCACAATTTTCGAAAACATTATGCTATATTATTTTATATATTATTTAATAATGTTATCAATCTAATCTATTATAACAATTTAGGTATGTCATTTTATAAATCTTTCCCTGAAATATAATTACTTCGTTGGTGGGTCACTAACTCCTGTACTTTAGAGCTGTGGTCCCCAACCCCTGGGCCGAAGATGGGTACCCCTCTGTGTGGCATGTTAGGAACCCGCTACATGGCAGGAGGTGAGCATGGGGCAAGCCAGAGAAGCTTCCTCTGTATTTACCGCTGCTCCCTATTGTTTACATCACCACCGGAGCTCTGCCCACCCTCCCAATCCTTGGAGAAATTGTCTTCCATGAAACTGGTTCCTGGTGCCAAAAAGGTTGGGGACCACTGCTTTAGAACTATCAAAAATCTCTCATCATTATTAAAAATATACTCTTATGCACCCCCAAATATTAATAATATTCTTAATCTGTCCTCCTCATCCTGATTTATCTGATTTATTTAAAGCTCCTATCATCTCTTGGACTTTTTCAATACTTGCTAACTAAAAAAAAAAAAAAAAAAGAAAGAAAACAAAATAAAACCCATTTATAAGCAAAAAAAAAAAAAATACTTGCTAACTTAACTCCCAGCCTTCTTGTCTTATCCCCCCACACCATTCCAACCACATCACCACCAGATTTATTTCTCTGACATGCATATAAATCATAGTATTCCATAATTAAAATGCCTGCATGGCCCTCTCTGGAATAAAGCCTTTCATAATTGGGTCTTTGTTGATTTCTTGTTTTCATCTTTTCACACTCTCGAATTACCTCTTCCTTAAAGCTATATAAAATCATTTGTAGTTTTTTGAATTTGCCTACTCGTTTCTTGATTCTATGAGTGTGAGGCTGCTGTTTCTTTTACCTGAAATGCTCTCCTCTCCATGGAATACCTGGATAACTCGTTATTCAAAACTAGGCATCATCTCCTTTGTGATGATTTCCAACCTTCTCCAGTAAACTGGACTCTGAATATTTGTCTCCTTACAATTCATGTAAATTATATATATATATATATATATATATATATATATATATATATATATATACACACACACACACACACACACACATACACACACAGCATGCAAGTAAAACATCTGGACAGGGTATACATGAATGTACCATCTCTATGACAATGCTATCTCTTGGTAGGGAAGAAAAAATTACTGTATTTATAATTATTAATATTATTGTGCTTGTGATGATTTATTTCTTAAAAAAATAATCTGAAGCCCATATGGCAAAATGTTCAGATTCAATAAACTTGGGTAATGGATATATAAGTGTTGGTTCTAGTTTTCTCTGTACTTTTTTTATATGAGTAAAATATTTCTTGGTTTAAAATAAATTAATATAGAGCTTACAATTAAATCATGGTATAAATAACCAAAGGAATTTGTAGAACCTTTTCTTTGGGAGACTATAGAATTCATAATTAGGAAAGAAAATATTTAAGGTTAAAAGGTATAGTTTCCACCACTCAACTTTGGAATTTGTTTTCTGTCTTACTTGTACTTCTTGGGAGGCATTGATGTAGCTGTGGATTATCTCTTTCTAACATTTCTTTCTTAATACGATTTTATTGATGTCTCTTCATCCTTCTTTTTCAGAATATGATCCAGAGTCTGTCTTAGTGTGTGGAGCCCCAAAGTGACCACCATCTGCGTAGAGACGAGCAGAAGCATTGCCCCACTCATTTCAGACACTGTATTTGTCTGACATAATCTCAGGTTTACATCGACACTTTTGAAAGTGTAATCATACAAATGGCTCGTTTGAAGGCTGCTGCTGCCAAGTCTGGCTTCCTTCATTCTGCATCTGTACAATTGAATCACTAGCGCTTCACACAGTAGCTAACATGAGGGGTTGGGAAAAAATGATAATTGAATTGAAACACTTTGTTGAATTATGATGACTCATTAATTAATTCCTTTTGGATACTGATATCCCATTGGCTATGAGTCTGTGCAATTGTAATACCATTCAGGCTGCTTTTTCTCCATTTTGCCCTCAAGGGTGTCATGAGAGAACTTGTCAAAAGGTTTTCTGAAATCTAGATATACTATTTCTACTCTATTTCTCTGATGTCCTAGTATAGTAACTCTGTCAGTAGGAAATGAGGTTAGTCTGACAGGACTATTCTTAGTGAGCTCATGCTGAGTTTACCACTTTCTTTTCTAAGTACTCACAAGCCATTGTTTAAAAAAAATTGTTCTAGAATCTTGTCCCCTGTTGATGTCAAGCCCAGTGCTCTGGAGTTCACAAATATACATTCTTTCTCTTTTTATAAATCCAAATGACACTTGCCTGTATCCAATTTTCCAGGAACTCTTTTCCACTGTGGGATTCATTAACTTTAATTCAGCCATATCCACAAATTCTCTGAGTGCATTGAGACTCACTCCTCAGCCAAGAGACTAGGATTCATTTTGCGTGGCACCTTTTAATCTCCTCACCTCTTTAAGAATACATCTATCATCTATTTGGGAAAGGAACAGGGAGTTGATTAGCCCAAACTGTAGTTAAGGTCCTGTTTGGCATGATCATTACTAACATGAATCAAGTCAGGTGAACAAAGTGTTATCAAAGGGTTAGAAGCATGTGCAGAGATGTGCTAGATGCTTAGAAAATACAGTAAAAATAAAGATAAAGCCCCACACTTATAAATCTGTTAGGTTGGGGAAAATAAGACTTCTAAAGCCCTAATCCACATAGTTCAATTTGTGAGCAAAGTTAAGGTTCAAAGACTCAATCCTTGCCATCAATAGGAATTTAAAAATATCTCAAGTTTTGTACTTATATTCCTTGGATCCTATCAAGTACACCCAGAGACTCTAGAGATACTCTTTAAAATCCCTTTCATTCCACTCCTCTCACATTACAACTGATCCTACACCCATCTCTATAATGCCCATAGACGCCCCAGAAGCGTCTATGTTTCTCTTGTATGCCTTCTCATCTCTCCTCTTTTCTTTCTGACTGTACATCCCCAAACCTCAGAACTGGTTCATAACATGTCTCCTATTGGAAGAAGAAGGCAGGGAAGAGATTGAAGGAGACCAAGCCAAAGTTTTCATTCATGGCATAGAGGGAATGTTTAGAACACCCATAGATTAGTAGGTTTTATTCTGCTGCAATACCACACAAGAAATAATAAAAACATGGCATCAGATAATATGAATAAAGAGTGGATTGTGTGATAGGCAGTAATTTGCAGAGAAATGAAAAAAATCAACCCAGACTCAAGAAGTCATGGCATTTTGCATGGAGGTAAAATTTAGTCAGAACTTTGAACTGGCAGAGAAGGGAGAAAGTGTGTTGAAAATCTTTTAAGGGTTATGGGCCCAGCACACTTCTGCTGCGCCACTCTGCTTTAGCAGCACAATTCATAATTGCAAAGTTGTGGAAACAACCCAAGTGCCCATCAATTCATGAGTGGATTAATAAAATGTGGTATATGTATACCATGGAGTACTACTCAGCTTTAAGAAATAATGGTGATGTAGCACCTCTTGTCTTTTCCTGGAACTCATTCTACTAAGTGAAGTATCTCAAGAATGGAAAAACCAGCACCAAAGTACTTACCAGCAAATTGGTATTAATGGATCAACACCTAAGTGGACATATAGGAGTAACATTTATCAGGTGTCAGGAGGGTGGGAGGGGGGAGGAGGGGATGCGTATATACAACCAAACGAGTAAGATGTGCAATGTTTGGGGGATGGACACGCTTGAAGCTCTTACTCGAGGGGGGAGGGGGACATGGGCAATATATGTAACCTTAACACTTGTACCCCAATAATATGCTAAAATAAAAAAAAATTTAAATAAATAAATAAAATAAAATAAAATCTTTTAAGGGTTGCAATATAGCCATGGTATCTACTGGCTGCTTCCGTAGCTAGAGACTGTTGGCAAATTCTAAGCCTAGGCATAGGCTAAGGCAAACCTTTATGTCTGGTAAAGTTGGTATTTGAGTTGACATACTGGCATGCCAGTAGGAGATGGAAGGGGTAATAGGCTGCTGCTAACCTAGGCATTTGCGTGACCAGGATTGATGGGAGGGGATAAGGTGGGACAGCAAAGCAGGACAGCAGACAGAGCAGCTGATAAAAAGCAAACAGTCCTTGGTCCTGGGAAGTCTTTCCCACATGCTTTCTCCTATATTTATTGAACACCTACTTTGTGCCATGAACGCTGCTAGGTATTTCAAGTAGCTTCTTTCCATCATTCCTCTACAATCCTGTAACATACATAATACAATCCTCATTCTACTGGTGAGGAGATTGAGCTCAGAAAGGTGAAGTCATTTGCTCAAGGGTCACACCACTGCTAAATGGCAGAACTAGGGTTCAAACTCAGCTAAATCTGATTTCAAAGTTATCCCCTTTCTATTGCATGATGCTGTTTAGATTAAAATTAATCAGGACTCAAAGGGACTTTTCTTTTTGTCCTTATAAAATGTCTTATAATCAAAAGACAAAGCAGAATTTTATGCTATCTTTCAAATAGATTGTTATTTTCTGCTAGTTTTATTAAATATATTTTCACTTTTTATGTAATGAAATAAGTACAGTATAATTGTTTCAATGAAGTAATGTCACTGTATTACTGTTCATGGATGAAATGTATTTTCACATAGGCATTCTATTTGGGAGTTAATATTATCAGGAAAGTGAAATCTGCAAAGATAATGCCTTGCTACCTGATTATTTCCTGCATCAGAACAATGCTTAGTGAATGTCTGGCCCTTGGCTGAACTGAGTTTTCTAGTTATTAATGCAACAGGTGCTACAAAATGAGGTCTGTGAACTAAAGGCCAATTTTAGTGCAGAGGATAAAATGTGAAGCAATAGATAGCTCAGGAGAGGACATGGTATATGGGGATATAGTGTCCCTGCAAGCGACAGACGCATATTGCTGAGCAAGGGCTCTTCCAAAATACCCTGGCCGTTAATCCAATCAGAACCCTGAACTCTAAATTAAAGCAGGAAAAGAACAGCAGAAAGACAAAGCACCCATAACCTAGAGCATAAAGGTCCTGAGAGAGAGCACTGCGGGAGCAATAAGCTTCTTTTTCTCTTTGTTTCTACTTGCTCTCATTTCTTTACAGGGATTTCGAGTGGCTAGGTAGAATAACTTAGGTTAAAAATGCAGACGTGTGAATGGGGATCAGATTTTGGAAGGGCAACTGGAGACAACTAGTGATGCTAGAATATTTCTATTTCTATGTAGACAAAAAAGCTGTGTGTGTGTGTGTGTGTGTGTGTGTGTGTGTGTGTGTGTGTGAGAGAGAGAGAGAGAGAGAGAGAGAATTTGCAACGTTTTCTTGTAATCTGCTTTACTCTAAATCTACACATCTAAAAGGTACCCTCACAGTAATATCTAGACTGGTGTATTGATAGGTTCAAACTCAAGCAGTTCTATGTATAATTGATTCATTTTTACTTACACTGCATCCTTTTCCTAAATCCTATAATAGCCACATGTTTTCCTTTAGTTAGTGAGATGCCCCACGGTTCCTCTTCATGTGTTATCTCCTTGTTGCAGTAAGTTAAGAAGGAGTGTTCCTGGTGATCTTTATCAGATGGGCTTGACAGCGTAGTCTCTGTATTTAGTTATTGGATGCATGGACATAAGAATCAGGAACTGTGTTAACTGAGAGACCTTAAGCAACAGAGCAGATGTTTGGGAATGTGGGCTCTGTGTCACGCCTGTGCTGGTATAGATGCTTCCTAATGGTGTGACCTTAGAGAAGTCCTCTGTGATCTCTGAGCTCTCAGTTTTCCCCTTTGTGAAATGTGGTCAATCATAACACCAATTTCATAAGGAAGCTTATAGGACTAAATTAAAGAGAATGTGAATGTTAATTATCTGTGTCAACTTGACTAGGCTATGGCATCTAGTGGTTTGGTTAAACACCAGACTAGATGTTGCTGTGAAGGTATTTTTTAGATGTGTAGACTGAGTAAAGCAGATCTCCATAATGTGGGTGGGTCTCATCCAATGAGGTAAAGGCCTTAAGAGCAAAGACTGAGGTTTCCTTTAGAAAAAGCAATTTTGTTTCCAGACTGCAACATAGAAAACCTGCCTGCCTGAGCAAGAGCGAGACCCTATTTCTAAAAAAAATAGAAAATTTAGCTGGGTGTGGTGGTACTTAGGAGACTGAGGCAGAAGTATTGCTTGAGCCCAGGAGTTTGAGGTTGCAGTGAGCTATGATCACGTCACTGGATAACAGCCTGGGTAACAGAGAGAGACCCTTTCTTAAATAAATAAACAAATAAATAAATTAATTAATAAAAGAATGCAACATGAACTCTTACCTGAATTTTTAGCCTGTCTGTTCTATAGACATCAGACTTGCCAATTAGGAGACAGTATTATATATATATATATATATATATATATATATATATATATATATATATATATAAGTATATAAAAGGAGAGAGAGATATCCTATACATACACACATCCTACTGATTCTCTTTCTCTGGAGAACATTGACTAACACAGGAAATAAAGCACTTGGCACACTTTTTCCTGGCACACAAGCTTCCATTATATGAGAAGCTATTATTATTAAACTTCCTGGATCCTAGATTCCTCATTTATACAATGAGGGGGTTGAGTCAGCAATCTCTGAGGTATTATCCAACTCTAGCATTGTAAATACTCACAATACTTAATATAGAGTCCTGCATCATAAAAATTATCCTAATGGAGAGGGAAAACAAATTAAAGTGCCTAAACCATTTTCTATTGATTTTTCAGACTTAATTGCAGAACTATTTATGTATTACTACTGGTTTTACATTTCACAGTGTGCTTAGAGGAATGTCCAATGTGTTCTTCATAAGTTGAATATAAAGAGAAATTTTGTGACATTCCCCAGAGATTTTCACATTCAAAGAGAACTGTGCTCTTAAGCTTGTTATATCACAGGCTGGGAATTGTTGGTCTAGTGGGAAAATTCAGATAAGGGATTGGGAAGGAAGTTTCATTCTCTGGGAACCAGTGTTGTGTGATAGAGTCCACAGGGGAAAAGTGTATTGGGAGGTGGGAATTTTTAAGGTAAAAGTAGGGTTTCAATTTCTGGGTTTGTTTTGTTTATTTATTTTTCTTTAGAGGATAAAAAAAACTTTTGGAAATTATGCAAATATTCATTTATGAATCTTCTTTTCTTTGTCAGCATATTCTCCTCCCCCACTGAGGACCTACTCTCTCTCTTTTTTTTTTTTTTTTTTTTTTTGAGCTAGAGTCTCACTTTGCTGCCCAGGCTAGAGTGAGTGTTGTGGCATCAGCCTAGCTCACAGCAACTTCAAACTCCTGGGCTCAAGCAATCCTCCTGCCTCAGCCTCCTGAGTAGCTGGGACTACAGGCATGTGCCACCATGCCCGGCTAATTTTTCTCTATATATTTTTAGTTGGCCAATTGATTTCTTTCTATTTTCAGTTGAGACAGGGTCTCACTGTTGCTCAGGTTGGTTTTGAACTCCTGACCTCGAGCAATCCACCTGCGTTGGCCTCCCAGAGTGCTAGGATTACAGGTGTGAGCCACGGCACCCAGCCTCAACATACAATTTTTAAAAGTAGGGATCTCCAATTGTCACAGCACCTCTGGAAAATTCATTACTACCCTGCTGATCTACATTGCCCACTAACAAAAATCAAGTTAGACAGTATGTGTGGATCTGTTTCTGGACTGTTCTTTTCCATTGATCAGTTTGTCTAAATATGTTTCAGTCCCAAACTGTCTTTATTCTATGATTAGTTTTGATATCTGCTAGATCCGTTTGAGGAGTTTTTCTTTGCTTTTTCATATAAATTTTGGCATTAACTTTTCATGATACACCAAAAAGTGGCATTTTTATTAGAGTTACTTTGGATCCATATATAAATTCTAGCAGAATTAACATTTTTATAACATTGAGTTTTAAATCAATGAAAATAATATACTCTCTATTTTAGGTTTTCTTTAATGTGTTTCAATACAGTTCTATAATACTCTCTAGGAAGATCTTATGTTCTTTGTTAGAGTTATTCAAAAAAATTTTTATATATATTTCTTATCTGATTGAAGTAGTATCTTTTTTAAACACTATATTTTGAAGCTTCTTACAGATAAAATAAATGCAATTGCTTTTTGTATATTGATTCTGAATTCAGCAAACTTGCTATACTCATTTACCTTTATGCTTTCAATATGAAAAATAGCAATTTGCTTCCTTCATTTCAACTCATATCTTTATTTGCTGTAATGCACCCTCTAGGACATTGGGTACATTGATGAATAGCAGTCGATGTTCCTGATAGTAACAAAACAACAACAACAACAACAAATTTCAACATTCTACCATTCAGGATGATGTTTCCTGTAGGTTTTTTGTAGATAATTTAATTATAAGTGGATGTTGAATTACACAGAATGCAATTTATGTATCTATTGAGATAGTGATTTATCACCTTTAAACATTTAAAATGGTGAATTGCATTAGTTGATCTTTCTAATGTTAAAATAACCTTAGTATTGCTGATATAAACTTAACTTGGTTAAAACGTATTATCTTTGCACTGATGGATTTGGTTTATCGACATTTTATTAGCATTTTTTACTGGGGTGTGTGAATGACATTTATCTATAATTTTGTTGTCGTCTATGATTGTCAGATTTTACTATCAAAATTATGTTGGCTTCATAAAGTGAGTTAGAGAATATTCTTTATTTTACCTACTTAGACTTTTAAAAAATAAATGGAATTTCTTGATTGTTTTGTATAAGCCATGGGCAAATTTGTCTGATGTTGATATTTTCTTTATAATAAGATTGTAAAGTATGGTTTCAATTACTTTCAATGGCTATAGGGTTACTCAGGTTTTTTCTTTTTATTTCTTCTTCCATCAGTTTTGATGTATATTTTCTTGCAGTTTGTCTATATCATCGAAGTTTTCATATTTATTGACAAGTTGCTCCTCTTATCCTTTTATTATCTTTGTACTCTTGTAGCATCTATAGTTTTGTATTTATTTGCTCATAATGTGGCTTATTTGTACAATCTATCTCTTGTCTCTTGATCAGAAGTTGGTCTATTGTACTGATCTTTTCAGCTAATGCCTTTTCAATTTGTTGTTTTCTATTTTATTTCTGCCCCATCTGTGTTATTTCCTACTTTCTACTTTCTTTGTTTGTTTTTTCTGATTTTCCTCCCTAATTTCTTATGTTTAACACAAGAAGTCATTTTTAGGTTTCTTTCTCTTTTTCTGGTGTATTTATATGCATTTCTTTCTCCCTTAATATCCCATAACTTCATCCCACAAGTTTTGAAACATAGTATTTTCATTATCATTTGGTGCTAAATATTACCTGATTTTCACAATAATTTCTTCTTTGACCAATGAGTTATTAAGACATGCTTTTTTAATTTTGAAAACTTTAGGTTTTTCCAGTTTTGCATATATACATTTATTGATGCTTAACAGGCATACATAGTTTTGGGGTATATGTGATAACTTAATACATTCATATGATTTGTTAAGATCAAATCAGTGTACTTAGGATATTCACCACCTTAAATATTTATCTTTTCTTTTTGATAGAACCATTTGAATTATTATCTTCTAGCTATTTGAAATATACAACAGATTATTGTAAACTATAGTCACCTTGCTGATCTGTCTAATAATAGGTCTATTTCTTCTGTCAAACTATGTATTTGTACCCATTAATTTTTAAAATTAATTTCTAACTTAAATGGTGACCAGAGATTTTAATATGCTTGATTTTAACATTTACAATTTATTAAGACTTACTTGGCAGATATGTGGTCATTTCCTAGCAAATATTTTGTATATGCTTGAAAAGAATGTGTATTTTGCAGTTTTTAGGTGTAGTGTTCTATATACATCCAGCGATCAAACTTGTTAATTCTATTTTTCAAAACTGCTATATTCTTATTGATCTTTGTCTGCTTAGCAAAATTACTCAGGTGTTAATAGGTATATTAATTAAAATTTCTTACTGCAATGGAAGATTTATGTATGTCTTTTTAATCTTGTCAATTTTTGTTTAATATATGTTAAGATGGTGCCATTGATGTGTACAAGTTTAGAATTGTTATCTTCCTGGTCACTTGAAACTTTTATTATATGTTGCCACATTTTTTATCTGTAGTAATACTTTAATTTAACATCTAATTTGTGTGATATTACTCTGAATGTGCAACTATCTTTTGGTTTAGTTTTACATCTTTTTAGATTCAATCTTTTTGAGACATATTCTTTAGTTATGTGTCTCATCAGCAGCATAGAGCCATATTAAACAATCTGTCTAACAATCTTGCTAACTAGGATGTTGATTTCATTTACATTTATTGTAATTACTGATGTGCTTGAACATTTTTTCTAGCAATTTATTTTGTGACTTCTGTTTGTCTTGCCTTATTTATGTCTCTTTTCTCATCCTTCTTGAGTTATTCAAGACTGATTTTTTGTTCCTCATTCTTTTTCTACTCTCTATTCTATTGGTATAGAGGTTATTCCCCATATTTCTTTCCATTTAGGGCTTCTTTGTAAATATTACGATGTGCATACTTCTCAAAGGCCAAAGTAACTCAGTATTTTCACCCTTCTCCCCCCTCCAAATGCAAGAACCATTTAGCATGTTAACTTCGATCACCTACCTCCTTAATCATCTCCTTGTGATTTCTGCATTATTGCTGCTGTATATTGGTGCCATTTCTTTTTTTCTCTAACCATGTGAGACATTGTTGTTTTTGTTTTATACAGTCAATGTCTGTTAAGATTTTCCCATGTGTTTATTATTGTCTTTGTTCATCATTCCTTCTTGAGTCTTAATGCTTTCATCTGGGATTATTTCACTTCTGCCTAAAGTACTCCTCTTGGAATTTTATTGTTATTTCATGTTTCTATTGATGTTGGATTCAGCTCTCATTCTTTTATTGGTAATTATTGGTCTCTATTCTTTGTCTTATTATAAGATAATTTTATTGTATTTGATGTCTTCAGTTAAATCATGATGTCCTTAGGTGTGATTTTCTTTTTATTTATTCTGCTTAGGATTTGTTGGGCTTCCTGAGTCTGTGGTTTGATGACTCCACCCATTCTTGAAAATCAACTGTTTTCTTTTTTAGCACATTCTTTCTCCTTTACCTCTGAAACTTGAATTAGACATATATTAGCTGTCTCAATCTATCCTCAGTATCTCTTAACTTTTCTTTCAAATTTTCTACATCTCTTTCTCTCTTATATTCTGAATATATTTTTTTACTTTTATCTTCCAGCATACTCTATCTTTAACCATGTCTAAGTTATCTATTAGTTATCCATTGTTGTGTAACCAGTTACTCCAAAGCCTAAAAGCATAAAACATCAATTTGTTATCTCTTACAGTTTCTGAGAGTCAGGTGTTCACGAGTTGCTCAGCTGTGTGGTCTGGGCTCAGGATTTCTCATGAGGTTGCAGCTGAGCTGTAACCCAGCGATGCTGTAATCATCTCAAGGTGCTGGAAGATCCACTTCCAGGCTCACTCATTTGGCTGTTGGCAGGAGGCTTCAGTTTCTCACTGTTTGGAAGTTTGGCTTCCACCAGAGTGAGTGATGAGAAAGAAAAAGGAAAGAAGAGAAAGAGTGAGACTGAGAGGCAGAGGCAGAAAGACGGAGAAGGAGAAGATAGGAGAGAGAGAGGGAGGGAGTGAGGGAGAGACAGGGAGGAAGGAAGAGAGGGGGAGAGATGGAGGGAAGAAGAGAAGGAGAGAGGGAGAGAGAGAGAGAACCCCAAACAGAAGGCACGGTATTTTTTAAACCCTAATCTCAGAAGTACATACCATCACTTGTACCATTTTTTGTTGGTCATGCAGACCACCTCTGGTTCATTGGTAGGAGTGGACCACACAATACCGTTAATACAAAGAGGTGGAGATTATTAGGAGACATCTTGGGGACTGACTATCACAACAGTAAAAGCTATCCATTGAATTTTTTAATGGAAATTATTCTATTTTTCATTTCTGGAATTCTGTTGGGTTTTTGGCCCCCTCAAATCTGCTTATGCTTTGCTCATATTTTTAATCTCTACTTTTGTTTTTAAAATATACCAAATTCATTTATTTTATATTCTGTATCTAATAACTTTAGTAACTAAAGAATTTGCTGGTCTGAATTTTATGCCTATTGTTTCTTCTGGCTGTCACTCTATGTCTTGACCCTGTGTCTGTCTCATTTTTGTACGTGACTTTATTTTTCTTAGAACTTCATCTATAGGAATTCTTCAAGAACAAATTTGGGGCATGATCTTTCAGAGAGAATTGTGTTCGCTTTTGTCAGTTATCAGGGAACAGTTTTAGCCCAGGACCAGTTTAAATGCAATTTCTGGCTTGAAATTTCTTTTATATCACCGAGGTAACATAAATTTAGGCTACAAACCTGCATGAATATTAGCTTATGTTTATAAATAAGGGAATTTCCCACTTGCAATCAGTATCAAATGCGAGATCAACAATTATCATTTTTCACTGGGTGTTGTCCCAGCTACATGGAAGCCTCAGCAGGAGGATGGCTTGAGCTTGACAGAGGCTGCAGTGAGCTATGATAGCACCACTGCATTCCAGCCTGGATGACAGAGCGAGATCCCATCTCTTTTAAAATTTATCCTTTCACTCTCTTGAACTAGGTTTTTTTCTAGTTTACTCTCTTGACACTAAAGTTGAATGCTTTGGGGATTGCAACTTAATGTAGAGCAGTCTTCTATTAGACTGCTTACTATGAGCAGGGATATAGCCTTTGTCCTCTGTATCATTTGACAGTATGAAACTGAAGCTCCAGTTTACCTGCAGCAAATGTGCCCAGTGCTCTACTTCCCTGCCTGGGTTTCTACATTTACCTAGTTTTTGGGCTATAACTTGCTAGCTCATCAATGCATTAAGAACAAAAAAAGGTATTCTTAAAAACATATTTTATCCAACATTTGTAATTATTTTCAGTTGGAAGGGTTGGTCTAGGAACTTCATCCCCCTTGTTGCTGGAAATGAGTTTTCTCCTCTTCAGCACTTCCCAAGTTTTGTTGTACTTTATTAAGGTAAATAGCTCAGAATTGGAATATAGTGACAGACTACGTGTTACTATTTTTTGAAGATTGTTTTAGAACAGTATGCAAAGATCATTCTCTTGCATGCTGGTTTTCACAGTAGATATTTTAAAAAGATGTCCAACTTTTCTGGGATTTAACAAGATTTCTACAGCAGAATCTGCTGGCCTTGGAGAAATTTAACTTCTTTATATTAGTAAGTTTATATTCTGAAGTTTTGAAATTTTTAGACTAGACAATGATCTGAATAGGAACCTAAATTATTGATTTTTCCAAACACAAGAGGATGGGCTAATGATGACAGAGAACCTTTTAAACCTATGATTTCTCGAGTATTCTTGACATTATAATTTCTCTTTCATGGTTTCATCTTTCACATTAAATACCCAATTTTAATTCCATTGTCTAATTGATTTAATGATTAAGAAAATGTTCCTGATATTCAGCTTAAATTTTTCTTCCTAATTTATTCCCATTACTCCTGGTTAAATCTTGAATAACTAGGATTGATGAGGCACTGAGAACTAATTAATTGATCGCTAAAGCATTGTGGTATTATCCCAGTCTGCCATGAATTCTCTTAGTTTTGGAAACCATTTTAACAGTAAACTGCAGTGTAAGGCTGTTTGTTGTTATTTCTTGGTGTTTTTCACAGACAAGTTAATTTTAATATTTTCCCCAAAGATGTCACATATAGGCATAAACTAATAAAAGGCACAATTTTTACACAGACTTTTTCACTTGCTTTTCTCTAGTAGAGTTTATCCTATTTGTGGAAAAGGCTTTCAAACCAAGTGACCCTCAGGGAACCACTTTTCTGGGTAGAACTTATGGATACCCTTTGAACATCAAATGACTCTCACTGAGCATGCTGCCATTTCTGGATCCAAAGCTTCCTCAGTTGTTTCTTACTCTGAACTCTTCTTACGCTTTGCATTGGACCACCGAGTACAGCCCTGTATGGATTCCTTTGGTGAGTTTTTTTTAACCCCAATGTAATTAAAGCTCCTTCCATGAGAACCTTATGACATCCTCCATTTTCCAAAGATTGTGCTAGGAAATGCAACAATTAGCATTTAGTTAAGGGACAAGTGTGCTCTAAATACCCAGGATAGTGATAGTAACATTGATTCTGAAATTAGGGAAGGTTTCTCAAAGGAAGTGAGTTTTGACTTGAATCTAGATGGTTAAATAGGATTTTGGCAAGTGGAGAAGGGAAGACAGGCTTTTTAAGCAAAAGACACTGACTATGCAAATTCACCAAGGCAGGGCTATTTGGGAAATTTCTGGTGGGGGGATATAGGGTGTGTAGGTGAGGCAGACAAGGTCAAGTTCCAGAATACCTGGTGTGCCATACTTAGAATTTGGTTTTAGTCTTGAATGAGTTGGGGAGTTCGTAATGGGGGGCTCCATAAGTATTTGTTGTTGATGATGTCAATGAGATTTTATATAAAGAGATTTTAAACGTATCTAAAAGGATTGATTTGAGTGGAAGAAAAATAATTGGACCTTTTATTTACCACACGTATTTTGGTTTGCAGGTTGTTGAAAAATTCCACATCAAAAACACTATCTTGCATCCCTCTGTTCAGATATTTTTTAAGATCTGATTTATGAGAGACACTCTCGTGGGAACTTTTATATTCTCCCTGGTTAAAAATGCAGCATGACTTGGGAAAAACAAAACAATGTGGATTTGACAGCTCTTTCAATTGTTAGATACTTAGCTGACCTGGAGGGGCTGCTAGATATTGCTTTTCACATCTATGTGACAGACAGGTGAGGTACGTCACCTGCTATAAGGAAAAGGCGGAGATGAAAAGGGTAGGCTTTAGTTTTGGAATTTGAATATTATTAGTGGTAGGATGGAAATGGAATGCATTTTTATTAATTCATCAATTTCTTTTTTCATTTTCTTTATTAACCTTTAGAAAAATGCCTTTTAAAAATATCATATGGTACTGAGTGTCTTTTTAGTAACCTTCTAGAATTTTAAGCACTCTATCTTCATTCTGATGAGATCTGGGAAATGTTGCCTTGTAAGTGCCTTATCTTGGTATTGTATTAAAACATGACTGTGGCGTTTATAAAATTACCTCGGAGTAGGGCCCAAAGGATTCTTCTGGTTTTCTCCTTTCCCTGCTAATGAGCAGCATGTGGGAAGAGAGTAGGGTCAAGGTTATTCAATAATGTTTGTGCATAAATAGTTTTTGTTGGCCATGGTGGGATTTACCTTGATACACTCAGAATTTATTGGTTAGTAACTATATTAATGAAAGAGAATAATTTTTTTTCCCTTCTGGGAGCTCTGTTAGAATTACTGTGAGTTCTTTTATGTACTGTTAATTTACTTTTAGATTAGAGGGTCACAAATGTTTCGCACCTTTTTCTTTTCATCCCTTCCTGACTGCTTACTCCACTGTGTTGGGGAGGAAAGAAAAATGTGTTCAAAGAGAGAGAAGGTTGAAGGTGAGAGACAGGGACGACACAAGAAAGGACAGTGGGAAATAAAAAATGAAAAGAGAGGAGAAAAAGAAAAATGAGAAAAGAGATTCTCCTTCCTATCTTTCAGCATTTCAATTTACTAGACACATATTCATGAAGCAATGCTTCAGGAGTATAGAGGAATGAAGGCTGACTTACTACTGGTTACTAAGCAAGAAAATTCAAACTAACTCATGGCCTCTGAAACAGTTTCAGACAGCAACTGTAAAGAAAAGTAATAGGACTAAAATACATTGGACACGTGGCTATAACTTTCATTTGAATGAAGGTAAAATATATTCATAGTTTATGTCCTTTTTGATTAACATCTTGAGATGTATATGTGTACACACACAGGCATATTTTATTTACAACTTTATTTCAGCAGTCGTCTGGCATCTAAACCACCTTTTGAAATATTGCCAAAGGTCAAAGAAACAATTCTAAAGTTGGTAATAATAGAAATTAAAAGGTAAAATAAATGGAAAAAGACAGTTTTCCACAGTGATATCAAATTTTATTTTAATTTTGCAGCCTGAAGTTTAACACAAAAGATAAATCTTTCCTGACAGCATAGACTAAGGAATATATCATATCAACTTGCAAGTTATTAACTGAGTTTTTTTTCGAGACAGATATCACCTCAGTAACTGCTGCAAATGCATTTACTTTATTTTAAAGGTTGTTCTTTCCATTATTAATGCCATACTGAATCACAGAGCCATTTATGATGAAATGTGCTACTCTAAAAATCCTGTAAATGCATCTGCAATGGTTGCTGATATATTTCAACTCATCCTAAAATATACTGTAAATTTTTGGAGGATGTTTTTATCTTACTGTATATTCTCTGCAGACTGTTAGAGTCCAATTTATTAACTCTCTGGAAGGTGAAAGCTATGCTTGAATAAAGTGACGCCAATATTTGTTCGATTTGGCTCAAATTATGTGTTTTATGAGATAACAGCACAATTCCAGACTTAGAATGTCTTATATCAGTAACGAGATTTTGGTGGGGGTGGTGTAGACAAGTTTAATGAGCTTCAAAAGGGATTTCTTTGCTCATTAAAATCAGAAAATATATCTCCTACTGTATTTGCAGTGTCCCTACAGAAACTGGTAAATTTTACTTAAAGAAAAAGGTTTTAATCAATCCCATAAGTGGTTTTAAAACTTATCCGTCTGTAAAGATGTAGGGAAAAGTAGTGTAGGAAACCTAAACGGGCATTCTGTAGGCCTGAGTTTAAATGCTAGTTTTTTTTCCCCTTACTAGCTGGACATCTTGAGGCTAGTCAATTAAACTCTCTGAGAATTAGTTGCCTAAAGTGTCAAACGAGAAAGCTGAATATGCTGTCTTTACTTCAGGGTTTTTGGTCTAGACTTGTCTTCCTAGACTAGATGGAATTTTCCAAGACTCTCAGAGCATCAAGAGAGTGAGTTGACTGTTATTTAGCAAGACTCATGTGCCTTTGTAATGCCTAGGTCATTTAAGCAAAATGAAGAAGTAGATGGGGTTTATTTAGACTCCAGATTTAGATTCTAGGGCCATGAAATGCAAAAGGACTGATTTTAGGGTTCTTCTAGAGATTATCTAGATTAGATTTGAATCCATGCTTCTCACTTTGCAGACAAGGAAGCTGAGTCCCAGAAAGATCGAGGGGCTTGGAAATCTCACACACCATGTACATGTTGGCTCGAAATCTAGGCTTCTTATCCCCTTTACCAGATATTATTTGGCAACACAGTTTCTCTTTTTTGCAGCCTTTCAAAACTTCCTCTCAGGAAAGGACATCCTAACTTCAGATTAGGTGCAGATATAAATGACTGCGGAGTCTTCAATTATTTTTCTTTAGAACATAATAATGAAATTTGCTTACTGACAGCAATAAACAGAGAGAGGTCTGGTATTTGGAGGGCACATGACACTTTTTCAATCTCTGTGTTTGGCCCCCATCCTCTTTTAGTTCCCTCATCAATATTTTTTTCCCTCTTCTTGCCATTCAAGTAAAACAGCTCTGATCTCTACTCCAGCATGCATTAGTGAAAATTTTGCATGCCTTGCCCTTCTTGTTTTCAGGGTAAGAGGGTCAGTTTTTCATTGATTTAACAAATGTTTATTGAGGATCTCTAAGTACTAACTGGTTTATAAGGCTATAGCAATGAGCAAGGCCCGGTTTTAC
This sequence comes from Microcebus murinus, assembly GCF_040939455.1. Classification (NCBI taxonomy): domain Eukaryota; kingdom Metazoa; phylum Chordata; class Mammalia; order Primates; family Cheirogaleidae; genus Microcebus; species Microcebus murinus. The sequence goes on along the minus strand of NC_134115.1, from coordinate 51,505,138 downwards.
TAGCAAGGCTAGTAAGTTTGTATTCCAGTGACAGATATCATCCCTCTTGGGTTAGCTGAGGAGGAATCAGCTATAAATGTCTAGAAGTTCCTGGGTGGGCTTTTGCCATCTCATTTCCCCCACATGCTTTTTTCAGAAGTAAAAATACTTTTAGAAGGGGTAAAAAATGTCTGCCAATAATGATATGACTCTTTTTCATTGTCTTTTTCTTCATGTGCCTTCTGGGTGTCAGAAAATTTTGTGAAAGAAATGAATTAACATTAATTTATTCTTCTTGATTTTTTTCTTTTTGCAATTTATGTTGGACCCAAACAGGTGCACAAACGTGAGCCTCTTAGGAATCTCATGATTCAAAAGGGATATATAAATACTCCATATGCAAAGGAAGGCACAAGCCAGACTGTATCTAGAATATTTTCAAAACCAGCAGCCCACAATCTTTGTTACTACAATATTTGAGTTCTGCTTCAAGCAATTTCTTCCACCTTGTATAATTATGGCACTGAATAAATGTTCCACATTAAAACAGTTACTGCTTTTCAGCTCCAGGGTGGCTGTGTTTCAGAACTGAGGGAAGCATGTGCCTCCTGGATGAAAGGTGTAGTATAAATGCAACTTATTACCATTTTAGGCAGAATTCCCAGGCTGGCATTTAGCAATTAAAAAAGCCAAGCTAAACAAGCCCAGGAGATCAACATTCCCTTTTCTTCCAACCCAAGATGCTCAGTTATTATGGACAAATCACTAGAAGGCTCCACTGTCCTTCGGTGACTCTCTTTGGAGCCTCTAAAGCAGCACAGGCAGGGAGCGGGAGAATTATTATTTTTTTTTTCCATTTCTATTAATCAATGGAGCGTTTAAATGAAGAGGTACAAATGAGTCTTTCAAGAGTTTGTCAAAGCAAAATTCACAGTAGAAAAGATTTACTGATTTTTCTCCTCTCAATGGAATAATCTCTCTTGATATTTCCAGGCCTTTATCTTCTCTTCAAAGAGCACTCTGTTCTAAGCTTAGGTTTGCAAGCTGCATGGTTGAGGTAAAGATTATCTTCATAGGAAAATGTAGATTTCGAAAGAAAGATTTCTGAGAGAGCATGGCTGAGCAAAATAGATATTTCCATAACTCAAAGATAAGAAACTCAACATTTTTGAAACCATATATACTGGTGATTTCTGAGTGAGTGATAAATGTAAAATACTTTCCTCAGAGATACATATTCTTTTTTGTTTGGATTCAGAACTTTACTATGAGAGTACGATTTTCTCCCCGACATTGTTATCTTTAAATATTCAGTATTTTTTCTGCCTATTCTCTCCCAAGTTCAAGGTTATGTACTTTTTGACTAGGATGTAAGGTATCTGTACTTATGAGTAAATGTGAGATTACCTTTCTAGGGACTGCCATAATTATCTTTCTAATATTGTCTAGCTAATGAACCTGAGAACTCTAACCTTAAGGCCAGATTATCCACCATTAGTGACTTGTGTCTGGATAAATCACACCAATGCATAGATGACGATAATTTTTATCATCAAAACAAGTGCATTAAAGTTGTAAGTATATAAACCTAAATTTAGCTTGAATGCATTTGAAAATATTTTCTCTATAATTTTATTGTGAATAAATAACAACAGAACTATGCACTACACTAAGGGTAAAAGTATCTTTCAGATGAAGACCTTGTTATCTTTTAAAATATTTTTTTCCTTTTGCTATTTCTTACCTACCATAAATGTGAACTTGGTTTCAATTTTTCCTTAAATCTTGAACTCAGGAGCTTCATTTGGTGTTTTTCCTGGAGGGCACAACTCATTACATGCCAAAGGATATTTTAGAGTATTACATACCCAGAAAAAAACCACATACAAATATTCAGTCATAGCTCTTCCTTCAAAGTTAATCTTTATGTTTATTTCTCTGAAGCTTAATGACAATTAGATTGAGCAAAGCAGGAATTGGGAGGACATTGTATTCATAAAGCAATTGCATGATGCAAGAGTGCATGGATACATGTTACTATGCATTTATCAAATCAAAGTTCCAAACCCATGGAACTTTATAGCACAAGGAATGAGCCTTAATATATATATAAATTTTGAAAAATCATTTAGAAGGTTGGAGGACCCTAGGGTGGAATGCAGAATATGACAAAAGAATCGAACTGCATTACAATGTATGAAATAGCATCTCTAAAAGGATGGTGGGAGGTGCTGACCTAAGTAACTTTGAAAATGAATAGAATCTGCAAGAATAAGAACAAACATAATATAGATATAAGTACCGTACCCTAATTGATAAAGTTATTTCCCACAGAGGTACAGTTATGAATTCTGAAACCATTATACATACATACTGGAACTGAACAATTAAGTAAATGATTGGCAAATGGTAGGAGCCATGTTTCTCATTTCTGAAGTGAGATGTTACAGATAAACAAGGTAGGAGGCTACAATGATCTGTATCCTAATGGACTAGAGTTGTACACATCAGTATAAACTTATGTTTATGTTAATATAAATGCGGATGGTTACACATAGAAATATTTATAATTGTGTATATATTCATGGATGAGTTAATACACACGCACATTTTTTCTTGCTCTGTGCTATACACTGAATGTTTTGGTCCCTCTCCTCAAAATTCACATGTTGAAACTCTAATCCCCAATGTGATGCTATTTGGAAGGCAACTGGGTCGTGAGAGTAGAGCTCTTATGATGGGATTAGTGTCCTTATAGAAAGAAAGTTAAGACAGCGTGCTTCCCCTCTCTCTCCCTGCCTTGTGAAGATATGAGAAGGCAGCTATCTGCAAGCCAGGAAATGGGCTTCCCCAGAATCCACCTATGCTGGCACCCTAATCTCAGACTTCTAGCCTCCAGAACTGTGAGAAATGAATGTTATTTAAGCCATCTAGTGTAAAGTATTTGGTTACAGCAGTTTGAACAGACTAAGACATTCTATCAGCTGAGCCAGCCTACAAGAAATGACACCCAAGTCGCCAAGAGTATACCTAGAGTCTAGATCTTGGTTTCTAATACCATTTTCCATTTAAAAATAACCCAGAGATCCTTGATGAAATGACTGATTCCAGGACTGGGCAGGAACTACACAAGATGAGCCTGGAGCAATTCGTGGTGCCAGAAAGCAAGAAAGGATGGGGGTATGTCAGAAAGGATACAGGAGCCAACTGAATAAGCTCCCAATGGCCAAAGCTGGAATAGTGTAAGCAACAAAAAAGTAGTATTAGATTATAACACAAAATATGAAGTAACTATTTATGAGTCAATGTTTGAATAAATAAATACATGGGGGAGAATAGAAAAATCTGCCATGCAGAATAACTCCAAATAACATGTACTATATAGTATAGATGCTTGGCTCCCAAGGAGGTGGAGTGTAATTCCCACTCCTTGAGCGTGGGCTACACATAATGACTTCCTTCCAAAAGAAAGGGGTAGGAAAGTGTAACTTAACAGTGGGGAAACCTGACAAACACGATCTTAGCCAGGTGATCAAGGTTAACATCATGGTGAAAAGTCACATTGATAGTATGTATCCTCTACATGGTGCGATGAAAATGGCATTTTACCTCTGTGGTCTTCCTCTCCCAAACCAATAAGTCTGGTTTAATTATGAGAAAACATTAGACAAGTCCCAATTAAGGTACATTCTACAAAATCTCTTCTCAAATTGTCAAAGTCAACAAAAACAAGGAAAGTCTCAGAAACTTCCAAAGCCAACAGGAGCCTAAGGAGACATGAAGTGTGGTACCTTAAATGGGATTCTGGAAGGGAAAAAGGGAATTAGGTAAAAACTAAGGAAATCTAAATACAGGATGGACTTTAATTAATAATGTATCAGTATTGGCTCATTGATGTTGACAAACGTACGGTGATAATATAAGGTGTTAGCAATAGGAGAAACTGGGTGTGGCATACAGAGAAACTCTCTGTACTACCTTTGCAATTTTTCTATCAATACATTACTATTTTAAAATCAAAAGATTTTTTTTTTTAAAGTCTGGCTAGGGCACGATTTAATCTGGAAAAACACAGTTACTGTCCTGTCACAGTACTTTGGCATGATACTTGTTTCAAGAGTTTCTTATCTCTTCCAACACTGAGTAGAAACTCCAAACCTGCCTTAGAAACCCTCCATAATATGGCCACTGGTGTCTTCACTGCAGAGTTTGGTTTTTCCATTTGCCTGAAATGCCCCACCTGTTTTTCAGATCATACCTACTCTCAATGGTGTGATGGTTAATAAAAATGGAAAAAAATCCCCAATCTGTAGTGTTTGCCCATTTATGTGATGTAAATGCACCCACCATGTCTGAATTTAAGTTGCCAATGGTTTACAATTAGCTAGAAAAATTCCTAAATGTTTAATAACCTGCTGTCACAGATGTAAATTTGTACCACCTCCTTTCAGACAGCTTCAGTTCCCTTTAAATTCATTCTCTGCTAAACTTCTGTTTCCCAAGCACCTTTGAAGACAATTTATTGGATAGTACTCATTGGGAGTTATGAAATGGTCCCAGGAATCTAGAAGAGCTAGGTCTGAACACTGGCTCTGCTACTTATGAGCCATTTACATTAGAGAAATTACTTAAGTGTTCTGAGACTCAATTTCCTCATCTGTAAAATGGGAATAATAATACCTTCCCTACTTGCCTTCCAGAGCTGATTGTAAGGATGGAATAATATGACATGAAAATATTTTGACAAAAGTACTGTGTAAAACAGGGTGATAATATCTACTGTAAAGTAAATGTATATGTCCCAAGTTTACTAAGAGGAGATATTTCACTTGTTCAACAAATATGTACTATTTTACTACCACATGTTAGACTATGTTCTGGGCATTTTTCTTCTCTCTGAGATAAACTGATTTTATGTAGCAATATTAGCTTAAGGATAGGGTAAATGTTAATGAATGAGATTCTTGGGGCAGTTACCCAATGACTCTGAAAGCAGAATTTCAGGAAAAGTATGAGACATTGAACTATGTTGAATAGGAAGTAAAGGCAGAAGGTCTATCATTTGGAGAATTAGCTGTTTTAGCCTAAAGTAGCTGCTTGTGCACCAAGTAGGGTCTTTACAAGATGGAACTGAGGGGCTTAATTCCCTCCCTCTGATGTTTCACACTGTGGTTAAGTATGTGGACATAGGAATTTGTCTGCTGGATTTTGCATTTTACCTATGCTTTTTATTAGCTGTGTCACCTTGGTCTAGCTACTTAACATTTTGAACCTCTGTTTCATGATCTCTTTGAAATAATAATTATCTCTGCATGATAAGGTTTTTGTAAAGATAAAATGTGATAATGAAAGTAAGAATATTTAGGGAGTTGTCTGGCACAACGTGCTTGATATAATCCCTGAAAGTTCTGCATGACTTGTGTATTCTTACAGTTCCAAGTGCTAAGGTCAGAACCATTTGAACGTCCCAGGTGAGTTACTTCTTTCACTGCGTATTTGTATTCGTTTGAGGTAAGATTGCCCTTCTCTGGACACAGCCAGTTTCCTGACTGATTGAGTCCCTGTGATTTTAGGCAGACCACTTTAGCTCTCAATGTAACAGCTCCTATTCTGTTAAAGGTGGTATTTAGCTATCTAGCTAGTAGAATCGCAAAGTTACAATTCACTTTATATAAAAATGGCAATACCCAAGTCCAAGAGAGGACTACATACACCACAGATACATCGTGTTTTTTGAGCAAGGGCCTGCATCAAAATCAAGGGTGGAATTTTATTTATTTATTTTTATAAACATGAAGCCATCCTCATTTGTAGAGATTCTTAATCAGTAGCTGTTGGGTAGTTCATTTATCAAAGAGGTCAATGCATGTTAATATAACAAGAAACTAATATTAATCATACAAAGACTTAATATTCATGTAGGATTGGGATGAATTATACAGAAAGATTTTATATCCATTCCTTCTCCCTTTCATCTGTTTTAACCAGAAATCTTTGTTACACATTCCCTAAGGCTGAATTGACTTGTAATTGCCCTTTTTCTTCTCCATGTTAAAATTTTTATGATGGAAAATACCTTTCTCCTTATTCTGTATTTTTCCTTCTGTCAAGGCAAATTTCTGCTTTGGACTGCAATAGTTATAGAACACAGAAGGAATGTATGGTTTCCATTTTTATTATAAAAAAGCATGTAAAAGAAGATTTTTGATATATAGGTACTTGTCCTTATAAATAATATGTAAGAAATTAAAATGTTCTGACACACCAGGAATTTGGAATGGTTAAAAATGTGAAATAAGTTGGGTTCTATTTAATACTTTTATAATGGTAGAAAGTCAAAAAGAAGATCAGACCCCTGACAATGAAAACTTCACAATCCTCCTCTTCTAGGTTTCAATGTTAATTATTTTTAGGTCATTTTAGCAATAAGGTAGGGGGAAAATTAGAAGATAACAAAGATGTTGTAATATTGGATGGAGTCTCTTTATAAAATCTTACCACCTTTTTCTTTTCTATTCCTATTGTTTTTGAAATGGTGCTGATTGGTTTTAATTGGGGTCATGGGTAAGGCATTACGAGGTCAGTTAAACTTCCCAATACTTTATGCATCCAATCGGCCTATGATCCTCGGTGTATTATGTAGGATCCTTTAGGGTCCATAGCTAAAGGAGAAGAGCACTGGTATTATCCTAGAATCTCTTATCTGTCCCAGGAGACACTGAAATAGACACCAGTTTGAAAGTCCTTTGAGAACCTTTATACTCATGACACTTGGTATATTAATGTGAAACTGCATTCATGAAATTTCTCTAGAGTTGTGTTCTGGGAAATGAATATAGTCTTCATAAATGCACATATACACACATTAGTAAAGAGTCATAAGTATTTTTTTACCACATTTTAACTTATATGTATAGTAGTGACTTTAGAGATTTAGAGATCCTCTTCAGAAAAATCCCGTTTTACAATGGGGACATTGAAATCCCAGGAAGGAACACAATGGAAGTTTAAATTCCCATCAGAATATGGGAAGGCAGGGCTTGAACTCCCAGTACAGTTCTCTTTTTGCAATAAAATGTGTATGCAAGTACTTGGAGACAAGGATACAGACAGATATAGATATACTCCTGTAATACAAAACTGGTTGGAAGCAAGTAATTGGCAATCAATCTACTATGAAACAAGAACCACTAATTTTAGCTTGAGCTTGAGCCCAAGTGATTTGTTTTTACTATTTTTCTGTACTGGACACATTCATCCTATAAAAAAAATTTAAAAGGCCAAACAATTTTGATTATTTGCTGTCATAACTAATGAAAAGGGGTTTCAATAAATGCTCTAATTTCATATGTTTTGTGTAATTAAGACTTTTTAATCTTTACAACACTTACCACAAAGCTTTGCCTGTAAATAGTGCTCAGTAAACCAGCATTAATTAAGTAAAAGGATGAAATGCAGGCCTTTATTGACAATGAATGAATTGTGGATGATTGCATTTCCATGTGTTTGAAAGAAGGAAAGAAGATAAATATAACAAATACCTACTAAGTGCCAGTCACTTTTTAGCCATTATCTAATTTAATCCTTAGCATGTTGGAAACTGGGATTTAGATCAAATAATAAGAAGGGGCATGATTAGAGTTTGAACCTAATTCTCTCTGACCACAAAGCCCATGCTTTTTCTTTTTTTTAAATTTCAGAGTATTATGGGGGTACAAACACTTTAATTGCCTTTGCACTACCCGACAAGCATGCCCATCCCCCAGACAGTGTGTGCCACATCATTAGGTGTGGATTTACCTGTCCCATCCTCTCCCCTCCCACCTGCCCGACACCCTATGAATGTTACCTTCCATATGTGCACATTAGTGTCAATGAATTAGTACCAATTTAATGGCGAGTATATGTGGTGTTTGTTTTTCCATTCTTGTGATACTTCATGGAGCTGAAGCCTGTGCTTTTTAATAGAGTCAAATCCATAATAAAGAGGATTTAATATGCTTTTCCTATAGCTATTTTCAAATCTCTTAGTGCCTGAGTAGGGCAGAAGAAAGAAAAGAAAACAGTCAAATTCCCTGCAGACAAAAATTTCAGTCCAAATTGTATATGCTGTTCTGTTCTTTGTTTGTATAGTGTCACAGTGCATCCCAGTACTGTGCAACTCTAATCATCTCAAGACATATGGAAAGAGTTTTATGTTTTAAACAATTAGACTTGGCAATGCTATTGTTTCTTTCTTATTTAATATCCCTCAACCTTGGAGCCCAGCCAGAATCTGTATTCTGTCTCCAAATTTAATTCTTATTCTTTCTACATATCGTTTAGTTGTCAGAAAGCAGCAACTTAATGATATTTGTTCCTGTGGCTTGGGATCATCTGGGTTATGTCACTTTTCAGCTGACCTCCTTAGCTCAGAGGAAATAAAGTTTTCTGTCTAATGATCTTTTGGGGCCTTGTATTGTTGGCGATTTTGCTTTATAAATCCTATGTTGTTCTGTAAATGTCATGAGATGATAAGCTTTCCAGATATTAATTTGTTCCTGCTCAAAGGAGGAAGGTAGTTATAAATATGGAAGGAGCAGGAAATAAGGATATTGTCAAGGAGAAACTAGCTAAGCCATAGTTGTTGGTTTGGAACATGCTGGTTTGGAAAGTCTAAAACTCCAGGAGAGATGGAAACAGGACTAGGGAGTAGGGAGAAGGTATCTCTACATTTTGTATCATATCATTTCAATTCAATTCAATCTACTTCAGGTTGTTTCAATTCAATTAAACAAATATTTCTTTCAGCCCTTGGTAAAGAGCAAGTACTGTCCAAGGTTCTAGAAAAGTATAGCTTTCTTTAAGGATTTGTGTGGCCAAACGAAAAAGGACTAATAATGTGTCTAGCCTTGAGAAAGTTACTTCGCCTCCCCAGGCCTCAGTTTCCTCAACTGTTAAATGGTGATCTCTTTACCCACTCACATTAGGTGACAATTTTTATGGAAAGGAAACATGTTGTAATTGAAAGAGCATTTGCTTTAAAAATGGTGATTTATATTTCAGTCCTGGCTCTGCTATTAATCTTTAGCTGTTTAAACTTGGTAAGTCACTCAGCTTTCTGGTTTTGGGTCTCTGAGAGGTCAGAGAAACTGATTTCAAGGTTTCTGTGTTAGTGTATACTTCTATGAGACAGGATATAATCACATTTGTTCATATTAATGCTTTGCAGAAAGTAACAATCAAGTCATATTTTTGCTGTTGTTATTGAATCTAATTTGTTGTTCTTTACTCAAAAGTGCTGTACTGGTGTGGTTCGTAAACTGTTACCAAATAGATATTCAACTGGTGTCTGTGGAAGAAAACATGGCTCTATGATCAGAAGGAGAGTGATTATAAAAGTTAACATTTTTCAAACATGAAAATCTCTTAGAGTAACAGAGAAGTCTGGGGCAAGGTTTCAGTTGGTTGGGGGTTTATATTTGTCGACTTGCAGCAAAGAAAGATTTTATTAAACTAACATTTATTGAGGTCTGATGAGTTGTCTTTTAGTATTTTAGTTTCCCTCTCTGTAGTGCTCTTTCTGCATAAGAATTTCCCACCTGATGGACATTAGGCTTTGCCGTGTGACTTGCCTTAGCCAATAAAATGTGAGGAGAAATTAGATGCACCACTTCTGAATGGAACTTTAAGAGACGCAGTGAACAATTACTATGTTCCTTTTCTCTTTACCACAAGATCAGCAATGTTCCAAGTGTAAGAAGGGAAAAACAGCCTGGAACTTGGCATGAAAACAACAAGGAGTTATCTTGTGATGAACACATACACAGTGTGAGTGAGGACTAATCCTGTGTGATTGTAGTCCACTAAGGTTTCTTTTTTAGTTGCATTACAACCTTGTTCACTCTGACTATACTATATTTCTACTGGGAAAATACAGTGATGAGCAAAGCAAATGTAAACTTAGGTCCTTTATGGATATTTCTTTTAAGCAAGATGTTATAATAATGCATGATGCATATTATAGGAGAGGAAGTATGCAATGCATACATATATTGGGAGAAGCAAACCCAGCCTTGAGGACAGATAAGGCCTTCTCCATAATATGCATGAAGATGATAGTTCATAAATTGGTAGGAATGAGGTTGGTCAAGAGTCAGGATGAGGAAGAGAGTATTGCAAACAGAAAGAAAAATCATAGACCAAGTGCAGAGACAAGAAAGGTCATGGAATAGTTGAGGAATTCATTGCTGAGTGTGGCTGTAAGATAGAGTAAAAGGGGAACTGAAAAGGAAAGTGGCTAATGAGAAAAAGTCCATAGTGTTCATATGGAGCATTTATTGGCCCAGTGCTAAGTGCTTTATGTATATTTTCCTCATGATATAATCATCATTTATAGATGAGGAAATGGAGCCATAGAGAGGTTTGATAATTTGCCTGTAGTAATACAGCAGGAATGTGATTTTATCTGACAGGCAAATATAGGAAGCCACTGACTGGTGCTATAATCAGGAGCCTCATGATCAGATTCACATTTTAAAAAGATCACTCTGGCTCTGGTCCCCAACCTAAAATATGCTCTGGCTTGAGTGGGTGTGGGCCCCAATTTCCACTGCTCTAACCCATCCAATTCCATTGACCTAGGCAGATTTGCAAGAGGGAAAATGAAAGCTGGAATATTGCAGAGAAGCTTATGTTTTGAAGGGGATTGGAATAGTATATGTGAGGAAAAATATATCTGGGTCTCAAGAGCATTAAGATTTGGGTAATAGTCTTAATAACAATATAAATATAATAAAATGATCCCCAAATGAGCTCTTATACCTAATTCAAATAGTGGATATGATATTACATCAATATTTTGAGCATTTCAATTTTCTTTTGACTATAATATAGATAATACAGTGGGTAAATTAAAGGCCAAGCCCCAAATCTTTAAAGCAGATTTAGTTAGTGGTCCATGGATTCTTTCTTCCTTGTTTACTGAAGTTGAATCACAGTGATCATAATTTGTGTTTCTCTTTGCCATGTATAGAAAGACTGAGAAGGGAAAGAGTCCTTCATAAATGACAGTGACATCTCTGACAGCTGTTTTCTGTGAGCTGTTTGTCTGGTATTTCTCAGGCCTTTGGAGTCGTGAGACTGACTGGAGAGATCCCAAAGTTCAGAAGCTAGGGACTATGATTAATATGAATGCTGTTTGGGTTCTGTAGGACTGCTTCTGATTCAGCAGAATTCAAAGAAGAGTTGTAGGTAATTTTGACATTTATAGTTTGCTTTTTATAACCTCCTACACGCACTCTCCCCAGAACCCCAGTTCTTTCTCATTCTCCCTTCTTTTTTCCATTCTCCCTTTCCTTTTTCTTTCTTCTTCCCCTTTCTTGCTTGTTCCATTACAAGTCTTTTTTCCTCTTTTGAAACAGTATCTGCAGAAAGTAACGTGCTAGAAATGAGCTGACTGCCAATATGCATAAGAAGATTTATTGCAACAGGGAAAGATGTTATGAGATATTGCACATCTTTCCCTTTTGGTCTATAAAGACCTAGGTTTGGCTACTTTTCACTTATATACTTTAAAGGAGAGCAGTTAGGTCAGAAAAAGAGATTTGAGGATGACAGAGATTTACAGCTGAAGTGGTAGAATATGAGTTGACTCTGCAATTCAGGCTTCTCCCTAACAGCTGCAGACAAACTGCAGCCTTCAAGGTAGCCTTCTGACTGGCCCCCATGGCAGAGGTTTCAATGCTGCTCTTCCGGAACAAACTGCCCAGCCAGGGAAGTTGTCAGAAAAGATCAGTGCAGGTTTAGGGGTAGTTTTTGAAGTTTTTCTGAAATAACCAATAATGAGTTGCTGGCTTTGATAGCTCTTTTTATAGATCTTGCAGCAGCTGGATCAAAATCTAATGAAGATGTTTGCATCTGACAATGGCAGGCCTGCACATTTCTATCCTATTTCTTGAGTACGCAAATGCATTTCATTTGGGAACATGAAAGGCATATTTAGTGACAACTGATGGTTCTTTGTTTTTTAATTCCCAATAAATGTCTTCAGTAAGTGCTTTTGTTAACATTTTTGCATTTCACAATAGGTGACACAGGAAGATAATCGGTGTGCTGAAAGCAATTAAAGAGTTTATATCCAACTTGTTCTGCCTATTAAATGGATCCATTCGGCAAAGAAGCACATTAGCATCTTTACAGTGGAATGATTGTGGAAATAGGTTATTCACGGGGCCTGTGCATCTTCCTCTTTTTGCAGTAAGACATGTCTTCAAGATTGGAGAAAAGGAATGAGCTATTTTTCTCCCCTTGGAACTGTAAACAGAAGTAAAACTATTAATAGATGCTGTAGCTAATCCCAAGAAGCTGCAACTGAGAGATTAAATAATGTCAAGAAGAGAGAAGGCTGGAATGAAGGGAGGGGAGGAAAGGAGGGGAAGGAGAGAGGTGAGTTCCCTGATCACTGCATTGTATTAGACAAGGACAAACTGAAGGACTCCAGTTTATCACAGGATTGACAATTGGTATAACGTGAGATTCCTGTTTTCAGCAAAGTAAATATTATTTCATCTATTTCCTAAGTATTGTTCTAATGGGAAGATTTGCATTTTGCTTTTAGAGTAGTAATCAAGATGATTTTAAGTGGGGTTTGGATGCCATGGAGATGCAGCTGAGCCTAAAGGGAACAAATGGACCATGTGAGCTAAAAATTATGTTTTGTGATAAAAGGAGAGAACTGGGAAGCTTCTTGGATAAATTCACAATTTGAGAATGAGACCCTATTTTTACTGCTACAAAGAATGTATAATAGTAAGTGGGATTGGCATATAATTAAATCTGGTACCTGGCCTATTATGAATGATAAATGCCTCCAAATTGTATTCATACTAATAATCTTGTACTTGTGTTGATCCTTTATTCAGTGTTGTCTGAGAGGCATTATGAGTTAGCAGTTCTGCTAAGGATCATCACATCTCTTCAGATCTTTACAGAAACAGTGACGTTGGCATTATTGATAGAATTTAGTATATTCAATGCGTGGTCCATGAATATCATCATCATCATCACCATCATCACTTGGAAACTTATTAGAAATGCAAATCCTCTGGCTTTACACCAAACCTAATAAATCAGAATGTCCAAGGAATGTGTTTTAATGAGCTTTATAGGTAATTTTTATGCCTCCTAAAGTTTGAGAAGCAATGTCTTTATAGTTGAAAAATCTGAAGGTCAGAGTGTTTGAGTGAAATGGTAAGGTCACACAACTTCAGAGAAACAGAGTTGACTTTTTTTTTTCTTTCTTTTTAGACAGAGTCTCACTTTGTTGCCTGGGCTAGAGTGCTGTGGTGTCAGCCTAGCTCACAGCAACCTCAAACTCCTGGTCTCAAGCGATCCTCCTGCCTCAGCCTCCTGAGTAGCTGGGACTACAGGCATGTGCCACCATGCCCAGCTAATTTTTTCTATATATTTTTAGTTGGTCAATTAATTTCTTTCTATTTTGAGTAGAGACAGGATCTTGCTCTTGCTCAGGCTGGTTTTGAACTCCTGACCTTGAGCGATCCTCCCGCCTCGGCCTCCCAAAGAGCTAGGATTACAGGCACGAGCCACCACGGCCGCCCCAGAGTTGACTTTTGACTCAGGATTTCTTGCTGTGCCCCAAGCTGGGCTCTTTTCAGGGTCACTGAAATACCTGGTCACCCACTCCTAGAGTCAGGAACTTACTTGTCTCTGAGGATGGTTCTTCATTAGGGAATGTGATTGAGGATGCTTGGAATTGACTGATTTGAGCTGTTATTCCTCTGCCAGAATACAGCAAGTTCTGCTGGGTCTGTCAATGTGCCTAGCTTCTGATGGAGGCTGGACTGGGCCCCTTGCTGTCGTGCAAACTGACAAGGAAAGTATAAACAATGACTGACAGGTAGGTCGAAGGGTGAGAGTGTGGGACACCCATCTATTTCATCTACTGAAACACCATGGAGAGGAGTGAATGTTGATCATTTCTCAACATTTTTATCCCTATTATATTCTGGGGGAAAGAAAAGATTGTTGCAATGTTATAAAAATCAAATTTATTTGTGATTGCAGGTCACTAAAATCAGCAGTGAATTGACCTAGATCAGGGAATTTATTGGGTGCTTAAGAATACAGACCAACACCTGGGGAAACAGGCTTATTGATGTCTGGCCCTATTGACTGTCATTTCTGTGCTTGAATTAGCGTTACCTCAGGCCTTTGGTGTTCAGGCTGCAACCAGCACTCAGAGAGAGCTGGATACTCATTAGGCTGTAACTTTTTTTACTAGCAACATTTTGCTTTCACTTCGCCCATTTTTTTTCGTGCCCTCTTTCTTGATAGTAGTTGGAAGTCATGACCCAGAGCTTGAAATGTGCTAGTCACTCAATAAAGGCAGGCTTTCAAAAGATAATTAATGCTGTCACTTGATAGCTGATATCTTGAATAGAAGGTGTCAAGGAGGGCGTATGTTAGAGGAAAGTACCTTTGGCATCTTACAGACAGAGGTTCCAACCCTGGGTCTGCCATTTGCTAGTTTGTATGTCCTTGGACTGATTACCTTTAACTGAATCATAGTTTCCTTTTGTAAAATAGGGGGAGTGTTTTATATGCCATAGAGTGATTGTGTGGATTAAGCATGGAGTATCCATACATTCAGTTTTTCAAAGACCATCCAGGTTTACAATTGTTGTCTTTATGTAATTATTTATAGCATTCCCTTTTACTATGAAAGGGTCCATATTTGGATGATGAATTATATACAAATTAAATAAGATAATATATATAATATACCGATGTCTTTAATGTCCCATTGATAATCAGTTAATGGGAACTATTATTTGAAATATTGCATCTGGGAGCCAATTGTATATCCTCACTAAACCAGACTTAGTTTTTCTCCCTGGAAAAAGAACATCCAGGCATTCGGGGCTGTGCCTATCTGTGCTAGAGGGTTTGACAAGTCTGTGCTTCGCTGTGTTACCCGTTTAGCCCGAATCATCTCTTACATTAGTAACTGCAAGATCCTGGAGCAAAACTCACTGGTCACTTCAGCAGAATTGAGTGTTGCTGTCACCTAGGGAGAATTGGGCCATTGGTATAGTGTTTGGAGCTTTTAGAAAGAAAATTTATGGTACGATAAGGCAATGTGTTACATTTGTTGAATAGCCAGCCAGTCAATGTCAGGTGCTCTACATCTCTGAACTCAAGTGGGCATTCTTAGCCCCATTTTACAAATGAGCAGCCCCAGATTCAGAGATGTTAAGGAACATTAAGATTGTACATTTGATAAAAGGAGAAGCCAGGAGTCAGGCTTGTATTTTTTTATTTTCTAGGCACATGCCCTTTCCACAACAGTGCTATTAACGATGAGCAATTCTAACACCGTATGAAATATGAGTAAAACCAATCAGTTTAATATCATTCCTGGTTTCCTATTTCAGATAGGTGGATTAGAAATGCTTTGAGAGAGGTTATTTCTAAAACTAACCTGCCACTTCTTTGATTTCCATCTCTCTCCTTTATATGCCCATCATGGATACAGCTTTTCATAGCTCATTGAGCATCCCTGATATTAATTGCTGCTATCCTACAGCCTCTGCCAAACATCCCCAAATTAGGACTATTAAGAAGCAGAAGGTCTGATTTGGGCCTGATGTGGGAAACATTAATGGATGGAATGAGAAGAAGAGGGAAAAGAAGGAAGAAAGGCAGAAAAGACTGTCAGATAAGGACGCTCTCTGCTTAAACAGATGTAGACTTTTTTGGGGAAACTGATTTCTTCCCCCTTCCTGAACCATTTTAGGTTAATTCTGACCTGCATTAGGTAGATAAAGATAAATGTGAATTTTAAATTATATTTAATCTTCATTAAAGTAATTATCTCTCTTAATGAAAAATTTGCTGGGTTGTGGTTGTGCAATGGAGTATAAAATCCTAAGTGAATAAAATCAATTTCATTTTCAGGCTAGCTTTTCTGTCCATTAATAAACAAGACACAGAAAATATATTTGCTCAGAGTCATGCAGCCTGCTCATAGCTCACAAAAAGCCAATACCACTTATAAAAGCAGAGAAGTTTGCTCTCCATTTCTCAGCCTTCATTTTTCAACCTAAAGGAGAACTTTCATCCCAAGGAAGTTCCATGAGTTTCCACACTGGGGCTGTTTTAACTGGGCCCAACAGTGAGACAACTGTGGGTGACATCGCACACCCAAATGACTGCTCTAATGGAATGGTGTTTATGTGGTGTGGTGTATTTCATCTAAGTGCCATGGTTTATTAATCACATAAGTATGAATTAGACTCTGGCATGTTTATGTTTCCTAATGTATGAAAATTGCTTATTTATTTCCATGCTGTTACAATGGAAAGAAACAGCCTGGTTCTAAATAGCAGTGTACTGTAGTGTGAAGCAATTAAGTGAGTTATGCATGCCCTTCAGGAGGAGGATAATGGGAAATTGGTGCCAGCTAGTCCTCATTGCTGCTGGTGAAAAAGAAAAGGACATGTCAGAGAGGAACAGAGACTTGTCCATATTTCAGTGCAAACATGGGGATCTACACATCCTTAACATTTAGCTCCCATGATTTGCTTAGTTAAAACTTTTGAAAAATATAAAAAACAGCTGAAAAGAGCACCATCCATGGGAACTAGTAATAAAGGATATCAATGACAAACTTTACCTTTTTCTCTTTATCTTATACCCCTAAAACATAGCAATGATAGATGCAAACCATCCCCAAACCAGAACGGGCACATACCACCTGCTGCTTTAGGCAGCTATAGTACAGGCTAAGGAGCTCTACATTTCCTTCCATGGAGTATGAGCTTTCATGCATTGAGCTGGTGATGTACATGTCACTTACTATTAATTAAATTATACTGTGCTTTTATGTGCTAGGTTGTGTTCCAAGTACTTATTTATTTAACAACGACTCTATGAGGTAGTTTCCCTGTGATTCTCATTTTACATTTGAGTAAACAAAGGCACAGAGAGATTAAATAACTTGTCCAAAGTTACACAGCTGGTAAGTGGCAGAGCTGGAATTCGAACCTGGGCAGCCTGGTTCCAAACTCCAAGCACTTCACTGCCATGCCTCCTTGATTCTCTTACTTTGGTGTGGACAGGGTCACCTCACTGAACCTGTCAGAACTTTAGTAACATTGGGAAAGGTAATGTTTACTGAAGTCCTACTCAGGTACCATGTTAGGCTCTATATAAATATCATCTCATTCACCTCTTACAACCACCTGTGAGGTAGTCAATTTATCTCCATTTTACATATGGGGAATCTGGCTCAGAGAAATTTTCTAGCTCACAAGGAGGACGGGTCGCAATTTTGTAACGGACAAGGTCACAAGAAGTGTAAGAGATGGAGCAAAGTTTCAGACTCAGGTTTGTGTATGCCGAAGTTTGTGCTTCTTCCATGGCATGCTCTAGGGCTCTGAGGGAAACACTTAGGACAATGAATGTGAAAGTACCTAATGCCTCCTGGCACATGGTGCCCTCAGTGAAAGTAAACGCTGCAAAATGCTTGGCGAATCGTATGGAAATGTTCACTGTCAGTGCCTTGGTCTGATGGTAGCAGAGGGAAGTGTTCTCAACGGGAGGATGTGCTCCCCAGGATACTGATCTGTCAATACTCAATAGTGATATTTACTGCACTTATGGCTATAGGACTTTGGAGATTCTGAAATAGAAAAGACTGATATAAATTTCTTAATTACAAAACAATAGGCCACATTCCTCCTGAATTCTCTGCTAAAGACATGGTTTCTGCGGCTATCATATCCCTGGATAGGCAAATGGCTTTTTTAAATCTTTGTTTTAGAGTGAGAAAATAATGCAGACATATGCAAAGGATATTGTAACAAATACCATGTACTCCACCCAAGAGGAGTGCATTATTGGTAATATTGGTTGCAGATTATATTTTAAAGAAAGAAATCACTATGGATAGATCAGAGTCTCCTATATTGCCCTATGAATCATAATACCTCTCCTCCTTCCTTCTTTTCCTCCATCCAGTCACCATGATGAATTTTATGAATATCTATTTTACATATTTTCCTTTTAAATTAATATTATATGTAATTACAAATAAGTGGCATTAAGTTTTAAATATTTACATAAATAGTAATGTGCTTAAACTGCTCTTTTCGTAATCAGTCTCATGATAGTAACATTTTTACCATGTCAGTACACACATCTCTAGTTCATTAGTTCATTTTTATATAGTATTTCATCCTCTGAATATGCAGAAATGTATTAATACCTCTATTTTTGGACACTTAAATTGCTTACAATTATTGTCATGCAAAATTGACTATTGATTTTCAGCTTACATTATGATATAAATATTGCTCATAGCTGCCCTAGTAGGTTCCCTTTCATTTTCTCTTGGTAATATCATTGCTTGATCTCCTGGCCCTTTTGCTTTGGTCTGTGCAGGGCCTGTTGCTTTGCTGTTTTCCCTGACTTCTCATAACTATCACCCTAGGAGTTCCCTTTCTGTCTTTCTGGTTGACCTGTTTCTGGATCCTGTTGAAGAAAAAATTATTCATGACAGTTGTTAAAGATGGTAAGGAAGACTTTATTCAAGGAAGGGATCTACTAAAATGGGATTTTGTAGTAGAAAAGAGAGATCAGGCTCAACACTGAATACAACAGGAAAAGTAGTAATTTATAGCCAAGGAGCAGGGTAGGGGTCATTGGATAGAAAATTATAAAGAGGAAACAGAAGGGGTAAGGGAGGATTCTGGCTAAACCTACCTAACCAGATTCTTGCTGAAGGCAGGCCAGGCCAGGGTGATCAGACAAAACCTAGGGGATAGTGGAGGGTAAGGAACCCAATTTGATATAGAGACTGATTAAAGATGGAGGATGGCAGGTTCTCGACATCTAGATTCTTAGCAAGATATTTTCTAGAATTGGACAATTCGGTCAATCCTTGATCCTCAGGAAGCTGAAGTAGGAGGATTGCTTAAGCTCAGGAGTTTGAGGCTATAGTGCGTCATGATGGTGTCTGTGAATAGCCACTGTTCATTCACAGGAGCCTGACTAGAGTTTGGTCAAGGAGAGAATCTTTGTCAGTCCCTCATTTTTCTTTTTCTGTGAAAGATTATCTGTTGTATGTAGCATCACTACCACCATTGATTTTTTTCATTCTCTGCATTGCATGGTAAGAGATTGAAACTCCATTTTCCAGAATTTGTTTCCTTGTATAATTTTGGGTTATAGTTTAATGAAGAGAGGCATTTATTTCCTTGGGATTTTTGGAATGCAGATAGGAAGAAGACATTATTCTCTAGTGGCAGTTACATGCAGACTGAAGGTGAATGGCAAACCCTTGAGAATGCCCTCATAGGTGCTAAAGGCAACTGGGATGAGATTTAACACTTTATCTGAAATTCACTTTCCCAGCATTTCCATTGATTGTGTAATCCTCGCATTCCCTTTATTAAAGCCCTTTTTATTTGGAATATCTACAGTGATTTTTGACTCACTACCTTATTTGTTTGAGCACATACTCCAGTAGCCAACCTCACCAGATCAGAAATATTTTTACCCTAGAATGTGTAAGGTATCCATAAGCTATCTTCAAGCTTTAATTTGTTCTGGACTGTTTGTTATTATTGTTGTAAAGAAGTCTGAGTCTGATATTATGATCTTGATTTTTTATATGTGAAACCTGGCCCTATCCATACCTCCGAAACTTATAAAATTTCTCTTAAATTGCTGGTTTTTGTAACATCAAGATGATATGTTTTCATATGAGCCTCTCAAGCATTTTGCTGGACGATCAATGGGGCTTTCTATTTCAAAATTATTTTGCTTTAGTTCTGGGAAAAATTTCCATTTTCTTTTATTTTTGATAACTTCCTCCTTTTTCTCTGTTCTGTTTCTGTCCTGTTAGTTAGGTGTTGGAGTTCTCAACTTGGTTCTTTAGACTTATTCATTTTTCTTCCAATTTTTTTTAGAAACAATCTTTTTCTTTTTGTTTTGCTTTTTGAGAGTAATATTTAATTTTTTTGAATATATTAGCTTCATTTTTAATTTTCCAAATCTCATCCTTGTTTTCTAAAATCTTCTCTACTTCCTTCTTTCCTT
Source organism: Microcebus murinus (assembly GCF_040939455.1). Lineage (NCBI taxonomy): Eukaryota > Metazoa > Chordata > Mammalia > Primates > Cheirogaleidae > Microcebus > Microcebus murinus. The sequence continues at coordinate 51,485,056 of NC_134115.1, read as the reverse complement.
CCTTCTCTAAAAGAAATTGTGTTATTGTTTTCTCCACTGTACACAATATCTATTATTTATTTATTTTTGCCTCTCTGAGGATATTAGTTAAGATTTTATGAAAACTTTTTCTCTTGCCCTCTTGAACTGACTTTTTCTTTACATATCCCTCTTATTATTTGTGTTGGCCTTGCTTTTCATGTATTAAATATACAATGAACTGTTCTAGTCCATTCATATTTTGAAAGCTTTGTATGCATGTGTATGTATGGTTTAGCAAGTAGTGGACTTTGTTGTAAGGAATAAAGCCATTTGGTAGGGAACAAGTCATTTAGTTGGAGGATCATACTCTGTGGATCTTTCTCTGGAGATCGTTGATTTTTTTCAGATACATTCTTCCAGATCCTGCCAGGAATTTATATACATGGCTTACAGGATTTTGAGAGCCAAATAGAGGGAGATAATTAGGGTTCTTATTCTGAATATGAACTTTGACTTAACCCTGATGTTTTAGTTAGATGACTGACCTTTGTCCTGTTTGGTGGTAAATTTCATTTCTTCTATTTAGTTTCTATCAAGAGTAAACCTTCTCTCTTCTACCTGGGTAGAGAAAGAAAATGATGAAAACAAGTTTTGGGTTTAGATGTACCCATTATTCTTACTATCATATTATAGTTCTTGGATGTTCCCAATTTCAAGCTAGTGGTGCCTTTTTGCATCTGCTTCTTCCATGTGTGTGTGTGTGTGTGTGTGTGTTTGTATGTGTATATATATATATATATATATATATATATATATATATATATATATATGTGTTGTTTGTTTCTTTTTATTTTTGGTACAGTCGTTTTCAACCACCTTTAGTCCCTGGAAACACTTGGAACTTTTATCAGCGTCTTCTTCAGGAGGTGAGCCTGCTTAGCCCTGAATTTAGTTAGTGATTCTCTCTCTCTTCCCTGTAATGAAAGTGTACTGTTAGTCCCTGTTACTCTGCAGGAATCAAGTGTGTGGTTACTTCTGTCTGCTTGTAGACCTACAGCCCAGCAGGCCCCTGGCTTTAACCCTGCTCATTATTGTGAGTTTCTATTCCATTTCTGGTGCAATGGATTATATATCTTATTTTGGGGCCAAAGTATGTATTTAATTTTAATTTAATTTTAAATATTTTATTTTTCATTTTTATCTTATCACAGTACAAGAAGTTCAAAACATGAACTTGCAGAGTCATATTTATTTGGAATCTTCTCTCTCCTTTTCCCTAAGACATTGATGATAAATTGTTTTATTCTCATTACAAAGCAGGAAAAGGCCTGAAAAAAAAAAAAGCTACCAAAAAGTGGGCAAAACCCTCTTTACCCTTGTTCCTAAAGACTCTTGGTTGTGATACAGATATGCTTAGTCCTTTTCTTAACTCCATATGAATTTACTTTTTGGTATAAGACTCTGAGAAGCAGAAAATCAGTTATAGGTCTGGCATGACCTACATTATAGGATTGTTGGTAGTTTTTTTAAATAGCTATATTTTAAATTTAAAATTGAATTGAACTGAAAAAATAACTAAGAGACTTGCCATTCTCTGTGTAAGACAAACCTGTTCAGTAGAGTGATAAACAAATCCAAGCCTTCCTGGGGTGTTCTAGTCCTCTTTCCAGTGTCAGTACTTTACATCGTAGAGTTCTCATTACCATTTTCTGCTTTCCTTTACCAATAGGGACTCTCACAATTATGGAAAATTTTCTTTTTAACTTAGAAGAAACAGTTCATTGTCTACTTGCATCATGTGTAGTATCGTAATGTGTCTTTTTCTCAGAAAATTCGGAGATGGAGGGAATGAAACACCTCATTTTTATTATTTTCTTTTCCAGCAAACTTTTAGATTCTCATTAAAGCCCCACAAACATGACAACACCTGCGTCAGGCCACCTGCTTCTGTTGGTGTGACACAAGTAAATTCCTCTCAGAGGTGACATTGTAATTACTACAAAGCATCTGAAATTATGAGAGATTTTTGATCTGGCTTGTTTTAGAAGGGGCTTTCTTGCATCAGTAGAATTTATGCCTTGATATTTGAATTTCTAACAATCTAAGGAAAAAGTTTACATGAAAGAGGACATTAAAATCTCCATTAAAACACAGAACTACTTAGCAATGATTAATAAGTGATTTTCTAAGATGATCTAGATATTTGGCTATTCTTTTCTGAAAATTTCTAAGATTCTGGAGCCAGACTATGTGAGCTCAAATGGTTCTTCCATTTATTAGCTGTGGGGTCTTGAGCAATTTATTATTTAAACCCTCTGTGCTTTGCTTTTTTATCTGTAAAATGTGGTTTGAGATTGAAACTACTTCATATGACTGTGGCATGTATTTAATAAACGAATATGTGTAAAACACTTTTAACAGTGCCTAGAGCAGAGTTAACACTTAGTAAATGATGAAAATTTTTTTTATCATCTACTGTGTACAAGGCTTTATTCTAGCCATTGGGGATACATTGCTGGTCATCATAAAAAAGTTCTTTGCTATCAAGAGCTTTCATTCTAATAGGGAGAAAAGGTAGTAAATGTGTAAAACAAATAGCTAAGATAATTTCAAATAGTAATAGATGCCATGAAGAAAATAAAGTTGATAATGTCTAACACAGGAATTGAAATTGCTAAATGAACATTTATATTGTAGCTAAGCAAAATATGTAAACTCTGTGATAGATGGTATCACAAATTCTTAGAACAGTACTAGTTTGATCTGGGGCCACATAGAAAATATGGATAATGGCTGCAGAACTTGAACCTAATTCTGTCTGTGCCAGGCACTTACATTGGAGGATTGTGTCATCTATTGTCAATCTTCTATCACTGTGGGCCACTGTCCCTGAAAGGATTTCTCCTTAGACTACTGACTATGATCATTCTTAGTTTAACAATTTGCATATAAATGAGATCCCTTGCTTCCAAATTCACCATTGCAATGGGCTGCAGTCTAGATGGGGGCCAAATCAATATCATTTTGTTTATCTTCTGCTTTATCTTGTACTATACTTGATTTCAATAAGTTTAATATATATCATAAGTGATTAGTCCACATATAAAAGTAATAGAAATGGAATTACTTCAGAAATATATTAAGCATATAAAAATCTATAGCAAAAAATGATGGGACAATTTATTTTTCCCATTGTGCATTATGTTAGACTCATTAGGTTTCATTAGGTAGACTCATAAGAACCAAAATGATAATACTTCTGAATCTAGAGCTTATTGTCAGAAAAGGCCACAATATCAACAACATATTATATCAGAACAGCAGCAGTAACTAGCAAGAATATTCCTGCAGCCAGAGGCTACCTCACAGCAAAGGATCTGGAGAAGCTAGTAGTAGGCTACTGTCATCCTCTCTGCAGGGCCACATCAAATGGTCTTTCTCTTTCAGATTAGGAACAACTAAAGTGTGTGCAGAATACCTCAGGACCAGCAAGCCCAAGATGGAGTTTCAAATGGGGTTCTTGCACCCTGCTGGCCATGTAGATACTTTATTGCTATGTGGATAGACTCAATGTCAGAGTCCTCTGGGTGTTGCATTGAAACTGGGTGCAAACTGTCAATCTTGCTGATAGGCTGGTACAAGCTACCCAAACAACACTCTTAAAAACTACTTTTCATGCTTTGACCAGATGTCAGCATCATGCAGGTAAATCTCTGACTTCAGAAAAACAGCTACAGCCAATTTCAGGCCTGCTGGAATTAACCCTCTTAGCACACCTGTTTTAATGATGAATTAAATTTAATCTCTTTAAGGCAGGCGTCCTCAAACTACGGCCTACGGGCCACATGCGGCCCTCTGAGGACATTTATATGGCCCATCGGTTGTTTTTGCCGCCACTGCCTGTCCTGCTTAGCAGCTGACTCCTCCAGGGCCCACATTGGGCATGTGTGGAATGTGTCCCGCATTCTCCAACGGCCCTCCAATGGTCTGAGGGACAGTGAACTGGCCCCCTGCTTAGAAAGTTTGAAGACTCCTACTTTAAGGTTTCCACGTCTTCCTCTATATTTAGTATAGAAACAATTACTACAGATTTCTGAATACAGGTATGGTATAGAATACTGATGTAGCTCTGCTCTGAGAAATGTGAATGGTAGAAATGCAGAGTGGTAGGTTTTAACTAATGTCTAATAAACTTTTCACGCAAACAGAATATTAAGAGATTGGGAAGATTTAAAAAAGAAGAAAAAGAGAAAAGCACTGATCTCTAGGTATCATTGAGAAATCATTAGAACAAGTATACCACGGAAGCTAATTTTATTTTCTAATGTCTAAATAATACATTTTCTTTATTTTTAATTACAAAGCATGTGACAAAGAATTCTGTGGTATTTTTGTGGACAAGATGGAGGAATACAATACAGACAAATGGAACTTATGTCTAGTAGAAAAATTATACCCAGATTGTTCTTGTTAATGAATCGGTGCTAACTTGGGAAGAGATCGCTAAAAGGCATGCCACATGAGGACTATGTCCAACAAGACACAAATCTGGAAGAGATAGCTAATATGCTCCAAAAATGCAAAGGGATGGTGATAAGCTAGATAGCTGGGCCAAAATGATTACACTTGAATTTAAGCAATGCCCACCTCTAATTTAACAATAGCTAATATTCATCATATATTTACTAGGTGCTTAGGCCTTTTCATGTGTCAACTCTTTGTGTCCTTACAACTTAATGAGGCATGTATTCTTATTGCCTCCAGCACATAGATGTCCTCACAAAGGTTGGGGAGCTTAAATAAACTGCTTGAGGTTACACAGCTTGTAAGTGGTGAAGACAGGTTTCAAACTCAGGCAGTTTGACTCCAAATCTCATGTCTCAGTCAGATTCAAGGGAAGGATTGAGGAAACTTGACTGATAATCATGGCAAGATATTTTAAATATACAACATGCTTGATGTAATATAAAATAGCTTCTATAGCTATGGGAAAGCAGGTTGTATTAGTTTTTCTCTCTCTCTTTTCCTCCATTCCTTCAACATTGTTTAAAGTCTGGTTCTGGTACTGTTATTCCTTTGCTGAAAATCTTTTATTAGCTTCCTATCACCTAAATTCTTTTGCTCAACTAACATTACTATCCTCACCTCCTGCTACCCTCACCTCTTTAGGCCATCTCTGCTTACACAAACTTGTTCTTAATATCTCTGTTTCCTGTGCCAACTGAACTATTGAAACCTTGTTCTTCTAAGGCCCAGGTGAAATGTTACCTCCCTCAGGGGTAGCTGAAAGGCTGAGAGAACTACATAACAAGAGTAAAAATTATTGTCGTGATTATTATGTATTAATTATTCATGTGCTAAAGGATACCACATACTGGTTTTTCAGTTCAGCCACCCACTGAGTCTCAGTCCTACTTTCTCTTGAGAGAAATTGGACTCTCACATGCTGGCCTTTTGTACAAAACTAGATAAAGCATGAGCACAGTCTGTCTGAGGCTGTTGCAAGAAAGCCACCCACGAATAGCTATTTGTGCTGTGATAAAGCTTCCCTGGAGTACTATAGCTATGGGATGGGCCACAGCTACATAGTGCTAGGATATTTCTTTAGAGATTCGGAAGGGGATAGATTGAACTTCGAATCTAGTTAAAGTTGTCAATAACCTGTTCCTGGAGACTCTCCACAGCATTTCTTCCAAGAAGTTTCTTAATCTTCCCCTGCTGCGCCTGCCCATATAACTTACTTTTGTCCTCTGCTTCTTATTCATTTCAAAGCATGTGATGGTTATCAATGAAATAATATTTGACACTTTAAAAGAATTATAGGGAACATTCTCTCTATTTCAATTCCAAGAATAGATATAATTCTTTCCTCTTTTTTTAAAGGCAACATCCACCAGGGGGTCTTCCTAAATTCAACCAAACATTCAGATGCACCACACTCCCAAACGCTACACCTGACATCATTCTCCTCAAAGGATGTAGGACAGGAACCAGAGATGGTCGGCAAGGCAGCTTCAGTCATCCTTCTTGGCTGGAGTCCTTGCAGCCGTCTATGCAGCAGGCTGCACAACTGCCTGTGGCCAACTCACTTTCCAAGGAATGAAATTTGTAGAGGACTGGAGCGGGGGCTGCCTTGGCTTGGAAGCCTTGTGCCTGATGAGAGAGAGTATCTGTTATGTCAATTCCATAGATGTAGCTTCCAGAGTCCTGAGAGGGGGAAGGCCAATATTGAGTCACCACATTGAGAAAAACCCAAAGTTTGGCCTCACATTGGGCATTTATAGCTCTCCCAGGTTAGATACAATTTATCAAGGGTCATTTCCTTTCATCATAATCAATATTACTTAATAACATATTTGACACATACTATCTTTATTCTTTCCAAGGAAATAACTAAGGAGTGAGCCAAAGGTCAGACCCTCCCAAGAGTTCTGTTAACCCTTTGCCCAAATTTGAAAACACTGTGAATGTTATGACTGCTTTTCTCTCTTTGGGTTGGTGCTAAGAAGTTTGAAGCATTGTGAGTAGAAGGCAAGGGGTATGGGATTTCCAGTGATCTAGCATTGATTTTGCTCAGATGATATTTGGATCATTGTGGTTATCACTTACAACTTTTTGGGGTGGCATAAAAGCAGCAGCATCCTGGTAGAATTTGAATATTTGTACCCTCCAAATCTCATGTTTAAATTTGATGCCCAATGCTGGAGGAAGGGTCTTGGGGAAGGTATTTGGGTCATGGGGGTGGATTTCTCATGGTTTGGTGCCCTTCCTGAGGTTTGAGTGAGTTCTTGCTCTATTATCACAGAAGAGCTGGTTGTGTAAGAGACTGGCATTTCCCCCTCTCTCTCTTATTCCCTCTCTTGCCATGTGATGTGTCTGCTCCTCTTTGGCACTCTGCCATGATCAGAAGCTCCCAGAAGCCCTCTCCAGAAGAAGATGCTGGCACTATGATTTTTTTTACATCTTGCAGAAACATGAGCCACATAAACCTCCTTTCTTTATAATAAATTACTCAGTCTCAGGTATTACTTTATAGCAACTCAAATGGATTAAGACACATCACAATTTTAAGGAACTCTTTAAAAAAGATGAATACTACGTTTCCCCTAATTATAACAGATTTGTTGAGCAATGACTATCAGCTAGAATACTTTAATTATGCTATCTCATGGAATCTTTAAAATGATATGAAGTACCCCCATTTTGTTAATGAGAACTTAGGACTCAGGAAGATTAAATGAATTTCTTATGTTGCGATGCAGAGAGAATGATGATTTCTATCAAGATCTGATGAATAATAGCAAGTTACATTCTGCTAATTTTACTATAGTTTGAGTTTCCAAATTCAAATTTTTATTTCATATGGAGATTATTTTGCCTTTTAGAGAAAAATATGGGTTCAATTTGTTCTTTCTTCGAGTTGCTAACCAATAATCTCAGGCTCATATTTAAAATAATTCTTTTATATTTGTTTGTAAGAGTGTAGTTGTAATAGAGGAAGTTCATATATATTCTGGGTCAATTTCTGATTTCTATCTTCTCGAACCCACTGAATGATATATCCATCAGCAGTAACATGGAGTTTTAATTATCTTTCTGTGTAACACATTCCATTACCTGCTAAGGTTATACCTTCCCTTTTTCCTTACTCCTGTTGATGTTGGATTATGGTCTATTACTTGATATTTTTATTTATTCATTTTTCAAAATAAATTTTGCAATCACCTAAGTTTCACAAGAAAAAATCTTTATGAGATTTTAATTGGTTCCATTTACTTTATAAATTAGCTAGACTAGACATCTTTGTGATATTTAGTCTCCCTTTTCTGAAATGTAGTATACTTATGTATATTTCTATCTCTCTCTTTCTCTCTCTTAGTCTTTCTTTATTTTGTGGTATATTTTGTAAAACTGATATATATATATATATATATATATATATATATATATATATATATATATAATCTTTCCTTTAACTTTTTTTGGGCTATTCTGAATGTAACTTTTTTATTGTGTTTTATTTCTGGCTATTATCATTGTACAAAGCACAATGTTTTTGGTGTAATTATCATACAGTCATATTTAAATTCTTGTATTTCAAACTTTTGGTAATTTAAAAATAACTGTTAGGCATACAATAATAATTTCAAAAATAATTATATGAATATTTTAATTTTCCAATACTTAATTACTGAATTTCCCAGAACTTTCCAAATAACACTATATAGCAACATCCTTATTTTGTCCTTGATTTAAAATTATTCACTTTAAAAGTGAATGGTGGAATGTATATTCTTTGTTTAATAAAAAAGTAATTTGTGAAATTAAAGTAAATGATATTTTATCATTAAATTGGTTTTATTTTAAGACAATATACTCTTTCACAAATAAAAATGAATTATTCTATTCTATTTTCTATTTATTAAAATGATAAATAATTATTTAAAATATTTGTATCTATTGAAATAATGATACATTTCCTTTTATTTAGCCTATTTACATTGAATATTATAGTTATAGATTTTCTAATATTGAGCTACTATCCTTTATACTGTAAGTCTAAGTGAATATTTATAATATAATATTACTTGGTCCAGGAGTAAAAACCATGTTTTAAGAGGGTCTTTAGCAAATAGGAGTAAATTCACAGGTTGGTGATCAGGATGGTGCAAGATATGGAGATTACATCATATGAGAACAAGAATATTTAGCCTGGAGAAGAGAAAACTTAAATTATCCCTCATAGAAGGAAAATCATGATGATCTTTTAAGTTTAAAAGCCTTTTATTACAGAAGATTATTTTCGATTTAAAAATTTTCCAGAGGAAAGAACTAGTTAAAATGGGGTTAGAGAAATATTGAAAAACATTTTCTATTATTTACAGAGCTTTAAAATGTAAATGTCCTGGTTCATAAATGATTGAGCCTCATTATCAATATAAATGTTGAAACAGAACCTGGATGACCTTGGATTTGTAGAAAATCTCTTGCATTGGTTGGGTGATTGGGTTGGATGATCTTTAAGGTACTTTCCAATTGCAAAACTATGAATTTATGACTCTGTGCTTAAAAAACACATTATGCTATATTATCTCTATTCTATAAATAATATTTCTGAAACTGAGATGGTAGGCAAAATTCTAACATGGCTCCAAAATTCATGGACCCTGGTATATTTGTTTTTAGGTGGGAGGGTAGAAAAACCAAGCTATCATAGGCCTCTTCCTACAAGGGCAGCTTAAGACTCCCCCAAAAGAGCAGAATAAGTGAAAAGTCTCAGAAACTTGGATATCTGGACATAGAAAATAATTTAAACTGAGAAAAAATGAGTGACAAATGTTTTAAAGAGACTATTAGAGTTGTTAGAAAAGTAGATTCCAGAAGGCTATTAAAACTAATAACCATATTTTAACTAAAAGTAAAAGCTGAATATAAGAATAGGTGGGACATAAGTTCAATTTAGAACATGGGACCAGAAACTATAAAATTTTGGGGGATAGCCACTAATGTGGGAGTGTGGGGGTGGTAAATGGACAAAGAATTCTGATTCCTAAATTAATGAAGAAGATTCTCATTGTATTTTATGAAGTTTTTTTTTTTTGCCTGGTTTAACAGTTTTTATGGTTTATTAAAAGCAAGTAAAGCCAAGTAGTATATGTATTATTTTCTAAATATTTATTTATTTTAAGTATAATGAAAAAATATATATATTTTATTTTTTAAAGAGTACTTGTAAAAGTATTGAGTGGTGTAATATTGCTTTCTTCAGTTATTCATACATGTTAAATGAATAACCATAGTAACTTAAAATGAGGCACTCAAATCTTCTAATAAAAGGTTCATCGGAAGGCTTGGTCTTTGGAGGTAATTGGGAAAATATTTCTATGACTTGATATGAGATCTCAGGGTGTTTTCAGAGATAGAACCATCACAGTGCCATACAATCACAAATTATAAAGACTATCATTATTTTACTAGTATGATAGCATTCATTCATAGCTGTTCCTTTTCTTCTGTCCTGGGAATGGATTCCCTGTGGGTGGAATACACTGCCCTGCAACACTGGCTTTGGGGTTGCCCATGTGGCTTGCTATAGCCAATGGAAAGTGGGCAGAAGTGACAGTGTGTGAGGTCCAAGTAAAGTTTCCTCCAGCCTTCCTGAACTTCTGCTATCCACAATGAGAAGAGCATGCCCAAGGTAGGCATCTTTTCTTCATCCTGGGTCCTGGATAAAGAAATTCATGGAGTAGAACTGAACCCAAGCTGTATATTGGAGCCAAGTGCAGCTTAACTGGCCAGGGCAACTAAACCCCATCCAGCAGAGCCACAGACAACCTGAAGATTCCTGAGTGAGAAACAAATGTTTGCTGTTGTTGTGATTTTGAGGTAGTTGTAGCTTTTTTATTTAAGCAAAACCTGACTAGTACAAATGTCTGGCATTTTCCAAGTACTGTGGTAGGTGCTTTATTTTTGTTATTTCAACCTTACAAAAAAGTATTATAGTAAATTATCATCTTATAATTATTAAATTAAAGTGATATCAATATCACAGTGTTATAGAAAAAGAGACAGACTCAGAAAGAACAAAAAATGTAACCTATATGAAGCAGGTAGTCAGTGGTTTAGCTGACATTGGAATCTGAATTGTGTGTCTGAATCTAGCAATGGCATTCTTTCTACTACTTCCCCAAAATTAAGGAAGGGGCTCCTAATTGCTTTTACTTGTTGTGAGGAGGATGCTATGTGGCTAGTGCGTGCTCTAAAGCAGCTTCAGGAATTGGAAGAAAAGACGAGTGGCAGCGGGCAGGTGAGACATGGTCTTTATTGTTGGTGTTGAGGGAGATACAGCAGTGGCAAAAAGAATGGTTGAGAATGTGGCAAGCTCTTATATGTGGCTCTGAACAATAGTGGCAACATGCCATGGGAAAGCGTGATCACATGTGTTCACATAGGAGATAACACCTTGGTTATGTAAGTATGCTGACTCATGCCTCCCTGGAAGGCCAGCTAGCCAAGGGACCAGGCTGGAAAAACTCTGTGGCAGTCATCTTAGTTTGGCCTAAGAAACCTGTTGCCTACGCAAATGCATTTTCCTTTACATTCCACCCCTTAGATAATAGGTTTCTTGGCTAACACATGGGTCCATGGGGGGGTCCCTTGGGCATGAAAGCCACAACAATAATACAGGGAACAACACAGTATTACCAGACCACAGTAAGTAACTCCTAACACTAGGAGGACAATACCAATACCAGGACAATGAGAGACATCCCCACCATTGTTGCAATGGGTCTCCATTAACTGTTGGATGGCCTGTACCTCACCATCAACTTCCTTCAATGCAGAGGAAATATCCTCCTGGTGATTAGGTATATATACACAAGATTCAGTATGTATGACTGATGTGCCTCCTTGAGGTGCCGTGAGGAGATCAAGGGCCATGTTGTTTTGCAAAATTACCTTTCTCATTTGATTGACCTCATCCATCAGAAGGATCAAGGTATGCCAGGTTTGATTCAGGGCCCAAGCAGTATGCTCCACTAGGGCATTCACTTCTGTGTTTACCTTAATGGCTCTACCCCCGGGAAAAAGGCTATCGGGTAAAACCACCATCGAGTCCGTTTCACCTGATGCCAACGGGAGAGCACTGCATCTCAGTTATGTGGCTTCTTGGTAAAGGTGGGGAGGACCTTCCCTGAGATATATGGCCGTCCCCACGTGCACCTCCCCATCGAACAAGCAGGAAGATAAAGCCACCCATACTGGGCAGTGCCCTACTAGCCAACCTTGGGCTTTTTATATAGGTAACCAGACAGTGAGGTCTTTCAACATGGCCCAGTTATTAGTACAGATATGCAAAGGGGACGGCTTGTGCATAACTACAACCACTCAGCACGCAATTCAGCCCATTGGCTTCTCTGCCTCTGCTCCATTTCAAACTAAATTTCATCTTGATCCACTTGGACAGCCACTGCTGTCCACTGGGCTAAAGGGCTGTGACTGGATCCATCGGTATACAATGCCTCTGCTGGAGGGGGACCCCATCCTTCAAGGTACGGGCTCTCTTCCCTAGGTATTACCAGGGTCTGAGGGTCAGCTTCAGACACAAATTTTAAGGCATAAAACTACAACTCTGCAGTTCAAGGGCTGGAGCTGACTCTGCTCGTTGCTCTAAGTAAGCTCTCCACTTCTCCAGAGGGGTGTCTGGGCTACCCCGATCATGGGCTGGTTTTCTATGACCTCACCCGTCCTGCTATGGGGTATGTGGTGAGCACCAGCACTTTAGACTGCCCGGTTACAGCTTCACAGACCTGAAGGGCAGCATACACAGCTGCCAGCGAGCCGAACGAACCAGGGGGAGCTGTGGCTAAGGTTATGTCACACACGTGTGTGTAGTGAAGCCCCCACCAGTTATCTACTGCAAAAATGGCTTGGTACCTTCCCAACTTCCAAAGAATCTGAATTAAGTCCGTGTATGAAGTTAGTTCACTTAAGGTTTGGGGAAGTTCTCTGGCATCATCCCATAGTGTGCAGGAGGTAGCCATAAGCCATTTAAGCAAAGAGTGGTCAGCCTCACCACGGCAACCACTTGTCCGTAACCTCTGCCTTGGGGAAGGATGTATAGTTATGGATGCCAATTGTGCCATCTCCTTTGGGGAGCACAGGGTGCTGTCTCATAAACATAACAACCAGGCAAGCACAGTCTCCCCAAGACATTGTCTGTAGTTTCCCCAGCTCCCAGTGTAGGCAGAGTAAGTGACATGCTTTGTTACTGTAGGCGCGCCTGCACCACCCTCCCAGCCCCGTGCGCTGCGCATGCTCCATTTTCTGTTTTACCACCGGGCACCCTCTCAGCAGAGGGAGGTGCCACAGCGCTCAGTCTCCTCCATACTTGCAGTTTCGTCAGTGTCCAAGGTTGTCCGACCCCTCCTTAACTCTTTCTCCAACTCCTACAGGCAGGCTTCTAAATCTTCCTCTGTCTTTTGTAACTGCCTTACCTGGGCTTCTCCCCACAGGGCATCCTCATGCTGCTCCTGGAGGGCTGTAAGGAAGAGCCAGCCCACCCGGCCAGCCTCTGCTCCCTAGGCTGCAGCGACTCCTCCCAGGCCTTCAGGGCCTTTTCCAGGGTGGCAGGGGTACATTCTACCTGCTCCCACTCCGTGGCAGGGAGCCCATGACATGAGGACTGCTGCCACTGGCTGCCACAGCCCATACGAGCACATATGTCCTCCCCTGCTGGGTTGTAGGGGACACCCTCCAGATCCTGCCAAACTACACCAAGTGTGAGGAAGACGCTCTGTGGCTAGTGCATGCTCTGTGCAGGCTTCAGGAATTGGAAGAAAAGGCGAGTGGCAGCGGGCAGGTGAGACATGCTCTTTAATGTCAGGGGGATACAGCAGTGGTGAAAAGCATGGCTGAGAACATGGCGAGCACTTATATATGGCTCTGAACAACAGTGGCAACATGCCATGGGAAGGGTGATCACATGGGTTCACACAGCAAATAACACCTTGGTTACTAACGGCATACGTGCTGACTCATGCCTTCCAGCGAGGCCGGCTAGCGAGGGGGCCAGGCTGGAAAAAACACTGTGGCAGTCATCTTAGTTTGGCCTAAGAAACCTGTTGCCTATAAAAATGCATTCTCCCTTACACTTGTGCCCATTAAAAAGCCATGGTCAAATATGCTTCACGTTGTAAAGACCAGAATATATTTGGAAAAAGAGGTTTTAGTTTTTGAATCAAGCAGTACTTTTTGAGTGTGTCTGTGGATATAAAGGTGTGTGCAAATGCATACATTTTGGCTCTTGATGAATTATAAAATAAAAACATACATTGAAGTTATTTTGAAAATGCAATCCATGTTAAAGAATAATCTGTGGCAGCCATATGCAATAAGTAGATGAGATGAGAGCATCATCTGTTACACTTACATTAAGTCTAATCACATTTTGTAGCTGATGCTCTTATGAGGACTGCCAACTAACATTTTAGGTAAATGAAGAACTAGGATATATAGCCTTCAGAAAGCAGGCACGTCTCCTGTCAAATAGGTAATTATAGAGGCTATGACTCCATTAGGAGAATGGTAGCCAATCAATGTAAACCCTAAGAGCTCAGATCCTTTGTAATTGATTGAGAGATTCAGTGACTTCAGTGCAATTGAGTTTCACATATAAGAAGCCAATATTTGGCCAGATGGCTGCCATGAATTCCAGAGGGAGTTTATGAATTTTAATGAAAGCAATGGCTGTACAATTTAAGTCACATGTGCTGATACTGAATGAAATATGTAGCTCAGTATTGAAAGTGTAACCTGGGGTATCCAAGTTTTCATTTGTTAGATCCTAATACTGATATTTATGCAATTGCTTATTATATGAGGTCTGGAGGAACTTGTTAATGCAAATCACAATTGATGTTTGGGACTATAGCCTACTTCTTATTTCTGCTGAGATGACACATTACATAGTTTATGATAATTTAGAGGTTCTGTTTCAGAAGTGTCTGATTTGTGTAAACAAGAGACAATTAGGTTTATTCAGTCACTTAATAGTTCTTGCAATGCTAACATGAATAATATATAGGACCTGGGGATAATTTATGGATTAAACAAACATGGTTATGCATTGTGTTGCAGGAAAACTTAAAAGTCTAATAAAGGAGAAGAGAAATATTTAAAAAATGATTATAATACAAGGTTGCAAGTGATAAGTATAATAAGAGACAAAGATAATACAGTAGTTCTGTTTAGTAGTTAGGTTAATATTTCTAAAAATGCAATGTCCATCATATAATAAAAATTGACCTGGCGCATTGAGAAAGAAGCTGACATGAATGAGACTGTGCAGAGTTATCAAAGACTTTTAAATAACTATGCTTAGTATATTCAAGAAAATAAAAGGCAAGCTTGAAAATTTTAACAGAGAACTGGGCTGGGCATGGTGGCTTAGACTTGTAATCTCAGCACTTTGGGGAGTCTGAGGTGAAAGTATTACTTGAGCCCAGGAGTTCAAGACCAGCCTGGGCAACATAGTGAGATACTGTCTTTAAAAAAAAAAAAAAAAAATTAGCCAGATATGGTGATGTATGCCTGCCTGTAGCCCTACCTATTTGGGAGGCTGAGGCAGGAGGATCATAGAGTCCAGGAGTTTGAGGTTGCAGTGAGCTATGCTTACACCACTGTAACACTCCAGCCTGGGTGACAGAGTGAGACCTGTCTCTTAAAAAACAAAAAAAAAGAACAAAGAACTGTAAATGATTGAAAAAAAAAAAAAAAAAGAACTGAAGGAATTCTAAAAAGAGCCAAAAAAATATTATGAAATCAAAAGATTTTTAAAAATCTGAGTGGTGTTATTTACTTTAAAATAATTTATTTAGCTGTGCATTTATATTTCATGTACTTTTCTATAAATGTGCTATATTTCATAATGAGAAGTATAAAAGATACAAAAAAGCAAACATGTTTTTATTGGATTCCAAAGAATATGTTAAATCTTTGAACCTATTATTTTATTCAAACTTTCACAGCAATCTTTTGATACAGACATTATTTCACTATGCAGATGGAGAAACAAGCCATCTGAAAAGGGCTTAAGTTCGCATAGCTGGGAAATAGAGGGGCCAATCTACAAACCTAGATCAGCTGACTTCATCTTGAGCTCTTAACTCTATGCTAGTAAAGGTTTGAGAAGTCACTACTAGGAAGAATATTTTGAGGGTTATGTTCAAAGTGATGTTTCCATGGATAAACCTTCTTCAGCTACTGATGCTCATGGTTCTTGATGAGATGATCCTACTCTGTTGTTATGCTCAGCCAAGAGGCTTCTACAACAAAGTGATTGAAGCTTTGAAAATGACGGTTTTTTAGATTTGCCCACAGAGCTCACTCTTTAGAGCCTAATTATGTTCCTGGGGTGGGGGAAGGGTGCTGGGTCTCAACTAATGAAAACTTCCATTTCTCTTTTCCTCTATTGACTGTAAGGAGGAACCAGCCTTCTTGTTCTATTGCTTTATACCACCAAGGTTGTTTTTTTGCAGGAGTTTGGTTGCTTTGTTCTACCATTAGGTCCCTGTAGTCTAGCTCCTTTGTAGTGTTGGTCCCTCCTCCCCGCCCCCCCCCCCACCCCAAAGCCCTTCTCTTCCAGCTCTTTAGGCAAATTTCTTCTTTCCCAGCCCCCATCAGAGCTTGGAACTCTAAAGGATGTTGGCAGAAACAGACTTGGCCAGGATATAGAAAAAAGATTCTTTTATACTCTTCTTCAGGGCAATGCTACCTATTTGCCTTACAATTTTGTAACTAATACCATCCAAATAATTCTTGCAGAAAATAAAGATTTATTTATTCAGAGGCCATTTGCTGGTTCCATTTCTTTATAAAAAAGTGGCTGATATTTTTAGTTCTTACCTTTTCTGCTTGGTTTCCCCCATTAGGCACACTGCCACACACCAGAAACAAAGAGACTCTTTCTAACCCAAATAAGTTCCATCGACATCTGTTTGTGTCTTCCAATGACTTAGTATTCAAGAAAACAAAGTAAAACCACACTGTCCAGGTCATGAGTAATCACTGACCTACTATGCTAGCCACAGACGTCTGATTCTCTCTCTCCAGCTGTGCACATCACATTACACAAATGATGTTAAAAATGAAATGGAACATATTCAGCGGTGTGGAGGCTGGAATCCACCTTAGGAGAAATGGCTCAAGGAATTGGGCATGTTTACAGTGAATAAAGACAAAGAGAACGGATGGCTCCATGGCCCATGATAGGAGGAACTGCCAGGTAGTAGGTGGCGGCAGATTGTAGTTCAATGTAAGTAGATATTAGCTAATGTACAAAAGGAGTGGTTCAACAATAGAAATGGGCTGCCTTAGAAGTTGTGAGTTCCGTCAGTAAAGATGTTTAAACACTGGTTGGTAACCACCTGTCAGGGGAGTTTGATATAAGGTTCTTTCAATATGGATGAAATAGTTGGTGGACTTGTCTCAGAAGTCAAGTCTCAGAAGCTACTGTTTCCAAGGGAAATGTGTTCTAGGCTTTAATCAATTAATGTACAATTTTTAGACTGTGGCCCATTTGTATGTGGGAACTGATTATGTAAACTTTTATGTTTTCTACTATTAGAAAAAAATTGGGAAGAATAATAAAAAATTTTGGACTAACCATACATAATGCTATATCACTGGATTGCAAACAAAATCTAAATCTGAACTGGTATCATGAAACTTGAGGCTTGGGAGAGAGCATGGAGTTTTTATTTATTTATTTCCTTGTCTTTGTTAGACACGTACCTTCAATTTTTGTTAATTCTTTTGTTAAACTGTATAGGTGCCATGATATGCCATTCGGGGTCTGTAAGAAGTCACTTTGCAGTTGAGTCAATAAGTCATGTAGCACAGGTAGCCCAGAGCAGTTTAATTGAGAATTTGATCAAAAATTTATCCTTTCAGTATTGTGTGTGTGTAAAGAAAGAAAAGGTGCTTTGAGGCATTGTTTTCTGAAAACTGGTATTGAGTAAACAAGGCTTTTACTTACCAGAGTAAGTCTTTTAATAATATAAAAGCAGAAAGGGCTCCAAGCTCTCTGATTTAGGCTTTTCTGACCTATTTGGTGTTGGAAGTTAGAGAGGCTTGGCTTTTCTAATCAGTTTTATCTCAATAATCTCTGAGTTCAGAGACAGCAGTAACAGAACTAACTGGGCAGAAAAAAATTCCCCCGAGAGCCATTTCAATTTGTAAACCTTTGGTAAGCAGTTTAGCACAAGGATCTTCAACCCTGGAGGAATCATATCAGGGTTTAATAAACCTAAGCCAAAAAAGAGACTTCTTAGATCTGCAAGATTTTATTTGAAGGCAAAAGTAAAGACAGTGGGGGAAAGTAGACCTCTGGTTTCAATTGTAGAATAAAAGCCACTGATGGTTTTATTTTTAAACTTAATCACAGCTTAAAAAAGTGGTAATTCACCTTAGGTGTTTTTTTTCTTTTTCTTTTTCTTTTTTTTTTTTTTTTTTTTAACATTTCTCTATTTCTGAAGACCTGAGCTCCTTAGGATGTTAAATCTTATGCCTCTGAATAGGTGGATTTGCACAATGGAAGAGTAATTCTCTTTTTTGAGGACAGAAATAAAAAGGAAAGTCAGATGTGAAAATGTAAGTTCCTTTAGGTATATTATCCCAAATCTGTGCTTCTCCTGATTGAAGGATCCATATTTTACATGTGCAAAACACAAAGGTTTCAGATCAAAGTTTCTCTTAAAAATGTTTCTTGAGTCTGTCACTTGAGCTTTTTTCCCTCTCTGAAATTTCTACCATTTATAATGTGGCTCCAAATATTACAAGCTCTGGAATGACTGCTTTTACCCCTGGGTTTTGGATATGTCTTTTTGTTACTTGTGTATGCATTAAGTAATACAACCAATTCAGAATCTTGGCAAAGGTTCCCGTGTAAAATTAATCCCTACAAGTAAGTTATAAATGAAAGAGGAGAGGAGGATGGAAGAGAGAGTAAAGTGATGGATAATTCCAAATAGAAATTTTTTTTTTTTTTTTTTTTTTTTGAGACAGAGTCTCGCTTTGTTGTCCAGGCTAGAGTGAGTGCCGTGGCGTCAGCCTAGCTCACAGCAACCTCAAACTCCTGGGCTTGAGTGATCCTTCTGCCTCAGCCTCCCGAGTAGCTGGGACTACAGGCATGCGTCACCATGCCCGGCTAATTTTTTATATATATATCAGTTGGCCAATTAATTTCTTTCTATTTATAGTAGAGACGGGGTCTCGCTCTTGCTCAGGCTGGTTTTGAACTCCTGACCTTGAGCAATCCGCCCGCCTCGGCCTCCCAAGAGCTAGGATTACAGGCGTGAGCCACAGCGCCCGGCCTCAAATAGAAATTTTTTTAAAAAATTGCTACTTTGTTGCATTTTAGGAATTAATCAGTTTTGTTAAACTCCTTCTTGGCCACAGCCATTTTATCCAAGCCTGTGGCTGTATCATTGTTTTAATTTTCAGCAAGTCTGTCAGCTGGGATCCTACATTTTATAAACAATTTATTGTTTTGCAGGCTCCAGGAGTGATTAGATTCAGGGGTATTTTTTTAAGGCTCATTTATATAGATGAGGCAAGCCAAACTGACAGGAATATATGAGAGCAATATGATAAATGATCCCCTGTTTTAAGCACTGGATGGTCTTTTATAAAAGTAGTTTCTTATGTTAGTGAATTTATAGCTAGCATCAAAAAGGCTAGTCAGCTCTATCTAATCAAATAATGTTTTTCAGAATGTCTCCTTCCTATATTTTAGAATCATATCTGGTATAGGTATAATGGTTCTGAGACTACTATTGAGTTCTATGACATGTTAGTCAAAATGCTAAGCACTTTACATGAATTACATCATTTAATCCTCATAACAATCACATGTATTGGGTTCTATTATTATTATTTTATTTTATTTTTGAGAGGATGCCTCATTGTGTTGCCCATGTGGTCCTCAAACTCCTGGGCTCAAGTGTGCCTCCTGCTTCAGCTTCCCAAGTGGCTGGGACTATAGTTGTGCAGCACACACACAGTATATATACACAGACACATAAATAATATAATTGGTTTTTTCATGATATTTCCCGTTGAAGCGTATGACTTCTTTTTGAGCAGGTTTTTTTCCTCTTTAGTAATAGGGTATGTGCACTTTTTAATAAAACTAGACAAATAAATGTTGTTTAGATCTCCCTTTTGGCAAGTGCATTTTATAAGCTTAGTTCAAAGCCAAAAAGAGGAGCTGTTTTATCTTTCTTATATACCCTTCATATTTCCCCAGGGGCTACATCAGTTTGTTCCTATCAGTGGCAGAAACTGGAAGGAAGGATGCATTAAAGACAAACAAAAACAAACAAGTTTTAATTTGGAGATCACTTAGGAACTGGGAGTAGATTGTGCTTTGGCATGTTTTTGTGTTTATATGTGCATATGTGTGTATGGGCATATTTATTTTTTCACACAGTGCTATGGTTTGAATGTCCCTGTGAAAACTCATATTGACATTTAATTATCATGGGGTAGGGGCAAGATGGCAGACTAGAAGCAGCCTGCACACGTGGCTGTCAAGGAGAGGCTAGAGGGTTGCAAATAGGTGTTCCCCTATGGATGGACTTTCTTGGAGAGAGCATTGTGAATCATCAGAGAAGCAATGAGAGACACTTTGAGTGAAGAGGAGAGAGACAGGATGATCCACTAGACAAGATTGGGAGGTAGCTAGGTGAGGCATACATACCTGGTAAAGGATAGGAGTTGAGAACCTTGGGGCTCCATTCTCCCCTGTGGACACTGCCACCTGAGCTATAAAGGGCCCCCACTACCACAGACCTCTGAACTGATCAGGTAGCTGCTTGGAGTCTGTGTAGTGACACTACATGTGAGAGTTGGCACAGCAAGGACCTGGTGGCTTTTGTTCCTGGGTTGCTGCAACTGACACAATTCTGAACTTCTTGAGTCCAGAGTGCCTGGTCTATACAGGGCTTGGTTTTGCTGCAGCTGCCTCTGCATTGCCCTAGCCAGGCCAGGAGGGAGCAGAGATAGCAGATGCTCTCATGTGCCCCTTGACTGGAAGCCTAATGCCCCTCCTCTCACAGGGGATTTGAGTAGAATGGGTGCCATGGATGCACCCTGAGAAACCCATAGCAACTGCTTCAGTGGGACCAGGACAAGGAGAGAGCCCCAGCTACCTTATGGCACAGCCCTGTGACCCCACACCCACAATTCCTACCTTGTCACTGCTACCACCATGGGGAGATCTGGGCAAAGCAGTCTCCTGCGATGCCATCCTCCATAGAGAGGAACTCACCCAGCTTCCTATCTGAGCTTCCAACAGTGGCCTGGGGAATAAACCAATACTCCACATGAAGATCCTCCAGTACCAGCTTGGGCTGTGACAAACAGGGGAATGAAACAACACAGATCAGTTGCATTATAGCTCTCAGTGCATGCACACCTCTCCTGCTGGGTCAATGTTCTGGAATAGGACACAAAAGCATGATCTAGGGACTTCTCCTTCTCACTAAATAGGCGAGTTCCCAGCAAAAGAGAACAGGTGTGCTGCAAACCTATCTGCCCTGAGCTGAGAGGGAAGTTTCAGATGAGAAAAAAACAGCAAAAGAACTCTGGCAACATGAAAAAAACAAGCTAGTTTGCTATCCTGAAAGGATCACAGTGCAGCTACAGCAACAGACCCAAACCTAAAGGAAATTGTTGAAATGTCAGAAATGGAATTCAGAATATGGATGGCAACTAAGATGAATAGGATTAAATAGAAAGTTGAAAATGAACAACAAAATGCTAGCAAACCAAGTTCAACAACATATCAAAAAGACAATTCACCATGACCAAGTGGGTTTAATCCCAGGCTGCAAGGATGTTTCAATATATACAAATCTATAAATGTGATTCACCACATAAACGGAAGCAAAAACAAATAACATAGGGTCATCTCAATGGATGCAAAAAAAGCATTCAATAAAATCCAGCATTCTTTCATAATAAAAATCCTCAACAAAATAGGCATAGAAGGACCATGCCTAAAAAGTATGAAAGCCATATATGAAAAACTCACAGCCAACATCATACTGAATGGGAAAAACTTGAAAGCATTCCTCCTAAGAGCTAGAATAAGACAAGCATTCTCTTTGACCACTTCTATTCCATATAGTACTGTAAGTCCTATCCAGAGAAATCAGGCAAGAGAAAGAAATAAAGAGTATATAAATTAGGAAAGAGGAGGTCAAACTATCCCTGTTTGCTGATGATATGATCTTGTATCCACCAAAAGACTCCTAGAATTGATAAATAAATTCAGCAAAGTCTTAGGTTACAAAATTAATGCACATAAATCAGTAGCATTTCTATATGCTAATTATAGTCAACCTGAGAGTCAAATCAAGGACTCAATACCACTTACAGTAGTTCCAAAGAAAATAAAATACCCAGGAATATACTTAAGTAAGGAGGTGAAAGATCTTTACAAGAAGAACTCAAAAACACTGTTGAAAGAGATCACAGATGACACAAACAAATGGAAAAACATCCCATGCTTATAAATTGTAATTAATGGACAAATAGATAAATTGTCATATATAAACATTGTTAAAATGTCCATACTGCCCAAAGTGATTTACAGATTCAACACAATTCCCATAAAAATACCAACATCACGTTTAACATCTATAAAAAATAATTCATACTTCAGTTGGAACCAAAAAGAACCTGAACAGCCAAAGCAATTTTTAGCAAAAAGAACAAATGCAGAGGCATCACATTGCCTGACCTCAAATTATACTACAAGGCTATAGTAACCAAAACAGCATGACATTGATAAAAATAGAGATATACACCAATAGAGCATAATAGAGAACTCAGATATAAAACCATCTACCTACAATCAACTGATCTTTGATAAAGCAGACAACAACATACACTGGGAAAAGGAAGCCCTATTTAATAAATGGTGCTGGAAAAACTGAATAGCACATGCAGCAGAGTGAAATAGAACCCCTATCTGTCACCATATGCAAACATTAATTCAAGTTGTACAAACAACTTAAATGTAAGGCATGAAACCATAAAAGTCCTAGAAGAATATATAGGAAAAACTCTTCTAGATTTTAGCCTAGGCAAATAATTTATAACTAATACCTCAAAGGTGAATAGAGCAACAATAATAATAAATAAATGGGACTTTATCAAATTAAGAAGCTTCTTCACAGCAAAAGAAATAATGAACAGAGTGAGCAGACAACGTACAGAATGGAAGAAATTATTTTGCAAACTATACATTTGACCAAGGGCTAATATCTAGAATCTACAAAGAACTCAAACAAATCAGCAAGAAAAACCCAAAAACCCTATTAAAAAGTGGGTAAAAGATATAAGCAGAAGTTTTTCAAAAAGAAGATAGACGAATGACCAAAAAAACTTATGAAAAAATGCTGAACATCACTAATCATCAGGGAAATGCAAATTAAAACCCAATGTGATACCACCTTACCCCTATCAGATGGTTATTATTAAAAAGTCAAAAAACAGTAGATGCTGGGGTGGATGCAGAGAGAAGAGGAAATAATGCTTATTCACTGTTGGTGGGACTGCAAATTATTGCAATCTCTATAGAAAACAGTATGTAGATTCCTCAAAGAAATAAATGTAGATTTACTATTCAATCCAGCACTCATACTACTGGGTATCAACCCAAAGGAAAAGTCATTTTATTAAAAAGACACCTGCACTCAAATGTTCATATAGCACAATTCACAATCACAAAGATGTGGAATCAACCTAAGTGCCCATTAATTCATGAGTGGATAAAGAGAATGTGGTGTATATATATCTATCTATACATTGAGAATTACTACTCAGCCATAAAAAGAAATGAAATAATATCTTTTGCAGTAACTTGGATGGAACTGGAGACCATTATCCTAAGTGAAGTGTCTCAGGAATGGAAAAACAAGTAGCACATGTATTCAATAATAATTGGGAGCTAAACAATGGGCACAGGGGCACAAATAGATGATATATAAAGAAAACTGGAAACCAAGAATAGGGTAGGAAGGGGGTAAGGGATTAAAAACTTACCTATAGTGTACAATCAACACTATTCTTATGTCAGACACACTAAAAGCCCCAATTTAAGCCTTCTACAAGGTATATATGTAACAAAAATCTTTGTACCTCCTTAATATTTTGAAATGAAAAAATTTAATTCCCATTGTAAAAGTGTTGAGAGGAAGATCCTTTAAGAGGTGATTAGGTCATGTG
Source organism: Microcebus murinus (assembly GCF_040939455.1). NCBI lineage: Eukaryota > Metazoa > Chordata > Mammalia > Primates > Cheirogaleidae > Microcebus > Microcebus murinus. The sequence continues at coordinate 51,461,296 of NC_134115.1, read as the reverse complement.
GGCTCCACTCTCAATTGGATTAATGTGGGAGTGGGTTAGTTACTGGGGGAGTTCTGCTTTCTTTTCCTCTCTGTCTCAAGTACTTCTTATGCTTTCTGCCTTTCTGCCATGGGATGACCCTTACCAGACGCTGGTGCCATGCCCTTGGATGTTCCAGCCTCTAGAACTGTGAGAAACAAATTTCTTTTCTTTATAAATTTCCCAGTCTCAGGTATCTTATTATAGCAGCAGAAAGCAGACTAAGACACATAGCAAGCATTTGGAGTATTTTCTTGGTTCAAGGCTTATTTATGTAGTATATAACATACTGTATTCCTTTGTTCAAGAAGCTCATTGATAAATATGCAGTGTGCTCATTTTCTGGAATTCCATTGAACAATATAAACTTGAAAAGCAATCATTTCACTTCCCAGCCTTATATGTAAATACTTTCTTCCTAGAGGATTTTGTTTGTCTCCTTATTATGACCCCATTTCCCCCCCTCCTACCTCCTAAAATTTTGATTGTTTTTTCTTGAATTCCTCAGTATTTCTTTATAGTTATTCAACTCTTATTCTCTCCTTTCTCCCCTGCTTTTTTCATTTCTTTTTGAGCTTTATTTGCATGATGACTTTTATTTGCTTTTGAAGACTCAGCTTGGCCCTTCTCTAGAAGGCCTTCTGTCTTGTTTTTATTAGACTAGGTTGGTGGATGCTCTTGTCTGGGCTTCACAATATCCTGGATAAACTATCATGGGCATATCTCTGTTGTAGCTATTCTTATACCATTTGAGTTGCCTGTCCACATTTCTGATTCCCCCTCTAGACCCTGAGCTTCTTGAGTCCACCATTATGTTTCTCTAATCTATATGCTATCAGCGTGCAGCTAATACCTGAAACATGGTGAGTGCTGGCAAATATTTGTTGAATTAATAAATGTTTAAAGACATAAATCTCATGTCTCATGTTCTCTCAGTCTTCACTCTTCAGAAGTCCTTCCTTTCTAACCCCCTATGGCAGGTAAAAACTGGACCACTTATTTGGGAATTAATCATTTGTTACTCTGGGAGTGTCCCTTATATTACTGCTGTTTAAATCTTATAATGGTATTTAGTATTGTTTCCGTTATTCTTGTTAGAATAACATTCCTAAGAAGAATATTTTATAATTTTGGGTGTCCTCAGAGTACCCCAAATATTACTTTGTATATATTACCTCCTTGATAACGTTGGTTCATGAATTGCTAAAACACTTCAAAAAGCAATGAACAAGAGCTCTCTCCAAAGCATAGATTTCACTGCCATTGCCTTTTCACTCTCCATTTCCTTGAACATTAGGTACATTGTCTAATAACAGGGACTTCAGAGAATCCCTTTAATTTCACAAAGAACTCTCCATGAGAGAAGATTGAAGTTGTGGTTTTTTTCTTATTGAAAGATAAAATACTGTGGAAATCTTCTTCATTTTTGAGCCTCAGTGTTATTATCTGTAAACTTGGGATAGTAGGTAGATATATTTCTCTATTAGAGTTGCAATGAATGGTCAATGAGATAGTGTATGCAAAACATGAAACAGTGCTTGGTACATGGTGAGTCATCAGTGATGTTTAGCTGTTATTATTGTGAGCATTCATTATAGGCATGATCATTTGAAGGAGTTCCTGAAAAAAAGGCCACTTGGAGTTTATTCATTTGGTGTATCCATTCTTTTTAACAATGATAAGAAACACTTAGTGTTCTTACTATTCCTATGCTTAGGTACTGTTCTAGGTTCAAACTCATTTGAAATTTTAAACAACTCAGTTAAGTACCTGTCATATTATCTTTCTTTCAGAGATGAGGCCATTAAGACACAAAAAATTGCCCAGTCACACAGCTAATAAGTGGCAGAGCTGGAATTTTAACCCATGCTTTTCGTTACAGAGTCCATGTACTGAACCATTATAAAATAGAGGGCCTCTTCTAGAAATATCTATTCAACATCTAATATATGTTAGGTACTGAGGTTAGAGAGATGAATAAGTACGGTCTCTACCTTAATAGCGTTCACAGTCAAGGGTGGGAGACAGACAAGTTAGTATACAATTTCTGATTAATATAATAGGGGCTATAATTAGGGTGATCTTATATCCCAATTTGTCTGAGATAGTCCTAGTTGATGCCTGTCACCCAGCATAATTATTACTAGTGTTTTCTTTGACATTCAACATTGTGTTGGTTTGAATGATAAATTATATGGTCTCTGCTAGCTCTATTAAAGCAGGGGTCCCCAGCCTATGGTGAGTTGTATGATTATCTCATTATGTATTACAATGTAATAATAATAGAAATAAAGTGTACGATAAATGTAATGTGCTTGAATCATCCCGAAACCATCCTCCCTCCACCTCCTGGTCTGTGGAAAAATTATCTCCTATGAAAATAGTCGCTGGTGCCAAAAAGATTGGGAACCACTATTTAAGGAATGCATTAGGTATTCTGGGAGCTCACAATGGGGAGACCTGACTTTCTGGGGTAAGGCTTCACCTGACTGAGTCTTATAGGATGAAAAACAGTTCATCATATAGGAAGAGGGCATTTGAAGCAGAAGGAACTGTGAGGAGGGAGCTCTGTGGCTAGCAAGTGTTTTTATTGCCTATACAAATGCATTTTCCCTTATAGGAAGGGACATAGGAATCTGAGAGTACTTGATGTGTTCAGAAAAGAGCAAGTAGATTGGGCTATTATGTTGGACAATTGATTCTCAAACATAGCTGCACATTAGAGTCACCTGGGGAGCTTTAAAGAAACCCCATGCCCAGGATGCACCCATTAAATCAGAATCTCTAGAGCTGATTGTCAGAGCTCTCCAGGTGATTACAATATGGTTTGAGACCCTCAGAGGTAGACAGCCTTTGAGAAGTAGGGAAGAGTGATGTGTAGGTGGAAGAGGGGAACTAGGAAAGGACTGGCTCATGGAGGGGTGTGGTCATAACCAAAGGTGCTTCTACTTGTCCGAGAGCGAGGGAAGGTTCTGGCTTTCTACAGGGCCTCAGTCTGGTTGGGGCTGGGGGCCCTTTCGCTCCTGACTCTTTCCTGCTGAGCGACACGAGTCAATGACAAGCTGTGGATGGTAGCTTGTTCCCTCTATTCACAAGCCTCTAAAAGTGAGTATTATGGTCTAATTCAGCTCGTAAAAAGCCTCTCTATGGCCCAGAAAATCTTTTAGTAGTGCTAAGTTTGCCAAGGATTGTTAGACATGAGAGGCAGACCATGCTTTTATATGACAGGGATAGGCATGAAAGTACCTTAGAACAATTCTTTCTATGGAAAAAAAAATCCCTAATGTACGTTATATACTTTTTAAAAAGTCTTTATAGAGTTCTGTGAAGGAAATGGAAGTTTAATTAGTTTTTCCCAACTGTTATTTACCAGTGTAGCTAATCGTTTAGAAGGTGGAACCCATTAATTATGAAGACTGATTTAATACATAAAGTGAAATTAGAAAGGTTAATAATGACATTCGCTTTCCATTGCAGATGGACAGTCTTTCCTGTAGCCACGTTATGGTTAGTATGGAGCTCCCCTGCAATGAATATGTTAATGCCCTGCTCTTCAGGATGGCACCTAGGAAGATGAAGGGGTAAATAATCAACTGAGCAAGTAGGTTCTACTGAGTCAGGGTTAGAAGGACCCCTGCTCTGGGCTCTGTAGCTCTGCCCTTCTACATAGTGCATGTGTCTTCAGAGCCACCTGGAGTCCTTATGGGCACCTATAGCCTGTCTCCCTCACTTCTGGACACGCTGTGAGTATCTGAGACCCTGGAATCCCCAGCCTAAACAGTCCTAAGTCTTTGTTTGCAAGGCTCACCAAGGCCTCTTCCTTAGGATTTTTCTCTTGGGAGAGGACCAACCATGCTGTCTGTGGATACACTAGTGGGCTTGATAGGTGTTTGGGGTGGCTGTTTATGGGGATGGGAATGGAGTTTGGATGTGAGTGATCCACATGCAGGGATCACTAATTTAATTGGAGCACAAGTGCATGTGCAAGTCCTCTCACAGTGTAGGGCAGAGCTGGAGTGAGAAGAAAAGGAAGAAGAGCTGGCTCTTCCATTAATACCATGTCTTGGCACAGAACTCCAGGTGGATCTCACAATTATAAATGTGAATCTAGCCTCCCAGGTCATTATGAAAGTACTTCTGTGTAGGTTAAGAGGATAGAATCTATTTTATGTAAATTTTATTAACTGTTTTATTAATTTAAAATATGCAGGCAATAGGATTTCCATCTGAACTCTTGACCTGGGCCTTTCAAAAGTTAGAAATAACTTTTTACATAGGGAAACTGATACATAGAGAAACTTGGGTCACCTGAGAGAGGGTGACAGACTACATACCTACTTGTTTGTAATTAGCTGAACCTCATTTGTCCAATATCTATATAACACCAAATTTAACAACTCATCCAACTATTGTCCCAGCCCTGGTTGTAGGTGAGAAAAGTACTGTGTCAAAATTTGTGAGTCTGTCAGACCCTGCCATTGCAGAACTGGGAAGAGGGGATCATGTTTGTATCTTAGCACTTGCTGGTCAATCCATTAAGCAATTGAATCAACAGTAATTGAGTACCTCCCAAGGGTCAGGCACTGTATTAACCACTTTGCCTTTTATATCTTTTTATTCCTCTCAAAGCAGGCATTATCATTCCAATGGTAAAGATACATAAACTTTTGTCTGAGAGATTAAAGAACTTGCCCAGGGTCCTGTAACAAATACTGGGTTTTATTTCTTGGTCCCTAAACAAGACTCAGCTTCTAGAGGCCATGCCTTTTTCTAACCCTGATTCCTTCCCATCAGAGTGGAAGATATTCTTCAAGGTAAAATTGTAATCAAAGTCATAATATCAAGAAGTTGAGTTTGACTTTTTAAAAAAGATTCTTAATTTCTTTCTCTCATTTCAACCCCCGACCCAGATGTCTCCCTCCCTCCTTCCTCTTCCTTTGGCTTTTGAGTAAATCACTCTGATTATTAACTTTGTAAATGAAGCTCTAAATAAGCTATTTAAGTTTATTCCTATTAGAAGGGACAACAGATTAGAAATCCAGGGCCACCTGGGGTGGGAACGTGTTAGATTTCCATGCTAATGCCTCATGCATGTTTTATGCCTTAGATTAGTAGCTAATGTGGTCATTGATCATCTCATGTCATATGAGCTACAAACCTGCTGCTTCGAGCCAATTCTCTTAAAAACTTGTTTCCAAATCAGTATTCAAAGCCCAGACCAAGGTTTCTGGTTTGTAAAAGAGGTCATATTTGCTTTGGTGAGGGACGAGGGGGTTCAAAAACATTTTTCTCTTCATAGATTTGTCTTCTTTGTAGATAATAAACATAGCATAATATATCATTGGAATAAGTTAAGTATGAGAAATTGCCAAAGCAAAAATACTTCCTAAAGTCTAGTCCTGGAAGCAGTTTTATATCTTACATAGTTTCTTTCTGGAATACTTATAAGTAAAAAAAGGTTAAAACTTATCATTTGAAAACCTATTTAATTTGTATTTGAATTACTTAAGCATTTATCCCATTAAGTAGGAAATTGAGAGCATTTTTAACTTCACATTATATAGCTCTGCCATTAGTGAAGTCTAGTTCCATTCCAGTCCATTCACTTAGTGACTGTGTGACCTTAAACAAAATCCTTGTCATCTCTGAGTCTCAGTTTCTTTATTGGAAACATGAGGCTTATGGTGGTGCTTTCCTTGTAGGTTGGATGTGCTTATGAGTATCTTCTGAGGCCATGTCTGGAGCTCAGTAAATACTCATATAAACAGCTGTGATCATTTTATTCTTCCATGTAGAAAGTCATCTTGGCTAAAATATGATGAATAAAGTTTTCATTGATGCAATGGGGTGGTAGTAGCTCACCTCTCCTCTTCCCTGGTTAGGGGTAGAAACCAGCCACAACTCCTGTGCATTGGAAAGCTTGGGGTGGTTTCATAGTGAATTATGTTTACTCTTCAAGAAAAATCTTTGCAGTTTCTTTAGCATCTGAGCTGAGTCTTGAAGTTAAGTCAGAAGTGGAGGAAGAGTGGAGTGAACAATGTCAATTTTTAGTGGAACCATCTCAGTACAGGGCAGGAACACCTCTCCTGCACCTTGAAAGACAATTTCAAATTGTGACTCACACAGTTTGTCATGGAGAGGTATGCTATCATCATTAAGGGAAAAAGCTGAAAGTTGACTGATGCCAACTCTCTGTCTTGCTTCCTAGATGTTCTCCTCTTTCTATGCATACATCTCTGAAAACCCACACATTAATGCATTCCTCAAGAAAATGGACACGGATAGCACTTTTCTTTTTTTTTAAGATCTCTGGGGAATTTCTCCAGGAGCAATCATGGGGGAGCCAGGGTTGCTCTGGTACTGGTGAAGCACAAGACGTGTTGGGCTCTGGGCTTATCTTGCAGCATGCATTCTCTCTCTCTCTCTCTCTCTCTCTCTCTCTCTCTCTCTCTCTCTCTCTCTCTCTCTCTCTCTCTCCCTCTCTCTCCCTCTCTCCCCCGCTTCCCCCTTTCTCCCACATCACAAGAGCCTGGGGAGGATTAGGTAGCCACGTAAGGCTCTGAACGATTCTCTGGTTGCCTTCAGGCCGACGAACTGAAGTTTTGGTGATCAGGGAACATTTGATTCAATAATAAAATCCCTGAAGTACAGTGGAACCAGCCATGACTAGTGAGAAGTTTGGGCAGTCTGGGCCAGACAGTTGTGTCTGGAAGTGTTTGCTGGGTAAAACTTCTTATATAACCTTATTTTTTGTTTGTTTGATGGTTGAGGGGATTTTCTTGAAATTGTGTCACCAAATCTGCAAACCTACTGCAGAATTCAGTTAGTCTGTTTTGCTCTTTCCCTTTGTGAAGCTTTGTAGTAAATTTAATCTGTAATAGAATGTTTCAATGAAAATTGCAAGATAGTTTCCTCATAGGTAGATACCTGAAGTTTTCCTGATCCCTTTTATTTCTATATACAGAGTGACTTTAAACCTATAAATATATGTTTGTGAGTTAAGCTCTCCTCTTTTAAGTATAGACTAGCTATACAACTTCATAATTCACTGAGAACAATTTTGTTTATTTTGTCCTCCCTGTTGAATACACTATTGAATGTATAATTAGGATCTTTATTTACAAATCAAAAGCACTTTCACATTTAGCATTGAACATTACCCAAACTCCTAGCATAAGGCTGAGAATATGGTACATGCTTAACCACTTCAGGACCAGCATCAACTATAGTTGATAGCCACAAATGAACACGCACAGTCCAGCATCGACTATAGTCGATAGCCACAGATGAACACGCACGGCAAATTTTTCTGACAGCCATGATATGAAGGCACACAGCTGAGCGTCGACTTTAGCCGACAGCGTGATATGACTTTTCTAATTTTTCATTTATCAAAATAAAATTGTGAACATTTAAAAATAACGTAACGAAAACATATATGTATATGTTACCTATTCTGATTTACATTACAAGTAAAGCTGCCTGTAAAGTAAAACAAGCTTTCAGTGCTTTAAAGCTTTCCTCATCACACAAGAGCAAAACGGATCTGTTGTCAATGCACAGCACAAGCTGTTGTGCGGACTACGAGTGCCGGCTGTGGGCAAGGCTTCGGGTCTCTTAAGTGGTTAATGCATTGACAAATGAAAAAGGTTGGACTTCAGTAATGAAATATACAGGGTATTAAGTTAAGAAAGAAGAAATATGCAGAGACGCAAGGAGGTAATGGGTTTACTAGGTCATAACATTAAAGTAAATGCTCTAGATGTGTGTTAAATTAAAAAAAATAGATCAGAATAAAACTATGCTTGCAATAATTATCAGGAAAAAATATAGGAACTGGAAATTGCCTCCTGTACTAAAGGATGGAATAATCGTCTGGAAGAATGTAGAGTGCCAGCTCTGGAGACATGCTGCTGTGTATGAGTCCTGAGTTTGCTCTTTCCATCTGTGGGATCCTGGGCAAGTAGCTTAGTTTCCTCATTTGGACATAATAATAAAATCTTCCTCAGCGGGGTGTTGGTAAGATTGAAAGAAGTAGCTCACATAAAGGGCCTGGCCCAGAGTAAACACTTAATGGGGACTATTATTACTATTACCATTATTCAAGAGCATAATAAACTTTTCATTAGAACATCTTGATTAGACTTAAATGTTCTTGGGTTACTGATTTCTAAAGTCTGATTTTTTTTCTTTTTTAAGAGCTGCCAAAGACAGAGAACATGCAGTCTGGGCTGGTAGTGTATGTAGTGGTCTGATAATACTGTGTGGAATCTCCATTTGGTCTCCAGATTTTGTACCAGTGCTCTTTCCCATTTCCCTTATCATGGTGTTCTACGCCCTGGTGACTTTGCTGGGCCAGGTGCCGCTTCAGTGGCTGTACCATAAGATACTATAGGACCATACTTGGTCCTGCTTCCCACCTTTCCTATCAATTCTTGGAAATGATAAAGGTAGCATGCATATCAAATTTGAGAATACCACTGCTCTGTGAGGGAGAGCTAATGCCCTGGATGACCAAGCAAGGATTCCAAGTCATAACTAAACTAAAAGATAAAATTTGCTGACATAAGTACTTAGTTCCCTCATTTATATTAAAATAAATAAACCATTCAAGCACAGTCTTGGGAAGAACTGACTTAGTAATCTAGAGAATTTTCTTGATCTCAAGGTCCAGATGAGATAGTAAAGATGACTTGGTGTCTGCTACATTCTGTACTGCAGTTGATTACATGCATGCAATGTTTGGCCTGAATTTCTCAGGTCTTGGGATCTAAAATGACATTCACCAACATGGGAAGACTAAGACTAGGCTCACTCATTAGGGAAGTGGCTTACTGCTGCTAAACACTGGTCTTGAAATGCATGGGCTATAAATTGAGCCACACATTTTATCATTACCATTTAATTAAACAGCCTGTAAAGAACACATTCATATTATTATGCTATGCATTTTGTGGATTTGCTAGTTGCTTTCAGGAAGTCAGAGGAAATATTATAACATTCAACCAGAAATGCTCAGGTTCTGTGGTCTACTAGAGATGAGGACAAGGGAAGGTAGAATCCCAGTACAGTTTGTGATGGTCAACTCATATTTGAAATACTGCTTTTTAGTTTTGATGCCACAACTTAAAATGGTTGTTGACAAACAGCTGTAGTCAGGGGAGAGCAATCAGAATATGGTAAGGCTAGGAACTATGTCATAATAAAAAAAACGTTGAAAGATTTGGGAAGTGTTTAGTTTGAGAAAAAGCAGTTTGGAGGAAATGTGGTTGTTCTTTTTGTATATTTGAAGGTATGTCATGAGTAGAGGCATGTTTTATTCTGTGCTACTCCTAGGGATTGATCCAGGACCAAGAAGTATAAATATCAGTCGTACAGATTCAGTATGAGGAAGGACTTGCTGAACAGGAAATGTCCGAAAATACCATGCGTGGGTGGCCTAGAGGGAAAATGAGCATCCTCTTTTCAGAATTGCTTAAGCAGGGACTACCTAACCACAGATACTAAACAGTTGTCAAATAATAATGGATAAGCACAGGAAATCTGCCACTAGAGTGTCTGGATGCTTTTCTTGGTTCTGTCTCTGTCCCTTACTAGCTGGAAGATGACAGAGCAGTTATTCTGTGATTCTGTGTCTTAGCACCTACCTCATACATTTTCATGGATGTGAAGTAATGCATAGTAAGCATTCAGAAAGTGTGAGCGCTTCTTATGATTATTATTAAGGAATGCGTAAAGAGGATTTCTGCAAAGAGGGAAATGTTTTGTTAGAGCTGCTTCCCATTTTAAGACTATTGCTACCATTACTTGAAATGATACAATCAAACTCTGTTAATTTTATGGGTGGACCATTGAGCCTATAAAACACCATATATGTCTAAATGGAGTCAATATGATATATTTCACTTCACTACTATAAATATAACCCGAGTACAAATGGAGACATATAGACAGAAGAAAAGAGATGGGCATATATTTTGTAAGGCCAATACATTGATAGCTATTCTGACAAGACTGGCCTAAGTGTTAATTTTGGCAATTTCTATTGCCCATTCTATCTATGAGTTAGAGTGTACATAAACAGCATAAGGTATTTTATGTTAATTCTTGAGAGTGGTTTTTTAAATTTCATGGGAGTAAACCAGGCATATTGTTAACAATATAATTTGGGCTAAATTGAGCTCCTAGTAAATTGTGAATGGTTTATTATTATTCACTAGAATACATTTTCCCTGCTAATGCAATATTGCAGGTTTTTTATTATACGTTAATAGTTTAACAGCCAACGTTAAATGCTATTAATAAAATGGTACAGATCTCATTTGTAGTATTCTATGGTTTTCTTCAACATTTTATTAGTAAAGTTGAAAAATGTGATGTGACAAAAAGAATACAAAATAAAAGCAATTAGTAGATTCAGCGTAACGGATGGAAAACTTGAATTGTATACTCTTAGCTAAAGCAAAGCAAGGTGTGATACAGTTATCTAATATACTGGTCCACAACAGCTTAATGTATGCTGGTTGATCAAGAAACAATTCTATTGACAACTTTATTCATTTCAGTTAGAATTATTTTTAAGCTGTATATTTTACCTGTATATACAGGTAAACTAAGCAGAGAATTGATGTTTGTTTGGTAAATTAAGAAAATAAAGAATATGAATAATGTATTCTTTCTCTCCATTTTCATCTGTGGTGGGTGATTTCTCTCTGATAGATAATTTCTGCTAGTTTTCTACTTTATTTTGTCTATGTAGAAGTAGATGGTATGGTGGGTGATTTCTCTCTGGTAGATAATTTCTGCTAGTTTTCCACTTTATTTTGTCTATGTAGAAGTAGATGGTATGGTCATAATATATAATAGAATAGGAATGTGGAAACTTTCAAATTTTCCCAAACATGAGTGTTTTTGTGCAATAAGTACATCCCTATTAAAAAAAATAATTGAGATATATCTAAAGCTCATTCTTAGGTCTAATAAAATTGTAGGGTAGTGGAAATATAACTTCATGAGAATAAGTACAAGATTTTAAGAGATTTCCTCAACAGTACACTCAATGTCAGTCAATAATATGATTGATTAAACCTCTGAGAAAACAAATGTGTTCTCCTATTGCCCTAGTACCCAGAAGGAGGGATAAGAATTCTCTTCTACTTAGCACTAGTTGGAGAATAGCTGGGACTATTGGATCATATTGTGGTAAATGCAATTTATGAAAGATGTAGACCAGTGGAGATGGTTGACTAGAATGGAAATGGAGCTCAAAATTATGTTAAACAAGTAATGAGAAAAACCTGACAATGAGGACACAAATAGAATTCAAACATTTCAAAGGCTATCACAAAGATGGGATGGGCTCATTTTGTATGACTTCCCCATGGATAGTCAACAAGGAAGGCATGTGCATATAAACCACAAAAAATTATGAAGAAAATGCATTAGTATTCAATATAATGTGTTACTTTTCTAGTGACAAATTTCACTTTTCAGGATTCCTTTACCAAACCTTTCTCTCCACCTGTCTTGTGGATTTTTATTTGCTGCTTTTATCACCTATTCAGAAAAATATTTTAAAATTTGCTAGTATATTTAGATTTGTTTATTTTCTTGAAGGTTCTGACAATTTTAAGCATATATTTTGAAACTTGTTATTGAGGGCCTACAGATTTAGGACTGTGCTGTTGATTGACTAATTTATCCTTTTTTTAAAAAGTCCTTCAAAAATCTCTAGGAATGTTTCTTATCTTCAGATATACTTTGTCTAATATTTATGTAGCTATATTATCTTTATCTTGGTTAATATTTTCATGGCATGTATTTTTCATACTTTTACTTTTAATCTTTCTGTGTACTCATATTTAACGGTATTTCTCTTTTAAGCAGAATATTTTGTAAATCCAATATGGCAATCTTAGTTTTATTTTGAGCATGTAATCTATTTTTGTTTAATGTAACTACCAATATAGTTGCTTTTAAAGTGGTTACCCTGAAGATTACTGAAATAATTCTTATTATAGTATAATATGTATTAATTTTCAATGCCCTGGTAATACTGGAACCTTAAGCCCTCTAACTCTATTTAGCCTTCTAATTTTTAATGCATTTTAATTTCAATTATATTTAAAAATTAATACTAAATTATTTTATTTGAATAATTTACATTGATGTACATATATATATTTTCCATTCTCCTAATTTCTTTTCATTTCCATGTTTCTATTTAAGATCATTTTACTTCTACCTGAAAATTTCTTTTTATTATTTCTTGTGTTTCAGGACTATTAGTGATGAATTCTCTTAGTTTTTGTTTCTTTGCTAATATATTTATTTTATCATCATTTTTGAAAGATAATTTTGCTGGGCACGGAATTCTATGGGTTGGCAATAATTTCCTTTCAGAATTATAAAGATGTTGATTTCACTTTTTGCTTACATTATTTCTTTTGAGAAATTACTTTTCAGACTTACTGTTGCTCCTTTGAAAGTCACAAAGGTTTGTTTTTCCTCTCTGGCTATCGTAAAGATCTATTTCTGTGTTTAGTAGTTTGACTATGATGTGGGCAGATGGCATTTTAAAACAATCTGCTTAATCTCTGCTGAGTTTCTCAAATCTGTGGGTTGGAGTTTTTTTTTTGTTGTTGTTTTTTTAATCAGTTTTGGAAAAATTGGGGCCATTATCTGTTCTTACCTCTCTTTATTCCCATGTTCTATCTCTCTTCTCCTCCTAGAACTCTGATGATACCACTTATATTTTCTGATTTTTTTTTTCATTCTTTCTTTCTCTAAGTATCAGTTATATATGTCCTATTAACCTTTCAGGCCATACTTCTTGTGTTCTGTTTTGTCCAATATGCTATTAACACATTCCTTGAACTCTTGATTTCAATTATTGTAATTTTCGTCCCTAGAGTGTCCATTTGAATGTTTAAAAATTTGTAATTCTCTTTTGAAATTCTTTGTCCTTTCATTTACTTTACTCATTTTTTCAACTTTTTCTAAAACAAATGCTATTTATTTTAAAGTCCTTTCCTCCTAACTTCTTTAACTGGATCATTTATAGGTCTGCTTCTGGTGTTGATTTTTATTTTCTCTTTGTTATTAGTCATATGATCTTATCTCTCCATATGCTGATAATTTTTGATTGCATGTTAGATACTATATGAAATCTGCAGAGGCTTGAGATGCTATTATTTTTCATCAGAGATAACTTATCCTTTGTTTCATTAGGCAGGGGAGGAAGAAGGGATACAATGATCACTTTAGTCTAATCAGAGACTAAGGTATATGGAAACTGGGTTGTGGTTTTGGCCAAATGCACTTTATTTTGGTTGTTCTCAGTTACTAGGGTCATATCTGTTGAATGAAAACCTGGCAGATCTTTGACTTCTCAGTACTGACTACCACAGAAATCTCTGTTCTGCTTTCAGAGGTTTTCAATTTAGCTTTTTGGCCTTAAGTCACGTGTAACTTCATATTTAACCAATGTGATAAGGGGGAGACAAGAAGTGTGTTTGAGGCACTTCAAGTCTATATGATTTTTGTCATGGTAGACCTGCTCAACCATCAAATCTCTGTGGGTTTCTCTGTCCCTCTGCAGTGGCACCTCGATTCTAAACCTCTTGGCAATGCCCAGAATTGGCACATGCCGCCAGGGAAAATGTACCTTCAGATCTTCATCTTATCTCTGGAGGTTCTATGATCTTAAACATTTATTTCCACTAGTCTCTGTTGCTTTTACGTTTTGTGGTTTAATACCATGATTCTTGTCAATTACCGATCTTTTCTAGTTGTCCTCATTGAGACATTTCTTTGTGGCAAATTACCTCGTCATACTTAAAAGCAGACATTTGTACTCTGATGTCAAAATAAAAAAAATAGGGACATGTTTTTCTCTCTGCATCAAATATACAAGATTATAAGTTGAGCTCAGATGTTTGCTTATGTCAGGTTGACCATAGGCAGAATTATAAATTTAACTGTGTTACTTTTAGCATTATTCTATTTTTTCCATCTTTTTTTTCATTTTATATATTTTTTCTAGCTATCTCATAACATTCTAAGTCTAAATCCAGGGGAATAAAATCTTTTTTTCTGCTAAAGATCCCATCATTTGTCTTTATAGATGTGGTGGGACCCTCTTGCCTTGCAGTCCTTCCCATCAAAACTTGCCTGACCCATGTTTATTCTCTCAGGATCCTCCTAGGGAGTTAGCTAATTACCTGGATTAATTACAACCACATAGTTGGTGACTTATGATTTGCCATATCAAAATCACATTTCTATTTCAATAGGATTTACCTATAGCTTTTGCTCCAAAGTATATGTAATGCAGATGGGGCTTTCTCACATTAAGGTAGAAACAATGGGTAGAAATATGAGGAAGTTATCCTCCATCCCAATAATCATATAATGTAAACACTAGAAAGTTTACATTCTTTTATTTATTGATCTGTTTATTCAATTAACATTTATTAAGCCCTTACTATTTTCAAGTCATTTTAAAAGCCACTAGAGGAAATATAGAGATGAATAAGACAGATTCCCCTAAGAATATTATTGTTTAGTGGGTAAGAATAAATACATGACTAACAATAGTACAAGGCTTAATGGGATAAGGACCATAGAAAAAGAAGAAAAAATAAATTAATATGGGCATTTAGAGAAAAGAATATCATCAAACAGTTCAGAGATTCCTTCATGTACAAAGTAGCTTTTCAGTTGGGTTTTTAAAGGTGGGTGGTATTTTTAATGGTGATGGATGTATAGGATGGGAGGGTGGGAAGGGCTTTCTGGATAGAGAGAATATTAGGAACAAATTCAGAAAATATGAGAAGTAGGGAGATGTCTGGTCATAGGTTTGCATTAAAGAGACAGGAGAAGATCAGTGACCCTTAAGGTACTTTTGAAATACTGAAGATTGAATCCTTGCTTATTTGTAGTGATTGCTGAGCCTGAACTGCTGTTGAATATCAACTGGCATTGTACTATGAACTGAGGGTGCATTAATACTTAATATTTTGGAGCTCACTATCCAGTAAGATTCTATTAAGGTATTTTATTTTATTTAAGGTAAAGAGAGAAAACGAAGTATGAACAAAGTGTTATTCCACCAAAAAGGCCCTTTTGCACATGGGGTTTTCTTCCTATTTGCAGATCATAGAAATCATCATAAAATGTTTTCCATATTATGCAAATATTTATAGCATTTGTCTGATTTTATCAGTGCTCCCAGCCAAAATAAATTTAGGCGAAGATACTCATTTAGTATGTCTCAACCTTCATTGATTTGTCCATTATTTATTTATTCTCTGTCTCCCTCTCTCCATCCCTCCCTCCTTCCCTTTTCCCTTCTTTCTTTCATTCTCCTAATATTTACTGAGTGACTCTTCATGCCAGGTATGGCAATAGAGGCTGAATATTCAGTGTTGTATGTGAGACAGTCCCTGGTGACATCAGACAAAGCTGCTGAGTTCCTTATACTCAAGAGGGCAGCAAATATATATGGATCAAGACATTCATTGTCCTCAAGTAACTGACAGTTGATCCCAGGGCCTTTGTGTATGCAGATGTTAATAGTTTCTCTGAATGTGGGCCCTTTGGAAGGGCTTCCTAATGTATCTATTAAACCCTTTTTGTGCTTTTAGATTAGCCTATCCCTGTATCTGCCAACAACAAGAAGGATGATTGAAAGGAAAGTCACTATACCTCTTATCTGGAGTATTGGGCTTATTAAAATACAGTTACCTGATTTCTCCTCTATTCTAAACTCCATTTCTTCTCCTGTCCACTTATAACTCCGGTGTAATTAAAACCCAGGCTTCTTTATAGAAAGTTTATCTGTAGTAGCCCCAAACTGGAAGCAACCCAGATATCCATTGCAGGTAAATAGGAAAACAAAATGTGGTGTATTCATATAATGGAATATTACTTGATACATACAACAATATTGATAAATTTAAAAATAATTATGCTGCTTGAAAGAAGCAATATAAATGAGAATACATACTCTATGATTTCATTGATAAAACTGTAGAATATACAGACTGACCTGTTGGGCGAGAGAACAGATCAGTGATTGTCTGGAGAAGAGGCATGAGGGTAGAGACAGGATAGAAGGATTGCAAATAGGCTGACCAAATTCTCATTCAATGATCTCTCCCCAGTGGATAGTCCCAGGGAGGTAGGTATTCAGTAAATACTTGGTAGGTGAATTAAAAAGTGGTTAAGATATACTGCTGTTGAACTATGTAGTAATTTGGTCTTGCTTTGATTCACATATTGAAGTGCTGATCTGGTTATAATATTATTCATTAACCACATTATTTCTCTTGTTATAAAGCTAGCTATAGTATGAATGTCGTTGAAGTACGATTTTTGTCATACTAAAGGCAACTCTAGTCCCAACCTACAATAAGCCAAAACTGAACTATCCACTTTAATAGGAATTTATGTTAGAAATGAAAGCCATGAAAGGTTAGTAAACATCAAGAGACAGCTAAACATCTTGCTTGTAATATTTAGAGATAAGTTAGCCTCTAAAGGAATACCACAGTGTGTACTCCCATCTGGATAGGTAAATTCATGTTATAGTGAAATTACTGCTAACTTCTGCTTTGCCTAATGTTTATGACTACAAATGATGCCCACCACATCAGTGGGGGGTCTGAGCTCACTTTCCTAGGACTATGAGTATTCTGAACAGTGATGTGAGGACAAAACTCTGGAAAGAGTCTGTGTGCATCCCCCTCTCAATTGCTTCTAGAGTCATAATTTAAAAACACTTTTTTTTTGGTTTAGAGGTTGTTAGTCATTCAGAAGTTCCCTCTATAAAAATTTCAACTCTGAGCCATTTGAAAAATTATGAGGGAGTTCAACCTGGAGTCTGTCTTAGAAACTGGTCTATCATTTTCCTCTCAGTACCCTCAATGGCAACAAGCATCATGCATTAAAATTGTAAAAGCAGACATTACAACATTCCCATAAACAGACTTCTATATAAATGTAAACACAGAGGCCGAATTGCCTCAAACGTGGCAGCTCTTACTCTTTAACAGTGTTTTATATTCTCCATACTTATTCATTTCACTGACTCCCTACTGCAATACTTACTCTGCCTGCCAGCTTCTCTAGCCTTAAAATAGTTGTTCGAGCAGCTGCAAATGTTCTGGATGACAATTGCTTTTGTGATTTACTCAAAATCCTGACAATTTTTAGGTCTGGAAGAATAAAAAGCCTAAGATCTCCGGGGACATCACTGTTCAAGATCATATTTAATCTTCCTGTACTGTCTTCCCATCGTACTTTTCAGTGTTTCAGTACACTGCCACAGGAGTTGTGAAAGACACCCTCTGCCACTTCCCGCCTTCTGACAGGTATTATTTGAAGCTCTGTTCTTTTATTTCGTTTCATGCCCAATAACATCTCTAAATTTTTTTTTTGCTACATTCACCAAGAAAAATAGATGCTCGCTCAGCTTAAAGGGTATAATTTGTCCTCTTGCATTCATGTTCTAAGTTACCATTAAATTATCTGTTGAATATTTAAGGATTTAAAAAAAAATAAATGGTCATTAATACCGGCCCATCTTTGCTTGACAATAGGAAACTGAGAAAATTAAGAAAGATTAATTGGTCCTGGATCTTGAAAGTCTAAATAATATAGAGGGACTCCTAATTCATATAGTTTGGCTGTGTGGTTTTATAACATCTTGACAAGAAAACATTGCATTGTTTAACTTTAAACACTTACCACTTTCCCACAAGCAAATTAGTGAAGAAAAAAGTCTGTTATAACTTAGTGAAAAATCCACAAATATACATAGATATCACATATTTGACATTAGCATAAGGATAAAAAAATGGGCCCAAACAAGTTAAATGTTTTTCCCTATTTATATCATAATAAGCATTTCTTATATTTTTTAGTTGCTTGTATAATAGATTCCTTTTTCTTATGAGTTATGAGTGTTTTGTAAACCTTTTAAGATACTTCTCAGTTAATGCCTATAAAAATATAATTGACACCTACGTATAGTTGTTCTAAAAAACTGGAAAAAATAATATCTATAATTTGTCGAAATGATTTATATATTTTATTTTGTTACCAAAAAGAGAAATAAACCTATTGAGTTTCTACTATGATGACCCTCATTTTACAAATGAGAAAGTGAGACAACTGAAGTCTGCAAAGTTCTAAAAACTTTCCCCAGGACTCATGCCTAATAACTGGAAATCCATGCTGAACTCAGGTCTGTAGGCACCAAAACCTATATCCATTCTAGCCACAATGCTCCTGAGATGTGCTACACTTCCCTTAGGGTACTGTGCAAGGAGGAAATGGTGGATTCTCTCTCCAATGTGGATGTCTGCCATGAAGCAAGCCACGAACTCTTGGAACTGATTTAGCAGTGAGCTTAAGTATGAAACTGGGGTGGAAGAGACATTGTTTAATTATTGTTGTGTTTTCAAGTTTAATTGTGTAACACGGGCATCGTCTTAGTCTGTTTGGCCTTCTCTAACAAAATACCATAAACTGGTGATTTATCAACAATAGAAATTCATTTCTCACAGTTCTGGAGGTGGGAAGTCCAAGATTAAGGAGCAGGCAGATTCAGTGTCTGGTAAGGGCCTGCTTCCTTTTTCATAAACGCTGTCTTTCACTGTGTCCTCTCATGGCGAAGTGATAAAGGAGCTCTCTGGAGTCTTTTTGATGGGGGCACTAATTTAATTCATGAGGGCTCTGCCCTTATGACCTAATCACCTCCCAAAGGCCTTACTTTCTAATAGCATCACCTTCGGGTTTAGGATTTCAACATATGAATTTTGGGGAGGGACAAAAATACCCAGTCCGAAGCAGGCATCTTTGGAAGAATTTTACTCAGCAGATGATAATAAACTAGGCCTTAGGGCCCAGAGGGTGAGGGATGATTTAAAGATTTTCCCAGGTAATTCTCATTGGGGTTATTGGGTAAGATGACTTCTATGAGATCCTTTTAACTTGCAATTTTATTAGCATGACTTGAGGATTCTGGGAGTGGGTCTCATCTCTCTATGCTGTACCTTTGCACCATTTCCCAACCTCAGAAAAGCATTCTTTTGTTGTAAGGCTCTCTTTCTTATTCAGTTGCAGAAATCCTTGGGAAGGTCACAATTTGAGCCTGAACAATCACGTAATTTGGAGATATAGCATGGTATGAGAAAGATAACACTAAATTAAAAGTTGGAAATCTTTTATTCACCTTCACAAAATGACCTGATTTTATCTATCCTTTTATATATAGGACTTCTCACACAATCTGAGAAATAAAGATACTCAGTATTGTTTTCCTGTGAAATTGGCATATTAAAACCTATTGACAACAACATATATGCATTCAACAACAACAACAAAAAATATATATATTTTGAAAACTACCCTGTATTGAACACAGATACTGTGCTAGATGCTGAGGATATCTAGGTGAGCAAACCAGTTTCAGCTCTTGTTCTGAAAACATATATAATCCAATGAAGCAAATGGACCCATGAAATAATCTAGGAATATAGATTTATAATCAGTGAAATCTGCTATCAAATGTTGGCCTCATGGAAAAGGCTGCTAATTGTCCCCTAATATTTGTTTTACTCATGTTCCACAGTGAGAAAATTTGTAACTGTTACAAAGCAAACATTTTCCAACTGTTTTTTTGTTGTTGTTGCAGTGAAGTGTGGCCACATGACTAAGTTCTGATCAATAGGATAAATGTGAAAATATATGTGGCAGTTCCCAGCAACCTTCCCAGGAGCACCTGATGGGTATCCTTTGCGCTTGTTTTTGTCCCTTTCCTCTGTCCTGCTGATCTGAATGTGCATGTTGGCCAGAGCTGTGTCTTGCATCGTGAGAATGAGGGAGATTCCCTCAGAGTCCCTGAGGAGTTTGGGAAAGAGACCCGCCATACCATCCCCAGATCACCTTTCTTGGGAGTTTTACAGGGTCTGATGAGAATAAATTGTGGGAAGATTGGGATATAATCTAGTCTGAGAATCAGGAAAGGCTTTTGCAGAAGAAATGGCATTTTAGCCTATATTTGCAGGTTAAGTGGGTGATGTGTTAAGGATGAGGTGAAGCAGGGGAACAAAGGGTAAGGGGGGAGGATTCTAATCTATGGAAAGAAGGTTATGGTGATGAAATAGTGCATCTGAAAATGATTTTCAAAGTAACACTGCTCTAACTGTAAGACATTCTTAGTATTAATATAAGGTCTGTGCTTCTCAACACGTGTCAAAGCCTGTTAGCAATTAACTACCGACACCTTACTGCTTTCCTCTCTCAATATTCCCTGCCATAGATTTCAGAATAGGCTCATCAATTTGTACTTCCCTTCTTGCATTCTTCTCTGCCAACCTGTGACATTTTCAAAAGACCCTTTAAACTCTGTTTCCTTCATGGGAAATGTTCTGAATAACTCCAGCTCCCTCCCCAGAGCTTTGACATCTAGATTTCCCCACCTGTTTCCAATATACTCATTAAGCTGTATGAGTTTCCTTGTATTTTTCTTCTCCACTTCTTACATAGGTTACCTAAGAGCAAGGATTAGTTCCATATTACCTTTTATATCCTGGAAAGCCTAACTTAGATCTCTGGTCCAGCACATTTTGTTGAATGAATGTCTTGGGCCAGGTTGAAAGTCCCTTCCAGCTGTCTTGCCCATAGATGATGCCTGTCTGATGATGAGATTCTTTCAGGTCCAGTCAAAAGTAATCATTCCTCTTCTTGAAAGCTTCCATATTAAAGGTGGCCCGGAAAAACTCATCAGGGGAATAAAGTTTTGCTTATCACTCCTGCTGCCCTGAAGGCCTTTGGGTAAATGATGGTGGATAGATTGGGGGTTTGATGGCCAAATGCAATATTAAATCTACTTTCTGTCTCTTTCAGGCCTGCCTGGTGGATTTTGATGTATTGAATTTTACATTTAGTACCAATTTTCTTTTGATAAATTCATGCTCTAGGCTGTACAGGGCTGGCCATTGCATTAGAGACATTCTGACAAATGATCAGGTATGCAGACAGAGTGTGTCATTCATGAAGTGAGTGCCTTCTCTTGAGGTCTTTGACCCTGAAGAGCTTTTGACTCTTCTTACTCAATGCTGGCACTACTGGCTACGAAAATAGATACAGAATGTTTACTGCCTTTCATGGCCCTTTACTACTCTCATGGCCTTAAACTATCTTTCCATGGTCATTTTCTCTTCCCTTCTGTGCTTTAGTCAAAAATGCTTCTTTGATTTGAACCTTCTTCTTTTGTCACATATCACATGGCATTATAATAATGAGCTTAGTTGTTCTGTCTCTGCTGTACAACTGGGACTATGACTATCCTTGCACCTCTAGAGAATGGCACCCAAATGCCTAGAACCCAGGCAGTGCTTGAGCCCAGGAAAGGTCTCAGTTTATGTCGGTTCTCCCCTCTCCCTGGAATTTCTTTCTCATTTTCCCTTCCCATCCTATGCCCAGGTAGTTCTCTCCTGGCTACAACACAACCCTTTTCTGCATGACACTTTTGTTGAGTACCTCAATAGGATGTGAATTTCTCTTCTGAGAATTCCTTGTAGTATGGTTTTATACTTATTTTTTCTTTGCATTTATGTCAGTCTTGCTTATATTTTAATTTCATAGGAGTCTCTTCTCTCTATAAGACAGAAGTATCTGCAACAAAAAGGATCTATATCTCACTTTGCTTCTCCTGAGGCACCCATCACAATGTTTATAATTAACAGGTGCTCAATTAAGGGATTCATGGGTGGAACGAAGAATCAAACTTCCTGTAACACAGGCACTATGAGCATTGGTCTCTTTTGTGGCAAACAATCATGATTTTTGTAGAAAAGAACAGCATCAGCTGCCTTCTTCCACTGTGGTCTGATTCTGATAACCTGGGAACAATTGAAAACAAACTTTCTAAAGAAAAAGAAATGAATCCACCATTTCTGCATTCTAAGTACCAGAAAGGATTTACCTGTGAGGTCCACAAGCAACAATTTACATCTTGGTTTATGTGAAGGATAGAAAGCTCAAGCATCAGAGTGGGGCTGCTGACACAGCAGCGATTCAAGAAGCAGCCAAGGGAGCAGGGGCTCAGGGCCAGGATGAAGAAATTAATAATCCACTTATTATTCAGAACAGTGAACGGCTGCAGGCTATTGGCAAGAGGTTTAGCAATTATCTGATTAACTGCTAATGTTACACCAAGAAACCTCTTCAAGACTGCACTTTTTTTTTTTTTTGGTTAAGTGACACGGAATGGTAAGAAGCTGCTATTTTGTGCAAAAAGCTGAGAGCCGCAGGTAGGTGGCCGTACCCAGACCCTAGTGGGTCGTCACTCTTTCAAAGTTGGAAGCAAATGGCCATTTTTGCTGCTGTTATAACTCTTCCTGGAAATATCAGCTCCTCTATAGCACCATAACTCAAATTTAATATGAGAGCTGAAGTTGTTTTCCTTTTCATTTTGAGTTCTTGCTTAGAGCAGAGGGTCCAGGTATCTATCTTTTCAGTGGGAACTTAGAGAACAGCCTTGCACATCTCTCCTTGTGACACCCAAGGCAAACCAGGGCAGGAAGACATCCACCCTCACTTTATACTGTAATTTCAATGTTTACCAGTCTCTGCTGTCTGCTCTAGTTACTCTCAAGAAATTTTCCTCATTTTAAAGCCAAAGGCCACCATCATGGCATACAAGTTCTTTGCACCCCATTCTTGCCTTTGTGTAGGACACTGAACTATTTGAGTAGTCACCATAAGAATTGCAAAGCCCATGCTGTCATGAGAGGAGAACTTGATTAAGATTCATCGAGACTATACTCTGTGGGTTGATAGTAAGCCACCTTTTCTGACATTTAAAAATAGACCCGGTTCTCCATTGTATAAGCATAAATGTGAAAGTACTTATTTCCAAGTGGCAGTAGTGACTAGAATCATCATTACAATTGACCCCCCCTTAGTTTGTATTCCCAATGATTCAGGATTCTGTAGGATATGTCTGTAATAATAGTGAAAAGCAATTTCCTATTTCTACAGATAATATCCTCTAGTATTCTCAGCAAATCCTACTCTACCCTTCAATTCCCAGATGTAAATTCCTTCCACTCTCCCCTCCAATCTGTGGGGAAAATTGACTTCTCAAATGCAAACATATGATGTAATTTTTCAATGGGATAATCACTGATGCTGGTATCAGGCAAAGGTTAAGCAAGAGAATGTTCACATAAAAACCTTTCACTTTGTCACAGTTCAGGAAACAGAGGTGCTCTGAAAGCAAAGGCATTTTGCTGCTGAAAAGGCATTTAAGTGAGAAAATCAAATCCTGTATAGAAGTACTACAGTAGCTTTATTTCTTAAATTGGTTAATGGAAAGTCTTTTATGAGGATATCAATTATAGCATGGCTAAAAAGTCAATTATGTAGTAATTGGAGGATAAAATAATGGATTTACCTTAGGTAAATTCAAAGTCATGTTTGAAATGTAGCTCTCTATTATTGCATCCTTGACATAGGAAATTAATTTTATCTATATAATGGCATTCATTAAATGTAAAAGTTTAATGATTAATGTCTTGTACAAATTTGAAAACCACAGTATGAAAACAAAAAGAGGGTTGAGTTTTTCACCAATTCTTTTTTTTTTTTCTTTCAATTACTAACCTTACTCACTAACCCGTTCCTCCTTTTCACTTGCTTAAAATGAGTATGATTATTAAGTTTGAATTTGTATTTTCTTAGCAAGATACATTAGGGATAAAAAATTGATTCCTAATTAATCATTTCAGTGAGAACAGCAACAGGCGTTAGCTGAGAACTTGGGCTGTTCTGTGCACATCATGCCCTTGCTGTTGCTTCCATGCTCCTTCCCTTCTCTGTGTAAGCTGTTGTACAGAGGCAGCAATGATCTCATCAGATCAACAGGCTGAGCGAGGGCTCTGTCCTGTACCACTTCAGAGAGAAGAGAGCCCTGCTGATCTCAGGACTAAGATATCTCCAGGTAATCAGAAAGTGGTAGGAAGGACTCTCCAGGGCTTTTGCAGATTGACTGAGTGACAGCCCAGTGCGTCTGCCTCTGAGAAGTAATTAACCTATGTTCTATTCCCAGTACCTCCTTTCTGTTAATCCCTGAAACCTAGAACTTTTTAAAGCTATCCAGTCATTGATTATCCTTAAATCAAAATAAGCTTCCAGGCTTGGAGTTATCATCCCCAAAGCTGTTATCACATTCAATTATCCATTCATTAAACAAATAATTATTGAAGATCTGCCTAATAGGTTTCAGACACTGTTATCTCTGGGAAAAACTTAAAATTAATTCCTTTAGATAAAAGATTAAAATGTAAACATTTGAAATCTTCTCTATTATAGGTACCTTATATAATTTATTAATCTTAAAAGAGATATAATTTTAAAAAACACAGTTTGGATGTTAACTGGGTAATCAATTTCTAACATCTGATTTGCAATTCTGGTTACAACACATATTGCAGCCAGTGATATATTAGGGCTCTTCTTTTCTGTTTCCTCTGCTAGGTTGTAGGTACTGTCTTGCCAGAGTGATAATTGTTATCATCATGAGCTTTGCTGTCCTAAGAAAGTACTTTGTACATGGTAGGAAGTACATAGTACTTATTGCATTATATGGGAAAGATTTTACAAATCTGCCATTGGGTTTTTAGTTCCTTTCAAGATGTCCTTTTGTGAGCTTATGTACCAAGCCCATGCCCAGTGTAGCTGCTGAAGAAAAAGAGTCAGTAGGAAAGTTTCAACACAGAGAAAATGTGAGGTGAGGTCAGTGGGACAGGACTTGTGGCATGGGAGAATGAAAGACATACACTAATCAACTTGGGAGCAAAGAAAGCGGGTAGAGTGATGTCCCACAGTATTGCCCAAACTTGAAATTTCCTGAATCTTGACAACAGTTCTTTGATTGCTTTATATCTGACAATTGTTCTCATATTGAATTATTATCTCAGTTATAAAGATAAAATTTTTATTTTGTAGAGATGACATAATTTATAGACATGTTAGTAAAGTAACACTTCAGCTTTTCAAGATAGAAAGTTTCATAATGAAACACTTACATACCTGTAGAATATGATTGAGAAATACTGGAATGTAGAAAGAGTATACTGGGCTATGTTCTTGCCCAGTTATGATATTAATTGGCTTCAGCCTCTATTGGCCAGATCCCTAACACTTCTGCAATCTTCCCACTTATAACATGAATGTCATTGATCTGGGGAGAGTCAGTCTGTTTTTAAAGGGAATAGTTTTTCTCATCTGTGTTTTTAGATTGATGACTTATTGAGAAAAAGTGAGGCCAGTATGGAAGATCATTTATCCTTTTTCCAGAACACTCCTCTAAATAATGAATAAAGGCTCATATTTTGCACAGAAATAGAGAGATACCTAAACTGTGTGTTTCAGGACAGCCAAATGCCAAAAGCATTTTATGAGCCCGTGGTGATAATTGAACATTTCTTTCCTTCTACTAACCTTCATTGATTCTTAGTTTGGTCCACTGTAATGTCTTTCCTGCAGTCTCCTAACTGATCTTTCTTCTGCCATTCTTGATTTCATCAATTCATTCTCAAGCCAGAAGAAAGATGTTCTCAAAATATAAATTTTATTATGTGAATCCTTGACTTAGAATTCAATCCAAACTCTTCAAAGTTCTTCAAGGTCTGCCTCTATCTCTTCAGCCTACGTTGTTTCACTCATCCCCTCACTATTTTCTCTCACAAAGTTTTTAGTTTAAGTTCTTTGAATATGCCAAGCTACTTCCTGCCTTGGTTGTTTTCTACCTGGAGACAGACACACACTAACTGCCGCTATACCAATGGTGCCATTATTTGCACTGTGTAAAATGAGTTCCTACAACTGTTACTTTCACCACCTGCCTTCATTATTCTCACTTTATGTTTGTTTTCTTTACAGCATTTTCACAACGTGTGATTATTTTATTTATTAGTGTGTTCCCTCCATTACAGTGTAAGCCTCATGAGGGCAGGGACTGTGGTATCAAATGTTCAGGTACAGTGCCTGGTACACACTAGATACTCAAAAAATAATTGTTGGACTTGTGTGTTAATGCCTGGGTGGATTGGCTGCTGGCTATTGTTTCCTTGTTCTTAGCATAGCTAAATAGGAAGATTTGTTTCCTGTTAGAAATTTCTGCTATACATTTTTCTTTTCTTTAATTGACTGAGCTTGAGGTTTAAATCCTGGTGCCTTCTGAAAGTGCAAAACACTAACCCTAACACCTGCTGTGACCATAAGTGAATTAGCTGTGGATGTTTGAGGATTTTGATACATTTTATTATTGTATTGAGTATATAATTATTACTCAATGGACAGTGTTTAGAGTTGATACAATTAAAAGATTGGTTGCATTTATGTTTCTGAACAGTAATAATTTTATGATGTTTATTATCATTATACAAATGATTTAAGCCCTGGGAGTTTTGAAATACAAACTATTGAGTTTATAAATAGATGCTTAGCAAAAATTTTATAGTGACCAAATCACAGTTCAGTCAAATTCATATACATGGGTTTCTATAGATTGTTACCTAACAATAGAAATAGTATTTTAAAGTATGATAAGTTAAAATGATTAGAAAAGTTACATTAATTAAAAAAAAAAACCACAGCAACACTTCAAACCTTGCATGGAACTTTCAAATCTCATCTCAGGTGATGAATGAAGTGTATCTGTTTTCTTACATGAAATATATATTTACCTGTGGCTGAAGTATAGATCACTTCTAAAGTATAATTTTGTTTTAAATATCTGGAGGAAACATTGATTCCACATTTTTCATTTTCATTTTCTACTCATGAAGCTGACTGATTTCTGAATGACTTTGCTACGATGATTCAATTTAGGGTTTAAAATCCCACAATGACAAGATTTTCAGGTTGTGAGGAAATTTTAATGCTTAGTGCCCAAGTCACTTTTTATTATTAAGCTAGACACTTGGGGAGACCATCAGCTCTTTTCATTGCCAGAAAACCATTGGTGCATTGCAGCTGCACTCAATCTAACTGTGATCTGACCTCATGTGAAATTTCAAGAATCCTGGCTTTTGATATGGAAGCAATATGTTTGTTTACGACTCTGTGAGCAAGGCATAGGCCCAGAGGCCCCGTTCTCTTCTATTTTGAACTGTTCAAGGCTTCAGCAGCATTAACACCTATGAAAAGCTGACAACAAAGAAAAATACACCAAATTCTGTTGAACAAGCAGATTTTAGAAAAATTTTATTGAAGTATAATTTGCATATCATAAATTCACTCATTTTAAGTGTGCAATTCAATGAGTTTTAGTAAGTTTACCAAGTTGTGCAGACATCCCTATAATTCAGCTTTACAACATTTTTGTCACTCCCATAAGATCCCTCACGCCCATTTACAGTTAATCCTCATTTCTACCCCCAGACTAGGTAACAACTAATTTATTTCTATCTCTGTAGATTTGGCTTTTCTGGACATTTATTACAAATAGAATCATATATTCTGTCATCTTTTATGTCTAGCTTCTTTCATTTTGCATATTTTTAAGGTTCATCTATATTGTACCATGTATCAGTGCTTTTTTTTTTATTGCTGAATAGCATTCCATTGTATGAATATCCTACATTTTGTTCATTTATTCATAATTTGATGACATTTGGGTTGTTTCAAAATTTGGGCTATTATCAATAATGTTGCTAAGAACATTCATATACAACTCTTTGGGATACATATCTTCATTTCTCTTGGGTAGATACTTAGGAGAATAATTGTTGGTATTATGGTAAGTTGAGCTTTTTAGAAGCTAAAAAACATGTTTGAGTGTATGGCTTGGTGAACTGCAGGGTTTACAAAGATAAATGCAAAAAAACAACACAAGATTATATGTCACTAGGCTTTTAGAAATTACTAAACTGTGAGGGAATCTGTGAATACCACAGGAAGGTTATAACAGTTTCTAAGAAAGAACTCTCTTCAGTTTGTGGGTGGGGAGAGAATGTTCTGAGATATGTCTTTGGGAATGGTTTAAAGATTTTAGGAAGATGACAAAATAATGTAAGGGAAAAAGAAAATACAGAAATTGTAGAGCAAACACTCAACCTAATAAAGCAGGATATTCAAATGGGACTTTTTGGTCTCTCTTTTGGTTGAGACCTGCAAAGGATTGGAACATTACAGCAATGGATAAATCACCAACATTCTAGATCGAGTTGCCATGGACCTGTGCAGAATGTGCTAAGAAATAGTGAAAGCAATTCTGCCAGTGACCAGCTATCAAAGGGTAGGATCTGAGATTTGGAAAAGAAATGAAATCATTGGATAAGGGAGATTTTTCTCCCTTGTAATTGTCTTTTGAGTTTTTTATTTCCTGCTTTTATTCCATCAGGGAGGAGCAAGGGAATGATCTTTTTCATCTTTGGGTAAGTTAGAGGTGCTTTATATGGGCCACATGGTTTCCTTGATGTGTGTCTCCTGGGGTTTCAGCTTAAAATAGAGAGAGCTGTCCTAGGTGCTAACTGGGCCAGTGCTGCCTGTGAGTGAGTAACGTGTAAAATTTCCATGGGCTAAGTGGGTAAGTGAGGGGGCCAGAGGTTATTTTAAAGAGGACATTTTCCAAGAAGACTGCCTGTAGGAGCAAAAGACCATAATAGAATGTCTGGGTAGGATAAATTTCCTGAATCCTAGAAACTGAGGATTGGAGCTTTAGGTGATCAAATAGAGAAGGGGCATTACTCTTGTCTGGGGCCTTGCCATCAGGCACTTAGTGGAAGGGTATTCTAAAAATCCAGTAGAGTCCCTGCAGGAACAAGAGTCAGTCCATGTGCCTCCACCCCCTTCAGAGGGAGCCTGCACAGCACAAGTCATGGGAGACCGAAACCTTTTCCTTGAACCTTCAGCTACTCAGCTCAACCCCAGGGGAGTCAGAGGGCATGGCATGTGATGGGAAAAGGTAGAGCTAAAAGAAAGAATTAAACTTTGAAAGACCTTCTAGGCAAATTGGAGGAATTTACATGTTACTCCATGGACAGAGAGCAGATCCATAACAATAGTCTCATGTTAAGGAGATTAATCTGGAAGTTGAGTGTAGGGTACTTTGAGATGATAGACTTCAAATACAAAAAGTTCTGAAGATTGTCTACTAGAGAGAAACAGGATGGGGTTATGGTTGGTGGTGGTAATGAAAAATAGTTGAATAGTTGACTTCTTTTAAAAGAGAGATTTATGAGAAAACTTTGCCTTTCAAAGTAAGCAAAAGTTGCATAACCATTTTATTTTCCTCATTGTACTTAACATCTTAAGTCCCCAGAGCATCCCCTGGTGGTCTGAAAGAGTTAATGTTCTACCCTAAGCACCCCATTAGCACCAGGGAATTCCTAAGATGGGTGGTGAGGAGGAAAGAATTTAGTTCATTTATTCACTGAGTTCCCACAGGGCTGTGGGTAAATTAAATAGAAAAAAATCTGAGGAGGGGAGAGAGATCAGTACATACCACCTTGCTGCCAAATTTTTAAATCAAGCAGCATGTTCCTGCATGTTACTTCCCTGAAAACCAAGAGGAAATCAGAAAGTTCAGACTGTAAATGTCAGTGAACTGCTAGATTAGAGAGTTAGTAGAAAAATACATTTGTGACCCTAAAGGCAGTTAAGCAGAGCTTCAGGGAGAAGCTGGAATTTTCTAATAGCAGTTTTGATTTGCAATCATTGTGCTCAGGCTATTATTAGAAGAATAAACTTGATGTGGTACATTGGTGGGAGAGGAATAGCCTAGTTTACCATTTAAACACGATTTTCACTTTCACTTATTTTTTAAACATTTTGTCTTATTTTATTATTATTATTTTTTTATTTCAGAGTATTACGGGGGTACAAACACTTTGGTTACATAAATTGCCTTTGCACAGCCTGAGTCAGAGCTACAAGTGAGCCCATTCCCCAAACAGCCCGAACCACATCCATTAGGTGTGGATTTACCCATCCCTTCCTCCCCCTTTCCCACCTGCCTGACACTCTATGAATGCTACTTCCCATATGTGCACATTAGTGTTGATCAATTAATACCAATTTAATGGTAAGTACATGTGTTTGTTTTTCCATTCATTAGATACTTAGGAGAATGGTCTCCAGTTTCTTTCAGGTTGTTACAAAAGTATTAGTTCACTGTATTTTTATAGCTGAATAAATATTTCATGATGTGTGTATATATATATATATATATAATATTTTATTAATCCACTCATGTATTGATGGGCACTTCCACATCTTTGCAAATGTGAATTGTGCTGCTATAAACATTTGAGTGCAAATGTCTTTGTTATGAAATGTCTTCTTTTCCTTTGGGTAAATAACCAGTAGTAGGATTGCTAGATCAAATGGTAGGTCTACTTTTAATTCTTTGAGGTATTTCCATACTACTTTCCATAAAGGTTGAACTAGTTTGCAGTCCCAACAACATCGTAGAAGTGTTCCTTTCTCTCTGTATCTGTGCCACCATCCATTGTGTTGGGACTTTTTGATAAAAGCCATTCTCACTGGAGTTATGTAATATTTCATTGTGGTTTTGATTTGCATTTCCATGACGATTAGTGATGTTGAACATTTTTCTCATATACTTGTTGGCCATTAGTCTGTCTTCTTTTGAAAAGCTTCTGTTCATGTCTTATTCCCACTTTTTAATGGAGTTGTTCAATGTTTTCTTGCTAATTTGCTTATGTTTTAGTAGTTTCTGGTTATTAGCCTTTTATTGGATATATAGCCTGCAAATATTTTCTCTCATTCTGTAGGTTGTCTATTTGCTCTATTGATTTTTTTCTTGGCTGTGCAGAAGCTTTTTAATTTAATCAGGTCCCATTTATTTATTTTTATTGTTGCTGTGATTATCTTTGGGGTCCTTGTCATAAATTCTTTCTTTGCCTAGGCAGATACCTGTGAGAGTTTTTCCAACCTTTTCTAGAATTCTTATAGTTTCATGCCTTAGGTTTAAGTCTGTTATCCATCTTGAGTTAATTTTTATGAGACGTGAGAGGTACAGATCCTATTTCAATCTTCTGCATGTGGCTATCCAATTTACCCAGCACCATGTATCGAATAGGGATCTTTGACAAAGTAGACAAAAACATACACTGAGGAGAAGAAACACTTTCACTTTTTAAGGAACATTCAAGCCCAGTTAGTACCCAGTGCACTCTTTGAGATGGACACTTGGATACTCTGAATGACGAGGTGTGTGAGATTTTTATGTCTGTGTCTCCCATGATCATATAGTTTCATAAGTCTTGAGCACAGCTCTCTCTGCTTTCTGTTATAGCTCCTACCTTTGAAGAGTTGCTTGAAGTTTCAACATGCGGCTGTTAATAGTACTAGTTACTTGACAAAACTCTGCATACATTATCTCATTTAATTCTATTAGAACTCATCAAGAAGGGTGTTTTATGGGTGAGAAAGCAGATTCTGAGAGAGATTCTGAGACTTGCTTGAAGGCACATGAGTTAAATAATAGGTTAGGATGAAAACTAGATCTGTCTTAATCTAAAGTCTGTTCCATCCTCATTGGGTTACTTTCAGAAACAAAACCATGAGGACTTCAGAGATACAGAAGTAATACTCACTTCTGAAGCTAGTCATTGCCATACAACCCAATACCCAAAGGGTTGATGTGGGGAGAATGAACCCTTCTATTTGTATAAGCATATTTTTTAGGCATTTTTGTTTACCAGCCTATATGTCACCTATTTATATCGTATATGTGTTTCCAAGAAAATATAATAATGTCATTGTTTTCCTTTCTCATTTCTCTAAAATGCTTATCTTTAATTCCTTAGGAATCACTTTGTTCTTCCATCTCCTAAAGTTACTTCACTGTTGGTTTTGTGTTTTTATTTCAGAAGATGTTTAATCCATTCATATTCCCTCCTTTTTTCTTCCCCTATTTATAGATCTTTTTCTATTTCTTCTATGCCTAGTTCTTTGTTTCTTGTGATTTTTCTTGATTGCCTCCTATGCTGGGTTTGTCAAAATCCTTCCCTTTTCCCTTCATTGACTTCAATGTCATAGGATGTTTTCTCCTACATTCGTTTTTCTTTTCTGGACTTCAGATAATCCCACTTCCTCTGAAAGGAGCTCATCCTATCTCCTTCCTTTCTCCTTTTCTGATTCTATGACTTTGAGAATCAATCAGTCTTGGAGTTAAATTGTTACCATTAGAATTGAAATCCTACTAACTGTGGGGCATTTGTCAAGTTACCTAGTTTCTTTAACCAAAGGTGCTGCTTGAATAAAAAAGAATATATTTACTTTATAGTGTCATTAAGAATATAAAACACATAACGTATGTGATGTTTCTGGTTTATAGTAAGATTTCCACTTTTCTTCTTCCCTGTGGCTTTCCTTCCTTATTTTTATTTATAGTCTTGAAGTAACATTTTAACTTCTTTCTCTAACTTTTCTTTTTTCCTCCAGTGATAGCTGACCCTGAATATGATCTAAGAAATATATTTTGCATTGCTGCTCTGAGCTTGGCCTTTCTATCATTGTGTATTGCTGATTTTATAATTTAAAAATTAATTCAACTGATATTTATTAATTTTTAAATATGTAGCAGGCAATGAGGGTACAGCAGTGAACAAAACAATAAAAAATCGTCTACCCTCTTGAAGCTTACATACTATTGGGATATGGGAAAGAAAGATGAATAATTTAAAAAGTGTTAACAAGATATAGAATGCAACTTCTGGATTAGTGAACACATCAAGGTACTGGCAGGGTCACATGCCCTGAGGGGGCATGGAGGATCCATTCCACCCAGCCCCCACACCTTGTCCTGTGTATCTTCTCCATTTGGCCATTCCTGGGTTATATCCACACACAAAGAAATGAATCTAGACACAGACCTTACACTCGTCACAAAAATTAACTTATAATTGATCAAAGACCTAAATGTAAAACTATAAAACTAAACTAAAAACAAAACTATAAAACTCCTAGAAGATAACGTAGAAAAAAATCTAGATGACCTTGAGTTTGGTGATGACTTTTTACATATAACACCAAAGGCATGATCCACAAGAGAAGTAATAAGTTGGACTTTATTAAAATTAAAAACTTCTGCTCTGCATAAAACACTGTCAAGTGAATGAGAAGATGAGCCACTGACTGGGAGAGAATATTTGAAAAAGAAGTCTAATAAGAAACTATTGTACCAAATATACAAAGAATTTTAAAAGTCAACAAGAAGAAAACAACAACCCTATTTGAAATGGACAAGAGATCTGAATAGACACCTCAAAAAAAGATATACAGATGATAAATAACCATATGAAAAGACACTCAATGTCATATGTCTTCAGAGAATTGCAAATTAAAACAACAATGAAATACTACTACATACATACCTGTTTCAATGACAAAATTTCAGAATACTGATACCATCTGGCAAGAATGTAAAACAACAGGAACTCGTGTTTATCGCTTGTGGAAATGCAGAATGGTACAGCCACTTTGGAAGACAGTTTGGCAGTTTCTTACAAAACAAAAGATACTCTTGCCATATGATCCAATCCGGCAACCACACTCTTTGGTATTTGTGCAAATGAGTTGAAATATGTTTACACAAAAACCTGCACATGAATGTTTCTGGCTGCTTTATTATTAATATTTTTTGAGACAGAGTCTTGCTTTGTTGCCCAGGCTAGAGTGAGTGCCGTGCCATCAGCCTAGCTCACAGCAACATCAAACTCCTGGG
Organism: Microcebus murinus; assembly: GCF_040939455.1. Classification (NCBI taxonomy): domain Eukaryota; kingdom Metazoa; phylum Chordata; class Mammalia; order Primates; family Cheirogaleidae; genus Microcebus; species Microcebus murinus. The sequence continues at coordinate 51,427,503 of NC_134115.1, read as the reverse complement.
CTTAAGCAATCCTGCTGCCTCAGCCTCCTGAGTAGCTGGGACTACAGGCATGTGCCACCATGCCCGGCTAATTTTTTCTATATGTATTAGTTGGCCAATTAATTTATTTCTATTTATAGTAGAGATGGGGTCTTGCTCTTGCTCAGGCTGGTTTCAAACTCCTGACCTCAAGCAATCCGCCCGCCTCGGCCTCCCAGAGTGCTAGGATTACAGGTGTGAGCCACCGCACCCGGCTGTCTGCTTTATTAATTTCCCAAACTTGAAATCAACCAATATATTCTTGGGTATGCGAATGGATAAATAAATTGTAGCATATAAAGACAATGGAATATTATTCAGTATTAGAAAGAAATGAACTTTCAAGCTATGAAAAGATATGGAGGAATCTTAAATCCATTTTGTTTAGTGAAAAAAGCCAGTCTGGAAAAGCTACATACTTTGTGATTCCAACTATATGACATTCTATAAAAGGCAAAACTATGAAGGCAATAAAAATATCAGTGGTTGTCAAAGGTTACTGGGGAGAAAGGGATAAATAGGTAGAGCACAGAGAAATTTTAGGGCAGTGAAACTGTTCTATATGACACTATTATATAATGATATCTAATGATTGTTTTTGTCTGGTCAAGGAGGAAACTGGTTTTCAGAGAAGTTAAGTAACTTGTTTCAGGTCACACAGATTGTTAGCTGAAAAGTTGCATTAGACCTCTAATTCTCCTATCCCTGTCTGCTTTTTTTTCTCTAAGATTTTGCAGTAAGAAAAAAATTAGTGAATTAACCCTCTCCCTGCATTTCTATAGAATGTGGTAAAATTTATAATTAGTGCTTTTTTTTTTTTTTAAGAAAACAGAGTTGGAATGTTTGACAACTATGTTCAGAAGGATTGGTTGATAGTAGTACAGAAGGGTATTTTAACTCCTGTGACTTTTACGCAAGTGGTGAATCTTCAGATCCAATATGTATATTGTTGTTCTTTGCAAAGCTATCAATATTTTCTACTACTGAAGGGAAAGAGAAATTCTTAGAATATTGAAAGTAGAAAGCATAGCCTGAATATATAAGTAAAGAGAGGACATTTCAATATAATCCTCCATAATAACACAGATAAGTATTTAAAGACTGAAATTTGAGCAATTGCTGACAAAGGAAGAGTATTTATGCAACCAGAAAATGAAGAACTATTAGGAAGTAACTATTTTAATTCCCAACTCTTAAAACACAGCACAACAGAATATCAACTAGATCAAACCAGAAACAATTTCCTTAGCAACACCTGCTAAGATTTTCACCTCTTTTTTTTTTTTTTCCTTAGTATGTCAGAATTGATGGTTGTAGAAGAACACCCATTCTTCTATAATAGAATTTTAGCTGGGCACATGGTCACCTGATTAAAGACACCATTTCTCAGCCTTCTTTGGAGGTGTACGTGACTGTGTGAATAATGTCTGGCTAATGGGGTGTTACTGGAAGTGAAACGTGCAAGTTTCCTGTTATGCTTGGAAAAGGAAGAGATTTACTTCCCCTTCCCAGACCAGAATGAATATGTAATATAATGGATTCTGGAGTAGCCATTTTGGGCCATAAGATGAAACCAAATATTGAGGATGGCAGAGCAACAGAAGTCTACTCATCTAACCTTTCTATGAGAGAGAAATAAACCCCACCTTCTTTAAGCCGCTATCATTTTTGGTCTGTTATAGCAGCTGAACCAGTTTCTAATTAATACAAAAGTTATTATCAAAACTACATTATATTCAATATATAATTTGTTGCATATTATTCTGAAACTGACAATGATGGCCATGTATATTGTTCTCTCTCCAGAGTATAGTTTCTACACATTCTCATCCTTTTTGACGTCTTCGTAAGTGTTAGAGTTAATAGGACCTTGTATGTATTGTTATAAATCTTATTTGGATTGAGAGTTCTCCAAAGGAGAGACAGAGAAGGAGAAGGGGAGAGAGAGAGTGCATGCCAGAGAGCACTTAAATGACAATAGCAGTAAAAATCTGCTTCCTTAAATGAGCATATCAGCCTCTAGTGGTCCATAGAGCATGGGGTGGTACCAAGGCCAATTTTATCTAAATGATCCAAATGTAACACGTCCATGAATTTCCTCATTTAATTAAGTCCTTGTTTTGTTATGCATGGTTTCAATTTAAATTATATTTCTAAGATTTTATTTCCTTATCTTTAAAGTGGAGATAATACCTTTCAAAGGTCCCTCAAGCACTGCTTGGTGATATTTGATGCTACAATAATGTGAGCATCTTGTGAGCCTATAAAAATCTAGCCCTCAATGATAACACCAAAAAAAAAAAAAAAAAAGTAAAAGGCTAACGATATTTTTTTCTATTAAAACAGAATCAATTTATAGGAAAAAAAGTCAGAAGGAGAGAAATGCTTGCTACTAGTGCACAAATGCAATCATTTTTATACTTTTGTGCTAGAACTTTGAAACAGACCTTATTCCAATAGGCTGCTAGTTCCACGGAGGGAATGTAGGCACATTGTGGAAAAGCTTTTCCGTTTAACCTGCATCTATTTTGGATGTGGTAGTTAGAGCCAAAAGGAGTAAGTACTTAAGCTGAGAACCTATTGATTTCAGCAATACTGTTCTCATATGTTCTTTTTCTTCCTACTGCTTCCTCATTATTCTTGCCTTTTGCATTTGCTCTTCAGACCTCTGTTACTTAATGAGTTCACATCATCATCAAATTCTCCACCAGGATGCTTATTTCCTGATCCAGGAAGTTCATTAACATGTACAAATAATACAGGCTTGGGGAAGAAATGTCCAAAGCAATGGATTGGCTCCTTGTCACAATTTCACAGTCTTTCCTGTCTCCTGACCTGTGTATTATTTTTGCTTTTAGAGAAAGTGTGAGAAGCATTCTGAAGAGAGAAAAGCAGGAAGGAGCTGGAGGGTATTGGGTAAATGTACAAGGTCCATTTGCATTTAAGAATAGAGTTAAAGTTGTAGCTTGAAAAACTTCAAATATATATAGTTTTTTTAAAAAGCTCTCTTCCCACATTTTGAGATTTCACACATCAGTAAAATTTAAAAAGAAATTTGGAGACTGGCACACAGTCATCAACCCTTTTTTCTTTCCCCGAATGACTCTCAGAACTGTGATAAGAATGCAGAATAAGAGTTTATCATCTTAAGGCACAGAAACTCCAGATTGGTTATAGCAGAAAGAACAGGCTATTAGAGCATTATTTACTCTATTAATAATATAAATGACCCCAAAAATAAGAAGATATAATCATATAATAATAAAGTATAGTTCTTTGACTTGAATAAATTTATGTCTGAAAAACTCCATATGTGGGTCTTATCATTTTTAAAGTTTAGCCAGGGCCTGGTGAAATATTCCCATTATCCCATAAATGGATTATGGACAAATGTTATGGTTTGCTGGTGTTATTTGAGAGTTATTTGTCCTCTTTTACTGGACACTTTTGTCCAGTTACTCAGATTTGTATTCTTTCTAGGGCCACACACTTCATTTTGGTCTGAACCCAATCTTCAATTGCTGGCACATTTTGCCTTCTTACTTTCAAGGCTCCTTCCCTGTCCTTGGGGTGTTAATAATGATATTGAAAACCATCACACTATAGTTCAAGTGATCCATCAGTTGAACCTTACATCTCCGAAGAACCTTTCCTGAGATACAGCCCCACAGAGCTAGGGTTTAAAGTCAGTTTTTACAAATCACTGTGATCGGTTACTTGCTAAGGTAGGGGAAACTTGACAGCCGTGACAGAATGCTTCTGCGGATAAAAGGCAGTGGGGGAAATGGCTGAGACCATCCTTTAAAATAGAATCAATGTTTGCCAACTGCCTCACCATCTTGTATCAGTATTACATTGGTGGCTAGAATTAAGGTAGCTTATGATAAATACCTCCCCTAGGACCCCTCTCCTCCAATACATATCTTAAAAGTAATCCAAGAACAGTAACTTCAATGAACTATGTTAACCAATACCAGAAATACATTTTGAAAATTTCTTCTTTATCCCTATTAATTAACTGGAATTCCTTGTTGGGGAGTTATAATAAGAAAAATAATTTGTAAATGTAAGGAAATACTTGTTAGAATTCTATTGCTTAATAAGTTGAGGTCACAGGTTTACTATTACATGATTTAGCTATTACATGATTAGCTATTACATGATTTCTATACTTTCTTTTAATAATGCATCTTTTTTTTGACCAACAAATGGCATTTCACTATTCTTTCTTCGATGCTGTTTCTTGTTTGATAGTAATATTAACCATGTGTGTATTGTGAAACCAGAATATTAGGGAATTTGCTAACTTCCATTATAAGGGTTCTAATAAATAACACAGAAGAACAGTTGTGATCATGGCAGACAAATAAATACAGCAAAACAAATCTCAGGATGAGTTCCAGAAACACTAAGGGACAGTTATTTTGTCACATCTGGATACTATTCAGAGGAAAATTAATTTAGGAATTAGTCCTCGTACAGTCTTTCTCCTTCAGGAGAAAAGTGATAAAAATCATGTCTTGGGAAATTCCAGTCAAAATTTCCTTTATGAGCCCAACTTAGAAATTTCTCATGCCCTTGTTTGCTGTCTCGCACCTAATGGCAAGAAAGTAATTAACTATTGTGATTTCAAAGAAAGTACCTCAAACATTATCTTTTCCTAGCTATTGGCCTATAAAATTAAAATTGGATTGTCAACAAAGGTATTATTTAAGAAGGAGGAGGTAAAAGTTAAAAGATTATATATTAATATAGTTTATTTATTGAGCAACTTACATGCTAGTTATTTTTATGGTTGATGGAGAGACAAACATATCTAAAGTATACTACTTCTCCCCTCAATGACCATGGATTCTTTTTTTTTTTTATAAAGTTGTCCAAGGATGTGGCTCCAGCAAAGCATTCTTTTGAATTAGGGATATTTTCCTTTATCACTCAATTGACACATTTTTTGTATAAAGTACCTGCATAAAGTATCTAGATTTTATAGGAATGACTTAGCTTGAGTTCCCTTGAAAGCAGAGCTTGAAACAATGGCTTTTATGCTGGTATTTTATGGGGAAAGTGATTGCAAAGAGCAAGAATGCATGTGACAGGGGAGAGGCCCCTGTAAGCGTGGCCCCTTCTACAGTCAACCACTGTGGTATCCAAAATAAAGGATGTAGAGGAAAGTGATGTAGCATATATAATTGAGTACTTTATAATCTAATTAGCCAAGGACATACATAAAATGACTACTCTAAAACTACAATGAGCAATATTGACAGTATATGATTGAGGACAAAGTTGTTTCATATAGACCAGGAGTTCTCAGCTGGGGTTGATTTTGTATCCTCTGTGAGTGATACCGTGATTCCCTGAAAATAAGACCTACCCATAAAATAAGCCCTAGCAGGATTTCTAAGCATTTCTGCAATATAAACCCTCCCCTGAAAATAAGACCTAGTGATGGGCGTGGCTATGCAGCATATCTGTAAAACTCATGCATATCCTTGCAGAGTGGTAAAGAAAACAAGCAGCCCTTCTCATCCACCTCCTCGTGACAGCTACTATCCCAGAGGTAACCAGAGAGGTGCGGGCAGCCCCACCAACAAGGTCGTCTCCCCCTGTCAGGTCCCGGCCATCCTATGCATGCTGCAAGCTGAGGCTTTGAGGGGAAAATAACACATCCCCTGAAAATAAGCCCTAGGGTATCTTCTTGAGGAAAAATAAATATAAGACCCTGTCTTATTTTCGGGGAAACGCAGTACTTGGCAATGTCTGGAGACAGTTTTTGTCACCATGTCAGGAGTGGGGGAGGGAGAAATGTATGCTACTGGTGTTTACAGGGTAGAGGCCAGGATACTGGTAAACATAGTGCACATGACAGTCTCCCTCATAAAAAAAAAAATCTGGCACATAATGCCAACTATGCTGCTATTGATAAACCCTCCTCAAATCTTGACCTCTGAATCACCTGGGAATCTAGTTAAAATGTAGATTCTAGTCAATAGGTTTGGGGTGGAGCCTGACATTCTGCTTTCTCTAGATGGCTCATAGGCTCATAGATGAGCCTTTCTCGAACGGTCTCATAGCTGTTGCTGATGCTGTTGGTCTGTGAGCCACACCTTGAGTTGCAGGGCTCCAGACAGTGAATATTGGAAAAGATTAGAAAGATGAGAGATTAATGTTAAGTAGAGCAACTTTTCTTAGGAGAAAGCCCTTAGGAAAGGTGAAATTCATGGTGGCTGAGATGTCTTGATGTCTAGGATGGTGAAGAAAGAAAGAACAACATGAGTGAAGAAGTGAGAATGACAATTTTTAGCACAAAATAAATCTGGCCTAGGAAGGGAGAGAGTGTGAAAAGAGCATGTGGTGAAGAAACTTGGGTTGCAAGACTGCTTCATCCATAACGTTGCCCTGTGGCCTTAAGCAAATTACATATCTTTTTGGGTCTCAGATCCTTATTGTAAAAATACTTTGGAGGGTTATTATATGAAAGTTAAAGCAAAATGAAATCAGTTTTGTAAATTTTATTCTTTCCACATGTAATACTACAGCCAGACTGTCTAGGTTTGAATATTAGCTGTACTTCTTGCTGTGTTACCTTGAACAGTGCTTTACTGGTTTTTAAATTTTCCCATACAGAAGTTCCATAAAAATACAATTCTATAGGGATATAGGATGGTGCTTTACAAAACTGCTCATAGATAGCGTTTATTCATTTTCCTATGACGTACCACTCTTCCAAGTGCTTTATGTGTATTCTCTAGGACATTTTAAAGTTCTGCCAAACTACTTGATGAAGGTAATTATTTGGATCCTCATTTTACCAATGAGGAACTGAGGTTAAATAACTTGCTCAAGATTGTACAGTTAGTAAATGGCATAGCTGAATTTCAAACACAGGTCATCTGGTTGTAGGGTCTGTACTTTTAGCAACTACACTGCTGGAGTTTTCTAAGACATAAATATTCTGTCTCGCCTTATTTTCTAGCTTCTAGTTTTTGTTACCTATAAGACTGTTGCTGTGATAACTGGCTTGCTCAAGAAACTTTTGGTATTTTTATATTTTCAGGTTACTAGACAGGAATCAGCAAATGGGCTTCTTAACTGGTTGGACATTTGTAGTTTCTTTACCTATAGGGGTGAGAGGAAGGATGTCTCCCTGAACTCTTCTAGATTGACTGCTCTTAGTTCAGTATCTTAAGATCCCACTGAAATAGGTATCTACCACCCATCTTCAATATTTCAGGATCCCTAATGTACACCATAGATTGACTCCATGATAATATGGCCCCATTCTACAAAAAATATCAAAGCAATGGGTTTTTGAATGGTAGTACACAACTCAATAGGCTCACAATATATAGCTCATTCTAATCACTAAATTATAATAATACAAGTTGTTGTAAAAGATTTGGGAATCATTGATCCATAATACTATCCCTCTCAGGCATGACTAGGTCAAACTTTACATAGATGAGGTTTTGCTCTATGAAAATCTGTACTCTCATTAAACAGAATCCTCAATTTTCCTGCCTCGTAGGGACATTTTTGATTCATCTGAGAAAACCATCTGAGTTGACAATCTCTTTTAACTCAGACCATTTCACACTACCAGTACCCCTACCTCCACTTACTCTAACATGGTGAATGCCTGATTTTTTTGTCAGCAGCTGGGCTTGTGCTTGGGCAGAATATGACATTACTGATTCCCTATTTTTGATATTCTCTGAGGGGAATGTTAGTAGGATGAGAACATATCAGGAATTTCTTTTTAATAAATGTGTCATGAAATCCATTGTGACAGATTTTAAACAAGTCCCTATAACTGGGCAAGATGAAATGGCAACACTGGGAGACCGGACAGAGGCACATCAGCTCCACAAGTTTCTTTATTCTGTTGCCTTTGTCTTTCCTGCTGCAATGAAATACTCCTCCCATGGAGCCTGTGAAGCTTGCCTAGTGCAAGGTCTGTGGCATTCCAAAGCAAATACCCTCTACCAGCCTCTAGTTTCTAAATAAGAGGCAATTACAACCCCCCTTTCTGGGAGGTGTCAGTCATAAAGGTAAAGGAGCCTTTGGAGATGGGTTGGAGTGTGTCAGTCAGTCAAAGAGTAAACTCTGGCATTGAACAAACGGTGTGTTCCTGCATGCAGTGCCAGCAGGCAGCTTCTGGCTACAAACTCTTTTGCAGGGATAAAAGACTTCCTAGTGGAGTTCTAGCAATTCTAAATATTTCATGCCTGTGCTCGAACAAAAAGTTGCCATGGGAAGGCTGGCTTGAAGATGTATTATCAGCTTGGTATTTTCCAAGTTAAAGTTGCTCATTAGCTTGTCCTTCTCTGCCCCATTCCCACCCAAGTCAGAAATTTGAACTGCAAATATTCTTTAGAAATTACGATTTCTATCTTACTTATCTTCTCTATTGAAATCTGTCTGCTCTGTCTTATGAGTTCTGCTAAACATATCACACACGCCACATGCTAATAGGAGAGGAAGCAGAAGCTGCTTTATCTTATGATGTGGCGAGAAGTATTTGTGAAAATCAAGTTGTTTTAGTGATCTATTGTTGGAAAACTATTCCAAAACTAAGTAGGTTAAAAAATAATGAGTATTTATTATCTCTTACAGTTACTGTGCATCAGGGAATCAGACAGGGTACAGCGGAGATAGGTACCTTTGTTGCAAGGTGTCTGTCTTCAGAGGGAACACTTCAAGGCTGGGGGCAGGCATCATCTGAAGGCTTATGTCTCCACACATCTATCAGTTGATGCTGGCTTTTGGCTGGGAGCCTAGCTGGCCTGAACACGTAGGTTTGGCTGCCTCGGAACAGTGTGGCTAGATTTCAAGGGCAAGTGTATTGAGAGAGATATTGATTTTTATGACCATGGGAGTCATGTAGGGTATATGTATATTCTAATAGAACATACTTCTGTATATTCTATTAGTTCACACAGTTATAAAAGTCTGCCCAAGTTCAAAGGGACCTCAATAACACATTGTAAGAAGAATATGTGGGACAGGACATATATTGGTGGTGTTTTCTTTGGCGAATACGATCTATTTCTCAAATGCCATCGAGAAAAGTTTACCTATACTTTGGGAGTATTGTTTATGCTTCATGGCTGTTTGGCCTTGTAATTTATAAACTGAAGGAAAGATTGTTATAATCTGTCATATCTGTGTAGTGCTTTATAACATCTCAGTTACTTTAAGTATCACTTGAAGTTGGGTAAGTCAGGAATTCTTACCCCCACATTATGAACAAAGATGCTCATGCTTAGAGAACTATAGATACCTTGAAGCCATCCAGGTATTTAATGACAGATCTGAGATTAGAACACAGCTTTTCTAACTCCTAGAACTTTTCATCAAAATTTATAACATGTACAGTTTTTCATGTCTTCAGCAAATGAACATTTATTGAATACTTTCTATAATCGAGGCACAGAGGTAGAAACTGAGCCTAAAAAGATGAATATGACACAGTCTCCACTTTTAAGGAACTCATGGTCCAGTGGAGAAGATAAACATATACATGCATATGTTCAAAAAAGTGGGACAGGTGTAGCAATCAAAGTAGGCAATGGTGCTTGTTGAGCATGGAGAGAACCACTTAGTTCATTTTGTGATTCAGGGATGACTTTTTTGGGGGTAAAATATTTAAGATTACATTTTCATTACTCAGCTCACTAAACTAGATAGCTCCCAGAAAGAGGGCACATTGAATAATTAAATTGCAATAAATGTATTAAAATATAACACTTGTTTTTACCTGATAAATGGTATGGCAATCCCCCTTCTTTTGTTCTTTAATAAATGCATACATTTGTAAAATCTTTTTTTTTTCATTTTTAAAAATTTCAGCATATTACAGGAGTACAAATGTTTAGGTTACATATATAGCCTTTGCCCCACCCAAATCAGAGCTTAAAGTGTGTCCATCCGCCAGATGGGGTGCACCACACCCATTAGATGTGAATATACCTATTCCCTCCTCCCCCCGCCACCTGTCCGGCACCCAATGAATGTTATTACTGTATGTGCACATAAATGTTGATCAGTTAATACCAATTTGATGGTAACTACATGTGGTGCTTGTTTTTCTATTCTTGTGATACTTCACTTAGTAGAATGGGCTCCAGCTACATCTAGGATAATAGAAGAGGTGCTAGATCACCACTGTTTTTTTGTGGCTGAGTAGAACTCCATGGTATACATATACCACATTTTATTAATCTACTCATGTATTGATGGGCACTTGGGTTGTTTCCACATCTTCGTAATTGTGAATTGTGCTGCTATAAAAATTCTAGTATAGATGTCTTTTTTATAGAATGTTTTTTTCTCCTTTGGGTAGGTGCCAAATAATGAGATTGCTGGGACAAATGGTAGTTCTACTTTTAGCTCTTTGAGGTATGTCCATATTACTTTCCATAGAGGTTGTGCTAGTTTGCAATCTCACCAGCAGTGTATGAATATTCCTCTCTCCCCGCATCCATGCCAACATCTATTGTTTTGGGACTTTTTGATAAAGAGCATTCTCCCTGGAGATAAGTGATATCTCATTGTGGTTTTGATTTGCATTTCCCTGATGATTAGAGATGTTGAGGATTTTTTAATATATTTGTTGACCATTAGTCTATTTTCTTTTGAAAAGTTTCTGTTCATGTCCTTTGCCCACTTTTAAAGGGGTTGTTTGATATTTTTCTTGCTGATTTTCCTGAGTTCTATACAGATTCTAGTTATCAGCCCTTTATCAGATGTGTAACATGCAAATATTTTCTCCCATTCTGTATGTTGTCTGTTTGCTCTCATGATAGTTTCCTTGGTTGTGTAGAAGCTTTTTACTTTGATCAGTCCCATTTATTTATTTTTGTTGTTGGTGTGATTTGATGTTTGTGAGAGGTGAAATGTGTGGATCCTGTTTTTGTACTTTACCTGTGGTATCCAATTTTCCCAGCACCAATTATTGAATAAGGATTCTTTTCCCCAGTGTATGTTCTTGTCTGCTTTGTCAAAGATCAGATGGCTATATGAGGATGGTTTTATGTCTGGGTTCTCAGTTCTGTTCCATTGGTGTGTGTCTCTTCTTTTGCTAGTACCACACTATTTTAATTACTATGGCCTTGTAGTATAGCTTGAAGTCTGGTAAATTGATGCTTCCTGATTTGTTCTTTTTGCTTAAGATTTCTTTTTCTATACAGGGTCTTCTCTGGTTCCATATGAAGCGCAGAAATTATTATTATTATTTGCTGATGATATGATCTTATATCTAGAAGACCCCAAAAATTCTGCCATGAGGCTACTGGATTAATAAACAAATTCAGCAAAGTCTCAAAAGTTACAAAATCAATGTACAGAAATCAGTAGCATTCCCATATACCAACAACAGTCAAACTGAGAACCAAATCAAAGATTCAATACCCTTCACAATAGCAACAAAGAAAATAAAATACCTAGGAATATATTTAACTGAGAAGGTGAAAGACCTCTACAGGGAGAACTATGAAACAATGAGGAAGGAAGTAGCAGAGGATGTAAACAGGTGGAAAACCATACCACGTTCATGGGTCGGCAGAATCAACATTTGTTAAAATGTCTGTACTACCCAAAGTGTTCTACAGATTCAATACAATCCCTGTAAAATTTTGATTATGTAGGTATGTCTTACCTTTTCTTCTATTTTGAATAGCATTGTTTTTACATATTGTAGTTTCTGATTCGTAGTTGCTGGCATATAAGATTTCCAATGTTTTTCTTGTATAAATATTTTATATAATCCTAGTGAGTTTTTCCTACCATTTTTAATAAGCTGCAGATGCTTATTGATTTTTGGCTTTCTTTCTTTCCTAATGTATACAATTAGTGCTATGTATTTCCCTTTTATTATCACTGTAGTTATATTTGGCACTATTGATATTTATGTTTTTATTTTTGCTCCAATTTATGCTATAGTTTCTTTTTTTCTTTTAGCATGCATAAAAATTTTATCACTTTTCAAAGCTGAATAATATTCTACTATATGTACATATCACATTTTGTTGAGGCATTCAGCTGGTGATGGACATTTGTGCTATTTCTACCTTTTGGTTATTGCTATAAATATTGGTGTCCAAATATCTATTCAAGTCTCTGCTTTCAAATCTTTTGGAGATATGTCCAGAAATAAAATTACTGAGTTATATGGTAATTATGTAGTTAGATTTTGAGGAACTGCTACTGCTACTGTTTTCAGTAATAGCTACACCCTTTTCCATCACTACCAGCAAAGTAAGAGGGTTCCAGTTTCTCAATATGTTGAGTATCTGACCACATAACACACACTGTTACCGTTCTCATCCAAGTCACCACTATCTCTCTCCTAGATTATTTTAAGAGACTATAAACTCTCTGATTCCAACTTTGCCCCACTATAGACTATATACTTCATATATCAGCCAGGTGTTTCAGTCATACATCAGATCATGTTATTCCTCTACTCAGGCCTGCAGAGGCAGGTATACTCTTTCCTTGGGGTTTATACTCTGGCTCTTGCTTCTTCCTAGAAACTTCCTTCACCAAAGAGCCACATGACTCATTCCCTACTTCCTTTGTTCAAATGACATCTTTTCAGTGATATCTTTTCTGACCACTGTATTTAAAATAGAAACCCCTATAGACTCCTATATCCAATTTTCTATGTCCTCTTTCCCTGCTTTATTCTCCAAAGTTGTTATCACTATCTAATAGCTTGTATAACTTATTATTTTGGTTATTGCCTTTTCCCCATCAATGGAATATAGTTATCATGAAGGCAAAGAGTTTCTTTTATATGTACTGTGTTGTTAGAATAGTATCTGGTATATAGTAGGGGCTCAATATATATATATATTAATCTATACTTTGACTGTGTGAATAAATGCAATGACCATTTTTTAATAACCCACAATGCTTTTTGCCTTAGCAACTACCTTGCCATATTGTATTTGAACAGAGTAGTTTTTCCATCCACTTACTTTCAATCTTTCTGTGTTAATATGCTTGACAGACAGTCCTTTTAAAGCATATTCAGTCTCTTTCTTTTAATCAATGAGTTTGATTCATTTTCTTTTACTATAGTTACTGATCTATTTGCATTTGTTTCTAATGTTTTGTACATTCTATTGACCTTATTTTATAATATCTCTTTTATTTCTCCATTTTTGCTTTTTGTAAAATTATTTTGATTAAGTTATTTCTCCTTTTCATTTTGAAAGTTATGTATTTTTATCTGTCTGGTTAAATCTTATTTATTTCTATCTGTCAAATTTTAAAATCTATACTTGAATTACATATTGTAAATATTGTCTCCCAGTCACTGGTTTTCTGTTTCATTTTCTTAATGGTGTTATTTGAAATGTGGGTGATAATTTTTAAATTTTAATATTAGTATTTTTTTGTATCCTATGTAAGAAATTTTTACTGTCTATTGATCTGTTTGCCTATTCTTACACCAATATCACACTGTCTTCATTATTGTAGCTTCATAGTAAGTCCTAGAAATAGTGTATTTTTTTCTTATTTTTCAAGATTCCTTTACCTAGTTTCATCAAATCAGGCCTTAAGGAAAAAAGACTAACTTCCCTTCAAGAAGAGGGGATCCTTCCAACAGATGGCCCTCAGACTCTGCCTCCAGCCTCAACTCTTTCCTGGGTCTTCAGCTAACTGGCTGACTGCAAATTTTGTACTTGTCAGCCTGCACAATCATGTGAATCATAGCTCCTTAAAAATTAGTGTCTGCTTGTATCTCTCTTTCTCTCCTTCTTGGAGAACCCTGACTAATACACTTGGCAACAATCTATTATCCCTTTTTTTTATAATGCTAGATTTAATGTGCTAATTATTTTGGTTATAATTGCTATTTATAATCATAAGGGATATTGGTCTATACTTTCCTGTTCTTTTAATATTTTTGTTAGGTTTGGGTATCGGGGTTATACTTGTCTCATAAAATGAGTTGGGAAGTAATCTTTCTTCTTTGTTGATTGAAAGGATTTGTGTAAGATTAGTAGTTCTTAAAATATTTGACAGCACTCATCAGAAAAGCCATCTAGACATGAAGGTTATTTTGTGGAAAATTTTTAATTGCAATTTCTTTTTTTAAAGAAATTTACATTTTCAAAAGACTGTTTCCATATTACTTAAGTTCTTCCTAATACTGACATAAAGTTGTTCATATTATCCCTTTATTTTCCTTTTAATGATTGTAGAATCTGTGTTTATGATCTCTAATTCATTCCTCATATTGAATATTTGTGTTTTCTCTTTTTTTACCTTGATCAGTTTTTCTTGGGGTTTATCAGTTTTATTAATCTTTTTCAAAGAACTAAATTGTGTGATTCTGCTAGTACCTTTATCATTTCCTTCTTTCCATTTTCTTTATGTCAAAGTTACACTCTGTTTTTGCTTCTTGAGATTATAAATATAGATAATTGATTGTAAAATTTTCTTTTTTATAATATAAGCATACATTTTCCTCTAGGGTATTTTGCTGCATTTCCAAAATTTTAATACTTTGTTTTTCACTATAATTCAGGTGGAAGTATTTTCTTATTTGTTTTGTAATTTCTTCTTTAACCTATGGATATTTAGAAGGGGATTTCCCTTTTCTACATATTTGAGAATTTTATAGATATTGTTTTTGATATATAATTTAGTTCATGTTGTTAGAAAATATGTTATGAATAATTTTAATTCATTGAAAGTTTTCTGAGACTTGTTTTATGACCCATCATATTGTCTTGGTGAACCTTCTTTGTATTCCTGAAAAGGATGTATATTCTTCAGTTTTGGGGGCTGTACCATTTTATAAATCTCAGTTAGGTCTGGTTGGTTGAAAGTGTTTAGATATTTTATATTCTTCTTATTTTTGTCTCTTTGTTTTTTTAATTACTGTGAGAAGGCTGTTAAAATCTCTAAGATTGTGTGCCCTATTTATTCCTTTAAATCTGTCACTTTTTCTAGTTTGATTTCTCTGTTAGTGTTTTGCCATTGTAAAATATGGATTATTGTGTTTTTGCCTCCAAAGTCCATTTTGGAGGTAAAGCTTGAGTATAGCTTGAAGTTTGGAGGCAAATGCACTTTGCTTCCAAAGTGCATTTTGTTCCTATTACCACCCCATAGTTAACAAATGCCACATAATCTAAGTTTTGTTATGAAATTACTCCTCATAAAAGGTATCAGTTTTTCTATTGGCCCAAGTAGACTAAATGCTCTAACAATACAAAATTTACAATGATTTAAGGTTATTTCATGCTCAGTCAATGTATGTTTCCAAGTAGAGGACTGTCACTTACACAATCATTCAAGACATCATCTCCTCCTTTACCATTACTTATGACACCAGAATCCACCGCATTCCCTCAATCTGACTAACAAAAAGGGGAAAATTGTGAATAGTATTGCATACAAGGTTTTCTGGAGTCAGTTGTGGAAAGGGTATATTTCCCTTTTGCCTATATTCAGTTGGCTGGAACTCAGTTATTTGACCACTCATAATTAAAGGAAAAAGCTGGGAAATGCGGAGTAGATATGTGACCAGGAGGAGATGGAAAAACGTTTTGCAAAAATAAAATTTAGCTCACTAGGTTGCATCATATACTGAATTTCTGCTCACATAAAATGCTTTGTTTTCCATTTCCTTAGGTAAAATTAATTATTCTTGCCTCTGTCTTTTTATGTCATTTGCTTTGAGCCTTGATTAAAAGGCTTCTTGCATTAGAGAAAGTTGTGGATTCATTTCTTTTTCCCTCTAGGTTGTAGGCCCCTTGAGATTGGGAATTATGAATTATTAATTTTTGTATACCTAAAGGTTCATTTGGTAGCATGGGGTTCATAGGCAATTCATATGTATTTGTTGTATGGAATTAAGAAAAAACTATAATCCAAAGAGTTGTCAAGAAATTTTCAGACTTTCCATTTGTATTATTTGAGCCTCCCATTTTATTATCCTGGAAACTGAGGATCAGAAAAATTACATGCCATACCTATGCTTATATAACTAGTTAAATGTCTGAACTGGAGATAGAACTGAGGTATTCTGATGGTTAGTTGTTTTTTAACTAACCAATTTGACTATGATTATTGCTTTTTAATTGAGATAAAACAGTGAAAATGACATGTTTAAAAAGTTAAACTTTTTGGCAAACACCTCTTTTAGGAGTTAGTTCAATATTTTCAGGATAATATTTATTAATGCCAATTATATATCCCCAAAGTATGTTTCTCTATAGCTTTTTAAAGATCATTTTTATTTTGGTACACTGGCAAATAAAAAAGATAAATGTCTGGGTTCTCTTTTCTGATACATTGGTCTATGTCTCTGTTCTTGTGCTAGTACATATTGTTTTGGTTACTATATCCTTATAGTATAGCTTGACACCTGGTAAAGTGGTCCCTCCTGATTTGTTCTTTTGTGACCTTTTGTTTAAGGTCACTTTGGCTATTTGGGGTCTTTTCTGGTCTGTACAAAGCATAAAATTTTTGCTAGATCTGTAAAAAATGACGGTATTTTAATGGAGATTGCATTGATACTGTAAATCACTTTGGGCATATAGACATTTTAACAATGTTGATTTGGGTGATTCATGCGCATGATATGTTTTTCCATTTGTTTACATCCTCCATGATTTCCTTCCTCGGTGTGGTGCTGGGAAAATTGGATAGCCACATGTAGAAGACTGAAATAGGATTCGTACCTCTCACCACTCACAAAAATTAATTCACAAAGGATAACAGACTTAAACCTAAGGCATGAACTATAAGAATTCTAGAAGAAGAGGTTGGAAAATGTTTTATAGATATTGGCCTGGGCAAAGAATTTATGAAGAGGACCCAGTGGCAATCACAGCAACAACAAAAATAAATAAATAGGGCCTGATTAAATTAAAAAGCTTCTGCAAAGCCAAGGAAATGATCAACAGGGTAAATACACAAACTATAGAATGGAAGAAAATATTTGCATGTTATATATCCAATAAGGGCTAATAATCAGAATCTATAAAGAACTCAAGCAAATCAGCAAGAAAACATCAAACAATGCCATTAAAAAGTCAGGCAGGTCGGAGGAGGGGATGGTTATATACATACATAATGAGTGTGATGCTCACCAACTGGGAGATGGACAAACAACTCTGACTCGAGGGGGGAGGGGGGCGAGGGCAATATACATAAGCTTAACATTTGTACCCCCATAATATGCTGAAAAAAATAAAAAGTGGGCAAAAGACATAAACAGAAGTTTTTCAAAAGATGATAGACAAATGACCAACAAACATATGAAAAAATGTTCAACATCTCTAATCATCAGGGAAATGCAAATCAAAACCATAATGAGATATCACTATGTTCTTTTCAAGATAATGTGTAATAGAGGCAAATTACTGGAATAATTTAGTCACATCACATTCACTTGGTATGACGGTTAATTTTACGTGTCGACTGCATCATGGGATGCCCATCTATTTGGTCAAACATTATTCTGGGTTTGTCTGGGAGGTTATTTCTGGATTAGATAAACATTTGAATGGTAGTCTGAATTAAGCAGATTGTTTTCCTAATGTGGGTGGGTCCCTTACAATCAAAGGCCTGAAGAGAACAAAAACACTGATCCTGCCATGAGTAAGAGGGGATTCCTCTCTCTTGACTGTCTTTGTTTTCTCCTGCCTTTGGACTCAACCTGGAATATTGGTTCTTTGGATGCTCAAGCCTTTGGGCATGGACTAGAAGTACACTGTTGGCTTTCCTGAGTCTCCAGCTTGCCGACTATAGATCTTGGGACTTGTTAATTTTCATAATCTAATGAAGTAATTCTTTATAATAAATCTCTTTATACACACACAGACACACATATTTAGACACCTATTGGTTCTGTTTCTCTGGAAAATCCTGACTAATATATTTGACAATTAAAACTTTAAATACACTGTTTTCTAAAACATTTCTACCCATCAAATAGTGCCATAAGAAGGGCAATAAATCTAGGTTTGCCTGGATAAGAAAGAGTTAATTGAACCTCTTTAGGTAAATACATGTGGAGAAATTATGATTTGGGGTACTTACAAAAATAGAAATGCACACTTTAAAAATTCTAAATAAAAATATAATTGCTAAGTGATTCCTCTTGATTAGCACCTCTGTTCTTATGATGAGCTAGGATTCTGTAATAATGTTAGAAGAATGACACTTAGTTAAAAGTTCAAGTGATATGCCATAAGTATAAGCAGTATATTCCGGATCTCTTCAATTAAGTATGTTTAACAGCAGGGAGGTTATTTTTCTACACAGAAATAGAAATGAAAGCCTTTCCTAATGATAAAACTGATTGTTTTCTTAACAGTCTATTTAAAATAGAAACCTTACCTATAAGGCCCTAGTATCTAATGTTTTATTCTAACATGTATCATATTCAGAAAGTTACTGGTAAATAACCCCTCTCTAATAAGATTATTGGATTTTTCTTATATATCATATCATGGAGTTATGCTGTTAGTCATGGACAACAAATACTCTCATATCACTGAGAGGAAATGATCATGTTCAAACCGAGTTTGTATGTATTTTTTTTTCCAACTCCAAGTGACTATGACTTGAATTAACACTGACTTTATATTTTTAGCATAGATTTGGCCTTAATGGAGAATATATTGATTAGTACCCTGAGGGTATGGCTGGAATTTTCTTCAAAGGCTTGATTAGCCACAAGCTTATTGTGTCATGTTACAGATAGAATGTGGAGACTTGGGGGAGGGGGGGCTGCTTTGAAGGTCAAGGCTCATCTGATTTTGGTGTAGCCTTACCTTTCACAGATAATAGAATCTTAATGGAAGAGAACTTTTGTTCCTTCACTTAGGAAGATGTACCTTAGGAAATTTCCTTCTATAAAATATGTGCCTCCCAAGTTTCTAGCTACTTTCTGAGGCCCACATTCTGTCTACATTTTTGAGCTTTTCTGAGACTCAAAACACTGTGCTATTTCTATTACCAGTTCTTGGAAATCCCATTCATGTCAAACAATCCACATGTAATTATTTGTAAATGGCTTATTACAAAACTTTATGTCAAAATGCAACATTCAATCCAACAAACATTTATTGATAAGCTAATATATGGCAGAAGCATCATTGGCCCCGAGACTATCAAGCTGAATAAGACTCATTTATTGATTTCAAAAAGATGACAATGTATTAGTGTTATATTTAAGAAATGGAGCAGTTTGGTTAGAATGACCCCGTGCAGATGAGAATTATAAAATCTGGAAACAATGCCTCTGAATGTTTATCTATCTCTGTATCATTCGTACTCACCAAACACTTTGAAAGCAGTGGTAATGACCAAAAGGAGATAAAATTGTAGAGGATGCTACCCTTGAAAGATGAAATGTAACAAATGAGATGTGCTGTTTTGAAGATCTTAGCTTGAGGTCATGCTCAAACCTACCTGAGGCTCTGAAGGCAGAAAGCCACTGTTTTATGGGCTCAAAGTATCAAAGAACAATGTTTGGAGCTAGAAAAATAGCCTGAAATTTAGGGAGTTATCCTAGATGGAAGAGACACAGACCCCCCAAGTCCGTACATAAAATCCACTGAAATCCTTTGCTATGTGCTAAAATGACAAAACTAGTTGGCATGGTTGGAGGAAGTTTTATGGAGCTGAGCAAAAAACCAACATCTGGAAATTGAAAGGTCTATGCATGCAGAGGTATCCGATGATGGTCTCTGCAAGGAGACAGAGTTTAGAGTCTAATCCAATCCAAATTCTCTGGTTCTAGAAGAAACAGATGATTCATTACAATAATATAACAGTATCTAGTTTCTACAACTTACTATCCATAATGTTCAGTATATGAAAAAAATGTGAAGAAACAAAAATTTGACCTATTCTCAAGAACAAAGCAGCTAATCTAAATTTATCTTGCTAAAACCCAGATGTTTAAATTAGTAGAAAATGACTTTAATAGCTATTATAAATATTTTTAAGAAGATTAAGGAAGATATTAATATATGTATTATGAATAAAATGATAAAGAATCTCAGCAGAGAAACTAAAAAAGATAGTCTAGAGTTTAAATATAACAATAAAGAAATATTAACTGTCACATTTAAGGTGACAGGGAAAATAGTATAATTAAAGATAGATTAATAGAAAGTGTCAATGTGAAGAATAGAAAGAAGGCTAGAAAAAATTTAACAGTGCCTTAAGGACATGTGAACAGTAGCAAGTAGTTTAACATACATGAAATTGGAGTCCCAGAAAGAGAGAATAAAGAGAATGAGACAGAATAAAAAGTTCCATATTTAGGGCCTGAATCTGTCTTATTCACAGTTGTATCTTTCATACCTAGCACAGTATTGTGCAAGTATGCATTTAAGGATTATTAACATTTCAATAAATATTTGAGTATATCGTTTAAGGACCTAGGCAAATACATTATCTAAGTACTTTTTTTTTTTTATAAAATCATGGTGAATAATTGGGTGACTGATATAAGTAGGGATGCTGGTAAATTGTGGTGGTAGGTAGGGTCCATTAACATCTAACTCTTTAGAACATAAAGGAGGAAATGCTAAATGCTATGGAGAATTCTACTGGTTGATTTCATGGTTTCAAATAATTGACTCCTTTACTTTTTTCCTGGGTTTTCAGTGATCAGCTTTGTTTTTCCTCTCATTATTTATTTCCAAGACCTGAGCTGGGTGACAAAATAGGAATGTATCATTAATTATTGAGTAGCATTAACTATCAGGTCAATAGAATAACGTTCAAATTGCATTGTCTTCACATGCTTAGGTCAAGGATTTTTAAAGCAAAATAAGTTAAATATGGAGTACGGACACTGTATAAGGGCAGAGATTGATGGGAATAGGGACCAAATATATTGTCTTACAGTCCCCATATTGAAGATCTGGGATCCTTTCTTAGATTGGTTTCAAGAATTATTGTTTTAAGTTCTGGACATTTCTAAGTACATATGAGTGTTGGAAAGATATGGTGAATCTTGGTGCCTCTAGCTCTGAGCAAAATCAATGCTTGGGGGGAATAATAGACCAAAAGAACGTATGGCCTTTTCAATGGTGATTGGATGAATACAGGATAACTGAAAGTTCTGAGAGGAATATATATATTTGTAAAAAGGAACTAGCAGTAACATTTTTATAAAAGAAAGTGATTTTTTTTGGGGGGGGAGGTTATATCTGTGTTATAATTCTATTCAGAATTTCCAAGATAGACTCTGATTGTGAATCTTTGAAAATCCAAATAGTTTGCCATGCATTTGGTATGTAGGAAAAGAAGTAGGGAAAAAGAAAACTTTCATCCATGGTAAAGTGAAAATAGCACTTGGCCTCGAGCCAAGTGTCCTAGGCCACATACATGTTTTTCCCTTAATTGTGTAATTTTGGTAATCACATCCTTTATTTGGATTTAAGTTACTCATGGATTACAGTCTCTTTCAGTTTTGTGAAAGAGGCAACAGAAAAGGATATTATAAACATTTACAATTATTTTTGTAATGAGAATTACAGAATTTCTCTATGGACTGCCTCTGCTATTATGTGCCCACTAATACTACTATTATTATGTTCAAGCAAAAGCATACATGGCTAAGGGATAGACTTCATTGGTTAATATTGTGATTATTTGGTAAACTGAATAAGTGAGTGAAAAAATACAAATATTTTAAGTAGCAGGAAGCCTAAGGACATTGAGAAGATATTGGAGAATATCTTTTCCTCTTCATTCCACTTCTGTATACAATAGAGTGAGACATGGAGATGAATCCTTATTTATTCATTCAACAAATATTCACTGAGCACCTACTATGTTTTAGGTGCTGGAAATAGAGCAGAAATGCCTGCCCTCATTGCATGTGTAGTTTAGGATTTATTCCTTTTGTATTCCCTACCTGTTTAATGTTGCTAATTGATCCACACTCCTTTTAAAGATAAATAAATTCCAATGTTAACACAAACTAGGGAAAATATTTAGTACTGAATAAAAAAATATTCTGCCTGAGAAATAAAATGGCAGCAGACAAATTTGCCTGCCTGCGAGGAAATCTGAGAGCACTGAATCACATTTTGTGCCTTTGGATAGAAAAGAGCCAACACATTCAAAGCCAAACCCATCCAAAGTCACCCAATCTTATATAAAGCCATCTAGCACAGACACAACTGTCATATGTTACAGTGTTCCCTGCCAAAAAATTAATTGGCTCAGGGCTGGCTTTTAATTCATCTCAGATTTGCACAAAACTTGCTGAAAGGTTTGTCTACCTGAAGAAAACTTTTCATGAACTCAGTTCCAAGTTTCAAATTTTTACAAAAACCTGAAATCAAGGAAGATTTTCTTGGTTTCCTGTTTGGTGCAGAGGGACTGCTAGCTCTAATTATCAGGCCTTGAGGGAACACAAGGAAAGACAGACACAAGAAGAAAAATCTTTGAAACAGGTAATTAAGGAGGAAAAATACTTTAGGAAAACAAATAGGAATCAGAAGCTTAATTTGAAATTATGAAATTATTAAGATATACATTGAAAATGTTGATATGGTAAAATGCCACTTTAACTGTTGTGTACTTCTGGGTGCGTTTTATTGCTAAATGTGAGTAATTTTCAGAATAAATGGCAAACCTATACACTGAGTGATTTATAAATAGAAAATACAGATCAGAGTACTCTCCACACTGCCCTCAACCCTGTAAAGTTTTATATTTTTTTCCTCTTGTTTACTGACATTCAAAGATGAGTTAGCATAAAATGAAAAAATAATTCAATTGGGAACGGCATTTGAGTCATATATAGGTCATACTATAGAGTTGAGATTTAAATGATCCCATTAATTTGCCCTTGGGTGACTTAATCAATACATTCAGTCCCAATATTTGGTTTCAGTCTTTTTATTCCAAATGGTGGCAGATAATAAAATTGTGTATGGCATTTCCCCCACTTACCTTTTGTTTTAGGTCACGCTATATCAAGAGAGTTGACTCAGATTGCTTTTGTTCTTGACTCTGACTTTGTAAGATCTTTTAAATTTGAGGACAAATGGATGTAGAGCCTTGTATTTTGTATGCAGGATACCCCATATCTTAGCTATTATACTACTATTATTATACTATCATCTTGAATCAAATAACTTGGTTTTAGTTGTTATAATAAATTGTGTTTGAGCAAGTTACTTAACTGCCAAACCTCACTTATTTTAAAAGTAAAATAGGGATGGTAGTAATAGTATCTACCTCAAGGTAGAGTCAAAGAATTAATGCATGTGGCAGCACATTATTAGTTATAAAGCACTGTGCTGATATATTATTTTTCACTGCTATTGACTTATTGACCTTGATATCTATAGCTTTCTCTAAATAGATTAAATTATTAAGGGTAAACACAAGAATAAATCTTGACTTATACAAAAGTTTAATAGAGTTGTAATAAAATGACAATGTTAGTGATCCAAAAGTAATAAACCAATATTAATATTATTTATGTACAAATGTTTGTTTCCCATTTAACCATAAAATTCTCCAGGACAGAAACCATTTTTCAATTTTGTTTTCTTCAGGGTCATTCAAGTTCTGGCTTATAAACTGGCATATATTAGTTAACTTATAGGTACAAAAAGGAAGCATATTTGTAATAAGGACTGTGCTCCCAAACTAGGAATATAGGGTCATGATCACTAGGAGGTATCTTCTCTCAAAATGGAGGCTTAATTCTAAAGCTGGCCATGCTATGGATTTTTAACTTAGCAGACAGAAATTATAAAATATGGAGGAGGAGAATCACTTCTTTGGTTTAGCACAAGTTGCTTCAACTTTCTTATCATATTATCGTATGAGTGGTTTTTGAAAGGTAGGATGTTTATTTCAAATAAAAGAGATTATCAAGAAAGTTTTAAAAGACATCCAAGAGCACAGGTACTGTGGCTATATGAGAATGGTACATTCTAGATCTGAGGTGCTCTCAGTTGGAGATCACATAATTCAAAGAACTTCCCTTTCTGCTGTTTAATACCAATTTCTGCCAATTTACTAAGCAGGGATAAGCAATATTTCCATTTAATATGATTTTTGGGGTTAAAATTTCAACTAAATTTGGCTCATCCAAGATGGTGCCTTAAAGTCGGGATTTTATTATTAAAATGCCTACAGGAAAGACTCAGGAGCTTGAAAAGAATGTCTAATATTTATATTCTGGTATCTAATATGGTATTTTTTTGCCTGAAAATACCTTTATGTCCTCAATATAATTTATGAAAAAATTGAATGATAACTTATGGCCTTTAATAAGAATCTGTGGATTGAGGGCATGAGCATCTGAGACAGAGTAAATAGCAAAGAAACAGAATAGGCTCAATTTAAGTTGAATATAAATTAAAGAATAAGTCCATTGGAAGTAAAACTTGTTCTCCAAACTAAACTGGCCTTCTAAGGGGTAGTGGTCTATTATCTCTCTTCATGTATGTACGAGCTCAGTGTTACGGGATGAAGGATGTGAAAGGTTTCTGGGTTGCATCCCTTTCTACTGGGCTCATTTCTACTTGTCCTTCAGGCATCATCTCCCACAAGACTTTGATTCTACTTGCTTGTTTTATGACTTTACTCCAAGCTCCCAAAGCACCCTCTTAGTCAGTTTGGGCTCCTATAACAACAATACCATAGAATGGATGGCCAAACCACAGAAAGTTATTTCTCTTAGTTTTAGAGGTTGAGAAGTCTAAGATCAGACTGCCAGCATGGT
Source organism: Microcebus murinus (assembly GCF_040939455.1). Classification (NCBI taxonomy): domain Eukaryota; kingdom Metazoa; phylum Chordata; class Mammalia; order Primates; family Cheirogaleidae; genus Microcebus; species Microcebus murinus. The sequence goes on along the minus strand of NC_134115.1, from coordinate 51,402,743 downwards.
TGGGTTCTGGTGAGGGGCCTTTTCCTGATTTGCAGTCAGCCATCTTCCATCTTTTTGTGTCCTCACATGGTAGAAAGAGAGAGAGAGGAAGCAAGCACTCTAGTCTTCTTATAATGCCACAGGTCCCACCACAAAGGCTCCATTCTCATGTCCTAATTACCACCCAAAGGCCAAATTTCCCAATTTCATCACACTGGGGATTAAAGTTTCAATATATGAATATTAAGGGGATAAACATAGAGTTCATAACACGCTTGGACATCTCTATCCTTATTCTTTATTGACATGAATTTGTCCATTTATGCATACCTCACACAGACCCTTTGGTCTTCAAGGACAAAGGTATGTCTGATTCATCTTTGTAGAACAATATTTAGCATAAAATAGATAGTAAGTGTTGAAATAAATTGAAAAGTTATATTGGTACTGTTAGTAATGTAGCAACAGTCCAAATCAGGTTGTTCTTTCTAGACTTCTTTAACTTCAATTATTTATCAGACTTTTTAGAACATAATAGAACTTGTTTATCCTGGTTCCCTGGTGCGAAATTCAGAGCTTGTAAAATTTAAGCATGTCATTACAAATACAAACTTATTTGCATAAGTTTGTGTAACAAATGACAAATGGCCTTAGATGATGAAAGTGAAAAACTCGGTACATCTATTTACTTTTTATCCTATTTAGGCATTAAATAGAACCTCTTAATAGTAAAGACATATATAAATCATGCCTTCACTACTTGATTTATGTGAGTTTATGGGTATAATGTATTTGTAAACTGCATAGATATGCAATTTTAATATAGTGGGTGAAGGACATCATTAATTTAGCAATCAGACATATAGTAGAGTCATTTTTTTTTTCTTTTCAATGCACAAGACTTACAAACAGACATGAGCTTGAATTCTGAGTCTGTAACTGATCAGCTATGTGATTTTGGATAAGTTATTTAACCTCATCATCAATACCCCTCACATATAATATAGATACAATAATATGTATTTTGCAAAATTCTGATTAGGATTGATGCAGTGTTATACTTAAAGAGCTTAACATAATTCCTGTCATCTAGCAGATGGTCAACGAGTGGTGGTTTTATTGTTTTTGTGGTTGTCATAAGAACAAGTAATTTTATAATTTTCTTTGCTAACTTTAGTTTCTTCATCTATCAGATGGTAATCAGAATTCTTTACCTCAATGGTGGTTACCAAGGTAAAATGGGATAATGTCTCTGAAAATGCTTTGTACAATGTAAAGTGATATTACACAACATAAAGTAACAGTTAAATTATCTTTGCTTTGAGGGTGGTAGAGTGCTGGCTAGAGTACTCTTTAAAAATGCAACTGAATTGTAGTTCTGTAAGTTAACAAAACAACCTCTCTAAATTTCTTGCCTCACTTCATTTTCATCTTCTAGTATTTGGTTACCAGGTTTCCTTCATTTCTCACTGTGTTGGAGACCTAATCAGTATTGAAGCAGGCTCTGCCAATTAATTGGAGGAAGCACTTGTCTCTTTTTTGATTGTGTACAAAACACCAGGCTTTGTTTTATCAGTTTGAACAGGTTTGCTACATGACTGCGTCTTCAAAAATGCCAATAAGTGTGCTTAGACTTAAAAAAAATGTCCAAGTGAAGGTTTATTTCTTCCTGTTAAACATTCTTTCCAACTCTGCATGTGTCACTTTTTGTTGTATTTCTAATCTTTCAGTCAAACTTGGTTTGGTCCTTTAAACCCTTCTCAAATTCATTCTTCTTCCTGGTATTAGTATTTATGTAATCACACTAAGCCTGAGCATTTCAACTTGACAAAATTCTGCCCTGAAAAACTACAGGCCTAGTTATTTTTGAGAGCTGTTTTTTCCTCCCAGAGTTTAATAGCACAATTTAGTGTCCTTTAAAGGTTTGCTGAAAACCTTGTATAGCAAAAAGCCAACAGATCTTATATTTATACTTGTTTCTGAGCAAGAAAATTCTCAGAAACTGGAAAGTAGCTTTAAAATTATTATTGACTATTATTTCTTAGTAATTTCCTTCCAGATGTCTCAAGATGCCGTAACACAATTTTTATTATCAATTTTTCAATTGCATCTATTTTTCTGTATATTTGTAAATGAGGAGTAAAATCAACAAGATTTTGACTTGATTTCCTTGACCATTATTAAATACTCTTTTTTGGATTGCCAAGCTGGATTCTTAAGTACTTGCTGTTCAGTAGCAGGTCCTCAATTGTCAAATTTTCATGCCTTCCCAAAGAACCAGGTCTAAAGAAGTACACTATGAAACTCCCACATGTAAATTATGAGTTGTTTAGCAAAAAATTCAGGTAAGACCTCTTACCCTTGGGGAGGCCACAGTTAAGAGCATGGACTTTCTATAGTTATATAAAAATAGGTTCAAAATCTAGCTTTAGGTTTTAGAAACTAGCAGACTTTGTGTAAATCATTTAACTTCTCTAAGTTTCAGTTTCACTTTCTCTAAAAATAAGAATAGTAATGCCTATTTTATGAAGTCAAGTTATTAAGAAATTAAGTAAGACAATTAATGGAGACCCTTGTTATTGTAAATTGCCCATATTAAAACCAGTAAAATGGGATTCCTCTACATTCTTGAGTAGTTTTAAAATCCAATCCCAAGTGGCATTTTAATCAGTTAGGGTTACTTTTGGCTCCAAGTAATGGGAAGCTTAACTGTTCTGCCTTATACAAACAGAAGTGCATTTATTATTGTTTTTCACAAAACAGTTCAGAGATAGACAATTGTTGGTATTGATTTGGGAGTTCAATGATGTCAGAATTCATATCACTGAAAAACTCTTATATTTCCTCATATTATAAGAAGGTTATTGTAGCCCCAGCTATCACATAGATGCAAAAATCCTTAACATAATATTACCAAGGTAAATCCAGTACCATATAAGAAGAATAAAACATAATGATTAAGTAATATTTTTCCAGCAATATTTTTATATGGTACACATGTACATATACAATGATAATGTAAGTGACCATATTAAAAACATTTAAAAATTATACAGAATCATCTTAATATATGTAGAAAAAGTATTACACAAAATTTAATATTCAGCAAACCAGGATATAAAAGGAAACTTCCTCAATCAAATAAAGGACATCTGCACAAAATCTCCAGCTACATCATGCTTAATAGTAGAACATTAAATACTAATCCTCTAACATTGAGAATAAGGCAAGGATGTTTATTCTTACAATTTTTATTAAAATTGCTGAGGAGCTCTGAGCCAGTACTATATTGGAATAAAAAGAAATAAAAGCCATATAGGTAACAAAGGAAGAAATAAATTGTTCCTATTCACAGTTTATATAATTTTTTTATGTAGAAAGTCTTAAGAAATCAACCATAAAGCTGCTAGAACTAATATGTAATTTTACCAAGATCCCAAGATACAAAGACATATAAAAAAAACCAATTGCATTTCTGTATACAGCAATGAACAATTGGAAAAACAACACCATTTACAATAACATCAAGACATGAAGTACTCAGAGATAAATTAGAAAAAAAATATGTATTTATCCAAGAGAAATGAAAATATATCCACACAAAGATTATCCGCACATGAACATTCATCACAGCTTTATTCACAATAGTCCCAAACTAGAAACAACCCAAATGTTCATTAGCAGGTAATTTGTAAACAAATTGTGAGATATCCAAACAATGTAATACTATCTGACAGTAAAAAGGAATGAGCTACCAATATAATCAACAACACTGATGAATCTTACAGACATTATGCTAAGTAAAAGTAATCATAAACAACTGAGTACATACTGCATGGAGCTATATTTACAAAAAGCAGATCAGTCATTTGGGATGAGGGATATGGGAAATTGACTGTTAAATGGTACAAGATAACTTTTTGGCATGATGGAAATGTTTTATATTTTGATTTTGGTTACATTTGTAACAATTCACTGAAGGTTTGACTTAAAATGAGTGCATTTTCCTACATGTAAATTGCACCTTAATAAAATATAAAAACAAAATGTTAATCATTCTAGTTACACTTCACAGAAAATATTCTACATGGAAACTATGGGGCAGTTGTGCATGATTGACTGGAAGTGACATAACTATCTTCAGATGGTAGGGGGTTAATACTGATGCTTACATGCTAATCAGAACCTGTTGAGTCTCTTAAGAGAACAAAACACTGAGAGGTAAAATTCTAAAGTGAATGAAAGTATGTCCAATTTATGATCAAATAAAAATGCTGTGGGCATACAGCCGAAGAATATTCTTAGATTGGACTTGTTTAGCTTTCTAAATTTAACCAGCTGGAATTCTTTAAGTACATCCTTATTCAACATTTTGAAGTGAAGCATTTGCTTTTTATTTGAAAAACTCTTTATCTGAAAGACTTAAGTACATTTTTCTTTGTAATAAAGAATACGATGGCTTATTATAGGTTTAAAATATAGGGAGCACGGATGGCAAGCCCCCCCACAGGGGACAAATTTGTGGCAAAGCTGGTGAAAAGATAGAGAATATACTTTGAGCTATACTTATGGAGGTAGTATTGTTAACTTCTACCTTGTGAATAGACATATATGTAGCTCAAGACCGCAGAGCAACAAAAAAGAACTTTATAATATATGATATAATATTTTAATTGTTAACAGTGAAGAGATATGGGAAGTTTTTCAATAGTATAGCACTCTACAATACATCTTACATTTTAATAAGACTGTAAGGCTCTCATAACTTTTTTCTGTTTTTCAAAACTAATCTATTTTTCCAAATAAAATGTATATTTAAAAACACGAACTTTCTTATTTACTGACTCAATATTCATTCTGTTGTGTTCATTTTTTCATACATCATCCATGCCAATGAAAATTCTTTCCATACTAGCACTTGACAAAACAATTAAAGCAGAATATTGAACTAGTTTTAACAAATTTAGGGAAGCAGTTTATTTCCTCTTTCAAGCGATGTTATTCCCTTAGGGAATAGAAAATCATGTCCAAGATACTAATTTTCTCTTAAAGAGATTTGGAGGGATTCTTTCTCCCATAGAACCACTATCCGAATTAATTCCTCCAAAGAAGGAGATTTCTTGTTTTGAGCCAAACTCGAAGCACCGGAAAATGATATCATGAATTTTAAAAAGGAAGCCACTCTGCCAGACTCTTGAGGCTCCAGTATATACACTTGGTGCTTCAGAATTAGGGTGATTGACTACATGAGTTGTCAGATAGTCTTTCTGCTAAGTAAACATCTTTCACTGCTAAAACCTTATCATTTTTCTTTTCTTAAATTTTTTTTGGGACATTAGATGGAATTCTCATTCTTTAAAGAATCTGATGTTTTTGAAAAGGCTCCTAAATATTTGCCTCACATGAGTGCTGAGAAATGTAAGACAAGATGAAAGCTAGATAATACATAAGACTTACATGGTTCATACGCTTGTAAACACTTGCACTAACATGGGTTTGATATTTGGTTGTGTAGATCCAATCAATTCGGCTAGACTAAGTATTGGTCTAGGTGTGACTCTGTAGGAGAACCATGAAGCATCAGAGTGTTACATTTCACTGACTGGCGTGAGAACCCACACGTCTGAATCAGAGGGATGTCGGTTAATAAAAAAATGAGGGCAGTAGTAGTCCCACTTAATACATTGACTGTTTCTCCACTTTGTTTCCTAGAGAGAGTTGAAATAGTGATTTTACTCAAAATTTAGCCCTTAAGGACATAGTGCCTAGGAGAAAAGTCATTGTACCAATTAAGGAATATTAAGAAGGAGGATATAAAATTATTTACTTCTAAGGCAAGAATAAAAAGTATTAATGAGTTTGTGAGACATGTTTTCAAGAGTCTTTCATGTCACAAGACAAAAGCATAATTCATGTTTGTTCATTAATAGTCAGATTTTTTAATATGAGAATGTGCTGAACTGAGAAGTACATCTTGCTGTTGTAGATGGTTCTCAAAACATATTTCATGAAATAAATGTACAGCAACCAACTAACAGAGCTCCTAGCCTAAAGGGAGTTTTGTGTGGTCATATGCAGCTTACCTAAATGTTACTATGCTTATTGGCCAGGCACAGTGGCTCATGCCTGTAATCCCAGTGCTTTGGAAGGCCAAGGTAGAAAGATCTCTTGAGGTCAGGAGTTCTAGATCAGCCTGGGCAATATAGTGAGACCCTGTCTCTACAAAAACAAAAACATTAGCTGGGCATGGTGGTGTACACCTGTAGTCCCAGCTACTCAGAAGGCTGAGGTGGGAGGATGGCTTGAGCCCAGGAGTTCAATGCTGCAGTGAGCTGTGATTGAACCACTGCACTCCAGCCTGGGCAGCAGAGTGAGACTGTGTCTCTTAAAACAATATTACCATGCTTATGAGTAGTGTGTATTGACTTGTTTTGAAGTTGTTGATTAATATGCAGTAGCAGTGGCAAGGCATCTTTTCAGTGATATATTTTAACTGTAAGGTCATATGCTGGAATTTTAAGAAATTTTATGTGGGAGAAAGGAACTGTCATTAGGCACTGAGTATGTGCAATCATTGCTCTCAGTATGGTCATAGTTGGTCTCATTTGACAGACTAAAAATACAATGTATAGATACTTACTGAGAATGTTGTATTTAGGATATAAAAATTGATCTACACCTTTTCAATAACACAGGTTGTAACTGAAAGAAGTCATTTTGAGCCAACTGTGTATTCTAAAAAATAATTTCTTTGTAATTTGGTAATAATTAAACGTGGAGCCATTTGGTTTGGAAAGCAAGTATAAGTCTATGATATCAAGAAGAAATGGATAAATTCTTAGAAACAAACATGGCCTTTATAATGTTGAGGTGAATTTTCTCCAAACCTAATTTGTTGAGAGTTTTTACTATGAAAGGATGTTGAATTTTGTCAAATGCCTTTCTGTACCTGTTGAGATTATCCTTCATTTTGTTAAATCATATGATTTTTATTCTTCATTCTTTTTGTGGTATATCACATTTATTAATTTACATATTTTGAACCATCCTGTGTCACTGGGATAAATCCCACTAGATCACAGTGTATGATGCTTTTAATGTACTGTTTAATTTGGTCTGCTATTATTTTCTTGTAGATATTTGCATCAATTTCATCAGGGGTATTGGCCTGTAATTTTTTTTCTTGCAGTGTCCTTGTTGTCTTTGGTATCAGGGTAATGCTGGTCTTCTAAAATGAATTTGGGAGTGTTTCCTCCTTTTCAATTTTTTGGGAACATTTGAGAAGAATTGATATTAATTCTTTGCTGAAATTCACCAGTAAAGCCATTTGGTCCTGGGTTTCTGTTTGTCAGGAAATTTTTGATTACTGCTTCAGTCTCCTTACCCATGATTGCTCTGCTCAGATTTTCTTTCCTTTTTCTTTCTTTCTTTTTTTTTTTTGAGACAGTGTCTCACTCTCTTGCCTGGGCTAGAGTGCCATGGCATCAGCCTAGCTCACAGCAACCTTAAACTCCTGGGCTCAAGCAATTATATTGTGTCAGCCTCCCCAGTAGCTGGGACTCCAAGTCTGCACCACCATGAGATGATACCAAGTTGCAATTATATATTACTATTCAAAATTTAATACAAACACATATTTTGTAGAATTTACTTATATAAATGCTAGAAATTTAGAGAAGCATATTACAGACTTTATTTATAACATGTGATAGAATTTATTCATATAAATCCTAGAAATTTTATACAAATACATTTCTATAGGCCTAATTTTATTTTATTAATTTTTACTAATCTTTTTGACCTAGAGAATAAGCAACATATGAGAGACAAAGTGGAAAATTTGAATGTAAAAGACATTATTAGGGCAACAGATATATACTGAAATAAACAAAGAATAATAAAGCATATGTTCAATTTTTTTTTTATTTCATTGTTGAAACCACAACACAGCAATTCCAAGGATAAAGCTCTTTAAGAGTTTCTACATTAAAAAAGACAATTTTATTCCCATGAAATTTCTATTTTCCTAGATCAGGGATATGCCCTTTGTTAGCAATATCAGTTCTTTCATGGCTTGGTACCATGAATCTGCTTATGTACTGTCTAGAATCTTCTGACACACTCAGAATGTAATGTAGAAGAGTGTTGGAGCAACAGTCACGAAGCTGATGGCTAGGAGACTGTGGGAGGGAGCAGAGGAAGCACATGGAGAATTAATAACTTTGTAGAGGATCAAGGTGATATGTGAAACACACTGTGACTTCTATGGAGACCATAAAATGCTAAGATTCACAAATTATATATCGACTGTAAAGTACAATGATAAATACAGTCATGAGATGCTTAACAATGAGAATTTGTCCTGAGAAATGCATTGTTAGGTGACTGTGTTGTGCAAACACCATAGAGGGTACTAACACAAACCTAGATGGTACAGACTATTGCACACCTAGGCTATGTGCTTATTTTTCCTGGGCTACTAACCTATATAGCATGTTAGTATATGGAATACTGTAGGCAGTTGTAACACATGGTAAGTATTTGCATATCTAAATATATCTAAACATAGAAAAGGTGCACTAAAAGTATGGTATGAAAGATAGAAAATGGTACATCTGTCTAGGGCACTTACCATAAATGGAGCTTGCAGGGCAGGAAGTTGCTCTGGATTCTTCAGTGAGTGAGTGGTGAGTGAATGTCAAGGCTAAGGCATTACCATACACCACTGTAGACTTTATAGACACTGGGCACTTAGACTATACCAAATTTATAAAAAACATTCTTTCTTCCATAATAAATTAACCATAGCTTATTGTAACTGTTTTACTTTATAAATTCTTTTGTAATAACACTTGGCTTAAAATGCAAGCACATTGTATAGCTGCACAAAAATACTTCCTTTCTTTATATCCTCATTCTATAAGCATTTTTCTATTTTAATATTTTATTCTTTGAACTTTTTAATCTTTTTTGTTAAAAACTAAGACACAAACACATACAAACACATACATAGGCCCAGGCCTATACAGAGTCAGGATCATCAATATCACTGTCTTCTGCCTCCACATCCTGTCCCACTGGAAGATCTTCAGTGGCCATGACACAGGTACAATTGTCATCTCCTATGACAGCAACAAGTCCTTCCACCTGGTATTCACACCCTTGCGTAATCTCCTTTTCTTGAGTGTAGGCTGAATTTAATGACTTACTTCTAACGAATGGATCGCAGCCAGCGTGATGGGATGTCACTTCTGACATTAGGTTATAAAAAAGTTATGGTTTTCTCTAGAGTGCTCTTCCTTGCTCTCTCTGGGATACTTCACTCCAGGAGAAGCCAGTTGCCATGCAGTAAGCCAGCCCTGCATGGAGGCCCATGCAACTGGACTCAGAATCAAGTCATATGGGGCCTGCCAGTAGCCACGTGAGTGAGCTTTGAAGTGGATCTTCTGTGGCCTGAAAACTCCCATACGAGTGAGCTTAGAAGCAAATTCTCTCCAAGTTGAACTTCGAGATAGCTGAAACCCTAGACAATACCTTGATTGTAGCCTCTGTGAGAGACCCTGTCCAGGGCCATCCAGCTAAGTCACTCTCAGATTCCTAACCTCTAGAAAGTGTGAGATAATGAATCTTTGTTGTTTCTGTGCTAAATTTTAGAATAATTTATTGCACAGCAATGGATAATTATTATGGTTTTTTCATAATGATGATTCTCTGTTTTATTTGTCTTTGTACAATAACATGGGGTCATTATACAAATCACTTGATATCAGGCATATATAGTTATTGTCATACTTTACAGCAAAAAACTCTGAGGTTTGAAGTCTTGGGTCGAGATTCAAAGGTAGAATAAATTGAATCAAAATGTGAATTTGTACCTTCTGACTCTAAATATAATGTTTTTTCAACTACGACCGTGTTTCCCTTCTCTCTTCACTAAATGCTGGCAAAAAAGGGACAGCAATGAAACTACCTAACTTTCTTGAATATATTAATGAATTGTGATTTTGTATCCTAAGCATCCAGTGGTTATTGTGTTTCAAGATCAAATATTGACCTGTATATAATATTAAGCAGTTAGGTTCTGAAGTAAGAGGTTATTGTCATACATGATAGTGAAATCTAGAGATGAATCAATCTCTAAATTCCATGGGAAATATATGAGTCCCTTGATTTGGTTAAATTAGCTCTTTGTTCTCCATTTCAACAAATTACATGGCCCCATTTTAAAGGACTTTAGTTTGACTTATCATTATTAAAATAGCCGTCTGCATGAAGGTGACATTTTGTGCTGTCTCTGTGGGTTCCCCTGGCCCCTGGCTTCCATCATAATGTCCCTAGTGCTTTTCATCTCCTCATTCTAATTGCTGTACTTTTGGATGCTGGCCCTGATTGGGACAGGCAGTTGAAATGGCTTGTACTGGGTGATTGACACTGCCTGTATAAATACCTATTCTCTTAAGCCCACACCATGTCACAGGCTGTCAGAGCTAGTCTGCTGCCAGGGCCTTTTCAAAATCATAATTAAAGCATGATGCTCACTAGTCAATTATAAGTTCATAAATTAGGCTCTATGAAAAAAAAAAACTACTCTTAGGACTCTACATATAAGAGTTGAATACTCTTTTCCTTTCCTTTTGTTTTTGAATATAGTTGGTATTTGAGTCCATGGTTTCTGGATAAAATTGGCATTTGAATTCATCATATTTGAGTAGCTGTAAAACCTACTAGGTTGCCAAGTATTCTGCTCTGTTCTCAGTAAATATTGTTGATGGATGGACAGCTGTTTAATATAAAGAGGAGGAGGCTTATGTAGCTTGTAAGAGCATTTTATTAGGTAAGGAGGATGAGCAGAGATCAGACGTGTCAGATAAACTTATGAACAATTCTGAAATAATTCTCAGGATATATCATGATTATTCAATTCCAAGAAGTCAGTAGTGAAAGGGAAGGGCCTATTTCTAAACATGAAGTGATCATATACAAGTTAAATTGATTGCAAGATGGTTTAATTTTAATGATCTGTAATTAGAGAGAAATTTCTAGAAGGTCCTGTGATTGCATTTTGATTTTCCTCCTCCCTGTTATTCCTTCCACTCATTCCCCCTTTACTCTGTGGCCTTAATTAACTTGTTCAATTTTCTTCTTGGTAACATTGGTACTCTCACTGCTCCTGGGTTATAAGAAGTATAAAAGGCATGTAGGTAATACACATGTTACAGAACCACACAGAAAGAGCTCAAAAAATAAAAGTTATTATTGATTGCTTTTTGAGAATACCAATCTTATCTCATAACCTCCATTCTAGCTGTGGGTCTTGACTTATATTTCTATAAATAACCTTGGTAGAATTCAAGGGTTCTTCAAAAAATTAAAAACCAAATGACCATAGGATCCAGCAATCCTACTTTTGTGTATATATCCAAAAGAACTGAAATCAGGATTTTGAAGGGAGATGAGTATCGCCATGATCATCACAGCATTATTCACAATAACCAAGATATGAAAATGATTTAAAGAATCTTTTATGGATGAATGAATAAAGAAAATGTGGTATATTGACCTTATAAAAGGAAGGAAATCCTACTGTTGGTGACATCATGGAAGAACCTTGAGGACATCATGCTGAACAAAATTAGCCAGTCACAGAAGAACAAATACTGTATGATTCCACCTACATGAGTTATCCACAATAGTCAAACTCTCAAGATAGTAGCGTGGTGTCACTAGATGCTTGGGGAAGGGGGCATTTACTGTTCAACAGGTATAAAGTTTCAGTTATACAAAATGAATGAGTTCTAGAGATTTTCCGTACGACATTGTGCCTATAGTTAACAATATTGTATCATGCACTTAAAATTTTAAGGCGATAGAGCTCATCTTATATTCTTACCACCACAACAATTCTCTTAGAAACAATGACAAGGAAGATGTTGGTTGAGAACTAGAAGGTGGAATCGTGAAGAATAACTCCCTACTTGTTTTCTCTATTCTAATAATTATTTTAAGACTTACCTCTAAAACTGGCCCACCTATTATTCCCAAAATATGATTATTCTAAAAAAAAGATACATCTTTAAAATCTGACTGACTTACTCATAAAATCAAATTTCAGAGTTAACAGAGTCTTGATCAGATCAGAATAGTCCTATAATTTAGTAAGAATTTTAAATTTGCATCCCTATCTGAAGTCAGATTTCTAATACATTTTTTTCAATAAATGGTTTTTAGATTATAACAATAGAATGTCTAGGGTGAGTAATATTTATTAAGTATTCAAGAGAACTGAGCACCCACTTTTTGATAAATGCTGAAGATTTTCACAGAAGGTACTATTTCCTGAGCACTGACTGTATGCTTAAAATGTTACTTATTTTTAAATAAGTAAAACATATGTTATTAGCACTATTTAAAAGATGAGGAAATTGAGGAAGAGAGAATTTTAGAAACTTGCCTAAGTTCACCTGTCTTGCAAGGAAAACAGTATTATGTCAACTTGAATAATTCTTACTTACAAACCCATGCACTTTCTGTGTTATTTTGCTGCTCTCCTGAAACTCATTTTCTAGTACTGAGAAATTTTCTGTCTGAGTTAGGTTAGGAGGGTTCCTGAGCTTGATACAAGGGTTTGAGAACACGTGATTCATGCAAGGCGTGCTCTAAGGAAAAAGAGAATGAGCAAAGCAAGACGGCAGGGAGTAAGCCAAGTAATGATGCCATCTCAGCTGGAGTCTAGCTTCCGCTTGATTCCACCAGGGGCTCAGGAGCAGGAATTGTACCACAATGTTAACTGTATCTCAAGGCAACCCTGTAGGTGCTTTTATAAGTTAGTCATAAGGAAGGCAGGGTGGTTATCCCTCCACACGGTGGTGCAGTTAATGCCAAGGGAAATTCTCTAGAGATGGGGAAGCTATGAGTCTTTAGCCTCTAACACTCATAGCAATTGAGGGACAGTTTGCAGTCTGGTAGGAGGGAATCTGACTTGGGCACTATGAAGAACCACTGTACTCACCTTCTTTAACTCACCGTGATGGAGAAATCAATCAGGCAAAGCGACTGAAGAAAGCTATATTATGTGAGTGCATATACTCTTCAGATTCAACTAATGAGCTTTGGGGAAACTGGCCCTTTAAGGTAAGAGGATGAGAATTGATTTAGACAGATTTCAGACCTTGGAGCACTCAGCAGCTAACCGTTCAGTTATGGAATGGATTCTGCCACAGATTCCTTTTCCCTTAGCAAAGCCACAGTGCTGTGGTATAAAAATGGCCATGGTAAGACTGCCAGCATCCGCTCTGTCTCTTCCTTCGGCAACTTTTCCCACTCATTCTTTGAGATGTGTCACGCAATGACAAGGAAGATGTTGGTTGAGAACTAGAAGGTGGAATCGTGAAGAATAACTCCCTACTTGTTTTCTCTGATATGAGTCACCAATACTCCAATGTATGTTTTTTTATTTGGGGTTATATTTATAAAATAACTCTACTGGGAAGAAATAATCTATTATAGGGTTGAATATGACAAGTATTAAATAATATTCATTATCGTCATAATAAACTTGTTCTTATTTAAAGAGTTTCAATACAGAATAAGATGTCCCAAAACACCGTATATGGGAATGATGCAGGTAATAATGGTGTTACTCTAGAATGGAAAGGTTGTCTCCACGAATCACAGTTCAAAAGATAGGCACCAGCCTCAGTAATAAAGTAATTTTTTCTTCAAAATTTCAAAGAAAATTATATTTGATTGGAAATTATTCTCTAGGCTCCCACTACTGTAGTTACTGTACTAGATAATAAAAGGCTTAAATTACAGTTTAAAATACATGAGCAGGGGAAACAGCAGCATTCATATGAGGGAGGCCTTCATATATCCCTCTCATATGTGTTCTGCCCTATAGTTTGCTTCCTTAGAATCACTCTCAGGGCATAATTTCAGGGTAAGTTGGGCCATGCATTTCCTATGCTGCCCAGAGTTCCCTCGTGGCAACCTCCTGCAGTTGCTGCTACAGGAAGGCACATGTGTAAAGGTAATTTTCTAGCAGATGAAGAACCTATTGCCAAGGGGTCTGTAATTTTCCTCATGTGTGCTTTGATCTTGTTTTGGGAGACCTATCTCTTCAAGTGTATGGAGGAGGGCAAAATGGGATTTAAGTGTCACTTTATTGACCTACTCAGGAATCTTCTTCTGATCCTGTTCACATTTTGAACAGTAGAATCCTATTAGAAATACGTTAGAAAGCTGTGTTTCCCCAACTGTGCTCTGTAAGTGACCCACCTCCAAGGTTCCTGGTCAAAATATTTGGGTACCACTATTTGATCCTTCAAAAGCATTACAATATACAGAAGGATAGTAAATCCTTTATCTAATCCAGGGTCATCCTAATATATTTAACAACCGAATTCTTTTACCTTGAAACTCTAATGCACCCTTGATGGGATGGAGACATACGCACCTTAGAAAAATGTTTTCAGAAATGAAGGGCAACAGTAAGGAGTCTTTGTAAAAAGGACAAATAGTTAGGGGTACCTTTTTGATACCTTTCGATAAATTGTTCTTTTCTCGTATCACTTGTCGATCCCCTCGGACCCCTGTTGCCCCTTGCCCCTGAAGCATCTCCTTCCTTTTGAATAAAAAAATAATGTGGGAAAAATAACAGACTTTTCAGAGATACACTGTGGAGCTGTTGTGAGACACAAATAAAAGGACATCTATTTTCCCTATATCTGGGACTTGTATCTTCTTTGCTTTTCACAAGTGAAAAATCTTATGTATCAAAAGAGATAGAGGAAGAGAAAGAATTATATTTGCTATTTTTCCTTCCTAGAGGTACCTGAACATTTAAAAATATATACATATATGCGTGTGTACCTGCAGGCACACACACATATATACATATATATATGTAAATGGTCAAACAAGGTTATCAGAGATGAAGTAGTACATTTAAACATTTGAACATCAAAATCTATTAAATGAAGGCTGTGATGGAGAAATACCCAAAACATTCAATAAAGCTTTTCAACCTGAATATAGGGTTACCATGACAACGAAACTCAAAAATCTCTCTTTTTCATATAAAGTTGCTGAAAATATGCCCATGGTGGAAGCAGCATGGAGTACTCAAATTTATAACTACTGAGCAGAGGTACAAAGAATCTCCAAAACATTTGATAAAGCTTCAGGGTGAACATTTTAATATCCTCCTTTGAAAAAATAATAATAATAAAAAGACTCAAGCCATTTCCACACTACTTCGTTTTTTCTTTCATCTAAACCATTTTGAGAATTTCATGCTATTTTTAAAATCATTTCCTATGAAAGAAAACAGTGTCGATTACAGTGGCCTAATGAGGAATATTAATAACACTGATCTTAAAATGAGTTTGGAGAATACCAGACATGGCGTGGAAGGGCTTCCTGCACAAATAAAACAGCAGTTCTGGGATGAGTGCTGACTCAGTGCTATGGAGTGTGACTTACCCTCCCTGCATGTTCCTTGGGAAGCCTTAGAATAGGACAAAGGCATACTCTGCTAGAGAAAACAGAAGCAAGACACTTAATTATCTTATTTTCAACCTTCAAAGAGTTTCTTAGAAGGACAATATGTGCATGAACAAGTATACATATACGTGGGCTTTCATCTCATGCATGTCTACATGTGCACTTGTATATATATGTGTGCATATTTGTGAATATATTCTACTCTACAAGTCAACACAAATAAATGATTTCACACTGGACTTATTAGTACCTAGAATTTTCTCTCAATGATTTGTGCTATGAAGGAAATTAAGAGGATAGATTTATCAATATCTAATAATATATAGTTTCTCCTATTTTTTCCATCTACATAAAAAAGGTAAAATTAGGAAAGGAAAGATTTAATCATAATGCTTTTATGGGAAAGCTTTAGAGTCAAGTAATCTGTGTCTAAATGGTCTGAATAATACACATCAAGGAGGAATGTATCACATCATGGATATCATTCTTCATTTTCTGGAGGTAATTTATGACTGTCTAGTGTGAGCAGGTGAATAGTGAATAGATAGTGCTGTCGGATTGATTTGGCTTGTATGTGGGTTGGTTGGTTTGTTTATGCTTTCACCAGCTCAAGCCTGCTTTGCAGTGACTAGTTCATCAAATCAAGGGGAATATTGCTTCAGTTAACCTATTTTTATTTGGAGGAGGAGGGTAGCAATCCTATAGTCTCTGGTAGATGATACCAAATTGCATGCACATAATGACAAGCAAGGATAGTCTCCTCCAAATAGATTGATGTCTCAGATAGGTCAGTGTAGAGTTTTCTAAAAACACACATGTAAAAACTCATTAATATCCCTTTGGCAATGCCCTTTCTGGGCAAATGCTTATTGCTTTGGAGTTAAGTACCCGTTTCTTTCTTCCCATCATGCTAATTACTCCATAATGCAAAGTATTCTAATTTTGTTTATATCAGTGGTCTAAGTAGTGGTTTTCAAAGTGAGGACTAGACTATCATCATCATCACCTGTGCACTTTGTTAGAAATGTAAATTCTCAGACCCTAGTCAGATGTACTGTACCAGAAACTCTGGGGATGGGGCTCAGAATCTGTGTTTCAGTAATCCTTACTGGTTTTCTATATACACTGAAGTTTCACAACCACTGCTCTCCAGGGGAGTACTTGAGATGATAATGTTGATGCTATTGACAATGACAATGAAGAGTAGCATGAAGGGGAGGAGGAAGAGAAAGAGAGAAATTTAGGACTTTAGAATCCAAAGGGAATGTGAGGATTATTTGATACTGTGCCTTCATTTTATACCTGCGCCCCAGAAAGATTTAAGCAACTTGCTCAAGATCAGAAGCACAGTAAGAAAAATAAATAATATTTGTTGAATCTAAGATAAGTAAAAGCTGAATATCAAATGAGAAACATAGAAAGAATTTGTGATGTATATCAACGTCATCTTTGACAATGTGGCCCTTTCATGTGTAGCAATGCGTTCAGCTTCTAGTAAATATCCTGTTGGCTAACTTAGGATTTACTCTTAAAAGGCCATTTTGGAGATGGAGCTGTGAGCAATCATGATGCTGATTTCCTATTTTTAGAGAACTCAAGAGCAATCATTGTTGAAAAAAATATGCACATCAAAGGTCCATAATACAAAGGCTAATGTCCTACTAATGCACAGAACATACAAGTTATATAAGAAACACTTCCAATAAAATGATATACAAATAGGATCAGACCTTTTAGAATGTAAACTTCTGTAGCAATGGTTCTCAAAATTGGATGCACATTAATGTCACCCAAGAAGTTTTAAAATTCCTGCTACCTAACCTAGACCAATTAAACTGTGATCTCTGGCAGCGGGACCCACACATCAGTGTTTTTAAAAACTCTCCGAATAATGCTAAGGTGCAGCCACGTTGGGCAGTTGGAATTCTATGGCTGTGACACCCAAAGTGTTGTTCTTAGATTGACAACATTGGCATCACCTGGGAAATTTATAGAACTACAGCATCTCAGGTCCTACCCTAGACTAGTAAATCAGATTCTGCATTTGACAAGATCACAAGTTGATTTTTATGCATATTAAAGATTGAGAAGTATCAGCTTCTCTGTTTAAAAAGAAAAGAACTCTTTGCTGATACAGGTAATTTTTTTTTGACAGTTTACCACATTTTTTTTTTTTTTAATTATTTTTTTTTATTTTGGCATATTATGGGGGTACAGATTTTAAGGTTTCAATAAATGCCCATTTCCCCCCCTCCCCCCAAAAGTCTGAGTCTCCATCATGACCATCCCACAGATGGTGCACATCTCACCCACTATGTATGTATATACCCGCCCCCCTCCCCCCTCCCACCTGCCCAATACCCTATTACTGTAGCACCTATGTGTCCACTTAGGTGCTACTCAGTTAATACCAGTTTGCTGGAGAATATATCTGGTGCTTGTTTTTCCATTCTTGGGATACTTCACTTAGTAGTATGGGTTCCAGCTCTAACCAGGAAAATATAAGGTGTGCTATATCACCATTGTTTCTTAGAGCTGAATAGTACTCCATGGTGTACATATACCACATTTTATTAATCCATTCTTTGATTGATGGGCACTTGGGCTGTTTCCACAGCCTTGCAATTATGAATTGTGCTGCTATAAACATTCGAGTGCAGGTGTCTTTTTTGTAGAGTGTCACTGGATCATTTGGGTAGATGCCCAGCAATGGGATTGCTGGATCAAATGGTAGATTCACTTGTATCGCTTTAAGGTATCTCCATATTGCTTTCCACAGAGGTTGAACTAGTTTGCAGTCCCACCAGCAGTGTAGGAGTGTTCCTCTCTCTCCGCAACCACGCCAGCATTTATTGTTTGGAGATTTTTTGATAAAGGCCATTCTCACTGGGGTTAAGTGATATCTCATTGTGGTTTTGATTTGCATTTCCCTGATGATTAGAGATGTTGAGCATTTCTTCATATGTTTGTTGGCCATTCTTCTGTCTTCTTTAGAAAAATTTCTGTTCAAGTCCTTTGCCCACTTTTTAATGGGGTTATTTGATTTTTTCTTCCTGATTTTCGTGAGTTCTAAGTATATTCTAGTTATCAGTCCCTTATCGGATGCATAGGATGCAAAAATTTTCTCCCATTCTGTAGGTTGTCTGTTTACTTTCATGACTATTTCTTTGGCTGTGCAGAAGCTTTGTAGTTTGATCATGTCCCATTTATTTATTTTTGTTGCTGCTGTGATTGCCTTTGGGGACTTCTTCATAAACTCTTTGCCCAGGCCGATGTCTAGGAGAGTGTTTCCAACTTTTTCCTCTAGAGTTCTAATAGTTTCATATCTTAGGTTTAAGTCTGTTATCCAGCGTGAGTTGGTTTTTGTGAGAGGTGAAAGGTGTGGGTCCTGTTTTAGCCTTCTACAGGTGGCTATCCAGTTTTCCCAGCACCATTTATTGAAGAGGGATTCTTTTCCCCAGCGTATGTTTTTGTCTGCTTTGTCAAAGATGAGATGGCTATATGAGGATGGTTTTATATCAGGATTCTCACATCTGTTCCACTGGTCAATATTCCTGTTTTTGTGCCAATACCATATTGTTTTAATTACTACAGCTTTGTAGTATAGTTTAATATCTGGCATATTAATGCCTCCCATTTTGTTTTTGTTGCCTAGAATTGCTCTTGATATTCGGGGTCTTCTTTGGTTCCATACGAAGCGTAAAATTATTTTTTCTATATCTGTGAAGAATGCTGATGGGATTTTAATAGGTATTGCATTGAATCTGTAGATCAGTTTGGGTAGTATAGACATTTTG
The DNA here is from genome assembly GCF_040939455.1 of Microcebus murinus. Taxonomy (NCBI): domain Eukaryota; kingdom Metazoa; phylum Chordata; class Mammalia; order Primates; family Cheirogaleidae; genus Microcebus; species Microcebus murinus. Next base: position 51,383,463 of record NC_134115.1, on the reverse strand, counting down.
ACGATATTGAGTCTGCCGATCCACGAGCATGGTATGGATTTCCATCTGTTTACATCCTCTGCTATTTCCTTCCTCAGTGTTTCATAGTTCTCCCTGTAGAGGTCTTTTACCTCTTTGGTTAAATATATTCCTAGGTACTTTAATTTCTTTGTTGCTATTGTGAAGGGAATTGAGTCTTTGATTTGGTTCTCAATTAGATTGTTGTTGGCGTATATGAATGCCTCTGATTTCTGTGTATTAATTTTGTATCCTGAGACTTTACTAAATTCATTGATCAGTTCCAGGAGTTTCTTGGTTGAATCCTTGGGGTTTTCTAGATACAATATCATATCATCAGCAAACAGTGAAAGTTTGATCTCTTCTGCCCCTATTTGGATACCTTTGATTCCATTTTCCTGTCTGATTGCTGTAGCCAAGACTTCCAGCACTATGTTGAATAGAAGTGGAGATAGTGGGCAGCCTTGTCTGGTTCCAGTTCTAAGTGGGAATGATTTCAGTCTTTCCCCATTCAGTATGATGTTGGCTACGGGTCTGTCATATATGGCTTGTATCATTTTTAGGTATGTCCCTTCTATGCCTATTTTCTTAAGTGTTCGTATCATGAAAGGGTGTTGAATTTTGTCAAAAGCTTTTTCTGCATCTATTGAAAGAATCATGTGGTCTTTGTTTTTGCTTCTGTTGATGTGGTGAATTGCATTTATAGATTTACGTATGTTGAACCATCCCTGCATCCCTGGGATGAAGCCCACTTGGTCGTGGTGGATTATTTTTTTGATAAGTGTCTGGATTCGGTTAGCTAAGATTTTGTTGAAAATTTTTGCATCTATATTCATTAGGGATATTGGTCTGTAGTTTTCTTTTTTTGTTGCATCCTTTCCTGGTTTTGGTATCAGAGTAATATTCGCTTCATAAAAGGTGTCGGGGAGGTTTCCGTTCTTCTCGATGTTGTGGAATAGTTTCTGCAAGATAGGTACTAGTTCTTCTTTGTAAGTATGGTAAAATTCAGGTGTGAAGCCATCTGGACCGGGACTTTTCTTTTTAGGGAGATTTTTAATTGCTGTTTCTATTTCAGCTGTTGAGATTGGTCTGTTCAGGGAATCTATTTCTTCCTGGTTGAGCCTAGGGAGGCTGTGTGTTTCTAGAAATTTGTCCATTTCCTCCACATTTTCCAGTTTGTGTGCATAAAGATTTTTGTAGTATTCATAAATTGTATCTTGTATCTCTTTGGGATCAGTTGTGATATCTCCTTTTTTATTCCTGATGGAGCTTATTAGAGATTTCTCTTTTCTGCTTTTCGTTAGCTTAGCCAATGGCGTGTCAATTTTGTTTATTTTTTCAAAGAACCAACTTTTTGTTTTATTAATCTCCTGAATAGCTTTCCTGTTTTCAATTTCGTTTAGTTATGATTTGATCTTGTTGATTTCACTTCTTCTGCTGGGTTTGGGGTTGGTCTGTTCTTCTTTTTCCAGCTCTTTGAGTCGTTTCATTAGATTGTCTATTTGTGATCTTCTTGCCTTTTGGTTATAGGCATTTATGGAGATAAACTTTCCTCTCAGAACTGCTTTAGCTGTGTCCCAGAGGAGTTGATAACTTGTCTCTCCATTGTCATTTTCTTCATAGAAGTTTTTTATTTCCGTCTTGATTTCTTCATTTACGAAGTAATCATTTAGTAGGAGGTTGTTTAATTTCCACGTTTTTGTGTAGAAATGTGAGTTTCTGTTAGGGTTGATTTCTAGTTTTATTCCACTGTGATCTGAGAAAGTACATGGTATGATTTCTATTTTTTTAAATTTCTTGAGATTTTCTTTGTGTCCTAGGATATGGTCAATCTTAGAGAATGTCCCGTGAGCTGATGAGAAGAACGTATATTCAGTGGATTTTGGGTAGAATGTTCTGTAGATGTCTGTCAGACCCAATTGTTCTAGAGTTTTGTTTAAGTCCATTATTTCTTTATTAATTTTCTGTTTGGAGGATCTGTCTCGTGCCGTCAGTGGGGTGTTGAAATCTCCGGCGATTATGGAGTTGCTATTAATCCATTTGCTTAGCTCCAGTAAGGTTTGCTTTATGAATCTGGGTGCACCTAAGTTGGGTGCATATATATTTAAAATTGTTATCTCCTCTTGTTGGACTGTGCCCTTCACCATTATATACTGACCCTCTTTGTCTTTTACTACTTTTGTTGGTTTAAAAACTAAATCGTCTGAAATTAGAACTGCCACACCGGCCTTCTTTTGGTTTCTATTTGCTTGGAATATTGATCTCCACCCTTTTATTTTTAGTCTATGTGCATCCTTGCAGGTTAAATGTGTTTCCTGAAGACAGCATATACTTGGCCTGTATTTTCTTATCCATTCAGCCAGCCTATGTCTCTTGAGTGGAGAGTTTAAGCCATTCACATTTATTGAGAGAACTGATAGGTAAGGTAGATTACTGATCATTCTGTTGGGTTGGATGTTGTTGCTATGATTTCTGTCTTGAGCCATTGTAATATCTGGCCTTTAATATCTTTGGGTTTTGGTTGTTTTTATATCCGTGGATTATTATGTTGTTGTTCCGTGGGTAACGCTGTTTTAAGTACTTCTTGTAGGGCTGGTCTTGTCTTGGTGAATTCTCTGAGCCTTTGCTTGTCTGAGAATGTTTTTATTTCTCCTTCATATATGAAGCTTAGTTTTGCAGGGAATAATATTCTAGGCTGGGCATTGTTTTGTTTCAAAAGAGTGAGAATGGGGCCCCAGTCTCTCCTTGCTTGTAAAGTCTCATTAGAGAAGTCTGATGTTATTCGAATTGGCTTTCCCTTGTATGTCACTTGCTTCTTTTGTCTTACAGCTCTTAGAAGGGCCTCTTTAGTTGATACTTTGGTCAGTCTGATGACTGCATGACGTGATGTCTTCCTGTTTGCATTGAATCTCCCAGGGGTCCTCTGGGCTTCTTGAACTTGTATATCGAGATTTTGAGCAAGGCCTGGGAAATTTTCCTCTATTATATCTTCAAAAAGCTTGTCCAGCCCTTGAGTGTTGTCTTCCTCCCCTTCGGCTAAACCTATGACCCTCACGTTAGGTTTTTTCACATAATCCCACAGCTCTTGTAGGCTTTGGTCTTTTCTCTTGTTTCTCTGCTGTATTTCTGTGACTGATTTATTTAATTGGAAGGTGTTATCTTCAAGCTCTGAGATTCTTTCTTCTGCTTGATCTACCCTGTTCTTGAGACTTTCCACAGTATTTTGTAGTTCTCTGAGTTGATTCTTCATCTCCAGGACTTCGGTTAAAGTTTTCTTCACTGTGTCAATCTCTTTGTTGAACCTTTGTTCCATTTCTTGGAGGTTTTTTGTGTTTTCTTGGTGTTGGTTATTGAGTTGTTGTTGCAGCTGGGTGAGTGTTCTTATGATCCACATACGAAATTCCTTTTCTGTCATATTGGTTGCCTGATTTTGGTCAGTGTCCGTTTCTAGGGGGCTGGTGCTCCTCCTTGGGGGTGTGTTTTCCGTTTGGTTCTTCATATTTCCTGAGTTCTTTCGCTGATTTCTTCCCATGTCGATCAGTTGTTGTTTCTTTCCTTAGGTTATTGTTTGGGTATTCACACACCTTGTTTAGTTTCTGAGGCGTTAGGTGGTGCCCTTGCCGCTGGTCTCCGGGCTGCTCCGGTGGTCTCAGCCTCCAGTTCTCCTCCGCAGCCTCCTCCCGTGGAGTCTCCCGGGGTCTCAGGTACCCCTCCTTCCGGCCCTTGTCCGCTGTATGCTCGTCTTCTTGCTTCTTTCCTCTAGTTTCTGCTAGAATTGGTCTTTTCTGTAGAGACCCTCTGTCTGGCGGTGTTATTCGTCCGCCATCTTGCTCCGCCCCCTGTTTACCACATTTTAATCTTTTAATTTTAACAATAATTTGTTAAATTAGGTATTCTCCCCTGTTTTATTATTATTATTTTTTTTATTTTATTTTTCCCAGCATATTGAGCGTACAAATGTTAAGGTTATGTATATTGCCCTTGCTCCCCCTCCCCCATCAAGTCAGAGCCTCAAGCGCATCCCCTCCCCACCCACTTGCCCCATACCCGATAAATGTTATTCCTATATGTTCACTTAGGTGTTGATCAGTTAATACTAATTTGCAGGTGACTACACATGGTGCCTATTTTTCCATTCTTGGGATACATCACTTAATAGAATTGGTTCCAGCTCTAGCCAGGAAAATACAAGAGGTGCTATATCACCATTGTTTCTTATAGCTGAATAGTACTCCATGGTATACATATACCATGATACACGTAATTTTTTAAGATATTGAAAATAAACACAGACCATCAAAATTATTCAGAATCTTGCCATTGTTAATTTTTTGCATACCCCATAAATGTACTATTTATACTATGTGTATACTTTGTATTTTATAGACAGTTTTCAAATCATATTCTTTACACAGTTTCATGTTATGTCTTTTAATTGTTGCATCATTCAGCATTACACCAGGAGAATTTTTCCATGACAATTAAAAAATTATTGATAGAAAATTCTACAATGTGTTTATTCACATGTAATAAAATCAATCAAGTTGGTTATTTTACTCTTTAATATTTTATTTGAAATTGCCAATATTCAATTATATTAAAGAATCCCATTCATATCTGGTTCTAGTAGGATATAAGTGGGATTGGTCTAAGCCTCTTGCTTAACTAGACCAAAAGTATATTGAGGAAAAGTCTTTTTGGATGAATCAAGACAAAATAACCTCAATATGCAAATAAAAGTCATGGCGAAATAATTTCCATTTGTTGTGCTTTGTTCTAATGCATTTTCATGTTTCCAAAAATTCTTAAATCTGTGCATTAAATTTGTTTTAAAACTGACTCTTACAGTTTGGTGGAATGAAGGTGAAAGGGGTTAATATTGAGCAGTTGTGGTAAAAAGAGAGTTTTATACAATCAAGCTGTCTATTTTTATGGGCTGTTGAATTTTATTAGCTTATAATATGTGTCCAAGGAATTATGAAATGAAAAGAAAATTGTTTGACTAACACTTTAGACCGGTCCTCATTGCTTCACTGTGCTAAATAGAATGTGGCTTCTTGGGCATTGTGGGATAGTGACGGTACTAGTCAACAGAAAAGGGAGCAGTCATAGGATTTGGGGATTTGTAGGGACCATCAAGTCTTGGTTTGCTAAGGACAATCCAGGTTGTTGCCTGTTGTCATGGAATAATTATAACAGTTTTCTCTTTCACTCTCAAAAATTTCCTGATTTGGGGATAAATGGTTCTACCCACAGAATACCAAATCCAACTCTACCATGTGATAGAGGAGGGAATTCTAACGTGGCTGACTGTATTATTTCTAGCAATCACAGCAACAGCAAACAGAACTTTCAGTGGCTCTCCATTGTCCTCTGGATCAAGTCCAAAGTCTGTCGCATGATCTACAAAGCCTGCTGCATGAGCTGGGCCCTCTGGCAGTGGGACCCACACATCAGGCATATATTTTATGTCATATATTCACTCACACAAACTGAGGAAGTTATTAGGGCTATTTTCCAAATATTTCCAGCTATTTTCCTTTGCAGGTACATGATAAGATTGCACGTACAAGCTTCCTGGTGAACCCATTGATCACACTGAGTAGCAAGGATGTAGGTGTCTGTGTTTCGTTTTGAACCAAGTGTCAGAAGCTTGAAATAATTCCATCATGGAGGTCATGTTTTTATACAGTAATATTTTCTGTAGGTTGATCTTATTTTTCTTATTCTCATTTTTCTTTAAATCCAATTGTCTTTATGGGTTATTTTTCAAACCTTAATGTCACCATAAATCTTTTTAAAGGTGAGGCATAAATAGATATATAAATGTCAAGCATGGTGCCGAGTACTGAAGATCCAAGAATCAATGAGACAAGGCCCCTGACCTGAGAAACCTCATGATCTAAAGAATCATATTAGTAACCAGCAGTTTTCCCATACTGTATTGGATGTTACCAGAATACTTCCCTAATTTTCATTAAGAATGAATTTTCCCTGCAAGATTCTCTTTCTTTTTCCCTTTACTCTGTCTCTGGAGATTTGAAATAACTTACATGATAGGCACATTTGGGTGATGCTGGAGGGCAGGTGAAACCAGCAGGGTTGCATCTAGATGGATAAAAGCTCTCTAATTGCAGGATTCACTTGTAGGAAAATGTTAGGCGCTTACGCTAAGCTACATTCTCCATCTTGGCCTTTATCAATGAAAGTCATGACTATTTTAGTGTCCTGTTTGTCATTCCACGGTTTTGTTTCTCAATTTGTTAAGAACCTGGGTGAAAAAGAGGTGTGCTATTTATTGGGGCCCTCTTAGAGACTCTAGAATTTGGTGCACTGCCTGGAACCATGAAAATAAAAAATAAAGGACTTGAAATTAGGGGAGCAAAATACACTTCAGAAAGGCTTTTGGTGAGGCAGGCCATTGTGACCTTGGTAGTTTGCTGAGGCTTATAGTAGGCCAAGGGGAGTGTTATAGTTGTGCTGTTTGCTTTTAACTGCTGTGGCCTGGGCAAGAGGCTTTAAACCAGTCACGTGGTATTCTGACCTTGGCAATTGACTGTAAAGCAGCAGCTATTATAAAAGTACTTGGCTGTGGCCAAGTTGTGCAGAAGGCCCACAAAAGTGCTGTGTGAATGGACTGGGCAAAGGCCAGAGAGAGCTTTGCTGGGGGCCAATGGGCCATATGGGCCTTAGCAGACGAGCATAGTTGAGGCAAGGATTCAGTTAAAGTATGCAGGTCTGATCTCCCTGTGCAGACAAAGACTCAAAGACATGGGCCACAGGACCTCCGGCAAGAGAGGCTTTCAGAGTGGAGCTATAACTTGGGCTGAGGCAAAAATATTATTATAGGAAAAAGTCTTCAACCCTTTTAGCTATAGGTGAACAGAATAATATTTGCTGTTTTGAAACTGGAAGGCACCTACCTGGCTTCTACAGGGACCTCCGAACACTAGGAAGTTTCAAGTCTTAAATTGTTCGTGCAAGACATACGGAGGTACGGTATTGATGGTCTGCCTCAAATTCTATTCGTTATTTAGGGCCAAGGAGTAAAATGAAGGGACTACGCTTTGAATTTGTGATTTTAATTTCCTTGAACTTTAATAGCTTTAGAATTCAACTTGCAAGAGGTTTTAAGTTTTTAACTATGATTTCTTCCTGGGAATTTTGTAATGGAGGGGGACTTTATTGCAAATTTGTGGGTCTCTCTGTCATTTGCATTTTGTTATGTACTTTATTTTAATATTGTCATTTGACTTAATTGTAGATCTGACATGCAATGAAGATAATATAGCTGGACAAATTTAGAGATGAGTGATCCAGTATGGACAAACTTTTCAACCCAATACATAAAGTAGTCTTGGTGTTGACTTAATTAATAATATGTCCCAGAGCCTGCTGCTTGCCAGCGGCTGTGAGAGAATACACCAGCGTCCTGGGGCTGGTACTGGGAGAACAACCTCATGAAGATAACAGAACACGATCCACCACCTCCTCCTGGAGGATAAGCACCCCTCTGGTTTGCTATAGATTTAGCAATTAAACCAAAATAGGATAAGAGGACAAAGCTAGGGAATTTTAGAGTGAAACAATTTCCGTTTCTTTGGTTTCCATGTGAAGAGATTTGTAAACCCACTCTTGACCTCTCTCTGGAGTTACTTATTTGATTAGTTTGGGAAGGATAATCTGGGCATGATCAGTTGAGCCCAGATCTTCTTCCTCTTGGGAATCAGCTGCCCATTGCCAGCCACTTACCTCTGCTCCTCCTGGAACAGGCTTTCAATTTGTTCAGAATCTTTCCTAGGAACAGGGGAGCTATGTATTAGAATACCGTTGGCTATCCGTAGAGAAGATGTGGGGGCATTATAGATCTGTTTATAAGATGAATTATCAGATTTTTAAATGTAAGTAGGTCCTCAATTCTAGTTGTTAGGATTTTCCAGTGGATATATTTTGTTTAGAATTACTAAAAGGTAGTATAACTCTAGCAAGAAATGCATCACGTTGTTGAAGGCTGTTCTCCAATTTGGAAGTTGGTTTGCTCTTCCAGGACTCAAACTGAATTGAAAAAACTGAGGCGACATTCACATTACCATTACATATACAGTATAATAAAAAGCATGCTGGGAGTTTATTTTAAAATTGAGTCTATGACTGCAGTCAGATTGCTCACTAAGGATTTTAGCATAGCTAAAAACCCATTCTCTGGAGAGATTGTTTTGTATTTCCCTTAAAGATTCCACATCAGCTTATTTGAGTATCTGCATAACATTTGTATGTATTCTATTGTATTTTCATCATGTCTTTGTTTAGCAAATGCCATTACTCACTCATTAATCTATACATGAATGTCTATTTGGTTACAATTCATTTCTTTGTATTTGAAACCTGCTTCTTGGAGTTGGTAAGAGCCTGAGGTTGGTACTGAATCTCTGGGTCTATTTGGTTTTGCTTAACAGTGCTATTAGGAATTAAGTACTTACTATGACTTTAAAATGGTTAATACTTAAGGCATTAGAGTGGCAGCATTAGACAGCATTATACCAAATATATACTCCATTGTTCCTTGCTTTCACATTCTAATCAGAAGCATTATAGTCCTCAAAGCCAAAAGCTGAGCAGTATGTTTTCAATTCCTTTGCAAGTAGGAAGTGACCCTTTTCAGTCTTATTGGAAGGGAGTTAATGATCTGCCTCAGCTACTGTTGACAATCACAGTGAGGGTTAAAACTACAAACAGAAAAGTTTTAAAGTAAAGCCTTTTGTTTTAACAAAATGTGTGTCTTTTGTTTCCTTAAAAAAAAAAAAATCTCCCACAAGGATTGTATCTGAAATAGACTTTCTAGCATAGATTTTGTGTATGTCTCTTATTATTAATTTCTTTTCTTTTACTCAGAACTGGGAAGGAATGGGTCTCTGAAAGTTTTAGACAGGAAATTTACCATTTTCCCACCAATTTTACTTAAGTGCTGCAGCTAATCCTTAGGTGGGTCTTTTCTGCACTTTTCACAGAGTGGAAGTGTGCCATTTCACCAACAGAGGGCAGTGTGTATTTGCTAAACAACGAGAACTCCCACCAAGTCCCAGGGTTGGGAAAACTGTCCTTTGCAGAGTAGAAAGGACACTAGGAAAGAATTTCTTTCTTTCAACTCTGATTCTGTAGCTTTGACTACGGATGCCATTTTTTGATGAAAATTATAAAAAAGTTTCCTCCCCTGACCCCCAGGGAAGAAATGGAAGGAAAAAACAAAAAAGCAAAATGGATAGAGTCCTAGCCACCCTGATCCCAGAATACAAAAATTTTCCTATAGCTGCGTCAGTTCCACATTAGTCCCTTTAGCTAGACTTTTGGCCTTCAAATAAGAAAAGAGTCCATGGTTAAACAGACTGTGTCAATGCTGGAATTCCTTTTGTATGTTTTCTGTGTATTTTGGGTGCTTTTGGTTCTCTGACAGAGAAGCAGCTTGGTGTGGTTTGTAAACTATGTACGTGTTTGACGTACATAGCTTTAAACGTGGCCATGTAAAAGATGCTCAATTTGTCCACCTAAGGTAGGTCCTGAGCCTACCTTTTTGGCTAGAAATCCTTGTGAAATTATAATTGGTTGATATAAGAAAACTAGTGTTTATTAAATGTTTATTTTGTATTGGAATTATAATGTTATACAGATTATCCTGTTTAAAGTTTATGACATCTTTAAAAGATAGACATAATTAATATTGTTTTATAGAGAAGAAATTAAAGTCAGAGAGGTCAAGCCACCTCCTTAAATCACCTAGCCAGCAAGTAGCAGAGCTAAGAATTGAACTTAGGGCTCTCTGGTGTTAAAAGCTGGGTTCATTCCAAATCTCCCAGGGTCAAAAGACTTTTTGATCCTCTGCTAAGAGGCCAGCTCTGGAAATTCTTGAATATGCAAGTTATTGCAAATTGGAATCATAGAAAGCAATGACTCAGCATATTGAGAACATAGACATATTAATACATACGTAGGGTGGTCAATGTTCTCCTTCTCATCTAATTTTTAAATTTTTCTTTGCCCTTAAGAAATGTACTTCTTTAGGCCGGGCACGGTGGCTCACACCTGTAATCCTAGCACTCTGGGAGGCCGACGTGGGTGGATCGTTTGAGCTCAGGAGTTCGAGACCAGCCTGAGCAAGAGTGAGACCCTGTCTCTACCAAAAATAGAAAAACCAAAAAGCAATTAGCTGGGCATGGTGGCATGTGCCTGTAGTCCCAGCTACTTGGGAGGCTGAGGCAGTAGGATTGCTTAAGCCCAGGAGTTTAAGGTTGCTGTGAGCTAGGCTGACACCATGGCACTCTACCCCAGAAAACAGAGTGAGACTTCATCTCAAAAAAAAAGAAAGAAAAGAAAAAAATGTACTTCTTTGGTAACTTTTCTTCTGTGTCTGGATTAAAATGCTAGACAGGGATGAAATTGAGGCTCTATAAATAGACATAGAAGTCCCCTGTTTATATAATTGGTATCAACCAATTATACAAATACATATACCACCTGAAAGAAATAAGCCACCAAAAAGGGGGCCAGCAGTAAAACCACTGAAAATTTTTGAGCAGGAAAGCTAGCTAGTAAGTGAGGCACAGATGGGGGAAGCCTTGAGTTTCAGAAGGAAATCAACATGATCTCACTCAGACATCCTCATCAGACACCAGACCACCAGGCAGGGTGGGTGCAGATTGCATTAGTCTCTCCATTACCTTAATTTCTTTTTCCTGAATACAGCAGCCTGCCTTTTGAAGAATATTCTTGTTGTCACAGAGAGCCTCTTGTCTTTTTCTTTCCTTTTTTATTTTTTATTTTTTCATAATGAGTAAACACAGAGGTCCAGGCAGTCAGAGGTGGAAGCCAAACACAAGTGTTTTCAAAAAGATCTCTGAAATAAACACTGAAGTGCTGTATTTCATAACCTTACACAAAACTGACAGTAGCCAGCTGTTGTCTGAGCTAAACACCATCCTAAAGAGCCAAGAGCCACAAGGCGAAAAAGGAGAGAGTGAAAATAACTCCTCTCCTACTGAACCATAGATGACAGATCAGCCAAAAAGGACCCTGGAGGAAGCAAAAGTCAATGAGGCGAAAGTCCTTGCAAATGACCCCTTCCTATTCCCCTTTACCACTCCAGAAATAATCTACCCAAATGGCCTTTTATTGGTGCAGCATCTGAATGTAGTCTCTTCCAACACAGTTCTATGTTTTTGCTCTGAATCTTGCAGTAATTATATTTCATAACATGAAGTTTCCCAAGATTTGGGTTTTTTTCTCATGGCTTTTCTCTTTCCATATTTTCTATATTTCTCTCTCCATCTCCATATCCCCCCCCAAATATGGAAATTAAAAAAAGAAACTTAAGATCTCTTTTTGTGCTTACCCCATGGTCAGAAAAAAATTCTCAAGCACTAAGAGAGCTTCTAGACTAATCCTATGAATTGTTCTTCTCAGAGCTAGAATTTTACTGTTGTTTAAAATATGAGTCCTGATTGGTGGGAGAGCAAACTCTGAGTAGAATTTAATTTGGCCAAAGGTAAAAAAAGCTACTTTTAAGGCTCTATTTCATGTTAGTTGTATTACAGTAAGAGTAGAGATGTGATGTAGGCAGTCATTTTATTTAGCAAGACACCATAAGGCTTATTTTTCAGGTGGTGTATGTAAAGGTGCATCTGAAGTCTAATGTGTGAAAGGGTTTGAAAGTTAAATTGTAGTGTGTAACAAAGAAACATCATTTTGAATAATTCCAGTGAAGAGGAGACATAGGCTTGAAATATAGGGCAGAGGGGATATGTCTTCAGAGAATGGGGTCTACAACCTAATGATAGGCTGGAGCTTAGTGAAAAATAAGACTCTCAAGCCATAAATCTAGGTAAGGAATGTTCCGTGTTATCTGATATTGAATTTTATATTGGCTCCTATTCTATGCTCTAGTCCAGTCACCCTATGATATCTTTAAGTCTTTGATATAAGTTATTACATATGCTGGTCTTGTAGAGGTAGTGCTTTGATGAGGGAAAAGGGATAATAGCCAAATTTAAATAACAGTGGGTCCAAAAGGGGAAAACTGGCCCAGGATCAAGGACAATGGGAAAGAACCAAGAAATCATTGACTACAGAAATTCAGAAATTTGTAAAGAGAAATGCTGAGACAATGAGTCCCACCCTCACCCCAAATCTAGTTTCTCCAAGAGCGTGTGGGCCATATCACAGCACATGGAATAGGGAATCAATTCATTTTATTTATTTATCAAGGGTAAAAGGACCTCTAAGGGCTGTGGATATCTGTTTGTTTGCCCTTTTATGTTGAATTCAACTGGATTTTATATGATGATTTTTTAAGCTTGATATGGAGTTATTCATAATCTCTGTATATTTGTTCTGCTGAAGGTTGATCTACATACAGTTAGATATTAAACTTTGCGTAATTTTCAGTTTGACTATCATTCAATTTTCAGGCACATACTTTAGCCTTCATTCATTTTGCATTTTTACTAAAACATATTGAATATATTTTTTGGTCAGGAATCTATACTTAAATTGACATGCTTTCTCAATAAAAAAACATATAAATTGTCAATAGTTACATATTGATAATTTATAAAATTTTATTCTTCCCCTCCCTCCCATTTATTTTCTAGGATGTTTATGATTCTCATAATACCAAGTGCTGTACATGTCATTTGCCATTACTTCTATTACTAAACAATAAAAAGAAAAGCTTGTCATTTCTCAAACACTGGTTAGTGTGAAAACACAAATGATACAGGTATGGAAAAGATAAACTGTTTTGTTGTGCTCCCACATGGCCCTGCTATGGTGCTACAAAGAAAATTTTTTATAGAAAAAAAATTGTGCTAATTACTCCTTTTTGTTTCATGAGTTTAATCTTTTTTCTCATCTTTGTACCTTAATACATACTCTTTTTCTTTTTTCCAATTATGCCACAGAATCAGTCACTGAGATCAGTCCTGTGATTACTTCCACCTGAACACATACAATAAACTGGCAAAGAAGGTTGCTTTGATTTCTTAATATTTGTTAGATTTGTTTATTGTGTATTAGAATTGCAACTTCAGTGTTGCTTAGTCTTTTTTTAGGGATTTCCTTTTTGTGTTTGAATTTACTTACTGCTTTCTTTTTGCCACTTGTCTGACTCTAGCTTTAAATGTTTCTGTTTTCCAGTTCTGCTTAGGGTTGGCAAAGCAATAAGACAGTGACAACTGCTCACCTCTACTTGGTGTAGCTATCCAGGTATACTATTCCTGGCATGGCCACTTGCATAGTTTCAACCTTTTCTTTCTTCCTTTTCTTTCTTGCTCAGTAGACATGCCAGAGTGCCAAGGGTGAAGGCTCCTCTTTGGTTGACAGAAGTCTATCTCTTTGTTTCCTGCCCACTGGCATTTCTCACTGGCACATTGTTCATCCCACTGGCTATGGCTGTGGGCAGCCCTGCCTATCTGGCACTCAACTGTGTTCTCACCGGGCAATTCTGACTCCTGCACCTGCCACTGATCTCCGGTCCAGAACATTGAGGTTTTCTGTGTGGCGTTGGCAGTGATCTCTCGTCTCACTGGGGGCAGAGTTGCCTAGCACAGAAGGGTCAAGTTTGGCTCTCAGTTCTCTCTCTCCAGTGTATTTTGGTAACTGTTCTTTCAGAGCAAGTAGAGAGGCAGAATTCCCTTGAATTAAATTGCATATCTTGCCGCTGGATGGTGTTGGGATTTGAGGATGGTGTTGGTATTGGAAGCAGGAGTGAATGAAGCAGTTCAGAGATGAATCCTTTTAACCCTCTACTCTGCAGAACTTCTTTGACTAATAGGTAGAATAATTCACTTAGGAGCTAATTTTATCTTTCAAATACTTTTAATTGGGGTAAATATTTGTTAGGGCATCACTCTGTTAGTCAGGCATCGTGAGAATGTGTATGATTTGAATGTGGATTCCTATCCTAAAAAACAACTCTGCCCTTTTCTGGAATGCAATCATGAGACTTTTCAAATACAAAAAGTAAGCTTTCCACATTGTCTGAGTTTTCTGGAGGCTGACAGGGTAGAGCATGGTTCTGTTCCTGTTTTACTGAGACAAATGTTCTTCATCACAAAGTATAGGATTGATCTCTGGCAGGACAGACTGGGTAATGGAATTCTTTGGGTTGACTTGTGGACAGGTGAGACTAAAAATGCACTATTTAGATTTGAAGTATATCATTGCCCTTCCCCACCTCTCTTGAGTACCAAAAACTTTCCTTAAAGTGGAATTATACCCTTTGGTAAATCTCAGCACAGAGGTGGCATCAAATCCATATTCAGGAATATTCTTTCTATGTAATAGTATTGGCAGTTATGGGAAGAATCTCATCTTCACAATTGAAATTATGTCTTTTCTCTGTCAAAATGTCATTCTATGAAGGGTGACTCATGTAAGTTGTCATCTAAAACAGTACACTTCTTAAAGTAAAAAATAAAGAGCTAAAATACCCTGGTGGTATAATTGTTAAAATATTTTTATACAAAAAGAGCTTGGTCTTGTTATATTGATCATAAAATAATTTTATTGAAAATTACTTTCAAAAATAAAATTCTTTCTAAAAACTAAAACTAACATATATCCACATCAAGTGGCATTTCCAGTCAAGACTTTGTTCTTCAACAATTATATCTTTCTTTTTTTTGAGACAGGGCCTCACTTTGTTGCCCATGCTAGAGTGAGTGCCGTGGCATCAGCCTAGCTTACAGCAACCTCAAACTCCTGGGCTCAAGCAATCCAGCTGCCTCAGCCTCTCGAGTAGCTGGGACTAAAGGCATGTACCACCATGCCCAGCTAATTTTTTCTATATATATTAGTTGGCCAATTAATTTCTTTCTATTTATAGTAGAGACAGGGGTCTTGCTCTTGCTCAGGCTGGTTTTGAACTCTTGACCTTGAGCAATCCACCTGCCTCGGCCTCCTATAGTGCTAGGATTACAGGTGTAAGCCACCTCAACTGGCCTCTTTCTTTTTTTAATTTCAGAATATTATGGGGGTACAAATATTTAGGTTACATATATTGCCTTTGCACTCCCTGAGTCAGAGCTACACACATGCCCATCCTCCAGACAGTACATACCTCACCTATCAGTACCTCCCCTACTCCCCGCTTCCACCTGCCCAACACCCGATAAATGTTACTTCCATATGTGCCCACTACCATTTGATCCAGCAATCCCACTACTGGGCATCTACCCTAAGGAAAAAAACCACATTCTATAAAAAAAGACATCTGCATTTGAATGTTTATAGCAGCACAATTCACAACTGCAAAGATGTGGAAACAACCCAAATGCCCATCAATACATGAGTGGATTAATAAAATGTGGTATATGTATACCATGGAGTAATACTCAAACCACAAAAATCAATGATACACTAGCACCTGTTGTATTATCCTGGAATGGATATGGAGCCCATTCTCCGAAGTAAAGTATCACAAGAATGGAAAAACAACTGTCTTTAAGAATGTTATTTCTTCTGCCTGAAATTTTATCCCTCACTAACACCATTACCATGGATCTTTCTCATCAAGCTATTTTAAATGTCATTTTTGAAGACTGACAAATTTTACTTATTTTAGTACGCTCTGATATAACAGCGCCTGGCACATAGGAAAACACTAAAAATATTGAATAAATGAATCTTGGAAGCCAAAAGTCAGGTAAAGAATTTCAGTGAACTTTTAAAGGATTTATGCCATGATTCCTAGAGTCTTTACTGATAGGAACCCTTCGTGTGCTCCATAGTTAGGCTTACATTACAGTTTGCCCAGGCTTTCCCATTTTGTTCTGGCATTTTGGGCATTTATACCAGATTTTCACCTTTTAATAAAATTATATAAGCCATGATATAATCCAAAATTGCTAGATATATGAAAAACAAGGAAAAATGTGACCCTAATAAAAGGAATCAATTATAGACCTCCTTCTCCAAAGGAGTTAAGCCAAGCTGTGCAGCACATATATGTATCAATATATTTGTGGCTATAATATGAAATTTAAAATGAGATTTCTAAAAAGGTTTTTAAAAATCAATATGTTAATTGAAATAATACAATTTTATACTTTAAAAAATCAAGTACTTCTACAAGGTACATTAGAAAACTCCACAGTTCCCTAACACGCCCTCTGCAATCCTAAGCCTCTTTCCCAAGAGACAGTTTCTTCTTTATTTAAAAGTTTTGTCTTACATTTTTTCTATATTGATATATTTCTGAAATTTTAAAATGTAGACATGATCCTCAGCTAAGCCATTTTATAAGCGAATTGTTGTAAAATATAGCTAATAATTATTAATATCTCAACTCTCTAGTTGCTTTATTTTATACATGCTTATTAATTTTTCAAACATGTAAGAATGTAAAATCCCATTAAATATGGTCAAAGACATCAAATAATATATCAATTCCATAAAGACAACAAGTAATATATCATTTCCATTTCTTTTTCTCTTGGAAATCTCTCTCCTAGTTCCCAGGAAAGGCTTGTGATGCCCTATGCCTTAAATAACCATTATTCTGGGATTTCCCTTTTCCACTATCCTAGAATTTTTCACTTTCTCTATTATGTTTATTTTTCTCTTTTCTGAATTTCATGTATTCTTTCCTCATGTACCCTTCCTTTTATTCTCAAGCAATTTTCTGAGAGGTCATTTTATAAACATGTCTGAGTATAACTTTAGTCAACTCTCATTCTTGATTAATAATTGACTAAAATCTAATTTGGATACAATTTCCTAAATTTTGAAGGAATTGACAACTTGTAGCTTCTAGTGGTTCTGTCTAGAAGTCTTGTCTTTTTTTTGGAGACAAAGCCTTGCTCTGTTGCCCTGGGGGGTCTTGCTTTTACTGAGGCTGGTCTCAAACTCCTGACCTCAAACAATCCTCCCACCCCGACCTCCCAGAGTGCTAGTATTATAAGCATGTCTAAGTCTTACGTCATTGTGATTATTGATCTCTTGTACACAACCTATTTTGTAATTTTAGAAACTTTTTGGAAAATTACTTTCTTGGTGTACTGAAATTTCAGGTGGTTTGCTTTGCTGTGCCTCTCACATTCATTACTTTGGAAAAATCTTGTATTATTCCTTGAATTTTTTTTTTGGTAATTCTGTCATTTTTGAAAGTTGAATGTTGAACTTGCTAGGTTGATTCTTTAATTTTCTTAACTATTATTTCCCCTTCTATTAATATTTTTCTCTTGGCTTTTTTTTCTCTCTGTGATTCCTCAGTTTATCTTCTAATTTCTCTATTAATTTTTATTTACATCATTTTTTAAAGTTTCCTTATGTTTTCTAAGTTTTTGAAAATGTAAAATTCTTTTCCTATTGCATAGATGCAGATAATCTCTCATCTCTCTGGGTATATTAATTATAATTTTTTTCATCCCGTTTTTTCATTGTAATTATTTCTTCTGAATTCTTTTTCTTATTTGGCTATTATATAATAATTTATCTTCAGTATTAGACATTCAACTCAAATATCTGGAACTCCTTTGCTGTCATATTTAAATAGTGAACTACTAAATAGTTGATAGGACACTTGATGTGTATGGGAGAGGCTTGTCGGGGTCTGAGTCTTACTGTAGGCTAAAAGGCAAAGGTAGCCTAGACATCAGTACCTAAAGATCTTTTCTCTAGATTCTTTAATTCCTCCTTCTCTGGAATTAAAGACATCCTTCAACCTCTTTCACTAGGGATTGTGAGTACTGTATAAGCCATTTGTATGGAATGGGCAGAGGTAATCATTTAAATGCTCTTTAAACAAACCTTTAACACCCCTCCTTCACCCCATTTCAGCCCTATCACTTGCCATTCTTTGAGAGAGATTGTACCACAAATTCCCAGCTTTTTTATTGTCAAGAATCTACTTTCCAATGTTCACGTTTTAAAATTTCTCTTCTTTTTTATGCTTGTTATCATTGTCCCAATTTTGTTGACAATTTTGCTGTCATCTGTTCAAATAACTTCCCTTGACTTTCCTGTTCTCTTTGTCCTAGTTTGTTTATACTTTCTATTTTCCTTTTAGTGGGTTTTTGGATGGAGGAGAGAAGAGTTATAACACATGTGTACTGGCTGCCTTGTTCAACTTGAAGTCCAGAGTAGCTATCTGTAGGTTACAGATGTAGCTTTGAAAAAGTGCACTTCCTGTTATATTTGTATGGACTCAAAAATTGAGTCTGTAATCCTTTAGCACGGCTTTTAGTGATTGCTTTGCTTGCCTCCAGAATGCAACATAAGTGTGATTTTTAAAAATTGGCCTCACCATCAAATTGGTTTCACTGATCAACACCTAAGTGCACATATAAGAATAACATTTATCAGGCGTCAGGCTGATGGGAGGGGGAGGAGGGGATGTGTATATACATACATAATGAGTGTGATGTGCACCATCTGGGGGATGGATACACTTGAAGCTCTGACTGGGGGGGGGGCAAGGGCAATATATATAACCTAAACATTTGTACCCCCATAATATGCTGAAAAAAATGGCCTCTGACATACAAGTTGCAAGTATTCCTCACTTGGCTCACTCCAGGTGGGAGATTTTTATTGCCTTAATAGAAATAAGAACATAACTTCTGTTCCCGCACTAGGCTAAAAATCCAAATGGAGTAGGTATGTTAAGGAGCAAGAGCAGAAAGCCTCCCACCGCCAACCCTAGAATTCAGGATTTCCTAATTCAAGGCACACTGCAGTTTAGAAAGCTGTCAAAATTATCCATCTAGGTCTCAGCAGTTAGGGCATGGAGGCTGCAGATTGGAGATCAAAGAGCAGAATAACAGAGCACAGCAAAAGAAGGGGCTCAGAAAACGAGCCACACTTGTGCAGTAAAACTTGGCTTGTTCCGGGACCCATCTGGGAAACACTGCCCTAGATAATCTCCTGTTCCTTCTTTGTTCTGTCATAGCACATACCTTCATCAGCAGGTTTGATACAGTCACAAATGCTATTGATTCCTACTGTGTATAGCTACTGGCTGGTTGGCAACTAAGCTGTTTATGACAGCCTCCTTCACTGCACTGCGAGCTCTGTGAGGCCATGGACTATGTCTAAACCATTTTTGTATCTCTAATCCTAAGGCAGTGATTGAACTATTTAGTATACTCACTAAATGTTTGTGGCATGAATAAACAAATAAAGACATATATTTTGTTCAGTTCTGTGCCTACTTCTAACTACTCTAGGCAAAAGAAGTGAGATATGAAAAATAATTACCAACCATTATGATGATATTTGTGGAGTTGAATTTCTTGCTAGAAGGCACTATTTACAGATTCTACTTTCAATGTCAGGTTTCATTCCAATTGCTAGGTATGACAGTTAACTAAGGCAACTACAATCTGTTTGTTACCTGATTTTATCAGGTCAGCTTCTTGATAATATGAATTGTCAGCGCATCCTGATTTAATGTCAGGGGGCTTTGAGAACTTAATGGTTTGTCATCTCTCTCTCCTTTACCTGAAATCACTTTACCTTATTGTCGGCTATACAACATGAAATTCTGGGCCCAAGGAGCTAGATCCAAAGTTCAGCTCTGTTTACTAACTCAATGATTTTGAGTAAAATAGCTAATTACACTAAATGGTGGTGTCTTCAATGGCTAAAACAATGCAGGACTATTGTAAAGATTGGATGGGAAAGCACATCTGAACTAAAATGTGATAAATTTCAATTGATATAATAATATACATACACATATACTGTATATATAATGTACTAGGCATTGCCAGGGTGGCTATAAGAGATAATTTTTTTTAAAAAATAAACATAATGTATACATTTTGAGAAATTTTGCATTCTTGAGTTCTAATTATGAGTAAGAATCAGAGGATTTCCCTTTGAGGGAATGCATATTTCTAGAGGGAACTGTGGCAGGCAGGAGACTATGTTTTATATCATTCCTGGGTGTATCAACAGAAGTGTCATTACAGAAATATCTGTAGGGGGCCTAATAAGCACCAAATACATCACACTTCCTGTAAGACATGGGCTGAGCACAGGAAAAAGGCAGACTTTTAGATGCTAAATATTTGTGAATGAAAATAGTGGATTTCTTTCATCCATAATCCACATTCACTGTTAACACTTTAGGGCAGGATTTAGCTAAGCAGATTAATAATAAAGTTGATTGCGTAAATGGGAGACTTGTATTATATTGTTAAGAAAATTTGTTTTAAAATCTGTTTGACAATCCTTGGTGAGACTGATGTAGAGGTTTATGTTCTTATAAACAGAAAATCATATTTTCTCTTTATTTCTTAATTTATAAGAGTGACATATTAATGTATCATTAAAACAAGATATTCAAATAACATAGAGCATATAGAATAAAATGTGAAAATTCTTCTTCTAAGCCTTCTCTCCCCATTCCATTGCCCAGAGATAACCACTGTGAATATTTTTAATATTCTGGTCTTCTTAAAATGGATTCATGTACACAATATGTCTTTATATCGTATCCTTTGAAGACATTGGCACTTCCAAGTAAAAGAAAATGTTGCTCTAAGGTACTTTTTAAGTAAAAGGAATTCAGGTTGTCAAGTCAGATCATCCTAAATTCAAATTGCTGTTTTGCCACTTAGCTCTGTGACCTTTAGCATGTTTCTCAAATTTTCTAATCTCTTGGTTAAGTCACTTGTGAAATCAAATTAAAAACATTTACTGTGTAAAGTTGTTGTAAAGAGTGAATTACGTGGGATTCACAGGTTGTTAAAATGAATAAATGAAATGAAATATCACATATCATGTAACTACTAGAATAATGGCAGAAACAATTTATGTTGGTTACCATCTCCATTTCCTTGTTTCTTTCTTTCTCTTTGTCTTCTTTCTTTCCTTGTTCATTATGATTATGTTAAGAATGGACCATTTTCTCCTTGAGGAAGATGTCGACTCTGCAGTACTGAAGACTGTCATGGCAGGGTGCAGAGAAAAGTCTCCAGTCTCTCAACTCATTGAAAGTTGGAATTGGGCAGATGTATATAGTGGGTCCTCTAGTCCAATATTCCTCTCTCCCTCCTCCCCCCCTCCCTCCCTTCCTTCTTATTGAGAAATGAGTTATTTAGATGAGATGTAGCTGGAGCTGCTGGTAGAGTTTGGGGGCTGTGGACAGAATAGAGTTTAGTTACTCAACCTCCTCTTTATTTTCTGAAGAATCTTAGGTGCCTCCAAAAAATACTATATTAATCTGAAATATGATCCATCTCATCCAAATCTTCTCATTTGTCAGATGACAAACATGTTTTGGAGTGTCTGTGTCAGAATGAGTCTGCCATCAAAATGTAGGGCAAATAGTTGGATTGGAAATTATCACCTTTAACTTTCAACTTGAATATAGCACACCTTGAAAAGTGCTTCAGTAATTGCTGGATCTGCAGGTGTTCGTGGTCTCTGGGGCTGCAGTCTAGATTCTAGGAGAGCAGAGAGTAGCCAGAGATATCTCCAGTGGTTTATCAAAGACACCTCAATTTTATTCTCGCATTTAATCTGCCATAGAAGCTGTTTATTGCTTCATCTTCCTGAGTAATGTGGACACTGTCACTTAATTAACTCACCATTTGACTACATGTTTAAAACTGTCAGGTGGGAAGTAAATTTAGTGCTGTCTTATGATTAATAAAATGCTAAAGTTTCGTTTTGTGAGAGCCATGTAGCTGGCACCTGAATGAAAACTACCAGGTTTGTTGATTGTTATTTGGCTTACAATTATATATTTTGTTCCACATATTCTGTTCTCTTCACATATTTATTTTTTTAAAGCATGTTAATATGTGTGTGTTGAGGGGTTTGTGTGGTTGGTTAAACTTATGGAAATATTTTATATTTTAACATATTAAATGAATCGTCATGCCCTTTACTAGGTATACCTTGTTGAATAGAAATATTTCAGGATACTGGAATTAAAAGTTGTATATTTATTAAATGATTATGCTAGGGACATGGTATAGGGTCATTTAAATATGTTGCTGCAATTAAAGTTCACAATAATTCTGAGAAGCAGGCATTATTCTTCCCATAATACAGATAAGGAAACAAAGCTCTGAGGTGTTTAGTTATTTGCACAAGACCATTTAACTTAATATTGACAGAGATGAGCTATAAATACAGAAGTTTTATATCTAAATTCAATATTCTGTTTATTCCAGTGGGAGAATTGCTTTGAGTAAACCCAGTGAAATTGCTATGCTTTTGTAGCAATTATGCTCGGAAACCTTGGCCATTGCTTATTTTTTTCTCTTGCTTCATGCCCCCCTCAAAGGGATTTGTGTCAGGGGACCCAAGACCATTTCTATATTTGGTGATTTGCTAAAAAGACTCACAGGACTCAGCATGTAGTGGTACTCATGGCTAAGATCTAATACAATGAAAGGATACAAAGCAAGATAAGCAAAGGATACAGTCCTATGGTCAGCACCTGGTTTCCTACAGTCCAAAGTCTGGAGGAAACCAGGTGCTAACTTCCAAGAGTCCTCTCCTGGTGAGTCACAATAGATGCACTTAATTCCTCCAGCAATGTCTCCATAGTGTGTGAAGTGTTGTGTACCAGGGGAGCTCATTAAAGTTTCAGCCCCCAGTGTTTTTGGGGGGCTGTTGACAAAGGCATTCTCTGACTAGAATATACCAGAAATTTCAGACTCACAGACAGAAAGCAAGTATACAGTACAAGCAACATTGTTTGCACAAACAATTTAGGTGCAGTGAGATGCTTTTATAATTTAAAGAAAGTTTTGTATCAGTGAAGGGTACTGTTTATCAGTCAAATTCCCAGATACTAGCCAAGGGCCGAGTTTGCAATCAGGACTTTCTAAGGATAGCAATCTTAGGGATACTATGCTAACTCTTTTTATTTTCTTGCACAAAATTAAAATGATCTCATTGAGCCGCAAGCCAAAATATTTTGTCATTTGCAATTCTTGAAATTGAATCCGAAAAGGAGTAAGGTTCATGCCATGGAGAACTGAAAATGACATAT
The DNA here is from genome assembly GCF_040939455.1 of Microcebus murinus. Taxonomy (NCBI): domain Eukaryota; kingdom Metazoa; phylum Chordata; class Mammalia; order Primates; family Cheirogaleidae; genus Microcebus; species Microcebus murinus. Next base: position 51,360,461 of record NC_134115.1, on the reverse strand, counting down.
TACATGTTAGAAATATGCTAAAACATCATTCATTTAGGGATTTTCTTCCTTCCTTCTTTCATTTATTTAACCTCAAAGTATTTACTGAACACCTATTGTGCTAGGAAATGCTGGAGTAGAATGACTAAGATAATAGGCTCTGAATCAAAATGCCTGAGTTTAAATCCTAATTCTGCCACTTACCAGTTACACGACCTTAGACAAGTTTCTTAACTTCTCTGTGGTTAGGTTTTCACATCTGTAAAATAGGGATTACAATGATGGATAAGACCGATATAGTTCCTGCTCTAATAGAAATTCTAGCCTCGTAGGTGATACAAGCAAATAAGCATAGAATTATTTTAGAGAGTGATAACTGTTCCAGTGGGTCAAATTCTGGATATTATGAGAGCTCATAGGAGAAAACCTAACCCAGCTTGGAGGAAGATAAGAAGGGTCAGGGAGAAGGAAAAGGGAAGGGAAAGTGGAGGGAAATTATAGCAGGCCAAATGAACAGCATGGGCATAAGACATGAAAAGAGGGTGGGAAGTAAGGAGAGAGAATCATATATTCGCATAAATGAAATACGATATGGCTAGGGGAAAGATGAGCTTATAGAGATAAGTGGGGACCGGAGGATAAAGAGCCTTATGAGTCCTATTTGGTTATTTTTACTTGGCAAGAGGATAATGAGTCCTGGGGGACTGAACTTGGGGATGCTCCCCTTTGGAAACACAGCTTAGCATGACCCTGGTGGAACTGTCTTCATGTGTGTGGCTTCTTTCTGAAGACTGCATTGTTTGCTTCCCTTATGAAGCATAGTGACAATTCTCTTTCTGCTTCCTCTCTGGGTATATAGATCAGGAACATTTCGGACCAGGGCTGAGCCAATCTTAGGGGTTGCTAACAGCAGATCAGACCTGCTTCAGCTTGCTGCACTATATGAGGATTCTGGATGTGAGGACAATAAAGGGACAGAACACGGATATTTAGTTGTATTCATATCTAGCGAAAGTGATGAAAGAAACCTCCTACAAGTACTCACATGTCAGCCAGTGCTCACCTACCTGTAACACTGTTTGGCCTCTTAGACTGGACCTGAGTGAGTGATCAATACAAGAGTTAAGGAGGATGTTTCGATTCTGTGACTTAACCTCCTCAATATTAGATTGATGATCTATTCAATTTTCTTTCTGGTGCTTCTCTTTTTTTATTGGTATTTCTTTGCACTTTATGTTATTTGCTTTTTAAATCATGCTCACGCACAAACACATACAGAAAATAATTTACATTGAGTGCACCTAAGGGATGTGCCATTATTTGCCCTGGCAGTACGACTTAGGCAAAAGGGTCCCCACCTAGGGTCCCACATTTTAGAGATCATTTCTCTCTCTCTCTCTCATAAACATACACACATACACACACACACAAATAAATTTATTGAGAGGTACAGAAGCACATCTGCCACTTTGGATCCAGCACTGATCCCAAGTATTGAATCTCATGTTTAGCACCATTCAGGGTCTAGGGCAAGCTTCTCCATATCTTTTGCCCTATGTCCTTGAAACTAAGGGTGCCTAATTCTAAATGTAGTGAATGTTTGTGAGTTTGGCTGCTGCTGATATTTCAGATAGACCCTGCTTCAAAGAGTGGGAAGGGTTTCAACAATAGAAGTACTTTTATAGATAAAAGACAAATCCATTGCTGTGTCATGTTTTCCTCTGTTAGCATTAATATGAAAGATCTCACATAATAAAGTAACTTTCCCAGAAGTAATGGCCATTCTTTTGCTTATCTTCTTGTTCTAATGCATGTTTCCAGAGGTTTTCATGAATTAGCACAATACTGACAGACAATCTTGTATATGGCACCCTACATTATCATAGGTCTAGATATGGTAGTCAATAGCCACAGGCAGCTATTAAAATTAATTGAAATTAAATAAAATTAAAATTTAGTTCTTCAGTTACACTAGCCACATATCAAGCGCTCAGTAATCACATGTGGCTAGTAGCTATAGTACACAAACATAGAGCATTTCCATGGTTGCAGTAAATTCTGTTGTGCTATTCCTGTTTAGATGAAGTGGTGTAACGTTTCAATTCTTTATCAGTATTGTACCCTGGCAACCATGTGGACCTTGAATACTAGGATTATGAATATTTATAATTAAATATTTAATTTTAATTTATAAGTTTTAAATACAGTAGTCCCCTCTTATCTGTAGTTTGACTTTCCATGGTTTCAGTTACCTGCAGTCAACTATAGTCCAAAAATATTCTAATAAATGGAAAATTTCAGAAATAAACAATTTATGATTTTTAAATTACATGCTATTCTGACTAGTGTGATAAAATCTTGCTCTAGCTGGTCTAGCATATGAATAATCCCTTTCTCCAGCATCTCCACACTGTATACGCTACCTGCCCATTAGTTACTTAGTAGCCAGCTCGGTGTTCAGATCCAAAGATCACAAGAAAGGTCTGAAAAGTATAATATTTTGAAAGAGAGACCATGTTCACATAACTTTTATTATAGTATGTTGTTATAGTGCTATTTTATTAGTTATTGCTGTTAATATCTTACTTTGTCCAAAACTTTATCATAGGTATGTCTGTATTGGAAAGAACATGGTATGTATAAGGTTTGGTATGATTTGCAGGTTCAGGAATCCACTGGTGGTCTTGGAACATATGCCCTGCAAATAAGGGGGTGGGGGACTACCATAGTTATGTATATGTTATGTACCTCTCTATTTGCACTTTTTCTCTGAGCCTTACAAATAATAGTTGAGATGTATGAGGCCCTTGTCCTTTCTTCAGGTAGCTTGTGTGTTACAAATAGGAACTGATTTTTGTGGACCTTGACCTAATCACATCATTCTGAAATTCTTGGATGTGTATGAGCCAGATCCATGATAGCAGATGAAAGCATTTTCAAAGGGTGCAATCTCAGTTAGACCAGGAGGAATTTTTTTAGTTCTATTGCACAGAGTGAAAATAGTTAATAATAGAGTATTGCACATTTCAAAATTGCTAAGAGAGTTGATTTCCAATATTCTCATCACAGAAAATGTTAAGTTTTCAAAGTGATGGATACCTTAACTAGCTTGATTTAATTATTCCATATTATATATGAATCACAACATCACTTTGTACCTCCTAAACTTACACGATTATAAATTATCAATTTACAGTAAAAAACTGAACTAAGACTTTTGGGAAACCCTGTTTTTTTAATTTTAATTTTTTTAAATTATCACAATGGTGGTATATTCATTATAAAAATAATCAAGCAAATATACTTTCTATAACAAACATTGTGTGTACATAGCCTTAAGATACGTAATATCTTCAAATAACAATATCTCAAGGGTGGCCGGGCGCTGTGGCTCACGCCTGTAATCCTAGCTCTTGGGAGGCCGAGGCGGGCGGATTGCTCAAGGTCAGGAGTTCAAAACCAGCCTGAGCAAGAGCGAGACCCCGTCTCTACTATAAATAGAAAGAAATTAATTGGCCAACTGATATATATATATAAAAATTAGCCGGGCATGGTGGCGCATGCCTGTAGTCCCAGCTACCCGGGAGGCTGAGGCAGAAGGATCACTTGAGCCCAGGAGTTTGAGGTTGCTGTGAGCTAGGCTGACGCCACGGCACTCACTCTAGCCTGGGCAACAAAGCGAGACTCTGTCTCAAAAAAAAAAAAAAAAAAAAAAATAATCTCAAGGGAACGTCTCGTAACCCTGTTTTAATTGTAGAATTCAGGTAGTGGATATATGGGTATACTATATAATTCTTTCAATTCATTTGGATGTTTGAAAATTTTCACAATAAAATGTTGGAAAAATATTGTATCATATAGCTCATCTAATATATGCTGTTAGTAATATGGATAAACTTTTGTGAAATGTCTTAGTAATCAGTATGCCAAGAAGTCATGACATATGTTATTAATGTAGCTATTCTGGTTGTACCCTGTGGGCCTGCTAATCTAATTTTTTATTATGGCCATTAGAGATGGCACACTAGCTTTCTGTTTGACTTGGACTTTAGGGATAATGAATATTACATGAAATTTAGAAATAAACAAAAGGATACTATTTATTTCATGATTGATTCTCTCATATCCTCCCAATAGTGCATGAGAACACACACACTCTCACACACACACATACACACTGAATTATACCTTTTTGCTATAGTGGAAGACAAGATACGTGGCTTTAGGAATGGCCAACTGACAATGTACTGTAGTGATCTCATCTCTGTGTCTATCACATGACCTTTTGCTTGCATTAAATGGGCTCTATGTTTTTTTTTCCTAAAAGAACATCTTAGTGTGTGAACTTTGTGGAGATAATGAGTTTAGGGGAAATATTATTAACATCAGCAAATCTGAAGTCTTTATATCAAATAATAAAACTTTATCCTTCCCAAAGACCATGAGAGCTTATGAAATAGAAAAACTTTTTGCTGTTGTTATTGCCAGAATCTCAAACAACATTTACATATATAACCCATTGACTGTCATGTGGGTTGTATTCAACTCAGGCTGGTTTTGAGGCTGGGGCCTCATGAAGCAAACCCTGGAGTTGGTTTGTGAAAATCTTACTTGTTCATGTTCTTATTGTTATCAGTAATGGTGACAATTTAATTCTAAAAACATCGATTGCATTGCATATAACTACTCACACACAGAAAACAATAAAAAATAACCAATTAGAAAAGATCATTTGTATTAATAAAATACCATGGCCCTACAGAAAGTAAATTTTTTTTCTAGTGTGGCAGTCAATGTGTTAAGGAAAGGGAGTATAAAATATTCCCCCTGAAATTCTACTTTTGAACTGGGTATTTCAAAATGAAACAGAAGACATAAAACTCTTTTGTGTTTTGGTAAAAAGACAGATGTCCAGTTAAATCATCACAGCTCTTTCAAGAGAACTGTAGAAGGAATTGGAAGCTGGGAAAGGTGGTCAATATTTTAGGGAAATTGCATTCTATTGTTTACATTTATAACTCAGACTTTTGGTCATGTTTATGGAACATTTCCACACAAGGCTCATTGATTCTCGGATTGCTGAATCACAAAGCAGCTACTTCTGTTAGAAGCACAGTTATTTAACTTACTACTGATTACCTCGTAAGTATATAATTTCTCAGTCATAGTCTCTGGTATATTGTCCTTGCTCTTGAGGTCATCTTTAACAGGGTGGGAAAGCTCTTCCTATGATGTGCCCATCCATGTAGCAATATTTTAATGTCATTTGTCCCTGTTTATCATCTCTATGTCACTTAGATAAACCGATTTTTTAAAAAAGGGAAGAGCTATTTGATACACTAATTCAAATAGGCACTAGACCTATATTCTCCTAATATTTAAGATGGGGATAAACGGAAGCAAAACTGTTTCAGTGGTGAGGTGGGGGTGGGATAAGAAACTACTTACAAATAAAGTGCTTCTTAAGGGCCTAATGATAAAAATAATAAAAATGATAATATTTCAGACACTCATTAACTGTACAGGGCAACACTTGTAAAGCTGAGATCCATCTCCTTGTTTCTCTGATGTGATTATACAATGACTTTTTTGAGTTAATTGTTCATTGTGATACAAATTTTGTGTCTCTGGCTTCATTAATTACAAGCTTCTGTCTATGTCAGATTGTCTGGCATTGTACTTATTTGCATAAATTGACCCTCAATAGGTTTATTTGCATTTTCTCTGATGTAGCATATAGGACATTCAGTATCTTTATGGAAGGGAAGGATCCAGATGGCACTGCACTGGCAACCCAGGTGTGGCTGAGGCACCATTTAGGGGGAGCTGGAAGGTTCTTGCACAAGGACGATAGGCTCTGAGTGGTAAAGGGGCTTGAGATGTTGAAACTCATGTACTTTTAGAGGAAAGTAAGTGTTGTGGGAAACATCAGCTTTGAAATCAGAGAAATCTAAGTTTCAATCTCAGCTGTGCCACCCAAGAACCTATGAATTTGTAAGGTACATAGCACATGCTAGACATCAATTGGTTGTTTTTATCGTCAATTTTAGTATTAGCCTTTAAATCCTGGTTCCATCTCCTTTTTCATAAGATGCTGTGTGACCTTGATAATTTTAACCTTCTACTTTCTTAGTGGAGGATAATAATACCCACCTAATAGGGTTGAATTAAATAACTTAAACTTGGAACCTCATAGGTGCAAGTGACAGGTGACTTGCACTAAATTCAACTGTGTGATTCTGCTCACTATCAATTCTTGCCTCTGGCCTGTACAGGGAAGCATTTTATCTGCTACACTTCTTGATGCACATGTATAAATATTCACATGTTGTTCAGTCCCAACCTGTGGAAATGTCATGATAAGGACATTCTTGATGACACAGGATTTAAAGAATCTTTTGGATAATTCTGGAAAAGTCTTACCTATATTTAGAGTTCCTTCGAGGTTGGAAACATAAGCCAGAATGAGAAATACAAGAAGAGAAGAGCTAAAAGTGTTAACCCTTCAAAGTCCATAGATGGAAAATTTTACACAAAGGCAAATTGTTTTATTGTTATTAATTATTCATTGATTCTTAAAAGTAATAATAATAAACATCCTTGAGGCTGCTATGTAATGTGAGCCCAGGTCTAGGTCAATGGCAAAATAAAGACATAATAAATATAATTAATATTCACTGAATCTGTGTTACTAACAAAACAACCTGCATAACTGAGCAGAAAAATGACTTCTAAAAGGGACTCAAATTATCTTCTTGAATTCTAGAAAGTGTATCTCTCCCCATGGAAATTTGCTGTGAACCAAAATAGCACATACTAATAGTTATCATTTACAGAGCACCCACTATGTAATGATGCTTTTTATTTCTAATCCCTATGGCAACTTTGCAAGGCAGATTTCATTATCCCTATATTCCTGATGAGGAAATTGAGCTTGAGAAGGGTCAAATAATTGTCCAAGGAAAATTTTATACAGCAACTAGGAATAAATGTTGTGTTCAGAAAGCCTTAGGTGTTACTGTGACCAGGCCCTTTGCTCCTCTGTCCATAATGATACATTAATAGCTCCTCTTGAAAACCAAGACATACAAGTTACACTCAAGTACTGGGTATTTACCATACCATAAAAAATAAGTATGGTTTCCTGTGTGTGGAGTTACAGATTATGATGAGTGGCTATTAATATTGTTTTTAATAAACTTTTATGTCAAGTACTTTGCTAGGCATTTACAATAAAAAAATAAAGCAGATTTCCTTGTCCTCAGAAACTCACAATCTAGTTCATGGATAACAAAAGGCTGGTTCAAATGCCATTCTTTCCCCTCCTGGTTCCAATAGTATATGCAGGTTGGATGCAGCTGAGGTAAGTTTTCCAACAATTCTTTCTCAGTGGTGATTCTAGGCAATGTCTAAACATTGATTAAAATGAACGCACAATAGAAATAAAGTCTGTTTGCCACTCTGTTTGTTTTAAACAACACATGTAATCAGTCATGTGAAATACACTTTGCTGGGCAAGATAGAGTTGTGAGTAGTTGTGACTATAGTACTATAGATTTTCATGGATATTTACAGGGATGGATGGTTGCCTCCAATTCTGGAGGGTGGGAAAAAGCAAACAGAAAGCATCACACAGAGGTTCTTAATCTTAAGGAATATGTGGGAGTATGACAGAGGATGAGACTGGTGATTTATGTAGGGGTCAAATAATAGGGGAGTTTATAAGTTATTCTAATGACTTTAGAATCTACTGTGAAAGTATTTTAAGATTCTGGAGGATTTTACTAAAGCATTAAATCAATCAGGAAAGCAGCAGTGGCAGCACTATAGAACAGAGGTCTGATTGGAATACTGTACAGAGTTGCTACAGATTTGGTAAAACATTAGCGATTGGACATAGTGAGGAGTGGTGTGAAAGAGAAAACAATATGTAGGATGACTTCTGGCTTGGATGACTGAGTTTGTGATAGGAAGAACAGAGTCGTAGAAGTAAGACATAATGACTTCACTAAGGACAAACTATAAAGACATTGAGTTATGTTGCTACATGGAAATATTTGGAAAATCTTTGAGACTGAAACAGATTTTAAGATATTCTTGTGTGATATTAAGAAATTAATTTTGATGGTAATAATTAACTTTTGTACACCATTTACCTATTTATGTGCTTTTTTATTGGGAAAATTTAAAATCAGTAGGGGCTTGAGGTTTATTGATTAAATCCTGAGTATGGAACCCATTAGAGGAAATGATCATTACACAATCGTTCGCATTTCTCCACGTGGCTACGAGTGATGATTTTTCATTTCTATTCTGGATTAGATCTACTTTATCTTCCTGGGGTGGTCATGATTCCAATGAGTCAACTCCAATAAACATTTTTTCCTGGGGCATTCATCCATGCTAAATCTATTGAGCACAGTTTACTCTATAGAAATATTTTATTTTTGGTCTTTAATTGAAAAACATTGACAACCCAACTAGAAGTCAACAGACACTAATAAAAAGTACATGTACTATGGAATTAATGATTCCTGATTTATCATGTGCTGACCACAAATGGATGTTCCCCATTACTCCCAGAAAACTCCATTATGTGGAATATCATGTGAGTAGAGGGGGCCATTGACTAGAATACAGTCTTTGTTTGAGTCATGTGGTAGTAAAACTAGGTAATTTTCCTTATAGGCAAGAATTACTTGGTTTCCTCAGACTGTGTTTGAATCCCTTTACCTTTTACGATGGTAAAACTTTATGTGTGTGTGTGTGTGTGTGTGTTTTAGAGGACTTTTATTATTTTAGAGAACTGCTTGTATATTTTATGGAGAAGGGCCACTGAAAATTGCTAATGTGTAGAAAACATTTCCTCTACTATTTTCCTGACTTGAAGATAAAAATGACATTTGGTAGTTTTAGTGATTCTTTTCTTCTGTGAAGCCTTGTGTTAAACCTTAGAGTATTGCTTCTGTTCATTTAGAATATGTTATACATTGAATAGGCAAAGCACTATTTTGCTCCATCAGGGAAAGGCATTCATTCTTTTATTGAAACGTAAACAGAATTGTTTATTGAGCATCTAGTTTTTAAATAATACTTTCGTACTTGCACAGATAAGATGAATAAGTATTTTTTTAGCCTAAACTCAAAGAACTTTGGATGTAGTTTCTAGGAAGAGACATATCATTAAATGTTAAAACAATATACACCTGTTTCGTTAACTGTAGAATCACTGATTGGGTGACAAATAGAATCCAGAGAGAGAGGCTTCATAAATATAATGAATTTGGTTGGACTAATTGAAAAATTCTGACTTGTTTAAAAGATTTGAACTGGATTTACAGTAAATATAAGAAATCTTATTTTTCATCCTCCTCTAACTTTCTGATTCCATACATGTAGGTAAGTTATTTATCCTTTTAGTTTTATCATCTTCTAAAAGGGGAAGCTGGGCTAAGTGATTTTGGACTAAGTGATTTAAAAGATTCCTTTCAACCCTAATCACAATTATTTGGCCCTATTGATGGTCATAGTAGCAAAAGAGGCAAGTGTAATTTTAGAAATAGAAATTACTACAGCTAGGCCTGCCAAACCATTGATCAGACTTAGTTATTTTTACTAAAAGAGACAGTGATATGAGTTGATAGTGTGACCTGTAGAATTCTATATCAGAGGATGTCGCCTGAGTTCAGAGCTTAGAGCTCTTGCCCCACTCTGTTAATCTCATGTAGAACTGATGAGCACAACATCTGTTTGATAGGTTGCCTATGCTTCAAGGCAAATCTTCAACTCTAATGTGACCCTTAACCAACTTACTTTGTCATAGAAAGGGGGTATCTGGGTCATATTACATGAAATTGTAAAAGTTCTGGAGGAGATAGAAGAATGAAATTTTTGCCCTTCATTTGGGATACAAAATTAGAATTTCACACAAATTCTGCTGTTGTATCATCTATTACTGACACATAGAGTGAAAAGAGATTAAATAAGTAGAGGGAGTATTAGAATAAGAATAAATAAATTAATATGCATTTATAAATTCGCATTTCTTATTGCCTGTGGCATGCTCAGTTTTTCAGCTGGGTTTGTTTTTCCTTTACTATTATTGTTTTTAAAATTCTTAAATGGTTTCCTTAGAAGGTTTGTAAGATAAATGACAGCAACAAATACATGGCCTAGAATTTGGAGCTGTTGTGAAAAACATCTCCTAAATTAGCTATTTCCATATTTATCTATGACCCATTTCTGTGGCGGTTACTTTCAGTGATTGTTCTTCTCTGACTTACAATATATGAGAATAGGTGAGAGTAAATTCAGACTCCAATGTGTGACTGCTGATGGCAGATTATAAGAACCTGTTTTATATGCTTTATCTCCATTAAGTGCATATTCTCTTTGTTTGCAGAGTTCTTTATTTGTGTTTAAACTTCCCTTATAAATCTAGTGTGCATTTTCTATGGGTAAAAAAATAAGCTGTTATATGTAGTAATTCTGGCTAAGATTTTGGATGAGTTTTCTTCTTTATTTTTTGCTCTTGTTCTCTATCTCAGAAATAACAAAAGATTATTGCTTTATTCTCTCAAATTCCATCATATTTTTGCACTTAGTAGACAAGACAGTATTCCTATGTCTTAAATAGAATTGTAATCTACATAGCAATGCAATTTTATACAGCCAATCCACTTTATGATGTCAAAACACTTTTACTTCTGCTTGGGAGGTTTTCTACCTTGCTCTCATTAATACTGCACCTGTTTTGTTAACTGAAGAATCACTGATTGGGTGCCAAATAGAATCCAGGGAGAGAGGCTTCATAAATATAATGAATTTGGTTGGATTAATTAAGAAATTCTGACTTGTTTTAAAGGTTTGAACTGGATTTATAGTAACTTTTATACTATCCATACTAAAAAATGCTCTATGAAAAAATTAAAAAGCAATCACAAGATTGTAGACAAGCAAATACTTTTTTAAAAAATCCTTCATTTTATAACCTTAAAATTTTTCTGATTATAAAAGTAAATCATATCTCTTAAATAAATTTTAAATGTACAGAAAGCAAGAATAAATAATCATGTATAATCCCACCAAAGAGAAATAGCTGTTCTTAAATGTTTATACCCAAAATGTTTTACTTAAAAGTTTTGTTTAAAAACAAAAGTGATCATATACTTCATATTGTTTTGAAATACTATATTGTTACATAAAGTATTTTATTAACATTTTTTAAATTTCCACGATTATATGTACTATATAACTTTAATCATTTCCTTTATTGTAAGATAGTTAAACTTGTTTTTAAATTATTCATGATTATAAATCTGAAATGAATTTTGTTATAGCTAATAAAAGTAATACTTCCTGAACACTTATTAAAGTCCATATACTATTCTTTATTCCAATAATTTCATGTAATCTTCTTGATAATCCCATGAAGGAGATAATATTATTGTCCCCATCTTAAAAAGGAAATGACTGAGGCTTAGAGATTTTTCTATAACTTGATGAGTGTAATATAACTATTAAGTGAGGGATTTAACCCCTGTTCTATCTGACCCCAACCAAAGTACATGCCTCAAATGACTGTTTCCTATTGACTCTTTATGTATAGAAATGATTTATTTAAGTATGAATTTCTATAAATGCAAGTGCTGGTTCAAAGAAATATACATTTTAAATGGTTCTATATCTTTCGGCAAATTACCTTTCACAAGTACAGTATCAGTTTACAGTTCCAACTGGCAACCTTAAAACAAAGAATATTTTTAATGCAGTTTGCTTTTTATAAAATTGTTTTCATTTTCCTTATGAAATCAGGCATAGAAAAATACTTGGAAGAACTTGAGATAATGTTGCTATTAATAATAATAATAATAACAATAATAGTAATAGTGGTGGAGGTGATGATGCCATTATAATAATATGCAAGAGCTATAGTTTATATATTGTCTTTTGTATGCCAGGTGTTCCATAATGACCTTTACTTATGTTAGTTTACTTAGTCCTCATAACAGTTCTGGAAAACAAGAATAACTATCTCTGTTTCATAGCTAAGATTTACAGAAAATATATGATTGTTTAGGTCATAGAGTCAGAAAGCAATGGAACAGAAATTAGAATTTCTGTCAATTAAATTTCCTGTCTGTATATCTAACCTATCAAAAAAGAGCACTTCTTGAGGTCATGTGCCTTTTTAAATTGCTGTATTACTATTGGTTATAGTAATTGTCAGAGTATCATGTCTAATATTCAACCATCTCTTTCTGTATCTAACTTTCTTGAGGACAGGAAACAGATGCCTTTATTAAATATTTTTCCTCAAATTTCTCCTTATGATATCTCTGATGAAGACCCCACTTATTTCCCCTTCGTGGATATACCATTGTCCATACTATGTCTCAAGATAGTTACCAAAACTTCTCTCTGTAGGATTATATATAATCTATCATCCAATCAGGGCATTTTTTGAGAGTGAAAAGGGCCTACTACAAATAGTGCTGTGGTAACAGGTATAACTTGGGATTGTCATAGGAAAACTAGAATATATTTTCACCTGTCTTAACATTTCCCTGTCAAATTTACCCTTGTTCCCCAAGAAACCTCTGTTTGTCTTCAACTCTCATTGTATCCCCAAGATACCTGTCTCCAAAGTCCTCACCTCCAAAGGCAAAATATATCTATCATGTGCATAAGAACAAATGACCACCAAAATATGAAAAGCAGTTCTTGCAAAAATCTATAAAAATAATTCTTGGATAAAGAGACCCTGAACTCTAAAGAAAGAAAATTCTATTAAAGATTCTCCTAAATTACTTGAGCCACTTAGCTAGTTTTGCAAAGGATAACTAAAAGGACTGTTATGACCTTTAAGATACTGTTGTAGCACCATTCAGAAGCTGGATGGACCTTCCTCCCTAATCCAAAATTTGGTTTTTATATCACAACTGTTGATACCATGCCTGCACCAAAAGGGTATTAAAAGGTTTATTATTTACATAATGAGGTTTTCTGAGGTGAGCAGTACAGGTTTCCCAAGTAGACCCAAAAATGGTTAAGAGAACAAGGAATGGAGACTAGCTTGTTTTTTTTTATTTGTTTGTTTTTTGTTTTTTTTGTTTTTTTTTTTTTTTGATCCAGAGTCTCACTCTGTTGCCTGAACTAGAGTGCCATGGCGTCAGCCTAGCTCACAGCAACCTCAAACTCTTGGGCTCAAGCAGTCCTCCTGCCTCAGCCTCCCAAGTAGCTGGGACTATAGGCATGTGCCAATTAATTTCTTTTTATTTTTAGTAGAGACAGGGTCTCACTCTTGCTCAGGCTGGTTTTGAACTCCTGACCTTGAGCCATCTTCCCACCTTGGCCTCCCAGAGTGCTAGGATTACAGGTGTGAGCCACTGCACCCAGCCTGGCTTGGGTTTGTATGGTGGTTAGGTGGTGGTGTGGGCAAGTGTTGTCAACATCCTGCTGGTACCAAGGGGAAAGAGGAAGAAGATGGGGATGTTGAAAAAAGTTGTCAACAGTCAAACATCAAGAATGGAGTAAGAGCCTTTATTATATTTACCAGGGCAGGTTCATACTGTTATCATTCCTGTTTTATAGATGAGGCAAGTGAGACACTTAGAATTATGTAGTTTCTCTAAGTTTACCAGACACTAGTGGAATTTGAACAGAGACCATCTGACTTCAGAATCTGTACTCAGTGGGAGGAATAAGCTATTCCTTTATATTTTAGTGCAACCTACTATTTGGACAAGCATTATGCAAAGGGAAGAATGTTCAGTTTGGAGTTAGAGGTCTGTTTTTTCACATTCTGTGTGATTATGGACATTTTTAATCTTTCCGAAGTTCAGGGTTTTCACTTGTCTAGATGAACTCATAATGCTTGCTCTCAATGATTTTGTAAGAATGGCTGTCTTGTTCAGCACTTTACCCCTCAGAGCCCAGGAAAGGGCAAGGTGCTTATTAATGCAATAGCGGATGAAGACGTGCTGGGTACCTGCATTTACATGTGCTAATTGTTACTTTTATATCTGTCCATTTTCAAATTTGTTCTCTAAAATTCTAAAAATCTTTACATGTCATCCCTGATCCAAACTATTCCAAGAAAATCTTTTTATTACTTTGGTGTTAGAACCTAGCAATCTTTCCTATAGAGAAAATAGTCTTGATTGCCTGGGGTCTGGTCCCTTATCAACTTTAGTCAATGACTTTCAAATTATTTTCTCTCTATAGCAGTTCAACCAACTCACTGGACTCAATCTGTTTTCTGCTTTATAAGATTTGAAAAGGCCTATAATTGAACCAGTGCAATCTTTCTTAATCTTCTCATTTCTAAGATAGGAAGGTTGAATCAAGACTAATCTTCTTCATAATTTATACTCTTAAAACTCTTAAAACTTCCAATCCTTTGGAGTGTCTGTTCATGTTCTTGTGCAGCTTTAACAATATCCTTCCAATTTGTACACTCAGGCTTAGCATGAAGTGACCAGTCTTAGGACTCTTAGGCAGAGGGTATTAGCTATCGGTGTGCTTTTTTCAACATTTATCCTGTGTCTGAAATTTATAAAAAATAGAATTTGAATGCTGAAGATTTATAGAGCTTTTAACAAATACACATCTAGGTGCAATAAGAGAGTATCAAGCAGACTGGAGAAGATGGATTTGTTTTAAGGAAAATCACTTTATTATTGGACAAGTTGTTGTCAGTTTTTGATGTGATTTCTATCCTAGAAAACAATTATAATGGATGATAAAACAATTACATTGTTCTTTCTAACAGTGTTATGAAGTGAACTCTGTTGAATTTTATGGACTTCAAAGAAAGTTGGATCCTGAAGAAATACAGGATTAATTATAGATTAGGTAATTTTATAACTATGTTCTACTGTAATAAAGTTATCCAAAAGGTTGTTAAATTCTTCTAGATGCTTAAAGCAAATTTTCAGATGCAGTATCTGTTCTTGGATTCTTTACAATCTAAGACAGTTAATGTTGATGCAAAATGAGGAAAAGGCATCCAGGTGGAGAGGCAGAAAGATGGTTATTAAGTATATTATAGACCTCCATGAGGTGGAAAGTTCTGTTGAATCTTTTGTGTTTGCATACAATGCAAATAAGAGCTAGTACTCTAGGACAGTCATTGTACTAAACTCAGATGCCATTTTATGTATTACTCATAATAAATCTAGGAAGTGGATTCTATTTCCCTACTTTATGAGTAAGGAAATATGTAAACATATTTCTGGTTCATATTTTATATCTCTCTTTCTCTCTAAATAGAGGTTAAATACTTTTCTTAAATTCTTAAGACAATTTTTGCTAGAGCATAGATCTAAATACAAGTTTATCTGACTCTAGAGCCTATGCTTATAGGCACTCAGATTTCCTCCTTTTTAAAGGAAAGTGTTTCTCAAAGTAGGGTCCAGAGGTTTCTGGTGAGCATTCAGGATTCTCTAATAGTCTGGAATAGGATTATTAAAATCAAGTCCTTTCTTTGACTTTTTATAGCTTCAAAATGGTGATATTTCATAGATACGAAATTTATGTACTACTAAGATTCATAATCTGCAAAGTTGTTATTATTTGATGTTTATAAAATAAAACAAGTATGTTTCTGTAGAATATAAGTATGTTTCTATTCTGTTAAGAAGAGTCAGTCGCTGCTCATATTTATACATTTTATAAGCCGCAGAGATACAATTTGAGCCATGATGCTTGGATTTTAAGCTTCTCTCCAGTTTACCATTTAGCTACACAGCCTGAGTGCTGCCTGATTGCCCACTGTATCCTTTCCGAGTCTCCTTTCTTGACTTCATTTGGTAAGTTTTGTCCCTTAGAATGAAGAGATTCTTTTGTAGAACTGATACACAGCTTTCACTGCCTTGAGCAGGCTGGTTTATGATTGAGACTTCCCTAAACCAGATTCCAGAAGTGGGAGAAGCAATGGAAGGTTTTTGAACAGAGGAACTTACCTATGTGGATATTACAGGTGTTTAGAAGTCTCAAATTTCTAAAGGCAAATTTAAAAAATACTTTTCATTTGCCTCTGACAATTTTATCACCTAGAAAATAGAGGAAACAATTTGATGAATGCAGAGTCTGGAACTAATTCTGACCACAGGGAGAATTAATTAGTAATATGAAAGTGATAAGAGTCTTGGAACAAAGTGACCAAATCATCTTAATTAATTTAATGATAGTGAAGGAGAAATAAATACCAAATATAGGTTCAGGATTTATTTAGATCATTAGCAAATAAGATTGCAAAATTATAGCTAAAACAAACCAAAGCAAGCACAATGGAGAAAGAAAGAGAGTGTGTGCGTGTGTTGTGTATGTGTAGTAATTCCAAAAATAGGTTTGATTCAAGAGAGATGAATATCTATTTAAGAAATAATTTTAATTATACTCACAGATAAGCCCAAAGAAGAAGGAAAGGGTAGATCATCGAAATAAATCAGCACTGTATATTTTCTTTACCAAAACAATGCTGAGGCAAAAGTTGGTAAGAATTTTATAAGAAATTGTCAGGTGTTGTAGAGTTTAGAACGTGATAAGCTAAATAGATTCTTAGCAGTTAACCTGGAATCTAATTTCTCCTTAATAAAATTAAAACTCAGAATGTCTCTTTTTCTAACAATGAACAAATTGAAATATAAACTTCAGTAGTAAAACATATTCATAAATTTGAGTTTGCAGTTGGGTACATTTATACATATAACTTCTGAGCATATATGAGAATAAATGATAACATGCATTAATTCCACAACTATGGAATTCCATAAATATTGAACAACTACATACCTGACACATGCTAGACTGAATAGATTCAAAGATGATTAAGCCATGATTTCTGTTGGTGTTACTTTGGGCTTGCTCTTAGAATGTAAAAATAGAAAGTGCCCGCCATATGCCAGACATTGTTTTAGGTACTGGGAATATTGTGGGAAATAGGTGAGGTCCCTAATCTCATGGAATTAACATAATTAGAGAAGGCAGATAATAAATCTATAACTTGGAATATGTCAGAAAATTATTAGAGCTGTTAAGAACATAAAATAGGTAATGTGACGGAAAGTATCTTGGACAGTTACTTTGGAGCTTATACTCAGAGCTCCAAAGGCTTTGAGAGGAAACATCAATGGAGCTAAGCTAGCCAAGTGAAAATTGGGAAGCACGGAGTTCCAGGATGAGAGGGTGGTCAGTTTAATGTCCTAATTTGAAAATTACCTGCATGATCCAGGACCATAAAGAAGACCATTGCAGCTGAGGTGCAGTGAGCAAGAGGGAGAGAGGGAGTGGGCAAGGGTGGAGATTCATGCCTCACAAGATCACCAAGGCCAGGAAAGGGAGTTTGAATTTAATTCTAAGTGCTCATGCAAAACCATTGGCGGAATTTAATCAGGGAAAGGACGTGCCCTAGTTTATGTTCTAATAAAATCAGTCTGGCTGCTACATGGAAAGTGGACTTGAGGGGGTGGTGTAAGGTGGAAGCAATTACCATAGCCATTAAATCAGAGAACAGTAAAAAATCCATGTCTAGATTAGGTAGGTACGCGTAGTTCACTACCTCCCTTCTCAGTAGTCAGGGAGGGCTCCGTAGAAGAGATAGAAGTTCAGATGTTTGTTAAGAAAGTTTAACTCAGTACTGTTACATTGAAAACAATGGCTGATACATTGTAAAAGTAAAAAAAAAAGTGACATGTATGTACACTAAAGGAATTTATAGGACAGCATAGAAAATATTTGAATAAGTCATTCTATTACAGATGGAGAAATCTAAAGTTAAAATAGAATTTTCCCTTACATGGGCAACCAAAGGAATGACTTGAATGATAGAAAGAAGAGTTTGCAGGAAGGAGAGCAGTAAAACAGTACCTGCTCTGAGTGGTGCATGGTGCTTTGGAGGGCCCTGAAGGATTCAACATGCAATGGCTAGAAAAATTGGGGGAGGGAGGTGAGGAGTTTCAGCCTCCTGATGAGGGACCTTGATGTGGAGACTTGTGTCTGACATGATAGACTGATACAATATAGTCAGGCCTTTCCATTTTAGAAAATGCACTCTGCCCCATGGGCTGAACAAAGAGGGGCTTACTGATGGGTGAGGGTCCACTTAGCCAATACCTGCTATCTTTTCAGTCTGTGGTCACGTGGTGGAGTGTGAAGGCTAAGACGTGGTAGATACTGCAATTGGTTATGTGCTCATGTCATATGCTTTCACATTCTTGAAACTTTTATTAAAATTTATTCATTAAATATATTTGGCAACATAATTTATCATCTGTAATATGTGATTTTTTACAGAAAGAATAACATGGATGAAATACTGTTAGAAACAGTCATATATTTTAGGTATTTGAAGGTGACTATGTAGCATGGCATGGAAATGCATAAGCCCTTCATACTTTTCAGAGCACTCACAGGTAATTGTATTCCTCAAAATAACCCGGTAGGAAAGGAGAAAATCATCCCCATTCTAGTGCTGAGGACAAGCTCCACAAAGTTTGTCTTCTAGTAAGTTAGTAGCTGACAGAATAGTAGATTATGGGTTCTTCTTCTATTTTCAAAATATGTCATAGTTGCCTATAAAGCTATAGCAAGTTGTGGACCATACATCATATGGTTCCCTGAAATGTGGTAAATTGCATTAATGATTTTCACTATTTGCCATTTTGATAACACACAAATGTTTTTAGGGTATTTGGTAAATATAATGATATTTGTCTCTCTGATATTTTCTACTAACCTATAGTTTACAATTTTTTTTTGCATTTGTCAGTGGTTTTGTTTTATTCTGTAGTTAAAATCAGTTCTATTATTCTTTTATCTCTTTTTATAAAAGGCAGGATTGTATGAAACCCTGTGCAGAGAGCTCACACAAGTGTTCAAGCTTCTATAGTAGCATTCTTGTCAGCACTCTTCTCAATAGAACGCATTTAGAATCTAAACCTTTATGTACTTTTTAAGGCAGAAACTCTTAATTGTCTGATATTCTTCACTTCTAAGGTGATAAATTTCTTTCAGTTAAGCTCAAAGCGTAAGAGAAATTTCTAACCTTCCGCACCCAACTGCCATCTAATTTCAAACCATAGTAATCTAAATTTCAGTTTGCCTAATATGTTCAGGCTTCCCCTGTTTGCACCAGAAAATCAAAAGCACATTATTTTAGAGAAGTTGGACAGTCAATAGTTTCAGCATGATTTTCCTTTTTTGTAATAATATCATGGCTCTAGATAGCAGTTGTAAAAAGCCTCTGCTATTTTCTCTGTGTTTATTTGATATGCAGCATGCATCATTACCATTCAGTAAGCTTTGGAGAATAAGGAAGGTATTTCAAGCTAATAAAGAAGCTACCATCTCATTCCAGGAAATGGAATCAGTGTGTACAATGGCACAGAGTAACAAAAGGGCCAGGAATGTTACATGAAATCTTCTAGAACAAGCCTGATGTTCAACGCTGTGGGTTCCTTCTGCCAGGGTCCATGTCATATTCATTTTTGCTGTTCCAAAATTCTCAAACAATATTTGTTACATTATAGGTGCTCTAAACTTTAGTTACATTTAGGAAAGAAGAATTTAAGATGTTTTACATATTTAAAAAGAATTAAAAATGTAACTTGTATCTGATATTGTTTGTTGGAGCACAGAGTTACTCCAACTAGGAATATGGGTTATCCAGATGAGCCACAAAATATGTTTTTCTTGTCTAAATGTATAATTAATTCACTAAATATTTATGACATATTGTCTATGTGTTAGGTTCTATGATAAAATGGTTCTTGTTTTCATTGAGTTTCCATTAAAATTGGCATATAGGCAACTAACAAATGATCACAGTTATGAAGGAAAAAAAGAGGTTTTAGGAAGTAAAACTCAAGCCTGATGCTCTAGACTGGTGACCTTGACATTTAAATTTAATCTTTAAGGATAATAGGGATCTCATTATGTGAAGAGATAGAGGAAGAGCATTCCAGGGTGGGAGTTTATTATTTTGGTTAGTTAGATTTTGTAGTTAGCAGGAAATAAAAAGACATGTATTGATATTTTGCCTTCTCCTTTTCTAATGTGATCTGCAACTTCTAATATTTTAAAATTCAAAATGCAGGAGTAAATCCATTAAGTCCTTTTGAAAATGGTCTTTAAGAACAAACAATGCACTGATGCTCTGTAGGATTACAGAGAACAATGAATGAAAGATTATATAATACTTCCAAGTACAAGTCAGATGTCTACCTGGGGAACAGGTAAGCTTCAGACTAAGCTGGATTTAGCCTAACTTGAAGGGTTGTATTTACTTCTGAGTTCTTTATGATACAGAGCAGGAATCTGTGTCTATTAGATTGTGTAATGGATTGGCAATAGGCACAGTTCTGCCTCTTAAGCAAGCAGTGTGAGAAGCTTGCCCCAAACTGATTTCCCATATGATCAGAGTCAGTTTACATTTCCCAATACACTCCTTATTGAAGTTTTTCTCTTCTCCTTATATTGTGGCTCCTCTTGAGGCATTTAAATTTCTCCCCTCTTCCTTTCTGGCTTTACTGCTACGCAGACATCTTTTCCTGGCTTCACTGCCTTGGTTTTCACAGTCCTCGTATCTCCAGAGAGCGGTTCTCCTGTGGGCTTTAACAGCTCAAGTTGCTGTTATGGGAGGAATATGCTTCCACATTCCACAGAAACCCAGGGGAAAATGTTTTCACCCTAGGCATCTATGTGGGAGGATATAACCATGTTGCAGCTCTGTTTTGCCTTCATGATAAAGTTTCTTAAAACAATCACGACCATATAGAACATCAGTCTCAAGAGGTTCAACTTGACTTTATAAATGTGGAACTGTGAAAGAGAAAAAAATAAAGTGCTGGTGGGGTCTCTTTAAAACCACACTCTCAGTACTGAAAGTTACAGCAGGAGTGATGGGAACCTACTGAAATCACTGAGGTTTTGTTTGCCTTATTTATTGCTATTTTTGTCATAAACTATTTTCTTGTTTACTTAATTTTGTTATTTTTAAAAGGCACTACATGGGGCAGTAATTTTTTTTTCCACTATCACCTGTAGAGAGAAAGGCAACTCAGGCACTAGGACTAAGAGAGGTCTGCCAGACCCACTGAAGTGTGGACTGAGAGGTAACCAGGCATTTTCCTTCCCGCCCAAATGCTCTTCTGTGCCTTTTCGCCTAATCAATTACAGGGTTTAGCATTGAGAAGGGCAAAACATTAGTGCTGGTTTACAATGGCATCCCATCATACCCAATTTTTTCCTATCCCCTGTGGAGATGAAAACAGTGGGAATTGTGTAAGTGGTACAGTCAGCTGCTGTGACTGGGTGATTGAAATATAGCCAGTGGGTTCAACACAGATGAATGGGCTTCTCTAGCATGTAAAGTACTACAGACTGGTTCCCAAATGGTAGGATTAGATGATTTTAGGGTACATAGCACCCAGATCATTCTCTGAGACTCTGACATTTTCTTTTTTTATAAGAACAACTAGGATTCTATTACAACATGTTCAATTCTGGAAAATTCACACCAATGCTTCTGCAACAGTTTCTTTTTTTTTTTGCATTGAGAAATACCAGGAATCAGCATTATTTTGATTGTACTTTGAAAACTCAATAATCTCGTCCAGAATGTGAAGATATTTTCTCCACTCAGGAGGCCTACATATGATAGTGGGCTTTGAGATAATGATCTGAGGCATGTATTTAATTGAAAATTCAATCAAAATGAACTTTGTTCATCAATTCTCTAGTTTTATTTCTGCAAGGTATGGTCACCTTGAAAGCTGGTATAATGTAAGAATATTTTTATGTAATATAGTCAACAGAATTCTTTCACTTAGGTTATTAAGTTCCTTGTCCTACAATATTTACTTTCCTTTGAAAAAAGAAAAGTGTTCTCTAAAACAAATTAACTATAAAATCTTATATCATAATGTTATTTTCTTTTTTCATAGTAGGATAATATTTGTTATGTTTATCATGTTTACAGGTTTGCTCTATAATAGGTTATGCAAATAATTGAACTACACCTTTAACTCTCACCATTAAGAAATTTTGCTTTGAATATTCATGGATGTGTAAAAAATACATTTTCTACCAAAAACGATGGTGGTTGGTGGCAATAACATTTTTTTGGTAAAGGAAAAAAATATATTGTGAATAGAATTTGTTAATGTGCTTTTTCAAGTTGAGGTATGTTATTATTCCATAATCTTTTTATTTTTAAATAAATGAAGCAATCACATTTTTCTTACATCCATGGTTCTCACATTGACTCCACATTAGAATCACCTAGAAATCTTTGAAAAATCCATATGACCAGGGAACACCTATGAACAATAAATTTAGAATCTTTGGGGGCAAGACTTTTTTGAAACTCCATGGACTATTTAATGAGCAACCATAATTTCATATCATTTATTGAGATCAATAGCTTTCAATTCTGACTCTACCCTGAAATCACCTAACTCAAAATAATCTTTGATGCCTGAGCCTTACCTGCAGATATTTTGATTCAATAAGTCTGTGGTAGGTCCCAAGCAATGGTAGTTTTATCAGATTTGGAGTATTGTTAGCCATTATTTCTTCAAATATTTTTCTGTTGCTTTCTGTCTCTCTTCTTCTTTTTGGATTTTAATTGCACATATATTGGTATGCTTGATGATGTCACCTAGATCTCTGAGACTGTGTTCATTTTTCTTTATTATTTTTGTTTTCTGTTCCGTAGATTGAATAATATCTCTTGGCCTATCTTCAAGTTCTCTTATTCTTTTTCTGGCAGCTAAAATATGCAGTGAAGCCCTACTGGTGAATTTTTTATTTCAGTTGTTTTATTTTTCAATTCCAGAATTTCTACTTGGTTCTTTTATTTAAAAAAAATTTTCCAAATCTGTAGTGATATTCTGTATTTGATGAGACATTGGAATTCTTTCTCTCTTTTTTGACATAATTTTCTTTAATTTTTCGAACATATTTATAATAGCTGGTCTGAAGTATTTGTCTTTTTAAGACTAATACCTTGACCTTCTTAGGGTCAGTTTCTGTTAACTGCTTTTTTCCCATATGTGTAGATGAAACTTTCTTGTTTATTTGCATGTGTTACAATTTTGGTTGAAAACTGGATATTTTAGATGATAGGTTGTACCAACTGAATTCTGATCCCTCCCCGAGGGATGGTAGTTGTTGCTCATGATTTTTGTTTTTTGATTATTTGTTTAATTGTTAATTGTTTAATTAGCTTACTTTGATTCTCTGAACAAGCAAGAAGTGAAAGCTAAAGCAGAGTTGTCAACAGCCAGATCATTGGTTGTATGCACCAACATACACATAGTGACTTCTGGCAAAGACTGGGAGATTTATTGGTTTAAAGCATTTAAACCACTTGATTGTGGATACATTTTGTAGAGTAGATGTCCTATGGAGTGGTATAAGTCCTGATGTCTCTGCTCCTTCTTTTTATTTTTATTCTGGATTTTTAGGTGTTGCTTTGTGTCTCAGTAGACAATCAAAGAAGGCCAACATCATAGCTGTCTGAAGCTATCATACTTTTTGGGGTGAATAACAAACCAGGCAAAAAAATTAATATAAAATCTAGGAAATGAGATAGCCATAGCTTTGATAAACCTTGATATTCCTGGTAGGGAGAGTGAAGAAAAAGGAGTGTGTATTTTTGTTGAGGAGAGACCAGAAAAGTCCCCAGTTATCTATTCATCTCTGGCTGAATCTGTGGTCCTATACAAGCAGAAAGTGAAAACTGGAGATGTGTCAACTGCCTGTATTTTGAATGTATGTCCTAATCTGCATACATATTCCTTCAGCAAAAGCTGGGAACCCTGTTAACTGATACTGAGATTACTGTTATCTTCAACAAAGCTTCTAGGCATGAGTTTTTTTTTTTAGATTTTCAAATCAGTTCAGCCCAATACACAACTTGGAAGTACTTCTGAATAGTGGAGTAAGTACCTCCAAAAATCTCCTTCATAAAAGCAACAAGAACACTAACAAACATTATCTAAGTCAACTATTTCAGAATACCTAATATTAACAAAAAGTTTGAAATAGTCTGAGCATCATTCAATAAAAATTAAGAAATTTCAATAAGAACAGTGAGCTTTGTGACATTTTAATTTTCCTCATTCCCATCCTTCTTTTCTCAGCTCTGTGGTAGCCTTGAAAACTAAGTCTCATGAATATGTTATCTGTGAAAACCAGCAGCCAAATAGTCAGTAAAAGCAACAAAATGGGTTTGTAGATCTTCCAAAAGCTTCATTACAAAAGAATTGTTATTATATCATTTGTCTGGTAGCTCCCAGGAAAATTCCAATTGCAGGCTTGACTTCATTTAACCTGACTCAGAACTCAATTACAGTGAAAAGCCTTTTCCCTGGAGCATTGTTAAAAATAGTAAGTGATGATTTTTAATTGAAGCTGTCTGATGGAGGGTTACCAGTCAGAGCAAATAATATAGTGACCCCCCCAAAAATACAATTTAACTGGAAAATCTTATATTAAATGCCCATAGGGACTTTGAAAATTTCTGACATATTACTGGAAATCTATACAACCTCATATAGATTCAAGGCTATATGCATGCTTAGGAAAGACTTGAGAAAGCCCTAACCTCTTACCTCTAGCTTACTTTGATTCTCTGAACAAGCAAGAAGTGAAAGCTAAAGCAGAGTTGTCAACAGCCAGATCATTGGTTGTATGCACCAACATACACATAGTGACTTCTGGCAAAGACTGGGAGATTTATTGGTTTAAAGCATTTAAAATATTCTCTGTTTAATTATTAGCTGAACACAAAACTAACCAACCAGAGTCTTAAAGTGATTACACAAGACAAAATATACAGACTTAACAGAACTAATTTTAAAAGGCATGAAGCAAATACCAACATCAATGCCAACGACAAATGGCAACAACAGAAAATTCTGGGTTATTTTCAGAGTTGTCACATTATGTTATTAAAATGTCTAGTTTTCAATAAGAAAATCAATAGACATGCAAAGAAACAGAAAATAAGGTCCACACATAGGGAAAAAACTTATAATATAAACTATCTGGAAGGAAATCCAGATGTTAAACTGACTAGATAAAGATCTTAAATAAGCTATTGTAAATATGTTCAAAGAATTAAATGAAAACATGCCTGAAGAACTAATAATACTGATACCACATTGAATAGAAAATATTAATAAACAGATATTAATAATATTTTTTAAAGAGCCAAATAGAAATTCTGGAGGCAAAAATTATAAGTGAAGTGAAAAATTCACTAGAGGGCATTGACAATAGAATAAAAAATCAGAGAACTGAAAGATAGGCTAATGATACCCAGTCTGAGAAACAGAAAGAAAAATATATGAGTAAATGAGTAAATATAAGTAAAATGAGCCAAATTTCAGAGATCCAGGAAATACCATCAAATACACCAAACTATGCATAATGAGAGTCCCAGAAGAAAAGGAGAAAGAGAGAAATGGACAAAAATAATATTTGAAGAAATACCAAAACTTCACACATTTGAGACAATTTATGCATCCAAGAAGCTCAACAAATTTATAACAGGATAGACTCAAAAAGATCCATACTTCGGGGCATAATAATTATACCATTGAAAGACAGAAACAAAGGGAGAATGCTGAAAACATCAAGAAAGAAACAGTAAGAGAGAAAAAGATACAAAGGATCCTCTATAAGATAACTTATTTCTGGCCTTCTGATTAAAGGAGACAGTGAGATAACATATTCAAAATACTGAAAGAAAAAGATTATCAGGAATTCTATTTATATCAAAATTATATTTTAAAAAATTAATATATTTCCAGATAAACAAAAACTCAAGAAATTTATCAGTGGGAGAAACCTATAAGATACAAATGGGCACAAGAAAATAACTTGAATTCACACAAAGAAATAAAGAATGTACCAATAAAGGTAACTAAATTGGTAAATAAACACTGGATACATTTTGTTTATTTATAATTCATATTTTTTATTTCAGAATTTTATTGGGGTATACACATTTTGATTGCATAATTTGCTGTTGTTGTACAGTTTGAATCAAAGTTATAAGTGTGCCCTTCACCCAGTTAGTATGCATTGTGCTCATTAGGCATGAATTTACCCATTCCTTCTTCCCCCCTCACCTTCATGATTTCCCTTGAGTTTTACTTCCATACATGCACATAAGTATTGATCAATTAGTTTCAATTTAGTTTTGAGTGCATGTGATATTTGTTTTTCCATTCTCATGATACTTCACTAAGAAGAATGATCTCCAGTTCTATCTAGGTTGTTAAAAAAGATACTAGATCACCATTTTTTTTTATGGCTGACTAGTGCTCATGGTATGTATATATTACATTTTATTAATCCCCTCATGTATTGATGGACACTTGGGTTGTTTCCACATCTTTGCAATTATAAATTGTGCTGCTATAAACATCTGAATGAGACTGTCTTTAAAAAAATGTCTTTTTTTTTCCCTTTGGGTAACTACCCAGTAGTGCGATTGCTGAATGAAATGGTAGGTCTACTTTTAGTTTTTTGAGGTATCTCCATACTACTTTCCATAGGGGTTGTACTAGTTTGCAGTTCCACCAACATTGTATAAGTGTTCCTTTCCCTCCATATCCACACCAGCATCTGTTGTTTTGGAACTTTTTGATAATAGCCATTTTCACTCGAGTTAGGTGATATCTCACTGTAGTTTTGATTTACATTTCCCTGATTATTAGAAATGTTGGGTATTTTTCATATGCTTATTGGTCATTAGTCTACCTCCTTTTGAAAAGCTTCTGTTCATGTGTTTTGCCCACTTTTTAATGGGATTGATGTTTTCTTGCTGATTTGCTTGAGTTCTTTGTTGATTCTGTTTATTAGCTCTTTATTGAATGTATAGCATGCAAATAATTTCTTCCATGCTGTAGGTTGTCTATTTACTCTGTTGTTTTCTTGGCTGTACAGAAGCTATTTAATTTAATCAAGTACCATTTTTTTTATTTTTATTGTTGCTGTGATTGCCTCTGGAGTTTTCTTCATAAATTTTTTGCCTATGCTAATATCTAGAAGACTTTTTCCAACATTTCCTTCTAGAATTCTTATGTTTTCATGCCTTAGGTTTAAATCTATTGTCCACCATTAGTTGATTTTTGTGAGTGGTGAGAGGTACAGATCTTGTTTCAGTATTCTACATGTGGCTATCCAATTTACCCAGCACCATGTATTGAATAGAAAATCTTTTCCCCAGTGAATGTTTTTGTCTGCTTTGTCAAAGATCAGATGGCAACATGAGGGGGATTTTATATCTGGTTCTAATCCTTTGGTCTATGTCTCTGTTATTGTGCCATTACCTTGCTGTTTTGGTTATTATAGCCTTATAGTATAGCTTGAAGTCTGCTAAAGTGAGTCCTCCCAATTTGTTCTTTTTGCTTAAGGTTGCTTTGGCTCTACGGGGTCTTTTCTGGTTCCACACTAAACATAGAATTATTTTTTCTGGATCTGCAAAATATGACATGGTATTTTAATGGAGATTGAATTGAATTTGCAAATCACTTTGCATAGTATACACATTTTAACAATGTTGATTCTGTCATGAGGTTAAGTCCTATATGCTTTAAAAGATAATTGCATAAAGCAATAATTCTATAACAGAAATGTATTGAAGGATTTAGAATTAAAGAAAAACATGCCTGAAGAATTATGCCATCTGTGTGACAATAATAGCACTGGGGAGGGGAAGAGAGTGGAGGCAGATAAGAACAAAGTGTTTGTATACTCTTGAAATTAAGTTAATATGAATTGAGGTAAATTGTTATAAGTTAATTATAGTTCTCACATTATAAATGTTAATTGTAGCCCTCAGGACAACCTTTAACAAAGAATTTAACTTGAAAAATTGTAGCAAAGAAACAATAGAATTAAAATGGTATACTAGAAAATGTCTAGCACAAAAGAAGGTAGTAATTGAGGAATAAAGGAACAAAAATTAAGACACATAGAAAACAAATAGCAAAATGACATATGTGTGTATGTGTGTGTATATATATATATATATATATGTACTGCCTTATCAATAATTGAATTACATATAAATGATTTAAACATTACAATCAAAAGGTAGAAATTGAAGAATAGGTAAAAATAAAAGCAAAACAACATGATCCTAGTATATGCTATTTATAAGAACACACTTTAAATTCTAAGACACAAATAAATTATGAGTAAAAGTATGGAAAAACATATCATGCAAACAGTAGCCAAAAAGAGCTGGAATATTTATATTAATATCAGACCAAATAGACTTCATGTGTGATACAAATTATAACAAATTTAGCTAGAGACAAATAAGGAGATTTTTTTAATTTATAAAAGAGTCTGTCAATCAGGAAGAAATAACAATTATAAACATATATGCACCTTACAACAAAGCCCCAATATACACAAAGCAAAAACTGATCAATAATATCTTGATACTTCAATATCTTACTTTCAACAAGCCATATGATCAACAGGAAAATAGAAGACTTGAACAACACTAAAAATTAGTCCTGACATATATAGAACACTCCTAGGAACAGAAGAATATATATTCTTATCAAGTGCATAAGGAACAAATCAAGTCAGCCCTCTCTGGTGGTAGCCAGTTTGTTGGTCCTCATAGCTCCTCTCTCAGTAGCTGGGTGGAAAAAAAAAAAAAAAAAAAAAAAAACTCTAAATAAAAACATGACAGACCACTGTTTCTACAAAGGTTCAGTAGTTTTTTTGAGTAAACACCTCTTAATTTTTTGTATACCGTTGTTAATTCTAGAGGTCTGAAATGGTTATTTATTATAATTTTGAATAGTTTTGTCATAATTTTTGAGGAGTAAGATTTGTCATGCTTCTCACTCCATCATTTTGGAAGTTATTTAATAATCAGCAGTCACAGTTTTTTTTCTTCTTAAAATTTATAGATAATAAATGTACATATTTTCAGAGTAGAAGGGATAATTTAATACATTCATATAACATGTAAAGATCAAATCAGAGTAGTTGGGATATCCATCACCTTGAATATTTGCCTTTTATTTATAATAGAAGCATTAGAATAATTATCTCCTAGCTATTTTGTGCAGGGGCCATGCTAATCTTCTCTGTATCATTCCAATTTTTAGTATATGTGCTGCCAAAGCAAGCACCTCCTAGCTATTTTGAAATGTATAATAGATTATTGTACACTATAGTCACCTTACTGATCTATCAAACATTAGATCTTATTTCTTCTATCTAACTATGTATTTGTGCCCATTTATCCACCTCTCTTTATCCCCCCTCCCTTATCCTCCTGGCCTCTGGTAACCACTGGCCTACTCTGTATCCTCATGGGATCCAATTTTTAAGCTCCCACATATGAAGGAGAACATGTGATGTTTATGTTTCTGTGCTTGGCTTCTTTCATTTAACATAATGACATCTAGTTCCTTCCATGTTGCTGTAAATGACAATATGGTTTCTTTTTATGGTTGAATAATATTCCCCTCTCCCTCTCTCTCTCTCTATATATACCATATCTTTATCCATTGATTAGTTGATGGGCACTTAGGTTGATTCCATATCGTGGCTGTTGTGAATAGTGAGGCAATAAACATGGGAGTGAGATATCTTTTCAATATATTGATTTCCTTTCTGTTGGATATACCCAACAATAGGGTAGTTGTATCAAATGGTAGTTCTAGTTTTAGATCTTTGTGAAACCTCCATTCTGTATTCCATCATGGCTGTACTAATTTTGATTCCCACCAACAGTGTATGAAGTTTCCCCTTTATCCACATCCTGACAGCATCCACTATTCTCTGTCTTTTTTATAAAAGCCATTTTAACTGGAGTAAGATGATATCTTATTGTGCTTTTGATTTGCATTTCTCTGATGTTGAGCATTTTTTCTTATACCTGTTGGCTATTTGTTTTTGAGAAATGTCTTTTCAGATCTTTTGCCCATTTTTAGATTGAATTATTATTTTTTTATGCTGAGTTGTTTGAACTCCTCATGTATTCTGGTTATTAAGCCCTTGAAGTGATGGATTGTTTGCAAACATATTTTACCATTGTCTGAATTCTCTTCACTCTGTTGATTATTTTCTTTGGTATCCAGAAGCTTTTTAAGTTTATGTAATTTCTGTATTTGCTTTTGTTGCTTGTGATTTTGAAGTTTTAAAAAATTTTGCCTACACCAATGTCCTGAAGTGTTTATCAAATGTTTTCTTAAAGTAGTTTCATAGTTTCAGGTCTTATATTTAAGTCTTTCATCTATTTTGATTTGATTTTTTGTATATGGTGAGAGATAGGGGTCAGTTTCT
Source organism: Microcebus murinus (assembly GCF_040939455.1). Taxonomy (NCBI): domain Eukaryota; kingdom Metazoa; phylum Chordata; class Mammalia; order Primates; family Cheirogaleidae; genus Microcebus; species Microcebus murinus. Next base: position 51,330,146 of record NC_134115.1, on the reverse strand, counting down.
TCTGCATATGGTTATCCAGTTTTACCAGTACTATTTACTAAAGTGAACATTCTTTTTCTTTTGTATGTTTTTGGCACTTTTGTCAAAATGAGTTGGCTGCAGATTCATGGCTTTATATTTAGGTTCCTCATTCTATCCCATTGGTCTGTGCATCTGTTTTTATGCCAGAATCTTGAAGATTACTATAGTTTTGTACATTTTGAAGTCATATAGTGTGATGTCTCCATCTTTGGTCTTTTGTTCAATATTGCTTTGGCTATTCTATTTTTTTGTGGTTTCATATAAATTTTAAGATTTTTTTCTATTTCTCAGAATAATGTCATTGATATTTTGATAGGCATATCATTGTATCTGTAGATTGCTTGGAGCAATATGCTGATTTCAGTGATATTAATTCTTCCAATCTATAAACATGGAACAGCTTTCCATCTTTTGTGTCCTCTTCAATTTCTTTCATCAGTCTTTTATAGTTTTATTATATAGATCTTTTACTTTTTTATTAAACTGATTCCTAGATATTATATATTTTTGTAGCTATTATAAATAGAATTACTTTCTTAATTTCTTTTTCAGATTGTTTACTGTTGCTGAATATCAATGCTGCTTATTTTTGTATGTTGACTTTGTATTTTGTAACTTTTTTTGAATTTGTTTATCAGTTCTAAGAGTTTTTTGGTGGAGTCCTTAGGTTTTTCTTAGTATAAGATCATGTTGTCTGAAAAGGGAGGATAATTTGACTTCTTCCTTTCCCATTTGGATTCCCTTTATTTATTTCCCTTTGCTACGTGGTCTGGCCAGCAGTCAGTTTTAAAAAGCATCCCTGATGAATAAAATGTGAACCAAGGTAGGGAATTGATGCTCTAAATGCCTCCTTTGAATTCTTATGGCTCTGCAATTGCATCTCTCTTGGCATCTTGGCATCCCTTCTGGCCTGAAACTTGGTCATATGTATATAACTTATGCATATTATAAGTTTATTGAGAGGGGACACTTGTTTTTTCTATGTATTTCTTCTGTACTGTTATACATCTCAAGTGACCAATAGATAATATGTTGAAGTAATAAATGAAGTAATGGATGAATGGAGAAAGGAGTGATTCTAGTAGAATGGGTGTCAATACAGAAAAGTGGAGAAGGAAATGAGACTAAGGTGAGTAGCAACCAAAAGAGAGATAGAGAATAGGAATTGGAGGAAAAGTAAAAGTAAGGAGAAAGACATGATATTCTAGAGAAGAAGGAAGCCATTACAGTGTGTGAGCACACACTGTGGCTGACCTTATCTAATGAGCTTATTTGAACTCTATTGACTTGTCCAGTTGCTTTTTGGAGACTTTAGGCTAGAAAGACTCTGAAGATCTGCAATTATATCACAAGTGATTAGTTCAGTCATGTGGTTCCCAATGGTTCTAGCAGTCTGTTCCTTTATTCACTCATTCATTAATAAATTCATTTATTCAAAGTGGCTTACAATCCTAGATGTTGGGGATCCAGCGGTGAATAAGACAGAAACAGTCCCTGCCATTTCAAAGCTTATTCTCTGTTGGCAGAGATAGATTTTAAAGTAACCACAGAATTAATTACTTACACTTGTGAATATTACTTTCTGAAAATTTAAAAGTGTTGAATATCAAAAAAGTGAGGAGCAGAAAAAGTGGTTGCATAGGAGTAGGATTGCAGGTAAAGAGAAGAAGCACTTTCTTGTGGTTATGGGAAAGTGGTAAATACAGAATTATATATTGTGGGTTTTTTTTAAAATAAAGGAAGCATAGGTTTTTTGTACTCAGAGAAATCATGAAACTTTTTTTTGCAAATAGCATTGAACATGATATGAGAGAGTATTTTAGGTAACAATTGCTAAAACAAATATATACATGTCTAACATATAACTGTTTCTTCTATTGATTTCAAAAAGTTGAAGCTGTGATAAGTTGTCATTTCATAAAGAGAAATCTATATAGATGCAGAATAATGAAGTTTGGGATGCCACTTTCAGATTACATGATTTTGCAAATACATGAAGTCTTTAGAAAGGATATTTAATATTGTCTTTGGATTGACCATTTAATCTATGCCAAGAATTTCACAAGAGTCATATTATAGTCAATTCTCATAAGAATCAGTAGAAGCTCAAGTATTCTATGTTTTCAGTATATTGCTATCTTTATATCTGTGGTTCTTTAAATTCTTTTGGTCAGAGAAAACTTTGAAAATTGATAAGAGCTATAAAACCATTCCTTAGAAGTATGTTGAATTTACATTATATAAATATGTATATATATTTCTGAACTTGATGGAATTCTAAGGTCCATCAGGGCCCCCTAAGGCTTAAAACACCCTTTTTTCAATACTAAAGTTCATAATGTGTATTGCTTTCTATTCCTTTGAAGACCTGGCATTAAACAGAATATGTGTTTAATATTTTCTTTAATTATCTTCAATGCAAGCATCTGAATATTTGTATTATAACAATAACATTAAATGTTGGCCCCTGAATACTTGCAGTTGAATATTTGCTGAACTGGAATAAAATGATTTTAATTTTAGTTAATTTTGGGACATTTATTTTCTGTGTGATCTTAAGAAAATCTCTTAACCCTATTTTCTTAGCTGAAATGTTTTTCTGCCTACCTTTTACAATCATTGTTACGATCAGATGAAATGACTATATGAAAGGATTTTTAAAACTATACATTTATATACATATGAAACATTATAATCATTATTTCCTGATTAATTAGATTGTCTATAGATTATGAAAGATATCCTGAAGGCTTTCTTTGTTTTAAACCTGAGAGAATCTCATCTGTCTTTGCCTAGATAAGTCAAAATATTGTCATTGGATTGCCTATTTAGTCTGTTTGCCTTTGGACTCTTTGAATCACAACTTAAATATCAATTGACACTATAGGGAGGAAAATAATTGATATAACTAATTTGTAGGGTTTGGAAAAACTTTTTAAAACTAGCTGACCAGCAAATATTTGAGTGCCTGTGATGATGTTTCAAAGAGGCACTATAGAAAGAGGAACATGTAATTGGGAGAGCTAGGCAAAACACAAAGAAGAGAAAGAAAGAAAAAAAATTGGATTAGAAGAGATAAGGGAAGAATACATGTTTTTAGAAAGCATGAGGAGGAGGTTAGCTCACCCAGACCAGGGCTAAATCTCTTTTGGAAATCTATATTACACTTTCATTTTGTAGAAGAGAAAATTAAAACTAAATTAAAACTAAAAATCAATGCAATATACCAAGAAGAATATAATTATTTGAGTTAGAGAGATACCAGTTTGAATACAGGTTCAGGAAGTCCTGAACTACATAGTTTGGGTTGGTTGTTTGAGGTCTCTGTATAGCAGTTTCCTCAAATATAAATAATGACCTGGCATGGTCATGGATCCATGGTTGGTACTCTGTAAATGTAAGCTATTATTTTTGTACTCAATGTTAGATAAGGATTACATTACAAGGCAAAAGTATTTAGTTATTGGCTAGGAGAAAACAAAGGCTTGGGTGGATATGCATGCATATACAATTGAAAGTGCACTTATAAATAATGAATAAAAAGCAGTTTTATTAAGAGTGTATTTATCTTAAGAAGTGGAGAGCATTGTAGGGGGGAAGGGATTACCTCTATCCCTTTTTAGGGAGAGATAAAGATATACGTTGTAACCCAAATGTCTGAAAAAAAAAATCTGTAATCGGGAAGTGGTAGGTGGAAGGGGGGAGGAGGGGAGGGGTATGTACTTACACGGTGGGTGAGGTGCGCACCACCTGGAGGCTGGACACGCTAGAAGCTCTGGCATAGCGGGGTGGGGGAGGGGGACAGGGGCAAGATATGTAACCCTAACAATATTTGTACTCTCATAATATGAAGGAAAAAAAAGAGTGGATATATCAAGTAATCAGAAGTGAAAATAATGAGCAATCATAATTGTATGTTTTTACCCAATTTGAAAGTGTATGGTGATTATGTTATTGTAATTACTTTGAAGCTTCAGTGAACCTTGGGGATCATTCACTTCATGGCACTTATTTAACAGTCATTGATCAAGAATAAATTGGAGCAATGGAATATCACTATATATTTGCTATTGTAGGAGATCTTTCTGAGGTCTTGAAGCAAGAACTGTGCTGAAGCTGTGGTCTTGGTGAGAATTTTCATATAGTTAAAATGATCTATATGGTGGATGAATAGGATAGTTACACTTAGGTGATAACCTAGTTGCTCTTTAAATATGGCAGAAAAGGATTTAGTTGGATCACAATATCTCTCATTCTGGGGAGAATATTAAAAAAAATGGCTACTGAAGAAATTAGGGTCATCCATCATAGGGATTATAATCTGATTTCTAAGGTTACATATATATATATACTTTTTCTTACCCAGGCCATACTACCCTTAGGTGTGATTAGGAAAGCAACCTTCTTGACTCTGGCATGCTCAGGGACATCTTTGTAGCTTTACAATTTTTCTGGATGTAGATTAGCATGGCTACCTGTCAAGTCACCCTCTCCTCTTCCTGTTGTTTTCCAAAACTGATGCTCTTGACCATGTTTTGGTTTTTCACTCCCTAAATAAGAACCTAATCCTTTCCACACTTGTGCCCCTTTTTGCTATAGAGACCACAAAACAGTGCTCTCTTGGACCTTTAATAACTAATATATAAACAAATTTATACATGAGGAAAATGGCTATATCACTCTTTATTTTTTGTTTTTCTTTCTCTGGTTGTTGGCTTAGGTTTCAGGCAGAAAAGTTCAGACCAGAAAACACTTGGAGAAAAATGTTACTGCACAAATCTCCCCTCCTTTTGATATGGACTCATATAGGTTTGAACTTCTCCTTCTTTCTTTAAGGTAATTTCCCTCAAGAAAACTTTTGGATCTCTCTCTCAAAAAACAAAAACAAACAAACAAATGATCCTTGTTGAAGGGTCTCATCCAGAAAATCTTAAAAACTTAATATTTTAATTCTAAAACGATGAAATATTTGTTTATTTTCATCATGTGGTATTTGACAGTTTTGAGTTAAAATAGGTCTTTGCATAATGACATGCATTCTAACAGTAATTTATAATAAAATAAATGTTTGATAAAGGCCTTTGCCAAAATAGGTTATTCTCTATTTTAACAAATATATTTCAGCTTTAAAAAAGGTATCCTAAGTAATTTCTCATGGAACCTGGTTGAGAAAGAGGAGGATGTTTCTGAAGATACAAAGTATAAATTAAATCTGCAAGTTACAAACACAATGGAAGAATGGCATGTTTCTAAAAGTTCTTTCATGTAATAAACTAAATGCTTAAGAGTGAAATTAAGCTTGAATTTCAAATTGTTTACCTTCAAACAGCAATTTCTGCACTGTGTTTTGCAAAGCTCCGTTTTTCTTCTGGCTTGATTAATAAATGTAATTTTACTTTCCCCTCAATGAGAAAGCAAAGCATTAGATGTCTGTGACATACAGAGCAATAAGCAACATGTCTGCAAATTTTTAATGGGAGCAATGGCATTTTTTCTACAATCATTAATTCCTTATCTTGTGGATGCATGCCTGCCAACTAGCCCTTTGTATTTACTTCAAATTCATCAGTTTGAGATACTGATGTACTCCATTTATACAGATTACAAAACGAATACTCTATTGAGGAGAAAAACACATCTTTGTTAGTTTCAGATCATGCTATGTCACTGTAGAGTAGATTTCACATTCAGTGCTTCAACTTTTGTAAGTTGGATGGTCAATGTAAAGTTTTCTCAGAAATCATTTAGCTCATTATGAACCCATAAAAAGCAATGAGTGAACCAAATTCAACATCACATCAAAAAAAATTAGTGACCAGGACCAAGCAAGCTTCGTCCCAGGGATGTAAGGTTGGTTCAACATATGTAAATCAATAAATGTGATTCACCAGATAAACAAAAGCAAAAACAAAGACCATCTTAATAGGTGCAGAAAAAGCATTCAACAAAATCCAGAACCATTTCATGATAAAAATCCTCAATATACTAGGCATGGAAGGAGCATATCTAAAAAGTATAAAAGCCATATATGACAAACCCACAGCCAACATTATACTGAATAGGGAAAAGTTGAAAGTATTTGCTGTAAGAACTGGAACAAGACAGGATTCCCACTGTCACCACTTTTATTCAACATAGTGCTGGAAGTCTTAGCCAGAGGAATCAGACAAGAGAAGAATAAGAATGTTAAGGGTATCTGAATCAGGAAAGAGGAGGTCAAACTATCATTCTTCATTGATGATATGATCTTATATTTAGAAAACTCCAAAGATTCCACCAAAAGTCTCCTAGAATTGATAAATAAATTCAAAACATCTCAGGATACAAAATCAATGTACATAAATCAGTAGCATTTGTATATACTAATAACAGTCTATCTGAGAATCAAATCAAAGACTCAGTACCATTCACAATAACTACAGAGAAAATAAAATATGTAGGAATATACTAACCAAGGAGTAAAAATATCTCTACAAGAAGAACTACGGAACTTCAAGGAAAGAAATCACAGATGCTACAAATAAATGGAAAAACATATCATGCGGATAGATAGGCAGAATCAACATTGTTAAAATGGCCATACTACCCAAAGTGACTTACAAATTCAATGCAATCTGGATCAAATTACCAATGGCATACCGTATGGATCTAGAAAAAATAATTCTGTGCTTTGATGGAACCAGAAAAAACCCTAATAGCCAAAGCAATTGTAACCAAAAAGAACAAATCTGGAGGAATCACATTACCAGACTTCAAACTGTACTACAAGGCTACAGTTACCAAAACAGCATGTTATTGGTACAAAATAGAGACATGGATCAATGGGACAGAACAGAGAATGTAGGTATAAAATCATCTACGTACTACCAACTGATCTTTGACAAAGCAGACAACAGCATACACTGGGGAAAATAAGCCCTATTCAATAAATGAGTGCTGGGAAAATTCAATAGCTACGTATAGAAGAAAGAAACAGGATCCCTACCTCTCACTACTCACAAAAAATAAATAATTCAAGATGGTTAAAAGACTTAGATCCAATGCATGAAACTGTAACAATTCTAGAGGAAAATGTAGGGAAAATCTCTTCTGGATATCAGCCTAAACCCAATGGCAATCATGGCAACAACAAAAATAAATAAATGGGATTTGATTAAACTAAAAAGCTTCTGCACTGGTAAGGAAGTAATTAACAGATCAGTTGACAACCTACAGAATGGGAGAAAATATTCACAAGCTACATATCTGATAAAGAGCTAATAACCAGAATCCACAAAGAACTCAAGCAAATCAGCAAGGAAACATCAAACAGCCCCATTAAAAAGTGGGCAAAGACATGAATAGAAGCTTTTTAAAAGAAGATAGACAAATGGCCAATAAATGTATGAAAAATGCCCAAGGTCACTAATCATTAGGGAAATGCAAATTAAAACCACAATGAAATATCACCTTACCCCTGTTAGAATGGTTTTTATTTAAAGGTCCATAAACAATAGATGTTAGCATGGATACAGAGAGAAAAGAATGCTTATACACTGTTGGTGGGACTGCAAATTAATACAACTTATATGTAAAACAGTATGGAATTTCCTCAAGGAACTAAAAGTAGATCTACCATTTGATCTAGAAATCCCACTATTGGGTATCTACCCAAAGGAAAAGAAGACTACCCAAAGGAAAAGAAGACTTCTTTTCCCAAAGAAAAAGAAGACTTTTCATCAAAAAGACACCTGCACTTGAATATTTATTGCAGTACAATTCACAATTGCCAAGATGTAGAATTAATACAAGTGCTCATCAATTCATGAGTGGATTAATAAACTATCGACCAGGTTGTTTTACTCAGTCATAAAAAAGATGAATTAATACATTTTGCAACAATCTGAATAGAACTGGAGACCATACTCCTAAGTGAAGTATGTCAAGAATGGAAAAAGAAACACGACATGTACTCACTATTAAATTGGAAGTAACCAATGAACATACATGTGCACAGAGGGAAGTTAAAGTTAGTGGAAATCAACCAGCAGGGAGCAGAGAGGAAGGAGGAAGGGAGGAGAAAAATTCTACCTTCCTAATGGATACCATGAACACTTTTTGGGTGAAGGGCACACTTATAGCCAGGACTCAAGCATTACAAAAGCAATCCATGTAACCTAAAACATTTGTAGCCCTTTAATATTTTGAAATGAAAAAGCAATGAGTTTATTTGTTTATGAAACACTCAACTTTCATATTAAGGCTAGGTCTTTGTGGGTGGCGTATTTTCACAGCATACTCAATTTGTCTCCAAAATGGATTGGGGCAGAAGGCCCTAGTTTACCAGAGAGTCTTACTGCTTTAGAGATAATGGTAGTTGGTAAAATTAATGATATGAGTATTAGGTTTTGTTTGCCTTTACTGGAGATATTTAACTAGAAGAGTAAGTGGTGTTTCTTATACTCATTTCACATATTGTGTAAATTTAGAGTTCAAATTTAGAGATCTATTCTTTCCCTCCTGTCCCTGCTCTCCTTAGTTGTCCTGCTCCTGTCTTCTCATTCACAAATTAAGGAAATAAGCCTCATAGAAGCAGACTTGCCTATGATCATATGACTAAGTCATGTCAGAGCTGGGCTTAGTATTAGATTTTATGGCTCCCAGTGAAAAGCTATTTTATCTAGAATTAAAAAATAATAGGTCTATTTTATCTGCATGGTAGGTTTAGTAATAATTAAAATACCTTGTATAAAATTACAAAAGAATAGTTAGGTACTAGTAATATGAACTAAGGTAAATACTGTAATGGTGATGAGAAGCCAAATCTGTAGATCTGTTGCCAGTGATACATCCTAATCAATTTTTCTCCTAATCCTAAAGCCCATCACTTGACTCAAAGATAATTTTGTGTGTGTGTGTGGAAAATTTGATCATTTGAAGAGGTAACTCATGCTCCTTCCATCTACAACCTGCCGGCGCCAATTGCCTTTTGGAAAGTCAACACAAAAGAACATTTTTTAAAAGAAAGCATCCTCTAGAGTACTTGGTCCATCGCGTACTTTGCAGATTTAATATAGCATTTGAATAGCATCTTAAGAGATAATGCTTTCTTAGTTTTTATACAGGACATGACATGGCTATAATATTTCTCCATCTACTTAGTCATCTTAATCTCTTCCTGCCACACTTTGTAGGAAACAATGAAATGACCCAAAGGACAGCCACAGTTTTGGTTCTTTTTCTGTCTAGCTTAGGAAGATGTGTCCACACTGATGTGGCCAGATTTGAAAAAAGGTGGGTGGAACAATAGGCTATAATAGTGAAAAGCAAGCTATTTTTCAAATCATTTTTTTAATGTTTATGCCAACTTTTCATTTTCCTTTTATTTATTATAATTGTTTTCTATGCATAGACTTTTATATTCAATATTCATACTTTTTAATAGATTTATATTATATATTAAAATATATATTTTATATTATTTATATTTTAATTGGGATTGAAGGAGTCAAGTCTACCCTTGGCAGCAGTAGTTATTCAAGGGTATGCAATTCGTATTCTTCATGAGGCTGAGGATAAAATTGTTAAACTTTTTAGGTTTCAGACTTGTTAAGTATGCAACTGATATTAAGTCCCCAAAATGAGCAAAACAGTATTGTCTACTTATGTGGTTGATGTGAAAATAAAGTGAGATGATGCATATAAAATGCTTTGTGTAGTATCTGGCACATAGTAAGCATTCAATGAATATTAGCTATAGTAATGTTAATTGTAATAATATATTGTAATAATATCTTTTGCAATTGGAAGAGGATTGAGGTAATTAATTGAGTTTGTCACTAAGCAAATCTGAGTATGACCAGGAAGTACAAATCAATTTCTGGAAAATGTTTTTAACGCTGTTAAGATGTTTTTTCTCTATAATTTTAAATGCTATTTCAAAATTTATATGTGGCAAGAGAGTGGTATTAAGGGCATCCAAATTGGGGCAGATGAGATCAAACTCTTGCTCTTTGCTGATGATATGATATTATATCTAGAAAACCCCAAGGATTTGTCCGAGAGACTCATAGAATTGATAAATGAATTTAATAGAGTCTCAGGTTACAAAATCAATACACACAAATCAGAGGCATTCATACACCAATAACAGTCAAGCCCAAACTCAAATCAAAAACACAATACCTTTTACTGTAGCCCCAAAGAAAATTAATTATCTAGGAATATATTTAATGAAAGATGTGAGAGACATATGCAGGGAGAACTATGAAACACTAAAAAAAGAAATTGTAGAAGATGTAAACAGATGGAAAAATATACCTTGATCATGGAATGGTAGAATCAATATCATTAAAATGTCAATACTACCTAAAGTGATCTACAGAATTAATGCAATCCCCATCAAAGTATCATCATCATTATTTACAGATCTAGAAAAAATAATTCCACACTTTGTATGAAACCAGAAAAGATCTCATATAGCCAAAGTGATGTTAAGTGAAAAGAACAAACTGGGAGGTATCAGTCTACCAGACTTCAAGCTGTACTACAAAGTAATAACAAAACAGCTTGGGACTGGGACAAGAATAGAAACATAGATCTTTGGAAAAGGACTGAGAATCCAGAGATGAAACCGTCCTCATATGTCAATCTAATCTTTGACAAAGCAGACAAAAATATACATTGGGGAAAAGAATCTCTTTTCAATAAATGGTGCTGGGAAAACTGGATAGCTACATGCAGAAGAATGAAACTGGATCCCTACCTCTCACAAAAATCCATTCAAGATGGATAACAGACTTAAACCTAAGGCATGAAACCTTAAGAATTCTAGAAGACAAAGTTGGGAAGACCCTTTCAGACATCGACCTAGGCAAAGAATTTTTGAAGAAGACCCCCAAAGCAATCACTGCAGCAACAAAAATAAATAAATGGGATCTGATCAAATTAAAAAGCTTTTGCACAGCCAAGGAAAATATCATTAGAGCGAATAGACAGCCTACACAATGGGAGAAAATATTTGCTCTCTCCACATCTGATAAAAGGCTGATAACAAGAATCTATCTGGAACTTAAAAAAATGAAGAAAAAATCAAACGACCCCATCAAGAAATGGGCAATGGAAATCAACAGAAATTTTTCAGAAGAAGACAGAATAATGGCTAGCAAACAGATAAAAAATGCTCAACATCTCTAATCATTGGAGAAATGCAAATCAAAACCACAATGAGATATTACCTAACTCCAGTTAGATTGTCCTCTATCAAAAAATTCCAAAACAACAAATGCTGGCGAGGATGTGGAGAGACAGAATACTCTTATACTCTTGGTGGGACTACAGATAGTGCAACGTCTGTGGAAAAGAATTTGGAGATACCTCAAAGAGCTAAAAATAGAAATACCATTAGATCCAGCAATAGCACTATTAGGCATCTACCCAAAAGAGCAAAAGACATTCTATAAGAAAGACATCTGCACCTGGATGTTTATGGCAGCAAAATTCACTGTTGCAAGGATGTGGAAACAACCCAAGTGCCCGTCAATTCATGAGTGGATTATTAAAATTTGGTATATGTATACAATGTAATATTACTCAATTATAAGAAATGACAGTGATCTAGCACTTCTTATATTTTCCTGGATTGAGCTCGAGCCCATTATCTGAAGTGAAGTAACACAAGATCAGAAGAATAGATTCCACTTGTACTCACCATCAAATTGATACTGACTGATTAACACTATGGTGCTCACATGGTAGTAATAATCTTCAGGGCTGGGGCAGGTGGGGGGGCGGGTGGGGGATTCAAAGGACCCAGTGAGTGTTGTAGAGGGGAAGGGCTTGCCTCTAATCCTCTCTAGGGAGAGGCAATGATATGAAATGTAACCAAAATGTTTGTACCCTCATAATACCCTGAAATAAAAAAAAAATTTTAAAAAATGAATAAACAGGAAGTTTTGAGTACAAAAAAATTATATGTGATAAAACCATGCTTCCTTTGACAAAGGATTTAGGAAGATTGTAATTAAAACAAAATAATATTTTATATACAATAGAAAATCAGGACCAGAAAATAGAAGAGGACAATTTAGCCAGCATTATGTATGTATGTTTCCTCTTTTGTATTTCAGATTGGTCTAAGAACTTAATACTGCTAAGAAAAGAGGATCATTGACTTCTGGCCTCGCATCCATGTATGGCCTTGAATTTAGACAATAATGCATTATTGTCCTAATCTCATGTGAGTTCATTTTAGTAATCTAGAAGAAAAACTTAATTTATAAATCCTTAAATTTGAATGGAATTTATTGCAAGAACGCTTCTAGTTTAAGAAAATTATATGATTTTATATATTTTATATATATAATTATGTATATATAATTATGCTAAGCATTAAAGTATGGACCATTTGGTTTATTTCTATTTAAACAAAGGCAACATGTCTCAGGTAAATGTCCTATATTTGTAAAGTATGGAGGCAGAAACATATCCTAGAACACTGTGTCTTTCATTGGAGATAAATTAAAAGGGGACATATTCTATCAGAATTGGATTCAATTCTACTGGGCCCCTGTTTATGGGGAAGAGACCTGTAAATGATTAGATCTTTTCTGTGTTTTTCTTTGTTTCCCAGGATGGGCCTTTATTGTTCCTTATCATGTGGCCTTCCCATATTTAACGATACCTTCTATTGTAGGCTATATGTAGTCTGATGTTAACTTGATGCTGGATGATGTAAATGTGGTAAACTTTACCACCAAACATGAGAAGAATCTCAACCTATCTGAGGAATATCATAGACCTAATGAACACATGCCCTGGGTCACAAGATGACCAGGGTATCTAAGGGGAAATAGTGCTGGAAGAGGATGCCAAAAAAATATTATCAATTAAATAGGAAATTTGTATTTGTAGGTTCACTGCTTCTAATTGTTGTGACGATGTACTTACTGCTTTACGATGTGGAGATGTTAAGATGAAGTGAGATGGTTGAGCTGGAAGATGATTATACAAGGAGGGTTGGACATTTTGCAAACCAGAAAATGTCCAGCTTCTTTCCATTATCTCATAACTCCAGACAGGCCATAGTTGCTAAGAGAGTTTTTATTGATTTATCAGGACTGTGTGATTGCAGTTACGGCCTAAATGTCATATTGGACTCCCTGAGAAATCTAGGAATAATAGAATATGGTGGTGATCTGATACTATCTTCCAAAAGAATAGTAGCTGGTTGCATAAATAATAAATGTGGCATGAGTCCATGTACTCTTTTTCTCAAATATGTAGACAACATGTATAGCAAAAGCCTGTGAAAAGGTACTAACCTCTTCCTATTAATACTTTTGCTGCTTTATATGTAAATAAGTAACACCATAAGAAGAAACATGTCATACATCTCTAAAATCCTTAAAATTCTTGAATGGACAAAAGAGGACTTAAAGGTGTCTATAGTTTGTTTAACCACTCCTTCCCTTTATTTTCAGCTTGTTTCTTCATGTAAATAATAGTAACAACCAACACTTCTTTTAAAAAATAATTTTTTAGATTGACAAATAAAAATTGTATATATTTATCATGTAAAACAAGAAATTTGAAAATATATATTGTTGAATTCCTAAATAGAGATAATTAACATATATATTAACTCACATACTTATTTTTTGTGATGGGATCACTTAAAATCTGCTCTTTTAGTAATTTTCAAGGATATAATATGTTGTTATATAGTCACCATGTTGTCGGATAAACCTCTCTAACTTATTCCTCCTATCTTATTGATATTTTATTCTCTTAGACCAACATTTCCCCAAACTCTGCCATCCCTCCTACCCCCAGCTCTGGTAACCACCATTTACTGTCTGCTCCTATGAGTTAACGTTTTTAGATTACACATATACAAGATCATAAAGTTTTTGTCTTTCTGTGCCTGGCTTATTTCACTTACCATACTGTCCTCCAGTTCCATCCCTCTTGCCACAAATGGTAGGATTTGTTTTATTAGGCTAAATACTATCCCATTGTGTATATATAACACATTTTCTTTATCCATTGATGGGCATTTAGGTTGATTCTATATCTTAGCTATTGCGAATAATGCTGTAATGAACATGGGAGTGTAGATATCTTTTTGACATAAAGTTTTATTTTCTCTGGATACATACCCAGTAGTGGGGTTGCTGGGTCACATGGCAGTTCTATTTTAAACTTTTTGAGGAAACTTCATACTCTGTTTCATAGTGGTTATACCAATTTACATTCCCATCAACAATATGCAAGAGTTCCCTTTTCTCTATATCTTCACCAACACTTCTTATCTTTGATCTATTTAATAATAGCCATCCTAACAACAACCTGCATTTAAGTTCACCATAGAAACAAGCTCTTTCCAAAGCACTTTACCTGTATTAACTTATTGAATTTCCATAAGAACTCTAAAAAGTCTGTTCTATTATTGTTGTCATTTTTCAGATGATGAAAGTATAGAGGTTAAGTAATAATATTACACTACTAGCCAGAGGCAGGGACTAACTATTTGGATCAAGAACCCTTACTCATAATTGCTAAGCAGTGGGTCAGAATAAGATTTGAGTTTCTGTATCATGATTTATCATGCCCAGTTAAAACTGACCTGGCAAGGAATTGAGCATAAGTCACACAGAAGAATGTGTAAGGCAAGGCATCATCTTGACATATCAAACTATTTCTTGCTTAGGAACTTTGACTTTGCTTTTTCCTCTTCCTAATATGTTTTTTTGCCTCGCTCTTCAAAGCTAGTTCATTTTCCATCCTTCAGTTATCAATGTAAATGCCCTTTTCACAGAAAGAAAGTCTCCAAGGACATTATCTATTTTATCACCTTCATTTTTTTTTCAGTGTAGAATGCATTATAATCTGTAATGGAGTTACATTTTTTTCCCACTAGAATGTAAGCTCCATAAAGACATGGCTCTTGCTTCTCTTTTATACGATATGCATCAATGCATCGCCACTTCCTGGAACAATACTGGAACAATCTCTTTCATAATAAATGCTCAATAAATATTTATTGAATCAATGCATACATGAAGGGAAGAATCAGAGAAAGCAGAGAAGCAATAGTAGTATTCAGCATATATGTTGATAAGGTATTATATGTCAAATCACTATTTGGTTAAGGAAAAAATAGAGAACAGAGAAGTCGTTATTCAGGTTATATCAAACTTGTGGATTCTGTTTCTCTATCACTACAAAAATTACATAAATATAAAACACCATAATAATGCTTAATTTCAACTTCTAAACAATTGCTAGAATTTTACTTTCCTAAGATCAGGGCACTGGATGAAGTTTTAATTTGTCCGTAGCATAGTTTCATCTCTCAGAAAGTAAAGAAAGCATGTCTTAGAAGCTACATGGCCTAGATTTGAATACTGACTCCATTTCTTGGACTGTGTGAATTCTGATCTATAGAGCCTTCATCTTTAAAATCAGAAAATACAGTACCCATTCTAGATAAATTTTTATGTCAATTAAACAAAACAATGCTTTTTTCCAGCATATATCCTGACATGTAATATTGAAATAAATGCCTATCATTATTCTTCCTAAATTGGAATAAGAAAACTGGTGAGTAATATGAATAGTAGAAACCTTGGGAGAAGTAAAAATGTGGCAATATCATTTGTGATTCTCTCGTGGATGTATTTACACATATACTATAGATTTTAGTAAAGTAAAAAATATGCAAAAATCAGTATAGTTTCATGGCAAGTGTCACTAAAATAATTGCTTTCTTTTCTCACCATATTTTCTGTCTTTTATTTTGACAGATGGACCTGCTTAATGCACACCTGTTGGCTTAGCTTAAAGCCAATTTTATCTCTGTTTGTCTGAATCATTGGATTCTTTTGTTGCATTGCAATTTTCTGCTTCATTCTCCAAGTGGTTTATGCTTTGACAATTATGAATCCTAATGATTGCACCTCCAATAGTCTATTTCAAGATTTCAGGTTACTGAACATTAGTCCATTTTGCCTCTACCAATTTTCAGATGTTTGAATAGTCATATTTGTTTTCTTCAGCTTGGATCTAGATTTCTGGTACTTGACCCATTGACTTGATTTTATAGTTACAAATCATCTTTCTATGTTCCTGTTCTCAGAATGATAGAGCCTTGAACCTTCTGCCAAACATTCTCAGCATGATTTGGGTTTGCCTGGACTTTAGGTCTCCATCATTGTAACCTGGCAGTATCACTGTTGCCTGAAACTGATTATGACAGGAACCTGAGACACCTAAGGCTTCAGACTTAGAAACAACAGCTTGAGTGTCTGGAAACAAGTATACCACATTTGTAGAGAGAGAGAAAGATCTATTCTACAGTGAATTTTAGATGGCGGACATCTTTACTTTCTTCTTCTGCTTTGCCTTAGATTCAATTTTTTCCTCTTGAGATTTTCTTATATTTTCATAAAAAATGATATTTTCTTTCTATTTCTTTCTGGTGCTTTGTTTCCCACTAAGAAAGTTCTTTTTTTCCACCTTCTTTCTACTCAGGAATTTGGGAATTAAGAAGAATTTTCTTTTAGAATCAAACTACAATATTAATGTTTAATGTGTCAGGTTAGAAATTTATAATATTACCTCATAACATTTAGGACTCTGTTTAATAATAAAAGAAACTTAAGACACAATTCAAGTAATTAAAACAATAAAGAACAATGATTGGTTCCTTAGACTAGGCATTCCAAGTTAGGTTTGTATATTAGTTATCTACTGTTGTGTAACAGATTATGCCCAAACTAGGCAGCTTAAGATAATAATTATTTCACAGTGTCTGGGTGTCAGTGATTAAAAAGTGACTTTGCGGCCGGGCGCTGTGGCTCACGCCTGTAATCCTAGCTCTTGGGAGGCCGAGGCGGGCGGATTGCTCAAGGTCAGGAGTTCAAAACCAGCCTGAGCAAGAGCGAGACCCTGTCTCTACTATAAATAGAAAGAAATTAACTGGCCAACTGATATATATATAAAAAATTAGCCGGGCATGGTGGCACATGCCTGTAGTCCCAGCTACGTGGGAGGCTGAGGCAGTAGGATTGCTTGAGCCCAGGAGTTTGAGGTTGCTGTGAGCTAGGCTGACGCCACGGCACTCACTCTAGCCTGGATAACAAAGCGAGACTCTGTCTCAAAAAAAAAAAAAAAAAAAAAGTGACTTTGCTTGGTGGTTCTAGGTCAGGGTTTCCCATGAGGTTGTAGTCAAGATGTTGGTCAGGGCTGCTGTTATCTCAGTTCTTGCTTGGGGCTGGAGAATCTCCGTCCAAGGTTGCTCACTCACATTGTGGTTGGCAGAAGCCTCAGTTCTTCCCTGGCTCTTAGCAGGATGTGTTAGTTCCATGCCCTGCGGACCTATTAATAGGTCTGGTTGAGTGTCCTCATAGCATGGCAGCTGGCTTTCCCTAGAATATGGAGGCAGGGGGAATCCGCAATGCCTTTTATTTTGTGGCTATATAATATTCTGTTGTGTATACATCTTGCAATTTCTTTATCCATTCATCCATTAATGGGCACTTAGTGTGATTCCATATCTTGGCTATTATGAATAGTGCTGGAATAAACATGAGAATGCAGATATCTTTTCAATACACTGAATTCCCATCCTTTGTATATATACCTAGCAGTGGGATTGATGAGTCATATGGTAGTTCTATTTTTAATGTTTTGAGGAACTTCCATACTGTTCTCCATAATGATTGCACTAATTTATTAATACCTTCCCACCAATAGTTTAGGAAGGTTCTGCCTTCTCTGAATCCTTGCCAGCATTTGTTATTGCCTATCTTTTTGATAAAAGCCATTTAAACTGGGATAAGATGATATCTCATTGTAGTTTCTATTTATCTAATGACTAATGAAGTTGAACATTTTTTCATATACCTTTTGGCCATTTGTATGTTTTCTTTTGAGAAATATCTATTCAGATCCTTTGCCCATTTATAATTGGATTATTTGATTTTTTCCGGTGGAGTTGTTGGAGCTCCTTTAATAATCTAGTTATTTATCCCTTGTCAGATGGGTAGTTTGCAGACATTTTTCTCCCATTCTGTGGGTTGTCTCTTAACTTTGTTTGTTTCTTTTGCTGTGCAGAAGCTTTTTAGTTTGATGTGATCACATTTCCCCAATTTTGCTTTGGTTTGCTTGTGCTTTGGGGGTATTATTCAAGAAGTCCTTGCCCAGACCAATGTCCAGAAGCATTTCCCCAATAATATCTTTTAGCAGTTTCATAGTTTCAGTTCTTAGATTTAAGTCTTTAATCCATTTTGATTTGATTTTGTATATGACAAGGGATAAAGGCTTAGTTTCTTTCTTCTGCATATTGATATCCAGTCTTTCTAGAACCATTTATTGGAGAGATGGTCCTTTCCCCACTGTATGTTCTTGGCACTGTTGAAGATAAATTCACTATAGATGTGTGGAATTATTTCTGGCTTCTCTATTCTGTTCTACTGGGTTATGTATCTGCTTTTATGTCAATATCATGCTATTTTTATTACTACAGCTCTGTAGTATAATTTGAAGTGAGGTAATGTGATTCCTCCAGTTTTGTGTTTTTTTTTTTTTTTTTTTTGCACAGGATGGCTTTGGCTATTGAGGGTCTTTTGTGGTTCCATGTAAATTTCAGGATTATTTTTTCTATTTCTGTGAAGAATATTATTGGTATTTTGATGGAGATTGCATTGACTCTGTAGATTGCTTTGGGTGGAATGGATATTTTAACAATATTGATTATTCCAATCCATGAGAATGGGACATCTTTTCATTTTTTTGTATCCTTTTCAATTTCTTTCATCAATATCATATAGTTCTCATTGTAGAATATTTCACTTCTTTGCCTATGTTTATTCCTAGATATTTTATTTTATTTGTAGATATTGTAAATGAGTTTACTTTACTTTTCTTGGTTTCTTTTTCAGACTGTTCACTCTTGATATATAGAAATGCTACTGATTTTTCTACATTGATTTTTGTATCCTGTAATTTTACTGAATTTGTTTATCAGTTCTAATATTTTTTGGTGGAATCTTTAGGGTGGATCTTTAGGCTTGTGTATTTATGTATGTTTGAATATATATTTGCATTTTACCTATTTATGGGGATTTTCTATGGCTATATGCCCTTAAATCCTAGATTATTTCAACCAATGCACAGGTATTTTAAGAATTCTGATTTAATATAAGTGCTTTAATCTCTGGAACCATTATACTTTTGATAAGTCCATGACTATGGAGGTGACATAGAGAGTTTTTGTTAATATTTATTGAATTAAATAAGGTTAAAATTATTTTTAATAAGAAATTGTTATTCTTAGCTAAATATTTCTCTGTTAAAATTTATTACCCCTTCACCCTTGGTCTGTCTAGACAGAGCATAAAATAGTCTATGTAAAGATTATGTATACAAAAAAATGAATTAATCCTCTCCCCTTCACACAATATTGTTAAGTGCATTAGGTTAAAGTCTAATTTCTGTTATTAACAATAAAAGAGTGAACTAATTGGAAAGATTTCAGAAAAGATCAATAAAAATTAATCCAAGTATATACAGTATTTTTTAAAGCCAACACAAAGGAGCTGAAAATATAATTCTACATTAAATGAGAAATAGTCTATATAAAGATGGGACAAATAAAGACTCAAAAAATACTTGCCATTTGTGAACATATACATTGGGATTTGACCTTATGTGCTCCCCCATCACCATTACACACACAAATAGTACTTGAAAGAAATATCAAATTTAAAATGAATTACTGTGGTTTATTGGACACCTTCTCTGTGCCAGTCACTGAGCTATGAGTTCTCTGTGCCTTATTGTACTAAATTCTTGTGGTGACTTATTAGGCCACATACTATTTTTGATCCTCCTCAACCCTGTGCTTTCTAAAATAGGAAACTCACACTTAGGGTAAGGAGTTTGCTTAAAGTTAAAAGCTAGGCAGTGTTGTATATGAGGTCTGGACTTAAAATATTATGATTTTAGAACCAGAGCTCTTAACTCTGACCCCATGTCCATTTGAACTGAATACTTTTTTAAAAGCATTAGACATGGTTCTAAAGTTCAAAGTCCAAAATGAAGACCTGTTACAGGTGTTTAGCTTCATCTGGCAGATCCATTGAGCATGAGGTGTAAGCACTATAGCAGCTAGAGAAAGACAAAAGAGATCTGCTCTCTGTCTCATTTCTATCATGCTAATCGTTTTCTTTATCCAATGCAACAAAGTCTTGTATTAAAAACGCTTTTGAACCTGTGCATCTGGCTGTAATGGAGAAGAAACAATTGTTTGGTTCTTAATATTGTCACTGAGTTGGAATTTAGATGTCTATACTTTTCCGAGTTTTTTGTATTAAATGAAGGATGGCTTAGATTATGAATTATTTCATAACTTAGTTATATCACCTGGAGATGAATTATCTTCTTTGAAAGATTTTTCACAAATGAGAACTTTTTAAAAAAGTGTAGGGTAATACATTATGAAAAAAATAATTAAAATAGCATATTATCTAAAAGGTCATTGTCATTGATTGTTTTGTAATTTATTTCCTAGAACAAGAGCAAAGAACCTAGGAATTAATTAGTGTTTCTTACCAGAGCGTATGATTACTGTTCCCAGTTGGTACTAAGATAAATTTTATTTTTTCCTATGTAACATTAAGTAGAAGGTGTTTTTATTCTCCCAAACTTTTATTTAAAGTTTTTATTTTATCAGTTTTTAACTTCATAACAAATATTAAATATATCTAGTTCTCCAATAGATGCCATAAGTGTTGGCTCAGGGTAATCTGTATTTTTAATTTTACTCACTCTGAATAAATGCTTTTTGTAATGAGTACTTATGGTCAGGAATGGATTAAATAAACTCTAGAAAAAATTACCTCTAAATCTTTTGTACTTTTGGGTAATTTAGATGTCAGTGATTAATTCTTTATAGCAGAAAAAATGAGAGCACTTTTGGATTATTTCTTATGATTTAGAATTTCTTATAATTCTTTAGTATAATTTGAATGTATTTCGAGCATAATTAAGTATGAGAATGTGATTAGCTGAGAGAAAATTGAAACCAAATGGTTCTTCATTTTTGAACCTGATGATCAAAAATATGAACAAGAGGGGTACAGAAGTCTTAGCAATTATTTTTGATAAAAGTACTCCTATTTATTTTAGTAGAATAACAGGGAAGGAGATCTTGTCATGAGGCATGCATACTGACACTGCCACAACCATTCCAATGCAACAAAATCTCTATAACAAGCAAAATTAGATTATTTTCTAGCTCTGCTAAATTTTTAAAACAATATAAAACAAAAAGATAACTCCAAAAATAATTTAACTATCCTCTATAAGTTTCCTGTATTGAGGCACAATCTATATTTCTTTAAAACATACAAAAGAAAATATTTCATTTATATATACCCTACCTTAAACTAAACAAGGTTATAAGAATCCAGAAAACCATGTAAAATAGTATAAAGTAGCAATAGGAAATCAAGATTCCCTTGTTAGTTCTCTTGAATTTGGAATGGAATTTGTGAAGCAAGTAGACACTTTGATCATAGCATAACTCAAACATAGGGGATTTTTATTTAGATTTATCAGCTCTGTGGTCATTGTGACTTTTTAAGTCATTTCTATAATTATTCTTAACAAAATTCCAAGAAACTTGAAAGCAATGTCATAGAGTGGAAAGGTTGTGGATTTAGTGTTAGAAGATAGATATAATTTTAGCTCTACTACTAAATAACTGAAGGTTCTTTTGCTATTTATGTAACTACTCTGAACATCAGGTTTCCAGTTATAAAATGGGAATGATAAATTTCACCTTGTTGAGTTCTTGAGAGGACCAAATGAAATGTTGTAGGTGAAATATTTAGCCAACCACTTGACAATATATAAATAATAGTTGCCCTCTTTGTCTTCCCTTAGTCATATGAAATCATTACAGTCAATGTGCAAATTTATGATATTAGCATATAATAAGCATGTGCATGTTTAGCTAAGAAAAAAAGCTACCACAAGCTGCATGCATTCTAATATTTATATTTTACATAGAAGTGTTTTCATGCAGATTTTACTCTAACAAATTATTTGCGGAATCTTGATACTAGTTAATGGCAAATGCCTTTTCTCAAAATAGCGTTTCTAGTACCATAGGATAAATACCAGATTCGTACAGATAATCTTCCAAGCCTCTGTCAGATAAGTTTTACTCCTTGTCATTTTGGAAAATGCTGAAGGGCTACAACTTGTTCATAAACATGTTCAAGGAAACTGTTCTTTGTTGTTTTCAAAAGTTCTGCACTTTTTTCTCAGATGTATATCATAGGTGTTTCATTTCTAACATTTATTTCTTACTATTCTGATTTGGTTACTGTCCAGCAAAAGTTTAGTTTCTGTTTTCTTTTTGGTAAGTTTCTATGTAACTAACTGAACCTAGTGTTAGCTCATTAGAGCCATTATCAATATTTTCTGAACCATAACAATTTTTTAGATTTGCTGATGGTATCTAAGGAATACATTTGAATGGCTTGCCTTGAAAAGTAAAATGAACAATGCTTCTGCAGATTGTACCAAAGTAAGTTGACACCTGATGAAAAGATGGTAACATAAGGTAGTTGTCTGTTTCTCTACAGTATAATACTTTCAGAGTTCAAACTACTATTTTCCTGGTAATTAACTAGAATTTTAAAAATAATTTTGAACACCAGTTTCAGCTCAAAGCATATTTTAAAGATTTCCCCCACACTGGGATTGTTTTTCCTGATATAATAAGAATTTAGATATCTTTGAGATAATCTCTATTAGTGCTCAGATTGGGTAGAGTTCTGACAGCACCTCCAAAGCATGCTAATATTTGGTAAATGCAGTTTGATAAAAATGCTATTTTAAATTTTAGGAGCAACATAATTCTAGAACTTTATAGTATTTCTCTGCCAGGGTTCTTACAGGGTAAATGATAAATAAACTGAAAGTGAGAGAGGAAAATGGAGGGATGAGGATAATCAGGGATGAGGAATACTCCAAAGCCCAACAAAAGAAAAGTAGAGCTGTAACCCTGAAGTAGTTTATTGAACAATGTAGCTCCTGGGTGAAAGTAGAGTTTTATCTGGATAAACAGTCTGAGAAACATGTACTAATTTGATTTGAAATAGCTTTAGGGATAGAGAATTTGTATCTTTCTCTCATGAATAAGAACAAGAGAATATAATAACAATATTTAATGATATTTAATATATAAATGGTTTATTCTAAATCTTTCTACCTTTAATTTTACTCTGTATGTCTTCTTTAGAAATGAAAAAGAAATGACTTAGCTCTCTTGTAAACTCTTATATTCTTCAAGTATGAGGCTTATGGAATTCCTGCATATTCATACAGTTTAAGGAGCGATGCTTGAGTCATATTCTACATTCCAAAAGTTCTGATAGAAATTTTACTGTAATTTATGATGAGTTAGTCCAGGCCAAAGAAAATGTCAAGTAACTTTCTTTTAGCTAGAAGATTATTAATTCAATGTTGAAATGGTCCTTACATTAATCATAATGACTAGAAAGCCCATTTCACAGAAAGTTATTAAGAAAGAGGTGAATCATCTTCAATAAATAACATGGGGAAATTAATTTATCATTTATTTAATATATGTAATTATTGAATGTAATGTATAAAGGATGGAGTTGTGCCTGGGGCCTGATAAGGATAAATATAAAATAATTTGGGGGGACATGGTGGGGTTGAGTTGGGCTGTTGAGGTACAGAAGA
This sequence comes from Microcebus murinus, assembly GCF_040939455.1. NCBI lineage: Eukaryota > Metazoa > Chordata > Mammalia > Primates > Cheirogaleidae > Microcebus > Microcebus murinus. Next base: position 51,306,362 of record NC_134115.1, on the reverse strand, counting down.
TTCTGACATCATGGCATTTTTTGGATGGACTTAAATCTTTTTGAGAGTTGAAATAAAGAGCATTGAGCTTCACGAGAGTGATGCTACTGGTGTTATATTGAATCAGAACTCAGATTGAGGAATTATATTAATAGAATTAAACATGCTGTCTTTCAGGAACAAATAGAGTATAGCAAAATGATGAGAAATTTGAGCAGTTAATGGCGTGGGAGTAGTCATAGGATCAGAGGGCTTCCATCATATATATTAGAATGATAAATAGGATGATACTCATTTGTGGATAAAAATTTGGAAAGTGCCCTTACATCATAACGTTACTCAGAATTTATTCATATTATATCCTAAAGCAACAAAGTACTTTGGTCCTTTGGGAGTCTAAAAAGAATTAATTCCAAAAAGAGTTGCCATTGATGGAAGTTTAGTCCCTGTGACTAAGTCAATGAGAACATATTTGGCACTGGTGGTTAAGGGCTTACATGGAGTCCAGGAGGGTGGGATCAGGGATGCAGGCTACAGGTAAGGATCTTGAGTTCTACAGAAGCACTGGTAATGGGGGGTATCAGTGGGCTGCTTTTCACTACACTTCATCCCGGTGGAATCTCTAAGTGAATACTTCTTGAGAACAGACAATGAGTGTTTTATGTGTATTTGTTAGTGGAGTGAATATTTGCTTTTAAGAAGAAGGATTAAGAAGACAACCTCATTGTTCAAAATTGCTTCCTATCTTATCTCAAACCCAATATTCTAGCCCTATTTATCTATTTATAGTTCCCTAAACTTGTCTTGTTCTCTCACCATACCAGTATTTGAACTTGCTGTGCCTCTTGCCAGAAATTCATTTCCTTCATTCTTTGCTTCTCTCTATTAGACCACCATGAAAACTCCTCTGAGGTTTCCTTCAATCATCCCAGCCAAGACTCTTCTTTATGCTTTCTTGGTTCTCTGTACTTTGTCTGTCATAGGATCAAACATATTGTCTTGTTAGTAAATTGTGAGCTTTGAGATCAGAGGCCGTGTTTTTCCCATCCCATTACTTATATCATGGTGCTTGGTACAGAATGGGTGTGTTTAGTAAATATTTGTTAAATAAGTGAATGAATAAATGAATTAAAGGCAGCAGAACCAAGCACCATCTGGTACTTTATATGCTTATAAGACAAAAGCATTTTGCAGTTAGAATTTCTTTGTGAGTTTGATTTTTCTGGGGGTCTTATTTTTACTGAGCATAAGAAAGGTTTCTCCTGACTTATGTAAATTGTACAAATTGTAGAACCCATTATTTGACAGGTGGATCAGTGCATCAAATGTCTCAAGTAGCTCCATTTGATGGGCTTTTCTCCTAAGTTAAACAACTACAAAGTAAGGAGTTGTGGATCTTAATATCAGGTTTAGCACCATCACTGATAGTGGCTTTAGTTAATCACATTATTTTAATGTTTTATAGCTATAACCACATTAAGAGAATCATATTTTTGTAAGTTTCCCCAAAGCCTTTTTAGAAATAAAGGCATAAATAAATTCAATACAACTACAACATTAAAGTTATTCTCTAGAGGTATTTTGGGGAATTGTGTTGCAGTCTTAACCATCTGATAGTAAAATCTGTCCTTGGGAAACTTCTGAAGGGGTAAAAAATGAAGCCTGATACATTCATGATTATCCAGGTCTCATTGGAAAATATTTCTCTCTTTAAAGTGGACCCTGATTGGATTGTATCTCTTGTTCTCAATGGTTACCTCTTTTCTGTATAACTCCTTCTTCACCTCTGCCACTCAGATGGTTACAATATCAGCTTGTCTCCTTATATGATCTTGTCCTTTAGCTTAAAGTGACCTAAGAGGGATAATAATTTGGAATTGAGTCTGAGAGATTACAGTGTCCAGATCATTCTTGTGTGTGGTTGATTTTGGAATAGAGATGTACGCTAGATAGCTCTTAACAGTTGTGCTTTTTCTTATGCAATCTAGGAAACAGAGAAAGTCAGTCTTCACTCAGGAAGAAGAAGACGACTTGCTGGATTATCTATAGCACATGAGGAATTCATGCTTTTTTCTGAGGATTTTCCCAGACAACCTGCATTCCTATAATAACTAATCATCATTTGTGTGTTCCAGCTCAAGGGCATTTCTGTTACTTACAACCAAAAGAGTTGAATTCTCAGACCATCCATGAGCTACTGGTCACAGAGACACAATGTGTACTTCCCATCACTGCTGCAGGCATGATCAAGGAGAGTAATGAGTGTTGGTACCTGGGCACTTCAGTCAGGGAACCCTGTACCAAGTTTTCTCCTTTTCAAAATCTGCTCTCTGGAAAAAATCAGAAATCCATTCACAGTAAGCACACAGGATTGATAATGTTTCAGAACCAGTCAGTCCTTTACCAAACATTTTTCTTTTTAAGGCTTTAAAAATTTGGTCTAAAAAATGAAACTTTGTGAAAAAATTTAGAAATCAGGAGAGTTTGCCCTCCTTCCTCTCCTCCCTTTGAATCTTTCATCATTTTTACTTTTTCCTTTGAAAGAGTTGCTAGATTATTGAGCCTCTGAACTCATGGCACTAGGTAGCTTCCAATTTTGTCTCAGTCTGTCTAAAACAAACTTGCAAATCTTAGGTCCCTAACTGAAACAGCAGCATCAAACCCTATTTCTCTGCATCTATGTGTGTTGATCCTGTAGTGATGTATAATAGTTGAGATAGAAGCTTAGGTGATGAGAAAGATGGATCCTGTTTCAATCTTCTACATGTGGCTATCCAATTTTCCCAGCACCATTCATTGAATAGGGATTATTTTCCCAAGTGTATATTGCTATCTACTTTGTTAAAGATCAGATGGAAATATGTGCATGGTTTTATATCTGGGTCATCTGTCCTGTTCCATTGGTCTACGTGTCTATTTTTGTGCCACAAACATGCTGTTTTAGTTATTATAGCCTTGTAATATATTATAAAGTTTTGTAAAGTGATTTGTTCCTTTTGCTTATAGCTATTGAGGATCTTTTCTGGTTCCACATAAAACACAGAATTATTTTTTCTAGATCTGCAAAAAATGACATTAGTATTTTGATGTAGATTGCATTGAATTTGTAAATCACTTCAGGTAGTATGGACATTTTAACAATGTTGATTCTGCTGATCCATCAGCATGATATGTGTTTCCATTTGTTTACATCATCTACAATTTCCTTCTTCAGTGATTCATAATTCTCTTTATAGAGATCTTTCACCTCCTTAGTTAAATATATTCCCAGGTATTTTATTTTCTTTGTAGCTATTGTGAAAGGTGTTGAGTCTTTATTTGATTCTCAGCTTGACTGTTCTTGGTGTATAGGCATGCTACTGATTTGTGTATACTATTTTCTGGCCTGAGACTTCGTTGAATTTATGTACCAATTCTGGGAGTCTCTTGGCAGAAACTTTGGGTTTTTCTAGATATGAGATCATATCATCAGCAAAGAGCAATGGTTGGACCTCCACTTTCCCCATTTGGATGCCCTTTATTTCCTTATCTTGCCTGATTGCTCTGGCTAGGACTTCCAACACTATGTTGAACAGAAGTGGTGACAGTGGGCATCCTTGTCTAACAAACTTTAATCTAAGACATGAAACATAAGAACTTTAAGGAAGATTTTGGAAAGCTCTTCTAGATATTGGCATAGGCAAAGAATTTATGAAGGGGCAATCATAGTAACAACAAAAATAAATAAATGGGACTTGATCCATTAGTCTATATCTCTGTTCTTGTGCCAGGACCTGATCAAATTAAAAAGCTTCTGCACAGCCAAGGAAACTATCATAAGAGCAAACAGACAACCTACAGAACGGGAGAAAATACTCACATAGTACACATATGATAAAGGGCTGATAAGAAGAATCTATATAGAACTCAGGAAAATCAGTAAGAAAAAATCAACTCCATTAAAAAGTGGGCAGAGGACATGAACAGAAATTTTTCAAAAGAAGACAGACTAATGGCCAACAAACATATAAAAAAATGCTTAACATCTCTAATCATCAGGGAAATGCAAATCAAAACTACGATGAGATAATCACTTCAATGAGAATGGCTTTTATGAAAAAGTCCCAAAACAATAAATATTGGCGTGGATGCAGAGAGATAGGAACACTCCTACACTGCTGGTGGGACTGCAAACTAGTACAATCTCTGTGAAAAGTAATATGGAGATACCTCAAAGAGATACAAGTACAACTGCTATTTGATTCAGCAATCTCAGTCCTGGGCATCTACCCAAAGGAAAAAAAGACATTCTATAAAAAAGACATCTACACTTGGATGTTCATAACAGCACAATTCACAATTATAAAGATGTGAAAACAACCCAAATGCCCATCAATACATGAGTGGATTAATAAAGTGTGGTATATGTATAGCATGGACTTCTACTCTGCAACAAAAATCAATGGTATCTAGCACCTTTTGTATTATCTTGGATAGAGCTAGAGCCCATTCTACTAAGTGAAGTATCACAAGAATGGTAAAACAAGCACCAAATGAGCTCACCATCAAATGGGTATTAACTGATCAACACTTATGTGCACATATAGTGATAACATTCATCAGGTGTCGGGCAGGTGGGATGGGGGAGGAAGGGATGGGTATATTCATACCTAATGAGTCCAGTGTACACCGTCTGGGGTTGGACCTACTTGAAGCTCTGATTTGGGTGGGGTGAAATCAATATAACCTAAACATTTGTATCCCTGTAATATGATGAAATAAAGAAAACCCACAATAGGGTTTTAAAGAAACATGGATTTTAAAGAAAACCCACAATGAGATATCACCTAGCTCCAGTGAGAATGGCTCTTATCAAGAAATCCCAAAACAATTGTTGGCATGGATGTGGAAAGAAAGGAACACTTATACACTGTTGTTGGGACTGAAAACTATTACAACCTCTATGGAAAGTAAATATGCAGATACCTCAAAGAACTAAAAGTAGACCTACTGTTTCATCCAGCAATCCCACTACTGGGCATTTACCCAGAGGAAAAAAATTTATTTTATCAAAAAGACACTTGCACTAGAATGTATACTGAAGCACAATTCATAATTGCAAAGAAGTAAAATCAACCCATGTGCCTATCAGTTCATGAGTGGATTAATGAAATGTGGTATATGTATACCATGAAGTACTACTCAGCCGGAAAAAGCGAATTAGTACCTTTTGTAACAATCTGGATGGAACTGGAGACCATCTTTTAGGTGAAGTATTACAAGAATGGAAAAACAAACACCACATGTACTCACTGTTATATTGGAACTAACAGATCAGGACTCCTGTGCACAGATGGAAGTAAAACTCAATGGAAATCATACAGATGGGAGGGAGAGGAGGGGAAAGGTAAAATCATACCAAATGAGTACACCATTTGCTATCTGGTTGATAGGCACACTTACAACTTTGACTCAAGCAGTACAAAAGCAACCCATGTAACCAAAACGTGTATACCTGTAATATTCGGAGAAAAAAGAAAAGAAGCTTGGGAGTCATGCCACTGATCCATTGTATGACAGTTTGCAAGTTACAGTTATGATTCTCAGTGTCCTCTTCAGCCCAGTGAGAATAATTTTATCTATGTTTAGGGCTATTATGAAATTAATTATGATAAAGTATATAACACTTTAAATAAAAGCTCTAATTAACAATACTGCTTCATCCTAGAACTTTCTTTTTTGCCAGCTCCTTTCCACCCATTTTCAACTTCTAATTTGAGACCAACTGGACGTCTTCTTTTTTTTTTACCACCAACAACATAACCTTTTCCCCTTCATTCAGGAGCTCTGCATCCCCTACTTCTGCCCATACAGGATACGGTCTGAGGCCTCAGTCCGAAGGGGACATTGGAAATCCAGCCTGATCAGCATCTCAGTTCAGGAATACACGAGTAACAGTGACAGCTTGACCTAAATTTATAGAGTCTGGTACAAGGTCTCTTTCAGAAATTTCCAAAATAATCGTTGCCTATCTTGCTGGGTTTCTTAAGAAACTCTCAGACCAAAGCTCCTCCAACTTTTGTACCAGGGGACTTCTGAAGGCAGAGGAAGGGGAAAGCACACCTTGAGGACCAGGCAGATAAAATGGCTATAACAATCACTTTTTTGAACTCATGCTTTTGCTTTATCTTTAAAATTCACATACATTTTGCATTTTTCTCTAAGATATAGTCATGTCTGTTTTAATATGAAAGAAATGTCTTAAGTTTCACACTATTGAACAAACTTCTTGTTCCATGGAGGAGTGCTAAAACTATCCTGTGATTTCTATTCTCCCAGGACACTGCTAAGTACTTATATTTCTCCAAATTGAATAATAAGGCATTTGGATGTCACATTTTAATATGATGGTTATTTCCTCCACATATTCAGAGGGAGACTAGAAAAGCTGACTCTCATAGTAGCTTACAGGAGTAACTGCAGTAAAATGACTGTTATAGACAGATTGCAAAATATTAAGTACCATATAAACAGCAATGTTAGTGCTATAATCTCACATTTCTTGACTCTAGTACTTTGGAAATACCATTGAACTAAACAAGTTATTTGCTGGCCCTAATTCATCCATCTATTTCAATACTTCTAATGTCCATCAAAATTATTAAAATAATACAGCAGGAGTTTAAACGTGGAAACTAAATTTATAATTTTTCAGTCACTGAATGAATATGTAGAGTGTTAAAACAAGGGGGGGGTATTGGTTCTTTATGCAGACCAAAAAAGAATATCTTTGCTTACAAATTCAGTGAATTGCAAAGAGTACTGCCAGTTAGTTGTTATGTGCTTCTATGCATGTATTCATTATATAGAGAGCTAATATAGTTAGCAGAACATTTTTTTAAAGTGCACATCAAACCCAAGGATGAAATACAGTCAGGAAATAAGCTTCTAAAGTTCCAGTAACCATAAATTCCTGATGCTATAACTTAATCTTCTGGAAATTCTCCAAATAGCAACTGAGTTCCCCTGAGTAAAATGCTCTCATATTCTTCCCAGGTGCATTTAACTCTATTCTTTATTGAATTAAAAAAAAAAAGGATAAAAAAGGACTTGGTTTATCGCTTCTAATAAAAGAAATGTAATCTGAATACTCAAGGATATAATCAGATCACAGCATTTCAGTTGTATTACCAATACGGCCATAAAATAAATAAGTTGTGCGCTAAAAAAAGCTCACCATGCAAGCATATCGTGTCATTGTGTCTCATCCATCTTTTCTTGCCATTTCCAGTCTGTCAGCATTTTTTCCTCCACTCTTTGGGTTGCACCTAGTGATTTGTCACACATCCTTCACCGCTGTCTTGTTACCTTCTAGTTTAATATATAGAGATAGAAAGAATCCGTTGTACGCGATTTATGCATCTTTAGTTTTTGGACTCTCAATTTGTCACCTGACCACTCTGCCTGTTCCTTTCTAGCCTTGCTCGTTATATCAGGTACTAATGCATGAAAATGGATGTTTCTCATATTGATGTTTCTGAACAATTGGTCTTTAAACTTGTTGAACCTTGCAAGGTGAAGTTTGTTCTTGATGATAGTCTCTAATATAAAAATGAATCAATAGCAATTTTTTAAAATTTCTTAAGTAACATTGGAAATCATAGAAAAAAGATAAAATTTTTCTTACAAAGATTTAAAAATCAAGAACTAATTTAATTTGTACTTTAATTTTGGGGAAGGAATTGAGTGATCTTTTTCTCTTTGTAAGGCTTGTATTTATCTAAAACAGTTCTTAAAAAAAATAAATATATTCTTAGATGCTAGATCATCAAAATTTTGACCAATATTAAGTACAATATCCAGATTTATCATAGCACAATTAATTTTGATCTGCAGATCTTTACTCAGTAAACATGGGAGCAATGTTATATAAATTTTATTGAAAGATTAAGTTCAAAAGTAGGCATTACTGATGGGCATTACTATTGCTCAAGTGAGAAATCTTATTTCATAATCTAATTTTGTATTATTCAATAAAGAAATCAATATTTTAGAAAAATACATATTTTATTTTTATACTGAATTCTGGAATGATTTTCTCTTCTACTTTGTCATGCCTTGTGAACACTCGAGGGGAGCCATTTGACAGCAGAGTTGAGTTATAGCTCTAGTTATTGACCCCTGGTAGCAAATGAGGTGTACCCTGGAATTTACTGAATCATCATGGGGGTTTTCCTAGCCAGAAGGATTTAGGACAAACATTTTCCTTTTTTTTTTTTATTTTAGTTTAAAAATCACCAAACTGCACTAATGCCTCTAATATGCTTCATCATTGAGATCTTGTTCTTTGAAGCAGACTCTTTGTAATGTACTTTTGTTCAATAAGATTTGTGTTTCTTTTGAAATTGAGTGTGTCCTTTAGGAAAAACAGCCCATGTCCACTAAGGGATTTGGATATAACTCTTTTTACCAAAGTATTCAATTCAGTCCAATGAACCATTGAACTGATCCCTCCCCGCCACATTAGAATTGATTTGTAGTTTGCTTGATTGAAATAATTGTTGTTTTGGCATCATGTGGGGAAAGCCACTGCCTATAGTAAATACACCTAGGAGATAGAGCTGTATAGTCAAAAGGCAATGAGCAACACATAAGCACAGGCCTGTCTCAAATCTCAGTGTTAACTATTCACAAATCACTCAAATGAGCTACTACTTTCTCAAAGTGGTATAAAGTTGAGATGGCTCACCAAAGCTGCTTCACCCCACTTCTGGTATTCTAAATTACATGCACATAAGAGATGATTAGTTGGAGATTAGCTAACTTTCCTACATATGTTTATTCTGGTGGATTCCCTAGCCCTTCAGATGTCCAAATTCCTCACTCTTGCCCCAACTCTTCTGCTCAACAGCTATATTCCCCCTTTGCTGAGGATTATATGACCTATTAATGATTATATGATTATAGTGATTATAATGTTTAGAATAGAAAATCTCTATACAAGATAGGTGCATTGAATGGGAATATAATTGACCTCAACAAAGCAAGAGATAAAAACAAACAAAAACAATTAGGCACAAAAGAAGATTTTCTAAGTAGGAGGAAAAAAGACAGAAAAAGTTCCTGTTCAACAGCACTGGAAAATCAAAGTATGTCAATAAAGACATTGCAGTTAGGTAGAGAATAAAGACATTGTAGAATACGTGGAAACAGGAGAAGAGACTTAGAGGGCTGTTCATCTGCTGGCCTTTTTATCTGGTACTTTGAGCTTGGGCATTGTATTGGTCCACATGATTTGGCAAAATGATAGAAGGGAGAATCGATAAGAAAATACGTTGAATGCTAATGTGGGTTGATGGTGATGAATTTTGAAATTCCTTTATATGTTTTTGAATGGATAGCCCAACTGCCATACCTGGGAATGTATTTCAGTTATTAAAGCTCTGATGTCATTTCCTGGGTCACTTTCTATATTTGTTATATGAAAAAGCTGTATAGATATAGACATTTTTGATTTTATAATAGTGCTATTGATATTACTCATTTTTAATAAACCTAAAATACAAATTTTCTGACTTATTTATATAGATAAATATATTACCAAATTGTTTCAGATTTGGGTCTCTGAATGTTGTATATTTTACTTGAAAAATGCATATTACTCACATATTAATATATTAATTCATAAATTTAAACATAAATTCCAATGTTTAACTTCTCTGAAAGATAGAAAATTTCAAACTTTGAGGGGAGAACTTGTTTCATCTTGAAGCCATTATCCTGTATTTATAATTCCCTCATGCCTGGTTACTTGCTCTATACATTATCTTTAAGAGATTTTTAAAAAAATATATTTTTAAAGTTATTTGTAGTGCACTTACTATGTGCCAGAAACTGTATTAATTTATTACATGCATTATCATAATAATCAGAATAATCCTATAAGGTAGATAATTTTTCCCTATTTGACTAGTAATAAAGTTAAAGATATTAAATATCACGCCTAAATTTACACATTAAACAAGTCATAGAGCCAGAAATTATAACCAAATATGTCAAACTCAAAAAATCCTGCATTCTTTTTTTTTGTTTGTTTGTTTTTGTTTTTTGTTTGTTTGTTTTTTTATTTCGGCATATTATGAGGGTACAGATTTTAAGGTTTCAATAAATGCCCATTTCCCCCCCTCCCCCCAAAAGTCTGAGTGTCCATCATGACCATCCCCTAGATGGTGCACATCTCACTCATTATGTATGTATATACCCGCCCCCCTCCCCCCTCCCACCTGCCCAATACCCTATTACTGTAGTACCTATGTGTCCACTTAGGTGCTACTCAGTTAATACCAGTTTGCTGGAGAATATATCTGGTGCTTGTTTTTCCATTCTTGGGATACTTCACTTAGTAGTATGGGTTCCAGCTCTAACCAGGAAAATATAAGATGTGCTATATCACCATTGTTTCTTAGAGCTGAATAGTACTCCATGGTATACATATACCACATTTTATTAATCCATTCTTGGATTGATGGGCACTTGGGCTGTTTCCACAGCCTTGCAATTATGAATTGTGCTGCTATAAACATTCAAGTGCAGGTGTCTTTTTTGTAGAGTGTCATTGGATCATTTTGGTAGATGCCTAGCAATGGGATTGCTGGATCAAATGGTAGATTCACTTGTATCGCTTTAAGGTATCTCCATATTGCTTTCCACAGAGGTTGAACTAGTTTGCAGTCCTACCAGCAGTGTAGGAGTGTTCCTCTCTCTCCGCGACCACGCCAGCATTTATTGTTTGGAGATTTTTTGATAAAGGCCATTCTCACTGGGGTTAAGTGATATCTCATTGTGGTTTTGATTTGCATTTCCCTGATGATTAGAGATGTTGAGCATTTCTTCATATGTTTGTTGGCCATTCTTCTGTCGTCTTTAGAAAAATTTCTGTTCAAGTCCTTTACCCACTTTTTAATAGGGTTATTTGATTTTTTCTTCCTAATTTTCGTGAGTTCTAAGTATATTCTAGTTATCAGTCCCTTATCGGATAACACCCTCCAATTAAATAAATCAGTCACAGAAATAGAGCAGAGAAACAAGAGAAAAGAGCAAAGCCTACAAGAGCAGTGGGATTATGTGAAGAAACCTAATGTGAGGGTCATAGGGTTACAAGAAGGGGAAGAAGACAACACTCAAGGGTTGGACAAGCTGTTTGAAGATATAATAGAGGAAAATTTCCCAGGCCTTGCTCAAAATCTTGATATACAAGTTCAAGAAGCTCAGAGGACCCCTGGGAGATTCAACGCAAACAGGAAGACGTCACGACATGCAGTCATCAGACTAACCAAAGTATCAACTAAAGAGGCTCTTCTAAGAGCTGTAAGACAAAAGAAGCAAGTAACATACAAGGGAAAGCCAATTCGAATAACATCAGACTTCTCTAATGAGACTTTACAAGCAAGGAGAGACTGGGGCCCCATTCTCACTCTTTTGAAACAAAACAATGCCCAGCCTAGAATATTATTCCCTGCAAAACTAAGGTTCGTATATGAAGGAGAAATAAAAACATTCTCAGACAAGCAAAGGCTCAGAGAATTCACCAAAATCCTGCATTCTTAACCTCTAAGTTTTATTACTCAAATTATCCAGAATGGAACTCTTAATTTCAAAGCTGTACATTAAGGACAATTTTGAAAACTTTTTTTGTTGATTTCTAAAGAACTGCAGCAACAATTTATCTATTCAGAAATAATAGATACCTGGGAGAAACTAGATTAGCATCTATTCTAATATCCTGGAATCTGTTAGCAGGAACTTTTAAAAGGGATCAATGCGTTCATTCATTCATCCTTCAACAAATTCATTCAGCATTTACTCTAGGTAGCCAGTTTTCACTGTGCTATGGGCATTGCAACTGTTTTTAAGATTCTATCTGGTACAAACAAAATTAAAGTCTATTATGTATTTTTATGAACAACAAAAAGAAATCCACTTACATAAATGTTTTTTTTCTCCTAAGCATTGATGGATAGCTCAGGAACTGCTTCTCCAAAGTGTCTACTCCTTTTTGATGTGTCAATTTTGATTATTAGGCTAAATTGAAGGGTCAATATAGGATAAATAAGTGACTAATGTATTTAACTCATTAATGAGTTGCTATTGACAGAATAATTTAGATAATAATGTTGTACCTGTGTTAAACATAGATTGAACCCAAATAACACCACAGAACAAGCAATTAATAGTAGCTTGCCTAAAGTTTTTGTATTAGGGAGTCAGAGGGCTTTAAAAAGACTTCAAACTATTTAAAGAGACAAGCAGTATGTTTTCAAATAAAAATTATTTTAATTTCTTCTGATAAAATTTGAATAAAGCTTAAATTAGAAGTGTCTGAAATGTCAGGTGAAAAACAGAATTTTTGAACTAAAATAATTCAGTGCGTATCTTTTGAGTACCATGTGATAATCTTTATATTAATCTATGTGCTCAATGAAGTTGTGAAGACTATGTGTTGCATGAAATAATTTGAATCAGCAATAGTTTAAAATTCTTATTTGAGTTCAAATTCTTGGCCATGTTTGTATTTACTGGTCCATTTGTCTTTCAAAAATACTGTAATAAATATTTAATTCAATTAGTTCATTTCTGAATAAGGAGATAGAATAGATGAGAAGATTTATTGAATATTTAGCTTTTAGGAAGAGATTGAATAAAAAAAGACTTTGGAGGTGGGAAACCAAGAAGCATTGATTTTATTGAAATTGGCTTCTTAAAGGAAAAGTTAATGGAGTAATTAATTTCATCCTTGTCAGCCACCGGATCCATTTCAGCTAGGATGGTCCTCAATCCTATTAAGAAAGGCAGACGTTTGTAGCTTGCACACTGTGGCTGGAGATTTAATTTGGAAACTATTCAGACAAAAGTGTTCTTGATAGATTCACTTGGAATTTACCCCAAATCTCAGGGCTACTCAGAACAGAGTATATCTGACTTTTTTTTTTTAACACTGAATAGTTTTTATTTTGAAAATTGTGACTGAATGTGACAGTCTTCTGCCCAAATTGGTCAACAGCCTGCATGCCCTCATCCTTGAATATTCCTATTGGGATGCAAGGAGACCAGTCTCGAGGTCAGTGAGATTACACAAAATGTCCATGAATCAGAATACAGCACACCAAGACATCTGCTTAGTGTTTCACTTCTAGGTGTGCATGTGCCAATGCATATGTGGAATTAAAAAGAAAGGGAGAGCCGCTTTTTAAATATTTGAGACAAAAAGTGCCGGTCCATTGGCATTCATCTCAGGTAACAGCTGTTCTCCAAAACAAGTGCTGTTCCAAATCACAGACTTCAGAGAAGAAGCAGTAAACTTATTTCTTTCCTGGGGTATATAGCTGTATCTTATCATTTTCTAGACTGTAGTCTACCTGATATGAAACTAAAACTCTTCATCATAAATATTGTGGATGAGTAATTGAAGTGAATTAGTTGGCTATTTTATACTGTTCTTGTGAGAAGTAATTTTTCTGATGTGAATACAATATTCATGTCTTAGTTCTTTATTTTTTGCTTAAACCTCATTCAATCATATTTTCCATAAATTAGGGGTGATAACTCTTGGGGTTCAATTGCCCATGAGCAGTTAGGAGCATCCTGTGGATCAGAGACCACCTGGTTTCATCACAGTTCAGTATTGGCTTTATGCTTTTTTCCTCTGTCAGAATTTGAGCCCTGGCTAGCAGTTGAGGACTTGTCAATTTTCCTGCTCATTTTAAATCCCTGGAATAGCTCAGCAATTACACAGCATGTAGGTTAGTATTTTTCTTTCAGATGGTAGTCTCCTCTAAAGGAAAGGTGTCATTTTCAGAAGAGCTAAACACAGGAGTTTCAGGATATAAGGCCTTAAATATACAAATATTTTCTTCATGTGCTTTTTTTCTCTCCCCTGAATGGAGAATGGTCTGAAAAGAAATAGCAAGACAAGTGATTCAGTTGATTTTAAACCAAATTAAGCTACATAAAAGGGAAAATTTGTGTTTGCAGCTTCACAGGAAATGGAGGAGACAAAAGAAAGAACATAGAAATAAGAGAATGGGATAAAAGACTGTCATGAGTAGAGAAGAAAAAATTAAAAAATGAACTTACATGCCTATTTTTATAATGTATTTGATGCATTGGAACTTCTAACCTATATTAAAAAGTTAATTCAAATCAAAATTATAAAGCTGGAAATGGTTTCAGATATTATTTGGTCCAACCACCACATTTTACAGAGAATAGACAATGAGGAAAGAGTAAGAAAAAGTGAAATATGGAAGAGGTGGAAAAAAATAATAATAAAGAAGAGTAAGAGAAAAAGAAAGAGAAAATCTAATAGAATATCTTCTGGTAAAAACTTTTCTGGAACTTTTTTTTTAATTCTACAACTCAGTATAAAAAATTACAAGCGGTGGTAGAGAAAATAAGTTGATATTCATTTTGTATAATTGTTAATCTGTTTTTTTTCCCTGCCAGTACATAAAATTTTGGTTTCCAGCTGTTTATTATCCAAATCATTTCCTGTACTAGATAAAGTGCTACCAGCAGGACTCTAAGATGTTTTATGCTAATGAGGGGTAAAAATCTTGGACGAGTTGCAAAGCAGAGATTTTTGAGTGACATGGCAAAATAATCAGAATCTAAATGAAAAGAAAACTTGGGTACCAGCCATTATATTTAATATGCCAAAATAACTGATTGACATTTTAATTAGATGAGAAAATATAATTATGTTTTTAACTCTGAAACGACCCCTTGTAAGAAAGATGGACATTAAATAATAATAATAAAAAAAAAAAACTTGCAAGACCACAAAGGAGTAACAAAGAATATTAAGATGCTCTCAATTTTCAGTGTTCATGACATGAGTGATTAATTCCATGGATCATGAAGCAAAACTTTTTTGAAGTTAACTTGCATTTACCCTTTTGACAACAGTTTGCATTATAGTGATTGAATTTTATTAAGAGAATTGTTTGCTATAGCTATTTGTCTTTGTTTTGGCAGCTCTGGCATAAATATTTAATTTAATTTATGTTCCAAATTTAAAAAGTGTCTCTATAAAACTGAGTGGCTGAGCTGTACCTACCTGCTGCACACAATATAAGGTATGTTGACTTGTAAAGGCACTTTGTAGAAATTGAAGATATTAACCATTTCCAAGGTCTGTGGGGAAGAGATACTAGTAAAAACCAAATATAAGGGGGATAGCAACTTGAGCTGGAAGTTATAACTTCTCCAGACTAATCTTTTTACTTCCTAACTTTTTCCTCTTGGGAGGTACTTCTGATTAATTCTGAACATTTTTAAAATATATAGATGATATCCTGAAAAGATTTAAGTAAAAAAATTTAGACATAGGAACAAAATTCATCATGCAAGAGGATTTAGGTGGTGAATTATAGAAATACATAAGGGATCTGATGATAAGATGGTACTGTAGCCTTCCCTTTGAATACTGAGATATGAATATTTTGATACACATGTATACCTTATATTAATAAATAGAAGGGTCCTAGAAGATTGTATTTTCCAAAGATGGCCACAACAATGCCTCAAATACTCATATACAATAGGATCTTGCTTCCCTCCCATGTAGAGCTGGAGACTAATTCTCCCTCCTTAGAATCCAGATTGGCCTTTGTGATTCACTTGTTATGGGTAGAACATGATGAAAGAAATACTATGTGATTTCTGGTGCTAGGTAAGAAGAAATCATGCAGTTTCCTCCTCTTCTCTTGGAACACTTATTCTTGGGATATTCTCTGTTGGGATACTCTCCCTCAGAACCTAGCTAAGAAGCCCAACCCATGTAGACAGGCTATATATAGATGCTCTGGTCAACAATTCCAATTGAACCTGGCCTTTAAGTCATGCCAGACTTGATGCCATACATGACAGTGAAAAAGCTCACAGGTCAGGAGTGGACAAATCTGTGGACCAAATCTGGCCTGCTGTTTGTTTATTCTGACACCCATGAGCTAAAATTAATTTTTTATATTTTAAAGCATTGTTTATAAAATGTAAATATGCAACAGACACTATCTGTGGCCCTCAAAGCCGTAGTTACTCTCTGGCCCTTTAAAGGAAATTTTGCGGACCCAGATGAATCCAGCCCTACACACCATGGAGCCAAGACGTGTCATCCCTGCTGTTTCATGTCCAAATGCCTGAACTACAGAATCTGTGATAATGACAAAATAGTATTTTTTTTACTTCAGGAAGTTTGGAGAGGTTTATTATGCATCAGTTGCTAACCAGAAAAAATGTAAAGCTTCTTTTTTACTAAAAAGAGGAGAACTATAAGCAAAGCCTCTGTAATAGCAAATTATCCATGACAGAGAAGGCCTTTTACTTGGCTGATGTGATCTTGCTATCATTGGTCTGGATTATACTTAAGAAGATCTGCTCAGCATTTACTATTAATATTTAGTGAAAACTAAATTTTCTATTCTGTGTTGAGAATCTTGAATGTTTAGATGGATAGTAATAAGAAAGTTTTCCTAATTACTTTATTAAAATAATTGAGAATTATATAATGCAGTAAAATTTACCTTGTTTGATATATTAGTTGTGATGCTATATAAACCGAGATACCATGCATATGGCATGGTGTGTAAACCATGGTGACATTCTTTTCTGAGTTTTCTTAATGTACAATATTGTGTAAGTGTGAGCTTTCCAGGTAGTATGAGAGTAGAACTACTTTTTGATAAGAACACATTGATGTTACCCAGACCTCCCTTTTTATCCTAGCCCTTTGGGATGTTGGATGGCCCTTTATTGGGATAATCATATATTTTAAGTTTTTATATTTTCATAAGAAAATACCAACTTTGTTATTCTAAACCTAAAAGCTAAACTGTAGGGATATTATTTGATCAATACCATTGACTGGCTGTATTGAAGGTACTTGTAAGTAAGTCTATAATTGACAGTCAATTGTCCATTGGCCAAGAGGTAGCATTTTAACCATTTCTTTTCAAAGAATTGTTGTACATTTGTAAACAATCTGCAGGTTTATAAATAATTTTCCTTTTTTTCTTATATAGTTAGGGTATACTTAACATTCTGTTCCTCAATGTATAAACTTTCTAGAACACCTTTCCATATCAAAGCACATAGATCTACTTTATTCTTTTTATGGCTACATAATTTTCCAATATATAATTATGTTAGGTGGTTTTCTTCCATGAACATTTTTTTAGTTACCCTGCCCAGACCCTGATGCGATGTTTGATTATGTGCCAAAGAATTTTTGTCTGAGGTCTAAATGTCATGTTTAATCATTCACATGAATTAAGTACAGATAGAAATCTCTACAATGGAGTGGTGCTAAAGCAATATTTATAAAAAGCAAAATAGCCAGAGGTCATGGAGAGGATTGACAATTTGATTTGGTACTAATAATAGCCTAAATATTATATCCTTTGTTTTATTAAAACATGGGGCTGTTGGGACAATGTCTTATGCAGATGTGGACAAGAACAGCAGAAGAGTCAGTTTGTTTCCACTTGTAATGGATGACTCTGGAAACATGATTCTGTGTTTCTTACACATCTGTTCACAGACTGTGCCAATCTGTCCTGAAGCTTTCACCAATGGACAGCACAATCAGAAAAATCAGGATAGTTTTCCACCTTTGCTATGAGATTAAACGTAATAGCTCAAGTTATTCAATTTAAATAACTGTCCTTTATTCTGAGATTAAGTCCAAAATTTAGTGGTTAAAATGTCTTATATATCATGAATTGACAGTAAATAGTAAATTACAAGTTGTTTTTTTAAAAAAAAATGTGCTTGGGAGATCTAAATGCTGGGAACTACTTTTCTTCTATTTACCTTATTGGTGAAGGATTTCTCCACCCTAAATAGCATGTCAAATTAATGTTAAAAAATTGGGTATTTCTAAAAAATTGTGTTAAAAAATTGGCATACTTTGAGTTGTAGAGTCTACACCATTGCCTCAGGTGTTGCCTCATGAGGGCGAGAGAAGGGACATAACGGGAGTTATGTGTGGGGACAAGACAACAAAAGGCAACGTGAAGTGGCTTAGTGAGAATAAGCAGCTGAGTGGTAATGAGCAAGAGGCTAGGATAGTCTCCAGAACTGTGGGCAGTTTTAGAGATTGTTCTGAGCTAATAATCAAAGCTCCATGAAACTGTAAAAGGTGTTTTCTTGCCACATACACACAATAAAAGGATACACCAACCACTGTCTTGCTTAGAGGAGGTAAAAGGGAGGAAGAGAGATCGGCAGGTAGGGGTAGACACACACACACACACACACACACACACACACACACGCACATGCACACACGCGCACACCCCACTGGCAGGGGAGAAAGAAGGGGCCATTTTGCATTAGCAGTAGAAATGCACCACCACTGATATATAACCTGTATGCTCATCATTGGCAAATCTCATATGGACAAGAATGATCACTGGCTTTAGAGTCAAGAGCAGTCACTGCACCTCATTAAGTCTCAGTTTTCTCATGTGCAACACAGCAATTGATGCTACTATCTGCCAGGGTTGTCATGAGGAAGGAATAAAATATATATGGAAAGTGCTCTATGAGGCAGTTTCACAGTAAGCATTCAATAAAAGTGAGACTTAGACAAAGGGACCCAGTGACAAAGTGATACTGAGGCTCAGATTTTAAAAGTGCAGCCAAATTTTCAGGGAAATTTTTGTTCTAAATGCAGAGGTCATGATGTAATGCTTTTGCACACAACCCCCTAAAAAGAAGAATTGACTTAATGATAACAAGCCACCAAATATATATGGATACATAAAACTTCTCAGATGCTTATTTCAAAATGTGAAATGGACCCAGAGTGATTCAAAACAAACTTTAGGGCGTTTCAGACTATAAATTCCTTCGGCCTAGATCAATGGCTCTACTTTATCACTGCTTATTTTCCGTTTAAATTGGATTTTGCTAAAGAGAATTTTTTTTAAATAGACCAAAACATCCTGACTTATTTTGGAATCACCTCATGCATATTTTAATAAGAATTAAATTGTCAACAGGCATTTTTCTATCCCACTCATTTTCTATAGGTACAGGAGAGCAATAGCCATTGCTGGTGTCACATGTATCCTTTGTTACAGTTATAAAAAATATCTCTGAGTCATACATTCCTTCTAATGTACCCAGAAAGAATTTTCAGTTGGAGTTTACATTTTATGATATAAATTTCAATGACATTCTGAATTGCATTAGTTCTCCAACCTGTATTTCAAATTGTTTATCTGTCTGTACATGCTCAAAAGAGTTGGTTGAAAAGATGAAAAGAAATGGTAATTTCAATAATAAAAAAATATATACTTTAAGGAAACAACTGCACATTATCATTGTAAAGTGAGTTACTATTCCTAGAAGATATTCTCTCTTTTGTACATGATTGCAAAAGGGTCAAAATTGTAAAGGCTGGTTATGTTTGAATCTCCCTGCTGAGCAAAGAGGAAGGGGAACTAATCTGGTACTAAGTATTAAACACTATCTTACACTATACTAAGCTTTTTATAGTCATTAACTTATTCATACCTCAATAACTCTCTAAAGTAGGTACTCATATTAGTGTAGGCTAACTGCCATAACAAATAATCACAATATATTAGTGGCCCAATGCAGCAAAAATTCTCACTCATATCACAGTCCAATATGGATCATAGAGGGTTGGGCAGTGGGGCCCAGAGTGAGTTCTGTTCATTAGAAACATTCAGAATCTAGGCTTCTTCCATCTTATTGCTCTGCCACCTTCTAAGATCTTCAAGTCCCCCACAGGACAACTAACTAGCAAGTGAGGGAAGTGTGAGAAAGAATGAAGAATTATACATGGGAGGTTTTAAGGACCAGGGCCAGGCTGGTAAATTGTTTATCTAACTTCCACCAACATTTCATTGGCCAATTCAATCACTTTCCCCCAGATAACTGCAAAGGAGGCTGGGAAATACAGTCAGCTGGTCTTCTGAAGATAAAAATGACTCTGGTTTTAGTGAACATATTGTCTTGTCTCTGCTGCAGTGGAATTAAGTTAATTTTATATACTGAGAAAACTGAAACTTGGAGAAGTTAACTTACCTAAGGTAACATAGCTAGTAAGTGATAGGACTGGTTTTTCTACCTTGAAAGCCAATGTAATTTTGGAATTTTCTTTAGAAAAATAAGAGCAAGGTAGGTACATTTTCAAATTTACTAACTTTAATGAAACTGTATAAGGATGTCTTGACAGAAGCAAACAAAAATCAGCACATTTTATCTTTTAGTGGACAATTCTAGACAAGTCTAATGTACTGCTTAAATCTAAAGATTGAAATATGTATGATACATATATATCTTAAATTATATATACCTTTATCTGACATTCATTATTTCCCCTAAATCATCCTATGGCTTTTGGAGACATTATGAATTAGGTTATTAAGGTGCTCAGCCAACTTTCTCACAGTGTTTCCGTTTATATAGCAATTGGAAGGATATATTATCACCATACTTTTTTCCTAATGTCTCATGATAACTCAGGCTAGGTTGTGGGTTTTATGCTGGCATGAAATTCAGCTATTATAAATCTGAGCTATTCACTCAGTAATCTTAATGTAGAGGCAAAGATGCTGACTGATCACTTGTGTAATGATCTACTGCATTCATTCACCATGATCCATTTGTTTCACTCCTAAAACCAAAATCTTAAAAAAAATACAGGAATTATTGGGGACTAGCTGATGTAGAATTTCAGCTATGCTTTTTTTTTTCCCTGTGACCTGATATTATACAAAATATTGAATGAAGTGTTATTAAAAATAAGTCAAATATCTTAATCTGTAAAACTATTTTCCCCTTCATATCCCAAGAATAATGTGAATAATGTATTCAGACTTCTACAATCTGTTTTGCTAGTTATTTTGGCTGAATAGAAAGTACTGTGCGGTTAATTTGAGAAGTCCTGAGTGTGGGTTCTAGCTCTGTAGGCACTAGTTACAGATTTGATAGTCTGATTTATTCATTCATGCAAAGTAGTTCATGTGTTAATTCATTGAGCACATGCCTACTGAGTTCCACAATGTATCAAGCACTGTGATGTGCTGCTAGTATACAAACAACTTAGAAACAAAAGAAAAAAGAGTGTTTTATTAAAGTCAATACAGTGCCTCAAGATCTACCCACATATACTAGATTAGGGTAGAACTATGTACAAATATCTTAAAGAGACGAATGAGTCCCCAAACACATGTTTACATTTTCTAACAACAGTAGGAATGAAATATGCAAACAAGAAAGAGGTATAGTATAGTATTTTATATAATTTTTCTTATCTTTATAATGTTGAATGTTGGCTGAATGAAAGAGGTATGGAGACATTTAAGCTGCTGTACTAAAGGTGGAAGCCATAAAAGCATATCTGTAAGATGGAAGGAATTAGAACATGGGAGGGCAACATGGACAGATCACCTATATCCACCTCTGTTATTTTGGTGTCTAGGTGTACTTAGACAAGCCAAATTGTAGTGTAAGAAGCCCTGAAGCAGTGGTAAAGATATATGGGAATGATACTCACTAACTTTCAGAGAGTGCCTCCTGGTTATTCAGGTAAGTTTAAAGGGTAATAAGTTGAAATTTGCCTCTATATAGTTGTAATCCTTTTTAAGTAAAGGTATCCTTTACTTAAAAAGGATACCTGAATCAAATACAGAAAACTTGTATTATCCATTTAATATCAATGGAGAGGAGATTCTGGCAGTTTATGCTTTTTTGGCACTTCTATGCATATCTGACTTTTTTATAACTTTGAAAAAGTTTTAGTAAAGATTTAACATAAATGCCAATAAAATAATGGCTTTTTAAAATTATCTTAGCTTACGTAATGGCTGAAAAGCAAACCTTTGCTCCTAGCCAGCTGAAACTTGAGCAACAGAAAAATGAGGACATGACATGAAGTATGCGCAACATAAATGAATGATATATTTTGAAAAAGGATATAAAGACTGGCATTTAACTGAGATTCCTGGTATTAGATTATTCCAAAATGTCAAGTATATTTTTCCTTAAGATCTCGTGCTCTTTTGGTTTGCCCTCTTTCTGTTCCTTTTTGCCTTCAACCATAATTGTTTTCTTCCCCCTTTTCTTGCCTGATCTACACTTACCTCTCTACTTACTTATGATTATTCTTGCCCTGGGATCTTCCGGCCCTCATCTTCACTCTCCAAGGTCCTGAAACTCTGTGAGTATGCTTCTTTTGATCTTGGGCCTTATTCTTCACCTAATATTCATGGTAATGACAAAATACTGAAGAATGTGCCATGAGGGCAGGAGAGGTCAAGATTTCCACCGAGAGAGATGAAAAGATTATGATACAGCTTGGTCTCTTTAACCCATGAAACATTCAGACACTTCCTGCTGGCTCATTTTTCTTTAATTCCAAATCAGAGAGAAACTCTGTTATTTAACTTCCCTACTCTGAGCCATTTTAAGAGAGTGAAATAGGGGTGGCAGAGAAATATGATCTAAATAACTAACTTTCCATGTTGGATATACTCAGTACTAAGCTTCATTAAAACTCCAGGTGGGAAAAGAATTTCTTAGGGAAGCTGTGTCACAAATGCATCATCACACAGTTTGCAATGATAGATTTAGTTTTTGTAATGATTTTTTTTAAATTGAAAGATTATATTCATGATGACCTTCTAAAGAAACTTTTCAAATGCTTTCTTTAGAATTTTAATCTCCTTTTTTCTTTTTCTACCCGTAACTAAATAAACGAAATAGTCACTTGATAAATAACATGTCTTTTGCAATTTTGTTCTTATTTCCTCAATGTGGGAAGAGATAGGGAACAGAAGGAGAAGCGATGTGCAGAAAAGAAAGATAAAAGGAAATGTCAGATGACCTTTCCATTTGGAAAGTGGTTTGATATAGTGAAAGAAGTTTGGTAACTGGAGTCAGAGAACTTGGATTCAAGTCTCTTTTCCAGCTGTGTAAAGTTGTACAGGATGATTTTTGTTCCCTTGTATTCTTACATAGAGGTATTTAATAATCCTCATTTTTTAGGATATATTAAGAATTAAATAAGAAAACAAAATATATGCAAAACACCTACCATAGGTATTGGCTCATTGATTTGCCTGCCCTGGGTATTGGTTCATTGTAGTGTTTAAACTATGTTAGTGTTTCTCCCTTCCTCCTTTCCTTTTACAAACTTCTCAATTTAGCCCACAGACTGTTCTTGACAATGGAGGCTTAAAAATTCCATTTTCTAGAGATTTACTTTGAGGTTGTATGTTGCATACAATTAGATTTTGGCATTTTTGAATAGGACCAATGGTTTTTGTGCTTATACATTCATTTTGGGCACTTATTCTAATGATGAAATACTAAGAATTTTACATGGTTATCTGATTTACAAAGCCCAAGGTAATAAACTATTCGTCATGTGGTATTAGATTGGTAAAATGTCTTAGACATCATTCATTCAGTCATCTCATTTTGAAAGCAAAGAAGCTGAAGCCCCCAAATAACAAGACATGCTCCAAATAAGACAGCTAGTTAGGGTATGAACTTAGTTTTCTTGACGTCAGTTATCCTCACTTTCCATGATACCAGCTACTTATTAGAAATAGGAGATTTAGCACCATATAATTTTGGTGCTTCTCCATAAGGGAATGAACGGATCAGTGTTGTATTACCAAAGCCCAACATGGAAAATTGACACATTTTCGACATTCAATGAATTTGGACTAAATGAATTATTTCTGATTAATGATATAAGATGATTTCCTTTTATATCTTGGCTGGATAGAATAATCCACATTATGTTTACAATGCTAGGTATAAATATGGATAGAAATTCCAATGATGCTATCTCCAATTCCATCCCCAAGATCAATCTCATCTCTGACTCTCATGTCCATAAGAGATCTGGGATTTTTCACTTTTTCTCAAGATTTAGATTACATGGGCTTAAACCCCTCCCACCAATTCCATGGCTTAGAAATATCCAAAGCCCTTCAATATTTCTAAAATGCAAGGGGACATTTTTTAAAGCTACCTTTGTCTCTTGGCTTCTGTTTCCATTCTTGCAAACTTTACTCTTCATTCCTTCAACCATGATGCAAAATTCTATGTTTGCTTTGATATATATTCAAACACAAACACAGATATACAACCTTCCTCACAGAAAACATTGACTAGTAGTGTCTTATTGAATATTTAGCAAAGAAGAAACATTTCAATAATGCAAATAACTTAAATTTTGGCATCATGTTGTTCTTAAAAGTCTTTCGGTCATCCTACACCATGGAATTTCACTGGCCTTTCTACTCAATCTGCTTAGCCACTTTCCATCTTGATGACCCTTCCTGTCTCCTGTGGCCTTTCTGTTCTCTTTCTACTTCAATTCTAGAATCCAAAATACCAATACTGAGATTTGTCCTTTAAGTTGACACCTTGGATAATTCAAATTCTGGGAGGGTCAGAATAGTGGAGGTGGTAACTCTTGTACTCCTCCTTTCTCAGGTTCATATATGGAAGGACTTTGCTAGAATAACAACCTTAGTCTCTGTGTCACCCATATTCACTTGAGCCATCAGAGAAAGAATGACTTATCTCTTGATGTCTGAAAAATAAACTGAAGGAGATTGACTCATCTTTCTCCTGCATCTCTTAAACCTGTCTTTGGAGAGAGACATACATATTTAAACATAATTATGAGCATATCACACACTGTTTAATATCCTACCCTTTCATTTAACATCACTGAGGACAGTTTAAGAAGTGTTCTTTTTAACTTTGACTTTTCAAAAGCAAGAAAGGATGAATTGTGAGGAATTGACACTATATCAAACATCACCTTACTTGTAGAAGCTGGTAACAATCATCTGTTATCTTCTATGGGATTTGACATAGTTTCTTTCCTATTATATATTGATTACAGAGTCATGTGTATATGTTAATACATACTCATTTCCTTTCTTTGAGGATAAATATATTTATAATATACCTATTTATATACTTTTATTTCTAAATTTTATTCTATTTTTCTCTTCTTCTTTCTGTCTTGTGTTTCTATTGTGTCTATTGTTTCTATTCTATTTTGGATGAAGAATGCCCAAAGATAAACAATTGTTTTCCTTGGATTAGGGTCAAGTTTTCAACTTTGAAATAATTGACAGACCAAGGCTCTGGAACCAATCAACAAAGACATAGTGTCAAATAGCGTAGTATATCATAACGTGGCAGGCTGTGCCCAAAGCCACATTGGGGAGCTCAGCAGGGAATAAGCAAAGAGTAGGGGCAGGTGCATGGGCAAAGCCAGTCCTGTGTAAGACCATCAGGCTATAGAGCTGAGAATTCATCAGATTATAGAGCTGGCCTTAGAGGGGTATCCAGAAGTTCAAACCACCTGTGGGAAGAAAATGGTGAGCTCAGACTTAATTTGGATCTATTCCTTATCCAGAGGAGTCCAATATGACAAGTCATAAAGTAGGAGTCTCCAGATGGTGATAACAATTGAAGCCAGAAAGGTATTAGCGATCCTCATGGTCTATTCAGTTTGAAACCACTTGCTGGCCAGTAATCAGGGATATGGAATCAAAATATAGTTTTTAAGAATTCTAGCCTGGGAGAGGCCCAGAAAGTTGTTGGAATACTCGTTAGAGGACTAAGTTCCATTTATGCAGGGCACACATCAGGAATTGAGGTTGAGGTCCAGGTGTACCTGTGAGAACCCACTTCACCTTGTGAAGTAGGGGCAAGGCTAAGGCAAAGTGGCCTTGACATATACACCTAGGATCCACCACAGGCACATAAAATTTTATGACCGGAGACATACTGTTCTTGTGCTCTGAAAAGTTAGCCTCCTTTGCTTACCTCCAAACCCACTATCCCTTTCTGTTCCATTTCTTTATAATTTCTGCTAAACCTTATGATTACTGTTTTTTAGCTTATATTTTTAAAATAAAGTTGTATGTGGAGGAGGTGTAAACAAGTGCCTTGAATATGTTAAAGGTAAAAATTCAAACATTTACAAACAAAAATAAACCATCTTCAAATAAAGCACCCAAGGTCCAAAAAACTAGGTTATATGGAAGTAAAATGGAATATTGTTCTGGCCACATTAGTGGAAAGGGTCCTATAGAAAAGCAGCCTTTTATGTTAATCTTAAGCATAAATGTCATGTTAAAACTGTAAATAGTCTGCGCGTTATTTGAAAAATACACCCATTGGGCAATCTTTTAGTATTTGATGTTCATCAGAGCAAATTTTATTTATTTTTTTTTCCTACACCTTTCAGAAATATTCCATTTGACCATTTCAACCTTCCATAGGTCTTCTGGTCAATCCCACTCATGCCTTGAGAATTTTAACAATTGGCTCGCTGTCTCACCAATATTTTTCCTGTCACAAATTTTAAACATTTCAATACCCACAGAAAAGGTGCTTCCAATAAGCTTGTCTCTGAGATTTTGGAGTGCCATCATTTCCAAATGATTTTCCCTAGCACTCCACACTAGCTATATTTATTTCTCTAGGGATTATACATTTCCTTATAAGGTCATTAAGAGAAGAGTTCTGCCATGGGAAACAGAATAATTATTTGCAAAATGCTACTAACAAGTTGTGTGATCCCGATACATTGCCTCTACCACTTTGACTCAGTTTTCTCAGCCATCAAATGGGGGTTAAAATATAATCATTATTCTCCTGTACAAAGTTTGACTCCTTGTAATAACAAGAAGAAAATATTCTGAGAAACTAAAGGAAGAAAAATATCAAGGTGCAGGTTAAAATATTATACATCCGCTGGGGGATCTTGGAGGAAAGCAATTGCATTTCTCACCTCCTTTGCTCTTTGCCCTGCTTTCCTGGGATTGCACAATTTAGCACCACAATCTGATGTCCAAAAAGTAAACTTGTAATTTAGATAAAGATAAACAGTAACTATTTATCTTGCCAGTCTCAAAGGCCAAGTAAAATACAATCCCACCCAGGGAATGGGGGAAAGGAAAACGGGGAAGAGTTGTGTGGAAAAATTGAAGGAGAAAGAGAACTGTTTGAAGGATATTAATATCAAAGACTTAATTTTGTCGTTTTGCAGAGCCAAGTTAATGGATTAAACTTGTGGCTGTTTTATGTAGTTTTGTCAGAAAGTGATGTGTCAGAATTTTCACATCTGAGATAGTTGCTCTTTTAAGCTGACTGGAAGCATCAATCACAGGTAAAATTTCCCTGCTGATAGTTCTCTTTTCTCTCGTTATCAAAAAAGCGGAATTTATATGTGATTTTTCAATGGAAATAGAAGTAGAAAAAAGCTAGTTCATTTCAAAGACACTCTAAAAAGCCTGAATTTCTATTTAACTTTGAAAACAAACTTAAACTGATATTCCGAATTCCATTAGCAATCGTGACTGCACAAGCCCCCATTATCACTCCTTACACCTTGACTTAGGTGATCTAATACAAAACCTTTTGAAGTAGGATGCTATGGTTATTTGGGGGCTCAGTTCTACAGATTCTTAGGGAAAGGAAGTTACATTCTACAGACTGACTAGGTGCTCAGCACTAGTCTAATCTGGCCCTTTGCATTCATATATAATGTTTATCTCATATAATCCTCACAGTAACCATTCGAGATAGGTGTTACATTTCCCACTTAACAAATGAGGTTACTGAAGCTCAAAAACTTTAAGTGACTTGCCCAAGGTTATTCAGCTAATAAATAGCAGATTCAGGACTCAAGCTCAAATCATTTTCTTTCAAAGACTGAACTCTTGGGCATAATCTATTTGCAGTTAGGATTGCCTTTCCAAAAATTATGAAGTGAATCTAGCCCAAATTTATATGTAAATTTGGGGACATTAGTTTTAAATTGAAACACACAAACAGAAGGAAAAAAGGGAAAGAAGGAAAGAGAGAGAGAGAGAGAAAGAAAGAAAGAAAACCCCTGCCCAAATTAGTGTGATAAATGACTTACAGTGAGATTCCAAAGACATTCTTTTTGGTCTCAACTGTCTCGCTAACTAGCTCTGTGACCTGGGGCACCACTTGGGAACTCAGATTTCTCATCTGTAAAATGAGGATGTTGAACTCAATGATCTTTACATCCTTTCCAGCATAAAAATATTCTGTGTTTCTGAGTAAGAACTAGTTGAAGTGTGCTTTCCTCTTTTCAAAGCCATATTGGTAAAGCAATCAAAGGAAAATAAAAACAGGAAGAGAAACAAAGCCACATGCCATGCATTTATGTCATGTGATGTTTCTCTGTACATAATCTCACTAAATTCCTGCAACAAACAAACTTGTGTGTGTTATAAACCCCATTTTACTGAAGAGAAAAGGCTCAGAAGTGAAATAGTTCGCCCAAGTTCACTAACAGGATACAGTATCTAAAGAGTGATTGAAGTTTAGCTGGAGGAAACAAACACTTTTATTGTTCTGTATAATAAAGCGCTTTGAAAGACTCTATTTACTTGAAATAGACCATCTGATTACATAAAGATAGATAAATATGGGCTGTAACATATATATAACCTCTTTACTGTATAGTTTCTATATGAATAAAGCATATTCATGCTATCATTGTGCAATGAGGACTGAACTTTCGATGTTCATCTTGTTTTCAAATGTTTGTTTGCCCAAACCTCGGTTATCCAGCCAGTGAGCCAAGTTCATCATTTTGAATATTCATTCAAAATACACACCTCAATTGGTCCATGGCAAGGTAACATGGAGGAGAGGAACTGTTGTATGTCACAATTTAAGCATACCTTCTTGTTGAAATCAGCATGGCAAATTAAAGGGAGAATAAACCAGATAGAGATTGGAGGGGTAGGTAGATGGATGGAGAAAGACCTTGCAGGGTGTTACCAAGCTGAAGATTTTTATCTTTTCCTTAAGGAAAACAAGAAATCCCCAAGGGATGCATGATCCAGATTGTAATCCAAAAAAAAAAAAAATTTGAGCTGCAGTAAGGAGGACGTACTGTTGCAGAACCAGAGAGGACAGTTAAGCTAGTTAGGATAGCATTGCAGTAAGCAAGGTATGAGAAAAAGTGACTTAAACTAGAATGGTAGCTATCGAGATGCACTGAGAGGGACCAGTTTGATAAATATGTAGGAGATGAAACTAATGGCACTTGGATATAGATAGTGAGGCAGGAGAGATGTGAGGAGTAACTCCTAGGTTTCTTTCACATACAACTGGATGGTAGATCTGAAAACGGCCTGGGTTGGAGGGCGACAGTAGTGGGAAATGGATATTGCAATAAGTATATAACAGAGTGTGGTATTTTGCAGGTGAAATTTCTTCTAAATAATGTTTTCTGATATATCCTCCCATTAATGCCACAGTCCTCCTTAGAACACAAAATTCTCAGAAAGAGAACAAGTATAATAAACATAATGATGTTTATTTGAGAGAAAAAGTCTTTTGATAACTTATTATTATTCTCTATTTCAGACTAGCATTTGTACTTTCCCCATAATAGGCTTGTCACAAAATGTGAAATCTCATTTATTGTGGATAACTAACAGCTGGTGTTTTTGAGGAATGAGGGAAATACAGGTGCCTTTGGCTTGATTAGAAACATTAAACATAGAAGATTATCAACTAGGTTCTTTGATCAAAGTAGTTACTCAAGAAGAGAAAGTATTAGGGGGTTGTATGTGTTTTAAATTGAGGGTGATTTGCTCTTTAGCTTTCAAATGGGCAAGAAGATGTCTTCTTCAGCAGGTCTATCTTCCTTAACCAGTGATGTTTTTTAGAAAGAATATTCATCTGACCATTTTCTGCAGTGGGCCTTAGGTGATACGAGCACCTTAGTGATATCCAAAAGGAGAAAAATCTGGCACATATAATCTTATTTCTTATGATATTACTAACTAGATGACATTGATTCATTTCTGGAAAGGTCCTGCATTACCTTTCAACAATTTCCATTTGAAATTGAAACTTCAAGAGTTTGACCTAAACTTCTTACTGGAAACACACCCAAACTCATTTGACATGCTGTGAGTACATAGTACAGTCACTATTTACTAAACACTGCTAAATGCTAACTTTTATGCTATGTGTCTCTCAAGTATTATCCCATTTATTCCCCACAAGATGCTCTGAGGCAGGTACTATTGTTTCAGCCATTAGCCACAAGAAACAAAACACCATAGATTGTAGATAACTTAGGATCATTATTTCAATACCTTGTTATAGCCAAAATATCTATGTAAGAGAGAAAGAAAACTATGAAGGAAAGAAAGAAAAGAGAAAAGAAGAAAGGAAGTTTCCTAAACTATTTCAGAATGTGAAAGTGCTTTCTCTTATAAATACCTGCCAAGAATCATAGCTCTTAATATATCTCGTCATCATTATTGTTTTCATAATAACCTATTTAAAATTTTCATTCTGCTATTCTGTAGATGTTGGAAGAGCATTTGCTATAAGTGATCAGAGAAAATAAAAAACAGAGACCCTGAGCATTCTGCCTATGCTAAAAGGTGATCCAGTTGAATGAATCTACAGATGAATTCATTTAACTAGGAAAATTTACCCCATACAATCACAAAAGTAAATTATTCTTCTGAGGACAGAAAAAAATGTTTAAAGAATCCACCAAACCCAACACTTCTTCCTGTTATATCGTTCTCCCCAAAGACACGAGAAAATTGGATCCTGTCTTAGTCTCCTTTCAAAGCTTCACTCCTTCTCTGGCCTCTTTACTGTAGTCAGATACTCAGCGTGAGTGGGCTGCCCACTCCATTCTGAATTCTGTGCTACAAATGAGGGACACAAAATAAATGTCATTTTCCAGCTCAAATTAAATGCAAATCTTGGATAATTAGACAAAGAACAAAAAACACACTAGATAGAAAGGAGTACCTAGGAGGGATAATGGGGTAATGAGGAAGACTTTATCCAGGTCTAATTTTTCCAGTCTTCAACGTTTTAAATTACCAAAATAAAATGTTTTGTATTTCTTGTTCACTCCGTACATTTTGGGGATTAGACTTCATGTATTTCTCAAAATGTCAGATATTCTTACTTTCTACAAATGGGTCGGGGCCCAAACAGCTGCATTTTAAACAAAATGTAATCCAGATACACACTAAAGTTTGAGAACTGATTGTCTAAAGAAGTCACTTTATGTCTGCTATACATTGTCCTTGAGGAACAACAGATAGCCACACCTAGAAAATGCAAGGGGTTTAACTTAAGTGGAAAAATAATCTGCTTGTCTGGATGAGTAGTCCTTGGGGAGGTTTAAATTCCCAGTGATTTGTACTTGAGGGATGACCTTCTTCCCATTTTTAGTTAAGATGAAATACTTTGTGCAAAAAGAAAAAAAAAAAAAAAACACCAAAAAACATGGCCCAGTCTTTTTGCTGTTCTAGCCGTTAACAATCTGAAGCATATTCTGCCTTCTGGAAGTTAAAAATTTATAAGTAGTTCAGAAAATAGGGGTGGGGAATAAGGTGGGAAATGAAAGCACTTTCATAAGGCAGCTCAAGATTTTAAATGTTGGGAGGTTATTCATTCAGGTGCACCGTTTTATTTTTATCTCCTCCCTGGAATATTTAGATCTGACCGGTGTGCCTGATGGCTTCTCTCCCAGTGCCGCCGTGGGCTGCCTCAAAAGAAAAATGCTTATGTAAAGAAGACAAGTGTGGGAAGACAGGCATCAGCTTAACAGACCAAGGAGCTCAGCAATTCCACCCACTGCTTCTTTCCTGGAGCAAACTCCCGAGAGATGCTCTTCTAGCGAGATGTCTAGTGCTTTACAATGCTTCCCCAGCCCTTTCTGATGCGATGATTTCCTCCTGATAGCTTAATTTTATTATATCATACGAGCACAGTCTTTAAATGTGAAAACACTTAAAGGGAAAGAGAAACTTTCAAAGCAGCTGTTTAATGTAGGCTTTTTTTTTTCTTTAAAAAAAAAAAGAACCCATGAGGGGTGAAAAAAAAAAAGAAAACTTAATCTAAAACCTTACAAAATAAAAGCTATTTAGGCAGGCTAGCTTTCCTTTTCCCTCTAGAAGTAAAATATTCATGAATTCTGCCGCTATGGTACTGTATGCTAGATGCAATCAAAAACTCTTATGCAGAGCAAAAATCATTGAAAAGTGTATTGTTACCTTACAATGCTTCACAGAAAATTCATGAAATCTGCATTGCAAGGCACTGTCTCTTATTATAGCAACATTGCTTCACAAATTTCCAGGAGAGAAAGCAATGATTTTCACTTTCTGTAATGCTATTCGGAACAAGATGCCTTGAGCAGGTAGCTGGTGGCTGTAAGGGCTAAAGGTTCTACAAAACCCTGATGCGAGGAGAAAGCATTGAAGACGGTCAGTCACATTCAGGGCCTAGTCAATATCAGTGCCATATAATTCAAACCAGGGAAACATTTTGTGACCTGGAGAGAAGATATACTCTTCATGACGTAGAAAGACAACTCCCAAAACATGCTACTTCAAAAGATAGCTCACCCTTCCATGAGTGATGGATCATACAATCTCTTTGACTACCAAGAAGATGCCTTCTTTCATTGGTCCATCTACCTCTGCTTCCATGTATCCATCCGTTCATTCAGTGAGTATTTTAGAGTGTTTGCCATGTTATGTACATCATGAACCAGAAACACAAGGATTGATATGACTTAGTTCCTTCTTCCTCACCCCACAAAAACCCCTCACATTAAAATTGATAAAGACAGATTGATGTCTCTGGTTACAAATGGTGGATGGATCACATATTTACCTTAGGTCGACCTCTATAAAGGTAAACAGGATGAGGAGAGGATGAGAAGTAACAAATTTAGAAGATCTCAGAAAGCTGACTCATAAGTTGACAGTGGGGAGTTCTGAGAAACCACCCATTTTATAGGAAGGGACCATTGAGGAGTTTAGATGAAGCATAAATCATAAGTAATGGTTGGAAGTTCGTTAAAGAAGCACTCATAATATCTCAATATCCTTCTTCATATCCCTCCTCCCCACCACCAGTCAGAGGATAGCCTCTCTCTAGACAGAATAAACAGGAGGTTTATTCTCTGGAGGGGATACTAGAGGATCTCTGCACTTATGAAACACAAGGGACAGTGAAGAGCAGAGTTCCTGCACTGAAAACAGGAAGTTGGTATTAATACGAAATTATATACTGAAAGTCAAGGCCCCTCCTCCTGTTCTTTTCCTCTGTCAGCTCTCTGAACACAAATTACTAAATGTATACCTTCTAGCTAGATCTTGGAAGAATGTTTCCTACTGCATGGAACAACCTGAAGGAATTAACATGGGATTTTCACATTTAAAAAATAAATAAGCAAAGGCTATTTCAGTCACTTCAATGTGCAATAAGACTGTGCCTACAAGCCCCACCCATAAGCAGGGACTTCCATTCAGTTGTTAAATTCCACACTCTCTTATGTGGAAAAAAAAGAAACCAAGGATAAGTAGATATTTGAGAGAAATCTTGAGTATGGAAAAGACCAAAATAAAGAAATAGAAAAAACCATCATGGAGAAAATAGAGTCTATGTGAGAGAAAAAGTTTCTGAAACAGAGAAACAAAACCATCACAACCATTTGTTAACAAAACTGAGATATAAGAGATTTCTGCCATTGGGTGGGGGGGGCATGGGGTTTCTCAACCTTTGCTGAAAGGAGCCAGGGTGTTATCTAAATATATGCCATACCAGTTACATGCAGCTATTTAAATTTAAATCAAAATTAGACCAAATTAGTCTAATAATAAAAATAAAATAATAAAAATTCAGCTCCTCAGTTGAGCCATTGAAATGCAGCATCTGCATTTCAATGGCTCAATACCCACATGTGGCTAGTGGCCACTGTACTGGACAGTGCGAATATAGAGCCTTTCCTCATTGCAGA
This sequence comes from Microcebus murinus, assembly GCF_040939455.1. NCBI lineage: Eukaryota > Metazoa > Chordata > Mammalia > Primates > Cheirogaleidae > Microcebus > Microcebus murinus. The sequence continues at coordinate 51,272,494 of NC_134115.1, read as the reverse complement.
AAGTTTTCCTGGGCGGCACTGTTCAAAAGGGAAACTTGAGCTATTATCAGGAGTGGGAAACATTTCTTCTTATATGTTTCGTGATGGCATTAACAAAATAATGGAATAATATGGAAGAGGGTGTTAGTAGCTTTTGCTCAAGGAATTGAAGAGGTGACATTTCACCTGAGCCATGTTTTGACAAATTGGAAATGGGATAGGATAATGTCCTAAATTTGAGACCACGTGGTCTTTAGATGTCATCAGGCTTTGGTCCTATTCATGCTGGCTCCTGAGATTTCAGAGTCAGAGGAGGTTACAAAAACAGATAAGCAGTCTAAGGAGGAGATATAGCATGTGAAATCTGAGATATATAACACTTAATGTTATAAAGAAATCTCTGTGGAGTTGGGTCAGTGGAAGCAGAAGTGAAATATTGTTAAATGGATATTGGAGAAGAGCATAAAGACCATAGTGAATGTGGAGTGTGACCACTTTTGAAAGAAAGATCAAAATGTCCTTGGTTTAGTTACTCTTCACAGAACCATGTTCTTCCAACTCCCTCCATCAGTATGTTTAGCATTTTATTAAAACATAAATCTCACACCTGCACATTAGAGAACTGTAAAGTACAGAGGAAAAAAAGAAGAGAACGTGTTTCCCCCTCTCATTACATTCAAAATTATCAATAGAATCTTATGTGTATTTTTTTTTTTTGAGCCACTGTTTTCTGGCTGTGATCCACAGAAAAAGAACACAGGAAGGACCAGGAGGCAGTTGCCAAAGGGAATTCAAATAATTATGAGAAGATGAGGGACACATGATCAGCATTAAGCTTCAAAAATAAAATAGAAGTTGAGGTCTTTCTGAACTCTTATCCTAACGAGGTGTCATTTCTTACTCATAACCATTGTAGATAAGAGCGTGAAGAAGTGAAAGCATAAAGACATTCATAGTCTATTTCTAACACAACAGAAATGTTATTGATAATAGCGATGGCTTAATTTAAAGACTGGTTATTTATGATATTAATAAATTTAGTACATTTGCAATTCATATTAGCATCATTCAGGATATAGGCTTTGTTATTTCTTAATTGTAAAATATGTCTTTGGCTCAGTTAGAGAATGTCCTATTGCAGGATTCATTAATTTACTAAGCACACATTTTTTGAGCACTTATCAAGAGCTACGTTTCTAGACTATAAGGACACAGATGCCTAAAACAAGGTATTTTTTATCATTGAAGTATTTCAGTGAAGTATTACAGTGAGGTATTTTACTGTTAAGAAAGTGTGTGGAGGAGAGAGGAGGGGAAGGGTTCAACTGTGCCTAGGAGTAAAGATAAAATTTACTAAATGACTTTTCAATTGTAGACACTATTCTATGTTATCTAATCATCTGAACTACCTTGAGAAGGAAATATGACTTCCCCTTTGAGTGTCAGATGAAGTTGAAGCTCTATTTATTCAGTGAGGGGTATTCTACAAAGCAAAATGTAAATGTTTTGAAAACATGTTTCAAACTATTATTTATTTAATTTAATTATCTAAAAATAATACATTTATTCAGCAAATATTCATGAGAATTTTACCAAGTGTCCAGCTTCCCTCTAGAAGCTACAAAGCAAAACAAACTAAATAGCTATTCCTATATTCTAATTGGAGAAATAAGATAATAAGCAAAATAAATGAATATTATGTCAGGTAGTGACAAGTATACTGATGAAAAATAAGGAAGGACAAGGGACTTTCTAAGGGACTTAAAGAGGAAAAGCAGCCGGGCGTGGTGGCTCACGCCTGTAATCCTAGCACTTTGGGAGGCTGAGGCGGGTGGATTGCTCAAGGTCAGAAGTTCGAAACCAGCCTGAGCGAGACCCTGTCTCTACCAAAAATAGAAATAAATTAATTGACCAACTAAAAATATATATACAAAAAAAAAAAATTTAGCCGGGCATGGTAGCGCATGCCTGTAGTCCCAGCTACTCGGGAGGCTGAGGCAGTAGGATCGCTGAGTCCCGGAGATTGAGGTTGCTGTGAGCCAGGCTGATGCCACGGCACTCACTCTAGCCTGGGCAACAAAGTGAGACACTGTCTCAGAAAAAAAAAAAAAAAAGAGGAAAAGCAGAGTGAGCCTCCTTCCACATTTTTTGCTTTTGCAACCTGATTGGAGTACCCATTCGGACAGCGTTACTGGCTTTCCTCTAACATTTCTGTGCTACTGGACAACACAGTTACTCTCAGTCCGCCTCTAGAGGCCAGTTCACAGCAGTGTGGCAGGCAGATTCTTCTTTGTCTCTCTATTTATTTTAAAATATTAAGGCAGTATAAATGTTTTTGTTACATGGATAGCTTTTATAATGCTTAAATCAGGGCAATTAGTATGCCCATCACCTGAATAGTGTTCATTGTACCTGTTAGGCAGTTTTTACCCCTCCCCCTTCTTGATTTCCAATGACTTTTACTTCCTTCTGTGCCCATATGTGCCTATTGATTAGTTCCAAATTATTAGAGAGTACATGTGGTGGTGGTTTTTCCATTTGTAGGAGTCTTAGGATAATGGTCTCCAGTTCCATCCAAATTGCTGCAGAAGACATTACTTCATTCCTTTTTATGCCCGAGTAGTCCTCCCTGGTGTGTGTGTGTGTGTGTGTGTGTATCTGTGTGCATGTATATATTTGTGTGCATGTATATATATACATTATATATATACACCATATTTTGTTAATCCACTCATGAATTGATGGGCACTTGGGTTGCAAACTTTGCAATTGTGAATTTTGCTGCAATAAACATTTGAGTTCAGGTGTCTTTTTGATAAAATGACTTCTTTTCCTTTGGGTAGATACCCAGTAGCAAGATTGCTAGATCGAATGGTATGTCTACTTTTTGGTTCTTCGAGAAACTTCCATACTGTTTTCCATAGAGGTTGTACTAATTTGCAGTTCCACCAACAGTGTATATGAGTTCCTTTCTCTCTGTATCCTTGCCAGCATCTATTGTTTTTTGCCTTTTTCATAATAGCCATTCTAACAAGGGTAAGGTAGATATCTCATTGTGGTTTTAATTTGCATTTCCCTGATGATTAGTGATGTTGAGCATTTTTTCATATGCTTCTTGGCCATCTGTCTATCTTCTTTTGAAAAACTTCTGTTCATGTCTAAAATACTTCAGAATATACTTAACTGAGGAGGCAAAAAATCTCTACAAGGGTAATTACAAGCACTGATGAAAGATTGCTCTCTTAACATGAGTCTTTTGGGTAGTCTTCTTTAGGTCTTCCAGAGCTGTATTAGCTGGGTAATAGCTGACAGTATCACAGATTTGGTTGTCTCTTTAGTTGTCTTCTGCCATGCTCTGTGTAGGGGCTACTACTAAAGCTATGTCACCCTGATTCATCACAGCAAAGCCTACAGCCCCACCCTGTAGGACTTCCCTGGACAGTTGATTCCATCAGTACCTGGAATTTCCCCTATAGGTGCAGAGACATCTGTGCCCATTAAGCAAAGAAATACATCTAGGTAGCTTACATTTCCCCACAGTAAATATGTGAACTTATGTGTTATTTTCATGTGGGTTTTATTACCTTCAAAAATGTCAGTCCCTCATGGGGTGGGACAGTGTTCTCTATTTACTTTAAAAAAAAATTACCTCCTTTCCCTCTTCTGCCTAGCTTGTGCTTTGAGTGCAGTAGGTTCTCAAATCACATTGCCAATCTGTTTTCACTCAAAGAGGTCTACTTATCCATTCAACAAAATTTTACTGAGTATATATTGCAATACCCACCCCCCCACAGTTCAGTGGCTCTAGAGATACCAAGAAGCTGACAAAATGGTTGTTGCTTTTGAAATGCTTATAATCTATTTGTTGAGATAAATGCAATAGATGTATAGATAGCTATAGGACATCTAAAGGCAGCAAATAGAGAGGATAATAACTGTGGAAGAGTTCAAAATCAATAGAATCCCAGGCTCGAAGAAATTAGGGCAGAAATTAATTTGTGAATCTTGAACTAAAACAATGAAAAAAAAATAATTTGAATTAAGGAGGGTGTTCCCAGGGTGGGGAAAGCCATAAACAAAGATATAACTTCTGGAAAGAGCCAAGCATATGGCTAAGTCAGAGGGTTCGATGAGTGGGGAGAGATGAGGTCACAAATGCTAACTGGGACTAGTTAATAGCAGACTTGAAACCCAAGAAGGATACAGTTTTATTCTAATAAGTAAGAGGAGTTGCAATCCATTTTTAAACTGGAGACTCATTCAGGAGAATGAGAACATGAAAACATTTTAGAAAGCATCCACAACAATTAGTCGATCATTTATTTGTCATTCTACAAAAAAATAATAATATGCTTTTTTGCACAAGTAACCAAGATGCTGCTGTGGCCAACATGGCAACTTATATCCTCATGAGGTTGGCTCAGCTGCCTATTCCACACTTGGAATAAGCCAGTCCAACACTCCTCAACACACACACATACACACAGACAGACAGACAGACAGACACACACACACACACACACACACACACAGATTTCTGCTGACACAACACCTTCTTTATGTGAAACAGATCTTTGTCGAGTTTGAGAAGATGCAGAGCTTTAGGTCACAGGCATACAAACCACTTAACATTGAACGTCAGCCATCTTTGCCGGGAAACTTCTTGTTTCCTCATCCCCTTTTACTCCCTCTTCTCCTGCTACACTTTCTGCTCTCTCCTCAGAAACAAAAATTGACTAGAAATTTAAAATAAGTGTTATCACAATGCTCTCATTTTATTAACAGAGATATTCAACTTTTTCTAGTCTGTTTTCTGGCACCTTTTAGAATTTTGGGTCACTCAGAATTTTGGGTGGGACCACTTTGTCGGGAGAGACAGGAAGTAGGTAGGTAGGTGGGTACATTGTTCTCTCTCTGGCTCTGCAGGCTCTCCACGTCTTCCTACCAAGTTTGAAACGTCTGGTAAATGCAGTGAAGGGAGGGCATGTTTGTCCCATGAGTCATTCTGGGGAAAGATCTGCCAGAAGCCAGATTTGTGGCAATTATGAGCATGTCATACGTTCAGCTTCAGAGGCCACCAGGTAAAAGCAGATTCTATATTTTATTCCTTTTGTTGGCAAAACCATCTCTTTATCTATTTCCCTCTATATAAAGTTTCACTAATATATAAGGGCAACACTTGCCCATGTTTTTATTTTGAATGTCACATTAATAAATTGAAAACCCTTTTAGTATCTTAATGAAGTGGATGATTCAAACAAATTATCTCTATTTCAGAATCCCAAATTCTGCTTCATTGTTCAGGAAATTTCTAAACTATTATCTCTGGACAGTGTATGGTGCTTAATTTCAATAACAGGATATCTTCGTAGAGGGGCTTTTGCGTGCTTCCAGAGCAATTTCTGTTGGCTCTTCGATTTCAGTTACACAATTTGTGTGCTGATTTTCTCTCTCTGATTTGTAGAACTCAGCATTCTAAAAAAGACAGATGTTGGCAGAGGGTTTGAGGATAGTCTATAATATCTGGACTGTGGTTGAGCTGGCTCCCTGTGTAAGAAGGGGAAGGGAAGAGGGTAGAATCCTTTTCTCCCTCTTACTGAGGGGTGGATCCTAATGTTCATTGCTGCTGATGCAGAACTCAGCTTAAATGATATAGGACGTGAGGGGGCGGCAGCAAGTACAAAACAGTGAAATAAATTACCATATATATCATGTTCTGGTGGGTAAGATAGAAGCGATGTGTGTAATGAATCAAAGCTGGAAGTAGTTCTGGTGCGTGGTGATAGTGAGGGAGACAGAGTTCTCCGCAGCTCAGCCTCAGCTTCAGAGGGCTCTGTGTGAGGAATATGTGAGTAAGCAGAAACCACTCACTGTAATGTGACAAGGGAGGACGTTTGTGAGGGCACAGGAGACCTTTTGTTATTGTAGGGGGGATCAGTTATTTTGCCAGCCCAGCACTCTGATTTTCCTGTGGGGAACTCTCCTCCCCCGCTGCAAGCAGCCTTGCATGCACTCAATTAAGGAGCCTTCCCCTCCCTGCAGTTGTGTGAACATGTGACCCAGGCTGGACCGCAGTCTGTCTTTCTTCCTGAATCCGGATCTTGAGTAGAGTGATGCAGCCATGGAAATAGTTTGCAGTTGATTCATCTTGACAGTAGAGCCCTGAAGAGATGGCCCATTTGTTTCTGCTCCCCAGAGTTGACCTGGTTGCTCTCTTTCTTTCAACCATGGCTGTTCTGGTTCTTCTGGATTATGTAAGCCACCACATATGCCTAAAAAGAAAAAAATAAATCTGCTTTCTTTTCACATTAGCAAGAGTCAGTTTCTTTTGCTTGAAATAAAATATTCCAGGTGTTGAAATTTTTAGAATGTTTAGGCTCTAAGCATCTTGGTGGAATGCCATGCCATCATGCAGGCTGTTTTGCTTAACAGCTATCTGCATAAATCTCATGTCGTCAGACTGGGAAGAGGCATGGTGAAGCAGGAGTAAAGTTAGGGCTAGGGTTAGAGTATTGTCTTGAGGGTTTTAAGAACAAAAGGAAGAAAACATGGCCTCCTGTGGATGATGTCACGGGGCCTTTCTGAGGCTAGCTACGGGAATAGTTTGTAAACTCCTCTGAACCCCACTTTCTCATCTTCTGCAGTGTGATAATCCTTCCTTCATCTCAGTAGAAGTGAGAGTTAAGTCTGATGACGTTGAATGCCTGGCACCAAGTGTGGTATGTTGAAGGTGCTTAATTAACTGTTGGTGCTCTTATTCCATCTTTTTGAGCTATCTTCCTTTCAAGATTCTAATGAGGTTGGCAGATTAAACAATGCATTTAAATGAGAAACATTTTTTTCCAGGCTTCTTCAATAGGGTTGCATTCCATAGGCATGATGACGATGTGGAGTATCTAGATGCAGGTTTGTCTTCTTTTGGAAACTTTTCATTAGTATGAAATATTTTGTTGGTACCAGATCAACAAAAAAAGTATTAAGAAAACAAGAAAAGTATTCAGAAACTCAATCATTTAAGAGGATAGAAGCATAATGTGCTATATAAATTTCATGGCCACCCAGGCCTGACGGGCTAGTGGGTACAAATTATATCCCATTAACATTTCTTCATTTCATTAACTAAATGAACAATTAATCCCCTGCTCATGTCTCTCCCGGGGCCCAGTGAGGGATCTGCCGGCGGCCGGACACTCTGTTTCGTCATGTGAACACTGCTACTGTTGTGCTGATGCTGATTGTCACCCTCTGATTCTGCCACCACTTATTCCTGACATGAGGAGAGTATCTGCCTACCCCCTCCTTCCCAGCATCCATCCCCTGCTGAACTCATGTTTACTTGGTCTTTGTGCTCCAAGGCAATCTCAAGTCATCTTCCTCTTCATTTTTGGACTCTTCCTTCTCTTTGAGGCTCAAGACTCGTCCATGAGTCTGACCTGAGGATGGGAGTATGGACAGACAGAGGCCATACCATTGTTTGCATATTATTTTCACATTCTTATATCTGTGCATCCTTTGTATAACTCCTTTATTCTTTTCTTTAAAAAGTTTATATATTCATATATGTTATATATAAATTTTTATTTAATAGATTTATATATGTTTTTATATTTATATAAATCAAGCAAGCCAATACTTAGTAGGACAATGGTGTCACCCAACATTATACTCTACATTTCAGATACATCCAATATCAAACCTGAACTACCATGCTACATCTCTTAGGGAAACCTAAATCAGGAGATATTGTCTCAATGACTGAATGATTTTGCTCTCAACCATGCTTTGATTGAAATTCTATACTATAATTGAAAAGGATTATCTTGATTATAATCCTTTAAAGAATAAAATAAGTATTATTAGCACATTTTCTATCTTTTATAGAGGTTGTGAAAATATTAACAAACCATATTCTTTGGGTACTGAGAAGAGAACTTGAAAGTGGGACTGTGAAGAAGTGACAGCCTTTAGATAAAGAAACTGTAGTTGCTATGACTAACTTGTATCCAACAACATTTATATAAGTTGATACTTAGACAAAAATTTTTTAAAAAAGTAAACACCAATTTTTTGCTACTATATTGAGATGAATTGTTAATTATAAAGTTTAGCATTTCTCTTTTTTCTTTGGTTAATTTAAGGCAAACATCTGATCATTGCTAAATGTCAGGAAAACAAACTGAAATATTCTATGAAAATATTGTGAATTCATTAAGATTTTTTCAGTGAAGCAAATTATCCTGGCTGGGAGAATGTTTATTTTTTCTAAGATTAAAAAAGGAAGTTTTGGCAAATAAAGCTGGTCATTTTGCATTTTAGTATGCCTTCATCTTGCTTCCTTTCTCTATTCATTTAGTCTTAGTTCTGAAAATTCTCTGTGAATTCTTTTTAAAATCTGTTGCCATCTACTCATTTGGTTACAAGTGCTTGCATTTGCTACAGTGCCCTCCTTTTCTGCTAGGAATTATGAAATCACAATTAATATGACACCAATACATTTCAAAGTGAGGAGCAGAAAATAGCCTATAGCTGTTGTCTATACAAGGCATGCTACTTTAATGATGAGGACAGGGATTTTGAAATCTGACAATGATGAGTTCAAATCTGAGGTCTCTTAGTTGCTTGTTGTACAACTCCCCATAGCATTTCAGTTTCTTTAGCTATAAAATGGCAAAAAGTCTACCCACCTCAAAAGGCTATTGGAAAAATTAAAATGAAGTCTTCACACATCCTTCCCTATAATGTAGGAAAATAAAATCTTTTTGCTTTCATCTGGAAGGCATACTCACTTTTCTAAGATCCCATTTGGAAAATGATTTCTTCCCATTACCAGAAGAGCTATTGGCCATTCAAATCTGGAGTGTTTTGTCCTTTCATAGAAGAGCATCTCTCGTAGTCAGGAGATAGGGTATACAAGCTTCATATTTCTGTCAACTGAAGAGTTGGCCAGTTTATGGATGCTCATAAGGACCTCAATTCTGAAATCAATATTTGATGATTAGGATCTGAACATTACCTTTTCTGAGCATGCGATCTGTTGTTCAATGTTGAATGCATGAAGCTGGTTATTGGATATATTGGCTAAATACATTTAAATTATTAGAGGTACACTAACTGTATGTGTTTATTTCTCCAATGCATGCATGTATATATTTTAGCAGGCAACAATTTATATTTTTCTCTTTGTGCCAAAGAAAACACTGTTGTATTTCATGTGGTGAAAGTGCTTGGAAGCCTTATTTATAAAAATGTATATTGAAAAATTATTTAAAAAAGGATGGTTTTTAAAAATTAATGTCCAGTAATGGGGGATAGTTAGGTAAATTTCCTATATTTTTATGACAGACTATAAGATTTTTAAAATTATGTATATATTGTAAGAACAAATACAAATTGAAAATGAGGTTTAATTCTCCTTGTTGAAAATAAGTAATTTCTCTCCACTTCATTTTTTAGAGCATTTACTTTAGAAAACATTTAATTGCAAGTACTTTCTCCTCTCTTTGAAATGTGTATAAATCCTTTTCAAAACTAGATAGGACTTTTGTCAGCTTTATGGCTTAGGAGTATATTTTCAAGGACCTAGGAGCCATGTTTTTGAAATGTAAACACTAAAGGATATAGCACACCTCCCTGCTAGTTTCTGGGTAACAGTAGGAGTCTAATTTTGGTGGGCCCCTTGCTCCAAGTTTCAGGTGAAACTAAGATGAACTATGTGTGACACATGGTAATGTCAAGTGCTCTTACTCGAAGACTAGTTATTGTTTATCTTGAAAACATGTATATAACAGATTGTATCTGCTTGGCTATATAAAAGGGTGAGATTTCTTTCTGTCTTTGTGATCCTTTTGAAGTACATTACATTCCAGTTTAATGCTTAATCAAAGATAAAATTGTTTTCTTTCTATTCTACCTTTGTGAAGAGGTTTTTCTAGGTTGGAAGATGTTGTTTTTAATTGTGTTTCCCTAACAATGTTAAAGTCTGGATAATGTGTAAAATATGCATGAAATAACAAGTAAACAATTAATATAAAATTATATATACATAGTTTTCAATATAACTCACATCCACACACACACACACACATATATATATATACTAGAAAGACATCCATACAAATAAGTTAGTGGTATTATGGGTGATTTTTATTATTATCACTTTTAATTGTTTTTAATATATTTTCTCTAATTGCATATAGTACTTCTAAGGCTAGGAAATAAATTACTTTTTAAAAAAATAATTTGAGCACTTTTAATGATATTCTGGAACTTGAATGCAATCATCAAATTAGTGAGAATAAATTACAACTCTATTTTTTCCTTCCAAACATCATGCATGTTTCATAAAGTTATTATTCATGAATTGTGGAGGAGGACTCGTCATTAGAACTGAGGAAAAGCAGTCGTGGGTGGGTGGGAAACAGTAAGCCACAGAGGTACTGGTCTCAACTCTTGGTCTGGTGTGGAGAGAAGACGTCTTCCAGACACTTCGGTAAAAGGGAACAGAAGACAAAAGGCCTGAAAATGTAGTTAGAAAATGTCTTTCGGCTAGTAGGTGTCATGTTACCTTAACCTGTTTAGCTTCTCTCCGGTGGTGACCATAATCTAAATTTAAAATGGTGACAGGTAAGAACAGAAGCTAATATGACTGTGCCAGTGACGGCAACAAGTTAAAAGCAGAAAAAAGAACATAGATTCTGGCACAAGAGAAAATCCAGTAGCAATTCTCCACAGGCAGCAAATAATTTGTTTGAGTGCATAATTAATAGATTTGTCAGAAAGTACTTAGATTGTGAAATATTGCGCGTAGCCCTCTTTCCAGATGGATTAAGATGAATGGGTCCTCCAGCAGCATATGAAACCTCATTGCTCAGCGGCTAGAGAATTGCTGCATCTAGAGTTGTTTGAGTCTCTGCCTCTTTGCGTTCTCCTTTCCCTTTCCCTGGCTGCAGGGGGAAAAATGAATAGAATGCTTCTAATTCTGATATTGAATGGTGTCCTTTACCTAAAGGGCATCCAAGCAGACAAAATTAAATCAGATGCTCAATGGGGAAACTTTCCACTAAGCAGGAATTTAAAACAGGGAAATGTATTAACGTGTTGAAAAATGGTTAAATTAAGCCGATCTATGGATCAGAGGTGTGACTTTTCAGCAACAAGCCACAGATGTATTTCATGTGCAATTGCCTGCACATTGAGAGGTGACACATGCCTTCTTTACCCTTGGAAATATCCATGTAATACATACCTGGGGGACTCTGATATAAATTGGCTGGTTTAAAACAGTGTGATGAGAATCCAGATTCCATTTCTTTTTAGAATGCAACTGACTTGAAAAATTACTTATCGATGATTTCCACCTGAAAATTCTTGCTAACAATAAGGATTATGGGCCTTAATGAGTGGGGAAAGAGGACTGTGAGCCCCGGGCAGTACCCTCCATTATTTTGGGTGTCCAGAATAGTTAAAACACAAGTAAATAATAGTATTTCGTTTCCTAAATTTTCATTTATGGTAAAAATTATGCTGTGTTTTGGGGAAAATGGGTAATGTTTTTAATTTAGTTTTGTTTTGTTTCATTTTTGTTTTTCACTAATAGAGAAAAGAACTGAGGACATGGCTCAGCATCTCATCAGGGGCCTGATGTGATGTGCTCGTATTACTGGTTAGTCCTCTTTCCTGAGCAGATGTTTAGCAGTGCCATGGAGGTCAAAGCTACCGGGTATTTCCTGTTTCAAGGGGAGGGGATTATAAAACACATGATCATTAGTGGTTTGTACAAATTATTTTCCATGGAAAACAATTATGAATGACACTAGCAAGCACTTAATAAGTTATTTTATCTTCCATTTGAAAGCATTGGCCTATACTCAATAAAGCTGAAGCAGTGGAGTCTAACCAGGGTTGGCATTTGTCAAGTTTTATTCATTCACCCATTTGTTGAGGATCCATTGCATTGTTTTTCAAAATGTGATTCTAAGACTCTCTGAATCCAAATAACTTGAGATACTGACTAAAAATGACTGAATCAGAAACGCTGGGTTGTAGGCCTGGGGCTCAGCATTTACTAAATTTGGGAACACTTTCACAGACTAAAAGCTTAGAATCTTTTGTCATAGCCTAGGTGAAATGTTTTTTGCATTAGTTCTTACTGTGTCACTGCATTAGAACTTGAACCAGGAAATCCCTGATAAAAAGAAAGGAGAGGGTGTTGTGGAGGTGGTTTTAGAATTCAAAGAGATCTTTTAAATCACTTGTATTAATCATTTACTGCTTTAATTTTCATTTGTTCGTTTACTCATTTATTCATTCTTTTCTATTTTAACAAATATTTTTTGAGACTGTTCTCTATCAGGTACATGCTAAGTTCTAGGGATATGAAGGAAACGTAGCATAGTGTTTCTTCTACCTTTCGCTTTGGAATCCGGCCAGTTGCAAATCCTGTGAGGCTCATAAAGCATCGTTGGCTCTCAAATGTGACCAGATTCCTGTCTCACGACTCCTGTTTCTTGTCCTATTTGTTTTAGAAATTTCTCTAGACTCTCCTGGAGTTTTTGAACTTCAGCCTTCCTGCAGGTTTTTATTTCTATTTTGGTTTCTTCTATTTTTTTAATATATTTTTTTAAACCCAGAGGATGAGAGGTTGGGGAGTAGGGAGTTGACAGGGAGGCAGAGAAGAAATTACGTGATATCAGAAAACTCAATAAATGAAACTAAAGCTTCATGTAAGAAAATTTGTTTTAGATCAAAGATGCCTCAATAACTTGGAATAAGCTTTGAGAATAGGTTAATATTAAAATTCCAAATGAAAATTTATGATATTCTGTGGTCTGTTCAGTGTAAGGAAAAATACAGGAACTTTATGATAAATTAGAGTCATTCAATATTACTATTTCTGTTTCTGTTACTCAGTTGGTTAGCATCAAATGGAACTTTGGATTTATGCAAATAAATATAACCATGATGCTGAAATTATTAGAGTCTAGTCAAATAAATTACCTTGACACAAAGATTTCTGATAGATGAAATGAAAATATTCTAGAAGTAGAAGAAGTGTAGGCATTAGATGACCTTTTTAAGTCACTTTGGGAGAAAAATTAAATGGCAAATGAATTCTAATTCTTATCTCTCTCAATATATCACAGCAAACTATATGGAAATATATTCCCATGGTAAGCTAGAAGGAATGGCTTAATGATTTAAAACATCAGGTTTGCAATGATTAGAAACCATGGAACAGTCGGTTTGAATCTCAAAACACTTAGCTTAATCTTCCCTCCTTCCAAAACATGTCAATAGAATATCTAATTCAGACTCTGTGTGGTATATGTTTGTGTGTGTGCTTTATAAAGGAAGCAATATCTTGAAAGAACAAAACCAAAAGATTTTTACTAAAGTAAAACTTTCCTAACATTATTTTCTTCTAGAAACAATTAGTCTCACAGTCTTCTTTCTAAGATCTCTGTAAAGCACTTAACAAAACAGAGGGAATTCATTGTTTATTTCTTCTCCACTGCAGGAAAGCAAGCTTAGAATTCTCTGCATAATGTTGCAGTGCCCATTTTTAATTAACCCCAAGGAATCTTGAGAATATGCAATCAGTCTAAAGCATTTGCTTGCTGCCTAAGCCCATTGCACGTGATAAAATCGTATTTTCTCAGTCTTGGGTATGAGATGCTGAGGGTGACAGTTCCTCTTAAAAGCGTCAAAAAGACCTTGGAAAAAATCAATAACTATCCAGTAGTATATTCAACGTCTATGGAGCAAATGTAATTTTTTGATATAAGTATTGCAAAAAATTTCTAAAATATAACTAATTTAGGTATAAATTCTGTCAAGCATGACTGGGTGCTAGAGAAGACATGAATGCACAGCTATGCTTTCTGCCAATCAGAAAGCTATTTTCTCCTTTGACATGTTCAGTTTGGTGTTTTACTCAGGATAAAAGTTTTACCATTAAAATAAAATCAGAATCTATCAATATACGAGCCCAGTATCATGAAGAACACTTATAAAAGTCCTCCCTATAATTCCAGGCAAACAAGTATCAGTAAAAACCAGGCAGAAGACATCGATCTGTTTTTAGCAAACCAAACGGCCTAACTTTCATGTTCTAAGTAATCTTTAGAAATGAAAAGGAAAAAGTCTACTGAATTTGAATATTTGTATTATTTGGAAAAGACTTATTTCTCAGGGACCTAAATTTCAGTACTAAGGACTTATTCTACTCCACTGATTCTGATGCTAATCAATCTTAGCATCCATGTCAGCAGTTAGCACAGTAAAGGCAGTTCTCACAATGGGATTGAAAGGAACCCAAAATAAAATATACTTCTGTTAACTTTTCAAAGAAATAATACCCTCTAAAGCCATATCACCTTCAGTGAGATGGCAGCTTAGTTGCAGGCGAAATCTTCAGAGAAGAGCCCTAGAGATATTTTCCTTTTTTTTTTTTTTTTTTGAGACAGAGTCTCACTTTGTTGCCCAGGCTAGAGTGAGTGCCGTGGCGTCAGCCTAGCTCACAGCAACCTCAAACTCCTGTCTCAAGCAATCCTCCTACCTCAGCCTCCCAAGTAGCTGGGACTACAGGCATTCGCCACCATGCCCGGCTAATTTTTTTTGTATATATAAGTTGGCCAATTAATTTCTTTCTATTTATAGTAGAGACGGGGTCTCGCTCTTGCTCAGGCTGGTTTCGAACTCCTGACCTCGAGCAATCCGCCCGCCTCGGCCTCCCAGAGAGCTAGGATTACAGGCGTGAGCCACCGCGCCCGGCCTATTTTCGTTTTAAATAAAGTGAATTTTGTTCCACTAATAAAAGCAAAACATTCTAAGAAAAATTAGAAAAATTTAAATCTAGAAGGAAGTTATAGACCATACATCTGTAATTCTTTTCCTTAGAAACAACCAGGAATAACATTTTGGTGTACTTTCTTTCACCAAAGGAAAGCTTTCCTTTATTTTTAAAACAGTTTTTTAGAATTTTGGATTGTTTCTAATGAACAAAAAATTATATATAACAGCACAACAAAACTCTATGAATTCATAACTCAAATTTACCAAAGGTGAACATTTTACCATATTGGCTTTAGATGCTTTTTAAATGAATTTCAAAATTTCAAATATAATTGAAACCTCTAATGGATGCAGTATACTTCCCTGCTTAGAAATATAGCCATTATCTTGAGATTTGTGCATATAATTTTGCTATAGCCATGAGCAAACAATATAGAATTCTGATTGGTGTCTGTTTATACTTCACGTAAATGATATGTTGCACATATCTTTTTGCATCTTCTCTTTTCACCCAATATTGTGTTTTATATTCATCTGTTTGATCAGATTAATGCAATTCATTCATTTTAACTGATCTAAAGTATCACATTGTATAAATATTCTGCAATTATCCATTATTGTGCTCTCTGACCTCCAAAGCTTCTGATGAGAAATCTACTGATAAGCTTATTTTATTGAGGGTCCCTTGTATGTAATGAATTGCTTCTTTCTTGCTGCCTTCAAAATTCCCTCAGAGATTTTGGCTTTCTACCGTTTGATTATAGTATGTCTTGGTGTGGATCTCTTTGAGTTCGTCCTAGTTAGAGTTCTTGAGCTTCTTGAATGTTTATACCATGTATTTCATAAAATTTGGACAGTTTTCAGTCATTAATTTTCAAATATTGTCTCTCTGCCCTCCTCTCTCTTCTGGGACTCCCACAATGCTTATATTGGTCTATTTGATAGTCCCTTAGGCTTAGTTTTCTTTAGTCCCTTAGGCTTTCTTAGGCATTTACAAAAAATCTTTTTTTTTTTTTTGAGACAGAGTCTCACTTTTGTTGCCCAGGCTAGAGTGAGTGCCGTGGCGTCAGCCTAGCTCACAGCAACCTCAATCTCCGGGGCTCAGCGATCCTACTGCCTCAGCCTCCCGAGTAGCTGGGACTACAGGCATGCGCCACCATGCTCGGCTAATTTTTTTTTTTTTGTATATATATTTTTAGTTGGTCAATTAATTTATTTCTATTTTTGGTAGAGACGGTGTCTCGCTCAGGCTGGTTTCGAGCTCCTGACCTTGAGCAATCCACCCGCCTCGGCCTCCCAAAGTGCTAGGATTACAGGCGTGAGCCACTACGCCCGGCCCAAAAAAATCTTTTTAAATTTTCTATTCTTTAGACTCTATAATTTCCATTGTCCTATCTTCATAGTTTGCTGATTCTTTGTTTTGTCTGCTCAAATCTGTCTTTGAATCCCTCTAGTAAATTTTTCTTTTGTGTCACTGTACTTTTCGTTCTAAAAAAATTTTTTTGGTTCCTTTTAGGTTTTCTTTTTCTTTATTGGTATTTCTGTTTTGTTTATACATTGTTTTCTTGATTTTTCTCTACTTGTTTTTTTAGTTATTTGAGCATATTTAAAACTATTTAAAATATTTGTCTAGTTGATTTTCCGTCAGGTTTTTATAGGGACAGTGTCTCTTGGTTTATGTTTTTCTTTTGAATGGGCCATACTTTCCTGTTTCTTTGTATGCCTTATGATGTTTTTGTTGCTATTGATAACTAGACATTGAAATTTAATAATGTGCTAACTCTGGAAATCAGATTTCCTCCCTTCCCTAGGAGTCATTGTTTTTTGTTGTTTCTATTTTTTATATTATTATTATTGTTTTAGGCTATTTTTGTGCTTAGGATCAGCATGAAGCATAAACTTAAAGTCTCCCAGATGTAGACTCTCCCTGTGTGCATGCATAGTGACTTGCTAATTTACTGTGTATATGCAATTGCTTTTGAATGTCATAGTCTTCAATGTCTGGCTTCCAAAAGGGGAAAAAGAGCAAAATAAAGGCAGGGGTAAGGAGGTAGGGGAAATTGCTGGCCATTTCAATCCTCTGGAAGTCACTTCAGCCAGAGGGTAGTTGCCAGCAACAATGGAGGGAAGCACAACAGTTACTACCTGTTTGTACCTCTGTGAGCAGAAGCAGCAGTCAACCATCAGAGAATAGATCTCTGGTATTTGGAGGACAGGTACTTTGTGCCCGCCTTGCTCCCTGCAAGCTGTGTACAGGCTATTCTAGGAATTCATGTATAGATTCCTGCCATGGGGAGGGGGGAAGGGGGGGATAAATAGCTGCTAATGTGGTAAAAACTGACTTAACTGAAAGTAATGGCAATTTATCATTCAAGCCTTCCCCTGGAAATTGCAAGCCTTTAGTAGACTCCAGAATTTCAAAATAGTTACATCAGACATTCTACCAGTGTAGTTATTGTCCAGGTAGGTAGGTATATAGATTTTTGGTGCTTCCTACTCCATCATCAGCCCAAAATGCTCTCTGTCTTGTTGAGTTTTAATTCACATTTAACACTATGTTTATGTGTCCATCTTGGTTCAGGATTATGACATCTTCTTGATGAATTGTTGCTTTAATCATTATGAAACATTGGTCTTTACCCTTCATAATGTATTTTGCCTTAACTACTTTTTAAACATTTACCATTTACTTTCATTCTTTGCTTGGCATTATGTCAGGGGTGGGTATTAATGTTTATAGTAAGAGAAAATTTAGTTTTATCTATAGGTTGATTAGTTTCTGTGCATACATTACTTTTTCAATACTTTGCCATTTTTATGGGTCTAATTTCCTCTTTCCATGGTATAATTATTAGTTATTATCAGTGATTTATAAATTTTAGAAATCATTTTTTTTTCTGAAAATGTTTTTATTTTGATTTCATTCTTGAATAGTAATTTAGCTGTGCATAGACTTTTAGGTTTGTGTTTCTTCCCTTGTAATTCTTTGAAGATATAAATCCACTGTCTTGTTGCCGCTTAGTTTAATTTGAGACATCTCTTATCTTTCTATTGTAAGCAATTTGTGTTTTCTTTCTGATCGTATTTGAGATGTTTTTCTTTGCCTTCTGTGGTATTTTGTGTGCAAAATACGATATATATGTCCAGGAATAAATTTGTTTCTGTCAATTATTCTTGCAAATTTAATCCAAAGTTTTCATATTTTATAAATTTCAATAGAATTTCAGGTATTCTCTTTCATTATTTCTCAGTATATTTGCTCATCTCAATTTTCTTGTTCTCTTTTTTTTTAGCTGTCATTTAGATCTTAAACCTTCTCATTTAATATTCCATGTCCATTAACCTTCATTATATATTCTCTATCTTATCTTCCTAAGCTGCATTCTGGATGATTTCCTCATATCAGCCCAAAACACGCAAAAATTTTAATATTTTATTTAACTCTTTTATTTTGTATATCTTTATGGAATTTGTATTTGTACCTTTCTAAATCTATTAATTTTATGAGCATAATTTTAATTCATTATGGATTTTAGACTTATTTTAATCATTTTAATAACTTCAAACATATCACTTTTGTTATAGTGTTGACATTTCTTGTACTTTGAGTATCACTTCCATTTCTTGTATTTGCCAATTTTATGGATTTGTTTGTTTGTTTTGTATTTCTAAATTTTCACTGTGGATTCAACTTCTGCAAGAGTTATGTTCTTTCTACAAGTCTTATCTACTATAAGTAAAAATGAATATCTATGTGGTTTCATGGTTATTCCCTCTGCTGGTACCCCAGGAATATTTTTGGTTATAGTCCAGAATTTCTACACTTTCCAGGTAATATACATTTTGATTCCTCAGATAAGCATGGCAAAGGTCTGAGAAAAATATCCTTCACCTACCTCAACTCACCCTGAGCCCACAGCAGTTAGCAAGTTTTTTTTGTTTTGTTTTTATGGGACTGTAATGCAGTTTTTTATCTAAAGAAAAAATCCTTACTATCAGGATTTTTTAGAGTCCTAGTCCATAGTTTTACCTTCATGGTTTGAATAGACCTGCAGCTAGATACCTGTGTCTACCATACCTTTAGGAGCATTAATAATTTAGGTTCTCAATCCCAGGGCCTACATCCAGGGGCACTATTTTTCTGGGTCTGTCAGTATTGGCTAGAGCTAATTACTATGGCTTTGAGTTTACTTTTTATTTTAGAATCTGGGAATTTTTCTTTTATTAAATTTTAGTTTTGATTTAAATTATCATTGTTTTTTATATATTTTTTTATCCAGTCTTCCTAAGTGTTTGTAGCAGAGAAGGTGGTTTATATTAAATTATTCCTCCATTTTACTGGAATTGTTCCATTATTTTTTTCTATGTCATGTTCACCATAGTTAAAATCATATTTTGTCTGTGACATAAGGCCTTGTTTTTCTACTTAATATTATAACAGTAAGATTTTTTATGTTATTACAAACCATGAATACAAGTTACATGGTTACTCAATTTTCCTTCCATGGATGTACCACATATTATCTAACCATTTTACTGTGTTTTCACATTTAACTTGTTTATAAGTTATATACTCCTATAAATAAATACAGTAAAAATTTTTGTGCCATTTTTCATGTTTTAGATTTCCTGAGGATTTCGTCCAGGAGTGCAAATTCTAAACATTTATAAAAATTTTGCAAAAGTACCACTGATAAAGTACCATGGTTATGTTTATATAAACAAGTGTGTGTTTAGATAAATATGCTTAAGCTGAGCCTTTAGAATCACTAAAATTTTAAGTAACCTAAAGAGAGTAGTCTAGACATATACCACAGATGATGGCCAGAAGGTATCATTAGCTCTAAACCATCATTTTCCAACAGGTGGCTATTTCTGACTTGAATACCTCTAGTGACAGTCATTCTGTGACCTTTCTTGGCAGCTTGCTTCATTACCTAATTTTCTAATATTACTGCTATAAAGATTTTCATAATATTTAATAAAAATCACCCCAAGCTTTCATTTGAGCTATAAATGTGTATCTGTTTCCTTTCACCCACACACTTGATAATTAAGAACTAATTGGTATCTATGTAAAAATCATAGACCAAAAAAAAAAAAAAAAAGTGTTCAAATTTCTTCACATAATGAAATGAAAGCTTCAAGAAAAGTAAAACAAAAAATGTAGCCCAGAAATAGTATCAGACAACCTCAAAGGGAAATAAATTATCTAGCTGCCCAGCTACAGGCCAAAGCTGGTGAAAGATCAATAGTAGTTACAAAACATTAAGTCTTCTGCCTTCAGGGAAGCAACTAAAATCTCTACCAGCAATTAAATAGCCCAAAGCAAGAATGTGAACCAATTGATCAAAGTTATAGGGAGGCAGAGTTTGGCTTAGTGCAAGAACTTTCTAAAAGTTGGAGCTATCCAAGGACATAATCAAGCAGTGAATTCCTTAACAGTTAAGTTCCTTCTCTGCAGAAGTTGGATTGTTTTTCATCAGCATGTTGAAGAGGAGATTCTCACATCCTTGGCCTTCGAACATTTTTTAGAATCATATCTTCAGGCAAAAATTTATGAAGACTCATTATATAAAACACAGCAGCTCTAGTTGTAAAGTAAGTTGATCCCATCCACATGACTATCTTCTTATAACTCAAGTGGACTTTAAGGCAACACAGAATGCAGTTTGAAAATCCTTTGATAAAGAAAGATGAGCTGTCAAGCCATGGAAAGATATGGAGGCAGTTTTAATACATTTTACCAGGTGAAAGAAGCTGATCTGTAATGATACAGACCATGTGACTGAGACTATGTGATATTCTGGAAAAGACAAAACTGTGGAGACAATGAAATGTCAGTGGTTGCAGGGGTTAGAGAAGTAGGAGTAAATAGGCAGAACACAAGGGATTTTTTTGGGTACTGAAAATGCTCTGCATGACACTATCATGGTAGAGACACATTGTACATTTGTCCAAGGCCATAGAATGTACAACACAAGAGTGAATCCCTATAAAAACTGTGGACTTTGGATGATAATGATGAGTTAATGAAGGTTCATCACTTTTCAAAAAGTATACTATTCTGGTGAGGATTGTGGATAATGAGGGAGTCTGTGAATGTCTGTGGCAGGGAAATTTTTGTACCTTCCCTCAATTTTTCTGTGAACATAAAACTGTTCTAACAAGCAGTTTGAAAAGTCCTTTGACATGGAGAATAAAACCAGGTGACTCCAAAGTTCCTCCATAAGCTGAAATTCTCTCATGTATATTTGGGTGTGTGTGTGTATGCGTGTGTGTGTGTGTGTGTGTGTGTGTGTGTGTGTGTGTGTGTGAGTGTGTGTTGGAGTAGACTGAGGGAAGTGTTTTTTAGAAACCTCATAATATTTTGGAAGTCATAATCCATACTATCTTAATCATGATCTATACCATCTGGGGTCTTTGGTCCCAGGTGTTGACTCAAAATGACAATGAAACCAGTGGCATGGACATGATTATGGTATCAACCAATAACTTTACTAATAATAACTTTACTAATTCCACATTCAGAGTCTTTATATCTAAGCCCTGATAAGAATCATTTAAAAATTATTTTGGTTACTATTTACCTTTAGCAGAAAACTTATGCATACAATAGACAAACAAAATGTATAGATGGATATAAAATGCTAGTAATTTTATATTCAACCCTGTTTTGAGCTATCTAGTTATCTCCCAGAGTCAGTCACTTTTATTAATATCAGTGTCTTGTATGTATACTTAGATATTCTGTGCTTTGATAACCATATATACATTTTCTTATTTTCACACAACTTTTCCTAATTTCACACAGTCACTACTCACTTACTTTGAGCTGCTATAACAAATACCATAGACTGGTGACTTAAACAGCAGAAGTTTATTCTTCATGGTTCTAAAGGCTGGAAAATCCAAGGTGAATAGGTTAGCCAGCTTGGCTTTTTAGAGCACCCTCTTCCTGGTTTGCAAACAGAAACTTTCTTGCTGTATCCTTACATGGTGGTGAGAAAGATCATCTCTCTCACACATCTTCTTATAAAGACACTAATTCCACTTATGATCCACCTGTATGGCCAAATTATCTCCCAAAGGCCTGACCTCCAAATACCATCACATTAGGGCATCAACATATAAATTTTGGGAGGAAACAAACATTTAACCCATAGCAATTATATATATTTTTTGTACAGAATTTTTTAAACTTGAAAATTTATTTAAAAACTTGAAAATTTATTTAAAAACTATTTTATGCTATATAAAAAACTGAAAAATACAGTCATGAAAATAAACAGCCTACAGAATGGGAGAAAATTTTTGCATCCTACTCATCTGATAAGGGTCTGATAACTAGAATATACTTAGAACTCACAAAAATCAGCAAGAAAAAATCAAATAACCCTATTAAAAAGTGGGCAAAGGACTTGAACAGAAACTTTTCTAAAGAAGACAGAAGAATGGCCAACAAACATATGAAAAAATGCTCAACATCCCTAATCATCAGGGAAATGCAAATCAAAACCACAATGAGGTATCACTTAACTCCAGTGAGAATGGCCTTTATCAAAAAGTCTCCAAACAATAGATGCTGGCGTGGATGTGGAAAGAGGGGAACACTCCTACACTGCTGGTGGGACTGCAAGCTAGTTCAACCTCTGTGGAAAGCAATATGGAGATACCTTAAAGCGATACAAGTAGATCTACCATTTGATCCAGCAATTCCACTACAGGGCATCTACTCAAAAGATCCAATGACACTCTACAAAAAAGACACCTGCACTCGAATGTTTATAGCAGCACAATTCATAATTGCAAGGCTGTGGAAACAGCCCAAGTGCCCATCAATCCAAGAATGGATTAATAAAATGTGGTATATGTATACCATGGAGTACTATTCAGCTCTAAGAAACAATGGTGATATAGTACATCTTATATTTTCCTGGTTAGAGCTGGAACTCATACTACTAAGTGAAGTATCTCAAGAATGGAAAAACAAGCACCACATATACTCACCAGCAAACTGGTATTAACTGAGTAGCACCTAAGTGGACACATAGGTACTACAGTAATACGGTATTGGGCAGGTGGGAGGGGGATGGGCATATACATACATAATGAGTGAGATGTGCACCATCTGGGGGATGGTCATGCTGGAGACTCAGACTTGTGGGGGGAAGAAGGGAAAGGGTATTTATTGAAACCTTAAAATCTGTACCCCCATAATATGCCAGGAAAAAAAAAGAACCGAAGAATATTAGTTCTTGGCTCTGTAATGCAACTTTTTTTTTATTCATTTCAACATGTTCCTCTAACACCCTGGTTTGTCAATTCTTTGAAGCTCTCTCCTCAATGATATTGATATCAGTTCTACCTCAAATACATCCCATTTTTATCCTTTAGATCAGTGGTTTTCAAAGTGTGTGCACATTTAGCATGATCCATGAAATTCATTCTTTATGGAAATCCAAGATCTTGGGCCTCTGGAGTCAGAACTTATTGAATCAGAAATTCTGGGCATGAAGCTCAGGAATCCATTTTTAACAGGTTTTCCAGGTGATTCTGATGCAAACAAGTTTGATAACAAATATTTTAGATCTTATCATTATTGACAACTGCTAGATGATTTCAATTTCATATAAGCACTAACTACAACTTCCCATCTTTCAAGATTCCTCTCTCCAGAACTCAATCCCTACTCCAAAATTCTTTGATTCTTCCTTAATTTCACCATCTTTTACCCACATAATGCCACTACTTCTACCTTTTGCAGCTTAAAGTCCATGAGTAAGCATGAAAAATATTCCCATGCATGTATCATCATCTCTGTAGGTCCTCCCTTACTTTGTTCCCTGTTTATCTCTCTTGGCAAAACCAACATCCTTGTTTTAAATCCAATTCCCCAACTATACTAAATTGGTACTCTTTCAACTTGAATGGAGCTAGAGAATAATTCGCAGCCTCACTGATTGGTATCTCTTTCAATTCATGACAATGAACCTCTAGAGAGTCCTAAATGCTGCCTAGTAATCATACTTCTCATCTTTAGTCCATCTGTTCTTCTTTTTGGGGGGCAATGAATTTATTCCTTCTCTATGCTCCTTAAACAAGAAATGTCCTGTATTAGTTTTCTAGGGCTGCCATAACAAAATATCACAGACTGGATGGATTAAACAAAAGAAATTCATTTTCTCACAATTCTAGAGACTGGAAGTCTGAGAGCAAGGTGTCAGCAGGGATAGTTTCTTCTGAGGTCTCTCTTCTTGGCTTGTAGAGGTCTGCCTTCTCTCTGTGTTTTCACATTCCTCATCTCTCAGTGTATATCTGTGACTTAATCTCCTTTTCTCACAAGGACACCAGTAATATTAGATTTGGTCCTACCCTAATAAATTATTTTAATATAATTACCTCTTTTAAGACTCAATCCAAGTACAGTCCCTTTCTGAGGTACTGGAAGTTAGGACTTCAATGTATGAGTTTTGAGGGACATATTCAGCCCATAACACCTTTTCACTTTTTCTTCTGATGATCTTGCTTCCTTTTACACTGGGGAAATTGAAGTAATCAGAAGACTTCAGATTAATCACCTTGAAACTTTTTCTTTCTGTTGCTTCCAGAGCACCATCCTCTCTCATTTTCCTCCCTACCTTATGGCATGCCTCTGGTCGATCTCTTTTTTGGGTTCTTCCTTTTCTCTCAGTCCTTTAATGGTAGGAATGCCAAGTGGCTCAGCCATTGAATATCTTTTCTTCTCTCTGTACACTCACATTTTTTTTTTTGTTTTGTTTTCATCTAGTTTCTGGTGTTAAGTATCATCTAAGACATGATTCCCAAATTTATACACTGTCTTAAAACTTTGGGGTGGCTATAAAAAATACCATAACCTGGGTGGCGTATAAGCAAAAGCAATTTATTTCTCATAATTCTTGAGGTTGAAAAGTCTAAAATGAGGGTTTGGCAGATTTGGTGTCTGGTGAGGACTGGCTCTTGAGTCATAGATGGTACCTTCTAGCTGTGTCCTCACATAGTAGAAACAATGTATCTATCTCTCTAGGTCATCTTTAATAAAGGTACTAATCTCATTCATGAGGGCTCCACCCTTATGACCTAATCATCTCCCAAAGGCTCCACTTCCTAATGCTATCACATTGTTGATTAAGTTTCAATATAGGAATTTGGGGGAACACAACTTTTAGACCATTGCATGTTATAGTCTGAAATTTGTATGTAAATTGATGGTATTAGAAAGTGGAGCCTTTGAAAGGTGATAAAGTTATGAGGGTGGAGCCATCATGAATGGAATTATTGTCCTTATAAAATAGTCCCCAGAAAGCTCCTTTTCCCCTTGTACCATGTGGAGCTCTATGAACCAGGAAGTGTATCCCCATCAGACATGAAGTTTTCAGTTTTCCTCCTGTTATTAATTTCTAGTTTCATATCATTGTAGTCATAAGATACTTTATATGATTTCAATCTTTTTAAATTGATTAAGACTTGTTTTGTGGCCTAACATGTTATTTATGAGCGGGGTATTGAAGTCTCCCACTATTACTGTATCATAATCTATCTCTCCTTTAAGATCTATTAATATTTGCTGTATATATTTAGGTGTTCTGATTTGGGACTATATTTATTTACAATTGTTATAGCCTCTTAATGAATTGACCATCTTATCATTATATAATGACTTTCTTTGCCTCACTTTACAATTTTTCACTTAAAGTCTATCTTGTATGATATAAGAATAGCTACTCCTGCTTTCTTTTGACTTCCATTTGCATGGATTATTATTGTTTTTATTCTTTCACTTTCATTCTATGTATGTCCTTATAAGTGAAGTGAGTCTCTTGAAGACACTATAAAGTTGGATCTTATTTTCATTTGTTTTTTTTGTTTTGTTTTTATCCATTTAGCCACTCTATGTATTTTGATTGGAGAAGTCAATCAATTTACATTTAAGATAATTATTGATAGGTAAGGAGTTATTACTGCCATTTTGTTTATTGTTTCCTGGTAGTGCTGTAGATATTTGTTTCTTCCTCTCTTGCTGTTTTCATTAGTCATGATGTGATTTTTCTCTAGTGATGTGCTTTGATTCCTTACTTTTAAACTTTTTATATCTACTATAGATTTTTATTTTGTGGTTACCATGATGCTTACATAAAGCATCTTATATTATAGCATGGTATTTTAAATTAACAATAAATTAACTTTGCACTAAAAAATTCTACAATTTAATTTTACCCTCTCACATTTTATAATTTGATGTCACAATTTATATGTTTTTATATTATGTATACCTTAAGAAATTATTATACCTATTTTTAATAGTTTTGTCTTTTAACCTTCACATTAAGGATATAAATGATTACACATGATCATTACAGTATTAGAGTATTCTAAATTTGACTCAATATTTATTTTTACCAGTCATAGGTTTTGTGTTACTAGTTAGCATTCTCGTATCTCAGCATGAAGAACTTCCTTTAACATTTGTTATAAAATAGATCTGGTTGTGATGAATTCCCCCAGCTTGTGTTTATCTGGAAAAGTCTTTATATCTCACTTCTGAATGACAGTATTAGGTATAATATTTTTGGTTAACAGTTGTTTTCTTTCAGCACTTTGAATATATTATCCCACTCTCTCCTGGCTTATCCAGTTTATGCTAAGAAATATGCTGCTACAATTATCGAAACTCACTTATATGTGATACGTTTGTTTTATCTTACTGCTTTCAGAATCTTCTTTTTAATTTTGATTTTTAACTGTTTGATTATAATATTTCTTGATGTGGTCCTATTTGAATTAAAGTTAGTGGGAGACCTTTGATTTTACTTTACCTGTATATTTGTATTATTCCCAAGATTTGGAAAACTTTCTGCCATTATTTTTTAAAATAAGCTTTCTGTTCTTGTGTTTCTTTCTTTTCTACTTCTTGAATTGCTATAATTTGAAATTTTTCTCTTTAAATGCTATCCCATAAATCCCATAATCCTTCTTATTTCCTTTTTATTCCTTTTTTCTTTTTTTCTCCTCTATTTGTACATTTTCAAATAACCTGTTTTTGAGTTTACAGATATTTCTTTCTCTTTGATCAATTCTGCTCTTGATGTTCTATATTGCATTTTTCATTTCATTTATTATATTTTTCAGCTCCAGAATTTCTGTTTGATTTTTTAAAAATATAATTTGTAGGAGCCAGTGTGGAACCTAGGATCATGTGTGCTTGTGCTGGTGCCTGGAGAAATGGGTGT
This sequence comes from Microcebus murinus, assembly GCF_040939455.1. NCBI lineage: Eukaryota > Metazoa > Chordata > Mammalia > Primates > Cheirogaleidae > Microcebus > Microcebus murinus. The sequence continues at coordinate 51,245,471 of NC_134115.1, read as the reverse complement.
CTGGCTGGCCGGGAGCCTGGGGTCTTATAGCCCTTTCTAGAAGCTGGCTGTGCAGGTGCAGGTCTAAAGGCTGGGTCTGTGAGAACTGGCCTGGTTCCTGGAGTTTCCATGGCTGAACTGGAACCTGGGTCCATGGAGCCCAGCCAAGTGCTGGACTCTACTGAGATGGAACTGGACCCTGGGTTTGTTGATGCCTAAAGCCATAGGGGCTGGCCTGGAGGGTGAGGTGTAGGGACCAGCCTGGCACTGGGCATATCCATGGGTGCTAGCTTGATCTCTAAGGATCAAGAATGCTGATCTGGTGCTGGGGCAGACCTGAAGCATAAGGCTGTGTGGGACTATCTGTCTCTGAAAAGTCCTGGAACCTGGGCTGGGCCTGGAGTCTGGGGCTTCAGGGGTTGAACATTGCTGAGTAGGTTTAGGGCCTGTATCCACAGGGGCTGGCCTCAAGGCTGAGTTCATGAGTACCACCAGATGGCTAGGGCTATGGAAGTTCAGAATGTTAGGGTGGACCTGAAGCTTGAGCTGTGGGGTCAGCCTGGTGCTTGGGGAAATCTGGAGCCTGGGGCCACCAAGGCCAGGCTGAGCCTGGAACAGGCCTGGAGCCTGAGTCTATGAGGCCTGGTCCTAGAACTGGAGTGAGCCCAAAGTCTGAGGCTACTGCTATGGTCACCCTGATGATGTGGTGGGTCCAGAGGCTCAGTCCACAGGCCTGGAGTCTGGGACCATGTAGGCCTGCTTGGCACCAGATTTTACAGGGGTGGGCCCACTTTTGAGGCCAACACAAAGTCTGTTGTTCACTTCTGTCTTCTTCTCCAACACAGATGATACTCTCCACACTGTGCTGTCTGGGGTTTGGGAAGAGATGACATGAATAATGTAAATTATCCTTTCTACCCTCTTCAATGCATCTTTTTCTTAGCGTTGTTATATACCCAGATGCTATAATCTGTCACATGGTTTTCTTAGCTCTTATGAAGGTATTTTCACAAGTGGATAATTGTTCAAATTCATGTTTCTGTGGGGGGGATTAGTGCTGGAAAGTCCTGTCCTATTCCAACATCTTATTGATGTTCTTCCCCCTCAAGTTAGTTATTATTAACTCTAGTCACCATGGTTTTAGTTTTGCCCAAGATGGCCTTACATTTCCCTCAGCTTGGCTAAACTTGAGACAGGTTTTTTCCTGCCTTGACGCACTTGACTTACTCCTTACCTCAGCCCTTATAAGAATCTTGATGGTTACACCACAGAAGTTACTCCTTCCTATTTCTTAGAATATTTACCTCTGAAAACCTATCATTGTAATTTTTTTCTCTTCTCATTTGAGATGTAAACCTTTTAAAAAGTCTTTTGTCAGTTTTACAACACAGGATTGTTTTTCTCAAGGATCAGGGAGCTTTGAAATGTAATCACAACAGAAGGTGGAATCTCTATCTCTCAGTCTCTGTGGGATAGTGAGCTTCTTAATTTCAGTAGGGGCAGCCAACTTACCCTAAGTTGTGAAACTACCTTTTCCTTTGGGTAATTCAATTAGCAAACAGAGATGGCCTGTGATCCCCTTCACCCCAGCACTTAAAAATTCTCCTGACTTTGTATCAGCAGAGTTGAGCTTAGACTAAGTTCTGGTCTCTCTCCCTGGTTGCAATAGCCTTGAATAAAGTCTTCCTTGCTTGTTTAATTTGGTGTGATACAATTTTTGCTTTGACAGTTTAATTATTATTTTTTTAATGATGTATTCTGGGAACCTAGAATGGTATCTTCCTACCTATTAGATGCTCAATAAATAGTTATTGCATGAGGGAATGAATAGATGAGTGATTTTTATTTTTTACTGATTGGAGCACTAAATTGGTGATACAAGACTCTCCGGAGCATTCTTTCCCTCAGTCATGAAATCTTAAAATGTCCAAAATAGTAATTGTTTAATCAGCTTCAGAGCAAACCTTCAACTCATCCAGGGTGGATATGTAGTATGGACAATAAATCATTGCTTTTGTGAGCCACTGAAATTTGAGGGTTGTTAGCATAACCTGGCATATGCTGACTGTACTGTGCCTCTAAAATCGCACCGTACTAGAAAAAGATTATGAAAAATAAAGTCACAAATTGATAATAACTTTTGTTAAAACTTCAGTGAATTTACTTTAAGTAACTTTGTTTACTTAAATAAAGTTTTCCAATGAGCAGAAAGAAAAAAGATAAGAAATCCTTTTTTATTTTATCAGCTGAAAATATAATATATTGGCTTCTACAATTTTAATGTGATCACTGATTAATAATAAATTGTAGGCAAAGTAAATATTATTTTTTCTGAGTGGATTGTATCAAAAATTTGTACCAAGAATGATAATTTTCTTAGTTTGGCTTTTGGATTTAACCCTTTCAATTCTCAAATTCTAAAGAAATACACTGTTAACGGTCCCTGATAAGAAACAAGCGTTCTTACATTTCTATTGCCATTTGAAAATGTTATAAAAGCTTTTGCTATAACTAAATTAGAACTATTTTGAAGAAGCTATTAAAAATAGCTCTTACAAAGAAGTTTTTCTTTCCTTTCTCTGCTCATTTCAGCTGGAGGTTTTCAACTGTCTCCTCCTACAAGCCTATGGCCAGTTACTCTTTGGAATTTATGGGTCCTTCATAGGAAATGGATAAAAATCCAGAGTTACATAATTCTTTGTTTCATTTCCTAAAGTCCTTTATCTTTCCTAATGTTTCTCTTCTGGTCTTCCAAATGTTTCTGTTTATTTCTTTGTTATCTACTACCATTCTGGCAGTTCCCATTTGGTTGTACTCTGCATCCTGTCTCTCTTTGCTGGATTCTTTCTCGTAAGATAAATTCTCATGCTGACGTTGAAATGTAGCATGAAGAAGAGGGTGATATGCAAAACAGTTTGGGCTTGAAAAATAGCTACCAAGAATTAGGAATTCTGTGTAAGCCAGTTTAAAAAGAAGTTAATGACATAGACCCAGAAAAAGAAACAGAGAAGAAAGAGGGACAGTGAAGGAGAGAAGAAAAAAATGAAAGGAAGTAAAATGAGAGAGAGAAGAAACATGTTTCAATTAGATGTAGGAAAAAGGAAAGATTTAGGACAAGGCCAAGAAAGGCAACTCTACCTAATCAGGCATTTGAAATTTGAGGTAAAACATAAAGGGTTCTCTGTGAGGTTATAAAGTGTGCCAAAAACTAATTGTGTGTGTGATGTATTTAATAGTTTTCTTTTTTCTCTAGTTAGCTACATGGTTGAGGGTTTAAATACTTGAAATATTTTTATACTGAAGTGATTCTCTCACTTACTAGGAGTTGATGTTTTTAGTACCTTCAATCACTTGAGGGGGAATAGAAAAGGAATAAAGTGTCAAAGGGTTGCATGGAATGATAGGAGGTGAGAGTGGTCAGTCATCAGCAGGTCTTTGTCACCATGTGAACACTGTCGTGTTAATGACTCCCAGGATTTTGTGAAGAGGACATATAATCACAAATGTGAATGTTCCTTGCACAGTGCCTGGTACATAGCAAGAACTTAATATCCCTCCCCAAAAAGGCCAGTCATCATGTTAAGGCATGGAACCAGTGTGGGGGCTAACAATGACTGCACCGGTATCTATTACATAACAAGCCAATAACTCTAAGACATTTGATTGCACCTGGAGCATTTAGGGGGAGAGCTGCATTATAGTGCAGCAAAGGTAAACTTATGTTTAGTGATGTCTATCACATGCTACTTGGCATTTAAATCCCCAAACAATCCCATTAGTTAGATAGGATTTAGTATCCTCATTGTATAGCGTTGTATAAAGCAAAAATATATGTTATATATAGTATTATATACTGAGCTTCAGAAAGTTGAGGTAATTTGCTCCAAGATCTTCTCCAACAAATTTTCAGTTGAAGTCTGATATAAACTTAAGTTTGTGTCCGAAGTTAAAACTGTTTTTTATCAAACTTTGCTTCTATTTTATGTGAGATTATGCTAATAGTGACAAATTTATCAAAAAAGGCAACATTATGTTCCATATATTTGCGTTATTAACCCTTTGCACTCGCTTGCTTTTTTCTTGATTCCTTTATTCTACTCAGGATTTAATTTTTTAAATACCCCAGATTTTACAAAGCATGGCAGTAGAATAAAAAACTGGAGTTCCTATTCCTACAAACTTATTTATTTGGATTTTTTTATATTTCAAATTATTGATACATTCAAAGAGTAATTTTAATCTCTATAATTTTTGCTAACCGTGTCTAGTCACACTCGACATCTGAGTACAAAGTGACTATTGGGGAATTACATTTCCATTTAAAAGTTAATACCCTAATTACTTTTATAGGCTTCCTACAACTTTTGGACATTTTATACCAAGTTAAAAATGGAAATGGCCCCTAGGTTTGCGTGACTATACTTCATTCAGATCAACATATTTTTTTATGAAGATTGGAGAAAAAAAAAAACAAAAACTCAGTGTTGCTTCCATTCTTCTAACACTTGTAAGAATTTCTTTTTCAGTAGAAAGTGTTAGTGTACCTTGAACATTTCCATATGAGTTCTGGAAAAACATAGACAAAAACATTTATTAAGCAGATTTACCTCCAAGGGGCTTCTGTATTGTGGTGCTCTACTTTAGCCACCTGCACCCAGCTCCTTCTTTATTCTAGTAAAGTTTCGAAGGCAGGGCTTCACCATAGATTAGATCTGTGCAGTTTATAGTGTGCTTTAATCCCATCATTTCAGAAATTACTAGATCTGAAAGGCATGTTAGAGAGGATTTATTCTAGCCAAAACACCCCTAAAATAGACTCAGAGAGGTAAACGTTCTTGCCCAAGGTCAAGCAGCTAGTTAATCATAGAACAATATGAACTATGTTGTATTAGCATATAAATTTGTAAAATTCTGTTACTTCAAAAAGTGATGGGGTGGGGATGGTTCTGAACTATTTTCCCTGAAATGTGCAAATATAGGTTCCTAACTGTACATAATTCTCACCAAGTAATCTGTTTAGCTCTGATATAGTATTGCTACCATATTTCTGTTCCTTTAAGGGAGAAGGCTAAGGACTCAGTGACTCAGAGTGTGCAAAAACAGACTTTCAAAATGCCAACATGTGTTCACAAGGGATGGATAATTCAGGCAGGCTTTCTTCTTTTCAAGGTGCCTAGACCACAGTCTTGACTTGACAAGACTCCATTAGAATGAAATCAAATATTCAAGTCAGCATGTCTAAAAATATGAATTCAAATATGAATTCAATATAACAAAGGGAACAGGTTTCCTTTACATAGTTTTCCTCTAATGAATTTAAAGTAAGAAGTGAATTTTAGATATTTATCCCAGTTTCAGAAATACCAACTGTGTTTTAAGGTTCTAGTGGATGAAACAGTCAGAATCTTGCAGTTTCGGTTGGAGACATTTGGGACCCTGGGAAAATCACTTTACCTAACGATGACCTCAGCTCTTTCCATTTTTAAACGCAATGTGGGGCATAAGGCGTGGTTTTTAGGTTGGAAGGAGAGAAAACAAACCCATAAAGAAAAATAGAATTTATTTATTTTATAACTAAAACCCCAGGGATAATGTGTTTTACACTTGATCTTAGCCAAAATGCCAAGAAGCGATTGGGATAGTGTGTTTTAGTGCTGGCTTTAGACAAAGCAGAGTACAGGAGCTCTTTCCCTGTGGTAGGAACCATTCTCAGGAAGGTGTTTTCCAGCATCTTCAGGCTCAATTCTATCCTCTCAGTAATCCTAATGGACGAAGCTACCTCTATCCTAAGAGTTCGCATAAAATCTCCTGAATTCAGTCTTTTCAGCTTTGTTTGATCTGCTTTGAGTCACACACTCTTTCTCTAACCAGTCACTGTGGCTGGAGTGGTTGAATAAAATAAACTAATTGACCAGCTACTTTTTTTTATTATTGTAGCCAATGTTTACAATGGTTCCTCCTGCATCACAGACAATAGAGGAACTAAGTTGCCTTTGGGCAAATCAGGGACTCAGATACCTGAACATAAGAGAAAGCAAAGCAGCAGATATCCATCACAAATGACTATTTTCTTAAAAGGCCTTCAAATTTTATTGCCAGTGGACCCAACACAAAAGGAGATATTATCTAAGACATCCTGGAGCAGAGTCACTCTGTTTATAGTTAGAATGGTGCTGTAAACTTTCCTGCTAAGCAGGTCCTCCTTCCCCTCTCACTGTAATGACTCTGAATGATTCTTCTAGGTCTTACAGGAGGAGAGAGAATTTGAAAGCCACCAGGTTAGATTTGGTGGCTCTATTTATGAGGAAACTTGTAAATACAACATTCTATTATTATAGATTTGGTGGCTCTATTTATGAGGAAACTTGTAAATATAACATTCTATTATTATAGATTTAGTGGCTCTATTTATGAAGAAACTTGTAAATACATTCTATTATTATCATCTCTTCCTGACTAGGTCATAAGCTCCCCATGGGAAAGTACTCAGTCTTTGCTCTTTAGCTCTGACATGCCTTTTCTATATTCTCAGTATGAAGACCAGTTGTATATGTACCAGTTGTTTAGATGGGAATATACCTATTTTTTCACAATATAAACTCCTAAATATTTTTTTCCAGTCAAATCTGCCCCTCTTAGGAACTCAGAGTGCTCATAAAGCTGTAAGATAGATGAAAACAGCTTCTGATCTGCCTTTCAACAGGCACAAGTTACTCCTTGCTGTAGAGGTAAAAATGCTATTTACCCCTCTGCTCTATAGAGTTGTTTTTTTTTAATAGTAATAACATTAAATCTCTTTGCCTAGATGCTTCATTCCATTTTAGTAAAATGTAGAGTGAAGACTGGGGAGAATTTTAGTTAGATCTGGCCCTTGGGATGGTAATAAAAGTCAGCTGCCTAAGCATTAAACAGCCTTGTGAAGCTCTCCTTGCAAATCTCTCCACCCAACTTGTGCGATGATTTCATCTTCCCACTCCACAACCCAGCTTTAATGCTACTGAAAGTGCCTATTTTTAATGGTGCCAGTGGTCTTGATTTTTCCAAACCTTTTGGGATATTTTAATGTTTAACCAGCATGAACCACTTGTTCTTCAATACTCCAGCAAGTGAGGCTCTACTTTAATTCTGTATCAGCTAAAGGCTATAAACATTTTACACTGCAATTCATTGTGAAAAAAGGAAAGAGAAGTGCATCCAGGTAACTCCCATAGTAATATCAGCTTTTTGTTTGCCAGAATTCCCTATATAAGCACTCATTTTCATGTATTATTACATATTCCAATAAACATAAAAACTTACATTTCCATTCTATTGAGTCTAAAGATGAGGTAGTCCCACAACATTGAAAGGAAATGAATTTTGTTTCTTTATATAATCAGTACTCTTGCTTCAGCTACACTCTCAGAAAACAGAATGATGGTATACCAGTGTGATAGCATGTATCACAAGTGTTAAACATGTATGGTATATAGAGCTATAAGAAGAAAAGTAAGTTTTTTGTTCTTTTTTTCTTTGAAGAGCTCATAGTCTAGTAGAGGAAAAAAATACAGTGTTATATTTGGACATGTTTTCTTGGTCTTATATACTCCTTTGACTGAGTTGAACTTTGAAATTAGGTTCTCACTCATTGGGAAAACCTTGAAAACACATGTTTTAGAAACATGTTTCTATATATGGCATTAACTGAAGAGATGTTGAGATTATGGTGTTTTCAGTGGCAAGGAATATTATTTTTAGGAGAGTGTTGTTTCCTGAATATGCTTCTCCTTTGCAATTGAAATATTTTCTTCTCATTGCCAATAAGAAACAATTAAGAGACATTTCCCTTATTTTCTTTAACTGCCTGGAAGCCCAGAATCAAATTCAACTTAGCAATTACATAGTATTAATTTAACTATTTCTTTATAGTTTGTTACTTTTATTCTACTTTAGATTTTTTCTGATCCTGGATTTTTACATAATTTTATAGAGTGTTCAGTATATCACTTATGAGACACCTATTTGTGGAATAAAGAATATTTGTGGGCCGGGCGCGGTGGCTCAAGCCTGTAATCCTAGCACTCTGGGAGGCTGAGGCGGGCGGATTGCTCGAGGTCAGGAGTTCGAAACCAGCCTGAGCAAGAGCAAGACCCCGTCTCTACTATAAATAGAAAGAAATTAATTGGCCAAATAATACATATATATATATATATATACATATATATATATATATAAAAGAATATTTGTGGAATAAGGAGAGTTATTCATAAAGAAAGGCACAAATATTATATTGTATTTTCTATAATTTAACAGTTACACAAACACGTGTCAGGAGTGTTTTGCTTTGTGTGAATCCTTTTTTTTATTGACAGGATACAATGGAGTCACATTTTAGGTGAAATTGAAATTCTGAAGTCAGCACCTAAGGCAAGAGGGTTACCCTTGAAGATCCCTTAGGGAGATACCAGATTAGAAACAAAAATACCAGTTCTCAGTAAATACAACACAGGTTTTCATCCAGAATTAAACAAGTAGCTATTTCTTTGGCCAAATATCATGTAAAGCAGTTGATTTGTGTTAGTGACCATGCTGTGACTATATATGTAACCTTCAGACATTTGAATAACATTCAATAGATGAAGTGCTCAGCACTAAGAGACAGTTATATCTCCATTTTATTTTCACCCTAGAACATTCACTGTTTAAGCTGATCTTTTCTTATTCTCTTGCTCTCTTTTTCCAATTCTTCTGGACATTCCCTACTGTATAATAAATTGTGATGTAACACTAGTCCATATTCAATAGTAGGGAAATTAGACTTTACCTCATGGTTGGAATAGTGTCAAAGATTTTTTATATACTCAGTCTATCACATTCCTCTTTATCCTACCTTCCCTTCCTCCACTTTTTCTAAATTCCCAAACTCAGTAGCTTGAAACATCATTTATTTTGTCTATTATTTTCCTGGTCAGAATTTTTATTTTATTTATTTATTTATTTATTTTTATTTCAGCATATTATGGGGGTACAAATGTTTAGGTTACAGATGTCACTTTTGCCCCACCTGAGTCAGAGCTTCAAGCATGCCCATCCCCCAGATGGTGCACAATGTACCCATTAGGGGTGTATATACCCATCCCTTCCTATCCCTCCCATCTGCCCAACACCCAATGAATGTTATTACTATATGTACGCTTAAGTGTTGATCAATTAATACCAATTTGATGGTGAGTACTTGGTGGTGGTGCTTGTTTCTTAGGATACTTCATTTAGGAGAATGGATTCCAGCTGTATCTAGGAAAATACAAGAGGTGCTAGATCACCATTGTTTTTTGTGTCTGAGTAGAACTTCCATGGTATACATAGACCACATTTTATTAATCCATTCATGTATTGATGGGCACTTGGGTTGTTTCCCAGGTCTTCTCTGAGCATGTGTCCAGCCCTGGGCACATCATGGCCTTCTAATTCCCTGATATACACAGGAGTTTTTTCCAGCCCTTACTTACTCCCCCATGTGCCGCATTTCCCAGCCTCTTCCTTCCCAGGATTTCCCATCTCCACTTGCCCTGACTTGTATCCCTTGGCACAGGTGTCTGCAGCTAGCATATTTGCTTTTAAATGCTTCTGACAAACGCAGGCTGGGGAAGCCACTTCAGTCAGGAGAAACAAAGACCAGCCTATCTGTGATTGTGTGTTTTCACCTGTGAGCCACCAGACAGGTGAAAATGCACAATCACAATTAAACACATAATTAAATACACAATCACAATTAATTCAAGTAATTAATTATTAACTAATTAATTCATAACTAATTCTTTGTTGCCTTTGCCCCACTGAGTCAGAGCTTCAAGCATGTCTATCCCCGAGAGAGTGCATACCACACTCATTAGAAGTGTACACACCCATACCCTGCTCTCCTCTCCCATCTGCTCCAAACCCCACAAACGATGAATGTTATTACTATATGTGCACTTAAATGTTGATCAATTAATACCAATTTGATGGTGCATGTATTAATGGGCACATGGGTTGTTTTCACATCTTTGCAGCTGTGAATTGTGTTGCTATAAACATTCTAATGCTGATGTCTTTTTCATGCAATGTCTTTTGTTCTTTTGGGTATATGCCTAGTGATGGGATTGCTGGATCAAATGGTAGTTCTACTTTACTTTCCACAGAGGTCGTACTAGTTTGTAGTCCCACCAGCAGTGTACAAGTGTTCCTACCTTTCCTCATCCACATCAACATTTATTGTTTGGGGACTTTTTTAATAAAGACCATTATCACTAGAGATTAGTGATATCTCATTGTGGTTTTGATTTGAATTTCCCTGATGATTAGAGATGTTTGGCATTTTTTCCTATGTTTCTTGGCCATTAGTCTGTCTGTCTTTTGAAAAGTTTCTGTTCATGTCCTTTGCTCACGTTTTAATGGGGTTGTTTGATTTTTTTCTTGCTGATTTTCCTGAGTTCTATATAGATTGTAGTTATTAGCCCATTATTAGATGTGTAGCATGTGAATATTTTCTCCCATTCTGTAGGTTGTCTGTTTGCTCTTATGATAGTCTCCTTGGCTGTGCAGAAGCTTTTTAATTTGATCAGTTCCCATTTATTTATTTTTGTTGTTGCTATGATTGCCTTTGGGGTCTTTTTCATAAATTCTTTCCCTAAGCCAATGTCCATAAGAATTTTTCCAACATTTTATTCTAGAATTGTTATGGTTTCATGCCTTAGGTTTAAATATGTTATCCACCATGAGTTGATTTTTGTAAGAGGTGAGAGATGTGGATCCTGTTTCCGTCTTCTACATTGGTATTCAATTTCCCCAGGACCATTTATTGAATAAGGATTATTTTCCCCATTGTATGTTTTTGTCTGCTTTGTCAAAGATTAGATGGGTATATGAGGATGGGTTTATATCTGGAATCTCAGTTCTGTTCCATTGGTCTATGTCTCTGTTCTTGTGCCCGTACCATGCTGTTTTCATTACCATAGCCTTGTTGTATAGCTTGAAGTCTGGTAAATTGATGCCCTCCAATTTGTGCTTTTTGCTTAAGATTGCTTTTGGTATACTAGATATTCTTTGGTTCCATATAAAGTATAGAATTATTTTTTTTAGATTTGTGAAAAGTGATGTTGGTATTTTAATAGTGATTGCATTGACTCTGTAGATCACTTTGGGTAGTATAGACATTTTACCAATGTTAATTCTGCCCACCCATGAGCTGATATGGTTTTCCACTTGTTTAAATCCTCTGCTATTTCCTTCCTCAGTGTTTCATAGAACTTTAGAAAAGGTTTTGCTGGGCCAGTTGGCACTTACACACCATATCCAGAAATCTCCCCAGGCTAATCCAAGAATTCATGAGGTAAACTTTCTATTTTCCATACTATGGCAGGCAACCATGTAGCCAAACTTTTCGGTCACTATGTAACCATGTTTCCTTTTTCTTTGGTATCCAATAATATTTTCCTCATTGTCCTTCAAGCCTTTACCAGAAGACTCCTGGAAGACTTTTCAATTTCTCTCTCCTGTGTAGTCCCAAAGCCAAGGCTACATATTGTAGATTTTTGTTATGATAACCAACCACTTTCAGGGACCAAATTATGTACTATTTATTGATGGACATTTAAAAAACTGTCCCAGAACTTAGTAGCGCAAAACTACAATTTTATTTTGCTCACAGTTTTGTGGATCAGGAATTCTAGAATAGGTTGGCTGGGCACATATAGTCTCTCTATATGGCCTGTGATTCAATGTGGAGTGTGGGTTCCCAGAGTGATCATCCCAAGAGGAAGTGCATTTGTTTCCTAGGGATACCATAACATTTTTCTAAAAACTTGGTGTCTTAAAATTACAAATTTATTGTCTCACAGTTTTGGAGGCTAGAAGTCTGAAGTCAAGATGTCTATAGGGCCACACTCCCTCTGAAGGCTCTAGAGAAGAATCCCTCCTTGTCTCTTTCTAACTTTGTTGGCTCCTGGCAATCTTTGACATTCTTTGGCTTGTAGTTGCATCACTCCAATTCCTGCTTCTGTCTTCATATGCCTTTCTTTCCTCTGTGTGTATTCTTGTGTCTCCAAATCTTTCTCCCTATATAAGGATACCAGTCATTGAAATTTGGGCCCTCCTTAGTCTAGTATAACCTCATTTTTTTATTTCTGCATATTAGGGGGTACAAATGTTTAGGTTATGTATGTTGCCCTTGCCCCCAAGCCCAGTCAGAGCTTCAAGCATGTCCATCCCCCAGACAGTGTGCATTGCACTCATTATGTATGTATATACTCACCCCCTCCTCACTCTCCCATCTGCCTGATGCATGTTATTCCTATATGTGCACTTAGGTGTAGTATAACCTCATTTTAACTTGATTATAATTGCGAAGACTCTGTTTTCAAATAAGGTCACATTTGTAGGTATCAGGGGTTAGGACTGCAATATATTTTTGTGAAACATAATTCTATCCGTGATGCTGAATGCTTTAAAAGGCAGGCTTAAGCTGCAAGGCTTTTAAAAAATATAACCAACTACCTTTCGAAGGGCTAGAATGTCACTTCTGCCACATTGTATTGATCAAGAAAGTCACTTATTCTAGTTCAAATTTAAGAGTGGGAAAAATAGACTTCACATCTCAGTGGGGGCAATGTCAAGGATTTACCACTATCTTAAACCTATTTTTCCCCGTTTCTTTTTTTCTATTCCTCTTTCCTCCCTCTCTCTTTTCCTTTCAAGTATACTTTAATTCTTTAAGTTAAATGTATTTATTTAATGACTAAATGACTGCTATATAAAAACATTTGAAAAAACGCCTTTTGTTTTAAAGTGGCTTCTGTCATTTTTTAATCAAAAGTTTTCCTGAGACATCATGAGGTATATTACTCTGTGGGGTGTGTGTGTGTGTGAGAGAGAGAGGGGGGGGGGGGAGGAGGAGGAGAGGGAGAGGGAGAGGGAGAGGCGGCCGCATGCAGGGGCAAGTTGGGAAGGTGAAATGGGGACAGAAAGGTTTGTATGGTGAAAACATTAAGATGAATAGTCTGTGATAGAGCCTCTCATAGACCCCTAAGATTGATGGGATGTGTTCTCACCGGATACCAAGCACATACACTTTTTCTTTGCCTTGCAGTTTATCTGCTCCTTGCTCAGAATACCCTAGAAATCAGGTAGAAATGGAATAGTTTTTAGAGCTTCTATTTAAGAGATCATGGAACCAATTTGTCGAAAAGGAAAGGAACTCACTTTGTCTCTCAAAGAAATGCCATTAGTAAAGAATCAGGATACTGCATCCACTTGTCTTGTGATACCTGTGATATGTGTTACTGTTTGGAGGCTCTAAAATATCAAATCTGTAGTTGTTCCATTTCTGGCACTTGCCTGCCACATGAGCATTACTTTCTCAAACAGATGCATCCAGAAAACATACAGATATGGGTGTTTTAAATAAAAAAGAATATTGTCTTTCTATATGACATTATCTCTTAACACTTTTCATGTAATTAGATGAAAGTTGAATTATTTTTCAAAACTACTTATTGTCTTTCCCTATGAGGATGCTTTTTACCTGGCCTTTCTCTACTTGGCTTCTTTTTGAGAGAGGGGTATACTTCCCTGACCACTGACTTCACACTTGGCCACCTGACTCACCTTGACGTGACTCACTTAGCTGAATGAAAGCAATCTGTGTCGTTTCTGAGCCCAAACTGCAAGAACCATCATATGGTTCTGTTATCACTCTGCCAGAGACTGGCACATCACCAAGAGGTACTCATTTTTGACCTGTATCCTGAGATGATGGAGCAGAGCCCTCACCAGCCACTTCACAATAACATATAATGTGATCCAGAAGCAAACTTTTGTTGTTTGCCAAAATTTTCACATCCTTTGTGGCTGCAGCATAACTCTAAATGACTGATACATCATCTGTGAGAGTAAAAAATTTCTAGGGAAAAGGTAGCTGTGCTCTTATAAAGGAACAGAGTCTCTCCGTATCAATATGGTACTAGAAAGATTTCTATAGATACTTGGAACTTGATATTGTATTCCCTTGGGTCTTCGAATGAGGTAGCATGATTCAAGGGTTAAATTATTGGGATCTGTAATCGATTTGATTTCTACTTTCTATCTGTGTGACATTGGGCAATTTACCAAACTTCTTTAAGCTTCTGTCACCTCACCTAGAAAATGGAAACAGTAATTCCTTGCCTCGTGGGATTATTGAGAGAATTCAATGAGCTAAAGCATTGGTTCTCAATGAAGGCAACTTTGCCACCAAGAGACATGAGACAATGTCAGGAGGCATTTCTGGTTGCTACTACTAGGTGGAAAGTACTACTGACTGCTAGAAGGTAGGGGCCAGGAATACTGTAAAACATCTCACAATGCAGAACAACCCCTACAACAAAGAATTTCCTGGCCTCAAATATCAAGAGTATTGCAATTGAGAAAACCTGAGCTGAAGCAAAGTGCACAATTCTTGGCACACAGTAAGAGAAGAATAAGTGTTTGTCATATATAATATTCATATATAACAGTATTGAATGGGCTTAATTCACACACACACACACACACACACACACACAAACTATTTCCAGAATAGTCTGGAAATAGTTTGCACTTATTAGTTTATAAATCAATCCTGGTTTTTCAAGTTTACAATAAAGATTTGTGTTTGATTATAAAAATATAACTATACAAAAAATCACTGGTCATTGAGATTGTTTGGCAATGACATTCTATAAATCCAACAGTGGTTATATCAGTAGTAAAGTAGAAGATGTTTGTAATCCTATGAAGTTTCACAGAATTCTTTTATGATATACTTCAATTTTTGGTAATTATTGTCAATACACAATATACTTTAGATAGGGTTTATAAAACCATATGCATTTAAAATATCATATAAACTATGTAAGTAGTAAAAGTAAACTGCCTGAATAATAAATATATTTATCCAAAGAGTAAATAAAATAGCTCATAAGAAACAATTATTTAGGTAAATACTACCTTCGATGCTTGAATTTCTTTCATTGCTTTGAGTCATAGGAATAAAACCAGAAATATTTTCTTGCAATGAAATTGGAAATGACATCAACTAAAGCATCCTGAAAATCTAATATAAAAGTACCGTTATCTTAACTATCTCTCCTTTTCTTTAGTGCTCAAGGACATTCCAGAATTGCTTCAGGAGTTTACTCTTCCTTACAGGAAACTTTACGGTGGCTTATAATTACGGCCAGGAATGAATCATATAGAAAAGTGTTGGTCTTTGTAGAAAGACTGGCAGATCCTTGGGTTCTGGTGTTGGTGACAAAGCATCTAGTGATCTTCAAACACCCATTTTCTAGGCATGAATTTATTCATCTCTAAGATGAGTGTGTGGAGTTAGATCTCTATGTGCCCTAGCCTATAAATGATTTTAAATAAATTCATGTCTCCATTTGCCTCATTTTACATATATATCTTGTAAGTTCCATAGGAGCGCTGTCTTTGTTTCAAGTGGCATTTAAATGGGAATAAGCCTGCTAAAAAGAGTCTTAAAATTATTATTCACTGCTTTCTCATATATTTGAGTATTGTTTTACTTTTAGGTAGTAGCTGTTTTTTTTTTTTTTTTTAATTTAAAAATCTAACACGATGCCAGTCTCTAGCATTGAGGAAAAAGAAAACATAGCAAAATATGCTACTAAATATTTTAATTACCAAATAATAGTAATAAAATAGCTACCACATTATTACATGCAATGTTCTAAGCTCTGTGCTATATTTTACACGTATTATCTCAGTTACAATAATAACCCTGAAATGGAACATCATTACCTATCTTACCTGTGAGAAAATTGAAATTAAATGTACATTCAAGGCCCTTAGTTTGTGGGATTCTAATGAGGGCTGTCAAGCCAAAGCATGGTCTTAACCAACACACCTTACAGTTGAAATACCATTAATTGACACCTTTCACTGAAAATAGAAACAAATAAATTTATCTTTTAGGAATGTGTGGTTTACTTTTGTTTCTTTGTGTGATGTTTCTTGTTCTTCCTGTATATTGTCTCATACGTGTTTGTACACTTGGATTATCACTGTGCAATTTTTGTCTCCCTTCCTCTCAGGCAAGCCAAGAGGCTGTGGAGAAGAAACCAAATAGTCCAGCCTAATAATTGTGGCAGGACAGAAAAGTGATAAAACACTTATAGGCAGATAAAATGAGCAGTGCTTTCCTTCATTAATTTCTACCATCAAACACATATATTCCCTGTAGATTAAAGTAATTCAAGTTGGATTGGGAAAATCTAGCTGTTCACCAATCATGTCTCTGACATCTTTAGAAATTCTCATCCTGTAGATGAAAGAAGGAAGTCATTTACTGACCTTCTTTATGGAAGAGAAACCTGTGGTCTCCTGAAGACATCGTTGGTGACTTTTTACATGCTACAGCTTTGAGTTCCATTCGGGAAGATGGCCCCAAATATTAAAATGCATATTTATTCTATTCAGAGATATAAATTGTCCTTACCAATATCCACTTGTCCTTCTTGGGGGGGAAATCATACTGTGTTTCCCCCAAAATAAGACAGGGTCTTATATTTACTTTTCCTCAAGAAGATACCCTAGGGCTTATTTTCAGGGGATGTGTTCAGGGGATGTGCCTCAGCTTGCAGCATGTACAGGATGGCTGGGACCTGACAGGGGGAGCCGACCGTGTTGGTGGGGCTTCTTGCACCTTTCCAGTCACCTCTGGGATAGTAGCTGTCATGATGGGGCAGATGAGAAGGGCTGCTTGTCTTCTTTACTGCTCTACAACGAAATGCATGGGTTGTGCAGATACACTGCATAGCTGCGCCCATTACTAGGTCTTATATTTGGAGAAACGCAAATGGTTAGAAATGCATAGAAATCCTGCTAGGCTTTATTTTATGGATAGGTCTTATTTTTAGGGAAGCACAGTACATAGCATTTCACTTCTATTAGTTACTTAACATTGAAAACCTCTAAATAAAATCCTGTAAAGCCTCCAAAATATATTTTAGAATATTTCGACTTATATCTTTGTAAACTATTTACCATGTGCCACTTTTTCATGAATTATGTTGTTTAACCTAACAATCCTCTGACCCAAGTACTATTGTTATCACCATCCGATAGATGATAAGACTTGAGGCAGAGAGTTTAATAATTTTCCTAATGTTCCACAGCTAAGAGCTAGCAAATCCAAGGTGCAGCATGACTTCAGTGTCCATGCCCTTGGCCATTGTATCACTTTACATGGCAAAAAGAAATCAGATTCAATCATCAGCCAAATTCTTCTATCCTAAGTTTTTAAAAATATTGCTAAGAAGAAATTTGTGGGTCAAACTTTAATATAATTTTTCAGAGTTCAAGTCTGAACAACTTGTAGAAAATTACTTAAATAATAGTTGTAAATCTGTATCTGTCTTGTAAAGGCTGGGTTCATGAAAATGGTTTTTGCTGTATTACATAGGGATCTCTACGATTTCCGTGAACTCTTTTTCTATAAGTTAAATATGCTACATTTAACTGCATTGATGACACTCTTCCCAGTATCTGAAAATCAATCTCTGATCTTACTTTCGTTATTGTGAGTTGTAGCAATTCTGTAGTTAGAATAGAATAGGTAGACTGTCCCTACTGAACTAATAAAAGATGAGTTAAGTTTTCATAGGCTGGCTTGGAGCTAGAACAGACTGTAATCCTGGCACATGCAATTTAGATATTGTCAGAATTTCTATTGATCTGTACATTTTTCTTTCCTGGTTTATTCAATTCCAGTGAAAAAGAATTAGGTACATTATTCTTTAAAAATAATAAAAGTTAAAAAACAAATGAACCAACAATTATGCTGAAGTATCATGGGGCCTAATGGAATTTGTTTACAGTGTTTGGCAGCTTAAACTTTGTAATTTGCATACCTCTCTGTTATTGAATTTACAGCTGAGTTCTTGGATTTTTTTTTTTCATCTTATGTTGTCTGCATATATTTCTTTGTGTAATTAGTGTAAAATGTTTTATTTTGGCTTCTGTTATTTAATTTAGCAAAGTACTTTGAGATATATTTATAAGTTTGTCAATTTTATCCTTCAAAAGTGGGAAAATTTCTGTTGAACCTTAGTAAATTCTGGTTTATTTCCATCCCTATGAAAGGAAAATTTACCAAAGTAGCAATGCAATTTGTAAACTTAGAGAACTTTTCTTTTTGCCTTGCTCCTTTCTTTTTAACCCTTACCTCATTTTTGCTGTTTCCTTTCTTTCCAGCCATCCTTGAAATCAGAATGTTCTTGAGATTTACACACAGAAAGGAGACTGGAAAGAAGAAAAAAAGGTAGGGAGAGATTGCTTTAAGGATCTTTTCCCCTAAAATCTAATTTAGGAATATTGTTTGAACACACCTTGAATAGAAAGCATTAAAATATAAAACTTATTTCATTTTGAAGTGCTCTGTTTATGATTTAAGGTCAATTTTGAGCAAAAATTTTAAGTACTGAAGACGTATCTTTGAGATCCCCAGCCTTTTTTGTCTATTCTCCATAGTCACTTCAGTTTCCTTTCTCCCTTCACTCTGTCACCACCACATACCCCGGCAAGTTCTTAGAATTCACTCAAAGTCTCATTCCTGCTTCATCAGGGACCCGTTTTTAGGATATGATGTCCCTCCATATATGTCTTCTGTTAAAGGACTAGTGAATAAGTAGATTATGGATCTAGGTATTGGAATGTGAATTTTAGAATAGATTAAAATAAAACTTAGTCCCAGAGTTCCAGGATAGTGAGGAGGATAACAGAGTGGGGAAGGGAGACAAATCAGTATAGTATATACTACTTTATTGTGTGAGTAAATTCTTTGATATGCTCACAGCAAGAAGTAAAAACAAAAACTATACATATATATGTATGTATTTATGTATATTCTCTTTTCCAGGCATTTTTGTATTTTAAAACTTATATTTGAGATGGGAAGGGTTTTTATTCTGTGTTCAAGAAATTCTAGGAAAAAAACATGTGAAAGAAGTTTGAACATGTATATATATATATATATATATATATATATATATATATATATATATATATATATGGCATTAATTCTTTTTAAATTACCTTTTAACAGTTTGATCAGTCCCTGAGAGTTTAACAAAAATCTATATGACTAAACAGAGTGAACTAAAACCATCTTTAAAGTTTTATGCTATAAGTCCCAGTAGGAATTCAGATTCAGAAAGAAATAAGAGAAAAGCATTGAACAAATAGTAGATTGACCAAGTTCACAAACAGATCCCTGTAGCAAATATGGACACACAAGGTTAGTTGTCTTGTCCTGAATGCACTGACTATGTGAATCACCCAGGCAACTCTCTTTGAGTTTCTATTCTCTAAGCATTTTTATGATTATGTGTTAGCATCCAATGCAGATGTATTAAAAAAATACAGAATATTCTGGTCTTGTGATCCTATGTCTATGTTACAGTTTTCATTGTTGACTAATGAATTGATCATTTTACATATCATTTGATTAATGTGGATTGCCCTCTTCTCTTCAGACCTGATAAATTAGGTTTCTGAGCCTATATAATTGAAGGGCAGACCTTGGACTAGATGAATTCAATAATGGAAATGTCCTCTTACAGCCTCTTGGAAGCCAGCCTGCCTGCTTCACTGGGGACACTGTCACTTTACTGTGTTCCTTTATTTTGAAATTTCACATTTATAATTAGAAGAGAGAACACATAAAAATGTGTTTTATTGCAGGACATTTGTCTCTTTCCAGCTAAATGTACAGAGATGGGTTTTTTTCCTTCCTCTCTTCTTTCCTTATTTTTCTTCTAAAGTTTATGTGGATCTTGCCTCTAGAGTTAACTGAGGTTAAGAAATGTTTATAAAAATACATTAAAAAGTATGAGAAGAATCTGCAGGGCACAGTTGATGGTGGGGAGAATAGGAGGAAAAGGATGATTTGTCATCATATTTTATATTTTATAAACCAGCCCACTTCTGTGTAGTTAAAAGATGTGTAATGTTTATTGTTGTTGTTCATGCTGATGTTAAAGAGAGCGAATACAACTTAAGTACTTGGTTAATTTGTGAGTATGTTTGATGCAAAGAGCACATAAATATAACTTTATGAATATATAATCTTGCTAGTGGCAGCTGAAATTATTTCTGGTCATCATTATGGCTTTTTTCCAAGGTCAATGCTGCCTGTTTGCTGGTAAGATTTTTGAATTGTTTTATTATCCTGCTTGAACTGTGTCAAAACAGTCACTTGATTTCTGAATCAGTTATTCGGAATTCTGTGCTTTGAGTCAATTCATTTCCTGGCATCTCAAAGAATTCCAGGACTTAGAAGAACTGATTGGGGAATATTATGCCTTGTCTTTCTCCTGGCTCTGGGTAGGATTCTCTGTCACAGTCCAATCTGTGGTGGCTTGATTTCCAAATGAAAAAGGAACCTTCATTATGGTATGTTGGGGAGATTTCTCAGGACACTGATGAAAGTTTTATGAAAGAATACAAGGAGGTGGGATAACTCATAGAAAAGAATGTAATACTAACAGAAACTAATAGAACAGTCACAGAAATCTACATAGCATGCTTCTTTTTTTTCCCCCTTCTCTTTCTAAATTATTTGTCTTCACTCTGTAAATGCAAACTCATACACCCAACAGAAAATTTGGAAATATTTTTTGTCTGGTATTTTTTGTAAGCATAGAAATTTCTATTCTCTATAGAATTTATTATATATGCACTTTGAATTAGTACTTAAAGGAAAAACAAATGCATATTTTCAAGGTAAATATTCCTAATTTCATGCTGATAAAGATTACCATTAGTAACTCCCTATCTTTTTGTAGCATGTAATAGTTTGTCACACATTTTTACATATTTCTAGCAGGAAATATAACACTATTTATTCCAAATTCAAATGAAGAAATTAAGATTTATTAGGTGGCTAATGGCCAAGGTCAAAAGCTTACAGTTGGTCAACACTAGCAGTCAATGCAGGTCTTTGGCTACACAGAATAATACAGAGTACACAAATCCAAAAAATCCTAACATTTGGACCACAATATTCTCACCATAATGCTCTCCATTATATTAATGTAAGAACACTAAAAAAATATAAGCTAAAGGGAGAAAAGCATCGAGTCATTATACTCTACTAAATGTTAAATAAATTAGCTCATCACAGTAGGTGGCAGAGAATGATAATAGAGAAATAAAAAAAGAAAGAAATATCTAAAATCCTTATTATATTCATTAGCTCATTTATTCAATTATTCAACAAATACTTAAACTCTGCAGCCAGTCATATTACTCTAGGTCCTCAGTTACCATAATAAACAAAATAGATATTATTTTGTCTCCTCAGTGAGGAGATTTTAGTCTATGGGGGAAATAAACATGAATTATGTGAGTCTGTAGTTATAAACTGTGCTAGAAACAAGGAGAGAAAATTAGTAAGGATTTATGAAAGTAGAGAACAGAGGCACCTGATTTAGTCAGACCTATGAAGGCAGCTTCTCTGAAAAAGAGTAGGGTATTAGATGTGAACTGTGAACCGGAATTTATAAGATGAGGGGAGTTAGGAAGGATTCATGCTTTCCTGGCAGAGACAAATCACATCGAATGTCCTGAGTTAGCAGGCAACATGCTACATTGAAGAACTAAAAGAAGGGCAACACATGGAGTGGACAGACCAGATCTAACAGGGCATTTTTTGCAGAGGGAGGGAGAGCAGGAGGCATAGAGGATCTTGTTGACCATAGTATATCTTTTGAATTTTAGTCTAAGAATAGTAGAAAATCACTGAATGAGTTAAATCAGAGACATGAATTGATCAAGTATTTGTTTTTCAAAAGGTAGCTCTGAAGGTCTAGTTCCAATAAGTCAGTAGACCTTATATCAAACTGATCCTCCTCCATACAGCGATAATAAATCAGAATAGCTCTTACATCTCTTATCTCTTAAAGAAATAGAATTGGTAATTAAAACTCTCCTCAAGAAAAATCCAGGCCCAGATGGCTTCATTGGTGAATTCCACCAAAATTCTAATGAAAGAAAATTACTGTTCTTACACTAAACTTTTCAGAAAAAAAGAGAAAGAAGAAACATTATCCAACTCGTTTTGTAAAGTCAGCGTAATGGTGATATCAATTCCAGATAGGTTCATTACAAGAAAAGTACAGACCAATATTCCTCATGAACATAGTTGTAAAAATCTTTAATGAAATATAAGCAAATCAAACCCAGCAATACAGTATATAAAAGTTGAATGCATCATTTCAAGGGAGGTTTATCTCAGGAATGCAAGGTTGTTTTAATATTTTAAACACAATATGATTTATCATACTAACAGGTTAAAGGAGAAAAAGTCATACGTCTTTCTCAGGCCAAAAAGCATTAGGCAAAATTTAACACCCATTCAAAATGGAAACCTATCAAGATCTAGGAAGTAAAGAAAATTTCTTCAACCCGATAAAGAATATCTGCCACAACCTACAATTTGAGAACTGTGTTTTATTAAACCTAATAATACCATTGCAGCAAAGAGCCAGGAAACCTGATGCTACACCCAGATGTCCTATTCGCTAGTGTGGCACTTTTATCAATCACTCATCAAACCTCCTGGAAATTATTTTGTTCATATATAAAATGAGTATGCAATAATATTTATTTCAAATGGTTTTTGAGAGGCTCAAATAATGTAACTATGTGAAAGTGCTTTAAACATTATAATGTGCTAATTAAGCTTGATTTGATGGAGATAATGATTATGGAGACCTTGAAAATTAAAATTCTTTAACTTTCTCTAACCAGTACCCTGAAAGCCCTAGAAGAGGAAATCCCCTAACTTTGTATTACCTTGAAGTAGTTTCATTATTTTAGGGCCTGGAAAGCAATTTATTAATAGATATATTAAAATTCTTTGCTTGTCCAGTGTCTCCTTTTGAGTTGTCTGACTTCTCATTAGTTTTCCCATTATAGTCAAATGGACAGTTTCTGAACATGAAGGTCAATCAGATAATGGGGCCACTACCTTGAGCCCCTCGTGGAAGATCTAATGAAAGAAAATAGGGAAATAATGGATTAAATTATTACTTGTTAATTTATTGGTAGATTTTAATTTTTTAGGCTATCCCTAATTCCTATCATCAAGGGCAATTTATTGTCACACTTCAGCTCTTTCTTCTGTAAAGTCAGTCACGTTCTTCTTATACTGAAACCAACAGAGAGTGTCACCTCCTAAAGAGGTCTGCAAGATATAGAAAGTGATCTTAATGCTTTCTAATATTCTTCACTCTTGTGCAGCACTAATTGCTAAACTCAAAAGTGTCCTTGGTGCTAGATAAAACTTTATAGCAGAGGAAACTGGAACGTATATGATATTTATGCAGAAATTAACAAGTTCATTATTTTTTCAAACTATTTCTATTATTGATAACATATAAAGCTTAATGAGATTTCCTCCCTTAGGGCTCAGGTACTTCTAATTCAGATGTCAAAATGTAGGAAATTATAATTCCATAATAATAATGAAACAATACTTCTTTTTTTACATGCCTAAAAGAAATTCACAAATCTTATATTAATTCATTGATTGTCACAGGTACTGCATTGTAATTCAGACTATTTCTCTGTTTCTATTATAATTTTGTCTCAATCAGCCAAAGAAAGGTCTAGATGTGGGACTGTAATCATGAAACACATTTTTGGTCAGGACTCAGAATTGTGAGAAAAGTCAGTGGTTGTTTTGGCCAACTCTTGGCATCTGGCAGGATAGTAGGCTCTGAGATTTTCAAGGACTTTAGAAATAATTTCCTTCAAATCTCTGATTGTAGAGGTTAGAAAATAGTTAATTATTCATCTAGAAGTAAGTCCCCAGATGTCAATGGAGTCAGATTTCAGATCCCAGAAGAATTTAGGTTAGGTTAAGGATTAGGTTAGAATTTAGTGGTAAGATTCAGAGATATTGTTAAATGGTGCAAGAATGGTTAGATCCAGGCTAAATTTGCCTAAACCATAACCTAGGTGTCATAGGGCAGGATGCTGGCCTCAGGGAACAAATCCAGAGCACAGGTGCTGGGATTGGATATGTGATCACAAAGAACCCACAGCAAGATTGGCCTCAGGTGAGTCAGAATGTGATGGCCTGAGATCTCCTGTTACTTATTTTCTCCGATGAATGGATATTCCTGGATTCTGAACTGATGGTGGGACTTTAGTGTCCCAAGGGGAAGATTTGAACCCTGGAAGTCAGTGTCTCAGGAGTGGGGCTTCTAGCTATAGGTTAAGAAGAGTGTCTCAGGAGTGGGGCTTCTAGCTATAGGAAAGACTCAGGCTCTTCTTTCCCTACCTGTGCCCCACCCCCAACCCTCTATACTACTCTTTTTCCCTTTTCCTACAGTTTCATTAATACCTTAAGAGCCATTTGTCTGGAATAATATCATCCCGGTTATCCAGTAGTGATCCACTGAAATGACGAAGTGCTTGTGGTGTGGATTGATATGTTAGGTTAGAAGAATGAAATAAGTCACTTATATGACAATGGTTGTCACAATGGTGACTTTTCCATTTTGAGTAATCACAGAGAATGAGTATCAGCTAGGGCCCAGGTGGATCCAACTTCTGTATTGTCCCAAAGAAGTCCATTAAGCAACTAAAAGTAGTGTCTCTAAACTTTAATTGCTTCTCCTGAAGCACAGTAAAAGAGAGCTGATTTAGAACCCATAGCACCAATTCTTAAAGTCTCTGGTTTCTTCTTTCCAATTCCCTTATCCTCCACATCTTCCCCAGAGGCTCACCTTCTGAATCCTGCACCTCTCACTCTCAATACTGTGAAAATGCCTTGCCAATACAGTTCACTTCCTCTTTCTCTACCCTAACCTACACCTCTAGCTTTTCATCTGCAAGAAGCTACTTATTCCTGGCAGTATTGGATCACTCTAGGATGACCAGAAGACACAGGAAATATATTTGCTTCCCCTACCAACCATAAGTCACAGAACTCCTGGGTACAGTTTTTTTCAGTTTATCTTTTTTTCTCACAAAATGTTTTGCAAGTAATTTCTGCATAATTAAAATTCTCCACCTGATTAACAATGAAATGAAAGTCAGGAACTCTGAGAAGAGTTCTAAATTTGAAATTGAGTGCATGAACACAGAATGGAAAATTATACCTAAGTTTAAATTTGAAATGTTGAAGGATTATAGCATGAATGATCCTCTGAGTCATGTTTGAACTCATCAAAACTAAGGGATACTGTCAGTGGTGATTCCATTCTAAGAGTGTTTTAGTTTAATTCTTGCTAAGCTCGTAAGTAAACTTATGGCCTTGAACAAATTACTTAAACACTCTGATGCTCATTTTTCTCATAAGGAAAATGTAGGGAATTAGCCTAGGTTAATCTCCAATTTTCCAACAAGGTATGAAAATCTATGAAAGATAACCAGGGATGAGATAAATCCTTAGGATATCTGCTTTTTCTATGTAGGACTTTCTGTATAAGTTTTCATTCACCATCCATTGCTGTGTACTTGACATCAGTCATATTTCCTTGAGATAAGTTCTCAAAATTTCAACACAGAGTGCTTTTAAAATGTCCTTTTATGTGATGCTTATCAAAATTAGAAATTTTCATTAAGTTATTGTAAGATAATTAATCAAAATTAATGAATTACGCATACCCTTCCTCTTATAAATCACAGAAAAAAATGTAGCCCACTTCTTCATGGGTCTTGAGTTTATTTCTTTTAGTTTTAATACATTTTTTTAGACATATAGTCCTATTTTCTTATTTGTTTTCCATGAAAATCACCTTTGACATGTATGCTTTTAGTAACTTAATGAAATTCAAGTGTTTTGTATAAAACAAGGTTCTTTTTTATTTATTGTTTTCAATTTAGGGCCTAAAGTACTAACACGAAGGTAACATCTTCCAGGTGGTTTTTATTTATTAGTGCCAGAAAAAAAAAGAAAAGGAACTAGCTACTTTTGTAATGAGAATTTGCTGTTGCCTCCAGCATAAGAGGCTTTATTTCCTAAGGCAAGAAAAGTTGACCTTTGGAATTTCATACTTACAACTAAGACTATAGGTATAAAGCTGTTTCAAGTTTTATCATTTATCAGCATGTGATCTTAGCAAAATTACTCAAGCTCTCTAGGCTCAGTTTCTACAATTAATAAGGTGTGGACAATGTTAGGTATCTCTCATGGATTATTTGAAGATAAAGGTAATACTTATAACATACCCAGAACCTGGTGAATGCTCAGTAATGTATTGATTGATAATTAATTAATTAATTTTTTTAGCCCTGGCTAAAGTACAGTGGTATTATCACAGCTTACTGTAACCTCAAACTCCTAGGTTCTGGTGATCCTTCTGCCTCAGCCTCCCAAATAGGTAGGACTACAGGTGTGTGCCTGTGCCACCACCTCTCGCTATTTTTTTCAATTTTTTTTGTACAGACGGGGTTCTTGCTATTGCTCAGTCTGGTCTCGAACTCCTGACCTCAAAGGATCCTCCCGTCTTGGCCTCCCAGAGTACTAGGATAACAGTCATGAGCTGGTGTGCCCTGCTGGATAATGTTATTACTTTAAAGGGTTTTTCCTATGATTTGTTGAGAAAAGGGAAGTTAAAAAGATTTTCGGGAATAGGCATGAAGAATAGGGCCCAAAGAAAGCGATGTGGAATCATTTTTATTGTACCCTCAGTATTTTAATTACATTTTTTTTTCCCCAGAAGCTATCTATGAAGATAATTTTTGTGTAGGCATAATTTATCCTTCTATAAACTAAGTAGTTTAAAAGGTGTTCAGTTGGTAAGAATTACCTTCTTCTAACAAATTAATGTATGAATTAGATTCAATTATCAAAACTGATATACATTTATTATTTTATGGAATATTTTAAAGAGCTAATTCATTCTACCTATAGAGGAAAGAAAATTTGAGTTTAGGGAGGTATTTAGTAAAGGATGGAGCTCTTGCTTAGAAATCAGCAAACTTGGATGCTGTTCCTATCTTCAGCCAAACTTTTCGTTATGCTTCTAGTCTACTGAAACAAGGAGCCCAAACCAACCAGCTTAAAGTTTAGTGGAACTCTTACTGTGACTCCATCCATCTTCCCCTGAAGGAAGAATCCTCTTTCTATGAACCAGAACTTTGTAGAGAGACAGAGCCTAATGGGCTAAGTTTCTTCAGATTTTATCATTTTACTTTTATGTGTTAAGTGCTTGAAATATAACAGGCACTCACGTAATTTTTGGAAGAATGAAGAAACAGTGCCTAGCTCATCAGAAGCATTTATTTCCTGGCTAACTTGCTTTCCCACTCTTCAGAGTAAAGAAGAGTCCTTTTAATTCAGGTCCTTTGAATTCTAGCAAGGTTCTGTGACCAGCTACCTAACTTGTCTGTGGCTATGCACCCCTACGTATATCTCATCTACTGGTGGTTACTGCGGAAACTTATGCTGGAACTCCTGTCCTTGTCTACTGCTCAGATTTACCCAAATATCCAACAGATAATTGCCTTCATTATCTATCTAGGTTCTGGGCCGAGACATATTCACTCAACAAGTGATGGTCATTCTCATCACTTGTTGAGACCTGATGCTAATAGGAACTCTATAAACAAAGGTGAGAAACATGCAGACTTATTCAGGGATCGTCAAAGAATTTAGGTCAATTTAGGAGCATATCTCAGGAAGTTATTGAGCACCTACTCTCTGCCAGGCATTAGGCATCAGGCTACATCTTCTCTCTTGAGAGATCACTTTCACTACTGTCCCTTCCAGTTTAGTATTCTAAGTTCTGTATATCTAGGCTTGATTCAGCTTCTGAGATACAGCGTGTTTAGACAGTTTCACCCAAAGGATGTCATATCCATCAAAACTGATCAGTCATATTCATCAAGACTGGCCATTATTTCTTGGTAAATTTTGTTGTTCTCTCCCTTTAAAGTTTTATTAAATTAGTGTCAGTCAGGGTAACTCACAGCAGAACTTCTCAGGAAAGATGGAGGTTGCCACTGGCATTCAGTTGTATATTGTCAATCTCCAGTAGGGATTAGCTGAGTGGAAATGACACTTTAAAGTGGGTAAGGGAGGGGGAACATCAGTGTGTAGTTTGCCTCCAAAGAATCCTTAATGTTGTTGTCAAATTTGGCCATGCATTTAACTGTTATGAATGTGCTCAACTATATTAGACAGGTAGAGGAAAAAAGCTATTATTAAAGAAGTGATAAAATGCCAAATACTGAGGCCAAGGTGAATACTCTTTAGATGAAAACTTTTTAAATTTCTTTCTACAAAAGAAAAACAGAGAATTGCTTTTTTGACCCAAGATATACCCAAGGATCATTCTCAGCCACTTAAATCATAATATAAATATAACTTTATTTAAGTTTGGAAAATTATCACAAATCAGACATCTCATGTTCAACCATATTAAGAATTCATGTCTCACTCATTGCCTATGACTCACAAGTATTAACTAAATATAACATCTAGATTTTACATTTTTCACTTCTAAAGTAGCCTCCTCCATTTTAACTTTGACCCCTGGATATTTTAGTTTTCTTATTGGGTTTCAAATACAGCTCTTTAAATTCATGTTGAAACTACTCTTATCAATTAATTCTATACAACTTCTTTCCCTTCCATGCTTACCACACATCCACTGTAGAACTAAACTCCAGTATCCATGGCAAGATTAGAAACAAATATGGTAAAGTTTTATCACCTTCTCTGAATTCTACCTCCATCACAATCAATCTTAACCACAATATTTTATCACAAAGGTGCTATTTTGCTGTCCTCATTTCTTCTTTCTATTATACTGGGTGGTATCATATAAGCAGTGAAAATAGATTCTTGGATTCAGACAGATCTCAACTGGAGTTTTGCCTCTCACACTTAGTATCTGGGAGTCTTGGGACAATTCACTTAACTACCAGAACCTCATTTCCCTCATTGATAATATGGAAATAATTATGTATGTCTTCAGGGCACACTGTGGGCGTTTGATGAGAATGTGCTTGTGAAAAGACTAAGAAACTGTAGGTTCTTAATAGATGCTGGTTTACTTTCCCCACTCATACCTTCCTTTCCTCAGTGAACAAACTGATTATGAAGATCCTACAATTTGGTTCAATATATGATTATTGGAGGGGGGCAGTGTTGTAATATGGTTACTTTTCCAGTATAAAGAATATTGGCTTATTTACTGAAGACTTTTTTTCCTGGATGACTTATGTACTGTTTCTTTTCACTTCTAAACAAGATGCTTCTTTTTCTCTGCATTAGATTATTGGCAGGAAGAGCTTTGACTTGGCTCTGGAGGCAGGCTGCACCATCAGGGGAGTTGCAGACTTTTTTACTCATTCCACTAAAACTATGAACAAGAACTAGAAAACTGATAAACTCTATAAAGATTTTTTTAGCTGATTCTTTTCCTAAGAAACTTCTTATTTATGTATGTTGTTTCATTTGGGTCCATTGCCCAAATCGATAATTATTTTCTTTTCAGAAAACTATTCTTAAAGCTTAATATAGATTTTTCTATTTTACCAATCCTGCACTATTGTCTGCCAAATCAGAAAGTTTTCAATCTGGTTCAGTGACTTTTGCTGAAAATCGTGCAAATTTCAGCAATATCCTCTGACATTTTGCCCAGAATGTGTAAAATTATTATTATTAATTATTTATAGACTTGGAGTTAGAGTACTTTAGAAATAGTGCTTTATAAAGAGCATACAGAATAAAAATTATAACCACAAAGGCGGCACAAAAATTGCCAGTCATAGTGTAAAACAATATTATTTAAGGGTATTATAAATTAATAATTACAGTACTGGCATATATGTGCCAAAATATTGCAATGCATGTGGCTTTTTGAGTATGAGAGTAGTAGGTGAGTTTATAACTATAAAAATAGTTAAGGACTTGTAAATTTGTGCTAAGGAACAATTACTTCTTATACTGAATAACCTGATTTTTAAATATAAAACTTAAAATTCAGAGGGATTTTTCTTGAAAATGAATCTGGAACTTTCCAGAAATGCTTGATGTTGAGTGTGAGGAATGTTAATAAAGTTTACTAAAGACTGTATACTACTAGGGCATTTATTCACTTAGTAAATACTAATTAAATGCTTACTATGTATAAGTTACTTGACTAGGTAGGCAGTGTGAATAAAAAGATGATGAAGACATTGTCCCTGTTTTCAAGAAACTTGTAGATTGGGGGGGAGATATAAATGCTAATAAAGAGTTTCATAATTTATGGTAGGTACTCAAAAATAGAAAATGTCAAAAAATGTAAAAAGATAGGAGACAAATTCACTTTGGCTGAACCTCAGTAAGTTCATGCTTGTATGAAAAATAATAACTAAGGTAAACTAATGCCAGTTATTAAATACTGTGACAATTCTAGAACTTGGGTAAAGTGATGTTATAGCTTGGGATAACTCCTAACACATAAGATGGTATTTTAAAAATTCAGAAAATTTTAGGGATAACAATATGCAAATGAAATTTCAGGCTCCAAATATTTCTCTGCTTCATGTTAATGGGAGGCTGAAGTTCTTAATTAGAGCATACATAAATTCCTTGGAATGCTAGGTGACAAAGTATGTGTATAAGCTGAAGAGGATTTTTGTGGGTAAAGGGTCCACAGCTTAAATCAAAGTCCTAAAAGTGTTTATAATCTATAAAAGTTTTAAGAATTCTGAAGCTACAGAATTTGGCCACCCCCTCAAAGTTTCACTATTGGAACTTCAGTATTAATTTCAACAATTAATTTTAAGAACAAATGCTCTGGAGTATGGAGTATATGGAGTTGTAGTAATTGATAAATCTTAATAGGTCAAGGTTTCTGCTATTCCTGAGACTTTTTTTCTATAAATCCTCAAAGATAACAGAATTAGGCCATATTTATTTAATTTTTTTTTTACTTTTTATACTTTTAGTTAAGAATAATAAGACAGGAATCTATAACTTGATTTACTGTTCAGCAAGTGTGGGACTAACAACCATTTTCCTTCTACTCATACTTAAGAAAAAATAATCAGGCAATTAGAGGATACAGTTCTTAATGTATTGAGACACATTATTGAAACTATGGTCCATCTGGATTTGTTAAAACACCACAAACCTCAGGCTTCAAATGTTTCCCATTAATTTGGTTCGCCATTTTAAAATGCCTATAATATTAAGTATCATACAAAAAATGTAACAGTATGTAGAAGCAAATGATAATTTCATTCTGCATCTATAAAAAGCTTGCTAGATGGATTTTTCTTATTTGCATATTACACCTGGATCACGTGATATGGCCAATTTAAGTGGGACCCAGCATGGCACAGCAAAACAATACAGGCATTCAAAGTCACCTAGCATTTATTGGCTATGTGGCATTTGGGAGTTTGTCTAAGAATCAGATTCTTCATGAGTAAAAATAAAACCTAGATTGTTATAATGATTGTTAACAATTCACATAAGGTATTCTAGTGTTTTACATATACTGGTGATCAGTAACATTTTCATTATTAATTATCACTTAGAAAGAAACAATTCTGATTAAAAAGAATAGAATGCCGCTTACTGAAAAATGTATGAAAAAGCCATTCATTTTTCTCTAGACTTTAATCTTGTCATCTACAAAATGAAGTTATTAAAGTTTCTAATATTCTATCCAACTCTAATATCCATACTTTTACAAAAAACAAATGAATATATGTCTGTGTTAGAAAGGGCTCTTTTCACTTAATATCAATAATCATAATTATCCAACTAAATGTGTTTTTTAAAAAATATATTGTTTAGAGATCACTTAACCCAGTGTTCTACTATAGCTCATAGTAAAACAATACTGTTTCTTCATTGTGCCATTCTTAAAATATGGTTTTAGAATTTAGGCTGTTTCATGCTGGCTTACAGTATTGAGAATGTTCTCTTGACATAGTAAGATAGGTATTAAATGTCAGAAGCCACAAGAGAGAAACAAGTTTTACTTTTAAGCGACTATTGAGTATCAGGCATATTTGATTTTTGATATTATTTCTTTTTCAGTCCTGGACATAATGCTCCAGGTTGCTTTATTTAGCATGACTTCCTCAAGGAAATGGGCTGAGCCTTACTGTTTTGATATGAAGGTGGGTGAGTAGCAATCTTATCAAGCCAACGTGACATGGTGTTTCTCATCTTGAGAGACTTCCAGGTAAAGAAATATCTTTTAAATAAAGCAAAAAAATGGAGATCAAATGCTGTGCCCATTCCAATCAATGTGACTGACAGAAACATAGGTTTTTAATGATTATTTTGGTAACTAATTTGGTTACTAAATTTATTAATACCATATGAAATAACACTATACTTCCTAAGCAAGATGTAACTTTGTTGCAAAAAATTTTCTACTTGTTCTCTCTCATAATTTTGATTTATTTATTTGTGCATTTATAACTCTATTTCATTTCAAAGTAGATACTGGTTAGTAATTTTCTTTATTAAATGAATGGTTTAAATAGAAATAATTATGAAAAGTTAAGAACCATTAAGTATAAAGTAAATCTTTCTTTGCTGAGGGAAATTTCTGGGAAAAAACCTAAAGAACCAGTATATGAGAATATACCATTGTGGTCTGGACTGATTTATATTATTTCAATTAAAATATTTCAATAAGGGAAGAGATTTCATTTGAGGAAAGGGGTGATTAATGTAGGTGTTTGCTACATTATCAAGAAAAACTGACTTGAACTGACTTATTTCAAATGGTCAATGTAATACATGTTCAGAGTTTTGAGTTAAAAGGATGAACAAGGCTGAGAATGAAAACCAGAAGAATCTTGGTCAAACCCATAGGGTAACCATCTGGTTTTTTTTTTTTTTTTAATTGCAAGCATATCTTCTGGAGTTCTGGGTCACTTTCCCCAACTAGATTGACTGATTTCTAAACCCTCTGCACAGCTGTCTTTTAGAAACACCATTTTTCTGATCCTGGGAATTCCTTACACTCTTACATATATCCCCCCTGTTTTTTGTTTTTTTCTTTTCTTTTCTTTTTTTTGGGGGATCTCATGCTTGGCTTGTCCTTTTTTGGTCTCTTGACTTGGTGACTCATATTCCTAGTAGTTTCCTAAGACACAGTGCTTTGATCTTTGAAGGTAAACATTGAGTTTACCCTAATATGCAACTGCTATTTTGGCTAGGAATAGACTTCCGGGTTCAATATCATTTCAATGTAATTTTAATGGCACTGCACCACTGATTATCCAGGGTTGTAGTTAAAAAGACTGTTAGCATTTTAATATCTAATCTTTTGTATATGATAGGATTGTTTTTTTATTCCTGGAAATTTTGATTGTCTGGTGTTCTGAAATATCAAGATGATGCTTCTTAGGGTGGGTACATTGTTTTTATTCATCTTATTGTCCTCAATGAGCCTTTTGATCTGGAAAAAAATGTGTTTTCATTTTAGGAGTGTTTCTCATGTTATTTCTTCCTTTTATCTTCTTCCTTCTCTTTATGTTTTTTCTTCTTCCATTTTCTGTGTTCTTTCTTCCATTTTCTGTGTTCACTTCTTCCATTTTCTGTTTTCTTTCTTGCAAAGTTATGAATTAGTCTGATGTTGGTCCTCCTAGATAGACATTATTTTGTTTATCTCTGGTTTTCCTCTTCTGCCTCTTCCCTGGCTGACTCCAATGCTTTTAAAGGCCCATGTAATTATATTGGGCTCACTTAGATAATCCTTTTATTTTAAAGTCAGCTGATTAGTAATCTTAATTTGATATGCAAAGTCCCTTCATAGTAATACCCAGACTAATGTTTTGTTTAGTAACCATAGAGTGAGAATCTAGGGGAGCATCTTTGGAAATTTGTTCACATAGGGGGATATATATATATATATATATATATATATATATACAGTATTCAGTATTCATCACGTGGCCAGTGGAGATTAACAGACCTCCTACAATAGGACTTTTCTAGATCAGTTTCTCTCAAACTTTGATAGGTTTCAGAAAAACTGAAGAACTAATTTGCAGTTCAGGGGCCCAAATTCTTAACATAGCATAGGGCCTAGCACTTCATGTTTTTACCAAATTCCACTGGTGATTCTAATACCCACCGAAGTTTGCTCAACCTTGGTTGAATAATAAAAATACTTGGGGAACTTTTAAAAATCCCAGTATATAGGCTGGGCGCAGTAGCTCACGCCTGTAATCCTAGCTCCCTGGGAGGCCAAGGCGGGTGGATTGCTCAAGGTCAGGAGTTTGAAACCAGCCTGAGCAAGAGCGAGACCCTGTCTCTACCATAAATAGAAAGAAATTAATTGGCCAACTAATATATATAGAAAAAATTAGCCGGGCATGGTGGCAAATGCCTGTAGTCCCAGCTACTCGGGAGGTTGAGGCAGGAGGATGGCTTGAGCCCAGGAGTTGAGGTTGCTGTGAGCTAGGCTGACGCCTTGGCACTCACTCTAGCCTGGGCAACAAAGTGAGACTCTGTCTCAAAAAAAAAAAAAAAAAAAAAAAAAAATCCCAGTATATAGGATGTGTCCAAACCAATTAAATCAGTATCTCTGGGGGTGGTAATCCATATATCAGTATCTTCCAAAGTTCTAAAGGAATATAGTTTTCTGGACCACTGCTTCTCAAATGGTAATCCATATGTGAATGACCTGAGAATCTTGTTAAAATGCGGGCTGTGATTCAGCAGGAGTTTGGTGGGGACTGAGATACTGCATTGCTATCAGGCTCCTAGGTTATGCTGTGCTGCTGGCCCATAGGCCACACTTTGATTAGCAAGACTGTAGCACATTTTGACATTCTTATGTCAGAAGTCAGAAACACTGCCAGGGGTTCCACAAATATTTCCTTTTTAACAATGTTTGAAATTTCATGTGTCAAATTATAGCCCCAGCATTAAAAGATCTCAGAGGACTTGGTTTAAAATTTGGGACAAACTTGGTGGCTTAAGTTTAATTGTGTTGGGTGTGGGGGTGGGGCATGTGCATATATGCACACATATGCATTCACACACTATATATGTTTTTTTTTTATTCTACTACCTTCTAACATCTGGGAAAGCACATGTAGTATTTGGTTTCAAAATAACCATAACCCTATAATATCTACCCTAACAGTTAAAACACAGAGATTTATCTACTACTCTGTACTCCTTTGATTATAACATCACTCCATGTGATATCTCACTTAGCTGTTTAGCTGTCACGATATGTACCAATTATGCAAAGAAAAAGTTGCACTGTAGAAATCTTGTGCTAGTTGCTAAAGTTATATTTATAAGTCTAAGCTGATTAAAATGATATGTAGATGCTTCATGAGAATTCATGATTAAACAAAGATTTGTTGAGGTACCCTAAGCCAGAGGGAGATCCAAAGGTCAAAGAGACATTTTCCTCAAAGTGCTGAATAACTATTAGAGAACAGGATGTTTGCCATAAAATAACATTGTTTTTGAACGACTATGGGAGAGCTTAGGGGGAACTTATCAATAGTACCTAAAAACTCCAGGAAAATCAGGTAGAGGGAATGGCATTTGAGCTGGACTTGATTAAGGAGTAAGATTTGGACCAATGACTATGTATGAATACAGGTATAGAGAAGGGAAAAATGTGATAACTTATAAGAAATTCAGTACTGTAACTCCATAAAGGTCATGGAATGGAAGAGAAACAGTAAGGGATGTTTGGAGCCAGATCATTGGCAAACTGTGAATAGCAGTCTTCAAAGAGCTTGGACTTTATTTGCCAAGAAGTTGGGAAAAAATGAAAACTTTGAAGCAGAAAATTGATATGATCTAAGTTGTGTTTTAGAAAGATCACTCTGACAGTGGTACAAAGGATGAGTTGGGGCAGTGGCAAGGACTGATCTCACTGATCCAACATAGAAATCCTTCCTACTGAGTCCACCTATGTTCTTGGAATCTTTCTAAGGTAGTTCTCTGGGATTTCACTGGCAAATAATTTAGCACAGGAGATGAAAATAATTTGCCATTCTCAAACAGAAGACACATTAGGAGATTATTAGGATATATGAGTAAAGATCTAAGGAGGGCATCCATAGTACCTCCATAGTCCCACAATCAAATAGAGGGAGGGTTCCGTAAGAATCGCCTTACACATGAAACCTTATAATTTAAACAATCCTGCATATTTTCCAGCCAAAAGAAAGCCCATGAACAATGTGATAGCTCTCTTTAAGTATATGTGAAAGATTTTGACCATGAATATTAAGTTGGTGTTGAATGTTTGAATTAAAATTAAAACAAGGGTCAAAAAATGGTTTTAAAATATAGTAAGAAAGGTAAAGAACTGAGGGAGCTGTGTGAAGTTTTTATATTAATTCATTTATAACTTGTTTGAATTTTTGTTCTGGTATGTACTGCTCTAGTCAGAAAAATAAATACTGAAAGTGGAAGTGAGGAGTAAGACTAAGTCATTAAAAAAGACTTTGGCAAAGTGGAAATAGATTATGGAGCATGTTTTATATTCGTAGAGATAGTAAAGAGCAGGCCAAAAAGTCATCTTTTACATGTTTTAGTTTATATATTGGCCAAAAGCCATAGGATACTTGAGAGTCTATAGCTCTGGTTTTATGGGAAATGTATAATTCATAAATTAGGCATTTTTAGACACTAAGCCATATCTGGCCTCCACTCCTGACTGGCTAAGTATCCTAGGTCAATTCAATTGTACTTGTTTGAGTTGGGTATAATTTAGATTTCAAATTTTAAATTTATCAATATAATTATAATTAAAAGCCATTAAAGATTGTTGGAAAAGTCATTAAAGATTCTTGGCTATTATGAGAATTATGGGATTACATAGCTTCATATTATGAACAGAGGTCAAGAAAATCGAGGTCAGAACATTGATATTATTATAATTTAGTGTAAGTTAGGATTTACCAGAAATATTTATCCCATAATGTTTTATTATTATTATAATAAATATAAAAATCCTTACTATGCTATCTATAGCCAAAATACATGTGTGAAATAGGCAACCATTTTTAGATTTTGCTTTAATCGACTCAACATCATTTTATGCTATTATTGATTAAACTAGTGATTATGACTGAAAACTGATCCATGAAAGTGACTCAATAAAAAAATTCACTGTAATCAATATTTCTGACAAATTTTGATTTGACTCTGCTGTTGCCTTTTGTACTTTCCCAATTTGTTTTTGGATTCATAAAAAATCTACCGTGAACTTTTCCAAGCATATGTAACTTACTAAGAGAGGCTTACCATTAAAAAGTGTTTCATTCTAGAAGTAATTTTCTCAGCTTTCTTGCTTTCTTCTTTTTTTCCCCCTTTAGTTCAAAATATTAATGGTATAAAAATGTTTCTGGTTTCATGGGTCACTTTTGTATTGCTTGAGTCACGGCTGTAAGTGTAACCATCATCCAAATAGAGTTCATTGTACTCATTAGGTAGGTTGTCACCCCTCCCTTTCAGCTCCTCTCTTCTGCTTGATTTCCACTGAGTTTTAGTTCCCTTTGTACATATATGTGTTCATCAGTTAATTCTAATTTAATAGCAAGTACGTGTGATGTTTGTTTTTCCATTCTTTAGATACTTCAGTTAGGATAATGGTCTCCAGTTCCATCCAGATTGTTGCAAAAGGCATTAATTCATCCTTTTTATGGCTGAGTTGTACTACATGGTATACATATACAACATTTTGTTAACCCACTCATGAATTGATGGGCACTTGGGTTGATTCCACATCTTTACAAATGTGAATTGTATGACAATAAATGTTTGAGCACAGGTGTCCCTTGGATAAAATGACTTTTTTACTTTTGGGTAGACACCCAGTAGTGGGATTGATGGATCAAATGGTAGGTCTACTTTTAGTTCTTTGAGGAATCTCTACTGTTTTCCATAGGAGTTATACTAGTTTGCAGTCCTACCAACAGCATATAAATGTTCCTTTCTTTCTGTATCCATGCGACCATCTATTTGTTTTTGGACTTTTTAATAAAAGCTATTATAAGAGGGGTAAGATGATATCTCATTGTGGTTTTAATTTGCATTTCTCTGATGATTAGTTACCTTGGAGCATTTTTCCGTATGTTTCTTGGCTATTTGTCTATCTCCTTTTGAAAAGCTTCTGTTCATGTTTTAGGCCCACTTTCTAATGGGGTTGTTTTTGTTTTTTTTTTTCTTGCTGATTTGTTTTAGTTCTTTCTAGATTCTGTTCACATTTATGATAGAATTGATATGTGGGATGCTATTCTGTTCATCCTGTTGGGTAGCATCTTATTTCTTTGTTTTATCTCTTGTTCTTTTTTTATATGAACTCTGAGCTTCAGCTTTTGTGTGATTTTGCTCTGGTGGGTGTCTATTGTCTTGATCCATGTGTTATGCATTTCTGAGTATTTCCTACAGGGCAGATCTGGTCTTGACAATTTCCCTCAGTGCTTACTTGTCTAGAGAAGTCTATATTTCTCCTTCATATATGAAATGTAGTTTTTCAGGATACCAATTTCTAAGCTGGCAGTTGTTCTGTTGAAGAAGACTGAAGATGGGGCCCCAATTCCTTCTGGCTTGTAAAGTCTCAGTTGAGAAGTCTGCAGTTAGACTGTTTGGTTTTCCTTTGTAAGTGCCTTGGTATTTTTGCCTCATGGCTCACAGGAGTTTCTCCTTTGTGTTGACTTTGGCCAGTCTGATGACTGTGTCTTGGTGATTGCCTATTTGCAATGAATCTCCCAGATGTTCATTGAGCTTCTTGTACCTGGATGTCTAAACTTCTAGCCAGACCAGGAAAATTTTTCTCAGTTATCCCCTCAAGGAGGTTTTCCAGCCCTCATTAATTTTCTTCTGCACTCTCAGGGATGCTTATGATTATTATATTTGTACATTTTACATTATCCCATATTTCTTATAGGCTTTGTTCTTTTCTCTTGATTCTTTGTTCCTTGTTTTTGATTGAGTCGGTTAATTTCAAAGAGTTGTCTTCAAGCTCTGAAATTCTTCCTTCTTGATCTAGTCTATTCTTAAAGCTTTCCACTGTGTTTGTATTTCCTTGAATGAATTTTTCATTTCCAAAATATGTCTATCTCTTTCGTAAATTTTTCATTCATTTTCTAAATTATTTTTCTGGTTTCTTTGAGTTGGTTTTCCATCTTCTCTTGGATTGTATTGAGCTTCCTTACAATCCATATTTGGAGTTCTTTATCTGTCATTTCAATATTTTAATTTTGGTTGGTATTCATTGCTAGAGAGCTGGTGTGCCCTTTTGGGAATGTCCTTTTGCTCTGATTTTTCATACTTCTGGTGTTTTTGCACTGATTCCTTCTCATTTGGAGCAGATGTCACTTTTTATTTTTGGATTTTCTTTTATTTAGCTTTCAATGATACTTTGGAGAGATTGCTTTCTACATTTTTGTGCTATATAAACTCAATTTACACACATAATTGAAAGAAAAGATGTTGCCACTTCTAAGTTTTAAATGATATATACAAAGATATTCTTTTGTTTCACAACATAATTTAAATTTAGCTTTTAATTTCATGGTGGGTTTGATTTCTGTAGTGTGATATGGCAATGCATAGAAGAAACATAGATAAAATATCTTTAGTTCACTATTAAAAATCAGACTATTTTGTTCTATGATATAGATTTAATTTTCTTAAGCCAAAGTTTACTTTCAGTGTTGCTTAGGCACACTTAGTTCAACCAGGAACTTCTGTAATATGGAAAGAAATTAATAACACAGTTTGTCTTCTATGTTTAACTCTCATGCCACAGTGAAAAAATGAAAATACTTCACGGGATATGCTTTTAATACTCACATTCTACCTTGAAACATTTTGTCAACCATAAATAAGTAAAACATATTATAAATATGCACCAAAAATAGTCATGACTTACACTAGAGCTTTCATTCCGATATTAGCTGTTAATCATGAATGAAAAATATAGACTTGTTGAAATTGAGGTGTAATTATTAGAAATCTCCTCCAAATGCTGTTCTTGACTTAGAAATCATCAATACCCAAGGGAAAACACTTGTAGTATTAATATCTGGTATTTCAAATAATAATAATGTAAATAATAACAATGATGTAATATTAACTAAAGCAATTACAATAACAGAATGCTTCTTGAAGTCATTGTCCCAGTATATAATCACAAAACATCTAAAAAATGAGAAACTCTGTGCTAAACAAAGACTAAATTTAATATAATTAATAAGATTTGTATTATTCTGCATCACTGACCCAGAACATATTTGTGGTATATAGAAATACTAAGGACCAAATATCTGCAAGCATCAAAACCTTCACTCTTCATTTAACATTTCACACTGTCTAACCTTAGACACTGTCCATGAGAACTGCATAAAGCACAAAACATTGCACAAATGAATGTGAAAAGCATATATCTCTATTTTTAATTTTAATTGCAATCAAAATGGATATCTGAGCATTTTTCCTTTTCTATGTATACATTGGTAATATTCAATTATATTAACATTAACACATTTAAGAGGTAAAAGATTCTCTATTCCTAATAAATGTATTTGTAATAAAGTCAAATTTATACATATAAGGTAGAAGCTTTACTAGATATTAAGGCTATAAAACATATTTATATAAATTATATTTTATATCTCCAAAATATCAAAAAATGCTCTCAGTAAATATTTCTGAAATGTGTTGGGGATCTTTTATTAACTATCTATGCAATATTGACTTCTATATTATACAGTTATTCTCTTTTTTCTTGCCATATTGATTTACCAATCTTGTCATTTATGCAGAAAGGTAAAAGAAAGGCTGATGGGAAAATTTTTATTTGATAAAATTTTAAAAAATAATTCTTCAGCTCGTTCTTCAGTAATTTTTGCTTAAAGTATTTCTTTGAAATAGAGAAAAATATTATGTAATGAGAATAAAATAAGCCTGATTATTTCTGTTGAATCTTGAAATTTCAGTCCCAGGGTTGTTGGAAGAAAGGTTTATTTCGGTTTCAATATAAACTGGTAAAAGAGAAATATAAAAACACTTAAATGAGTCTTCTCAAGTTTCCAAGCATATAATTGAATTTTCTTGCAATATCAAGTAAGAAAGGTAGAAAAGAAATTTCAACACTGTTATAAACTCTTGAAAAATGTGGTTAATAATGAAAGTGCTAACCTACTTTTAAGCTATGCAATAAAAGTTTACATGGAAACATAGCTAAAGTATAAATTGAGAGAAAACTTTTTGTTATATTTTCTAGAATGCCAAGTACTTGTAATGCATTGCTCATATAAGAAAAATACTTTCTTTAGAGCAGTATTATTTAGTTTTGGCTATTAAGCTTTATTTTAGGCCTGAGATTTTCAATTCCAGTTTGCTTAGTGGACATTCTAAGGGGACTCCTTTTTAAGAATTAAAGACATAAATAAATGGCTATGGCAAGACCTTATACTGTGAAATTATGTCTGAAAAGACATCTTTCTTAGTGACAACATGATCTGAAAGTTTTACTGGGAAGATAAAATATATACAAGTTGTATCTTCCGAAAGAAAGATAAAACTGGATAACAATCAGAAGAAAAATTTTAAATTGTGTTTGATTTTTGCACCCACATTTTTGGCTTCTTAAAAGCAATTATTTGAGATAATGATTTGGTGATTTTCAGAAGAAAAATATTTAATTTATTCAGTTTATGTTTTAATCCTGTGTTTATACACACAAACTGGTTGAACCAATTTCAAGTTAAATCCAGGTTTTTTTTTTTTTTTTTTTAAGTCTTTTTAATTTCTATGTGATCAATGGAGATTTGAAAGTATTTTTCCCATGATTGGCCTGGATTTATAAATTTAAAAATGTGGATTGTTATTTTTTATCAGAAGACCATGCTTCTGAATTAGGCCATCTAGATATAAATTTAGATAAACACTTTAGTTTGGGTTAATAGAAAAGGGATTCAGTTTTTCTTAATACAAGTTTAATAATAGGATTTTAAAACAAAATCCTTGCCAATTAGATACTAAGAGAGCTGTTTTCTATTTGGAATCTTTGGAGTTCATCAACTTATTGCTTAGTATCAATTTATAAGGCTTGGTATATATGCTGCCTATTTTGAAATGAAACAAAACAATAAAAAAATTTAAAATTCCTTATTACTTTTCAAACATGTATTATCTTACCTTAGGCATAAGATTACCAGTTTTCCTGATCAACTTTTTTAGCTCTTCTGAAGTGTTGGGGCCAAGAGAAATGTCACTGAAAAACCAACTGTCAAAAGTCAGATTAATTGGAGAAAAGACATAAAAATTTATTTAACATATATACATGGAGCCTTCAGAATGAAGACCCAAAGATATGGGGAAATTGTTATTTTTATGCTTAGGTTCAACAAAGTATGGAAAGCCATGTAGAAATATGACTGGACAAAAAGGGTATGATCTAATGCTAGTAGACTGAGTAGGGAAACCCAGCAAGTCCTGTCTACATTCTTCTTGGCCTCTCTCAGCCATGCACTTCTTCCTTCTGGGAGTGGGGCAGGACTCTATCTGGAATGAGGGTCTTATGATCTACAGTCAAGCAAGGTAGGTAAGATAATTTCTTTATGGCCAGTTTTTACACAAAAAAGGCAGAGAAAAAGTTAGAGTCATATTAGGTTTTATGGCTGGCTTTGGGGTAAATGGATTCTGGTTTCTATGACCAGGCTTGGGGAAGAGGGATTCTAGTTTCTATGGCTGGCCTCAGAGAATGGAACTGAGAGATAGGAGGACAGAAAAGGTCAGAGAAAAGCTTTTGCTTCTGAGGCCCTCATTTTAGGATACTGTTTTCTGAGCCCCAACAGAAGTAAGGGATATTTTAACTCTTTTCTGGCATTTTCAGCTCTGTTCCCAAGCTTCTACCCTTCTGCTTACGCCTCTACCTGGCCACCTTCTTCTCTCCAAGCCTGCTCTAGAAGAGTGACTACACTGATTGGTCAGAAGATGGATACTAATTGGCCCCATTTTACTAGTGGGTGGGATAACTGAGCCTTAAATTTCAGGCCCAAGTTCACACTCATGAAGGAATGCTTATTTCCCTTCTGACTTTTCAGGTTGAGCATTTCTGACTGTCTTTGTTTTGGGACACAAAATCCTTGAGCCTAAGCCACATTCTCTAGGACAGCTTTGAGTTAAGCACCATAGGTTGGGCAGGAAGCATGCTAGGGATGTCTCTGCATGCATTCAGCTACTAATAAGTCAATAAGCTGTTTCCCATTAGGCAATATACACTTATATTTTCAGTATCTTAGATGGTAAATGGTAAGATTCGGGTATCAAAAGCCCACCAGAAACACTTAAGATGACTAATAAATTTAAGTGTTTCTGTTCAACAGGCTCTTTGAGCCAAGGCACAGTTTTGAAGTATACAGTGTTAGAAAAGAGAAAGAAACCTCTATATTCTTTTTATTCCTGATTTGTTCGAATGCCTTACACTTATATAAGCTATACAAATTGGGAATTAGCTAATCTCTTTTTTAATAGGACTAACACTGCTCAGAATATATTGCCACTTACAACATGTTTGATATCAAATAATAGTAGGCAATCATTCAGGGCAAAAGTTTTTATTTTAAATTAGTAACATACAGCTATAAAGTCAGTGCATTCAAAGATTGTTTTATTCCATTAGTATTTAAAAAGTAACTTGAAATTTTTTGAATGGAAATAAATAATACCATGAATTTAAGACATGGATTTTACTACTATATATAAGTATATAATCATAAAACATGATGGCTTATATAGACATATACATATTTATTAAAATATTTTTTCTGGGCATATAATTCTTAAAGAAATTTGATTCACAGCTCAGATGCAAAAAAATAATATGATGGGTGATTTCCTCAATCTGTGGATAAAGTTTTAGGAGAAACCTAAGTTAAGCTTGCTTATTTTATAATGGAATGAAGAATACTGATGAGATTTTTGCCTATATATTAAGTATTACACTCAATAACTCTTTAGTGAATATTTTGTAACAGACCCTGTGCTGGAAATACAGTAGAGAAGAATATTGATCCAGTTCCTGCCTTCATGATATTTTAGTGAATTAAAGGCTAGAAAAGTGGCAAGGCTGATTCTCGAACTCATTGTTTTCAAATGTAAAATTATAGCAGAAATTAGTGGGAACAATAATTCAGTGATGGAATCCAAAATTGAAAAAAAATTCTATAAGTTTGTGAAAAGAAAAATTAAACATGGAGTTGTGTGAGAGTCATTGTAGAAGTGGAATAGCTGACCACGTTTTCCTTTAGTAGGCCAGACCCTGTGTGACTTAAAAAGAAATACATTTTTGACATATGTGAGCTTCTTTAAAAATAGTGATCTCTCAAACAGGGTGTCTAAGAGACACTTGCATCTGCTTATTTTTCAGGATCAGACACTAATCTATGAATTTAAAGCAATTATTTCTCTAAGAATGGTGCAGAAATCAGCAGCATTCTAATCTGTAATTTTCTGCTGGAGAAGTGGGTGGTTAAGGCTACAAAACTCTATAAAGTGGTAGATGTCATATTCTTCCTACACACATCACAAGTACCTTCAAGTTAAAAATGTTAACTTTGTAAATGGTGCAGTCCCTTGTACTGTCCACAAATCTGTGGTACCTGAAGAACGTGGGAGCTGAAATTTGTATTATTTCTTATTCATGCAAATAGCTTTTATAAAAATGAAAGCCAAGATATTTGGGTATAATTTGGTGCTACTGGATAAACTTAGACAATGCATTTAATCTCTTTAAATCACTTTCTCTCCACTTTTAAATGAAAGATTTGGATCTACCACCTCCTAGGTCACTTCATATTTAAGCTATTGATATTATTCTATGACTCTGCAAATATAAATAAATTTATTCTCTTATTTCTTCCTCTGAGAGCTATGATGATCCAAAGCGCATTGTTTAGAGATAAGCTGTCCC
This sequence comes from Microcebus murinus, assembly GCF_040939455.1. Taxonomy (NCBI): domain Eukaryota; kingdom Metazoa; phylum Chordata; class Mammalia; order Primates; family Cheirogaleidae; genus Microcebus; species Microcebus murinus. The sequence goes on along the minus strand of NC_134115.1, from coordinate 51,200,553 downwards.
CCGTTGAGCTTGATGGGGAGTTATTTAAATCTAAGGATGTTGCTCCATTAAAGAGTGGATTCTTATATGCCTGGATGAAGGAAAAAAAGAAATAGATGAATAAAATAAAATTAGGAAAATAATAAGCCAGCAATAAAATTAGTAGGAATTAATATCATACAGTCATATATGATTATTAGAGATATGTAGTAAATTTAGCTCTAATTTTCCAGCAGCCAAAAAATAGAGAAAAATCATAATTTAAAAGATTTATTTAGTAAAAATGTATGACTTTTCTTGAGAAAATCTTTTTATTTTTATTCTTTTGCTTTTCTTAAAGGGAACAATATTAAATATAGTAGGTAACATCCACAATATCTCAGAATTTTATATAGCTGAGTCTTATAATATTAGGTTATTAAGTATGAAATCTCTGAGTATTAACTAAGTATTAAGTTTGAGCATTGATATCTCTGACATTTCATTTAACACTTGTTTTTTTATTTTTATTGTGGAGATACATCCTTTTCTTTTAAACACATGGTTTGGCTTGTGTTTATCTTTAAAATATTTTTAAAGCAATTTTTGTAAAACCATAGATAAGTAAAAAAATTGTGTTATTCTAGAATATGAGTTCTATTGTGGAACCAATGCTATACAGACAGCTTGAAATATCAACCAAGTGTTTGGGAAGAATGTGGCTAATGAACACATAGTACATGGATGGTTTGGGAAGTTCTGTTATGGTCATTTTAATTTTGAAAATAAGTCACATGGACAACCTGAGACCAAGGTGGATAATGACAACGCTGAAAGCTGTAGTGGAAACGAATCCATCTCAACCTACACATGAATTAGCAGCAAGGTTTGCCATTATTATTGCAACAATATTAGACCAATTGAAACAAACTGGCAAGGTAGAGAAGCTGAATAGATGGGTTCCACATGAATTAAACAAGCATCGGAAGAGAAATTGTCTTGAAGCTTGCCTTTCTTTGCTGCCGTGACATAAAGGCCATATTGTGATGTGTTATGAAAAACTGATTCTTTCTCACAATCATAAGTGTTTGGCACAATGGTTAGATAAAGATGAAGTGCCAAAACACAGTCCAAAACCGAATTTTCATTAAAAAAGGCTAATGGTGCCTGTTTGGTGATCCAGTGCTGATATTAGTCACTACAGCTTCATGAAACCTGGTCAATCAATTACAGTGGATATCTACTGCAACCAGTTGGATGAAATGATGAGGATGCTTGCAATTAAGCATCTGAGATTGGTCAACACAGGCCAATTCTCTGCAAGACAATACTTGACTACGTGTTGCTTAAACAACACTGCTCAAACTATAGAGGTTGGACTTCGAAACTCTTTGTCATACACTGTATTCAACAGGCCTGGCTCCAACTAACACTTCTTACGGGTTTTGGACTACTTCTTGCAAGGAAAAATATTCAATTCTCAACAAGCTGTGGAAAACACCTTTTGTGATTTCATTGCCTCTTGCTTTCCAGGTTTCTTTGCTGCTGGCATAAACTAGCTACCGTTAAGATGGTAAAACTGTGTCCATAGTTGAGGTACATACCTTGATTAATTGTACTGCTTCTTGTTTGGGATATAATAAACTAAACTTTTGATTCAAAATAAGACATTTCATATTTAATAACCTAATATTTTCAATAGCTTAAGAGTGAACATTGAAGCACACATTTAGTGTAATATTAAGCCATTAAGCTAGGCAGGATTTCTAAACATTGGCTATAATGACATTTTGGGTTGCAATGGTTGTTGTGTAGTGTTGTCCTGTGCATTTGTAGAATGTTTGGCAGCATCCCTGGCCTATACTCAGTAGCAACCCTCTCCTAACCCCATTTATAATAACTAAACATATCTCCAGATATTGCCAAATGTCCTGTGGGGCGACAAAATCTCCCATAGTTAGGAAACACTGAACAACAGTAATTAAATAATTACAATTATTCAATTAAAATTGTGAAAAATGTGACAGTAAAGAAATAAATTTGTCTTGGGCTTAAGAAATGATTTTCTGAGGAAGTAAGACCCAACTGGAGACAGGAAAAGTAAGGAGTTTTTACTACTCCAAGTATCAGATAAGGAATATTCCACACAGAGATATAGTATGTAGTATGTATACTGGCCATGGAATTGGAAGGCAGGTGTGGACAGCCATGGTAGAAACATCAATGACTAGTATGACCAAAGCAATTTCATTTTGTTGTCCAACCAAGAAATGTTGACCGGCCGGGCGCTGTGGCTCACGCCTGTAATCCTAGCTCTTGGGAGGCCGAGGCGGGCGGATTGCTCAAGGTCAGGAGTTCAAAACCAGCCTGAGCAAGAGCGAGACCCCGTCTCTACTATAAATAGAAAGAAATTAATTGGCCAACTGATATATATATAAAAAATTAGCCGGGCATGGTGGCGCATGCCTGTAGTCCCAGCTACTCGGGAGGCTGAGGCAGAAGGATCACTCAAGCCCAGGAGTTTGAGGTTGCTGTGAGCTAGGCTGACGCCACGGCACTCACTCTAGCCTGGACAACAAAGTGAGACTCTGTCTCAAAAAAAAAAAAAAAAAAAAAAAAAAAAAAAAGAAATGTTGACCAAGCAGCAGTCTCCTAGTGCTCTAAGAAGGTGGACTCTAGATGATTCACCTAGAAGTTTGCAATCTGGTAAAGGAAACAGAAATAACACAGCAACAACAAAAAAACTGGGTAATAATTAAAGCTAGTTTGTGAGGTGCTTCCTCTAAGTGAAATGAGATAGTGGAACAGAAAAAGGTCAATACAGTCTAGAAAGATTAGGAAGTGTTGTGATGGGAATTGGCACTTGAAGATAGATCTGATTGCAAGAACTAGATATTGGAATAAGGACATTCAGTAGAAAGAGAATGGCATGAAAAATAGCTGGAGATGGAAATGAATTTACAAACTTATCAAGGACACAAGTAGTTCCAAGGTCTTATGTTACAGACAAAGGAAGTTTGGGGCTTCCAAAGCCAGCCCTGCCTATTTCATAGACCAAAGAATATGATCTGGTTTGCTTTATTCTCTTAGAAACAGGTTAAAACTGATATAAAAGTTAGCCATGAATGAGAAGAAGAGAATCTCAAAATAGTTGCTTTGGTAGAAGGCCAGATCCCTGCAGTACTGTCTTGGTCATTTTGAGAGGTTAGTGGGCTGAATGAATCTATAAAAGGTTTTTATTCTTTTTTTGTAAGATCTTAATGCTGAGATATCCTCAAAAGTTTGAGGTCCAGAACAATCGCTTTAATTACTTCTCTCCTAGAGTTGGCTCAGAATCAAAGTGGGGTGGTATATTTGTTAATGGTTAAAATTGAGATGATTTTCTTTACTAGCCGAGGCCTAACTTCAATTTTTAAAAATATAAACAATGCAACAAAAATTTGAAATAAAAAGGACCTGGACAACAGTAAAATGCTTTCTACGAACTTTTTATCTAATATATTAAAGTCTACTCTGAAGCTTTTAGATACTGCCAAATTGGTTTCAACTCTAGCTCTCTGCTTTTAAAGTGGGAGAGTTGGAACTATCCCATTTTTGGGAGAGTGGATACAAAGATTTTAGGTGTTTTAAAGAAAAGGGCAATGTTGGCCCTTTCTATATTCTCTTCTGTGGTAGAAATGATTGACAGTGATGACATCCAAACACAAGTCATTATCTCCTATGAGGAAAGTTCAATGAGCAGATGACTCTCTCCTTTCAGTAATTACCTTAACTACAAGCTGGTAGAAATTTTTAATAGTGATTTCTCACAGATTTCGCAATTATTACATAGTCCATCTATTGCAAGTATGTGGAATGTATCTTTCAAATGCACACAGGTTTTTATGTGACTTGGGAATAATTGTTAACAGTCAAATTATTTCCAGCTCTCTTTTTTTTTTACCAATGACAAGAAAAAAATCATAAAATATGTTGTGATTATTAAGGGTCTTCAGGTCTATCAAGAAGAATTTAAGATTTCTGTATAGATAGGTAAGACAGGAAGAGGTAATGAAAATACTGAAAAGCAGGGAGGTGAGTTTTAAAGCGATTTGATGGGCAAGAGGAAGACATTGATGTTTTCTGGATGAAATGATGAATACAAAGTTTGGGAGAGGAACCTGGCAGATGCTCATGAAGACAGAAAGAGAAAGAGAGAGAGAGAGAATGAGAACAGGAAAACCTGCTAGTATGCGCTTGAGATAATTTTTTTTTTATTTATGAGTGCCAGAATTACTGGAAACATTGGGAACAGGCGTAGGAAGAGGATTGAATTACTGTATCAGTGCCAATGCCTCTCTAATATATGTTTTCTTATCTGATTTCTTAAATTGCATTTTCATTTAACCAATGGTTTGTTAGATACTATACTAGTCAAGGTTCTCTAGAGAGATAGAATCAACAGGAGAGATATATAAAATGACATTTATAGGAATTAAGGAATTGGCTGATACAATTATGGAGGATGAGAAGTCTCTTGATTTGTCATAAGCAAGTTGGAGACCCAGGAAAGCTGGCAGCATAATTCAGTACAAGTGTAAAGGCCTGAGAATCAGGGGAGCCCATGGTGCAAATCTCACTGTGAGCACAGGAGAAGATGAGATGAGATATCCTAACACAGCAGTGAGGCAGGGAAAAGAGGGTAAATTTTACCTTTCTCCACGTTTTGTTCTATTCAGGACCTCAATGAATTAGATGATACCCAGCCACATTGAAGAGGGCAATCTATTTTACTGAGTCCAATGATTTAAATGCTAATCTCATCAGGAAACATCATCACAGTGTTTAATCTGGGCACTCAGTGGCCCAGTCAAGTTTACATATGAAATTAACCATCACAGATGTAATATCTTTATGTTACATCTTTCCTTCAAACTCACAATATTAAATAAAGCTAATAGTGTTAATTAGGTTCTTATGGTTGTGAATAACAGAAACCAATTCTGGCTGGTTTAGGCAGAAAATGGAAATCTGAAGAATTTATTGAATAACCAAACTTCAATAAGTAGGAAACCGGGCCAGTTCTGGCATAAACAACTAATATTTTTGCCACACTTGGGAAAGTAAATTGTTCATAAACACACACACACACACACACACACACACACACACACATACATACAAACATATATACATACATAGATGTTTCCAGGAACCATAAGGTCGGAAAAAAAAGTCACGTCATGATTTATGATTAAATCTGTATTTACCAAAATATTTTCTGCAAATTCTAGTCTAGCATGATACTTCATTATAAAGTGGACTAGGGTCAACTCTTCTTAGGAAATGCTTTATACAGTGTTCCCCAGAACAGATTCATGGTGCACATTAGCTCATTCAAAGTCATAGAAATGTCTTACAGTAAACTAGCTTACTTAGTGTTAACCGGAATATTTCAACTGGATCATGGAAGCCAGTTTTTCATTTGTAAATCCCTACCATTTCATATTTATATTTTATGAAATATTGAGCTAGCAAAATAAAACTAGAAATCAGAATAAAGAACAAATTATTAAATTCATAAATTAAAAAACATAGTTGAAAAAACATAGTAGCTATATTTTTGTGTTTCATTATACAAATAATATTTCTCTAATATGCTATTGTTGAAAATACAGAATTATAAAGCAGAAAATAACTGCTTGGTTTCATATCAAATTTTTTATTTTATTTAAAAGATAATTTGTGAAGTAACAATAATTACCAAGTAATTTCAAAATTGAGCTTTTAAATATCAAATCTATACTTTTCTTTAAAGCCAGTTGGAATGTTCAAACATAGTTTGATATAACTAATACAAATTACCTGAAAAATAGTTGTAACTGGATTTTTATAGAGGCAGCTCTAAGAATTCAAATATTTTTACTTTTATGGATTATCCTTTCAGCAAACAGTTTGTCTTTAGTGATTCTTCCTCATTTTAAATGTAAAAGTCTTATTGAGGAAGTTGTCCGTTAATTTTAACAAGGTGGAAGGGACATTAAGCTTAATAGGTCTTAAATGTCCTTGTGCCTCACACCTTTGCAACTGACAAGGGAAACTGGTTTAGCTGTCTAGAAATTCCAAAGGCAGTATTACATTAGATGTATGCTCTGTAATTGCTTGTGGTAAATTATCCTATTGATAGAGAAATATGTACCCAAGTTCCATGTGGATATTATTTCTTTGAACATCAGAAATGATTCTAAGTAAATGTCTTCAAAGTAATCTGAAATGAGTTAGCTATGTCTTTAGTTTGTAAATTATACAACAATGTACTTTTTTCAATCAATGACCACTAGAAATCAAATAATTTATATATTAGAAGCATGGCTTTCAAAGCTCACTGCTTGAAAAATCACCTAGAAATTAGTTCTTTTTTATCTTCCCAGACACAAAGGTTTTAAGAGATGCAATGTTATTAAAATTATGTTTCAGTTTTTTAAATCAACTTTTCATTTTCTTTAACTTCATGTAGCAGCATAGAAATTGAAAACAGACTTTCTGAAAGCTTGAAATTCCTAAATGAAGTCCAATATAAATAAATCTGTGATTAAAATTCTGACGGAATGTCATAGTTTTGGTTTAGTAAAGATTTTTTAAAAACATTTTCATTACTCTTGTTTTTAAACATATTCATTGACATGACCATAAAGCCATGAGTGAGATTTGTGTGGATTTTGTGTCCTTACTCAAAGAAGGCATTTTCCTTGCCTCAGTACATAAAATTTTATAAGCACAATCTAATCATTCTTTGATAGCATTGAATTTTGTAATATTTTAGAGACATCATTCAGGAATTCATTGGTGGTAGTATATGAAGAAATGTCTTTGACTTGAAGTTGAGTCTAACATTTGACCGTTGGATTGGCCTTGAGTTTTATATTAGATCACCAACTGGTGATCACTTCACCACTTTGATCCTCCATTTGTTCATTTGTAAAATTAGATTATTCATCTCTGAAGCACTGTCTAGACTCAAATTTTTTAGAGCTGAAGACTTTAACTCTTTAGATTGTGAATTTGGAAAACATCAAAGGTTTAAAAGATTGTCACTTAGGCTTGGACTTCCTCTAGAAAACTACTTTTTAAATAATCTATAGTAATTGATTTTCTTATAGTTTGCTTTTTATCTATATGCATTATGCCACAAAAAAGAATAATTAAGGATTCTGTGTTCATTGATTTGAATACTGGTTTTATTGTAGCTTGTTTATTATATATTATATTAGAACCATGTTAGCAATAGTATAAGTTCAAATCAAAGGGACTATACCTACACATAGTTATAAAATAAACAAAATATATTATTGATATGCTTTCTACTGGCCTTTAGTGTACTTCTAATTCTACTTAAGGACTGATCCCCTTTATCAAAGTCAAGTCTCAGCAAAATACAAGTTGTAAATGACTGACAATAGTTTAAACCATTTCATTTCTTGAAATTAAAAAGGTGAATTTGCAGATTTTCAGATAATAGCCAATGTAGAAGAATGACATATTTTGGACAGAGTACCTTTCTTTTTTTTATTGATTAAACAAATTGTTTATTATATGTAATGTGTAAATGTGTATGTCATTGTAAAACTGCAGGAGATAAGCAATAAATAAAACATATATAATCCCTGCCCTCACAGAGCCTCAGGAAGCTTACATCTAGTGAGGAAGAAAGACAATGAATTAAGTGATCATTATAAAGCATAATGATTTCCAACATTTTAATATCTCTTGTTATAAATTCTCCATTGTTTTCTAAAGAAGTTATAGCAATTTCCTATGCCATCATGATTATATATTTATGACTTCTGTGATGGTCTGGTACAGGAACACATATAAAAGAGAAGTCATAAGCCTCTTCTCTTTAAAAATACATTTTTTGTTTTTATTGTTAAAAATAAAACAATATTAAAGAAGATTTTGATCAAAGAAAATACCAATAATTTGATCATCCTGAATTAAGAACTTTTCATATTTGTACATTCTTTTGTAGTAGTCATATGTGGTTATATGTATTTCATATGATTATTAACATAGTGTAACTGAGATTTTTGTATGTTAGTGCTGTTACCAAGTATTGTTTTGTAAAATATTACAAAGATATTGCAATAATATCTTTGTAATTATTTCTTTTAGGATAGACATAATATCTCATTATGATGAGATGCCATAATCTACTTGAGCAGTTCTTTTGTGTTAAATTTTTACACTTTTCCTAATAATAGGAGTAAACTAACAGGGTCATGAGGAATGAATATTTTTATACCTCTTGTTATAAATTCTCTATTTTTTTCTAAAGAAGTTTCCTGTATATAGCCATCATAAGCATATATTTTATTTTGAACAAATTACTTCTTTTATTCAATGAACATTTATTGAATATTTCCAAATATGTCCAAAGTTTAGGGTTGAACAAATTAGTGAGATTTAAAGCTAATCAGATCTTTGTAATTATCCAAACAGGTGGAACAAAGTGAAGGCCTTTGGAGCTATAAAAGAATCCCAGGGGGCACAGGAGGAAGAATTTGTGAGTGTTTTAGAAAAGACATTTCACAAATTCTATCACAGTGAAGCATTGAGACATGATCTCTTTAAAGTCTGGTTCCAGACAACATTGACCTCTATGCAGCTTCCTGGTAATCCATCCGGCCTACTCCATTTCTCCCTGAGGACTGCTCAGAGTACAATCCGCTTTTCAAAGTGCTCTGCCTGTTTATTGATGTCCTGTCTAAAAAATTCAACAGGTAAATACATTCCTGGCCCAAATAGTGATAACAAGATGCCACAGCTGTAGTTCAGCAAGAAGATTATTTTAAAATAGTCTCGTGATATAAAGGCCAACTATTTTTATTTGTATTTGAAGGCGAATCACCAAGTAAACAAAGCATCTTTCATATCAACTCCTATGGTGGGCCAGCCTACATACAAATGCTGCACTAATTTAACCCTTTTACATTTTTCCTCTCACATTTATTATATTTCAGGGCTTTACATATGCTCTCTTCCTTAATCTTCACAACTTATGGGGCAGTTAGTAGCTTCTCTTTATAGATCAGGCCATGGACACTCAGAGAAGTTAAGCAATCTGTTTAATATTACACAGCTTGTAAATTGTGTATCTGAGATTCAGACCCAGAGCTGCCTGATTCTGAAAATTCTTTTCACTAGGTGCCACTGCTCAGATTTTTACTTTGAAGTTTATGTGATATTTTCTCAGATATTTACACATCTATAAATTGACGTTTGCTTTTTTCTACTTCTCGTTTATTCTCCTTCTACCTGGTGAAGCAATCACCATCTAACATTTATTGAACATTGATTATATTCTATGTCCTAAATAATTATCTCATTTAATCTTGATAATAATCCTGAGAAGTAAATACTATTATCATGACTATTTTATAGTTGAAGGTTTTGAACTATTGGAGAAGCATAGTAACATGCTAAGATCCCTCAGTAATTAGGTGGAAGAGTTGGGGAAAGATAGGAATGAATGAATGATCTCAATAGGTATTCAAGCCAACTATTACAGAATCAAATAATTATATTGATCACCATTTAGATCAATAGATTTGGGGCCTTGAATGTATCTTTAACTCCCTACTGGGGCTGACCTGGAGATTTTGGTGAGCCTGGTAGCAAGTAGTCTCAGACTCAGTCTACACGCAACAATAAAGCATTGCTGAGATATACCAGAAAAATATTGGTCACCAATTAACTCCAGTTTCCACCTTTGACTGCTATAGGTTGTGCTGCCAAATTTATAGTGGAGACATGAGAGTCATCTGATAATTATATGAGATAAAACTTTGAAACTGAATAATGCATGGTAAAATGCTGTTTACCTAGAATGAGATTTTAAAATTTTATTCCTATAGTCACATCTATCCTAAGTGAGAGTTGGCTAATGATGTCTAATTAGTAGTTAATAAATACTGAAATAAAAGACAACTCCAAATACAGTCATGCATTGCTTACTGATGGGGATAGGTTCTGAGAAACGAGTCATTAGGCAGTTTCCTTGGTGTGTGAACATCACAAAGTAGCCTTATACAAACCTAGAAAAGTATAGCTTACTACAGACCTAGGCTATATAGTGTAGCCTATTGCTCCCAGGCTACAAACCTGGACAGTATGTTACTGCACTGAATACTGTAGGCGATTGTAACACAGTGGTGTTTGTATATCTAAACATATTTAAGCATAGAAAAGGTATAGTAAAAATATGGTATTATAATCTTATGAGACCACAGTCCTATATGCAGTCTGTCATAAACTGAAGTATTGTTACATGGCACATGACTGTAATTAAAAATGTTATTTTGAATTTTTATAACACATTCCTAATATTTCAAATATTTTAATTTATATTTATATAAATTTTTGAATTTTATTGAAATTCAAACACTTTTATTCAAACACTTATTTTTTGTATCTCAACAGATAAATTTTGAATAAATAATTTTTTTTTTTTTTTTTGAGACAGAGTCTCACTTTGTTGCCCAGGCTAGAGTGAGTGCTGTGGCGTCAGCCTGGCTCACAGCAACCTCAACCTCCTGGGCTCAGCGATCCTACTGCCTCAGCCTCCCGAGTAGCTGGGACTACAGGCATGCGCCACCATGCCCGGCTAATTTTTTGTATATATATTTTTAGTTGGTCAATTAATTTCTTTCTATTTTTGGTAGAGACGGGGTCTCACTCAGGCTGGTTTCGAACTCCTGACCTTGAGCAATCCACCTGCCTCAGCCTCCCAATGTACTAGGATTACAGGCATGAGCCACCGCGCCCGGCCTAAATAAATAATTTTAAACAATGATTTTATAGTGTAGACCATTAAAGTATTATCTTATCCAGAGTGCCTTGACATCTTGACCAGACCCTGCCCTTGGTAATAGTAATCTTGTTCTACCCTCTCTCATTCTCCACATGGTTCTGCGATTACCACTGCCTGTAAGATACATACAGTCCAAATTACATCCTTTGTAGTCAAAGGGAAGTAAGGGAACTTAGAATTCTCTGTTTGGAAAGAATCAGAGGGTATGAGATAATAGACTCACATAATTAATATACAAATATAATCAGAATTGATCTCTGTAAATACAAAAAGCTAACAACTTTTAGAAAGCCACACTGTCCACTGGCTTAAATATTTTATTCTGGAGATTCACTTCAGTCCTACTACAATTTTCTTAATGACTATAAAGTACAAGCCCCCGAACCTGGGTATCACAAGGAATACAGTTAATAGAATATAGTTTCTTCCTTAATTGTATCTTCTAGAGGGTTTGACAGCAACAAATAACTGATGGATCAGGAAGAGCTTTTTAATTGCCAGGTGGAACTGTAGTCTGCTGTGTGAGGACAGAATTTGTGGAGATCATTTATGTTGGTCTGATTAGAAAAGACAGAAGCAGCCTTTGAATTATATCTATCTTAAAGAACATAGAATTTACTAAGGCTTGAGTAGGGGGTGGGGGCCAGAGGAGCAAGAGCAGGAAAAGAAGGAATACTTCAGGTGGAACGTTTGCATGAGCAAAGGTATGGAAGAAGGCGGCACACAGGGTTGGCTGGGAAAGACTTGTAGTTGAGAGTGGTGGGGAGTGGAGCCAGTGCCCAGTAGAGGGAGTCAAAGCTCAGAGACTGCAGGTATAGTGGTTTCTTGGGTTGTTTTTGTGTAAGGCTATGGAGTAATATCTTATAAGGAGTATTTGCTTTTCTATTTCCTCCAGCAATGGTAGAGCAGCCCCTTATGGACTATTTTCCAGATAGCAGTCCCAGGTGAGCAGCCATATAAAATGGAACACAAAAATGAGTGTTATATGTTCTTTTCCTTTCCTTACCTTACTGATATACTACTATTTATAGAATCATTGAATTGTTTTCCAATATTCCAACCCCAAGTATTTCAAAAGCTGAGCCATAAACACCTCCATTCTCCCATCCTTCCATTGATCCAGTACATGTTAAGCATCTGCTGTGTTCCAGGTTCCACTGAGATTGCAAAGAAGAATTAGGAGGGTCCTGACCTTCAGAAGTTCACAATAGTCTAGTGAGGGGAACCAGATTTGTATTCAAATTAATTAAAATTAAGTGTGTGTAATATTCCATGGAAAACTGAGGGGGACAGTGCATAGCTATGAATTCACAGTAAAGATACTTTATTTGGATTATGAAGAATAAATAGGTGCTTTCCACGTTGGGGGGGGAGAAAAATTGACAGTCATTGATTGAACTCTGCTATGTGACAAGCACTGGATTGAGTCTCATTTTCAGTAGGATAACAATCCTAGGAGCAGTAGTATTATCTCCATTTTATATATGAAAAAACAGAATCAAAGAGGTGAAGTCACTCTTAAAATCACATGAGCAGTGCTGCAAGAACCAAAACCTAAAATCAAATTTCCAAAATCAAGAGGTTCATAGTATTTCCACTATGATAACCTTAAGAAGGGAATATGCTTTTTCCAAGTATTACTTAACTTTAACCGAAAGAAGAAAATGGGAACAGGAATGACTCTCAGCTATGAAGCAGGGATAGCTTATCTAATTCACATCACTAGCTGCAGTGTCCCAGTATTGATCTAGACTTTTTCAGTCTTTCTCTTCAACAGCAGCATTGACCTGTCCTGTTTTCTATTTTCTCCAAGCCTCTTGATCTACCACTATGGTAATAGAACTAACAGTTTTAAATATATATTATAGATAACTAATCTGTAAACAAATCAATACAAATTTCCCAACCTAATGTCTTTTCCACATCAAAATAATTTCCCTAGCATACCAATTTCCATAAAAATATAAAGTCAATCACATATGTAAATTTCTATTAGCTATAATAAAAAACTAAAAATCCAAGTGAAATTAATTAATATGTTTTATTTAATCAACATCCAAAATACTATCATTTCAACATGATGTCAACATTAAAATTATTATTGTGAACTAAAGGGCTCTATTTAGATGATCTTAAGAAATAATATACATTTATATACATATAATTTAGGAGCATGTACGCTTCTACAGAAACTGATTTCTTCAATATTGTGTAAAAAAATAATGATTTCGACCTTTGTACTTCATATAAAACAATTGAGCCCTCTGCATTTGCATTTCTATGCATCGTCTGGGGTTTGTGAGTTGAGCAGAGCAGGAAAAAGGCAGGGTGTGTATGTCTGCAGTCTGCCACAGGCATGATTCTTTGTTAGCCAAAAAAGAGCATAAACATTCATGAATGCCCTCCACTCCATTCTTAGCTATGTCCCATTTGTATATAATGTTATAGATGCCATTGTAAATTACCCTTAAATTAAGGATTGCAATCTCTCAATAACAGGGTCAAGTTAATAACTTGAGTTTAAAAGGAAGACATCAGCCTTCCTAATGCTGAAGCAAATACTGCCCAAATGAGTAGACCACTATGGCTTTAAGTCTTCATTAATATAGTAAAATTATTAGTACCTTGTTACCCAGAGAATATCTAACACAGGCATGCAATTGCTTTTTTATGATTATTACAATAGTGATTTATTCTCTTTTAACTCCTAACCATTCCCTTTAGAGAGTACTTTCTTCTAATGTGTATAGAGAAGCCTTAGGCTCATGACAATAATATTTACTACTCTCAATATTAGGATATTCTCCATTTTGTACCCATTTACAACATTCATAAAACATCTGCCAAAATGCTGAAATCAGCTTTAAGAAAGTAAACTGATGGTGCCCTATTTAACAAGGAGGTTTGAGAGTCTAGGATTGGGCAGGCTGTAATTACTCCAGTTCTCACACTGTAATCTTTATCTTTAGCACTGGGACACATGGTGAGTTGAGAAATGAAACATTGATGCCTATACAAGGTATCCTGTGAACAAAGTGATTGTGCTAAACGTAAGCCAGGCACAGTCACTTCAGAAGCAGAATCGAAAAGTGTTTCAAAGAGGACTTCTGAAGTTAAACACTTCACAAGCCACAATCATCATTTTAATGGTGAAGTAATGTGGCAGTAATGATAGCCTCCATTTCTGTTTTTGTACCCTAACAACATTTGCTAGTGGTGGTCATAAATTGTGAAATTAGAAATCAAGGATTTAAGTAAATAGCTAACTTGCCTAAACTCACAGAGAACCAAATGTAGAAACATGCTCTGACAAATAGTCTGTAGTCTAAAATATCATGCTGTAGCCAATCAGATTAGGGACAATTTAATATAGCAAGAAACCAGTCAGCTGCATTGAGTCAATCCCCAAGGGTTCCATTAAAATCAGATGAATCAGAGCAGTATGGCTGCTAATCTTATGCTCATCCAAATTGTATGTGGATAGCCTGCGTTTGCAGATTCAAGCTGAGAAAACCCTAAACACAGTTTCTGAGATATTTAACACACAAGCTGATTGGCATATTTCAAAATGGGCTTCAGTTAGATTAGCCGAACCAATTTTACCAAGAGTTTCCTGATCCCTTTCAGATACACATTTAGAGAAGTCTTCAGTCCTTTTTTGAGGGTTTTTATTTTTTTTGCTTTTGATGACTCAATAGGAAGGTCGATGTAAAGAATTTACTAAGATTCAGTCTGTTTATTCAGTGCGTTTGATGTGTGCCTGAGTCCATCAAAGGTGAAGCACAACTCCACAGTATTTTGCTTTGGTTGAATACTTGTTACTCATGCATTTTGGCATAGACTTCATCAAGTCTCTTTGGATTAATCTTCTCTCAGCTAACAACTGTAAATCATGGCACTATAATCATTAAAAAAGATTTTTTTCCCGGTTGAGATGAATATCTATTTGAAGATGCAGCAGTGTGCATTGGAAAGCATTTTTATCAGCAAGGATAATGGAAGATTTCTTTATAAATCATTGCATGGGAGACAAGCAGTCAGAGTTTAAGCTTTACAAAGTATAGGAGGAATTGAAGTAGCACTTAGCAAAGTGTGCCTTAGGCACAGGGGATACTTGAAAAAAATTAAGTATATATCATTTAATCATTAAGTACCCAATTCTGGTAAATTTACTAATACAAAATTTCTATTGATTTCAGACCATCTGAAGTAGTGTATAGAATTAAATTTTACCTAGGTGTGCAAGTACATTTCATGACCACTCAGAAATTGATACTACTGATGAGATAGAAGACAAATGTAGCAATTTTTAGGCAAGACACATGCACATCTCACAATGGAAAATCTGAAAGTGTCTTTGGAGTAAAATTTGTTACATGATATTTCATTTTACTAATACTATATCAATTGTAATTTATTTTAAGGAAAAGACACTTGATGTATGTTAATTTTAGTGAAGAATGATCATGTTTTCAATTTTTCAAACAGTCTTTGTTTCAACATTATATTTGTTGTCTTGCTTTTCACATCTAGAATTTGTCATCATTGGAATATGAAAGAGAGAATAATGATTTGGGGAGAAAATAGCATTTTGTTGATTACCTGTTTTGACCTAAGATAACAATAAATATTTTTATGTAATTATCATTTCAGTTTAGCTGATGAATGATCTGATACCCATCTCAATAAACACCTGTAAAAGTTCTCAATTATAAAGTATAGCAGAGCCAGAATTTCTCTAGAACCAGTATTCTGGTTAACAGGCACTGCAAAAGAGTACCAAAGTTGATTTTCTAGAGCTACAGCTTTAATTTTTCCCACCCAACTTAAACCAGCATTTACTGGACAAAATTTTGTGCGAAGTGCAATGGCTGCATAGTTTACAATTAAATAGGTGATCAGCTAATTATATAAATAATTTGTTCATATACATGTAATATGCAAGGGAACACTTCCTTTTCCTCCTCCTCAAGTTTAGATTAGGTGTACCTTCTACATGTCCCACACAGCATCTATACAAGTTATAGTAGTTTAGGTTATAGTATAGTAACAAACCTCAGATTTCAGTTTAAAATATTAAAAGTTTATTTCTTGCTCCTGCTACATGCTTATCATGGCCCTGATGAGAACCCTCTTCTATATTGACTTCACTGTAGTACCCAGGTTTCCAGATCAGCCACCTTTGGGGATGATGTCAGTTACTATGGAAAGGAAAAGAGAAAAGAGCCTGGTAAATTGTGCCCTGGCTTTTAAAGGCTGTAACCAGAAGTTATGCATGATGCCTCCACTCCATATCATAGGTCAGAAAGCCACAAACTAACCTTAATGGGACAGGATATATAGTCTGCCATGTGCTTGGAAGGAAAGACAGAAGTATTTTTGACAACACTGACCACCATAGCATTCTTGTTTTTCCTCTGGCATAGGGACTCATCACCCTTTACAGAAATTGTTTGTTTTTTTTTTTAACAGAAATTTCATGATAGTCACAATCTGTACTGTGTCTCCCACACCTATCAAGGGTTTGATATATTCATTATTTATTGAGTGAGTGGAATTTTCTGTTCTATTTGCAAATTCACAATAATTAGCATTTCAGAGTCTATGGTCAGCTAAGCAATTTAGAACATTCTCTAGTTTCTCCCTTAAAATCTCAAGATATACACAAAAAATAACACTTTCAGAAATTCCCACATACCTTGCCACAATTCAGGGGGAAAAAAAGTCAACTAAAATTCCGATGCTGTATAGAGCCCGAGTTTAACCTCGGAAAATGATTGGAAAATCTCCACCCATCTTTCATGAAATGATGGCTTATTTTTCCTGCTTGTCTAACCGTGCTGCACCAATCACATATAAACAGACTCATCCAAGGGACATTATCATCAATTACAGAGCGCTCTAACAACATTCTATCTCAGAAAGCTTCATAGCTTTCTCAAGTGTGATTTCTTTCCCTTTTTCATCTTGAGATGAAACAGAGATTGGGACAGCCTATATCAACACTGTGCTGTCTCACCCTTATCCTACAAAAGAATCCCATTATTGTGTGAATTTTGGAATTGAGTTTATCATTTTTCAAACCTCAGTTCCTAAAGGAGGTAGTGTTTGGGGCAGATTTATTACTCCATAACCTCTTCAATGTTTTTAAAAACTTTAAAAAAAATGGTACATTTACCTGAGGTAAAGTTAAACATGCTAATGAAAAGGTCAAGTTCTTTTGCTTTAAGCTAGAATTGTATTACTGACCCTCACAGATCTAGTTATTTCTCTTCTCATTAGAAGTTATAATTGTGATTAAGTAAACTTTTTTAAAAGATGAATTAACTCTTATAGATTTCAGATAGTTTGGAAAACAAATGTTTTTTAAACAATTGGGATTGGTGAGAGTTGTATATATGATAGGTGATACTATCCAAAGGCAACTTCTGATTTATTTATAGGGACAAGAATGCTTTGCAGGTAAGAGATGGAATGCTCTAGGTTGCTGGCCCCTTTTGAAACTTTTTCTCAGACACTGTCTCCTGCTAGCCGTCTTTGTGGAGTGAGCAATGGGCTAGCAACCCAATTCTTTTAAGCATAGATTATTGAGGAGGGAGTGGAAGAAAGAGAAAGAGAGGGAGAAGATGGAGGAAAACAATAAAAGAGAATGACCTTAGTAGAATAACCTCCTATAAACAATGAACTCTTGCAGCATTTAAGTAGAAGCAATGTGCACTACACTTGTCAGGAAACACATCTTGTAGATAGCTGTTTATAGACTGGAATTTTTTTTTCTCAATATTTAGCATGTCCTTATGGTAGTAATCTTGTCACTCATGCAACACTGAGATTTGTTATAATGGATCCTTGTTTAGACATATTAAGGCCTATAAGAACAACAATGAAAAAGATAAGAAAATGAAAATACAAAAACAAAAGCATTAACACATTCTCCACTTCTTCCTAAAAAATTGGCTTTGCTTAGCTTAAAATGAATATGGAATCATATTTGAGTTCTGCTAGCAATAGCTGTGGGTCTTCAAATTCCTTATGATGTTTGGCTTTTTTATTAGTATTGTTTTATAAACATTTGATCACTTAAAATAGACTGTAACACTAGTAATAGCTAACATTTGGAGTACTTACTATTGCAGAATACTGTGATCCCTAAACTCTAATTTTGGGAAATTGAGGCTCAGTCATATTGAGTCACATGTACAGTTAGTAAATGCTGAGCCTGGGTTGGAAACCAGACAGTCTTACCCAAAGCCCCCAACCGACTATGGTTCCCATGATATTTGACCATGTATGGTTCTAAGGGTTTTTAGAGAATGCTAGGGCTCAAACTCTGATGGAATGTTTTTATTTTGCATATTTTAACCCTTTATACATTCCTTTAAGGAGATTAACACAAGTATTTTATATTCTCAAGAGTGTAACCTTCTGACTTTCAGTTTTGTTTCTATGTGAAATATAGGCTGTCCACAAATTCTTCACAAAATACAAATCCTGATTTTCAAGGTAACGGAAGCTCAGTCAGTGTTAGTACAAACATATTTGTCTTTTTCTATATTTAATTCATCTTTGAAGTAACTACAATATTGCCTAATTACATTCTCACATGGGAGCACAAGATGAAAAAATATTTAATTCAGAGCACATCATATTTGGAGAGCAGCTCCGTTGAATACACTCATCAAACCAGTCATACCCTATTCTTTGCAACTGACCTGTTTAAGGCTTACATCTTTTTAATTTTTGTTTTGTTTTGTTTTTCAATCTGGATCAAATTTTTATTCTATAATACTGGTAATATGGATCAAATGTAAGGATTAGTAATTATTAGGAAATATTTAAAACTATTGCATCCATGTCTCTTGGAGTGGAACATAAAGTGAAGGTTAATTGCATGACTAACTGATCTGACTACCCAAAGGAAATACCAAACAATTCTTCCTTCACTTTGCAACTTTAAATGCAAGGCCAAAGCCTTCATAACTCATTAAGTCTAAGTAACTGGCAGTTTAGTCTACAAATCACTGAGAATAAAATTGAATGTTTTCCATAGTACACAAGATATATTAGGCATCACTGGGTTACTTGAAAAACAAATTAATATTTAAGTAATGGTCCTTGAATACTCTTTTTATATGAAGACATTTCTTGTTCTTTAAAGAAAATATTTAATATGATCACTTGCCTGCATCTCATCTTAAAGTTGGAGAACAGCAAAGTAAAATGAGTCCTTGGCTTCTAACCGTTTGTTCATAGAGCATGTTTTAAGCATCTGCAGTGGTGGTGTTTACCACAGTGGTCAAGAGTGTGGGCTCTGGAGTAAGAGACCAAGTAAGACGTCACCACTGTGAGACCTTCGATCCACGGGGCACACTGCCTGCGTCTCAGCCTCTTAACTCAAAACTAACACCGGGATCTAGTTTGGGTAGTTTTGAGAATTGAAGGAGAGAATGTACCCAAAGCCCTTGTCAGAGACTTGTGGCAAAAGGAAAGTACTCAATAAAATGTAACCAGAACACATTGAATGCTTAACACAAAGGTGAGAAGTTATGTACATCAGGAGCTTAAGATCTTTGTAGAAATAAGAGGCACTCTTTTTTTGAGACAGAGTCTTGCTCTGTTTCCTGGGCTAGAGTGCCATGGCATCAGGCTTGCTCACAGCAACCTCAGACTCCGGGGTTAAAGCAATCCTTCTGCCTCAGCCTCCCTAGTAGCTGGGACTACAGGCATGCACCATCATACCCGGTTAATTTTTTCTTTATATTTTTATTTGTCCAGCTAATTTCTTTCTATTTTTAGTAGAGACAGGGTCTTACTCTTGCTCAGGTTGGTCTTGAACTCCTGACCTTGAGCAATGCTCCCGCCTCAGGCTTCTAGAGTGCTAGGATTACAGGCGTGAGCCACCACACCTGGCCAAGAGGCACTCTTAAAACTTGGGCAGTGGGAGTAAGAGATAGAGATAAAGGTGGGACTTGGAAGGAGGGAGGGAACGAGGGAGGGAGGGAGAAAGGGAGAGAGAGAGACAGACAGACAGACAGACATAGGAATAAAACACTGTGAATTTAGAGAAAGAGAACCAGTTCACATCTGAGTGAGACTACTGTAAAACCTTATGAAGTAGGTTACTTTGAATGGAAACATGAAAAAATGGATGCATTTGTATTTATGGAGGTAAAGGTCTTGTTACTAGCTGTTGAACTCCTTGATTCTTGTCTTCTCACGATCCTAGAATGAAAGCAAGAGACAGTTTTGAAACAATAAAGCAGCAAAATTTACTAAAGTGAAAGTTTACTCTTAACTGGGTTAAGAGTGGGCACATGTCCCAGGGGACTGTGGCCCTGGGGTTATTTTGGGTTTCCAATAGCAAGCAATAGTACACTCCAAAAATCGTATGAATGGGCACACGTCCCAGTGGACAGTGGCACTGGAGTTTCTGTGTCATCTCTTTTTCTCTTGCCTGGTCTTTTCTCCTTCATGAAATTGTCTCTTCCCTCCCCCCCCCCTTTTTTTTTCCTTGACTAATGGGGATGTTGTCTCTGTCTTGTCATCTGGTGGGGTGGGGGCTGGAGGAGAAGTTTTCCGACTTATATAGTTAGGCCAGGACCAGTTGTGTTCAAAGCCCACTGGGGGTTGGGAGGGAACTATGGT
The DNA here is from genome assembly GCF_040939455.1 of Microcebus murinus. Taxonomy (NCBI): domain Eukaryota; kingdom Metazoa; phylum Chordata; class Mammalia; order Primates; family Cheirogaleidae; genus Microcebus; species Microcebus murinus. The sequence goes on along the minus strand of NC_134115.1, from coordinate 51,180,101 downwards.
GTATAATTAGCCCTGTGTTGTTTTTCAAATGAATTTTGTGATAGTTGTGGTTACCCTTATCTTATTATTGTTACAGTATGTTCTCTTGTTCAGCATCCCATTTGTTTGCCTTGCTTGTTTTCATATTCTTTCTGTTTATGTCTCACTTTTCATGTGCTAATATTCTGTGACACTTACAGCTCTCCTTATCTTGCTTTTTTTTTAACTCAGTGTCCCTGTTGTTTACACGGCCTGTTCCATACTTCCTCTGCTCACGTCTAAGCTCACAGTCTGAGAAAACCAAAGACATTTTTAATCCCCAGAGTTCTACCCTCAGCTAACACTGTGTGTAGTTATAATATGATATTTAGAAAGAAAAAGTACCAATTCTTTCTAAGAATTTGCATGAGTTCTTCACCTAAACAAATAGTTGTGGTAATTGCACAAATCCTAGGGAGTTGGCTAGGACTTGTTTGGACTTTAGCTAGAAAAACTGAAACCAACATTTAAAAACTTCTTTCTTTCAAGTTCTTCTGTTTGTCAAATAATTTTAGAAAGTTGTTGGTATGAAAAAAATATCTATATATATATATTTTGTCTTGGAAGAGTACATTGACTCTGTTCACATTTACTAAGATCTTGGCCATATTTAAACATTTTTCATTTCTTTTTCACTTCCTTGGGTTTATAGAACACAAGCCTTTCCTTGAGGCAGAGATAGAAATTGTAATAGTATCTGGCACCTGCGATGTAATTAAATAGGCAATGCTGTTTAGGCATGTGGCCTATGCTGTGATTTATTTGCATCAAGTTTAATCATCAGAACCTTTCTAAAAACCAGCATTCTACTTGAGGTCAAATCTTCATGCTTGTCAGAGTTTCTAAAAGGATCATTAGAGCCTGACTCTGTATTTCCAAATGACATTTGGAAGAACAACAGCAGCAATTTACTGAGCACATTCTCTATGTTCACCACTGTATAGAGTGGATTATTTCAATGCTCCTCCCAGTAATTCTGTGAGGTAGGTAGTGGTACTATCCCTTCCTCCCTAGAGGAGACTATGAGGCTTAGCCTCAGTGACTCGTACAAGTCTCATACCAGAAACTGGTGAGGGTAGGATTGAAATTCAGTTTTGATTTTAAAGATCGTGTTCTTAATTACTTTTTCTCCCATGGTGCCTGTGAAAGAATTGCTCTGGGAAAAGATTACATGTAAATGTATACATGTACACAGTTACATAGGCTAGGTAAGGTTTTGTTTATTTATATTTCATTATAATCTAGCTGGCTGCTTGTTAAGAGATCAAAAAGAGACAATCTTTCTCATCTCGGATTGAGTTTTAAGAATCTGGTCTATGCTATACGTTTTTGCCAATATTTAAATCAGAATACATTGAGAGAGATTTAGAAATAAAACTACCTTTTTGTTTTTGGAAGAATACAACTACATGTAACGGATTATGATTTAGCTAGTAAGTGTAATCAACTCAACTATTGGACCATTGATGCTATTTATCAAAATTTATTCAGTAATTGTGTTTTGCTTAATTTTCATGTATTGACAAATTCCTTGGCAGTTCTGCTTCCCTTGAGGGACAGCATGGTGCGACAGGAAGGGCATGTCTTTAACATCAGTCACGTCTGGAGCTGAGCTCCTGGTATAATAATTATTTTACCTTCTACAAATTATTAAATTTCTTTATGCTCCAGTTTTCTCCTCTTCTAAGATGGGGTATAAAATATATACCTTACAGGGTTGTTCTGAAATTAAAGCTGATAATGCATATAAAGTACTTAGCAATATATCTGGTACAGATATATTTTTAATAATGTACTTAAAAAGTGAAAAATACTGGTTTTTTTTTTACTCTTGAACTTCTCTTCCACTCTTTGTAACATGTGACTAAAAATATCCATTTTTCATGAGTTTTTGGTAATGACTCAAGATAAGTAACATATGTAAACAGCCTAGCACCTGAGAGACTCTCAGTGAATACTGGACCCCCTCTCCTCTCATTAGTTCACATTAAAAACACATTCTAGTCATCATCTTCATTTTCTTTGCGTTATTGTTGTGTATATCTCTTTATTGTCCACGACAATATGCTTGGCTTGTATGCGACTTGCAGTTTCTGACTTTTAACTTTAATAGTATGAGAAAAGCCCACACAAAATGCAATCTCAACAGGAAAAGAATAAGCCACTTTCCAGGCAAAGAGATGATGAACTTAAAATGTAGGTTCCTTTTCAATATTTCAGGAAAACATTTTACATACAGTTCTGGGAATGTAGCCAAAATGAGAAAGCACGAGTTATATCCAACAGATTTTATGAGAGGGTAAGAGGAGTCACAGATATCCAATTACTTCTATAATAAAATTACAACACCCCATACCTTTCTATCCACATCTTTGTTTTAGAAGGAAAGGCAAGGGGTGGAGGTTATGGAGTAAATCTTTAAAATGTACTTGAAAAGCTTCTCCCTTTTTCTCTGCCTTCCATTTTATAGTGCAAGTTTAAGCTAAAATGCAAGGAGGGCCCCAACACAAAGAATTATTCTTAGGAAGTTTTCTGGAAGCAGATTTAATAATTCACATCCATTCATTCAATACACTTTTTTTTTTTTAACACTTACTGTGTACTAGGCAGTGTGATAGATGCTGAGGATTCAATCAAGGAATTAGAGGAGATTTTCTATGTTCTCACACACTGAATCTACCAAGATACATGCATATGTATGCAATACACATACACATTCACTCTGCCTTTGTTCCTGTTACAGTGAAAGAACTCTTCCAGCTCCTACCCATGGCCTACTCCTTCTCTCGGATAGTGTGTTCTATCCTCTTTCCTATTCAAGGACTTCACTCTTGTGATTGTCCCCTCCCCCATGCATCAATTTTTTTTTCTGTAAATATTCTTATTCCGTTTAAAAAAGCGGGGTCCCACTTACAAAATGCATCCCCCTCTCCACCACAGCTCCATTTCTCTAATCTCTTTTATGGCAAAATCCCTTGAAAGAGTTGTCTGTACTCCCCCTCCTTTCCTTCTGAACTTTCTTGAAACTGCTCCATTCACCCATTCACCCTCACTATTCCACAAAACTGCTCATGTCGACATTGTCAGACACTGCCATATAGCCACACCCAGCACTCCAGTTTCCATTCTCATGATACTTAACCGGCCAACTGCTATAGACCCTTGGTTTCCAGGACCTTCCATTCCCCAGGTTTTCCTCCTACTTCATAGATAAATCCCCGTCAAATCTCCATTTTTTCCAATCACTAAATGCTGGAATACCCTAAAAATCAGTCCTCAGATCTTTACTTTGACTTTTTCCCTCAAAAGTCGATCCATCTACTCCAATGATTTTAAATGCCATATCTATTCGGATAACTTCCAGATTGTATAAATCGCTCCAGCCTCGAAACTCTTTCCTGAACTTCACACTTGTGTAGTCCACTGCTTACTTGGCATTTTTTGCAGCTGAAGCTTTCCCCGTGTCAAACCTAACTCTTAATTTCTACCTCCCAAATATCCTTCTCTACAAGTATTTTCTATCTTGTTTAGTGCAACTCTAATATTCACATTTCACATGCCCAAAACTGTTGGATTTATTCTTGATTCTTTCCATTCTGTCATGCCCCAATCCAATACCTCAGCAAATTTAGTCATCTCTACTTTGAAAATATATACAGAAGCTGACCTCTGTTCATCACCTTTATAGAGATCACTGTATTCTACACCATCATAATTTTGCAGTTAAACTACTTCCATAGTCTCTCAACTGCTGTCTTGTGACCAACCCCTTCCAGGCTATTCTTTATGCAGCAGGCAAAAGTAATCCTATAAAACATGAGTCAGATCCTGTTACTGTCTGCTCAAAACTTCATTGCTGTCCTCCCATCATCTGATAAAATTAAGGGCATCACCATAGCCTTCAAGTCCTACACAATCCTTCCAATCTCATCTCTTCCTTCTCTCCTTGTTCACCACACTCTAGCTATAATGCCTGATTGTTGTGCCATAAACACACCAAGCAGATACCAGACTTTTGGTCTTTGTATTTACTGTTCCCTTTACCTAGAATTCTCTTCCCCTAGTTGTTATCCTGTGTTAAATTATGAGGAGCCTCTTGATGACCACCTTTAATGAAATAGAATCCATCCCAACAACATTATTGCTGTAGCCTTGGAGCACTCTGTATTCCCTCATATTGCTGTATGCTTCATGACATTGCCACCTGCCATGTTTTGTTGTTTGTTTGCTTCTTTGTCTGTTTCTTACTTAGAATGTCACTACTGTATCCCAGTGCCTAGAACAATGCCTGGCACCTAGTGGGTGCTTAATAATTATTTATGAATGTCAAAGACTAGAGATGTGGTTCCTGCCCTCACAGAATTTACTTTGTAGTGAAGGCTAAAGACAAATACAAGCAACCAGACAAACAAAGTAGTATGCAAACATTGAGAAGTAATTTTGATAAGTACTTTGAAAGCAATACCCAAAGCAATAAGATAGAAATTAACAGAAAAACTTAATTTAGATTCGTTGGTAGAGGAGTCTTTTCTGAGGAGGTGACATTTCATGACGTAAAGAAATTAGCCATTCCTAAGTTAAAGAGAGAGCACTCTATTTCCTGTAAGCGCTGGGAAGTGTAATAGTTACAGACATTCAGTCAACAACCTCACAGCACATGTGCACACAGCTTTCAGTAAAACTGTGCATAAAAATGGAAGATCTGGGCACTGTGCCTCACACCTGTAACCTCAGCATTTTGGGAAACCAAGGCTGAAGGATCTCTTGAGCCCAGGGTTTGCGGCTGCAGTGGGCTATGATAATGCCACTACACTTCAGACAACAGAGCAAGACCTCGTCTCTCTAAAAAAAAATTGACAACAGAGCAAGACCTCGTCTCTCTAAAAAAAAATTGAAGGTGAGTAAAAAACATGCTTTTCACTCAGACAGTGGATAGTAGAGAGAAGGAAAATTCTGTCTGGATATCAGAGACAGAACTGCATGTATAAAGGGGAAATTCTGGCTTGAGATGCATAACAATTATGAATCTTGTCTGATCTCAAGGTATATGTAGCTGGTCTCTATGTTTTGCATCTCTTTGGAAAGAAAGCTTTATCTGAACTTTATGTAAGGGGTAGAATAGAAATCCTTCGTTTCCACTACATGGTCACCAACCCCATCAGACATTAACATTGTAAGAGACATTCATCAAAAGTATTTTTGATATTAGGAATTAACTAGATAAAAAAAAACCAATATCAACAGCATTATTAATAGTAGTCATCACTTATTCAGTACCTAGTATGAGCCTGATATTCTACAAAGCTCTTTAACTATGGTACCTCATTCAGTTATTAGAGTAATTATGTGAGAGAATTCATTTAACATGCTTAGCCCAGCACATACCATGTATTAAGTGCTTATTATAGCATAGATTTTAATAGCAATAATAATATCAGCTATCATTTCTGTATTATCAGCCCCTTATTACAAATGAGAAAACTCATGTTTAAAAATGATTACAGAAGAACCCACAAGGTCATATATTTTGAAGTGTCAGATCTGAGATTAAAAATCACGGTGGCCTGATTTATAATGTGTAATTCTATACTATCTTTCCCTTCCTCAAATAATAATTTTATTTCTCTACTCTCTTTCCTTTCTTTACCTGATATTTTAATGTAATTGATACAACATGAACTAAAACCAAGCCCTCCTTTTGAGGAATGTGTTAACTGGCTGGCTTTCTTAATCAAGGCTACTAGCATTTTCCCTTTCATCCCCTTTCTCCTTCCTCATTCCTTCCTGCCTTTCATTTTACTCATTTGCATATTGTACTGCATCTGCTTCCAGTCCCACATGCCCACACTTCAACCGTCCTTGCACATTTCAGAAATTATTATTTGGTACCCTCCATAAGAACTCAGCTCCTTTATTTCACAGGCAGTATTTTTCCAGCTGGCACCACTGTCTTGCAACTTGTTTCCCTCTTGGTCTTGGTGAAGAGTGCCAGTCTCTGTTGGCAGCTCTTGGAGCAACCATTTGGTGCCAGCCTCGTTCTGGTGCATGTGGGGCCCCAGGGAGTGGCTCTGAGCTGTTCCCAGCTGCCTCATCTACTCCTGGGGCTTGCCAAAGTTTTCTTCAGACCAGCCAGCGTCTCTAATCTTCAGAAAATTAGTCAATGACTACAGATGGATCTTTATCCCTCTTGGGCTCTGTCCTTTCTGAACTATCACCAAGCAGAACCATGTGAAGTAATTAGGCTATAAAATGCCTATGAGGAATCTAGTTGATTTTTCAAAATTGTAATTGCAGCTGTATTTATGAAATATGTTGTTTAGTGGGGTTTACTTTTGCAACTGGACACCACAAGTCTCTTTTTGCTTTGTCCCTGGGTTCACATGAAGAGGCATGAGTGCTTCTGGGTTCATATTCACTTCAAAAAGAGTCAGTATTGTAACTGGTCAATATTGAATTTTGCCTAGTCTACTTACACTCATGATATCGGTGGTATAGGGTACCAAATGAGATAGTTTGAGATCAAAAGGACTTAGGGCTGAATCCCTGCACTGTCATAGACTAGCTGTGCTATCTTGAGAACGTACTTAAATGTCTCTATCCAGATTTTCTCATCTATATAAAGGTGGATAAGAATTTCTACTTTGTAGTGCTGTTATAGAAATAATTGAGGCATTAAATATGTAGTGGATATGAAGCTAGACCTATCCAGGGTGGAAGAAAATAGGCTTTCTTCCTTTTTTTTAATGCTCATTGTAATTTCTGAGTCTAAAATCTTCTGTTGGGCTGGTGGAAATACAAAGATCCAAACTCAGTTTAATTTGTATCTGAAATTTATTCCTATTTTATTGAGGAGCAATATCCACCATTGGATGATGTCATACAGTGCTAAGATTTGGGCTGTCAGGGCTTGTTGGGAAAGAAAGAAGTCTGTTCTGAGGTCATAAGTCTGCTCAGATGGCCTCCAAGACATTCAGTGCATCAGTGTGCACGGCCCCTTCACACCCCAAGGTTCTCTAATTTCTTCTTCCTTGCCAAGCTGGAGATGAATCTATGATGCAGTTCTCTAGCGACCATCTCCTAGGTGCCCCTTTCTCCAGTCCTGTTGCCTTGTCTCTGAAAACCAAATGGTAGCTTTTCTCCGCTCTCAAGATTCATAGAATTTTCTCTCTTCTTTGTTTCTTACTCAAGCCAAAGAAAATCTGTTACTACTAAAGATATGGAGAGAATCTTGCTTCTCCCACATTTCAGATATTTAGTCTGCGTGTACAAACACCCTTTTCTCCATATTTCTCTCAGGAACATCCAGCATTATTTCCTTAGTAGGTATGCAATTCTGGAAACAAATCACTCTTCTCAAAACTCCTTTGAAGAAAGCAAACATAAACTCTGTCTTTAGCCGTGAATGGAGGTTGTGAGGAGTGGGGAAGAAAAGGGGGAAAGGCAGGGAAAGAAAGCATCAAATTAATACCTCAAAGTTTGTCCTGCATCATGCACCAAAGCACTGTGACAATGTCTGGCACATTGCAGAGTGCTAAGATATTGGAGTTATCATTGATATTTAAAATTGATTTCCAATGTTGCTTTTTTTCCCATGAAAAATGGATTTTTCCAGCATCTCTCTTCTGGAATGCTTTTTGACTCTGAGTAATCATTTTGAGATGGCTGTTTGGGGTCAGAAGAGAAGTCTGTGACTATGGTTAAAGGTGATAGGCAGGTGGAGAAGGATCAAGCCCAACTAGGTCTCCTGAGAACCATGGAGTCCAGCCAGCAAAAAGATACTCACAGAATCTCAGAAGCCACCAGAGACAAGATTATTTACCAACAGAAACATAAACCATTCATATCATCACCTGCTAGTATATTTTGCCTCTTAAGCCCTATTAGTTTGTGAAGAAGTGCTGATGAGGATGGCATTTGCTTGAGTGGACAGCCTAAAGATGAAGTGGTCAAAGGATCAAGAGGGAATGTCTAGAATAATCTAGATGTTGTAAGAGCCTGAATAGTATAGAGCCTGTAAGAGCCTGACTATTTGCTATAGAAAGCAGTAGCCAAAGTCCTAAAGAACACAGAAACAAGACTGCTTCACCTCAGGCAAGCAGAAACAACCCATATTTTTGGAGCAGTTTGTAATACCATTGTAGATCTCATTTTTCTCTTATATCTTCATAACACTGGTCTAAAAGTATATAGGCAGTACTTATAACTTCTACCTTTTAAATGAAAATAATTGAAGCTCAGAGGGACTTATCTAAGCTCAAACACTAAGAAGCAGTCCAGAACTCAAGAGAAGTGTGCTTTTTACTTCATGGTCTCCTGAAAATGCCTGGAATGGATCTTTCTGCCTCAGTTTTTGATCTGAAATCTTAAGGTTGACAGAAATTTTGTATGCAGCATTGCCTACTCAAATCTACTTCTTTATGAGACTCCCAAATTTCTGTTATGGGACACTTATTATTGCTCTAAGGAATTATAAAAATTCAGATAAAAAGCTTTGCTTGATTCTTTCAGATTTTTGATATTTGAGTCAATGTGAATGTTTGTCCATAGCTGGTCTGTTTTTGCAATTTGATCTTTTCCTCATGCATGGACTAATGTGTTAACCTTGTTATGTTTAATTATTAATCTTCTATTTTGCATAATACTTAAATGAGAATCAGAAGGCATGAAGAATTAAAAGTTGTGGTTTTAAAAACAAGCCTTGCCACAAGCAAGGGCAGCTGACTGAATTCTGCCTTTCTTATCCATCCCCCAGCCATTAAACTCCTCAAAGACACTTAAGAAATCTCAGAGCAGATTTCTGACTTAATTCTCACTAAATCTCTTGACCATAAACTGAGGCGGCCAAGATGATCTTATAGTCAACAAAAAACAAACAAAGAAAATATCAATCACTGAAGATGGTATGCCATAGTCACCACTGATAACTGTTTAAATCTAAAATGGGCTCTGGTAAAGTAATGGAGCAATATAACCTCTCCTTTCTAAAATGTGTACAAGACTGGTTAGTGACCATTTCATCAGGTCCCTTTTCAACCATGGGAGAGCAGAAGCACTAAATAAACACATTGCTTTGCAAATTTCTCATGTGCTGTATCTAGCAAATTGTCTTTAAATTGGACCCAGAACATTTAATTTGCTCTTTTCCCTGTGACATCTTTAAATCATAAAGAGTGATAAACTGAAACAATAAATGGACTCTATTAATGAAAGACACCTGAAGGCAATTGGAAGCAGGTATCTGGAGTGAACTCTGCTTATTATTGTCTGGAATTTCTATCTTACATCTTTGCTCTTACAACTCAGATTCTGTCTTTGACCTTTGCTCTTAGTGTTTGAGACTTTTACCCCTTCCTGAAGGACCCTCCATCTCCTTCTCTTCCAGGTAACCTGGGGTAGCAAAGCTTATATCAGCACAAATGCCCTGTATACTGCTTCTGATTTTGGCTACTTGGCTGGCAATAAGGTTACCTGCCCTATGAGAAGAACAATGAAAAAGACCTAACCTTATACACCAAACTTAGTAAGCTGAAATAGCAGGTTGGAAATGTTTCACCTTCTGCTGGTGTCATCTTTGGACAAAAAACCCCCCCCCACAAAAACTAATAGAAATCCTCATGTAGAGTAATTTCTAGAAGATGAAAGAGCCACACTAACTAAGACATTGTTGATATCAAAGCATTCCCTGAAACAGAACTATAAGCAAAGTGAGGTTATTTTAAATGAATACACTACTTTTCTTCAATTAATTGGTTGCCCTGAGCTACAATTCTTCTCAATCTTACATCAGGATTTTTATTTAATTTTATGTTATTTTTTGCTACTTCGGTTGGCTTCTTTTGCTCAGTTGGAACTGTAATTTAATTGCCCATGCTGCAGAATTATTGAGATTATACATTGCCGCACTCTCCCTCAGTGTAGTTAATAGCTTATTCATTACCACTGAGTCCCAAAGTTAGAGCAGATTTATATCTGATGTTCAGATGCTAGGCAGGGAATGCAGAAAGCAATGCTAACTCATCTCTTATTCTTTAATAACAGAAACATTTCAACTGGAGTAGCCACAAAACATGGAGGCATTTATACAAGTACCTACCAGGCAGATTTTTTTTCTAACATAAATAGTCAATACAATGAAAACTATGTGTTGATTTGTTTATGCACTGTAACAATAATAATGATAAGTCAGAATGTTTGGTTTTATCATTGATGAAACACTACAAGTCATTTTTTAGAACCATAATTGTTACTTGTTCTGGCAAAGAAAAATGGTTTCCTAAATTATATTATGAAAGATTTTTGCTTTTCAGTAAAAAAAAAAAGGTAAAAAAACAAAAGGCTGAATTGTCTTACAAAGACAATCTTAACTATTATGAAAATCCTGACTTAGAAGTCAACTTGAGAGGCCATTATTCTATCCTTTTTCTTGTCTTATAGTTACACCAAACCTTCAGGCATATCTTAATTATATAACATGCTAGTTTTGTCTTCAACTCACATATAATTTAATTGCCAATCCTTTATCCTGGAAGGTCCTGTATAGTTCTTATTTGCTCTCATTGGATCAAAGTACAGCATATCCTATTAGAATTGCACACTTAATATTAGTCAAGTCTTGTGTAGGCTGAAGGCTACTTATATCCAAATGATCTTGGGTGCTTGTTAAAATATGATGTCTGAGAGCCTAAAAATTAACTCTGTAGAAGCCTTGCTATACTATATTTTACAAGCAAATTATATGCTTTTCTAATGCTTGAAAAGTTCTCAGGACTCTCTTGAATTTTAAGTTTCTCCTATGCTTATATCCCAAACTTAAACTCTTTAAAAAAATAATATTTGTCTAAATAATCATTTTTATTTTTATTTTATTTTTTACTTTTCTCCCTAACAATCTGCATGCTTCCAACAGAGACTACAGCATAAGTATGGCATGGTTACCTACACATACAGAAAGGTGACACATGGTGTATAGAATCTCATGCTATGGTTTAATAATCTATGAGTTATTATTTCATATGCAAGTCAATGACACCTTTTCAATGTTTGTTAATATCACTTTATTATTATCATTCAATTTACTGTCCATTGTGTTGCCCAATCTTTTCTTTCTTGCAATTTCCTAATTATCTCTCTCCGACTGAATAGGTTTATATACTAAATCATTATTTTTTTATACATTACTTTGCACTTTTCAAGTTCATCGCATATTGTTATTTCTTGCCCCATATGTCTAATCTTTCTTTTTCCTTTTATATGATTGCTCTTTCCTTCTTGGCACTGGTAACATTTCTAATTTAATATATTCTTTGATTTAAAAAATTTCTCTATTTCTCTTTACCCCTTCATGTAGATCATTAATAACTGCCTAAAAAATGATACATTAATTTGCACTTCCATCACTTTTTCAGCCACTTAACATTTTTTAAGTCCTCACTACTGTAGGTTTCTAGTGCTTCTATACATATTATTCTGTGGTGTATACTTTTATATTGACAAGGCACAAAATGTGTTAATTTCTCAAGTTAGAATAAACTAGTTAAATCACAACCAGCATATTTCATTCAGTCCTTAAGTTTTATATGTAAATAAGAAAACCAATTTAATATGCACAAATTTACCTATGTAGGAAATATATGATTCATTTGTTAATGCAATCCTTTAATTAAAATTTTAAAACCCTGGGGTATGCATGTGTACAATACCTTTATTGATTCTTCCACCAAATACTAATTGCCATTATTATCTTGTCCTTTTTAGAAAAGGTCATATCATTGTCAACAAATAATAGCCCTTGAAAAACAAACATCATAATGTATAATAGGAATGATCTATGCCCAAATGTGAGAAACTACTGGACTAGCTCCAAAATTAGTGGTAGATGTAGGAAGAAGCTCTTAGTAACTTGACATCAGAGGTACTGGCCTGCTTCCATTTACTCTATGTATTTGCAAAGTCATAGACGTCTACAAAGACTAAGTAGCTACAGCTTCATTGGTAGTAAGTGAATGAAGTGCTGTACATAAATCCCAATGTTCAATGAAGAATAAAATTTTTCTTTTTAATTTATCCTGCTTATGATTAATTGATAAACATATAAAGGTCTCTGTGGCCAAATAAATTTAATTCAACAAATGTTTACAGAGTACTTACTAGGTACAAAGCATTATTCTGGTTGAGGAATAATGACAAATATCATTCATATTAAAGATCACCCAGATTTTAAATGTTTCCTCAGCAGTGTATATTCATTCCCATTAAAATAGTCACATAATAAAAGAGAAAATGTTACTGTTTCTTCTTCTACATTCACTGACTCATTGAATATTTCAATATTGTCTCTTCATTGCTTTTGAGAATGCCTGGAATATGCTAGATGTTTATTGGTTAGTTGAATAAACTCATTACATCCACTGCATTCCATTGGCCGCATGGGTGCCAGCCCACATTCCATGGGGGAGAGATTACACAAGGGTGTAGATAGAAGGCAGTGATGATCTTTGGTGACATTGTGCAGGTTAGTCACTGCAAACTGTATCAGTACACTCAGAAAATTATGGAGACCATCACATTTTCTATTTAAGCATAAAAAGACACAAAATGGCAGTGCATTTGGGTCAAATCCATCCTATTTACATATACTCCTACTTTCTCCAGTAAGGATTCCTCAGAACCTCCAGAACATATGGTAGTCAGAGCACAATGTCAACCTGTAGTGGTGCGTTCACACTCATGATTGCTTTTCTCTGTCCCTTCTCTGACTCCAGTCAAGCCTTCACCTCCTCCCACTCTTCATATCTAGTTTACCAACAAATTTAAGCAATATACCTGCTTCTTAACTCTTTAATCCATCTACTTCTGTTCTCATTATCATCACCTTAGTTTAAGCTACCCTATCACTTTACTGACCAACAGCAAGAGCCTAATGATTCTTCTGTCAGCAACTATTCTTACTTCTCTCCAGTTCATTCTTTAAGAGTAGTCAGTTAGCATTTGAAAACGCAATTTCAATAATGTCACTCCCCTACTTAAAGCCCTTCAACAATTAATATAAGGAACAAAATCTTTAATAAGACCTATATTCTCTAAATTATCTGGCTTCTTTCTTCACATCCAAGATCAAACGTTACCTCTTTCTCTGTGTTCCAGCCTAATCCTCTCTCATGTAGTTCCTCAAATGTCCCTATGTTCTTTCCTCACTTGAGGCCCCAGTTCTCTCCCCATCATTTCACCTAGTTAACGCTATGTCTCTCGGCTCTCAGCCAATTTGTCTCTTCCTTATGGATGTCTTTCTGACCTTTGGGCTAATTCAGGTTCTCCAGAAATATTCCCTCTACATTTTCCATGTTTTTTTCATCCTAGAACTCACCACGGTTTATATAATAATTATACATTTGTGATTATAAGCTCCATAAAGTCAAATGTGTGTCTATTTTTGTCTTTCATTAAGTCTGCAGTATATATAATAGTTGCTTAACAATATTGACTAAGAGAATGCATGTGGAAAAACTCAACTCATTTTATTTTCTTCTTAAAGTTTGTAAAAAAGTAAACCTATCTCTGGAGAATTGTGGGGTTTTATCTCATTTATAAATTATTATGATTTAAAAATAATTTATTGAAAAAATATTTTAAAAATAAAGTACTGGGAAACAATAAAAATAATTTAATCTATATTTTATTTTTAATTAAAAAATAATAATTATATATGTTTATAGGACACAATGTGATGTTTTGATATGTGTATACATTGTAGAATGATTAAATCAAGCCAATTAAATATTCTTCACCTCACTTACTTAAGTTCCCTTTCTTTGGCATGGCTTCATGTGTTAGATAAGAACTGAACCCTTAGACAAACAATAACAAGCAAACACTTATTAATCTTCACAGTATTATAACTGGTGAATCTCCACAACAATCTTCATCTTTTGTCATTCCTTATCTGTTTGTGCCTTTTCAACTATTCGGAATGAGACCTATTTATGATTTTCACCTTTTGTGTTTAAGGAAGTTCTATAGTGCTAAAGGAATTTAATTATGTTAAATGTTAGAAGGCAAATCTCCTGCATATATATTTTTTGAGTTAGATTGAAACAACTTCCTTTCACTAATGCTGGTGTGTCAAATTTCTATTATATCCCAGGAACTATTCTAGAAATTTCTTCCCAGATATCTCAATAAATGTCATGGGAAATATTCAACAATGTTCTCACTTATTTCTATGTTAAAATAAAAGACTAAGAAATGTTAGTAAACTTTCTTAAAGTCATACTGGTTTAATGTGGGATCCAGGATTGAAGCTTAGCTCTTTGTGACTAAAAAGCTAGAGATATATACTCTTTAAATTGGGCTTAGTTTAGAGACTATATAGAGCAGATGGGCTCCCTTTGTGGAGATCATTGCTCTGTTTTAGAATGGGAGGGCTCATGATAGGCTTCTGCTTCCTTTTCTGTTCTCTTTGAAGTCTACTAGAATTTTTTCATGGCATAAGTTTCAATTTTGTTTGTTTATCCTATATATTATTATCTCAGTGATTGACTAATTTTTTTTCCATGTCCACTCAGGGACTACTTGGGAAATGAAAAGAGGAAATATCAGGCAACTTTATTCTACTAGTCAATATAGCATTAACTGTCAATACAACATGTAGGAGCTACATAGAGGGCTATAAAACCTGGGCTTCAACTTTTCTCTTTTCATGAGGATTTCACATAAAGATATACAGAATCTGTCAAGAGGTTCTACCTTGATCATATCCACATTTCCATAACATTCTCCATCTCTTATGTACTAACAAGTGTCAGAGTTTAATGCCAAGTTACTGATATGAATGTACTTTGCCCCTGTGGCTCTACTCAAAGCTTCACTGCCAAAATGTCCTCATCCTGGAATCCCACCAACTTGTGTTCTCCATTTTGAAGTTTTAACCTTGAATTCCCCTCCCTCAAATTCTCTTTCAAATCATCCACTTCAAATGGTGAGATTTCTGGGGATTACTTCCTAGGTCCCAAGGAATTTCTAAACCATATCTTCATTATTGAAGTCTCTAAGTGCTATTAAACCTTTCCAGTTTATTCAACTGTACTTTTTCTGTTACAAACGACTGAATATATTTAACTTATATGACATTGTGGATAGGGCTTGGACCTGTAGTCCTGATCCCAATATTTCATAGATTATTTTCCCTTAACAAGTTTATAATGGAAGACTGAGAGATGTCACTTAACTTCTCCAGTGCCACCGTTTCTTTATGTATAAATCAAATGGCCTGACTCATTGAAGATTCCTTTCACCCCTAAAGAATTCTGCTCTCTTTTCCCAGTGACTCATGTTATACAATTCATATCTACTTGGCAGTCATGAGAAATAGCGAATAGAGATTTTAAATGACAAAACACTCAAAATACTCAATTTAATATATCTAGCACAAAAGAGAGTTTTTATAGCCTCAATCAATGCTTCTTGTTGTAGTTGAAATTTTGGTCTCATGCATTTTTTTTTATGGAATCATACTAGAGGATGAAATAAAGGTTTTTTTCTAAATTTACTGATCAGCAGAAAAAGTGTCTAAGAACGTTTATAAAACTAACAAAAATTAATTTTTGATTGACATAGATATCCATGGAAGATATTTATTTATAATTTGAGAGAGCTAAAAATAAAAGTCAAATGAAATAATTTCTTTTTTTAGCTTTTTCCTATATAAGCCTGTAGAACTTAGCAGTAGCAACACATCAAGCTGCCATTCTAGACTCCTAGCACCCACCAAAAAGAGAGGTACCCTGGGATAAGAGGGGACCCTGGGATAAGACATAGACCTTAGAGTTCTACATTTCTGGGGTCAGATCCTCTCTGTGTTAATTGGTACTTACAGCCCTGGAAAATGTTAATCATTTCCTTACTTTTAGGATTTTATCTGACTCTCTTTCTAGGTTGTTACATAACTAAGTTAGATAAGTACAAATGTTATCATAATCACATGTTTATTTGCCCATTTTTCTTTCAAGTCTCTAATTCCGTGAAAGGAAGGATAATGTCTATCTTTTCACCATTTCAGCTGAAGGGTCTTTTACACTGACTAGAAATAGTATATGTTCAAAAATATTTGTTGAATGAGTAATATTCTAAAGAGCTTAACATGTTGTGCTTAATAAATATTTGGAAAAAATTGAGTACTTTTTTCTCTTTTGCATCCTTTGCACCTAAACACTGTTCAAAAAATTCAAATTACATCCAAATTAGGCACGTCAGTTATTTTCTTACAGTCTTAATTCTCAACCCACACTTCTAGACCCTGCTTTGTGATGCTGGGCCTGGGATCCTACAAAGTATGTTTCTTAGACTTTCTTGTTAAGTGGCTTCTGTTAGGTTCTGTCAACAATCAATAGGAGATACTAGAAGGAGATTGAAAGGCAGGAAGAAGGGAGGAGGTGGGCATAAGAGTCCTCCTCAACCTCCTTCTTCTGGTCCTCCTCCCCTTCCTCCTTTTTATTTGGTTTTGTCAACAATGTTTCAGCAGCAGAAGTAGTTAGCTTCTAGTTCCTTCAGAATTTCCAGCACTAGCACCAGATTTTCCCTCAAGAGGTGGCAAAAACAGGCAGGTAGTATCTCTACCTGGGAGATCAGTCAGTAAGTAGGGTTTATTCCTGGAACATAGTTCAGTCAGTAGGATTCATTCTTTGAGCTTCTAAATTTTGTTAATTCTACCTTTTTCCTTTTGTTCTCAAGCAATACATATGATAACTCCTTTCTGCAATTACTATGTCTGTATTTACTTAATGTTTCCTTTAGAATTTTTCAGATTTCAACACCTATATAGCCAATAAGTTCTTTCTGTTGAAATACCTGGTAAGGTTTCAATTTTCCTGAATGGACCTTGATTGATATAATCTGCTACTAACTTTTTCTAAGAATGCCTACCTCTATAGCAAATTATTTTCATCTGCTTGAAATATTATTTCTTAAATAACTCTGTTAAGCTTATAAAGCCACATATCAACTGTATTATGGGAAGCAATTTTTAACCTCTCTGGAGCTCAGGTTCTTCAACTTGGAATAGATTAAATTATACTTTGTGAATTTATTCTAAATTTAGTGTTCACAGAATAGAATATGTACCCAATGCAATTTAATTATTTTTATTAGTTAAATAATTTATTTTATATAATATGTGTATGTATGTTTGTGTATAATGCTGACTATGTGCCTGGAAATTGTGTTATAATTAAGGATATAAAGATGAATGTGGCACACTCTCTATTCACAAGGAAGTGAAGAGACCAGTAGAAAAGAAATGAAATTCAGATCAAATCACTTTACCACAATAAAATTAAGAGTTTACAGATTTATGTTCAAAGTGGTATGGGTATACAGAGGTAGAAAATTATTTGAATCTTGGTAGATAAAAAAGAATTTTTTTTTTATTTTGGCATATTATAGGGGTACAGATTTTAAGGTTTCAATAAATGCCCTTTTTCCCCCTCCCCCCACAAGTCTGAGTTTCCAGCATGACCATCCCCCAGATGGTGCACATCTCACTCATTTTGTATGTATATACCCACCCTCCTCCCCCCTCCCACCTGCCCAATTCCCTATTACTGTAGTACCTATGTGTCCACTTAGGTGCTGCTCAGTTAATATCAGTTTGCTGGTGAGTAACAAATTTGAAAGACTACATGGAAAGTGGTTAAAAATCTTAAAGATAAATTAAATAGAATTTACAGAAAATGTGGCAGTATATACATGACAGCATAGATTCCTTAAATAATACTTGTATTTTGGAAAGAGCAAAATAATCTTCAATAAATTTAAAATGTTGAGGCTTGGAAGGTCCTCTTTAAATGAAGAAAGTAGATAAAATCTTATTGTTTTTAGTAAGTGCTTCCTTGTTTCCCTTCAGTGCTTATAAACTTGGCTTCACTAAGATTGAGATATCTATCTTGATAATAAACCAGTCTTAGGCGTGAATAAGCCAATTCTAAATAAGTTATGACTTCTGTACCATCATTGAATAAGGGGGACCAATGATGAGAAAAGCCATTTTATGTAGACAGAAGCACAAAAATATCATAACCAATTGAGCAATAATTGTAGGTTTGGCCTGAAAAATGTGTGCCCTAATTTCAATTTCACACTCTAAAACTCAGCTCTGCATCTTGGCCCCGTCCCTTTGAATAGCTATGAGAGACAGAGGCTAAGCAACAGTCAAGGTATTGTTAAAGGGAAGTCACTAATATTATATTCTCAGACAACTGAATGGGAATATGTTGATTTTGTATCTAAATTGAGAGATTAAACAATATGTCTCCTATCAAACAAGCTTCCACTTTTAGACACCTGAATATGTTGAGTGACAAATTTAGCTTACCTGAATCAATTTGTTAGTGATATGAGAAGAAATCTATTTCTACTGCTAAAATCATTAATTCACATTATCTCAGCTTTTGGCTTAAAGATATACACTATTCCATATAATGCTGGAGAGGATAAGGTCTGGTGTCTTAAGCCCCACCAAATGCAAGTGATGATAATGTAACACTGTAACACCCTCCCTGCCCCCAACATCTATCAACAATGCTTAAGACTCAGTATCATAACTAGCATTTTATAACTTGTCCAAGATCTTTCAGTGACAGTGGCTCATACTAAAACATTTCTATTATTCTTTTATTTAATTTGGTTCAATTAAGAACAACAATAACAATAAAACCATGCTTATTTGGCAAACTACACATAGGTCATTATGTCTAATGCATAGAATATATTAGAGTCAGTGATTGAAGGAAATGTACAGAAGACCAAGTCTTTAAGGATATTGAATGCCAAGATAAGGATTGTGAATTTTATCCTTTCACTATATATAGAATGGTCAATCATTTCAGTTTGACTAGAGCAATTCCAATTTATACCTTTCGTTGCAGAATAATTTTTAATATCACCACCTCTCATTCTAAAATCACACACCATGCTCAAGTAAAGTTTATTTTCATTATCAAAGATTAGCTTTATTTTAAACAATAAACCAATACAAATTATATTACCTAAAAGGGGAAACATTTATCTCAATAAATGTAGAAAAAGTACTTGAAACTTTCATATCCAATCATGAGGAAAGCCTTCTCCAAACTAGAAATAGAAGGGAACTTCCTCAACCTGATAAAGAGCAGCTACAGAAACTCTTCAGCTAATATCATCCTTAATAGTAAACAAGGAATGCTTTCTTCCTAAGATCATAAGTAAGTATATATTCTGTCACTCTTCCCATTAAATACTATACTGAACATCCTACCCCTACAAAAAGAAATGGTAAAAGGGAGAGGAGGGGAGGGAGGGAGGGAAAATAAAAGGCACAGAGTTATGAAAGAAAGAGATATTTAAAATTTTTTTCAGATGACATGATAATATATGCATACATCCTAACAAATTTGTCAGAAAGCTATAAGAATTAAAAAAGATCAAAGGATACAAGATCAATATAGAAAGTCCAATTGTATTTCTTTATGAGAACAATAAATTATTGGAAATTAAAATTTTAAGATACCAGTTTCAATAGAATAAAAATAATTAGGAATGAATTTAGCAAATTATTTACAAGGCCTTAAAACTACAAAATTTTGCTGAGAGAAAATAAGGAAGACCTAAATAAATGGAGAATTACCATGTTCATGGATTAAAACACTCAATGTTTTTATGATGTTAAATTGTCCTGTAGATACAATGTAATTAAAATAAATATCCTAGCAGGACTTCTTGTAGATACTTATTTATGAATGCTAACTTGATTTACCTGATTTTAAAGCTTATTATAAAGCTACAGTAAGCAAGTTTGTATTGGCTCAATGATACAAGAGGATATATATCTGAAATAAACTCACACATACTGAGTAAATTAAATTTTTTTGAGAAATAGAACAAGGAGTAGAGAAAATAGCAAATATTTAAGATATAGGCTAAAAAGGGCCAATATATGCATAATAGAAATATCAGAATAAGACCTAAACCAAGAAATAACAAAAACTAAAATACATCATTTATGAGTAATATATATACACAAATACACACACACAAATGCATACAAATATACGACAAAACATACCACATATCTGAGAACATTGCCCAAGAATGACCAACATTAAGAAATATTTTAGTGATTAACTAATAAAAATAACTGGAAAAAATATCCTTTGGATATCTAGGCAAAAAAAAAAAAATAAAGTAACTTATAAGAAAAAGAAAATTAGGTAACTTTTTGTCTTGTCAATAGGAGCACTTTATTCCAGACTATATGGAACTACATTTAAAATACTTAGCAAAAGAAAACTTAAGCCAATGATTTTGTATCCAGCAAGATCTATTTTCAACTGTAAGAGGAACAAAGAGTTATGAAACTGAAATGGATGAGGGGATATTTTCCCAATGAACTCTTCCTAAAGAATCTGCTAGACAATCAGCTTCAGACAACCAAAATGATAGAAAGACACAGATTTAGGAATAAGTCATCAGTATCAACTATGTATTTTTACTTAGTTTTATAACTAAGACTAAAAAGACTAAATGAATATATGGAGAGAGTATAGTGTGTAATGTCTATACGTTTTATGATGTAGAAATCATGAAATATTAATAAATGGGGGAAAAATAGTTGCAGGTATCATATAAATGAGATAGTAATATTAATGTTAAAATTTGAATTTCAAATGTTTTTTGTTATCATAGAATGTGTTAGTTTGCTAGAACTGCCATAACAAAGTACCATAAACTGGGTGATTTCTTTAAAGATCAGAAATTTACTGTGTCATATTTCTGGAGGCTAGAAGTTTGACATCAAGATATTAGCATGGTTGGCTCCTCCTGAGGGTTATGAGGGAGACTCAGTTCCATGCCTCTCTCCTAGCTTCTGGATAGCCCCAGGTTTTCTTTGGCCTGTAGATGGGATTCTTCCTGTGTCTTCACATCATCTTACCTCTAAGATTTTATGTGTCTGTGTCCAAATTTCAGCTTTTTATAGAGACACAGTCATAGTTGATTAGGGCCCAGCCTAACAACCTCAACTTGCACATCTCCAAAGACTCTATTTCCAAATAAGGTCACATTCACAGGAACTGGCAGTTAGGACTTCAACATCTTTTGGGAGGCACAATTCAATTTTATAACATTAGATAAAGCAAGTTAATAATCATAGAAGAATTTAATTCTATTATACCTTTAACCTAGGAAACCAGGATTATCAATGTAGAAAAAGGAGGTACAAATTTAATATAGATGTAAAATCTATTGTCCCAAATCTGTATCAGTTTAATCTTAAGTGTGTGTACATGTGTAAACACTGGCTTTTTCACTGAAAAGACCTAAAAACAATGTGAATATGTAGTCAAAGTATACACAGGATATTTACTATATTACATTTATCTCCTAAAGCAGATATGCATCTGCTGCAACTGAGCCAGTTGTTAAACAAAATTTAGGAGTAGACATTGTGGTTCAACTCTCTAATTATTGCTATCTGTCCTTATTTTGCAAACCCATTTGATTGGACTCCTTAGCTTTATAGTACTTTCCTCATGTAGCCCATACATCAGTCCAAATAAAATACCTTAATGTAGTGAAGGCTGAAAAAGACTTTAATGGATGCATGGATCAGTATCAGGGACAGCATAGAAAATGTTCAGGTACTGAAGCATACACTAAAGTGGTCTATGACAGTGAATTCATGAGTTTGAATCTAAAGTATTGGCTTTATAATTATTTTAGAGTTTCCTTCCCAAAATTATATCTGCATAATAATAGAATGTATGGGAAAAGGAATAATAAATTATGTGTCAAAAAGTGACATGGATTTTTCTTCACAGAGTAAACTTTGAGAACAAACAGGTATATACTTTGAACTCTGGTGAGTCATTCAACCCAAGCAGCAAAAATAATATCTGACTTTGGTTGCATTTATACATGTAATTTGATGTTCTGACCAATTATTTGTTATTTGCAATAGTCTATTTCAAAATTGATAACCAATATGTAGAAAAACTCATGTATAATAAAGGAGGAATACATGTTGTTCAGCTGTGATGTGGGAATAGTGCTGGAATAGGCATAGTTCCTTATTTATAATGATGAATACGTTATTTTACATTTTAGAGAAACAGGAATAGCAAACATTGCTCACCAAAAACTGAGTTTCCCAACCCCAGCATGCTTCAATAAGAGACCTAAAGAAGACACTTTGGGAAATTTATTCAAGAAGGAAATTTAGTCTTTTAATATTAACTAATGCTAATTATGCTCAGATTATCATACATAGAGATAGAACTTCTAATTACTGATTGCTGATTATGATAGTCTTTTATCATCTTTAAACCCTCATTGCAATTCCTTTGTATTTTTCTTTTTGCACATTTAATATTTTTCCTTAAATATATTTATACATTACCTTTATGATTATGTTATTATTGCTATCTAACACTAAATGGGCATTCGTTATGTATTAGGCCCTCTTTTAAAATGATTTATATGTATTCTTATGTAGTCCCCAAAACAATCCTCTGAGATGGGTACTATTTTATTCCTTTTAAATTTAGGAAGCTGAGGCATAGAAACTATAGGTAATTTGCTGAAGCACACACAGATTTGGACAGTCTGATGTGATCTTGAGAGCAGAACTGGATTTTTTACCAAGTTTTGTATACCGCATATAACCTAGCGGACTTCCTGGCCCTAAGTTGATACTTCAAGATCATGACCCAGGAAATGTGCTGGATGAGCTGATTCCTGGCTAATAATAAATAGATGTTTTCCAGGTTGACAAAGTGGGCAAAGACTTTCCCGGAAAAAGTAATCACAGAGTCGATCAGGTGAAAGCTGTCAATTGATTTATTCCACCAATATAGACACATACTACGTACATGCCTATTATTACATATGAGGAAGGAAAGATTTATATGAAAGTTTTGATGTGAAGCAATGTCATGATAATGGTGCATAAAATTGTGTTCACTGTCTACCAAGGAAAGATACAGGGGAGAGTTTTAACCTCTTTCATTTTATGAACATAGTACATTGAATTTAGACTATTTAGACTACAGTTGATTTGGGGTAGAGCTAGAATTACATTGGGATTTTAATGATCATAATGGTTGTGTACTGTGACAGCTGGTTAGCTACAAGGGGCTTAGACATGGCGAATTCTTAAAGCTTTGGAGTTAAGTCAGTGGCATTATCATGAGACTTTTGCCCTAACATTGTTAAATTCCTAAACCAACAGTATGTTATAAAAGACTCAGTCAGTAGGGCTTGGACTATTATAAATTTCTAGGCCAGGATTCATTTAAGTGATGAAAAAAATAAATAATAATCTAAATCATTGGAAACCCATTGATTTAACAATCTGCTAAAATGAGCCTGGTTGATTACAATGGGTAAAAAGCCAAAACTAAATGCTGTTGATCAAATTGTCTACTTTTACTACCAGGACTAAATAGCATAGTGATAAATATTAATGCTGGGTTTATCATTTAAAATAACTTACTTCTGTTTTTTATAGCTAATTAGTGCTAATGTGTTTGGAGCAGTTACTAATTATTGGTCCCAATAAATTTCTGATCATTATTAGAATCATTGTAAAATAAGAAAATCATTGCTTGGGAAGATAAAAAATAAGAAAAGAACTTTGCTGGATAAGAAGATCCAAATAAAGGTCATGATCAAGTTATGCTTTGAGGGGAATTTGAATATTGATAATTGATTCATGAGAAGCATGCCCATATATTCCCTAGCGCATCATGCATTGAATACAATGATTACATGTATCATCCTAACAACAGCATAAATATGAAATATCTTAATATATACTTAATGGACAAAATATTATCTTAGCTCAAAATATCTCATAAAGATATATTAATCCATAATGTAATTATGAAAGTTATTCAAATACAATGATTCCAAATCTTTCTATTCTGAAATAGAAATATAATATCTCAATGTATTTTAAATATAATTTGGAGAATTCTTCTTCTCTTTTTATCAATAAGCAAACACACACACACATTTATTGCTCATATTCAAGAGGGTGAATTGACATGTCTGAATTTATATTATAAGTCATTCAATGAAAAACAATAAAATAAAGCAACTTTTTTATATGGAGCTATGCTCAAGCCTTAAAATTGATTCACATTTTTTTCATAAATAGAACACCATAGGGATTATTGAAGGATGCCAAAACTAATAACCATTTTAGTAACTCGTGAAACGATATCAATACATGATTTTATTCTCATTAAATCCTGTACCACAGTAATTGAAATGGCATTGAGTAGGAATTACCCCAATATCTCCTAGGAATATCTAAAGAAAAACTCAGAGTAAATGTTCTTCAGGCATGAAGGGGTAAGGGAAAACGCCAGAAGTAGCAGTAGGTATTTCAGAAATGAGTAAAAGTTTAAAGCACTGGTTCGAAGGCACTGTGAGATTATAATGAGTGATTACAAAACGTTTGATTCTATGTATATATAACTTCCCTTCATGTAATAACTGTGTTGGCATTGGGAGGATTTTTCTTGACATGTTTTCAACATACAATCATGATATTGAATCTATAGCTCACACTATTTTAACTCATATATTTTAGTAGATACCTCTGTTCTAATAATGTAATAAACTCATTTAGTGGTTTTGGTTTTAATTTACTAAGTGAGACCCTAGCAGATTAAAAGAGTTAATGTTGCTTCCTTCTTTTAAAATAGAGTCTAAAACTTAAATTGGGCCCAATGGGCAAAATAGAGAAATAGAGAAAAATCCTGTCTTCCCTTCTGTATATTGTTTTGCTTTCATCTTACCCAAGGACTCCATTAAACACTTCCATCCAGGTCTCTTATGTTGTTATGACTTTTTTCCTCCCCTCAAATCCTTACTAAAACCTGCTTTTCAGAATAAATTTGGCAGTAATGATTTCAAGCCATGTCTGTATGAGGACATATTGAGTACACTGCAGAAAAAATTTAGGTGTCCTCTTGGAATCCATCAAATAAGCTAGAAATAACTTCTATATGTCTTTGCATTAAATGTCAGTAGACAATTAAGTCCTTGTGTTTTCTTCCAAAGAATATTTGTATTTTACTACTTCATTATGCCTGTTCAATGAAAAATTTGGTAATTTATAAAAAGAAATTATAAATCATTAATCAAAGCAGCTTAGCATTTGCTTCCAAGTTTTTTCTATCAGCAAAGAAAGTATTTACCTTTGTTGTCCTCTCTCTCCTTTCAAAAACTATGGGAAAGTTTCTAAAACTCTTGTCTCTTACCATATTCTATAAAATACTTCAAGACAGACATTTACTGACTTAAAACTGTGGTAGAGAGGACAGTTGGAAATAGATACCTAGTCAGTGGATGAATTTGGCTGCATGAATGGAATATTTTGGTCAGACTCTGGTAATCTAACTAATATTTCAAATTAAAACTTTGGTTATCATAGAAAAGCCATAGGTGTATTAATTTACTTTATTGGATCAGTATAGTCAGAGCCACAGAGCTGTATACTCAACTTTTATAGCAAACACATATTTTGTTTGTTCCCTTTCATTGTCTATTGGAAAGGAGTGTTTTGAGATCTTGTTGGATTTTTCACATTTAGTTTTACTAGCTGGCTCACATAATGGTTATCTCTATTTCAATGCACCTTTGTTGGTTTAGTTTCTTTTTTTCTTTAAGGTAAATAGTTTTATTGAAGTAGACATTGAAGGTTTACCCAATTAAAAAGGAGATTAAGGCAAAATAAAAGAAAGTTTTCATTGGATTTCTGTGTAGCTCCTGAAACCCCTATTATGGAAGTTTATGAATAATGCTTCATTTCTCCATGAGCATTGACTAGTCTACCTTCAAACAAATTTTATGTGCTTTCTCGCTTTCTAGGAATCATCCTTACAATAAATTTATTTCCATCTGAGATGGTATGAGCTACCCTACCCAAGTCTGACAGAGCTAAGCATGATGGTGCTCCCTTAAATTTATTTTCTGCCAACTTCCCTTCCTCCTAGACAGAAATATTTTCTTTTGTAAATTTTTAATTGTATTAATATATCCAAGAACCTGACAATTCTATGTATTCAGAAAACTAGGTCATGTTATTTGAAGGTACTAGGTGCAGTACATGCTTTCGTGGATGCTTGATGAACATTCTGTACCTTTCTCAGACATCTAAGTTAATTTCCCAGAATCACAGAAACTTAGCATTAAATAACTTGAGCTAGGATCCTCTTATCACATCCTTGACATAGTCCTCTAGCTACTGCTTGAATGCCTCCAATGATGGGGAGAACTCTCTTTTAAGAGGCAGCTGGATGAGTATTTTTTCATTTATTAGTTCTGAGCATTCTAGGAAATGAAAAGAAATATATTACCTCTTTGGCATGGAAGCCTTCAAATATTTGAAAACTGTTGTTAGTTTATCTTAAATATTTTCTCTAAACATTACCTTCAGTTCCTTTCACTATTTTCATTTGACAAATATATATATATATTTATTTATTTATCTTATGACATTTTTTTCCATTAGATGCTTTCTTCTTTGTCAATATTCCTGTTAAATGTGGTGCCAAGTTTGATCTCTTTCTTAAAGAGAGAAAGGAACCTAACACTGAATTCCAATGATGTGCTAACCATTATGTGCTTTAGATATATTATTTCATTAACTCCTTTTTTTAAAATAAGGGAGGCAGTGTGGTTTGTTGAGGCATAACTTAACATTCGGTAAAATGCATAGATCATACATATGCAGTTTGATGAATTTTCACACGCTTGTAATCACTACCCAGCCCATCTGAGAGTTTCCCTAATGCCATTCCCAACCAAAACCTATTACTCCAAAAGATAACAAGTATTCTGATGTTGATCACCATAGTAAGTGTTGTCTATTTTGGACTTTACTTAAAAGAATCTTACAATATGGACCCTTAGTGTCTGTTTTGTTGTTGTTGTCGTTCTACATTATATCTTTAAGATTCATCCACATTTATTTACTTTTTCTACTAAGCCCTAAAGTAGGAAGTGTTATTCTCCTTTTGCTAATAAAGATACTCAGGCTCATGGAGGGGTCATTTGAACAGAACTGGTCCAAACTTGATCTATAATGTACCTAAAGCTAAAGTCCTTGTTCTTTTCACTAGACCATGATGACTTGTAGGTTCTCTAAATGCTGTTTTTCTGAATATATCTCCTTCCAAAATCTGAACCACCATTCTACTCTTACAAAATGACTGGGATCAGTGATTGCATAAATGCACATGGCAGAGGAAGGCTCCAATCTATAAAACATATTTGTCTAGCAAGGATCTTGATGTTGGAGGCAAGAATTGGAAAGAGTCTACTAAGATATTTCTTTACATATTTCTATTGATATTATCTTCTAGAATATTAGACTGTATGAGAATATTTTAATAACTTCAGAAACATTTAAATGTTGCTTTTTAATGAACATGTCTTAAAAATTAAAAAATGAAATAAATTTTAAAAATGGATGTTTTGTTTAAAGTGTTTTTAACCCCTTGCACTTGCTTGCTTTTTTCTCATCATCGGCATTATCCACACTCGACATCTGAGTGCAAAGGGTTAAAGATGCTGTGCACAAATGACAAAAACACCAAAAATATGGGCTAATCAGGTCTGGGGGATGAAATTTAATTATCTTAAGGCTATTTAAGATTGCCTATATTTCTCCTAGCCAACTTCACAGAGTACACTGATGCTGACCACTATTCTAATTTCCTATTACAAGCCAGTAATGAATTATACCCTGTTATCCCCATCATCTTAATTTTTGTGTGTGGTGTGAGATATTTATATGGATATTTAATTGTTTTCAGCAGCATTTTTTAAAAAAAGATTTTCCTTTCCTTGTTGAATTGCCACAGTGTCCTGGGTCTATTCCTGGATTCTTGATTTTGTTCAATGATCTATTTGTCTCTTCTGACAGCAATATTACATTATTATAGTTTAGCTTTTTCACATATTTTGTGATTGGATGATGTGATTAATCCAATTTTCTTCTGCTTTAAGATTCTTTTATTTATTCTGTGACCTTGTAGTTCCATATAAATTTTAGAATCAACCTGATAATTTGTTAGATATCTAAAATGGATATTGGGCTATTGATTTGAACATAGCTAACTCTATAGGTCAGTTTGGAGAAATAGATCTCTTAGTATTATCAGAATTTCAGTCCATAAAAATGGTATCTTCTTTCATTTATTAGGTCTTCTTTCAGTAATGTTTGCAATCTTCAGTGTACCTGTCTCATATTTTAAAAATTGTATTCCTAAATATTATTATTAGCATTGGTTAAAATGTATTTTATTATTTTTTTCTGTTAACATTTTCTCTCTCTCTCTCTTTTTTTCATTTCAGCATATTATGCCGGTACAAATGTTTACGTTACATATTTTGCCTTTGCCCCATCCAACTCAGAGCTTCAAGTGTGTCCATCCCCCAGGTGGTGCACGCTGCACCCATTAGGTGTGAATACACCCAGTCCCTCCTTCCCTCCCCCCACCTACTTGACACTTGATTAATGTTACTGCTGTGAGTGCACATAAGTGTTAAATCAATTAACACCAATTTGATGGTGGGTACACGTGGTGTTTGTTTTTCCATTCTTGTGATACTTCACTTAGTAGAATGGGCTCTAGCTCTATCCAAGGTAATACAAAAGGTGCTAGATCACCATTGTTTTTTGTGGCTGAGTAGAACTCCATGGTATATATATACCACATTTTATTAATTCACTCATGTATTGATGGGCACTTGTGTTATTTCCACATCATTGCAATTGTGAATTGTGCTGCTATAAACCTTCTAGTGCAGATGTCTTTTTTATAGAATGTTTTTTTTTTTTTTCCTTTGGGTAGATGCCCAGGACTGGGATTGCTAGATCAAATAGTAGTTGTACTTGTAGCTCTTTGAGGTATCTCCCTATTACTTTCTACAGAGGTTGTACTAGTTTGCAGTCCCACCAGCAGTGTACGAGCATTCCTATCTCTTTGCATCCATGTCAACATTTATTGTTTTGGGACTTTTTCATAAAAGCCATTCTCGTCAGAGTTAAGTGATTATTTCATTGTAGTTATGATTTGCATTTCCCTGGTAATTAGAGATGCTGAGCATTTTTTCATATGTTTGTTGGCCATTAGTCTATCTTCTTTTGAAAAGTTTCTGTTCATGTCCTTTGCCCACTTTTTAATGGGGTTGTTTGATTTTTTCCTTGCTGATTTTCCTGAGTTCTATATAGATTCTTCTTATCAGCCCTTTATCAGATGTGTAACATGTGAGTATTTTCTCCTGTTCTGTAGGTTGTCTGTTTGCTCTTATGATAGTTTCCTTGGCTATGCAGAAGCTTTTTAATTTGATCAGGCCCCATTTATTTATTTTTGTTGTTACTGTGGTTGCCTTTGGGGTCTTCTTCATAAATTCTTTCCCTAGGCCAATGTCTATAAGAGTTTTTACAAAATTTTCTTCTAGAATTCTTATAGTTTCATACCTTAGGTTTAAGTCTGTTATCCACAGTGAGTTGATTGTTTCAGTCTACTTTATTTTATAATTGCCAATTAATTCAAAGCATTTAATAATGCAGTTTAAAAATTCTTTCTCCTCACTAGTATTTTGTTTAGTTGTTTTATTGAAAGAGAAGTATTAAAATTTCAAACTAAAATTGAGAATTTGTTTCTTTTTTTTCCACTCTTTATTTCAGTCAGCTTTTGTTTCATATATTTTGTAGCTCTATTAGGTAGGTAGAGATTTATTATTGTTCTGTCTTCCTAATGAAATGACCTCTTTTTCCTTATGAAATATCTGATAGAACTTTCTTTCATGGGTCCATTTTTTCCAATATTAATATAGCCATGCTAACTTTCTTATGCTTAATGTTGAATAACACTTTTGTGCAACTATAACTTTCTAATTAAGGTTTCATTTAACACATTGTTGGGTCGTGCTGCTTATATTCACTCTAAAAATCTCTGCATTTTTAAAAATACAGGGTCTCTGTCATCCAAGCTGGAATGCAATGTTCTGATCATAGCTCACTGCAAACTCAAATTCTTAAGCCTCAAAGGATTCTCTTGCCTCGGCCTCACAAGTAGCTGGGTCTACAGGCATGCACCACTACACCAAGCTTTCTTGCTTGCTTATTTATATATATAAATTTTATATATACATAATAATACAAATAATACCAATAATTTGGTAGAGATTGTGTTCCTTTATGTTGCTGAGGCTAGTCTTGAATTCCTGGGCTCAAGTAGTTCTCCTGCCTTGTCCTCCCAAAATTCTGGGATTACAGGCATGAGCTACCATGCCCAGCCAATCTCTGCTTTTTAATTAGAGTGTTTGGTGAATTTACATTTTTGTTTTCTATTTGTTCCTTCTGTTATTTTTATTTCTCTGTTTCTCCTGTTTTTTGCTTTAATTTGGATAATTTTCATGTTTTTAGTATCCCATTTTATTTTCTTGAGTGGCTTTTTACTTATAAATTTAATATATTTTTGTTAGATGTTTTTTATCTTCCCATCTCTCCCCCATGAAGATTATGATAAAAATCCTTAACATGACTTGAAAGATCCCAGATGGTCTACTCTCTGCATACCTTTCTAGTATTATCAGAGATCTTTTAATCATATTTCAGGTTCCATATGTGCCATTTTCCTTTCCGTTACCTTGTACATGTTGTACACTGTCAAAAATAATCTTTTCCCTTTATTAATCTATTATAAAATATTTAAATATATAATGGCTAGATTGATTGGAGCTATACTTGGAATAGCAGTATCTAGTGGCACAATTTTTATAAACACATGTGTTGCTGCAGCATGTATTAAGTCTCAGTCACTTGTCACTCAATTTATCCTTCAATTTTCAACATAAGAGTCACTTCCTCTAGGAAGCCATCATTGACTTTTCCCATGCTAGGATCAGTTCTTTTATTACAGTCTCCTAAAATAACATTTCTTTCTTTTCAGTTTATAATTATATATATAAGTGTGATTATTTGATTAATGTCTGTCTATCTAATTAGGCTAAAGGCTCCATTAGAACATAAACCACATCAGGTTTTGTTCACAAATTTATTCCTAGAGCCTAGCACAGTCTCTGTTACAAATATGCTCAATAAATATTTTTCAAATGAATGTTTGAATGAATTAAATAATAGATCTTAAATGAGACATAGTCATAGAATAGGATTAGGGTAGAAATAAGAAAGGGGTTAAGTGAGAGGAAAAAAGAAACCTGAGAATTGAATAACTTGCTTTCATCAATATTGAAATCTTCTCCAGTTGAATGAGAGTTATAAATTAGATTATCACTGGCATTTACTATACATGTTAAAATTTTTTATCTTTGATTATTTTTAAGTACAAATGTGAAATTCACATGAAGTCTTATAAAATTCACTTGCTCCTTCATTTATTAAAAGATCCTACATATATTGATTAATTAATATACTCCAGGGATTATGCTAAGTACTTGGAATAAGGATAAATAAATCATGGGCCCTGGTTTCATATTGCTGAATCTTAGAGGAATACAGACATAGACACACAGACAACTAAAGTGTGATAATGACCATATAGATTCAACAGTAACAGAAAAGAAAGTATGAATGAGAACACCATGATGACTCCAGAAGATTGACACTTGCACTCCATGTGTGTAAAAGTGGAATGAAGGAACAACGGCTGCACTCATTCATTGCAGAATTTGAGCTAGCAGGAAAAGTCTTGACTCCCTGGCAGAACCAAAAGTTGTAGCTAAACGATTAGTTTGAAACTTCTAATTCAGTATTTAATACTAAAGAAGAAGAATACTATTTACTTATATATAACTGTCAAGGTCAGTGTATATCTGGCATTGTGGAAAATGTAAATGAACACTAGGAAAGTTCCCTGTAGCTTACTTGGCTGATCAGGGCCTTATTTCCTTACCTGTTCTCAGATTTGATTAAATCACAGATAATTGTTAAAATCTTGAAGACCTAGAAAATGGTATGATTCAAAGTTAACTGTATCTTATCAACTGTCTGTCCCTACAGACTGACCATTTCAGACCTGCACAAGGCATTATAGGTCATCCAATATCCAGTCTATATCCAGTCGTATAACATGTGAAGAATTAGAAACTTCATTGACAAACCCAAAAATATTCAATTAGAATTAGATAAACTCTAAAACAGAGGAAATAATCCAACTCTATCTTTATTTCACTGGTCATTTTAAAGACAACACTTAAGTTTGATAAACGAAAAAATGAATAAATAACTCACATTTATTGGATGCCTCATACTATGCTGAGTGCTGTACATGTGTTATCCCATTTAAACCTCTTGACTATGTGAAGTTAGTACTATTATCATGGTCATTTGATACCTTAGGAAACCAGAATTTATGAATATTAAGTTATTTGCCCAAGATCAATCAGCTAACAAGAGCTAAAGCTCAAACATGAATTCATTATATGTAAAGCTGTCACTCTTATTATCTAGCTCAGTATCAGCAAGACAATTGTGGTTCTATGTACATAATGTTTCAGACAAGTTCAACTCACAAACATGCCATCTTTTCTCTTATCATTTATATAGTGTTCACAATTTTATGGGGTACAAACTGCATGTGTGCAATGAATCAGCCTTTGGAAACTGTATCTTGATCAATGTACTGAAATGATCTTCCCTTGTCAAAATAAAAATGATAGGTACTGCCAGAATAAAAGCAACCAGTTTTGATTATAGTCTTTACCTCTGTGATACACACTTTAGAGCCTACAGGATTCCTGTGAAATTATAGCTCTCCATGTTTCAGTGTTTCAGTTGAATATGTTCTTTATTTTTACATTGGCAGCATGTCCTATGTAAGATAGTTTTTGTATTGATGTAGCTTTGCCTAGTGGGTCCCAGAGAGCTTTTCCATCTCTCATTATATTGGTAACACATATAAATCTCAGATCACAAATTAAGGCTGACAAGAATGTCACTTTCTTTGTTTCTTCAATGAGAAGACAATTTTTTCTTATTTAATCTAATGGGAAAATATTTCATCTTAGTCATTCTGGGATAAATTCATTCATTCAATTCAGAGCTTTTCAGTCAATTCAGTTTGTCCCCTTATAACTTATTTCCATGGTACATGTAAGATCTACTTTCCAAAGGGCTTAAAGTAGCATCAAGGCATCAATAGAAGTAGAGTATAGAGGGACATTGTGATCCTCAGTTATCTATCCATCCTGATATTCTCTTAAATTTACGTTATCCCATCTGGTCATGAGCCTTGTTATCTCTATGCTCTCATCTCCTGAAAAATCCACATTCTCCTATGGTCCCCAGGTATATGAAAGGCAGCCACATGCCCTTTATCATGACAATGAGTTCCCACTGGTTCTAGCCCTCTCTCTTGCCACTTCCATATCACTTGGGGATCAGGGGGGAGGTACAAAAATAACTGATTGTTCTCAAGTCTCCCTTTGGGGTACTAAAAGCCCTCTCCAGCTGTTAAAGGACTTTTGTATGGAGACATAAGACAATAATTTTTATCTTATGGCCCTCTTGCAGGTTGAATGGTATCCCCCACAAAAGACGTGAGTCCTGTGAATGGACATTCACAATGCCGGTACCTGTGAATGTCATCTTATTTGGAAATATGGTCTTAATAGATATGATGAAGTTAAAATAAGGTCATAGAGTAGGCTTTAATCCTGTATGACTGATGTCTTTATAAGACAATAATATGAAAGCAGAAACATACAGGGAGATGACAGCAATGTGATGACAGAGGCAAATGGAATGATGCATCTACAAAGCCAAGGGACAGCAAGGATTGCTGGCCACCATCAGATGCTAGGAAGATGCAAGGAAACATTCTACTCAGAGTTTCAGAGAGAGCACGGCCCTGCTGACACCTTCCTTTTAGACTTTTAACCTCCAAAACTGTGAGATAATAAACTTCTGTTGTTTTAAGTCACCCATTTTTTGCTACTGTGATGGATTAGCCCTAGGAAACCATTACAGGTCTCTATGTCATTCTGGTAGAATGATGTTTATCAAGACTTCACACGTCCTAGGAATTCCCCTAGGTTGAGATGTGTAGGTTCCTTGTGTTCTTGGATCCTAAATTCATTAAGGAGCTTCATTACACACTTCACCCTGGGGATCAGTCTAAAGAAGAAGTGATAAGAATGGCATGGTACAAGTACCTTTCTTTAGGGCTTACAGAAAGATCTAATTCTCTTCCCTGTGGCTCTAGTCAAATTCTAATTTTAAGTCTTCATATAGTAAGGGGTTTACAGAAAAAACAGTATCAGACTGATCACTTATTCTTCTATGTCTATTATTTTCATGTAGACTTAATCCTTTGAATCTATTAAGATTCTGGTCTTTTTATTCGCAGCTAAGTTTATTACACCTTAAAAGCTCATTCTCTCAAAAATTTGTCTCTGTCATGTATTTCAAAAGTGTATTTTGAAACTCAAAGGCTGAGGATTTACCTCTTCATTTTGTGTTTTTCTACTCAATAATTCCTTTTCCAAATGGTATGGACTAAATTTGGGATGACAAAGATTAACAGAAATTACCAGAAAAAGAATTGCGTTGATTAATTTTGTAAAACATTATGTCATCATTTGGGAACTATTTTGATGTTGCAGCATTGTATTTGGGTGTTTGGTTTATTAATGGTGTCCACAGGTTCAGCACTGAGTGAACCAGTATAACTGAGAATAACCACTCAGCCAGTACCCCTGAGAAGTAGAACTCTACTTGGCTCAGT
Source organism: Microcebus murinus (assembly GCF_040939455.1). Classification (NCBI taxonomy): domain Eukaryota; kingdom Metazoa; phylum Chordata; class Mammalia; order Primates; family Cheirogaleidae; genus Microcebus; species Microcebus murinus. The sequence goes on along the minus strand of NC_134115.1, from coordinate 51,145,287 downwards.
ATAAAAATGTTAAAGGAAATGAAAATGCTTCACTTTCTTCCTTATAAAGAGAATTGAGAAAGTTTAAGGGAAAGCCTAAGTTAAGAAGTAAAGTTTTAGGTTGAGCTTCACATTTCAGAAGGGGTTATTGTGCATGTTGGTTCTATTTAGGACTTTAAGTTGGTGTTAGTCCTGGGATCAAGGATTATCTGATTCTTGATATTGATCATTTCTATGAGGGCCCTGAAGGAAAGATATGTATGTGAGAGAGAAATCAACACAAATGAACATTATCACTCAAAGTTTTGACCTCAAACCACAAGCTCATTAGAATTAATGAGCTGTACTGAACATGTGGCAGGGTCTGTGCATATGACTTACATTCATTGGCTTTTGTGCCAGACTTTCTGTTGGCATCTTGGCACAATTCCAGATCTCTTCTATGCTATTTTCTGTACTGCAGAGTATGGAGCTAAATCTATTATATTCTAGTCCTCTTGCTACTTTAGCTTTTACTAAGGAGAAATATAGTTGGCTCAGTCAGCCTACCCTGAGCTTTTATTTTCTGGGTTGCCAAGGGAGGTTCAACTCTATTTTTCTCACCTACATCTGGAGGAAGATTGTTTTTAAAATATATAGTTATATATTATGGGGCTACAATTTCCAAGAAATATGAAATTCAGTCCTAACCTTCTCATTAATTTATTATTAAGTTAGGGATGTCAACCACTCTGTCTGGGGCTCTATGTCTTTCTATAAAATGAAAGGATCAAGACAATTGACTTAGAACTTTCCCAGATTATTGTTTAAACTCTCCCAAAAGTTCGATATAGCAAGAAAACAATACTTGGTACAGACATCTTCCTATTTCAATAGGCAGACTCCATCCTTTAGAGTGCTCAGACCTTGGTTAGAAGCTGTAACATTCATGAGCATTAAATCTTGTGAGTCCTTGGGGAGTACCACTTGGTAAGATTGAGGCCTGAAATAACTCCCTGGTCCTGGGCAAAGACGAGCACCCTCATTGCAGGAAGAATTGCCAAGAAAAGGAGAAACTATGAGTTCCCCATAACTACTCCTCCATGTCAAGACATACTTATACTCATTTGATCATCTCCACAGTTCTGTACAGTGATCACTGTTATTTCCAGTTCATAGATAATGAATGTAGAGTTAAAGTGACCCAAGGTTTGGTCTTGGTGAGCTGGAAAACTATGCTTAAATCTAAATTTTCTAGTTCCAACTCTCTGTCTACCATACTCTAGCTGACTTGTCTATTTATCAGCATCTCTACATGGGAAAAATAAAACACTCTCAACTCATCACCTTCTGGGTCTGTCCTTAAGTGTTACTGATTTGATTATACACTTAAACTCCCTCACCTTTCAGACACTGCGTTCCTGTATTCACAAAATGGGGATAATTACTGCTGATCCCAGACACTTCACAAGAATAATTTTGGGTTTAATTAGAAAATGAGCAATAGTTTTAGAAACCTCAGTGCATCCTTAGTTATTAATGGACTGAACTATTTTCAGCCAATTAATAAGACAGTCTTTTTCTAGTCCTATTCAAATCTTCAATCATATCTTTAATTTAGCTCACACCACTCTGTTTTCAGGAGCCCTATATAGACTCTTTATTTTACCTAAACTTAGTTTTTGGAAGGAAAGTTGACTCGGTCATTTCTATCTTTATTTGAATTTCTCAATGAGCTAGATCCACCAGGATAGCCTTCATTTCATGTAAAACTATGACTATGGAATTTACCCATTAAAGGGAATTTAGATGTTAGAAAACCTTTGGAGAAGTAAAATGCTGTTCTTTATGCCCTTGAAATTAAGACATGTTTCTACAAATGGCCATCTATAGTTTTTTTCCTCTCATTTACTATCAAAAAGGAAAAAACAATATTCAATAAAAACACAAAAATTTTACATCCATGCTTTACCCCAATTATAATTTCCAAATCATGAAATACCAGAATGTGATTCTTTTAAGTAATTCTATTTGATTCAGGGTAAGTTTATTTTCCTATAGGTCCACAACTAGAAGTGCAGTTAGTAATTCTAAAGTCTACAAGAACACCTGACAGTTTTGATTATCTTGCACATTTTACCTCCCCTCTTATGGTAACAGACTCTGCTCCCAGTTGCTAGAGGGGATTTGTAGCTCAGGTTGAGCCAATTATAAGATCACAGCTCTGACTTCTGTGATAGGTCCAGAGTAGGCATGTGATTAAATTAGACCAATTGAATACTTTGCATTATTTTTTTTTTTAAATATTGAAGCTAGGATAGATAAATTCTATTTCTTTTCTGATTAAGTAGTTATAAAAATATGACTCCAGAATTGTTAGCAGCCTTGTTCACTATAGTGTGGAGAAGCCTGAAGATAAGAAATAGTGGCAAGTAGAGGGAGAAAGGGAAAAAGAGACAGAGAGACTTTAAAACCATAGGTCTTGGGGTATTTATTTCCTATCGATTTTCCTTTGTCAAGCCATGGCAATGTCCTTCTAATAAACACCCCTTCCCTCATTTTTAGGTAATTCAAGTTGATTATCTGTCATTTGCAGACAAGAACGATGAGTTTAACACTGTGACATAATATCATAGAATAAAGTGATGCTGTAAATTACAACCAGAGGGCAAATGAGGAAGTGAGAAGATGCAGTTTACAATGGGAAAAACCCAGAAGCCACTGGAAAAAAAGAAGTTAAATATGTGACAAAAATTTATTTATTGTGATTTTGTTTTTATATGTATTTTAAATGCTTGAAAACACAAGATGTGAAGAGAATTGTGGCAAAGAAAGAATTAACATCTTGTGAAAAATTAGTTCTCTCCTTTTTGATATCATTTAGTTTCATCTTTAAGCTTATCAAAAAGTTGTTTCCATTATGCAGTCAAAAAATCTGAAGCTTAAGGAGAATAAGTGTTTGACTGAGATCACTCAGCTAGGAAGTGTTGTGGTACAGCAAGAATTAGATTGCTGATTTATATGACAAGTCTAAGTTTTGTTCAATAAATACGCCATATAAAAATGAAAAGAGATAGGAGCAAATGATAGAGATAGAATTAATGGGGTAGGTGACAAATAATGGCCCTAATTAAAATTATTCTCAATGTAACCTTGGCCAGAATTGTGAAATCAGAAAATGTAAACATAGAAAGGTTAAAACCATTTAGCCTGGTTCTCTCCTGTCATAGTTCAAGAAACACAGACTCGAAAGGGTACTGGACTTACCTGGGGTACAATAACCTTTTATTTGGAGTGGGTTCATGCATCGATGGCCTCTCAAGTTCCCTGCCAATCTTGTGAGTCTCTGTGTTCTGATTTCATAGCATAAGAATGCCGTATGTCTTCCACATACAGTGATGCCAGTGAAACCGCAAGAGGGGATACTTTTAAAAGGAACCTTTTAGATTTCATTCTTTGATATTTGTATGAGCAGAATGCAAATGGTGTCAACTCCATTATCTTCTGCACAAAATGTTCCTTTCTCAGGGCCAAATCAGGGGTAGGAAATATGGAACTGTGCCCCAAGTACCTCAAGGGCAGCCGGCCACTTCTATTTCTAGATCCCAAACACCTGCATTTCTCAAAAGCTGGTGCCGTTTCAGAAGAGACGTTTGGAAGTCATCAATATACTGCTTACTTACTGTGGATTTGAGAACCTTGAAATGTCAAGTTTTAGCTTGAGGCCAAGTTGAATTTGTGAGCCCTCTTACTGATGGGTGATGAGATCATTTACATTGGATTATACCTCTGGTGTGTGAGCAATTCAGTAAATGATGAATACAGTGGGAATTACTGCAGTACATCTGCTGGACACTTTTATAAAATAGCTCTCTCATCTCACCTCCTAGGTGTGCAATCTTCAATCAGGAAACATATTTGAAGCAGGAAATCAGTTCTCTAGGGCTGTATCATCTGCTTCTTTCTCTTTTTTTCAGAGTGTAATTTTGTCCACTGCCATGTCGCAAAGTAGACAACCATAGGACAATGATTCATGGCCAGAAAATAATGCACTCTGAAAAATGCCACCAATGTATGGCAGACCATTTGCTGACTATTGTTAGGAAATTATGATTAGCATTTTGTAAAAGAAAAAAAAGGGAAAGAGAAACTGTCTTTTTCTTTTCTTTTTTTTTTTTTTTACATAAAGAAATTAAGCACTGAACTAAATGCTGGGAATTCAGTAAATTGTGTAATAATATGAACATGTCCCTGGTTCCTAGTTTGAGCTTTCAAACCACCTGTGATGATGGTCAATTTTAATAGGTAATTTATTGTGATAAATGCTGTAAAAAGTTAAATATTAATGAATAGTATTAAAGGAATGAATAGTAAAATAATTTAAGTTATCCAACATAACATTGCAACTTGCCCCTAAAGATGCTGCATTTAAGCTGACCCTTGAATCAGTTGGGTAAATACTAGGGGTGGTAGAAATGAATGTTTCCAAAGAGAAATGCACATGTATAGGGTTAGAATTGAAATAGAACCAGGACAACAAGGATGATCCAAAGAGAACAGTAAAAACAAAAACATTCATCCCAGAAATTGTCATATTGAGTTCTATGCTCTTAGCTTTTCTTGCTGTGTAATGTAGATTATTTTGAGTGGTGCCATAATCTGTTTCTGTTGCTATAAAGGAATACTTGAGGCTGGATAATTTATAAAGAAAAGAGTTTATTTGGCTCATCATTCTGCAGGCTGTGCAACCAGCATAGTGCCAGCATCTGCTTCTAGTGAGGGCTTCAGGCTGCTTCTATTCATCACAGAGGTTGCAGAGCTGGCAGGTGCAGAGAATACATGGTGAGAGAGGAAGCAAGGGGGGCATGAATGTGCCAGAATCTTTTTAACACTCAGCTATCATAAGAATTAATGGAGTGAGAATTCACTCATAACTGTGAGGAAGGCACCAAGCCATTTATGAGGGATCTGCCCCTATGACCAAAACAACCTCCCTTAGGCCCTCACCTCCAACACTGAGATCTAATTTCAACGTGAGGTTGGGGGGATAAACATCCAGACTGTAGTGGGTGGTTTCTATTGTTTTGTTTTTTTTTATTAACTCATTAATTTTACTATACAGTCAACAATCCTACATTGAGTGCTTCATATGTTTCTAGCACTATGATGGCCACTGGTGCTATGAGATGAAAGCTGGATTTTATTTAAATTCTTGATACTTTAAAGTCAAATATGTGTCAACTAGGAGTTGTATTTTGATGGCAGTAACAGAGACGTAATTACAATGCCTTAAATGCAGGGTTTACTCTCTCTGGTAGAACGGTAGATGTAGTGTGTTGTGGAGAAATAAAAGTTATCTGTATTTCTCAGTATCCTTGTAAAAACCCCTAGCCTACTGAGTCATAGGCATTTATATAATATATGCAATACTTTCACTTTCCTTAGGAATATTTCCCTCTTCACTTACAAAAATTAGATCTGTAGCCATTTGCCTCCTTGATTTCTCTGATCTGAGAGAACCGAATGGTTACAGCCTGGGCTAGGTCCTTAAGTTAAGACCCAAAGCGTCAGGAAGACTGGAGCAATATCTCCCTAAGTATTTCCATTTTAAAAGAGATGAGGCCCAGATTTTGGGACATCTTTATGTCTGAGAAGTTGTAAAAGATACTAAGTGGTTTTATCTGTTGCCTAGGAAAGATATATCTACATCCAAAAGGTCAGAGTGAGAACTCAAGATCTTTCCTAGCTCCAAGGGATCATCATCCCATCAGCAAAAAAATGTTTTTCCTCTCCTTTGAGGAAGGGAGTGATAGCTGTTTCCTTTCTGAATATAAATGGAGAAAAATTTATTATCTGTTTCTCATCTATGGAGTCTCCAGCTACTAGCATAGAGCATTTGTCCTGGCTTTCCCCATGTCACCTCTGGGGTAAGATCTGGAGCCAGGAGGCCTGAGGTGATAGACTTATTTCCTGTAAGATAATAAATAAGAGCTCAGTCTCTGGTCCAGAGTACCTTGTGTTCATGTTCAAGATAAAATTAATAAATATGAATATTAAAAAGTTAACATCAGTTCAGGACTGAGATGATGATATAAGAAGCCATTAAGAACTCAGGGTTTATCTATTATTCCTTAATTTGTGATTCCTACCTTTAGGGTCATGATATGACTTCTGGAGCTTCAGCTTTTACAACCACATTCCAAGCAAGAAATAGGAGTGAATACACAGGGGCAAAATAAGATGTTTTGATGTCCCTCCCCAAGACCACTTAGATTCCATTGATTACCCCATCTGTACGGGAGACTGAAAAATATTGTTTTATATTCATTTGAACACAATATAGAGGACCTATTTAATAAAGGTTAAAATGGATAGCATCAGTTTCTCCTTCAACCATATACTTCAAGAATGATGAAAACTGATGGAAAATTAGAATTCTTTTAACACAAACACTTCACTTTCCTGAGTATGCTAAGGCCACAAATAGGTACAGAGACTTGGTCAAGGACATAGCTGTAACAATGAATGATTGTCATCCCAACTGACTCCCTCTGCAAGCGTCTTCATGCTTCACCTACAAACCTCCGTATTTTCAAGTATTTGGTAGTTTAGCAGAAAAGGTAATGTTTCCACAAGAATATCTGTGAGCAGACTCTGTATGCATGTAATTCATTAAAATAATACATATTATAGTACATTTTAAAATATGGCAGTCAGTAGATATTTCTGGTTTGTCACTGTTTCCACAAAAGTTATTATTACTAACATAGGTTTTCCTGGATCATTTATTATTACAGTGTTGGAAAATGTATTAAGAAAGGCATTATAACATCACTGAAATATGTGTTTAGCCAAGTTGTAGTTAAAGTCAGAAAGTTTCACTTAATAGGTTTTCTTGAATTATATTCATTAACTATTTTATTCAATGAGTATTTTATTTGGGATCTAATTTTTGACAAGCATTGTATTAGACACCCACTTTACACCAGGTAATCTGTAACTATTGTTAATGAGGGCTGTGGCAGATGCTCATGAACCCTTTGTTCTTCAGACAGGTAGGGTTATTTATTGACTTAAGTCTCAACTCTCTCTGGAATGAATTG